>NC_092724.1:134235987-135506820 GCF_047496885.1 Scyliorhinus torazame | reverse complement strand
ATTCTCATATCGGACACCCGCACCTCTCCCTCACACACATACACACTCAGGCCTCGCTCACATGCACACCCAGACACACACCTCTCTCACTCACCCCTAGCAGCTAGGCCATTACGGCGGTCATTTAAGTGTCACTGGTGTGGATCTGGAATCACATGTAGGCCAGGCCCAGTAAAGATGGCAGATTTCCTTACCTATAGGACAATAGTGAACCAAGTGAGTTTTTACGGCAATAGATTAATGGTCATTCTTGGCTTTTAATTCCAGAGTTTTTATTGTATTCAGTAGTGGAATTCAAACCCAGGTCCCCAAAGCATTACCCTGGATCTCTGGATTACTAGTCCAGTGACAATACCACTACACAAATACCTCCTCATATCACTGATATCCAATTACTGATGTGCTGTCAGAGTAATTCTCTGATCACCCATTATTAACAGGACAACATTACCTGCTAATAAACAATAAACATGGGCAATTAGGTATGGGCCATAAATGCTGGCCTCACCAGCAAAGCCTACATCGCATAACTCAATAATGTTAACAGTAAAATCAGCCTTGAATTACTCTTTTTAAAAAATATATTTTTAATCAATTTTAGCAAATTTTCAACAAAACCTCCCCTTATAGAACAAAGAAAAGCATAAAACACACAGATCAACACCCGTACACTTGTATCGCGAATTCCCCCAATTTACAACCCCCCCCATGAAACAATAATAAACACATACCCGATACCCCCTCCCCCTCCTCTCTTCTCCCCCCCCCCCCCCCCTTGGTTGCTGCTGCTGCTGACCACCTCCTAACATTCTGCGAGAAAGTCTAGGAACGGTTGCCACCGCCTGAAGAACCCTTGCACAGACTCTCGCAAGGCAAACTTTACCCTCTCCAATTTAATGAACCCTGCCATGTCGCTGATCCAGGCTTCTACGCTTGGGGGCTTCGCATCCTTCCACTGTAGCAGAATCCTCCGCCGGGCTATCACGGACGCAAAGGCCAGAATGCCGGCCTCTTTCGCCTCCTGCACTCCCGGCTCGTCCGATACCCCAAATAGTGCTAACTCCCAGCTCGGCTTGACCCGGGTGTCCACCACCTTAGACACCGTCCTCGCAAAGCCCCTCCAAAACCCATCCAGTGCCGGACATGCCCAGAACATATGGGCGTGGTTTGCTGGGCTCCCCAAGCACCTCACACACCTGTCCTCTGTGAAGAACCTTAAATTGTATCAGGCTAAGCCTGGCGCAAAAGGAGGAAGAATTAACCCTACTCAGGGCAACAGCCCACAGACCCTCATCTATCTCCTCCCCAAGCTCCTCCTCCCATTTACCCTTTAGCTCCTCCACCGAGGTCTCCTCCTCTTCCTACATCTCCTGATAGACCGCCGAGACCTTGTCTTCTCCAACCCACACCCCCGAGAGCACCCTTTCTTGAATCTTACGTGCTGGAAGCAGCAGAAATTCCCTAGCCTTGAATTACTCTAACAATTGAACATCCAGAAGCCATGGCAACTGAGAATTCAAAAATATTCCAAGTATTTAAGTGAAGTAATTTCACCTTATCTCGATCCTAATGAATTGACTGATTATCTCAAATCTGCCCAGCAACACTCTCCCCGCACCCTCCCCTTTCTATATTGCAGATCCAGGGGAAACAACCTCCCAGATCTTTCAATCCCCTTCAGAATTTTATATTTATTGATGAAACCACCTCACAGATTTCCCTAATCTTGAGGTAAATGTAGCCCAATTCATTCCACCTCATTCGAAAACACCCCTCTGATCATGGCAAACTGATCTGGTAGTTACTACACTAATAATTCCCCAAAGACAAGGATATCATTGCTTCAAATATTCTTTTAAATGACCAAAAGTGCACACAACACTTCATATGTGGTCACTGAAGCAAGATAAGGGGCGAGATTCTCCACTCCCGCGCCGGTTGGGAGAATCGCCTGGGCTGCCAAAATTTCCCGGGACACCAGTCCGATGCCCTCCCGCGATTCTCCCAAGTGGCGGGAACGGCCCCGTCGAGTTCCGCGGGCCGCAGGCCGGAGAATCGCCAGAGACACCCAAAATGGCGATTCTCCGGCACCCCCGCTATTCTCAGGCCCGGATGGGCCGAGCGGCCAGTCCAAAACGGCGGGTTCCCCCCCCCCGGCGTCGTCCACACCTGGTCGCTGCCGTCGGGAACAGCGCGGGAACGCTGGGGGGGGCGGCCTGCGGGGGGGGGGGGGGGGGGGGATCCTTCACCGGGGGGGTACCTCAAATGTGGGATGGCCTGCGATCGGTGCCCACCGATCGTCGGGCCGTCCTCTCTGAAGGAGGAACTCCTTCCTTCCGCGGCCCCGCAAGATCCGTCCGCCACCTTCTTGCGGGGCGGACTCGGAGAGGATGGCAACCACGCATGCGCGGGTTGGCGCCGGCCAACTCGCGCATGCGCGGGTGATGCCAGTTATGCGGCGCCGGCCGCGTCATGTATGCGGCGCCCCCTTTACGCGGCGACAAGGCCTGGCGCATGTAGATGACGCGGCCCCGATCCTAGCCCATTGTCGGGGCCTGAATCGGTCGGGATAGGGGCTGTTTCGCGCCATCGTGAACCTCAACGGCGTTCACGACGGCGTGGGCACTTCGGCGCGGGAGTGGAGAATCCCGCCCAAGGTTCTGGCAACCTTTTTTGCCAAAAATGCTGACTCGCCATTTGTCTAGTCATTTCATGTTGTGCCAAGATGCCCACCTTTTATGTTCTTTGTGTGTGGACACCAAATACCACTGAGCACCAACATTTAGACTTTCCAGTACGTTAAACGGGATCAGTTACACTTTCTACTCTTACACAAAAGTGCATCAATCTTTTTTGCCACCAGTTCCCGCTGTTCAATCGTCGCTGTTGGCCGAGGGCTTTTCTGTCCACCAAATCCAGATGGAATAAATCAAATGGGCCGATCTGAGAAAAGCCTTTCAGATCACTGAATGCTGAGTCATGTCAGCCTCTCAGCATCCAGTGCTCCAACAGGCCTTGCTCTGATTGGCATACTTTATTGCGATGATTATTTTTGAAATTGGTTGGCTGCTCCTTTTGAACCAGCGTTTGCCAGTCGTGTCGTGGTCTCCAGCTCCGTGAAGCCCCTGGGGACCCTTTATTATACCCGGGAGTCCGCAGACCCCAGTTTGGGAAGCCCTGATCTATACTACTTGTTTCAATCACTCCTGTGGTTGAGAGATTTATTTTCTCCCCACTCTGCGATCCCCACTTCCTTCGCAGCACCTAGATAAAGCATCCCGAAATCGCTGAGAATTTCATCTTCAAGGTGCCACTGCCGAGTCATTGGCACCTCTCTCCCCACATCCCTGCATATTTCTGCACCAATAAATCTGCTAAATGATTCTCTCTTAATCACCATTAATGTTCTTTTCATGAGTAAAACTGTTACTCTCTTTCATCTTGGTGATTCATCTTGGTATGTCTCTCTCCATCTCTCCATCACTCCCTCAACTCCAAGAGGCACAAACATTAGCATTTCTGGTTTAGACATTCATTACCATATTTCTGGCTGCACCACATCGAAGGCTATCAGGTTTTAACTGCCCCAGCCAAAACTTTCCACAACTCTCGGAACATCATGGAGGGCAAAGGTGATCACCTTTTCCACTTTACCAAACATCTGCTTAAGCTCCTCTTCACACTTCCTTCCACTCTTACCCCCAACAACATATGAGGAGTTCATAAACTTAATTGTCATCATTATTGAAATTAATGTTCTGCTGTGGGCAGCACGCTAGCACAAGTGGATAGCACTGTGGCTTCACAGCGCCAGGGTCCCAGGTTCGATTCCCCGCTGGGTCACTGTCTGTGCGGAGTCTGCACGTTCTCCCTGTGTCTGCGTGGGTTTCCTCGGGGTGCTCCCACAGTCCGAAGACGTGCAGGTTAGGTGGATTGGCCATGCTAAATTGCCCTTAGTGATCAAAAAAAATGTTAGGAGGGGTTATTGGGTTACGG
Organism: Scyliorhinus torazame; assembly: GCF_047496885.1. Classification (NCBI taxonomy): domain Eukaryota; kingdom Metazoa; phylum Chordata; class Chondrichthyes; order Carcharhiniformes; family Scyliorhinidae; genus Scyliorhinus; species Scyliorhinus torazame. The sequence goes on along the minus strand of NC_092724.1, from coordinate 135,502,824 downwards.
GGATAGGGTGGAAGTGAGGACTTAAGTGGGTCAGTGCATGGGCAGCACAGTGGGTTAGCCCTGCAGCCTCACGGCGCCGAGGTCCCAGGTTTGATCCTGGCTCTGGGTTACTGTCCGTGTGGAGTTTGCACATTCTCCCCGTGTTTGTGTGGGTTTCGCCCCCACAACCCAAAAGATGTGGCAGGCTAGGTGGATTGGCCATGCTAAATTGTCCCTTAATTGGAAAAAGTCAATTGTGTACACTAAATTTTTTTTTTTTAAAGTGGGTCGGTGCAGATTCGATGGGCCGAATTGCCTCCTTCTGCATTGTATGCTCTATGTTCTCCATTCCTCTTTGCAGCTAGCCAAATCTCCCCAAGGTACCCCCTGTTCTAGCCCTGAACTCTTTTTTTTCTGTCCTATCTTCCCTCATGGCTCCCCTGAGATTATCCTATTTATAAGACTCCCATTCCCACTAAACCTCTGATCACCACACTTTGTTTCCTGGCTCCCATGCCATGAAATTGCGAATGGTTCTCACTCCTTTGGCAACATCCCACCCCTTTCAAAACGACTTCACTACACTGCCTCCTCAAAAAACTCAGCTTAGCTCCTCTATGTTTAAAAATGACTGCCCTATCCCCCAAACTTCCTTCCCTCCTCAAATAGCTTGAACATATTGTTGTTTCCCAAGTCGGTGTTTATCTTTCATACAACTCGATTTTTGAATCTCTGCACTGAAGTTTCCACCTTACTATAACATTGAAATGATCCAAGTCAAAAGTCACAAATGAGATCCTTTCTTTTGTGACCACCACCTCTGCTCATTCTCATCAATCTCACTATAGCTTTTCAGGTGGTTGGGGACTAGATGGAACGGTATTCGTGGGAGTCTCCCAGGGGATCACAAATTCTCTCCCTACCTTTGCGATGTACAAGTTTTCCCCATTACTATGCTTTTAAAGCTCCAATGATATTGCTCACGAGTTGGATAAGAAGGTGTGTAATGTCTCTTTTCATTCTCCCGCACTCTGTAAGCAAGAACCTGAGCTGCAAATGCCAGCACTGTACTGCATGATGTGTGCTACTGTGGGTGCATGCCAAGGAAGGATTTCAGTTTGGTTACATTCCTGGTTGCTGGGACCTCTTGGATGGCTTTGATCTTTTCCTTGAGGGGATGTAGACATGTTGCATCCACTCGGAACCCCAAGTACATAACTTCTGAAGCCTTCACTTTTGAGGTGGACTCCCACATCTCTGAATCTGTTTAATACCTCTTCCAGACTTGACATGTGCTCTTCATGAGTAGCTCCAATAACTAAAACATCATCGAGGCCGACCATGACTTTCGATCCAAACCAAAGGAGGTTTTCCAGGGTACGCTGGAAAATAGAGCAGGCTGAGGAAATGCCAAATGGTCGCCTTGTATACTGAAATAGGCCCTGATGTGTATTGATCATAGCTAACTTTTGGGACTCTTCATCTTGACAAATACATGGATAGGATGGGTATAGAGGGATACGGCACAAGGAAGTGCTGAGGGTTTGGCCAAGGTTGGTATCATGACCGGTACAGGCTTGGAGGGCCGAAGGGCCTGTTTCTGTGCTGTATTTTTTGTTCATCTAATTCCAACCATATGTACGCGTAGCTGAGGTCTAAGTTGGAGTAGGTAAGACCTCCTGCCAGCTAGGTGTAGTGGTCTTCGATCCTGGGGATCGGGTATTTATCCATTTGGAGAGTTTGATTGATAGTGTGATTAAAGTCCCCATAGATTCTTATGAACGAGTCTAGCTTTAGGTCAGGGAATGTGGGAGTTGCCCACTCAGAGAACTGCACTGGTTTAGCTCAGCTTCGACCTTTTGATACAGGGCATAGGGGACTGGTCTGGCTTTAAAAAACGTTGGTGTTGAATCTAGCTCTACATACATTTTGGCCTTCATACCCTCGATCGGCCTAACTCATTGTGGAACACGTCCTCGTACTTTCGCAGCACATCTTGAAGAATGCTGTTTGAAATTTAACATTTAAAAAATTTCTGGCCAACTCAGTTTGAATTGCTGATGTTATTCCAGCCCCACTGGACCCAGAGTCGCAACACAAGTGAATTAACCAATAAGTCTTTCACTCCGGTGTCGGAGCCCGCTCCCAGCCCCCTATTCTCCCGCCCCCTGGGGGCTAGGAGCGGCGTCGCGTCATTTACGCACAACGGGCCTTGGCACTGCGTAAAAGCGGCGCCGTGTAAATGACGCAACCGGCGCCGTGTAAATGACGGCACCCGCACATGCGCGGTTGCCGTCCTCCCCGAGGCCCCCCAGCAAAATTATGTCGGATGGATCTTGCGGGGCGGCGGAGGAACAGAGGTCCTCCTTCAGAGAGGCCGGCCCGCCGATCAGTGGGCACCGATCGCAGACCAGACCCCATTTGAGGCCCCCCCCCCCCCGGTGCAGGAACCCCCCTCCATCCCCCACAAGCCGCCCCCCCAGCATTCCCGCGCTGTTCCCGTCGGCAGCGACCAGGTGTGGATGGCGCCGGTGGGAACCCGTCGTATTGGGCAGGTCGCCCGTCCCATCCGGGCCGGAGAATTGCTGCTCGCCCGTTACAAATGGCGAGCGGCGGTTTTCCCAGCGGGCAGCTTCGATTCTCGCCGCGCCGGTTTGGGGGAGGTGGCAGAATCGCTTGCGGGCGTCGGGGCGGCGTGGTGGGACACGCGCGGCGCCCCAGCGATTCTCCCACCCGGCGTGGGGGGGGAGAATTCCGCCCACTTCATCCACAGCCTTTCAGGAGAGATCACGGAAGAGGGAGAGTCAAACTGAAACTCCTTAGGACTCAGAAAATCATTCTACTGGGATAGAATCCAATCACCACCTGGCAGAGTACGGCCTTTTGGGCTGATCCATTGGCTACCTGTCCAGAAATTAAACCAAGTCCCACTCCATCTCTCTTTCTCTGGTGCCGAAAAGTCTGGGGACCCCTGTTCAAAGTAGCAGAGACCAACAGAGCGTTCTCAGCTGTAACCTCTGAAAGGAGGGGACATGAGAAGTATTTGGCAGGTAGGATCAAGGAAAACCCAAAAGCTTTCTATAGGTATGTCAGGAATAAAAGAATGACTAGGGTAAGAGTAGGGCCAGTCAAGGACAGGGATGGGAAGTTGTGTGTGGAGTCTGAAGAGATAGGCGAGACACTAAATGAATATTTTTCGTCAGTATTCACTCAGGAAAAAGAGAATGTTGTGGAGGAGAATGCTGAGACCCAGGCTATTAGAATAGATGGCATTGAGGTACGTAGGGAAGAGGTGTTGGCAATTCTGGACAGGCTGAAAATAGATAAGTCCCCGGGGCCTGATGGGATTTATCCTAGGATTCCCTGGGAAGCCAGAGAAGAGATTGCTGGGCCTTTGGCTTTGATTTTTATGTCATCATTGGCTACAGGAATAGTGCCAGAGGACTGGAGGATAGCAAAGGTGGTCTCTTTGTTCAAGAAGGGGGGTAGAGACAACCCTGGCAACTATAGACCGGTGAGCCTCACGTCTGTTGTGGGTAAAGTCTTGGAGGGGATTATAAGAGACAAGATTTATAATCATCTAGATAGGAATAATATGATTAGTGATAGTCAGCATGGCTTTGTGAAGGGTAGGTCATGCCTCACAAACCTTATCGAGTTCTTTGAGAAGGTGACTGAACAGGTAGACGAGGGTAGAGCAGTTGATGTGGTGTATATGGATTTCAGTAAAGCGTTTGATAAGGTTCCCCACGGTTGGCTATTGCAGAAAATACGGAGGCTGGGGATTGAGGGTGATTTAGAGATGTGGATCAGAAATTGGCTAGCTGAAAGAAGACAGAGGGTGGTGGTTGATGGGAAATGTTCAGAATGGAGTTCAGTTACAAGTGGCGTACCACAAGGATCTGTTCTGGGGCCGTTGCTGTTTGTCATTTTTATCAATGACCTAGAGGAGGGCGCAGAAGGGTGGGTGAGTAAATTTGCAGACGACACTAAAGTCGGTGGTGTTGTCGACAGTGGTGAAGGATGTAGCAGGTTACAGAGGGACATAGATAAGCTGCAGAGCTGGGCTGAGAGGTGGCAAATGGAGTTTAATGTAGAGAAGTGTGAGGTGATTCACTTTGGAAGGAATAACAGGAATGCGGAATATTTGGCTAATGGTAAAGTTCTTGGAAGTGTGGATGAGCAGAGGGATCTAGGTGTCCATGTACGTAGATCCCTGAAAGTTGCCACCCAGGTTGATAGGGTTGTGAAGAAGGCCTATGGAGTGTTGGCCTTTATTGGTAGAGGGATTGAGTTCCGGAGTCATGAGGTCATGCTGCAGCTGTACAAAACTCTGGTACGGCCGCATTTGGAGTATTGCGTACAGTTCTGGTCACCGCATTATAGGAAGGACGTGGAAGCTTTGGAGCGGGTGCAGAGGAGATTTACCAGGATATTGCCTGGTATGGAGGGAAAATCTTATGAGGAAAGGCTGATGGACTTGAGGTTGTTTTCGTTAGCGAGAAGAAGGTTAAGAGGAGACTTAATAGAGGCATACAAAATGATCAGGGGGTTAGATAGGGTGGACAGTGAGAGCCTTCTCCCGCGGATGGAAATGGCTAGCATGAGGGGACATAGCCTTAAATTGAGGGGTAATAGATATAGGACAGAGGTCAGAGGTAGGTTCTTTACACAAAGAGTGGTGAGGCCGTGGAATGCCCTACCTGCAACAGTAGTGAACTTGCCAACATTGAGGGCATTTAAAAGTTTATTGGATAAGCATATGGATGATAATGGCATAGTGTAGGTTAGATGGCTTTTGTTTTTTGACTTCCCATGTCGGTGCAACATCGTGGGCCGAAGGGCCTGTACTGCGCTGTATCGTTCTATGTTCTATGTTCCTTACTCCTTTCCACTGCTTGACTTAAAAATACATGTCCATTAATCAACCATGGATCAAAAATGATAACGGCAGAATAAAAGAAAGGGGAAATAAAGGAACAAACAGAAAAGACCCTTCCACCAGTCCCTTCCCATCAGGCTAGATCTGTGCCCTTCTACAACAACCAGGGCACCTGGGACTCTAGTTTTTTAGAAGCCACTGGCGTGCTAATGGTCCCACGGATTTTCGGGGTTTCTCCCATGAAAGTCGGCAGCTTGGCCGTTGTGCTCCTCTTCAGAGCTGTTCTGTACTTGGTTAAGTGGCGTCGTGGACTGCTGCAGTTTTTATTTTGTGTTGGCAGCTCTGCCTTGCCTAGCAATGTGCTTGAATATGGCCTCTACAATTACAGCGGAAACATACAAACAATGGCAAGTTTCCTGGGGGGTGGCCTCCCCCATATCGATAGCAGTCCACCTCTGACTTGGATTGATTGCATGTTCTTTTCCCAGTTCTCTGACTTTTGTCCGGTCCCGAGCATCATGGCTGGTTCTCAATAAAGGGGGTTTATTCCCGATAGGCAAAGGCAGTTTTTGCAGGCACAGGACACTGAAGGTTAGGTCCTGACCCTCCAGTTCCGGGGTTCACTCTGCCCGGGCTCCTGCTCCCAGGACCCCGCAAAAACACACTATTGATTGGGATTTGCGCGCTCTCCTGCGATTGCCCCCAAGCCGGTCACGTGGACTACAAGACTTGCCCCCTTTAAAGGGCTGCACCACCACAGGTGGGAACCCGTCACTTTCGTGGGGGAAGCCTTTCCAAATTAAGTACCTCTCAGGCTGTAAACTAGCTAACGCGGACTGTTTCCAGGATTAGGACCTCAGTAATGAAAATCCCGCCCTTCAGAGTTGCAGGCCAACTAGAGGCAGTGTCACCGGGCAAATAATGCTGCAAGACCTTCAGCAGGAATCGTTGTTGGATTCCTGGACACAAGTGAGTGAGGGCAGGCTGGGCGTCACGGGAATAGGTCATGGGGGAGGCAGTGCAGGGAGGGGTTGGAACCAAAGGCAGTGTGATGTCTATCAGTGCCCCCTCCTTCCTGATGCTGAATCCTTCAATGGGACACAGAGTGTCTGACAACGAGGGACACCCACCCCTCCCAGTTGACCACTGCAAACTGGAGGGGCTGCTGTTGGGAGGCATAGGAAAGCCGTGTGACTCGCATTTGAAATGAAATGAAAATGAAATGAAAATCGCTTATTGTCACAAGTAGGCTTCAAATGAAGTTACTGTGAAAAGCCCCTAGTCGCCACATTCCGGCGCCTGTTCGGGGAGGCTGGTATGGGAATTGAACCGTGCTACTGGCCTGACTTGGTCTGCTTTCAAAGCCAGCGATTTGGACTCTGAGCTCAGGGATAATTGGTGTCAAGTGGCTTGTCAACGAGCCAAAGTGACAACTGCCACAAGCAGGAGAATTTCTCCCATCAGTCCCATCTTGCCTCCGACTTAATTACGGGAAGATTTCCTGACACCAGCAGACTGATGTGTGGCCTTTCCCGCCTGATTAAGTGTGCCTGATTGCTATGTTTCCTACCAGGATTGGTTGGATTGCCCAAATAATTTTCAGTCCCGTTCCTAAGTGCCCATTCTTAATGTATGACCCAAAATAGTGATTTCAGCAGGAAGGCATTACAGTTGAACTTCTGTTTATTGGCACAGCTACAGTTTGCATCTGGGATCATTGATAGTGAAGAGAAGTAGGAACCTGAACTAATTTTCACTTTGTTCACCTAGTTCAAGTTAGGTCAATTGCAGTATCCCAATTAACATGTGAGATCAGCTAACTCGGCATAAACCAAAGGTTAAGCTTGAGGCTTTAAGAATCCATATGGCTCAGTTCATATGCATCAAAAAAGATCTGGGGCGAAATTCTTCGGTATCGGCACGATGTCCGCCGACCTGCGCCAACAACGGCGCAAATCAGTCGGGCATCGCGCCGCCCCAAAGGTGCAGAATCCTCCGCATCTTGGGGGCCCAGCACTAACCTTGAGGGGCTAGGCCCGCGCCGGTTGCCGAATTCTCCGGCACCGGAGATTCGGCGGGGGCGGGAATCGCGCCGCCCCGGTTGGCGGGCCCCCTCCCGCGATTCTCCGGCCCGGATCGGCCGAAGTCCCGCTGCTAGAATGCCTGTCCCGCCGGCGTGGATTAAACCACCTCTCTTACCGGCGGGACAAGGTGGCGCAGGCAGGCTCTGGGGTCCTGGGGGGGGTGCCCCCACGGTGGCCTGGCCCACGATCGGGGCCCACCGATCCGCAGGCGGGCCTGTGCCGTGAGGACACTCTTTTCCTTCCGCCTTCGCCACGGTCTCCACCATGGCGGAAGAGACTCCCTCCACAGCGCATGCGCAGGGATGCCGTGAGCGGCCGCTAACGTTCCCGCGCATGCGCCGTCCGGCAATGTCATTTCCGCGCTAGCTGGCGGGGCACTTCTCCGCCAGCTGGCGGGGCGGAAATCAGTCCGGCGCGGGCCTAGCCCCTCAAGGTTAGGGCTGGGCCTCCCAAGATGCGGAGGATTCCGCACCTTTGGGGCGGCGCGATGCCCGACTGATTTGCGCCGTTTTTGGCGCCGGTCGGCGGACATCGCGCCGATACCGGAGAATTTCGCCCATGAAAGCTGTAAATGTCAGACCAGTTTAATTGTCTCGCACTTTCAATACAGACCTCAGAATGAGTTAATCACGTTCTGTGTTCCCAAGAATGACCATTGCTCAAATCTTGCACAGGGACTGTGTGCAATCATTTAGGGGCCATTTCTTATGAACTACTGAAATGCTTTCTTAAAGAATTAGTGTTTCTGCTGTTCCAACAGCATGTCACACCTGAACTTTCAAATGCTTTTCTGAGTCTGCAAAAGAAAGTGAAGCTCTATGATACTGACTATCAGTCGCCTGGTCATTGCTGCACTAGGATTGGCAGTACCACTGAGAACACATTCAGGGTTTTGTTTGCAGTATAAATATTGATCCACAATGCCAGCGTGTTCGTGTGACCGTGTCATGTGCTGTTGAGGTTGACGGAAATAAAGTGCCTGCAAAGCAGTCCAGAAAAAGTCAAACTATTTGATTGTTTTCAAATGCAAACATAAGGGCTTTCATAATTAATTTGTTTTTTTGGGTCAAACAATGGCAAGTATTAGCATTTCATGGTTTCTTACACCATTAAAAAGCTTCGTTGATGACAGCAAAGTTCTTATTTCTGATGGCGTAAAAGATTCACAGCAAGTTTCTGGCAGAAATGTTCCATTAGTTTCAATTCCTTCTTGTGGTGAAAATCAAAGTGAATAATGGGACATGAAGTTTGTTCTTTGAATACATAAAACTACTTAACACACAAGTACCAAGGTTACAGGTGATAGTTAAATGATGTATTGTTCCCCATTTTGTATTTTTATTCTCATGAATGATATGTATTCCCCTAAAACTTTGTTCGGATATGATTCCAGAGATTCTCCTCATCACCCATGGCACCTTGCCTGGTGACCATTCCTCACATGTGAGTCGAGATGGAAATTGTCAGCAGGTTATTCATCATAATAGACAACACAGTGATGCATTCCTACCTTATGACTCCAAAATATGCTTCTAACTGGGCTCAGACAGGAATAGGAACTGTGGTCTATTGTTCCCTCCTTAGAACAAAGGAAATGTTGTAGCGTCCCTACACTGAGATCAGCTGAAGCTGAAATCAACTAACTGGCACAAACCTGAGACCATCCTCGCCTTTATGCCGATTGGACACTGCATTTATTATATAAGTACTGTATGGTTTCTGATTTATTGATTTTGTATTGTGTTTATCATTTATTTTCCTCTAACATATGACAAAATGGATACATTAACGGTATAAGCCCCAACGTGCCAGCTATGGTACTACAGTGCTCCAAAATTAGCCCGCCCCCTCCCGAGGCAACCTGCTCAAAAATATCGACAATACTGGCATCTCCCTGATGATGTGGAAAAGTGCCCAGATAGGTCCTATTTACAAAAAGCAGGACAAATCTAAAGAGGCCAATTAGTGTCCGATCAGTCCACTGTTGATTATCAACAGTAATGGAAGGTATCATCGATAGTGCTATCAAATGGCAACTTACTCAGCAGCAATCAGCTCATTGATGCTCCATTTGGTTTCTAAGGACCACTCGGCTCCGAACCTCATTACAGCCTTGGTCCAAAAGTGGATAAAAGAGCTGAATTCCAAAGATGACATGTGAGTTACTGTTGCCCTCAAGGCAGCGTTTGACCGAGTGCATCATCATGGAGCCCGGGCAAAATTAAAATCAATGATTATCGGCACAAACTCTCCACTGGTCAGAATCATACCGAGCACAAGGAAGGTGGTTGTTGGAGGCAAATCATCGAAGATCTGGACATCACTGCAGGTGTGGCTCAGGGGGGTGTCACAGGCCCAAACATCTTCAGCTACTCCATCAATTAGCTTCCCGCAATGATAAGGTCAGAAATGGGGATGTTCACTGATCATTTTCAATATCATTCGCAACTCCTCAGAAACTAAAGCAGCAAGACTTTGATAATATTCAGGCTTGGGCTGAGAAGTGGCAAGTACCAGTGGCGCCGGAAAAGTGCCTGACCTGCTACAAGAGAGAATCTAACCATCCTCCCTTGAAATTCAATGGCACACTATTTCTGAATCTCCCACCATCAACATCCTAAAGGTTACCATTGATCAGAAACTCAACTGGACCCACCATCTCAATGCTGGGGCCAGAAGAGCAAGCCAGAGGCTGGGAATGCTGCTGCGAGTGACTCGCCTCCTGATTTCTCAACTTATCTGTGCATCATCTACAAGGCACAACCGTCATGGAATACTCTCTATTAGCCTGGATGAGTGAAGTTCCTAAAACCCTAAAGAAGCTCGACATCCAAGATAATGCACCCTGTTTGATTGGCATCTTTGACAGCCCCTGCTGTCAAGGGCAGCAGAGGCATGGGAATACCCACACTCCCAGGTTCCCCTCCACGTTGCACACCATTCGGTTTTGTAACTATATCACCAATCCTTTACTGTCGCTGTTGCAAAATCCTGTAACTCCCTCTCTAAAAGCACTGTGGGTGTACCTCCACCACCTAGACTGCAGCGATTCGAAAAGGCATCTCACACCCACTTTCTCAAGGTGAATTATGGATAGGCAATAAATACTGGCCTTGCCAGCAACATTTACACCCATGAATGAAGAAAATCGAATGTACAATGTCTATCCAAGACAATGACTGTCAGGCGTTCTAACACAAGTAGGGCAGGGGAGGACATTTTACAGCTGCAATCATTGGTTAGCAATACCGAATATGAACTGACTATTTTTTATCGTCTCTAAAGAAAGAACCTGAGCCCAATTCCAATGGCCTGCAACTCCTCGGACCAATATTCACTAATTCAGTACAGGTCACAGATTTAATTTGGGACCTTCCTGCTCCAAATGTTTACTGACAGTGGCTTTATCTCTGAACAATTAAAGGAACCTTCACTCTGCTTATCTAATTGTGAGAATTAAGTAAACTACAAATGGAAGGTCATGGGAACACTGTGAATACTACAGTAGATATTAATACAGAGCTGACAGCATTACAGAGGTATTCTAAAGAATTGTTGTTGTGTCCTGCCAAATGTAGACTAAATGGTTCTATATATGATGAATATACATGGCTTTTATGTTCAGTCGGCACTCGAATTTGTGAAGAGGTGAAATCACGCTTCTAAATATAATACAAAATTTATATGGCTCAATGGTTAAGTTGCAGATTATTCAATTGTTATGAATCGCATAAACTCTGATAACTTTTAAAAATGTATTCTAAGTTACAGTTAATAGCAGAATGAATGATGCATCAAGATTTTACCTTTTAATACATTTATTGTAACAAATGGATTAAAAGCACTATTGACTAAAAACTGTTTTATTTTTGTAGGCAACTTATACATTAAACTACAGAAAACAATATCCCCTCCTTAATAGCCCAACTGAAAAAAACACATTTCAGAGGTAAACTTCAGACTGTCCTTTAAATTCAACTTTTCCAGAATCTATCTAAAATTATTCTTATCTCCTGGGGGTTCATTCCTGTTCTTTTAATTTCTCAGTCTGGTAGCTTGCATTTTTCAAATTTTCTTCGTCTTTCACAGTTAGGTGTTCTTTTCTGGGAATCTCTCCCTCTAGCCCAAGCTAGACGACTCTTTCAACCTTGTTTTAATTCACAACGTATTTGGTCTTTTCAATCTGAGTGCGAGCTTCCAACTGCAGCAAACCGGGTAAACGTTTTTTAGTCTCTAACTGCTCTCTCTCTTCCAGATCTAGGCAGTTTCAAACCCTATCCATGATTTCTGTGATATTTTCGGAAAGCCAGTAACCTGATTGTTGCAATGGCACCCTCTGCATTCTTCCCAATGACAATTTGAATCACGTAGGCCTTGTATTTAGTTAGAAATGTTAATTAACTATCCTTGGCAGTTCAATTCTCTGTCACCTTGGAATTAAATGGGCAGCTAACAGCACAACTGTTTACAACCCGATCTTTTCGATATCTTTCTGGGACTTTAGGCGACTTAGAGTCAACAGGTTTCGAACTCAGAGACTGCTGCCATTGTCTTCGATTGTGAACACCCTACACCATTGCCCCAGTAACACAATCTGAGCATCCCTTTGATCTGGATTAGGCCTGTTGTGAGATAGTCTTCAGAACAGGTCATATACCATAAAGACACAGTTCCAAAACATAACAATCTTGGAATGCTTATAATTGCAACACCACCTGATATCTTTCAACACACCTCAAGCTATTCACATACTGATAGCAGTACATGTAAGCTTCAACCTGGTGTTAGTGCAGTCCTAGCATTGTCTACTTCCCACAGTGTAAACTCAAAAGAGTAGAGCTTGAATTTTAGTGAAGTCTTAATTAAAAAGATATAACATGAGTATTTAGAATCCTTCTGATATTTACTTTTGACATTCACCCAAAATCCTGTGTTATCAAAGTGTTTGTTACACGGGGTGTGTCTTGCATTCAGAACGTTTACTTTCATTTCTATGCTTGTAACAAGATGATTAATACTAAATAAAAATGACACGCACTTCTTATCAAGGATTATTACAGGCTCTCACAGGTATCTCATTTCTGCAGATCTCCCCCACGGCCAAGTCCCGGTAGCCTCCACTACTCTGATGAAGATGTCAGCACAAAATATAATGACTTAATCCCAGCAGAGAGCAGCAGTCTGACCGAGAAACCCTCTGAAATATCAGACTCTCAGGTAAGCACCATTCTTTCGGGAATGTCGAGTTACCCAAGATTGCTGGAGTTTTCTTGGAAATTTCAAATCCTGATTCAAACTGCACTCAATGTTACAAGTCAGGTTTTATCCCAAGTTCTTAACTTGTGTTCATGTCAGTAAAGAAGTTTCCATGAGCAAAACAAGTATTCTATGAATCAAAATACATGTATCATGAATAACAGAACGTCCAGTAAGAGACAATTACCATTTGACTGTACAGTGTCGGAGATCACACAGGATGCTTAGAATGTACTTCTGTTACTTGGAAACAATAAATAATATAAAATTAAAGTTAAATAATAAATATAGTTCTTTCTGATGAACAGGCTAGAATAAAGAGATGACTTTACTTTTAAGAAGCAGTAATGCACGGTATGCAATGCTAAAGTTACACAATATAGTAAATGTTTCAAAATTCTTGTACTATTTGATAGAAATTACATTCAAGATAGTGCCTCAACCAGGTTGTGAGGTTATGTACAAAACATGTAACTGAGAATAACCTAGCTCTTCAGTTGAATTTTAAAAAAAATGATATTGTAGTAGGTTTAATCAGTCAAACAATTTCTTCTCAATGGGCAGACTATCAAGAAGTAGCCAATTTTTAACTCTCCAGTAAATGTAGTCTGAACTGTTGAACATTGACCACACAATAGCTTGCTTGTTTGTACACCCCACTGTAAGTGAAATCATGACTTTTTGATTGTCATGGCCTGTCGTTAACATATAAAGTTCCCATCGTCCATTGAATCAGCAATAACTTAATTAGCTTGAGTTCAAAGCGGCTTTGGGCCAAACAACTATCTGTGATTCTCTTACACAAATATAATGAATGCTTTTTGAATGGATTTATCCAGTGAGTTGTTAAGCCTTTATAGGCCAGAAAAATATCAGGTTTGATCTTTCCTCTGCATTGAGTGAGTTGATCTCAGCTCAATAGTGATAGAAATACTATAATGGACCTCCCTGTCTTTGGGTGGAATTATTACATCAATCAGTGTTCCTGTTCTTGAGTGCTGTTCAGAAATCTTGCTGGAAGTCAAATAGCCTTCCAATGCTCATGGATGAAGCCTCAAATGTTAATATTAGATGCTTGGGCGAGATTCAGAGAGAGCTTGGCAATTCATAATCCAGAAAGGAATCAACATATTCAAGAGAGGATACAAGGGCGAAAAATTAAAGAACAAAGTAAAATAAGAAATTTTCCAAAATTTTGTAATGTGCCTCCGTGTTAAATAGAAGATGTTCAGAAAATATAGGAAAGGAAGAAAAAAAGAGGGGTGACGTTTAGTTTAAGGAGAGCATTGCGGTGCTGGAGAAAAAGGATGTCCCATAGGGTTCAAGGACAAAATCGATTTGGCTAGAGCTAAGGAACAAAAAGGATGCAATTACATTGCTTGGTGTAACCTATAGACTGTCAACTAATGAAAAGGATGTAGAACAAGTCAGCAGGGAAATCATAGAGAGATACAAACATTGTAGAGTAGTTATAATGGAGGACTTTAATCACCCAAGTATAGACTGGAACAGTGGTAGTGTAAAAGGTGGAGAGAGGCAAACGTTCCTCAATTGTGTTTAGGAATTTTTCTGCAGCAGTATGTGTCCAATCCAATAAGTAAGGATATATTGTTGGACCTAGTTCCTGGAAAAGAAGTGGGCCAAGTAGATAAAGAGCACAATTTAATGGGGAAAAAACAGAGGTCCATTTTGGGCACGTATAGCGGGGTGTTTCTTAGTGCCGGCAGCGCTGAGAACGACCCTTTTTTGGGGGCCTCGGCGAGGAATGACCCACCGAGGCCGCACTTACCTTAATTTCCTGCACTGACAAGTTCAACTCATCAGTACAGAAAGATATTGGAACACCATTTTAAATGCTACCCTGATGTCTCGGCCCCCCACCGTGGCCTCTGGACGCCCCCAGCACCCCAATCTCCCAATAGGGGGTCCTCAAGCCCCCTCATCCCGCCTCATAATGGCAGGGTACCCTTGGGCCTGATGTCCAGCATGGGCAACCTGGCACCCGGACATTGCCAGCCTAGCACCAGTTAGACCTCAACTGGAATATGGTGTACATTTCTGGGTGCCACGCTATCGGAGGGATGGGAATGCATTGTAGAGAGTGCAGAAGAGGTTGACAAGAATGGTTCCAGGGATGAGAAACTTCAGCTATGAGGATAGATTGGAGAGGTTGGGACTGTTCCCCTTGGAGAGAAGGAGGCTAAGAGGAGATTTGATAGAGATGTTCAAAATTATGAGGAGGCTGGTCAGAGTAGACAGGGAGAAACTGTTCCTGCTCGTAAAAGGATCAGGAATGAGAGGGCACAGATTTAAATTGATTTGCAAGTATAACGTGAGAAAAGTCTTTTTCACACAGCGAGTGGTTCGAGTCTGGAATGCTCTGCCTGGAAGTGTGATGGCAGCATGTTCAATTGAAGCACTCAAGAGGGCATTAGATGATTAATTGAATAGAAATAATGTGCAGGGTTACAGGGAAACTTCATGGGAATGGCATTAAGTCATGTTACTCATTTGGAGAGCTGATGCAGACATGATGGGCCAAATGGCCTCATTCTGCACTGTAACAATTATTTGATTCTGTGATGGATATTGGAAAGAAAATTAATCACATTGTAGCAGTGCACAACTTTCTATTAAATTTTCCACTGATTATAGTCAATGGGAAGTTTCAGTTTAGCATTCAGATGAAGAATGCTTCAGCAATGTCTAATTTGTGAGAAAATATACCTAATTCCATTAAAATTCATCTCGTATCCATTGCCTCTTTTCATATTCTTGTTGATAATCAGTTCAATTATACAGCATCCTTTCAAATCAGGGTTTATGAAACGAGAAGAAAAGATTGTGTATTTGTGGTCCATGAGCAATGTGAATCTTGTGCTAAAATTAATTTACAGACCATTGTTTGATCTATTGAACTGTATGATGCGATTTCTTATAATTTAAAAAAAAAATGAGAGTACCCAATTATTATTGTTTCCAATTAAGGGGCAATTTTGCGTGGCCAATCCACCTAACCTGCACATCTTTTGGGTTGTGGGGGTGAAACCCACCCAGACACGGGGAGAATGTGCAAACTCCACACGGACAGTGACCCTGGGCCGGGATTCGAACCTGGGTCCTCAAGTGCTGTAGGCAGCAATGCTAACCATGGTGGCACCGTGCTGCCCCTGTGATTTCTTATAATGACAATTACCATTGCTTTATGTTTAGTACAAGGAGGCAGCGTGTTACTGTATTGATTCTAATCAAATGTATGTTATGTCCTCTATTTCAGTAAGCTCAGGGAAGGTGGTAAAAGAGGGGGAGGGGTGGCATTGTTAGTCAAGGACAGTATTACGGTGGCAGAAAGGACGTTTAATAAGGACTCGTCTACTGAGGTAGTATGGGCTGAGGTTAGAAACAGGAAAGGAGAAGTAACCCTGTTAGGGGTTTTCTATAGGCCTCCGAAAAGTTCCAGAGATGTAGAGGAAAGGATTGCAAAGATGATCCTGGATAGGAGCGAAAGCAACAGGGTAATTGTTATGGGGGACTTTAACTTTCCAAATATTGACTGGAAACGCTATAGTTTGAGTACTTTAGATGGGTCCATTTTTGTTCAATGTGTGCAGGAGGGTTTCCTGACACAGTATGTAGATAGGCCAACGAGAGGTGAGGCCATATTGGATTTGGTACTGGGTAATGAACCAGAACAGGTGTTAGATTTGGAGGTAGATGAGCACTTTGGTGATAGTGACCACAATTCGATTACGTTTACTTTAGTGATGGAAAGGGATAGGTATATACCGCAGGGCAAGAGTTATATCTGGGGGAAAGGCAATTATGATGCGATGAGGCAAGACTTAGGATGCATTGGATGGAGAGGAAAACTGCAGGGGATGGGCACAATGGAAATGTGGAGCTTGTTCAAGGAACAGCTACTGCGTGTCCTTGATAAATATGTACCTGTCAGGCAGGGAGGAAGTGGTCGAGCGAGGGAACCGTGGTTTACTAAAGCAGTCTAAACACTTGTTAAGAGGAAGAAGGAGGCTTATGTAAAGATGAGACATGAAGGTTCAGTTAGGGCGCTCAAGAGTTACAAGTTAGCTAGGAAGGACCTAAAGAGAGAGCTAAGAAGAGCCAGGAGGGAACATGAGAAGTCTTTGGCAGGTAGGATCAAGGATAACCCTAAAGCTTTCTATAGATATGTCAGGAATAAAAGAATGACTAGGGTAAGAGTAGGGACAGTCAAGGACAGTAGTGGGAAGTTGTGCATGGAGTCCGAGGAGAAAGGAGAGGTGCTAAATGAATATTTTTCGTCAGTATTCACACAGGAAAAAGACAATGTTGTCGAGGAGAATACTGAGATTCAGGCTGCTAGACTAGAAGGCTTGAGGTTCATAAGGAGGAGGTGTTCGCAATTCTGGAAAGTGTGAAAATAGATAAGTCCCCTGGGCCAGATGGGGTTTATCCGAGGATTCTCTGGGAAGCTAGGGAGGAGATTGCTGAGCCTTTGGCTTTGATCTTTAAGTCATCTTTGTTTACAGGAATAGTGCCAGAAGATTGGAGGATAGCAAATGTTGTCCCCTTGTTCAAGAAGGGGAGTAGAGCCAACCCCGGTAACTATAGACCAGTGAGCCTTTCCTCTGTTGTGGGCAAAATCTTGGAAAGGTTTATAAGAGATAGGATGTACAATCATCTGGAAAGAATAATTTTATTAGACATAGTCAACACGGTTTTGTGAAGGGTAGGTCATGCCTCACAAACCTTATTGAGTTCTTTGAGAAGGTGACCAAACAGGTGGATGAGGGTAAAGCAGTTGATGTGGTATATATGGATTTCAGTAAAGCGTTTTGATATGTTTCCCCACGGTAGGCTACTGCAGAAAATACGGAGGCTTCGGATTCAGGGTGATTTAGCAGTTTGGATCAGAAATTGGCTAGCTGGAAGAAGACAAAAGGTGGTGGTTGATGGGAAATGTTCAGACTGGAGTCCGGTTACTAGTGGTGGTGTACCACAAGGATCTGTTTTGGGGCCACTGCTGTTTGTCATTTTTATAAATGACCTGGAAGAGGGCGTAGAAGAATGAGTGAGTAAATTTGCAGATGACACTAAAGTCGGTGGAGTTGTGGACAGTGCGGAAGGATGTTACAACTTACAGAGGGACATAGGTAAGCTGCAGCGCTGGGCTGAGAGGTGGCAAATGGAGTTTAATGCAGAAAAGTGTGAGGTAATTCATTTTGGAAGGAATAACAGGAAGACAGAGTACTGGGCTAATGGTAAGATTCTTGGTAGTGTGGATGAGCAGAGAGATCTTGGTGTCCATGTACATAGATCCCTGAAAGGGTTGTTAAGATGGCGTACGGTGTGTTAGCTTTTATTGGTAGAGGGATTGAGTTTCGGAGCCATGAGGTCATGTTGCAGCTGTACAAAACTCTGGTGCGGCCCCATTTGGAGTATTGCGTGCAATTCTGGTCGCCGCATTATAAGAAGGATATGGAAGCATTATTGGAAAGGGTGCAGAGGAGATTTACCAGAATGTTGCCTGGTATGGAGGGAAGATCTTATGAGGGAAGGCTGAGGGACTTGAGGCTGCTTTCATTAGAGAAAAGAAGGTTAAGAGGTGACTTAATTGAGGCATACAAGATGATCAGAGGATTAGATAGGGTGGACAGTGAGAGCCTTTTTCCTCAGATGGTGATGTCTAGCATGAGGGGACATAACTTTAAATTGAGGGGAGATAGATATAGGACAGATGTCAGAGGTAGGTTCTTTATTCAGTGAGTAGTAAGGGTGTGGAATTCCCTGCCTGCAACAGTAGTGGACTCGCCAACAGTAAGGGCATTCAAATGGTCACTGGATAGACATATGGACGATAAGGGAATAGTGTAGATGGGCTTTAGATTGGTTTCACAGGTCGGCGCAACATCGAGGGCCGAAGGGCCTGTACTGCGCTGTTATGTTCTATGTTCTATCAGTCTGTTAGCCAGTCTATCCATCTGCTGCCTGGAGTAATCATCATATCTGAACACTCTCTAAGTAGTTTTAAATGATTATTCGGCTGTCAGTTGTGTTAATTTCTGGAAAAAGAATAAGAGGTAAGAATATACAGGTAGAAATAAATTTATCAATGAATTGCTTATCATCAATGGGGATGTGAATGATAAAATAATTTAAAGAGTGAGGAAGTGATACTAGATTCTGTAACTTCCAAGGCCGACATTTAGGTGAGCCATCTTCCAGGTTGAAGTTGGGATTCTTTCCTATGAACCGTCACGGAAGGTGGCATGACGTTCGTTTATTTCTTTATGACATTCAGTTCGTGTTAGAATAAATTGTAATGTTATGATGGACTTAACGGTGGGAGTGTCAGTGTATAAGTATCACCTTGGTTCATAATTATGAATAAAATGATAAATAAGAAAAAATGTTCAGTAGAGACAATGATCTTGCAACTGTACAGTAGATTGTAACTGAGAATCAGCTTCAATTTTATCTTTCCATTCACTCATCCTAATCACAGATTACTGGACTCACACTTATCCATTGGGGGTTTAAGTTTGTCCCAATGGCTGTGTGGAAAATGATTAATATCTTGTTGTGAGTTACAAAGCTGTAATTTAATTATGGAAAGATATATGTTAATTATGGAAAGATATATGTTATGTCAAAACATATCAGACATTCCATGTGATTTATAACCATTAATCGAATACCAGGATAACATGACAGCTTTGAGCATGTCCTTGTGCTTGTTGTTCATAATTAAATGCATGGCCTTTGTTTTGGTCTTTTGTGTTGATTGACACCAATGTTATTTCATACAAGTAGTCATTACCTCTTTCATTGAAGGTAGACCGAGGTAATGTTGTCATCCCTGTTTGTTAGTCTTTTTTTCTGTTTGTAAATAACATAATCACAAAAGCTATTGATGGGTTTCAACAAAACGTGTTATGCAGAGGACCAGGGAAGAACTGGAAAATATGTAGATCCAGAGCTGTAAAGCATCCATTACATTGTGAAATAGGGTAAGCTGGGTTTTTAAACAAAATATTGTTGATTCTTTTAGACTGTCCATTGTCTCAGCTACTGTGGTGGAATTCTTTGCAGCTGTCAGATGAGCAGAGTTTTCAGAGCAGGTTGTTGGATGTGGATTGGCCTGAAGTTTCCTCAGGCAGGGAAAAGCCTCAAGGAAGAGCTGTGTAATTTTAATACTGTTGAGTCAACACAATGTGGTGGCACTATTCTAAGTGCCCTCTTCACTTGTTCTTCATAGTACGAAGTCTTACAACACCAGGTTAAAGTCCAACAGGTTTGTTTCGATGTCACTAGCTTTCGGAGCGCTGCTCCTTCCTCAGGTGAATGAAGAGGTCTGTTCCAGAAACACATATATAGACAAATTCAAAGATGCCAAACAATGCTAGGAATGTGAGCATTAGCAGGTGATTAAATCTTTACAGATCCAGAGATGGGGTAACCCCAGGTTAAAGAGGTGTGAATTGTATCAAGCCAGGACAGTTGGTAGGATTTCGCAGGCCAGATGGTGGGGGATGAATGTAATGTGACATGAATCCCAGGTCCCGGTTGAGGCCGCACTCATGTGTGCGGAACGTGGCTATAAGTTTCTGCTCGGCGATTCTGCATTGTCGCGGGTCCTGTACATGCTCCACTTCTCCAGCTTCCACCCTAAACACATTAAAGAAGCCATCCCCTATGGATAAGCGCTCCGTATACACAGGATCTGCTCAGACGAGGAGGAGCGTAACAGACATCTACAGACGTTGAAAGATGCCCTCGTACGAACGGGATATGGCACTCGACTCATCGATCGACAGTTCCAACGCGCCACAGCAAAAAACCGGACCGACCTCCTCAGAAGACAAACATGGGACACAACCGACAGAATACCCTTCGTCGTCCAGTACTTCCCCGGAGCGGAGAAACTACGTCATCTTCTTCACAGCCTTCAACACGTCATTGATGACAATGAACATCTTGCCAAGGTCATCCCCACACCCCCACTACTTGCCTTCAAACAACCGCGCAACCTCAAACGAACCATTGTTTGCAGCAAACTACCCAGTCTTCAGAACAGTGACCACGACACCACACAACCCTGTCATGGCAATCTCTGCAAGACGTGCCAGATCATCGACATGGATACCACTATTACACGTGAGAACAACACCCACCAGGTACGCGGTACATACTCGTGCGACTCGGCCAACGTTGTCTACCTCATACGCTGCAGGAAAGGATGTCCCGAAGCGTGGTACATTGGCGAGACCATGCAGACGCTGCGACAACGAATGAACGGACATCGCGCAACAATCACCAGGCAGGAATGTTCCCTTCCAGTCGGGGAACACTTCAGCAGTCAAGGGCATTCAGCCTCTGATCTCCGGGTAAGCGTTCTCCAAGGCGGCCTTCAGGACCCGCGACAACGCAGAATCGCCGAGCAGAAACTTATAGCCAAGTTCCGCACACGTGAGTGCGGCCTCAACCGGGACCTGGGATTCATGTCACATTACATTCATCCCCCACCATCTGGCCTGCGAAATCCTACCAACTGTCCTGGCTTGATACAATTCACACCTCTTTAACCTGGGGTTACCCCATCTCTGGATCTGTAAAGATTTAATCACCTGCTAATGCTCGCATTCCTAGCATTGTTGGGCATCTTTGAATTTGTCTGTATATGTGTTTCTGGAACAGACCTCTTCATTCACCTGAGGAAGGAGCAGCGCTCCGAAAGCTAGTGACATCGAAACAAACCTGTTGGACTTTAACCTGGTGTTGTAAGACTTCGTACTGTGCTCACCCCAGTCCATCGCCGGCATCTCCACATCTTGTTCTTCATGTAAGAGCTTTGATAGTGAATTTCTGCAGGTGGTTTGACTGTGGCACACTTCAGTGTGATTATTGGGTCCCACTCTGGAGATTATTACTTAATAATTGAG
This sequence comes from Scyliorhinus torazame, assembly GCF_047496885.1. Taxonomy (NCBI): domain Eukaryota; kingdom Metazoa; phylum Chordata; class Chondrichthyes; order Carcharhiniformes; family Scyliorhinidae; genus Scyliorhinus; species Scyliorhinus torazame. Next base: position 135,481,684 of record NC_092724.1, on the reverse strand, counting down.
TACTCTTGTGCAGTTATTTACCAATTTCATGTTCAGTAAATATTACAGACTATTGCTGAAAAAACGACATGTTGTCAAAGCTTCTCATCTTGCACTCATCAGGACATTTACAAGAATACCAAATGTAAAGGGAACAACAGTTTATACTGCATGATTGGTTGGCAAGTGGACATTGATTGGTTGAGGTGTTGCCAAGGAAAATGCACAAATTAACTGATAGTTCTGCATCAATGGCTCCGAAGTGGAGATGGTCGATAGCTTTGAGTTCCTGGGTATCACCATCACCAACAGTCTGTCCTGGTCCACTCACGTTGATGCAACAGTTAGGAAAGCCCAACAACGTCTCTACTTCCTACAGAGGCTTAAGAAATTTGGCATGCCTGCACCGACTCTCACAAACCTTTACAGATGTGCGAGAGAGAGCATCCTGTCCGGCTGCATCACAGCCTGATATGGCAACTGCTCGGTCCGAGATCGCAAGAAACTGCAGTGTGGTGAACACAGACCAACGCATCACACAAGCATGCCATCCCCACATTGATTCTGTATACACCTCCCGCTGCCTCAGGAAGGCAGACAGCATTATCAGAGACCCCTCCCATTCAGGCATTGCCTTCTTCCAGACCCTTCCATCAGGCAGACGGTACAGAAGTCTGAAGACACGCACATCCAGAAATAGGAACAGCTTCTTCCCCACAGCGACTAGACTCCTCAATGACTCCCCCTTGGACTGATCTGTTCTCTGTAAGGACACTATTCACGACCGCCCTATGCTGCTCTTGCTCATGTATTTGCTTTGTTTGGCCCCTTGTTCCGCACTGTAACCAATCACTGTTTGCCGATGTACTATTTGTCAATGTTCTCTGTTGATTATTCTTTTGTCTATTGTGTACGTACTGTGTACATTCCCTCGGCAGCAGAAAAATACTTTTTACTGTACTTCGGTACATGTGACAACATATCAAATCAAAATCAAAGTTAACTGTCAAGATTTGTTTAAATGCAAACCAGGCAGATTGACTCTGATTGGTCAAGGCATTGCCCTGGCGAATGATCTAGAGAATGGCTGTTGCCTATTTTATTTAGTTGAAAAGGGCGCAAGTATATGTGAGCCACACAGAGAGCCTGATTGATTATTTTAAATTAGTTGTCAGTGTAATTTGAGTATTTTCCTGCAGCATAAATTGTTGTTCCCTTTGCATTTGGTATTCTTGTGAATTGTCCTGATGAGTGCAAGATGAAAAACTTCAACAAAGTGGGTCTTTTTTCAGTCATGTTCAAGTTATGTACTACCAAATGACTAAATATCACAGAGAAGGTCAATCACGCCGGTGGACAGTGATAGAAAACTTTGAACTAGTGCAATCTGTATGGCTAAGTATCACAGCACATGGGACCATTACCTACTAACTTTACAAGGAATTCCCAAGATTTTTATCCCCTTTTTCACATGTTTCTTGTAGCAGCAGCTACAGTCTGTGTACCCCACACTGTTGATTTCTGCTGACACTTTCAAAGGATATTTATCCCTGTGAGATTTTGACTGCAGGTTTACTGAGAACTAAATTCAGCATTGGTAATTCCAGCCGGGATTTTCCACTTCTGTTCGTGGGGGGCATCTTGGGAAAGGAAAATATTGCGAGAAGACTAAAAATTGGTTAAGTTGTCATAAAACCAGGTCACAGCGACTTCTGGTGGCGACATGTAGGTGGAGGTCGCACGTTGGGTGGCTCCCGCTCGAGTCCTGTTTTTGGCCCAGTTTTGGGGGGGGTGGAATTTGTGGATAAATTGATGCTAATAGAGTTGTTGGCACTGGAGGATGTCGAAATCCCAAAGAAAAAGTACTAGGAGAAAGGGAGTAAGTTATAGTCCACCGGCACATTCGACAACGGTGCGGAGTTAGAACATAGAACATAGAACGATACAGCGCAGTACAGGCCCTTCGGCCCACGATGTTGCACCGAAACAAAAGCCATCTAACCTACACTATGCCATTATCATCCATATGTTTATCCAATAAACTTTTAAATGCCCTCAATGTTGGCGAGTTCACTACTGTAGCAGGTAGGGCATTCCACAGCCTCACTACTCTTTGCGTAAAGAACCTACCTCTGACCTCTGTCCTATATCTATTACCCCTCAGTTTAAAGCTATGTCCCCTCGTGCCAGCCATTTCCATCCGCGGGAGAAGGCTCTCACTGTCCACCCTATCTAACCCCCTGATCATTTTGTATGCCTCTGGCCTCAACCAGGAAGTTGAAGGGAGGATGATGGGAGCCAGCTCGCTAGGTGGGGCTACGCCCATTACAATGGATACGCTAGCGGAGGTGATGGCGGTAGAGCTTGAGCGCAATTTGCCAAATATATTGAGCGGCAAAGGAAGGAGGTGATGGACACTCTTGAGAAATTGGTGGAAGAGTCACTGGCCCTGATAAAGGAGGCTCTTGGAAAGACTCCGGAGATGGCGCGGGAGCATGGTGAGATGCTGAAGGGGGTGGAGGAAGCACTGTTGTGACACAGTGACCTGCTCGCCTTGCTGGAAGCAGATTTGCTGAGGGTAGAGGACAGAAATAAGGGCCTGAGGGCCAAGGTTGAGGACTTTGAGAACAGGTTGTGACGGCAGAACCTCAGAATCACGGGGCTGCCTGCAGGTGTGGAGGGTCCAAGACCGATTAAGTATTTTGCAAAGGTGTTCACAAAGCCACCCCTCCCCCCAGCCTTTAGGTTGGATAGGGCCCACCGGTCGCTCCGGCTGGAGCCATGGACAAACGAGCCGCCAAGAGCTGTGATTGTCTGATTTCATAGCTACCAGATGAAGGAGCAGGTATTGAGATGAGCAAAGTAGAATCGGGAGGTGAGGTGGGAAGGCAGTGGTATTCGTATATACCAGGATATCATGGTGGAGCTGCCAAGAAGGCGAGCGGCCTTTAACAGGGCAATGGTGGTGCTTTTTAAGAGAGGAGCGTGCGTCGGGGTGGTCTACCTGGCGAGGCTGAGGGTCACGCATAATTCCAGGGGCCATTATTTTGAGACGGTGGATGAGAGAGAGTCGTTTGTGAAGGCGGAAGGATTGGGACTGAACTGAGATGGACACTGGGACCTTAGTGTCGCAGTTGGGATGAGGGGAATATGCTTTGTGCTTGGGGCCTGTTAATCTTTTTTTGTACATTAATTACCGTTAAAGTGTAATGCTGTTTGGGGGGTGTTGTGGTGCGGGTTGCCTTTCTCTCTGGGAGTGGTTTTGGGCTGGAGAGGGTATGCAGGAGGGGGAGGGGAGGGGCAGTTTTGGGATGAGTAAGGGGTATGGGAGTTTTGACACGTGAGCTAGATAGTTTGGGTGCAAGGTGTTTGTTTTTAGTTCTTTTGTTATACTTGCAGAGGGTCAAGGCTCTGGTGGGAGCCACCTCACTCGCAAACTGGAGTTGGCTAGTGAACGGAAGCGAGGTGGGGGGAGGGGCTGCGGTTGACCAAACCTGGATAGGCAGGTTTCAGCTCACCTAGAAGGTGTGAATAGGGCAGGGGGATTGAAGAGAGGAGTGGTTTCAAGAGGAAGTGGTTGGGGGGCTATTGGGATGGGGGGAAGGGTAGCTGGCTGACGATGACTGGGAATAGTTTTTGGTCACATTCGTGGGCAGGACTGGGGGTCATCATTGGTGGGCTCTGGTTTTAGGAATCAGGTGGGGGGGATTAATCCTCGAAGTGGGGACAAGGCTGATATGCAGGGGCTGGGGGTGGGGGAGTGAAAGGCCCCCGGTTTGGTTAGTAATGTGGAATGTGCGGGGATTGGGAGGGTCGGTAAAGCGGGCGCAGGTTTTTGCCCACTTGAAAGGCTTGAGGGCCGATATGGCGCTGCTGCAGGAGACCCATTTGCGGGTGAAAGACTAGGTAAGGCTTCGTAAGGGATGGGTTAGTCAGGTGTTCACTCAGGCGTTAATAGTAAAGCCCGGGGGGGGGGGGGGGGGGGGGGGGGGGGGGTTTAGCTATGCTGATTAACAAGAGAATTCGGTTTCAGATAGAGAAGGTGATGGCAGATACATGATAGTTATTGGTACTTTGGAGGGGAGTTTGGTTGTGTTGGTTAGCATGTATGCCCCGAATTGGGATGATGTAGGGGTCATGAAGAAGATGTTAACGGCCATCCCAGACATGGACACACATCAGTTGATTCTGGGGGGAGGGCGGACTTGAACACGTTCTTGAACCCAAGAATGGATTGGTCTTAGCTAAGATCCTTGGCCCCGACGGGGGGTGCAGAGGTGTTGGCGATGTTTATGAAGGAGAAGGGGGAGTAGAATCATGGAGGTTTCTAAATCCGGGGGGCAGAGAATACTCTTTTGTTTCTCCAGTACACAATATGTATTTTCGGACTGATTTTTTTCATCATGGGGAAGTCCTTGTTGGCGGGGGTAAGGAGAGCGGGGTATTTGGCAAACGTAATTTCTGATCATGGCCCATACCTGGTGGATGTGGGGTTGCTAGCAGACTAGGGTTCTGTGCGAAGATAGCAAGGATGATGAATGAGTTTGTGGAGTTTGACAAGAATGGGGAGATATCGCTATCAGTGCTGTGGGAGGCTTTGAAAGTGGTGGTGAGAGGTGAGATAATCTTGCATAAGGTGCAGGTGGTGAAGGTGGCAAGGGAGGAGCACCAGAGGCTGATAAATGAAATTTTGGAGTTTGATGGCAAGTAGTCGGAAGGTCCCACCCACAGTTGTTGGCCAGCAGGAAGGTATTGCAGACACAGTTTGATCTATTGTCCACAGGCAAGGTGGTCACCAGTTGAGGTGGGCAAAAGGAGCTATGTACGAATATGGCGAGAAGGCCAGCCATTTGTTGGTTGACCAGCTTAGGCGGCAGGCGTCCTCCCGGGAGATTGTTCAGATACAAGAGACGAGTAAGGGGTTGATGTCCGCGCCGGAGAAGAGGAGAAGATGAATAGGGCATTTGAGGAGTTTTATTAAAAGCTGTACAGGTTGGAGCCGCCGGGGGATGAGTCGGATATGGAATTTGTGGAGGGATTGGAGAGTCCTATGGTGGAGGAGGAGGATAGGGAGGGGCCACTGAGGATTGAGGAGGTTCGGACGGTCATAGGAATAATGCAGACAGGCAAGGGTTCCCGGTGGAATTTTATAAGGTGTTTGTGGACCAGCTGGTATCGCTGATGATGGCAATGTTTGAGGATGCAGTGGCAAGAGGGGTGCTCCCGGAGACAATGAGATAGGCTTCCATCTCGCTTCTATTGAAGAAAGATAAGGGGGCGGATGGTGACACTGATGGGGACAGCGCGATGGCACATTGGTTAGCACTGCTGCCTCACATCTCCAGGGACACGGATTCAATTCTGGCCTCAGTTGACTGTCTGTGTGGAGTCTGCACGTTCTCCCCGTGTGTGCATGGATTTCCTCCGGGTGTTCCAGTTTCCTCCCACAGTCCAAAGATGTGCAGGTTAGGTGGATTGGCCATGCTAAATTGCCCCTTCGTGTCCAAAAGGTTGGGTCGGGCTACTGGGTTTACAGGGATAGGGTGGAGGCGTGGGCTTAAGTAGGGTGCTCTTTCCAAGGGCCGATGCAGACTCGATGGGCTGAATGGCTTCCTTCGGCACTGTAAATTCTATGATTCTATGACTGGCAGAGTATGGATCATTCCAGCCGATATCTCTACTAAATGTGGATGCCAAGATTGTTGCTAAAGTGCTGACGCTCAGGTTGGAGGAGTGTCTTCCTCAGGTGGTTGGTGTGGACCAGAAGGATTTGTAAAGGGTAGGCAGCTATCTTCAAATGTGCGGCATTTATTGAACAGGGTGCTCTCCCTGTCGGGAAGGGGGAGCAGGAGGTTATTTTGGTACTGGATGCGGAGAAGGTCTTTGATAGGTGGAGTTACCTGTTTGCACTGTTGGAACAGTTTAGGATAGGGCCCAAGTTTATGTTGTGGGTTAAATATAGGGTTTATAGGGTGCCCAAGGCGAGTGTTCGTATGAATGATCGGATCGGAATTTGGGTTACTTCCAGTTGTATAGGGGAACGTGGCAGGGGTGTCCTATGTCCCTTCTCCTGTTTGTGTTGGCGAGAGAGCCTTTGGTCATCGCGCTGAGGCAGTCGGATAACTGGAGGGGGATAGTGAGGGGGGACGGGTGGAGCATAGGGTTTCCTTATATGTCAATGACCTATATATCTCAGACCCGGTCCCCACGGTGGGGGAGATAATGGGGCTGTTGACGCTACATGGGGCTTTCTTGGGATACGTCTGAACTTGGGAAAGTGCGAGTGCTTTTCGCTTTCTCTGCTGGGGGGGGGGGGGGGGGGGGGGGGGGGGGGGGGGGCGGTTGCCATTTCATGTGGCAACCTCCCACTTTAAGTATCCAGGGATGCAGGTGGCTCAGAATTTGGCCCGGCTCCGTAAATTGAACTTCACGGACCTGGTGGGTAAGATCAAGGCGGACTTACAGAGGTGGTATAGCCTCCCTCTGTCATTGGCTGGCCGAGTTCAATTGATAAAGATACATATTTTACCACGGTTTCTATGTTTATGCCAATGTCTGCCGGTGCTGGTGCCAAAGGTGTTTTTTCAGGGGGTGGAGTGGGCGGGCAAGAATTCGGAAATCAGTGCTTCAGAAGGGTTGGCAGTGGGCAGTTTGGCTCTGCCGAATTTGATTTATTACTAACAGACGGCGGACACCGAAAAGGTGGTGGGATGATACAGGGATCAAGAGGAAATTTGGGTAAAGATGGAGGCGGGTTCATGGAAGGCATAGGGGTTACGGGCGATGACACCACTCCCATTCTCCCCAATGGAGTACTCAGGCACTCCAGTAGTGGTCGCAACTCTGAAGATTTGGAGGCAATTTCGACAGCATTTTAAGTTGAGGGCGGCCTCAAAGATGGTGCCAATCTGTACCAAGCACCTGTTTGAACCTGCTAGATTAGATGCCAGGTTCTGGGGCTGGGAGGACACGGGGATGATAGAAATGAGGGATTTCTGGAAAGGGCGATTCACAAGTTTGGAGGAGTTGATGGAGATGTATGGGATCCCACAGACCGAAACTTTCCGGTATATGCAGGTGCGGGATTTTATGAGGAATATCTTTCCAGCGTTTCTGCTGATGCCGCCCTCTCCGTTGTTAGAGAGAGTACTGTCGGTGGCGGGTTTGGAGGAGGGGGGATACCTCGGGAATTTACGGGAGAGTCCTGGAGGAAGATATGGTACCGCTGGAGGGGGTTAGGGCTAAGTGGGAGGGGGAGTTGGGAATGGCACTGCAGGAGTTGGGTGTGATGTGAAGTGTTGCGCAGGCTGAATGCCACACTTTGTGTGCGAGATTAGGATTGATTCAATTGAAGGTGGTACATAGGGCACATTTATCAAGGTCGAGGCTGGGCAGGTTGTTTGAGGGAGTGGAGGACAAGTGTGAGAGGTGTTGGAGAGGTCCGGCCAATCATGTTCACATATTCTGGTCTTATCCTGAGCTGGGGGGGTTTGGGGGCTCATTCTTCATGTCAGCACCATGTCGACAATCTTGGAAATGAATTTGGAGCCCAATCCCCCCGGGGCCATATTTGGGGTGTCGGACCTGCCGGAGCTGCAACTGATTGAAGAAGTGCTTCAGTTTACATTGTTGAGCTTTCAAAGTCTGTACTTGTCCCAATCCAGGGAGGGGGAGGGCACGTCAGGCTAGTCTCAGTCAGGCCCAACAAGTCAGAAGTCGCCTGCCAGTGATGCGGCATGGAACCCATGCACGTAAATGTTTGGTACTGAGTGCCGCATTGTATGACATGAAAATAACCATTGCCATTGGCGGACTATACGCCGCTATTCCTGCCCACCATCAACCTTTGCTGATTTGCAAAATATTCTCACCCTTTGTCAGTGCCAGCACAATGTTTGAACAAATACTAATAGTTCTGTTGGATGAAGCATTCGCAGTAGGTCATTGTATTCAGATTTCTTAATCATTCACCATTTGGGCGGTGAAATTATCATCTCTGCTAACAGTATAAGAATTAGCACTTAACAAGCCTTTCAGTGAAAATAAGTAAAAATTCAGGCTTTTGGCTTTGGATTCGGTGCTGGATGAAGTTCAGATTAGTCAAGACAAATACATTCGGATGTTAATGGTTTGAACTTCAGACACCTCAACTTCCTGCTTAAAAGAAAAAAATCTGAAGGGGCAGCTAGACATTAGAAAGAATAATTAATAATGGAAGCTGTTTTTCCATTGAGTAAATCTCTATTTATATATTTATATTTTGGTAGACAATAATATGATGAGAACTTCCCAGTAAGAACACTAATTCATGAAGGAATTCTTGAACTGTCTTTGCATCCAATATCCATTGTGTCTTTCTAATAAGAGCTAAAAAAAAGAATGTCACTAAGTTACTATGAAGATGTACTGATCTGTTACATGCAGTTCATCATTTTATCAAAATAATCTTTTCAAAATCGCTTTGTCATGTTACATTCATGTTACATTTACTTGAAATATTAAAACAACTATAATAAATAATCTTCAAATTTCCAATGATTTTGCATGTCAATCTGTATGCCATAAATAGTTTCAGAACATAGCCCCGCTCCATTTTTAGCATGACTGGAAATACTGGCTCTATGCCAGTTATCCAATACTAACAAGCATTCACTACTTCCCACATCCAAGAAAACGTTTTTTGCAATAGAAAACATATTGAGCAATGAATAAAGAGAGGCATCTGAAGCATTCATTACGGAAATGAAACCATCCATTTTCTGATTATGAATCTTGGCTTCACAGAGAGCCAAATATGTTTATGTAGGAGGCAAGAACAATATTGTTTCTTTCTCCTGAGCAGTTTCTACTTTAAAAGTAGTTACCCTTTGTTTTGCTGTTTGTGCCCAATAGCACCACCATCACCGAAACTCCTTCAAGATCACCTTCCAAAGCCAAAATCCAAATAGGAAAATTGAAGAGAATTCCAGATAAATAGCTCAAAGCAGAAAGGGTTGAAAGGATATGTTGATGCTGTTAGATCAAGGAGGATGGGAGGAGGCTCAAATTGAGCATCAATACCGTGACCGGTGTGATTCTGTGGGGCTGCATGGCCTGTTTCTGTGCTGTAGATACTATGTATTACTATGTAAATCTGGATGACTTTATTGGGAGTAGGCTATTATCTGAAACCACAGAACAGCCTGATATTTCACTCAACCTCATTTCTAATTGAATATTTGTTGCATTTTAGCTTGTTCTCTAAGACGCATTTGGCTTTGTTTCATTATTGGCCGTGGTGTGAAGGAAATGTTGAAAAGTACTGCTGTTGCAGTTGCTCAGCTTTGGTGCAGGCTGAAGCAAGTCAGCATATTGTACTGATGTCAGGGCAGCTGCTTTTGCAAGGTTCAACAACAAATGTGCTTTGAGCGCGAGAAATACCTATTCATGTGAGTCACGCTGTTCTTAATAAATTATGCTGGCCTTTAATTTAGGGGTGTTGCTGTGGAAGGGGAGGAACATGACTGTCTGTTTTGCTTCAACTTGTTTATTGATTTGACAAACAAACTCATGTAGAAAACCAGAATACTGTGGATGCTGCAAACCTGAATCAAAAACATAAAGTGCCGCAAGTACTCAGCAGGTCAGGCAGCATCTATGGAGAGAGGAACAGTTAAGGTTTCAGGTCAATGACCTTTCATCATAACTAAGAAAAGTTAGAGATGTAATAAGTTTTGAGCAAGGAGTAGGTGGGCGAGAACAGAAAGGAGAGCCTGTGATAGGATTGAAAACAGGTGAGATTGAATGACAGGAGAGTTTAACTCCAGTTGGCTGGACAGCTGGTTCATGATGCAGATTGAGGCCAGCAGGCAGATTCACTTCCTGTACCGGCTGAGGTTATTCATGAATGCCTATCTCAACCTTCTCAACCTTGCCCCTCGCCTGAAGTGTGGTGATCCTCAGGTTAAATCACCACCAGTCAGCTCTCCCCCTGAAAGGGAAAAGCAGCCTATGGTCATTTGGGACTGTGGCTACTTTACTTAGTCTTCCAAGGGGAAACAGAATGGTAGTATAGAATCATAGAATATACAGTGGCAGAAGGAGGTCATTCGGCCCATCAAGCTTGCACTGGCCCTTGGAAAGAGCACCCTACCTAAGCCCATACCTCCACCCTATCCCTGTACTCCAGTAACCTCACATAACCTTTGGGACACTAAGAGTAATTTAGCAAGGCCAATTCACCTAACCTGCACATCTTTGGACTGCAGGGGGAAATCAGAGCACCCGGAGGAAACCCACGCAGACACGGGGAGAAAGTGCAAACTCCACACAGACAGTCAGTTCCGAGGCCAGAATTGAACCTGCGTCCCTGGAGCTGTGAGGCAGCAGTGCTAACCACTGTGCCACCGTGCCATTGTAGTACGACAAAAAAGAAACAAAATATTTGCCTAGGGCAGGTGTGCTAATGTCTGAAACTGAAAATAAGAGCAAAACAAGAGCTAAGATAAGAAAACCAAAGATAGAATACTGGCTAAATGATCGTGTCTCTCAGAAAATTCCTTTGGATTCTCTAATGCGGTTGGAATCTGTCCATATTCATTCCCAGTTTGTCACTCTATCTCATATGTAAGTGTATGTGCTATGTCCAATAACCTATCCACATGGCCTTCTTATTTTCTTTTTACATTATTTTTAATTCATGAAGAAGTGCAATACAGTATAATCTTTCTCTGGGGACTTACCATAGCAGATTTCTGAGAATCACACTTTTCTGTAACTGGCTGTAATGTACCTGACATCATGATTTTCAATAGCTTTCCAAAAAGTAAGTGGGCGGGATTCTCCATTGGCTGACTCCAAAGTTGGGAAACACGATTTGGCGGAGAGTAAGTTCCGACACCAAAATCGTGGCGGCGCCGATTTGACGCCAAATTGTAATTCTCCATCACCTCGATAGCACTGTCAATGCTGCCCGGAACGCACATACAGTAAACACGGTTTGCATACCATTAGAGGGCCTAACCCGGTATTCTCCAGGGCCTCCACATTACTCCGCCTCCGATGTCCCGGGTTCCTGACAGCGCGGTTCACGTGTGCTTTTAAAAATCATGCTCCTTCTGCACTGTAAAATCATGAAACCGCCGTCATGGTTGACGAGGGAGAGAGGGGGTACGGAAAGTGTCCAACATCGGCATGGTTTGCTGACAGTTGTGCTGCTGGCTGGTGGGGCTTCTGCCAGGGCCTGGGGGTGGCAGGAGGTGGGCTGTGAAGTCGGGTGGACGGGCACGGAATACCATTGCCGCAGCTGGAAAGGCAGCCATGCAGCTGCGCATGCCGCTGACAGCCCAGTGTGAACTTAGGGCAACGGGTCATATAGGTGTTCCCCCAGGGCACTCCCCTAGGTACCCTATGACCCCAGCCGACCAATCAACGGGATGGGAGCTCTAGCGCAACCAGTGCCACCTTGTTGGCTGGGATAAGTGTGTGTGGGGATTGTAATGTGTATATTGGGCAGCACGGTAGCATTGTGGATAGCACAATTGCTCCACAGCTCCAGGGTCCCAGGTTCGATTCCGGCTTGGGTCACTGTCTGTGCGGAGTCTGCACATCCTCCCCGTGTGTGCGTGGGTTTCCTCCGGATGCTCCGGTTTCCTCCCACAGTCCAAAGATGTGCAGGTTAGGTGGATTGGCCATGATAAATTGCGCTTAGTGTCCAAAAATTGCCCTTAGTGTTGGGTGGGGTTACTGGGTTATGGGGATAGGGTGGAGGTGTTGACCTTGGGTAGGGTGCTCTTTCCAAGAGCCGGTGCAGACTCGATGGGCTGAATGGCCTCCTTCTGCACTGTAAATTCTATGATCTATATGTGGCTGCAGCATGTCAGCCTCACGAGTGTCAATCATGGAACCGGCAAATCCCGCACCGTTTTTCATTGGAATCGATTGTGTTCCACGTGGCGCCGGTGCTAGCCCCTCCGCAGTCGCTGAATCGGTCCAGGTTCAGCGCCAGTTTTGCTGTCGTGAAAGTCCACGAATCCTGCCCCGGTGGACTTAGTCTCAGGAACGGAGAATGCAGCCCAGTATGTTTCATGCCTTTAAGATTAGCATATTAACTTGGTTGTCAACATGCATTCATTTTGCATTTATATAATCTACATTTGATGCTATCTACCTTGAACAACCCGTTTGCTGAAGTCCACAGGTGTTTACACATTTTAGTCATAACCTTGAAAACAATATCCATCGTAAATATGAGCTGTCACACTGAGATTATCTGAAAATATTATAATTTCCAGTTGAAAGTGGCGAGGTGAAATGAGAAAGACTGCCTTTGACTCCAATGCAGATTTTCACTGGGTGCAGCATCAAGGAGTCCGAGTAAAACTGGAATTCATGGGAATCAGGGAGAAAAGCTTTTGCTAGTTGTGAGTCATATCAAGCACAAAGGAAGGTGGTTGTTGGGGTTTAATCAACTAAGTTCCAGGACATCACGGCAAAACTTGCTCAGGCCCAACCATCTTCAGCTGCTTCATCAATGATCTGCCTTCCATCATGTGGACAGCACGGTAGCACAGTGGGCAGCATGGTAGCACAGTGGTTAGCACAGTTGCTTCACGGCTCCAGGGTCCCAGGTTCAATTCCCGGCTCGGGTCACTGTCTGTGCGGAGTCTGCACGTTCTCCCCATGCCTGCGTGGGTTTCCTCCGGGTGCTCCGGTTTCCTCCCACAGTCCAAAGGTGTGCAGCTTAGGTAGATTGGCCATTTAAATTGCCCTTAGTGTCCTAAAAAAAGGTTTGGTGGGGTTACGGGGATAGGTTGGAAGTGTGGGCTTAAATGTGGTGCTCTTTCCAAGGGCCAGTGCAGACTCGATGGGCCGAATGACCTCCTTCTGCACTGTAAATTCTATGATAAGGTCAGAAGTGGGGATGATGATTTCACAATTTTCAGCACGATTCACGAGTCCTCGGATACAGAAGCAGTCCATGTCCAAATACAGCAAAACCTGTGCAATATCCGCTTGGGCGGACAAGTGGCAAGTAACATTCGTGCAATGATCATCTTCAACAAGAGAGAATCAAACCACCACCCCTTGAGATTCAATGGCATTACCATCACTGAATCCTCACTATCAAAATCTTAGGGGTTATCATTGATTAGAAACTGAACTGGACGAGCCATATAAATATTGTGGTTACAGGTGCAGGTCAGAAACGAGGAATCCTGTAATTTGCTTCCTGACTCCCCAAAGCCTGTTCATCACCTGCAAGACACAAGTCAGGAGTGTGATATAATGCTCTCCACTTTCTTGGATGATTACAGCTCCAACTTCACTCAAGAAGCTTGACATCATTCAGTACAAAGCAGCCCACTTGATTGGCACTCCATTGACAAACGTTCACTCCCTCCACCACTGAAGAACAATGGTAGCAGTGTGTACAATCTATAAGATGCACTATGGGAACTCACCAAAACTCCTTCGCAAACACTTTCCAAACCCAGGGCTGTTACCATCTAGAAGGACACGGGCAGCATGGGAACACCGTCACCTGGAAGTTCCCTTCCAATCCACTCACCACCCTGACTTGAAAATGTATCGCCTTCCTTTACTGTCGCTGGGTCAAAATCCTGGAACTCACTTCCTAACAACAATGTGGGTGTACCTACACCACATGGATTGCAACGGTTCAACAGGCAGCTCATACCACCTTTTCCAGGGCAATTACAGAGGATAATAAATACTGGCCTAGCCAGCAATGCCTAAATCCCCTGAATTAATTTTGTTTAAAAGAAAGAGAAATCTAATACATCCTTTTCTGATCCAAAATTTTATAGTTGACGTTATGATGTTTGTCATTGTTATGGGCGCCTGGTCAGCTCTCAACAGTGGCTAAGAGGCTGAACCAGAGCCATAACTTTTTTAGTTTTAACACAGTGCAGAAAGATCGATTTGTTCCAGAAGTGATAATATAAAAAATCGTGCTTGGTTAATTTTTAAACAAACTTTATCAAAAGAAAAGAAAACAATATTTAAACTTTTAAACTTCAACCCGACAAATAACATATTACATGCAGTTTCTTAATTTTAACACGCTAGTTACCATTAAACAACACCGTAACAGAACATGCAGCTCTCATGCCACTTTCATAGACAGAAAAAAGGGAATACTTGCATTTATGAAGCAATTTTTCGACTGGTAGAGACATATGGTCTGAACCCTTTCTCCAAAGCCTGCCTCGGTGGCAACTTTCATGGCCTTCTTGGACAATTTCCAAAGCCTTCGCCCCTGTAACTATTCAAAACGTCTTACAACACCAGGTTAAAGTCCAACAGGTTTGTTTCGATGTCACTAGCTTTCGGAGCGCTGCTCCTTCCTCAGGTGAATGAAGAGGTCTGTTCCAGAAACACATATATAGACAAATTCAAAGATGTTTGGCATCTTTGAATTTGTCTATATATGTGTTTCTGGAACAGACCTCTTCATTCACCTGAGGAAGGAGCAGCGCTCCGAAAGCTAGTGACATCGAAACAAACCTGTTGGACTTTAACCTGGTGTTGTAAGACTTCGTACTGTGCTCACCCCAGTCCAACGCCGGCATCTCCACATCATGACTATTCAAAACAGCATTCCATGTCTCTCTGAGCTCAGTCCCTCAAACAAACGTTCTCTGAGGTTTCCAGACTTGAACCTATCATCGTTTTTCTTGGCTGTTTGATTGCCCACTCCCATTTATACAGAAGAACAGAGCCATGCTATTGAGACAAAGAGGCCATCAGACTCTAGAATGGGCTAATAGCTGGTCAGACAGGATGGTCACGAAGGACAATGGATCTGGGGCATCCTGTGTATTCCCACTAACGAGTTTAAGTCTGACTGGGACAATGTATCTCAGCCAGGTGTGGGCATTTCCCTCTGACTCTGTGTATTTTCACTCAGTTGGTTTAACCCTAAATTGCCTGTTACATCTTCAATATCACTCCTGAACCCAAATTCCTAATATCTCCCTCGCGTAACAATCACCTTGGCAAAAAAATATTGAATCACATTTGTGCAAATAACTGTAATATCAACCCCTCGGAACAATAATTACGAGGCTGGTTTCACAATCGCTGCCCCTAACCTCAGGCTGCTCTTTTCTTGTTTTTCTTATCCAAAGTCCAGAGTCTTTGCCTTTATCAGCCTAATTCTATTGATTAAAATGGTCAATCAACAGCAAAAAGGTATTCTGGGCATTTTCAATAAATTGTTCCTCACTCTTTCACTCAGTTATTTAGTTGAATGTATTGTATTATCATAATACCGACCGGCCGAATTCCCGATGGCGTGGGTTACGTGTGCGCACACCGTCCGTGATCCTCGCGTGGTGGCTGTGGACTCAGTTCAGTGCCGCCACAGCCGGGGGGGGGAAGGGGGGGCGATCGGCGGACAGGGGGGCTTCATTCGTGGCTGGGGACAATGTGGGCGGATGGTCCAGGGCGCGGGAGCAGTCGGAGGTGGGAAATAATTTGGCAGTCCAGGTCCGCGGGCTGAGTCCGCCATGGAGCACAGCTGCAGGCCATCGCCTTCCACCTACGCGGCCTCTGAACCGGAAGTGCTGGCGGCCGTAACGGCAGCTAGAGCTGTGAGCTCTACGCCAACTCCCTGCTCCCGGCCCTGAGCAAAACGGGGAATCAGTGGCCTTTTGACGCCCGTTTTCCTGCCGTAAAAGACCACCGTTTTCATGCCAGCGTGGGGACTTAGTCTCCAAAACGGAGAATCCAGCCCCAGTTCTCTATCCAACTGCAGCCACTAAAAGTATGTTTCTAAACTTCAAATACCTAAGCAGTTACCTTTCTGCCTGAAGATATTCTTTTTAATTTAAAGCTTACCTGAAGAAAAGAATATAGTACAAACATTAATATTTTCTATATAAAAAAATTCCTCAAGTTGCAGGTGTAATGATTTTTTTCTGTTTTGGGGGATTATGCAAATGTTCTTTGAGGTTGGCTAAAGTGACTTCTGGGTTGCGGCGATGCGGAGCTAAGGCGCGCGATTCGGCAGCTCCCGTGAAAACGGACTTTCGGGCCCGCTAACGGAGCCCCAACGGCATTTTTTTGAAAACCAACCCGTGGGGAAGGAAGGAGAAAGGTCCCCAACCAACCTGTATGGATCGGACCCGCAGCAAAACGGCAAAAAAAGCGGCCCTGGAGCAGCGAGAGAAGAAGGGGAAAAAAACCAAAATGGCGGCGCCAACAGACAAAGAAGAGATGCAGGAGTTCATCAAGCGCTGCTTTGAGGAGATGCGCAAGGAGATGGTGGCGCCTCAGCAGGCGATAATTGAAGGACTTGGAGCAACCGAGAAAGCCCAAGAGGTGAAGATCCAGGAGATCCAGGAAAAAGTGAACGTGAACGACGACGAGCTCGTGGGCCTGGCGGAGAGAGTGGAGCGGCACGAGGCGCTGCGCAAGACGTGGGCGGGAAGGCTCGAAGACCTGGAGAATAGGTCGAGGAGAAACAACTTGAGGATCCTGGGACTCCCAGAAGGAGTGGAGGGGGCCGATGCCGCGGCATATGCGGGCACAATGATCGGGACACTGAGGGGCGCGGTGGCCCCCCCGGGGTTGCTGGAGCTGGAAAGGGCGCACCGAGTGCTTGCGAGGAAGCCCAGGGCGGATGGGCCGCCAAGGGCGATGGTGGTGAGATTTCACCGGTTTACGGACAGAGAGAGGGTCCTGAAATGGGCCAAGAAGGAACGGAGCAGCAAGTGGGACAATGCAGAGAACAGAATATACCCGGACTGGAGCACGGAGGTCGCTAAGCGGAGAGCGGGTTTCAACCGGGCCAAAGTGGTGCTGCATCGGAAAGGAGTGAAATTTGGAATGTTGCAGCCAGCGCGACTGTGGGTTACACATAATGGTCAACACCACTACTTCGAAACGCCCGAAGAGGCGTGGACCTTTATACTAACTGAAAAGCTGGACTCTAATTGAGGGTTTGTGTGGGAGGGGGGTGTTTGAGGGTTGAAGTATGATGGTTGTTGTACATAGGAGGGTCAATCACGCACAGGAAATGTTATATGGGCTGGGGGAGAGAGACAAGGTCATGACAGGAGGCGCCATGGGGGGGCGGGGCAGGCTTTGGAAAGCGCGGGGTTTTCTTTCCCGCGCGTGGCAAGAAAGGCGGGAAGGGGAACAAAGGAATGTATATTGATTGGGAGATTCCCACACGGGGGGGTCAAAGGGATGGCGGGGGAAGCCGGGGTCAGCAGGTGTCAGCTGACTTGCGGGAGGGATATGGGGGGAGCAAAAAAGCTAGACGGGGATCTAGCGAGGGGGAGGTGAGGGGGGAAGGGGGGGAGAGGAGGGAGGGGGGGGAAGGGGGGGAGAGGAGGGAGGGGGGGAAGGGGGGAAGGGGGGGGGGGAAGGGTTGCCGCTGCACTGGCCGAAGGAGAACGGGACACAGAAGAGGTGGCTGGGACGGGGGTCCCCCGGCTGGGGGACTGGAGAGGGAGGGAGACGCGGACAAGGGACTGGCCCAGAAAAGGAGATGGCTAGTCGGCGGGTGGGGGGGGGGGGTGAGAGCCCCTCCAATCCGGCTGATAACATGGAACGTGAGGGGCCTGAACGGGCCGATGAAGAGGGCTCGAGTGTTCGCGCACTTGAAGGGACTGAAGGCAGACGTGGCACTGCTCCAAGAGACACACCTGAAGGTGGCGGACCAGGTCAGGTTAAGAAAGGGATGGGTAGGACAGGTATTTCACTCGGGATTAGACGCGAAAAATAGAGGGGTGGCAATTCTGGTGGGAAAGCATGTGTCATTTGAGGCCAAGACTATCGTAGCGGATAATGGAGGGAGATATGTGATGGTGAGTGGTAGGCGGCAAGGGACGAGGGTGGTGTTGGTAAATGTATACGCCCCGAACTGGGATGATGCTGGATTTATGAAGCGTATGTTGGGGCGCATTCCGGACCTGGAGGTAGGAGGACTGATAATGGGAGGGGACTTTAATACAGTGCTGGACCCAGCACTGGACCGCTCCAGATCAAGGACGGGCAGGAGGCCGGCGGCGGCCAAGGTGCTCAGGGGTTTTATGGATCAGATGGGGGAGGGGACCCATGGAGGTTTGCAAGACCGCAGGCCAGGGAATTTTCTTTTTTCTCCCACGTACATAAGGTTTACTCCCGGATAGATTTCTTTGTTCTGGGTAGGGCGCTTATTCCGAGAGTGGAGGGGACGGAGTATTCGGCCATAGCCGTGTCGGACCATGCACCGCACTAGGTGGAAATGGGGCTGGGAGAGGAGAGGGACCAACGCCCGCTGTGGCGGTTGGACGTGGGACTGCTGGCTGATGAGGTGGTTTGTGGTAAGGTGAGGGGGTGTATCGAAAGGTACTTGGAGGCCAACGACAAAGGGGAGGTGCGAGTGGGGGTGGTATGGGAGGCGTTGAAGGCGGTGGTCAGGGGAGAGCTGATCTCCATTAGGGCTCATAGGGAGAAGACAGAGGGCATGGAAAGGGAGAGGTTAGTGGCTGAGATCTTGCAAGTGGACAGGAGATACGCAGAGGCCCCGGAGGAAAGTGTACTCAGGGAACGGCGACGGCTCCAGACGGAGTTTGGCCTGTTGACCACAAGGAAGGCGGAGGCACAATGGAGGAAGGCGCAGGGGGCGACCTATGAGTGCGGGCAAAATGCTAGTCGGATGCTGGTGCACCAGCTCCGTAAGAGGGCGGCAGCGAGGGAAATAGGGGGAATCAAAGATGGAAGAGGAGCCACGGTTCGAAGTGCCACGAAAATAAATAAGGTATTCAAGGCCTTCTATGAAGAGCTGTACAGGTCCCAGCCCCCAGGGGGGGGAAGGGGGGATGAGGCGATTTCTGGACCAGCTGGGGTTCCCGACGGTGGAGGAGCAGGAGGCGGTTGGTTTGGGAGCACCAATTGGGTTGGGGGAGCTGAGTAAGGGCTTGGGGAGCATGCAGGCGGGGAAGGCCCCGGGGCCGGACGGATTCCCGGTGGAGTTCTATAGAAAATATGTGGACCTGCTGGCCCCACTGCTAGTGAGGACCTTTAACGAGGCAAGAGAGGAGGGAACCCTGCCCCAGACAATGTCGGAGGCGACAATCTCCTTGATTCTTAAGCGAGACAAGGATCCACTGCAATGTGGATCGTACAGGCCGATATCGCTCCTCAATGTGGACGCTAAGTTATTGGCAAAAGTGCTGGCCACGAGGATTGAGGACTGTGGCCCGGGGTGATTCATGATGACCAGACGGGATTTGTAAAGGGCAGGCAGTTAAATACCAATGTGCGGCGGCTCTTAAACGTGATAATGATGACATCGGAGGAGGGAGAGGCGGAGATAGTGGCAGCTATGGACGCGGAAAAAGCCTTTGACCGAGTAGAGTGGGAGTACCTCTGGGAGGTATTGCGCAGGTTTGGGTTCGGGGGAGGGTTTATAAGATGGGTTAAGCTCCTTTATAGCGCCCCGGTGGCGAGTGTAGTGACGAACCGGCGGAGGTCGGAGTACTTTCAGCTGTACCGAGGGACGAGGCAGGGGTGCCCCCTGTCCCCCCTGTTGTTTGCACTGGCGATCGAACCCTTGGCTATATCACTTAGGGAGTCCAAGAAATGGAGGGGAATAGTCAGTGGGGGAGAGGAGCATCGGGTATCGCTATACGCGGATGACCTGCTGCTATACGTGGCGGACCCAATAGAGGGGATGGTGGAGGTCATGCAGACTCTGAAGGAGTTTGGGGAGTTCTCGGGCTACAAGCTTAATGTAGGGAAGAGTGAGCTTTTTGTATTACAGGCAGGGGACCAAAAAAGAGGGATAGGGGACCTACCGCTGAGGAGGGCGGAGAGGAGTTTTCGGTATCTGGGGATACAGGTGGCCAAAAGTTGGGGGCCCTACATAAACTGAATTTGATGAGGTTGGTGGAGCAAATGGAGGAGGATTTTAAAAGATGGGACATGCTCCCGCTCTCGCTGGCAGGTAGGGTGCAGTCGGTCAAAATGGTGGTCCTTCCGAGGTTTTTGTTCGTGTTTCAGTGCCTCCCCATCGTGATCACTAAGGGCTTTTTCAAGAAAGTAGGTAGGAGTATTATGGGGTATGTGTGGGCAAATAAGACACCGAGGGTTAGAAGAGGGTTCTTGGAACGCAACAGGGACCGAGGAGGGTTGGCTTTGCCAAACCTAGAGAGTTACTACTGGGCAGCAAACGTGACGATGATCCGCAAGTGGGTCATGGAGGGAGAGGGGGCGGCATGGAAGAGGATGGAGATGGCGTCCTGTAAAGGAACGAGCCTGGGGGCGTTGGTAACGGCACCGCTGCCGCTCTCGCCGACAAAACACACCACAAGCCCGGTGGTGGCGACAACGCTAAGGATCTGGGGCCAGTGGAGAAGGCACAGGGGTGCAATGGGAGCATCGGTGTGGTCCCCGATCAGGGGTAACCACCGGTTTGTCCCGGGGAAGATGGACGGGGGGGTTCCAAGGCTGGCATCGGGCGGGGATTAGAAGAATGGGGGACCTGTTCATTAACGGGGCATTTGCGAGCCTAGGGGCACTGGAGGAGAAATTTGAGTTACCCCCGGGAAACGCATTTAGATATATGCAGGTGAGGGCTCTTGTGAGGCAACAGGTGAGGGAATTTCCGTTGCTCCCGGCACAAGAAGTTCAAGATAGGGTGATCTCGGGGGTATGGGTCGGGGAGGGCAAGGTGTCGGAAATATACCAAGAGATGAAAGAAGAGGGGGAAGCGCTAGTAGAAGAATTGAAAGGTAAATGGGAGGAGGAGCTGGGGGAGGAGATTGAGGAAGGGCTATGGGCTGATGCCCTGGGCAGGGTTAATACCTCCTCCTCGTGTGCCAGGCTCAGTCTGATACAATTTAAGGTGGTTCACAGAGCGCATTTGACGAGGGCGAGGCTGAGTAGGTTCTTTGGGGTAGAGGATAGATGTGAAAGATGTTCAGGGAGCCCGGCGAACCATGTCCATAAGTTTTGGTCATGCCCGGCATTGGAGGGGTTCTGGAGAGGAGTGGCGGGAGTAATATCTCAGGTGGTGAAACTGGCACGAACGGGCGAGAGCCAGTGTATAAAGCTAAGTAAATATACCATCTTGCCATGTATATATCTTGCTCAGGGAGAATTTGCGTTATTTTGTTACGGGGGGGGGGGTTATTATTTGTAAGGGGGAAAAATTGTGTTGTTAAAACACCTTAATAAAAATATTATTAAAAAAGAAAGAGGTTGGCTAAAGTAATGGGTTGAACCAGGGACCAAATTAATTCTGTAACCCTGCATTGTACCCTGCAGCACCTGGCAGAGTTTGCATGCAAGTAATTTGCATTGAAGAGCTGACCTCAGGCAGTGGTTAAATACTTGGGAGCCGGCCTTTCATTTCTGATCTGCTGATCATAAATAAGAAGCTGCAGTTTTTGTTTGCAGAGGTCTGGACATCTTACACCATTGTCTCATATCAGAAAGCTGCTGATTATCTTACTCTTAGAGGCATACATGCAGGCAATATCAACATAGGACTAAGCAGGGGAAATACAACAGGATTAATAAAAGATCTGAAAGGCGTTGACATTTTTGAGCGGTGCACATTTAAAAACTGTCTGCTTGGGACATTTAAGTGATCTCCTTGAGCAGTCTAAAAGGGTTAACAGTATTTTTTGAATAAACATTAAAACAACAGATTATAGGGCGGCATGTGGCGCAGTGGATAGCACTGGGACTGCGGCGCCGAGGTCCCAGGTTCGAATCCCAGCCCTGGGTCACTGTCCATGTGGAGTTTGCACATTCTCCCCGTGTCTGCGTGGGTTTCACCCCCACAACCCAAAGATGTGCAGGTTAGGTGGATTGGCCACGCTAAATTGCCCCTTAATTGGAAAAAAATTAATAATTGGGTACTCTAAATTTAAAAAAAACCAACAGATTATTTTCCAATTCTGCATCGGTTCAAGGGAAGCAGTGCTAGTGTGTCATTCTCCCTTGTTTTCTGTGCAATGTGGGTGTACTTACACCACATGTACTGCAGCTAATATTATTTGGTCCTTTGAAAAGATTGCCTTCTTTATATTATACTTTCCTATTCATGTTACTTACATAGCACCTTTAAGATAATAAAACGTCCCAAAGCCAAGAGCATTACAAAACATGTATTACAATAGGCTTCATAAGGAGATATTTGGTCAAATGATCATAAGCCTAGTCAAAGAGGTTGGCGGTTTTAAGGAGTGGCTTAAAGAAGGAAAGTGAAGTAGAGAGGGTTGGGAGGGTATTCCAGAGCTTAGGGTCTAGGGAACTGAAGGCACGGCCATCAATGGTGGAGCGATAAAATTTGGGTTGCTGAAGAGGCCAGAATTTGATGAGCACAGATTTCTTGATAGGTTGCGGAGGAGATTACAGGGATAGGGAGGGCAGGGCCATGGAACGATTCAAAAACAAGGATGAAGATTTCAAAATCAACATGTTGCTTGCCTGGGAGCTGGGAGCCATTGTAGGTGAGAGGGCACAGAGGTGATAGTGGAATGGGATTTAACAGAAGTTAAGACATGGGTAACAGAAATGTGAATCACTTCAGGTTTACAGAGGGTAGAGACTGTGTGAGACCAGCCAGGAGTATATTGAAATAGTCGAGTCTCGAGTCAAAAAGATATGAATGAAGGTTTCAGCAGCAAATGAGCTGAGAAGGAGGAAATTGAGCTATATTGCAGAAGTGGAAATAGGTGGTCTTGTGACGGCACAAATATGAGGTTGAAAGTTCATCTCAGGGTCAAATATATGACATCAAGGTTATGAACACCCTGGCTTAATCACAGTCAGTTGACAGGGAGAGGGATGGAGTCGGTGGGCAGAATTCTTCCAAGCCTCTGCCGATGGGTTCAATGGCGGGCATGGGGGGAGAATATGGCGAGAAGCCCAGAAATCGGTTTCACGCGATGGGAATTTTCAGCGGGATCTTCTACTGGTGCCCACAAAGATAGGTTTGAAAACCTGCCAGAGGCCGGCATGAACCTCATTCGCATTCCATTAATGGGATGTATGTGAAGGCCCGACCCCACCCCACCCCCCCTCCTCCAAGCCAGATTCTCCACAATGCCAGCCAGAAAACAGGTTGGCGTGAAACACGTTTGGAACAATGTGGGGCAAAGATGTCGGGAGTCACCTGAACAACATCTTCGGCTGCCTCCAGAGTTCAGGATGGAGGCCACCCGCAACCCTGGAATATCACAGCAGTGGGTCATGGGTGTATCTACAGGTGGACCTTCCAGATCTGTTGTCCTGGAGGGAATCCATCTTTCAGCCTCACAATGTTCCTGGAGATTCATCTTCATTCTCGGGAGGTCCAACTTCTGGCCTCAGAGTGCTTCTGGGTATCTAGCTTCATTGTCAGGCGGTCCACCTTCTTTCTTCAATAATGGTGCAGTGGCGACAGCACGGTGGCGCAGTGGGTTAGCCCTGATGCCTCATGGCGCTGAGATCTCAGGTTCGATCCCGGCTCTGGGTCACTGTCCGTGTGGAGTTTGCGCATTCTCCCCGTGTTTGCGTGGGTTTCGCCCCCACAACCCAAAGATGTGCAGGGTAGGTGGATTGGCCACGCTAAATTGGCCCTAAATTGTAAAAAATGAATTGGATAGTCTAAATTTATTTTTAAAAAATAATGGTTCAGTGATGTCAATTTGGGACTTTGATGTGATGGTAGACTCCTGCCCCACTACAGAATACGGCATAAAACACCTGCGTGCATAATGAATAAAGTCAGGTTGGAAGATATGACATATTTTCCCGTCAGCCCCAAGTGAAAAACACTCCACATTCCGGTCCCCGTCATGACATTTAGCCTCAAAATGTGATAACTCCGCCCAGTAACTATGGAATAGAGTTTGGAGTGGGGACCAAAAATAATGGGCGGGATTCTTTGGTTGCCGACGCCGAAATCGCATTCAGCGATCGGCCGGAGAATCAATGTTCACGCCGAAATCGGGGGCGGCGCCACTTACGCGATGTCCCACCCCCTCCAAAGCCGTGTACGCTATAAGTACGGCCTTAGAACGTTCCCTGAAGCCCTCCCCCCAATGTTCCGCCCCCGACCGGCCGAGTTCCCGATGGCGTGGGTCTCTCAAGCTATTATTTGTTGGGAACTCGGCATGGCGGCTGCGGACTGAGTCCAGCGCCGCCACAGTCGGGGGGGGGATCCGATCTGCGGACAGGGGGGACTTTGGCAGGGGCTGGGAGCAATGTTGGGGAGTGGTCCGGGAGTCGCGAGCTGACCAAAGGGGGGGCACTATTTGGCAGACTGGGTCCACGGATGGCCGGCGCCATGTTGCACTGCGCTGCAGGCCACCGCCATGCGCATGCGCGGCCATGGACTGGGCAATTCTCCGGCCGTATCGGCAGCTAGAGCCGGGTGCTCTACACTGCCCGCCTGCTAGCCCCCCACCAATCGGAGGATTGATGGCCGTTTTGCACCGGTTTTTTGGGCGTAAAAGGCCACCGTTCCCACACCGGTGTCAGGACATTGCCTGAAATTCGGAGAATCCAGCCCAATGGCTTCGGTCTTTCCGATATTGAATTGGAGGAAATTTCTGCTCATTCACTACTGGAGGTTGGATAAGCAGTCTGATAACTTAGCAATAGTGGAACAGTCGAGGGAGGTAGTGGTGAGATAGAGTTGGATGTCATTAGCGTACATATGAAAACTTAACACTGCCTTTTTGGATGATGTCACAAAGGGACAGCATGTAGATGAGAAATAAGACGGGGCCAAGGATAGGGGGATTCCAGAAGTGACAGCGGAGGAGCAGGAAGAGAAGCCATTGCAAATGATACTCTGGATATTATTAGATAGCTAAGAATGGAACAGGTGCGAACAGTTCCACCCAGCTGGATGAGAGTAGAAAGATATTGGAGGAGGATAGTGTGGTCAACCATGTCAAAGTCTGCAGACAATCAAGAAAGACGAGGAGGGAAAGTATACCTTTGTCACAGTCACATGGAGTGTCATTTGTGAGTTTGATAAGATCTGTTTTTGTACTTTGGCAGGGGTGGAAACCGGATTCAAACATTGAGTTTTGAGGAAAGATGGTCATAGATTTGGAAGGCAATTCAAAGACCTTGTAGAGGAAAGGGAGGTTGGAAAATGGGATGGTAGTTTGCAAGAACAATGGGGTCAATCATTGGCCATTAGAGGAGAGGGGTGGTGGCAGATTTAAAGGACAGTGGAACAACACCTGAAGAGAGAGAATCATTTACCACATCAACTGACGTGGGGATAAGGAAGGGAAGTTGGGTGGTTAGCTGTTTAATGGAAATCCAAGAAGCAGGAGGTGGGTCTCATGGGCAAGATGAACTTGGAGAGGGCACGAGTGGAGCTAGAAGAGAATGTAGAGAAAGATGCGAGTTCTGGGCTAGGGCAGGGGGAGTTTTAAGTTTGGCATTGTGGGTTAGTGGAAGGGAGGGACATGGCAGTTGATCAGATGGCCTCAATCTTAGTGACAAAAGAATCCTTACACTTCTTATCAGGGCTGAGGGGCAGGGAAAGGGGAGAGGGCTTTGGATAGATGGTTTGTAGTTGTTGTCATAATATACACCAGTATATCATGGTGCAGATACACACACACTGATGGACACACAGCAAGACCAATCAACACACACAACACCTCAGCCAATCACCAGTTAGAGCACATGCACTATAAAGACATCAGAGTTCCTGCTCATTCGGGATGCAGCCTCCTACAAGGACAGAGCTTACAGCTTACAGCACAGATCCTCACCTTGTGCTGAGTGCATAGACTGGTTCGGACAGGCATAGGTCTTTAGTTTAATCTAACATCGTGTTAACCCACAGTGAAAGTATGTTCAACAGTTTCTAACTTAATAAAATAGTGTTGCGCTATTTTAAGTGTTGGTGGCCTGGATGTGTTCCACGGATCCAGAGCACCCAACACATCATGATACCAGGAGTTGAAGGATATTAGAACTTCTTAGACCTACCTGCAAGTGATCTGCCTTCCACCAGCCTACAGTCATCCTGCAAAATGGACAGCCACCGCCGCAAAATGGACAGCCACCGCCGCTCCGCATCACCGGTAACCTGGGGGCCAACTGGGAGATATTCAAACAACGCTTAGAGCTCTGCCTGGAAGCCACAGACCGGGAGGTGCCTCGGACACCAGGAAGATCGCTCTCGTCCTATCCACGGCCGGGGAACATGCTGTCCACATTTTCAATTCTCTCACCTTTGCTGATGATTAAGATAAATCAAAATTCAAGACGGTCCTCCTCAAGTTTGACACTCACTGCAACATAGAGGTGAATGATAGTTTCAAGCGCTATGTATTCCAACAGCATTTGCAGGTTAAGGATGAACCTTTCCAGTCCTTTCTCACCCACCTCCGCATCCTTGCGCAGTCCTGTAATTACGGGCCCACCTCCGACTC
The DNA here is from genome assembly GCF_047496885.1 of Scyliorhinus torazame. Taxonomy (NCBI): domain Eukaryota; kingdom Metazoa; phylum Chordata; class Chondrichthyes; order Carcharhiniformes; family Scyliorhinidae; genus Scyliorhinus; species Scyliorhinus torazame. The sequence continues at coordinate 135,455,309 of NC_092724.1, read as the reverse complement.
CATGATACACGACCAGATCGTTTTTGGTGTTCAGTCGGATCCCCTACGCCAGCAGCTCCTCAAGGTAAAGCAGCTCACCCTAGCGACCGCCATCGAGACCTGCGTGCTACACGAACATGCCATGAGTCAGTATTCCCACATCCAAGCGGCTGAAACAGCACGGCAAGGTCCCCACGAGGCAGAACGGGTCCAAGCAATCAAGCAACTCCAGGGCCTCAGCCTGGGTGAGGGCGGCCATTTTGCGCGCTTTTCGCGGACTCCTGCGCTTGTGCGCACCGAACAAGGGGACGGCGACGTTGACGAACGTACAGCGCAGGCGCGCACCATGCACGGCCGCACCGCACATGCACGGTGGTGCAGCGAACGTACTGACGTTACAACATGCGGCAGCTGTGGCTCCGCCCACTTAAAGCGGCAATGCCCTGCCAAATCCCGACAATGCCTGAGATCTGGCAAACTTGGCCACTATGCTGCTTTATGCAGATCAGCTCGGCCTGCCAATTCGTATCGCTCTGGCCAGCCTCGCAGGGATGTCCGGGACATTCAACCCACGGTCACCGAGTCCGATGCGGACCTACTACCCAATATTGACACCGAGGACCCGACGGCACCTTTTTGAATCGGTATCGTTACAAAAAACAGGGTGTCCCCGAAGCAAAGAATCCAGCCTCTATCGGTATACAGCATCGATCCAGATGATGAGTGGTGTGCCACCCTTACGGTCAACCAGAATTCGTCGCCCACCTCAGAGACTTAATTTATGAACTTTGCGGACTTATAGACTCTCTGAATTGTTTGGTTGCTTTGTTTGATCGTTTCCCTGGTTTGTATATAGTGTTGATCTCGTTATTCTTGTTGCATACTGCTTCTCTGCACCAGGCACCTTCCCATGTAAATAGCTTAGTTCTCATGTACATAGTCCTGTAAATATGTCTTTTGCACCCCACACGTAGTTAGGAACATTCTCACCATACATTATTTATTGCCACACACATACATTCTTTTATAAAAGGGGGGATGTCATAATATACACCAGTATATCATGGTGCAGATACACACACACTGATGGACACACAGCAAGACCAATCAACACACACAGCACCGCAGCCAATCACCAGTTAGAGCACACGCACTATAAAGGCAGGGGGCATCAGAGTACCCGCTCATTCGGGATGCAGTCTCCTACAAGGACAGAGCTTACAGCACAGATCCTCACCATGTGCTGAGTGCATAGACTGGTTCAGACAGGCATAGGTCTTTAGTTTAATCTAACATTGTGTTAACCCACAGTGAAAGTATGTTCAACAGTTTCTAACTTAATAAAATAGTGTTGCACTATTTTAAGTGTTGGTGGCCTGTCTGTGTTCCATGGATCCAGAGCACCCAACACATCAGTTGTGAAATGAAGCTGGAGATTATCTTTGCAGTCCAAAGTTATCTTGGCATTGTGAACAGTTTTAGGAGACTGCAGCAAGACCCAGTAGTGTTTTAATTGGTTCAGCAGATCTGGTGATAGCGAGCTGAAACAGTTATCCACTATAGTCTTTCAAGTACAAGCCCTTTGGAGGATACCAAGTGAGGGAGAGGGCATCATTGATATAAAAACGTTTCAAGATGTGTCGTTTTCCAATAGCAACAGCATTGCAATAGTGAGGAAAAAGCCAGAGACAATCAACATTTTGTAATGTCATTAATGACTGCCAGAAGCATTGTTCATCTACTTTCTGAAAATTTAATGCCATCTTTAAACTTTGTGCAGCTAATACTGTTCAAACATTGATTGCAATTTATATTTCTGCTACATTTCAATCCTGTGCCAACAATAAGTAAAACACATACAGCATGCTGATGCCATATGTGATTTTCTTTCAGCCTGTACATTATTAATAGCAAATATTTAACTGGGTGTATGTCAGCAACATTTCATTTCTCATTTATAATCCAGTGCAATTAGAAACAAGATGGTGAGTTTCCACTTTGGGCTCAGTTGCCGATTCTGCCACGAATTGTGCCTGTTTTGCAAAGTTTTTTACTCCACAAATTACATTCATTTGCAATTTCAATCGTTTTCAGCTGCTTCATCAGTGAACTTCCCTCCATCAGAGGGTCAGAAGTGGGGATGTTCACTGATGATTGCAAAATGTTCAGCACCATTTGCGAGTCCTCAGATACTGAAGCAGTCCATGTCCATATGAAGCAAGAACTGGACAACATTCAGGCTTGGGCTGATAACTGGCAAGTTCCATTTGTGCCATACAAGTTCCGGGCAATAACTATATCCAACAAGAGGGAATCTGTCCATCTCCTCTTGACATTCAATGACATTACCGTCGCTGAATCCCCCACTGTCAACATCCTGGGGGTTACCATTGACCGGAGATGCAACTCGACCAGTCATATAAATATGGTGGCTACAAGAGTGGGTCAGCGGTGGGAAATTCTGTGGCAAGTAACACACCCCAAAGCCTGTCCACTATCTACAAGATGTAAGTCAGAAGGCAATGGAACACTCTCCACTTGCCTGGATGAGTGCAGTTCAAAAACACTCCGGAAGCTCAACACAATCCAGGACAAAGCAGCCCGACCACCACCTTCAACATTCATTCTCTCCACCACTGACACACAGTGGCAGCAGTGAATACTATCTACGAGATCCACTTCAATAACTCACCAAGGCGCTTGTCGTGTTATTAACCCTGGGGTAACACGGACTGCAACTGGATGCAGTAAGACTGTAAAGAAGACACCAAACTTAGACGTTGGATTTATTGAACTTCTGGAACAAGGCACACAGCTTACTGTGGATTGTCTCTCTACTACTCTAAGTATACTAACTCTAACTAACTAGACCAGGCTAGCCCTGAGCCACGTGTAGAAGGTGCTAACTAATATATACACCCTGACTGTCACTACAGTTGTCACCAGTAGAAAGAGGCGGAGTGCTGATGCCTCGTGTGTTTTATAGTGGGATGCTCACCTTTAGTGTTCTGTCTAGTGATTGGTTGTGTTCTGTCCTGTTTGTTGATTGGCTAACCTGGGTGTCTATCACTGCCTGTCTTTACCTCATGATGTGTATGATTGCATATTATGACAGTGCCTTCATCAGCACCTTCTAAATCCTGAACTCTATCATCTAGAAGGACAAGGGCAGCAGATGCATGGGAACATCACCAATTGCAAGTTCCCCTCCAAATCACACAACACCCTGACTTGGAATTATAGCACTGTTCCTTAACTGTTGCTGGTTCAAAATCCTGGAACTGTCTTCCTAACTAATTTGCACTGAGTGCTGAATTTGGTGCATTTGAGTGCTATAGTGAGAGTTTGGTGACTGAGGGAGTATAATGGTTCATTTTTATCTAAAGTCTAGTCTTTCTTTTATTTAGTTAATTAACTTAAAAGTTGCTGTTGGTTTAGAAGAAGGTGAATTTTCAATCAGCTTTAAACAAAGGTTCTACTTGTAGGTACTTGCAGCTGGAGCTTGTTAATTAGTTAATTGGATAAGGCCAGTTTTCAGAGGCTAGATTCACAGTATAAAAGTGATTCAGCTACAGTGCAGACTTTGTTTGCACTGAGTGCTGAATTTGGTGCATTTGAGTGCTATAGTGAGAGTTTGGTGACTGAGGGAGTGCTGCATTTGGTGCAGTTGAGTTCTATAGTGAGAGTTTGGTGACTGAGGGAGTGCTGAATTTGGTGCATTTGAGTGCGATAGTGAGAGTTTGGTGACTGAGGGAGTGCTGAATTTGGTGCAGTTGAGTGCTATAGTGAGAGTTTGGTGACTGAGGGAGTGCTGAATTTGGTGCAGTTGAGTGCTATAGTGAGAGTTTGGTGACTGAGGGAGTGCTGAATTTGGTGCATTTGAGTGCTATACTGAGAGTTTGGTGACTGAGGGAGTTAGGTGAGGAGGGAGTAAGGTGCTTCTTTCATTTCATTTCCGCAAAGAGCGAGAAGGGAGCCAGGAGTTTACAGAGAGTGCAGCTGGCTGGGAGCAGAGTCGGAGGGCAGAGGTCCAGTTGTTCCACTGGGCAGCTATATTCTGGAAGGTAAGAGGGGATGGAGGCTAGGGCAGTTGCATGCTCCTCCTGTAGGATGTGGGTGGTGAGGGATACCACCGGTATCCCCGCTGACTATACCTACGGGAAGTGCACCCAACTCCAGCTCCTCAGAGACCGTGTTAGGGAACTGGAGCTGGAGCTGAATGAACTTTGGATTATCCGGGAGGCAGAGGGGGTTATAGAGAAAAGTTACAGGGAGGTAACCACACCCAAGGTACAGGACAAGAGTAGCTGGGTTACAGTCAGGGGAAAGAAAACAAACAGGCAGACAGTGCAGGGATCCCTCGTGGCCATTCCCCTTCAAAACAAGTATACCGTTTTGGATGCTGTTGGGGGGGATGACCTACCGGGGGAAGGCCCTAGCGGCCAGGTCTCTGCCACTGAGTCTGGCTCTGGGGCTCAGAAGGGAAGGTGGGAGAATAGAAAAGCAATAGTAATAGGAGATTCAATGGTAAGGGGAATAGATAGGAGATTCTGTGGTCGCGAGCGAGACTCCCGGACGGTATGTTGCCTCCCGGGTGCCAGGGCCAGGGATGTCTCGGGTCATGTCTTCAGGATCCTTAAGGGGGAGCAGCCAGAAGTCATGGTGCACATTGGTACCAACGACGTAGGTAGGAAAAGGGGTGTGGAGGTAATAAATGAGTTTAGGGAGTTAGGCTGGAAGTTAAAAGCCAGGAAAGACAGAGTTGTCATCTCTGGTTTGTTGCCGGTGCCACGTGATAGCGCGGCTAGGAATAGGGAGAGAGTGCAGTTGAACACGTGGCTGCAGGAATGGTGTAGGAGGGAGGGCTTCAGGTATTTGGATAATTGGAGCACATTCTGGGGAAGGTGGGACCTGTACAAGCAGGACGGGTTGCATCTGAACCAGAGAGGCACCAATATCCTGGGAGGGAGGTTTTCTAGTACTCTTCGGGAGGGTTTAAACTAATTTGGCAGGGGAATGGGAACCGGATTTGTAGTCCAGTAACTAAGGTAGCCGATATTCTGGACGCCAATGCGTGTAGTGAGGCAGTGGGGAAGGGAACACTGACAAAGGGGAGTACTTGCAGGCACGGAGATGGGTTGAAGTGTGTATACTTCAACGCAAGAAACATCAGGAATAAGGTGGGTGAACCTAAGGCATGGATCGGTACTTGGGACTACGATGTGGTGGCCATCACGGAAACTTGGATAGAAGAGGGGCAGAAATGGTTGTTGGAGGTCCCTGGTTATAGATGTTTCAATAAGATTAGGGAGGGTGGTAAAAGAGGTAGGGGGTGGCATTGTTAATTAGAGATAGTATAACAGCTGCAGAAAGGCAGTTCGAGGAGGGTCTGCCTACTGAGGTAGTATGGGTTGAAGTCAGAAATAGGAAAGGAGCAGTCATCTTGTTGGGAGTTTTCTATAGGCTCCCCAATAGTAGCAGAGATGTGGAGGAACAGATTGGGAAACAGATTTTGGAAAGGTGCAGAAGTCACAGGGTAGTAGTCATGAGTGACTTCAACTTCCCAAACATTGAGTGGAAACTCTTTAGATCAAATAGTTTGGATGGGGTGGTGTTTGTGCAGTGTGTCCAGGAAGCTTTTCTAACCCAGTATGTAGATTGTCCGACCAGAAGGGAGGCCATATTGGATTTGGTACTTGGTAATGAACCAGGGCAAGTGATAGATTTATTAGTGGGGGAGCATTTTGGAGATAGTGACCACAATTCTGTGACTTTCACTTTAGTAATAGAGAGGGATAGATGCGTGCACAGGGCAAGGTTTAAAATTGGGGGAAGGGTAAATACGATGTTGTCAGACAAGAATTGAAGTGCATAAGTTGGGAACATAGGCTGTCAAGGAAGGACACAGGTGAAATGTGGAACTTGTTCAAGGAACAGGTACTACGTGTCCTTGATATGCATGTCCCTGTCAGGCAGGGAAGAGATGGTCGAGTGAGGGAACCATGGTTGACAAGAGAGGTTGAATGTCTTGTTAAGAGGAAGAAGGAGACTTATGTAAGGCTGAGGAAACAAGGTTCAGACACGACGCTGGAGGGATACAAGATAGCCAGGACGGAACTGAAGAAAGGGATTAGGAGAGCTAAGAGAGAGCATGGCGGGTAGGATCACGGAAAACCCCAAGGCCTTTTACACATATGTGAGAAATATGAGAATGATGAGAGCGAGGGTAGGTCCGATCAAGGACAGTAGCGGGAGATTGTGTATTGAGTCTGAAGAGATAGGAGAGGTCTTGAACGAGTACTTTTCTTCAATATTTACAAATGAGAGGGGCCATATTGTTGGAGAGGACAGTGTGAAACAGACTGGTAAGCTCGAGGAAATACTTGTTAGGAAGAAAGATGTGTTGGGCATTTTGAAAAACTTGAGGATCGACAAGTCCCCCGGGCCTGACGGGATATATCCAAGAATTCTATGGGAAGCAAGAGATGAAATTGCAGAGCTGTTGGCAATGATCTTTTCGTCCTCACTGTCAACAGGGGTGGTACCAGGGGATTGGAGAGTGGCGAATGTCGTGTCCCTGTTCAAAAAAGGGAATAGGGATAACCCTGGGAATTACAGGCCAGTTAGTCTTACTTCGGTGGTAGGCAAAGTAATGGAAAGGGTACTGAGGGATAGGATTTCTGAGCATCAGGAAAGCCACTGCTTGATTAGGGATAGTCAGCATGGATTTGTGAGAGGTAGGTCTTGCCTTACAAGTCTTATTGAATTCTTTAAGGCGGTGACCAAGCATGTGGATGAAGGTAAAGCAGTGGATGTAGTGTACATGGATTTTAGTAAGGCATTTGATAAGGTTCCTCATGGTAGGCTTATGCAGAAAGTAAGGAGGCATGGGATAGTGGGAAATTTGGCCAGTTGGATAACGAACTGGCTAACCAATAGAAGTCAGAGAGTGGTGGTCGATGGCAAATATTCAGCCTGGATCCCAGTTACCAGTGGCGTACCGCAGGGATCAGTTCTGGGTCCTCTGCTGTTTGTGATTTTCATTAATGACTTGGATGAGGGAGTTGAAGGGTAGGTGAGTAAATTTGCAGACGATATGAAGATTGGAGGAGTTGTGGATAGTGAGGAGGGCTGTTGTCAGCTGCAAAGTGACATAGATAGGATGCAGAGCTGGGCTGAGAAGTGGCAGATGGAGTTTAACCCTGAAAAGTGTGAGGTTGTCCATTTTGGAAGGACAAGTATGAATGCGGAATACAGGGTTAACGGTAGGGTTCTTGGCAATGTGGAGGAGCAGAGAGATCTTGGGGTCTATGATCATACATCTTTAAAAGTTGCCACTCAAGTGGATAGAGCTGTGAAGAAGTCCTATGGTGTGCTAGTGTTCATTAACAGAGGGATTAAATTTAAGAGCCATGAGGTGATGATGTAGCTGTACAAAACCTTGGTCAGGCCACATTTAGAGTACTGTGTGCAGTTCTGGTCGCCTCATTTTAGGAAGGATATGGAAGCTTTGGAAAAGGTGCAAAGGAGATTTACCAGGATGTTGCCTGGAATGGAGAGTAGGTCTTACGAGGAAAGGTTGAGAGTGCGAGGCCTTTTCTCATTAGAACGGAGAAGGATGAGGGGCGACTTGATAGAGGTTTATAAGATGATCAGGGGAATAGATAGAGTAGACAGAGACTTTTTCCCCGGGTGGAACAAACCATTACAAGGGGACATAAATTTAAGGTGAATGGTGGAAGATATAGGGGGGATGTCAGAGGTAGGTTCTTTACCCAGAGAGTAGTGGGGGCATGGAATGCACTGTCTGTGGAAGTAGTTGAGTCGGAAACATTAGGGACCTTCAAGCGGCTATTGGATAGGTACATGGATTGCGGTAGAATTATATAGTGTAGATTAATTTGTTCTTAAGGGCAGCACGGTCGCATTGTGGATAGCACAATTGCTTCACAGCTTCAGGGTCCCAGGTTCGATTCCGGCTTGGGTCACTGTCTGTGCGGAGTCTTCACATCCTCCCCGTGTGTGCGTGGGTTTCCTCCGGGTGCTCCGGTTTCCTCCCACAGTCCAAAGATGTGCAGGTTAGGTGGATTGGCCATGATAAATTGCCCTTAGTGTCCAAAATTGCCATTAGTGTTGGGTGGGGTCACTGGGTTATGGGGATAGGGTGGAGGTGTTGACCTTGGGTAGGGTGCTCTTTCCAAGAACCAGTGCAGACTCGATGGGCCGATTGGCCTCCTCCTGCACTGTAAATTCTATGATAATCTATGATTAATGTAAGACAATGGTTCGGCACAACATGGTAGGCCGAAGGGCCTGTTCTGTGCTGTATTTTTCTATGTTCTAACTATACTGTGGGTGTATTTACACCACATGGACTGGAGCAGTGCAACAGGGTGGCTCACCACCACTTTCTCAAGGGCAATTAGGAATCGGCAATAAATGCTGGTCTAGCCAGTGAAAGAATCTTTTTTTTTAATGGAATGCAAAATTTTCATGAACCAATGAAATCAGGCAGCATTTTAAAATGTAATGTTATTTGTAATTTCCTTTAAAATAATGTTTCTCTTATAGATTTCAAAATTATAACTCTGCGAAATTTGATTAAAATGACTGAATTTAGGTTCATCACAGTGTCAGTCCATCACCTCTGAATAATCTGATTTTTGAGGGACGGCAGGGTGATGCAGTGGTCAGCGCTGCTGCCTCATGACGCCGAGGGCCTGGTTTTGATCCCAGCCCCAGGTCACTCTTTGTGTGGAATTTGCACATTCTCCCCGTGTCTTTGTGAGTCTCACCCCCACAACCCAAAGATGTCCAGGGTAGGTGGATTGGCCACGCTAATGGGAAAAAAATAATTGGGTACTCTAAATTAAAACAAAATGAATAATCAGACTTTTAGTTACAAAAGTAAATTTACAAAAAACTATTTTCTGGTTATATTGAGGTACATTAGTCAATATCTTTGCAAATTAAATCAAGAATCATATTTCAAAGCTTTTAAAATGGTATCTTTTAAATGTTCTTGAGCCCAAAATGACCAGTTTAATTATTAAAGCCTCCCTGAAGGTCTGCAAACAAGCAATTAGCAGAAAATCCCAATCATGATTAAGTCACCCAAGGGATGTAACATTTGTGGGTAGGGCCAGTTTCCAGTGCTCCAGTTGCAAATTGCACTTAAATTCCATAATTGTTGTGCTGGTTACACCAATTTGAGCTGAATTGTGTCAGAAACAACAGGGAGCGAGTGAAATGAGTGACAACACCAGACCAAGATGATAAGATTAACTTTGGTTTAATATTGGCCAAAAACTAGGCTGATGCTGTATTTTTTCAAATGATACTAGTAAGATCTTCAGAAAAGAATGTGGCCGTAACTTATTATTTAATTAAATATATCTCCAACAGCACAGTTGAGAGTCATCACTAAGGTGAGTGTGAAGTGCATGAATCCATGGCTTGCTGCTAGAAAAGCAAAATGTTAGGAACAACAGCTTCCATTTATGTAGCATCTCTAATGTAATAAAAGGTACCAAGACACCTCACAGGAGTGCAATCAAACAGAATTTGATACCGAGCCACATAAGGGGAGATGATCAAAATCTTGATCAAAGAGGTGGATTTTAAGGAGTGCTTCCAAGGGAGAGAGAGAGGTAGAGAGGTGAAAAGTTTAGGGAAACAATTCCAAAGTTTCGGGCCTCGGCAGCTATGTGATTAAAATCAAAGATGCACAAAAGGACAGAATTGGAGGAATGCAAAGATCTCAAGGGCTGGAGGATGTAGAAACTTGGAGAGGGATGTGACTGCTGATCAGTCTTCAGTCTGGCCAGATAGCTGTCAGGGAATGGAGTGAAAATAAGTTACATTGAAGTCCTGATTTTAAATTCAGCTAGACCTTCCCAATATTACCAAGCTTTTTTAAATAATATTCTTTATTATTGTCACAAGTAGGCTTACATTAACACTGCAATGAAGTTACTGTGAAAATCCCCTAGTCGCCACACTCCGGTGCCTCCGAAGAATTCAGAATGTCCAATTCACCTAACAAGGACGTCTTTCGGGACTTGTGGGAGGAAACCAGAGCACCCGGAGGAAACCCACGCAGACACTGGGTGAAATCCGCACAGACAGTGACCCAAGCGGGAATCGAACCTGGGATCCTGGCGCTATGAAGCAACAGTGTTAACCACTGTGCTACTGTGCCACACTCGGTCAATGCGTTTAAACAGGAACACTTTTCAGATATGACACACTTGAAAAGACTTTTGAGGACTATAGATAGGAATGGCAGCCTCAGTGTTTTTTTATTTTTTACTTTTTTCTTTCATGGCATGTGAGCATCTCTGGCAAGGTTAGCATTTGCTGCCCAACCCTAATTGCCCTTGAACTGAGTGGCTTGCTGGACCATTTCAGTGGGGCAGTCAACCACATTGGATTGAATTGGATTGGTTTTTTCATTTCATAGAATTTACAGTGCAGAAGGAGGCCATTCGGCCCATCGAGTCTGCACCGGCTCTTGGAAAGAGCACCCTACCCAAGCCCACACCTCCACCCTATCCCCATAACCCAGTAACCCCACCCAACACTAAGGGCAATTTTGGTCACTAAGGGCAATTTAGCATGGCCAATCCACCTAACCTGCACATCTTTGGACTGTGGGAGGAAACTGGAGCACCCGGAGGAAACCCACGCACACACGGGGAGAACGTGCAGACTCCGCACAGACAGTGACCCAAACCGGGAATCGAACCTGGGACCCTGGAGCTGTGAAGCAATTGTGCTAACCACCATGCTACCGTGCTGCCCCAAATAATAATAATCTTTCTCGTCACAAGTAGACTTACTACTGTGTAATATTTAGAAAACATTTCAATGGAAATTATCCATTAAACATGAATAAGTGGGTGTGGACATGTTGTAACCTGTGTAATTTGACAGAAAATGTAGATGTGCACATAATCAGGTTATCTTGTGCAACTGCAGTATCGTTTAAGAGTAATAACAACTACAAGAGCTTTCAGTTATTCACTTCAAAAAGATTTAGCCATTTGAAAATCAAACATACAGTCCAGTAAAAGTCTCTGGAGAATGCAGATAGATCTTATTTCAGTTGAAAGTTTGTGTAAGGTGATCGCTCTGCATTGTGTTGGACTATGTCCTTGTGGTAGTGCAATCCTTCCCCAAAGGCCATTGGCAACGTGCCCAAAAAGTCAACAAATGAGGAACAATTAGTTTGTGTGTTGAACTTCAGCAGAACAGTAAAGCAATTCTGAATTGATGGAAGTTTTTTTATTTACTTGTTTTATACTGTAAATAGACAGAAGGCGGGAATGTACCATAAATATAATGGCAAATGATTTTAAAGTAAATTTAAACTATTGAATTGGGATGTGGACTCACCAAAATTAACACAAACAAATTAACAGCAATAGAGAAAATAATGACACGAAAGGGTGTCAAACTTCAGGATTTCATGGTTAACGTGGTTTTCATCCCAAGGTTTTAAAGGAAGTAGGGAGATTGTTGTAGTTCCCATAACTATGAACACCTAAAATCCTCTTGATAGAGGATCTTTACATTAGAAAATTGCACATCACTCTGCTATTTAAGAATAGTGAGATTATCATGACATCTGGAGATGGAAATTACTGGAGTCCATAATAAAGGATAGAGTGGACTTCCGATGGCGGCTATGAAGGAATAAGTCTCACATTTGGTGGCTCCTGCTCGGGTCGGACTTTTGGACCTTTTCCCCTGATTTACTACTGGACGTGAATTGTTAAACTGATGACAGAGGCAATTGTGTACTGAATTCCCACATTGGTGCATGGAGAGAAGGACTTGAAGTGCTCGTAAAGGCAGAAACAGAATGTGGAGATGCCGGCGTTAGACTGGGGTGAGCACAGTAAGAAGTCTTACAACACCTGGTTAAAGTCCAACAGGTTTGTTTCAAATACTAGCTTTTGGAGCACTGCTCCTTCCTCAGGTGAATGAAGAGGTATGTTCCAGAAACATATATATAGACAAATTCAAGGATGTAAGAAAATACTTAGAATGCGTACCTGGTGGGTGGTGTTATCACGTGTAATGGTGGTATCCATGTCGATGATCTGGCATGTCTTGCAGAGATTGCCATGGCAGGGTTGTGTGGTGTCGTGGTCGCTGTTCTGAAGGCAAGGTAGTTTGCTGCAAACAATGGTTTGTTTGAGGTTGCGTGGTTGTTTGAAGGCAAGGTGTGGGGATGACCTTGGCAAGATGTTCATCTTCATCGATGACGTGTTGGAGGCTGCGAAGAAGATGTCGTAGTTTCTCCGCTCTGGGAAAGTACTGGATGACGAAGGGTACTCTGTCGGTTGTGTCCCGTGATTGTCTTCTGAGGAGGTCGGTGCGGTTTTTCGCTGTGGCGCATTGGAACTGTCGATCGATGAGTCGAGCACGAAATCCCGTTCGTACGAGGGCATCTTTCAGTGTCCGTAGATGTCTGTTACGCTCCTCCTCATCTGAGCAGATCCTGTGTATACGGAGGGTTTGTCCATAGGGGATCGTTTCTTTAATGTGTTTAGGGTGGAAGCTGGAGAAGTGGAGCATCATGAGGTTATCCGTGGGCTTGCGGTAAAGCGAAGTGCTGAGGTGACCGTCATTGATGGAGATGAGTGTGTCCAAGAAAGCAACTGATTTTGGAGAGTAGTCCATGGTGAGTCTGATGGTGGGATGGAACTTATTGATGTCATCGTTTAGTCGTTTCAGTGATTCTTCGCCGTGGGTCCAAAGGAAAAAAATGTCATTGATGTATCTGGTGTATAACATCGGTTGAAGGTCCTGTGCGGTGAGGAGGTCTTGTTCAAACTTGTGCATGAAGATGGTGGCATATTGAGGAGCAAATATGGTCCCCAATTTGTTCCGTGCGTCTGGATGAAGAACTTGTTGTCAAAGGTGAAGACGTTGTGATCCAGAATGAAGCGGATGAGTTGCAAAATTGCGCCTGGAGATTGGCAGTTGTCGGTGTTGAGTACTGAGGCTGTTGCAGCAATGCTGTCGTCATGGGGGATGCTGGTGTAGAGTGCCGAGACGTCCATTGTGACGAGGAATGTTCCTGGTTCAACTGGTCCATGGGTGCTGAGTTTCTGTAGGAAGTCCGTCGTGTCGCGACAGAAGCTGGGCGTATCTTGTACGATGGGTTTCAAGATGCCCTCGATGTAGGCAGAGAGGTTCTCACACAGGGTCCCATTGCCTGAAACGATAGGATGGCCTGGTGTGTTGGCCTTGTGTATTTTCGGGAGGCAGTAGAGATCTCAAATGCGGAGAGTACGTGGGATGAGAGCGCGTAGGGTGCTCTGATGGTCTGGATCCAAGGTCTTAATCAGTCTGTTGAGTTGTCGGATCTGTTCTTTGGTCGGATCTGCGGGTAACTGTCTGTAGTGTCCCTGGTTGTTGAGTTGTTGGTATACGTCTTTGCTGTAGTCCGTTCTGTTCAGTATGATGGTGGCCCCGCGTTTGTCTGCTGGTTTGATGACGATGTGGCGGTTGGTCTTGAGAGCGCGGATGGCGTAGGGTTGTGCTTGGGTGACGTTCGGGGCTGTCTTGTGAATGCGACTGATGAATCTTGGCATTGACGTGACTCCTGACGGCCTGAGCATACATGTCGAGTCTAAGGCAGCGGCCTTGCGGAGGGGTCCAATTCGACTCTTTCCTCTTCGGTTGCCGCATCGCAGATCTCTCGGTCTGCTGTTCCGGTTCATTGGTAGCCTCCTTGGGTTCGCTGTCGGCCTCTGGGGGTCTGTGGAAGAATTCCCGGAGCCTCATTCGTCTGATGAATTCCTCCGTGTCTGCCGCGAGACTGATGGGGTCCATTTTGGTGGTGGTGCAGAAATTGAGCCCTCTGCTGAGGACTTCGATTTCGTCTGGTTGAAGGGTGTAGTCTGACAAGTTGACAATAGATTTCCCTGTATTGTTTTCTACTGTGGTACCGGGGGAGGCTTGGTTGCTGCTGGTGGTGATGCCGAGTTTCTCAAGCTTCCTGATCTTGGTGTGCATATAGGTGGCATAGTATTGTTGTCTCATCTGTTTGGCGGTGTTCCGCAGCTGGTCTGCTGCGTCCTGAGCGCAAGTTGAGAAAATGGCCTCTATCTTGGTTTCCAGGTTGCATCGTCTGCTGTAGAGCTGGCGGACGAGGTGGTTGAGGAGTGTGAGAGAGGTGCGACGGCAGAGTCTCTCAGCGTAGTCTGTGTTGTAGGTCGACTGGAGTGGGTTTGTGATCTGTAGCCCTTTCGGTATCCTGTCTGCTTTCTTGCATCTTTGTAGAAACTTAATGTCAGTGTCTATATGCGCGATCTTCCTGGAGATGCTCTACATTCACCCCCCACCATCTGGCTAGGGCTTGCGAAATCCTACCAACTGTCCTGGCTTGAGACAATTCACACCTCTTTAACCTGGGGTTACCCCTATCTCTGGATCTGTAAACACTTAATTAACTGCAAATGCTCGCATTCTAAGCACTGTCTTGCATCTTTGAATTTGTCTGTATATATGTTTCTGGAACATACCTCTTTATTCACCTGAGGAAGGAGCAGTGCTCCGAAAGCTAGTGTTTAAATCAAACCTGTTGGACTTTAACCTGGTGTTGTAAGACTTCTTACTGTGCAGAAACAGAAAGACAGAGAAGGCTTGGGCTGAAGGTGCCTCAGGAGACAGCATGGCGGAGGACCGGACCTCTGGTTTGTTGACCCAGCGGTCAACGGAGCAGCAGATGCAAGTTATTCAGGAAGGCTTTGCTAAGCAGAAACGGGACTGCTTGGACCCGATAAAAGAGTCAATTGAGCGGCTGGAGCTTAGATTGGGCGTTCCAGAAGGGAGAGAAGGCGCTGGCTGAGCAGGAGGAACATCAAACTGGGGTGGAGTTGGAGGTGGGGATGCTGAGAGACCAGCAGAAGAAGCTCATGGAGAAGGTGGAGGACCCAGAGAATAGGTCTCGCCGGCAGAACTTGAGAATCGTTGGGCTCCCGGAGGGGTCCGAAGGAGTGGACGCTGAGGCATACATCGCGGACATGTTTGAGAAGCTGCTGGGGGATGGGGCAGGGGGATGGGGCATTCTCCCGGCCCTTGGAGGTGGACTGGGCTCACAGAGCACTTGCGAGGTAGCTGCGAATCGGAGGACCCCCCACCCCCGAGGGCAAAGGTGGTGAGATTCTACAGGTACTTGGATAAGGAGCGCATTCTACAGTGAGCGAAGCAGACACGGAGCTGTGAGACAACAGTATCCTGCGGGTTTACCAAGACCGGAGTGTGGAGGTGGCCAGGAGAAGAGCAGGCTTCAACCAGATTAGGTCGATCCTTTTAAGAAAAAGGTGAAGTTCTTACTGTTGTATCTGGCCCGTCTCTGGGTCACGCATGAGGAACAGCACTTGTATTTCGAGTCGCCTGAGGACGCGCTGGACTTCACGAAAAGGAAAGGACTGGTGGTGGACTGAGAACTTTTGAACTTTGCTGCAACGTTCATGCTTTTTTTTTGTTTTTCTGTTCTTTTAAAAAAAAACAAATTCTCATTTTTCGTTTTGTGGAAGCTGTTTGTAATGCCTTTTGCATTGATTTGGGACTAGCGGAACAGCTGAGTGAGTTAAGGTTCTCATTTGCACTGTTGGGGGATGGATGTGTGCTTGTTTAGATCTTGGTGTTTTTCTGTCGGGCAATTGTGTGGGGATTGTTTGATGTTGGAGTATGTTTGTATGAGGTGGGGGAGGTGGGAAGGGAACAATAGGTGGGAGACTATCCGGCGCCAGGGATGGGGGCCACCAAACGAGCTGGGCGGGCTAGCTCACGGAAGCGCAGTGGGGGGTGTGCATATGTTCGGTTTAGTAAAGAGATTGGATTACGGAGTGTTGTTACTGGGGTGGGGGGGAGGGGTGGTAAATGTTCTGCTGACGAGGGAGGGACTTAGGCTAAGGAACAGAGAGTAGGTTGGGGGCGGAGGCTGCCTAGGGGCGGGCCGGTGGAGGTGCGGAGCATGGGCTGGAGGCGGGCCCAATAAAGGGGATGGCTGATCGGCGAAGGGGGGGGGGCAATGAGCACCCCAACTAGGCTGATCACCTGGGATGTTCGAGGGTTAAATGGGCCGGTCAAGAGGGCACGTGTGTTCGCGCATCTTAGGGGACTGAAGGCGGACGTGGTAATGTTGCAGGAGATGCACCTTAGAGTAACTGACCAGATTAGGCTGAGGAAAGGCTGGGTCAGTCAGGTCTTTCACTCGGGACTGGATTCAAAGACTAGAGGGGTCGCGATCCTGATCAATAAGCGGGTGGTGTTTGAGACGGGTAGAATAGTCTCGGACGTGGGAGGTCGGTACATTATGGTCAGTGGGAAACTGGAGGAGGTGCAGGTGGTATTAGTAAATGTGTATGTGCCAAATTCGGATGATGTGGAGTTTATAAAGAGGATGCTGGGGAAGATACCGGACCTGGATTCGCACAGGTTGGTCATGGGAGGGGACTTCAACACAGTTATTGACCCAGGCTTGGACCGGTCAAGCTCGTAAACGGGCAGGGTTCCAGCAATGGCAAAGGAGCTAAAAGGGTTCATGGAGCAGATGGGGGCCGGGGGGGAGGGGGGGGGGGGGGGGGTGGAGGGCGTGGATCCATGGAGATATGGGCAGCCAAGGGTGAAGGAGTTCTCCTTCTACTCTCATGTGCATGAAGTGTACTGCCGGATTGATTTCTTTATTTTGAGCCGGGCCTTGCTGGCTGGGGTGGTGGACACGGGGTACTCGGCGATCACAATCTCAGACCATGCTCCGCATTGGGTTGACCTGCAGGTTAGTAAAGACAGTAACCAGCACCCGCACTGGAGGTTAGGTGTGGGACTTTTGGCTGACGAAGGGGTGTGTGAGCGGCTGAGGAAATGTATTCAGAGCTACCTGCAGGTCAACGACGA
Source organism: Scyliorhinus torazame (assembly GCF_047496885.1). Taxonomy (NCBI): domain Eukaryota; kingdom Metazoa; phylum Chordata; class Chondrichthyes; order Carcharhiniformes; family Scyliorhinidae; genus Scyliorhinus; species Scyliorhinus torazame. Next base: position 135,438,410 of record NC_092724.1, on the reverse strand, counting down.
GGAAATTTCAGCAGCCGTGGTCTGGGAAGCACTGAAGGCGGTGGTCAGAGGGGAGCTGATTTTGATACGGGCCCACAGGGAGAAGGTGAACAGGGCAGAGCGGGACCGACTGGTAAAGGAGATATTACAGATCGATAGGAGGTATGCAGAGACCCCAGAGGCAGGGCTTTTAGGGGAGCGGCGGAGGCTACAGGCGGAGTTCCACTTGTTAACCACAGGGTGATGCACTATCAATTACCACAAAGATGGGAGTAGTGGAATAATAGAGGCTTTATTGAGCAAAGATGTTGTGCCTCCTGTAGCTGGAACCAGAATGGCTGCAGCACCGGCGAGCACACACATTTATACTCCGCCTACTGGGCGGAGCCAGCAGGCAGGGATTTACCCATGTACCTCTACTATACGGGCCTTACCGTAATACATGTAATACTACTTAATGGTGACTACCACACAGGGAGGGCGGTGGAGCAGCTGGGAAAGGCGAGGGGGGCAACCTATGACTATGGAGAGAAGGCCAGCAGAATGCTTGCACAGCAGCTTAGCAAAGAGGGAGGCAGCCAGGGATATAGGGAAAGTAAATGACGGAGATGGGAACCTGGTTGGAGATTCAGCAGGGGTGAATAAGGCGTTTAGGGATTTCTACAGTAGGCTGTATAGGTCGGAACCTGGAGGGGCTGAATTTCCCAAAGGTGGATGGGGAGCTGGTAGAAGGGCTGGGGCCCCCGATCGGGATGGAAGAGATAGTGGAGGATCTGAAGGCCATGCAGTTGGGTAAAGCCCCAGGGCCGGATGGGTACCCAGCGAAGTTCTATAAAAAGTTCTCGGGCATATCAGGGCCGGTGTTGTTGAGGATGTTCAATGAGGCAAGGGAAAGAGGGGTGTTGCCCCCAACGATGTCACAGACCACAATTTCGCTGATTCTGAAGCGGGACAAGAACCCGGAGCTATGTGGGTCCTACAGGCCGATCTCCCTGTTAAATGTGGATGCCAAATTGCTGGCCAAAATTTTGTCCTCCAGGATTGAGGATTGTGTTCCGGACGTTATTGGGGAGGACCAGACGGGGTTTGTTAGCGGTCGGCAGTTGGCCAATGTAAGAAGGTTGGTAGACCACGTTTGGTAGGGTAGGGAGGTGGAGGTAGTGATCGCAATGGATGCAGAAAAGGCTTTTGATCGGGTAGAATTGGAGTATCTGTGGGAGATACTGGGACGGTTCAGATTTGGGCGGGGCTTTAGTGACTGTGTCAGGTTGCTGTATCAGGCTCCTGTGGCAAGCGTACGGATGAATAGGACAACATCGGACTATTTTAGTCTGCACCGGGGGATGAGACAGGGATGCCCCCTCTCCCCACTGGTGTTCGCGCCAGCTATAGAGCCATTGGCAATTGCTCTGATTGCTGGAAGGGGCTGGTCTGGTGGGGTGGGAGCGGGGGGGGGGGGGGGGGAGCACAGAGTCTCGCTTTATGCACTCGACTTCTATATGTATCGGACGCAATAGAGAGGATGGAAGAAATCACGAGGACTCTAGGGGAATTTGGTTGGTTTTCGGGGTATAAGCTAAATATGGGGAAAAGTGAGATGTTTGCAGTCCAGACGAGGGGACAGGAGAGGTGATTGGGGGAGCTGCCGTTTAGATTAGTAGGGGGATGCTTTAGGTACCTAGGCATTCAAGTGGCGCGGGAATGGGACCGGCTGCATAAATTAAATCTGGCCTGACTAATGGACCAAATGAAGGACAATTTTCGGTGATGGGACGCGCTTCTATTGTCACTGGTTGGGAGGGTGCAGACGGTGAAGATGACGGTCCTCCCGAGATTCCTATTTGTGTTTCAATATCTCCCCATCTTTATTCCGCGGTCCTTTTTTAAACGGGTCAACAAAGTGATTACGGGCTTCTTTTGGGTGGGCAAGACTCCGCGAGAAAGGAAGGTAATGCTTGAGCGGAGCCGGGGATAGGGCGGGCTGGCGCTGCCAAATCTTAGTAACTATTGCTGGGCGGCGAATATAGCCATGATCAGGAAGTGGGTGGTGGGTGAGGGGTCAGCATGGGAGTGTATGGAGGCGGCTTCATGCAAGGGCACCAGTTTTGGGGGTGTTGGTAACTGCGCCTCTGCTGTTCCCGCCGGCGCGGTACTCCACCAGCCCTGTGGTGGTGGCGGCCCTGAGAGTCTGGGGGCAATGGAGGAGACATGTAGGAGCAGAGGGAGCATCGGTCTGGTCCCCAATCTGCAATAATCACCGGTTTGCCCCGGGAAGTATGGATGGGGGGTTCCGGATATGGCGGAGAGTAGGGATTGAGAGGATGGGGATATGTTTATAGAGGGGAGCTTTCCGAGTATGAGGGCGCTGGAGGAGAAGTTTGGGTTGGCGAGGGGAAACAAATTCAGGTCCCTGCAGGTGCGGGACTTCCTACGTAAACAGGTGTCAACCTTCCCGCTCCTACCGCTCAGGGGGATTCAGGACAGGGTAGTTTCCAGAGGGTGGGTAGCAGAAGGGAGCGTCTCTGACATTTACAAGGAACTTATGGGGTCAGAGGAGACGCAGATCGAGGAGCTGAAGTACAAGTGGGAGGAGGAGCTGGGAGGAGAGAGAGAGGATGGTCTATGGGTGGACGCGTTGAGTCGAGTCAACGCGTCCGCAACATGTCCCAGACTCAACCTGATACAATTCAAGGTTGTTCACCGGGCTCACATGACAGTGGCCCGGATGAGCAGAGTCTTGGGGGTGGAAGACAGGTGTGCAAAATGTGCGGGAGTTCACATGTTCTGGGCATGTCCGAAGCTTAGGGGATTTTGGCAGGGGTTTGCAGATGTCATGCCAACGGTGTTAAAAACAAGGGTGGCACTGAGTCCAGAGGTGGCGATTTTCGGGGTGTTGGAAGACCCGGGAATCCAGGAGGAGAAAGAGGCAGACCTTCTGGCCTTTGCTTCCCTGGTAGCCCGGAGACAGATACTATTAGCTTGGAGGGACTCAAAGCCCCCAAAGTCGGAGACCTGGCTCCCGGACATGGCTATCATTCTCTGTTTGGAGAAAATCAAGTTCGCCTCGAGAGGGTCACTGTTAGGGTTCGCCCGGAGGTGGCAACCGTTCGTCGACTTCTTCGCTGCCCCATCAATAGGTGTGCGTGGGCGACTCCTGTCGTAGGATGGGGTGTAGCTCGGTAATCGAGCAGCAATCGTGCCAGGTGTGGGGTCACCCACACCTTCACCCATGTGCAATGTCATACCCCACACACATGGGCACTACCCCTCAAGTGAGGACACCCCGCTATGGGGTCCCTGGGGGTCCATCCTCTTCAGGCCCCCCCAAGCCCCCTTACAGCCCTCCCTCCCTTCTAGGACCCCCACCCATCACCACCCCCCCCCCCCCAACTTCCCCAGACACCCCTAATTACCAGCCCTGCACTCACCCACATTTGGAGGCGGGGTTCTGACTCCGACGTCTCGCGGTACTCTGGAGAATCTCGTGAGGCACAGAGGCTGTCGGGAGGCTCACTGCAAGCCTCGCTCGGCATTCTCTGGCCACGTTGTGCTCCCCGTTGAGCACAATGTGGCCAGAGAATCACTCCCATAGAATCCCTAAAAGTGCAAGAAGCCACTCGGCCCATCGAGCCTGCACAGACCCTCCAAAAGAACATCTCACCCGAGGCCCCATACCATTTAGACTCTTAAGAGGCAATTTAGAATGGCCAATTCACCTATCTTTGGACTCCACGCTAAGCAAACCAAAAGTTGATTCTAGACAAAAAAAGGAGCCACAGCCATGCTAAGTGCCCCAGCCCAGGACTATCGGGAACACCAGTCCAGGTCTGGGTTACAGTATTTAAAGTCCCGCTAACGAGTCCTTATTGGGCGAGCCTCCGCCTGCTCAATACGGAACTCGTACTCCATGAACCCCACAGGGAGATCAATTCACAATCCCCCGTGGTCTTCCTGGAGATTATAACATCCTTCCTCCTTTCAGTCTATTTCAGCCCCATTGCTCCCGCAACAATGAGGTCTCCTCTGCCTTATAGGGCTCGGCCTCCAGTCTGTGGCAGGTGGAGCCGGATTGGGGGGGGATATGAAGCGGACAAATGATCTTCGCTTCCTCAAGAACCGCCTGTGGGTCACTGATGCAGGTTCGTCATCGGCACCTACCACCAGGGCGGACTAGCTCCTTCGGCCTGCATATCAGACCCTGGGTCTTCACTGTTGGGAGAGACGGCCCTAGGGCCCTCCACGGGCTGTAACCCTACGCTAGAGATGGCTGTGACTGGGGTTGGAGACGTGGTTTCAACAGCAGTAGGCTCCCTACTCCTTAGGAGGCCCAGGTGCTTTCTGAGGACTATTCCTTGGACCGTAACTTTGTAGGAGACTGGCCCTGTCTTCTCTAATATGACTCCATGGACCCAACTGGGACCATCCCCGAAATTCTGCACGTATATGTCTTAAATGCTCTCTCAGGCCTCGTGGCGTCATAATTTAGTTTTTGACTCTTCTATTTGGCCTTCATCAGCCCTGCCAATTTGGGAAAGAACAGGCTCTGGCTGGTACGAAGTCGCTGCCCCATCAATAGGTGTGCGTGGGCGACTCCTGTCGTAGGATGGGGTGTAGCTCGGTAATCGAGCAGCAATCGTGCCAACCTTGCCTCCACGGATCCGGTTGGCTGTTTCTTCATCCCATTTTTGAAAGTCTGTACTCCCATACCATTGGACGATAGGTGATATGGCACTGTCAGAATGTGTTTGGTGCTGTTGAATTTCAGGAATGCCTGGAACTACTGCTAGTAAAGGCTGAACCATTGTCAGAGACTAGGGGTGCGATCCGCCAGCCGCGTTGCGCTCTCCCTTGAGCGCGGTGTGCGGCCGGTGAATGCCGGGAGAGCCCTCTCGCGAGCTTCCCGACAGTCTTTACGCCTCGCGCGATTCACCCTGGTCCCGCGAGGCATTGGAACCTGAAACACGGCCACAATGGGTATGACCAAACGGTGTGCCAAAGCCGGTTTTTAACCGGCAACATGGTGTCCACCGACCTCCCCACCGAGACCATGGCCGGGTGACGTTCAGCACTGGTCCACACAAATGTGGACCAGGCGGAACAGCTCCTGGGCCATCGGAGACCCCAGGGTGGGCAGGGTAAATGCAGGGTGGCTCCCTGGCCCACTCCCTGGAATGTGGGCACCTTGGCATTGCCACCCTGGCACTGGCAAGATGGCAGGAGCACTGCTTGGGGGGGCCGGGTGCCAGAACAAGGGTGCCCCAGTTTTAGGGTGGCACTGATTGGGGCGAGGGGGGCCATTCCCATGAAAGGAGGGTGGAGGGGGATTTGAAGAGTGGGGGGGGGGGGTGCAGGACAGGTAAGTAGGGACCTCTGGGAGGTTGGGAGGGTAATGGGTGGGGGGTCCTGAAAAGGAAGGGGTGCTATAAGGGGGCTTGGGGGGGGCTGCTGAAGAAGGGGAACCCCCAGGACTGGCCCCAAGATTTGGGGATGCTGACCCGGGGAGGCTGCTAGATGCCGTGAAGGCCAGGAGGGATGTCCTGTTCCCCCGAGGGTTCCAGAGAGTCAGCCACAAGGCAGTCAGTGCTGCCTGGGATGATGTTGCGGCAGCTATCAGCTTGGGGAGCGTGACCAGGACTGGCCTCCAGTGACTTAAGAAGGTCAACGACCTACACCGGGCAGCACGAGTGAGTAGACACCAATACCCCCCCCCCCCCCCCCCAAGGGAGCACCCACCCCTCCAACTTCCCATGTGACCCCCAACCCTCCCTCCACTCCCTCCCCTCCCTCCCCTTTCAATGTCCCCAACACTCACTTCACACACCGCTCCCCACCACTGTAAACCATGCTTGTGGCTAACGATGCCCCCCCCCCCCCCCCCCCCAACTCCACCACTGTTTGTCCTCAGGAGAAGCTCGCCATAATTGTTGGGGGAGGACCCAGGCTGCTGGAGGGGTGCCGGACCTAAGAATCCTCACCTCCTTTGAGGAGCGTGCATTGGAGGGGTGGCCGAGGACAGATCGGTCACCCATATGTTCATTCTCCAGCAGGTCCTCCAGGCCCATCCCGAGCTGGACCCTCTCCTGACTCCGAGGAGAACACTTTGGAGGAGAGCTCCAGGGATGGAACCATTATAGTCACAGCACAGCTGTCATCCCCGCCCTCCATCAGTGCAGATACACACACCTCGGTGGGACATGTTAGTGGACAGGCTTCAGCGGCACAATCTGGTGAGTACCACACTGCTGATGATGCACATCCGGTGGAGGGAGGACCCCCAGATGAGACAGCAGATGTGAATCCTGGGGCAACATCTCGACAGAGTGATAGAGCTCGGAGAGCCAAGCATGTTGAGGATCACTGAGGGCACCATCGGGAGAGTGGGGGATTGTAAAACACATCAAACACCTTTTTGCACAACCATTACAATGCCTCTGTCACTTTCTTCCATAATACGGGCTGACCTCCGAACCCTTGGCCCATCTCTCCAGCCATTTCCCCTCCCTGTGGCACTCACTCACCCTCTGGCCGTGGACATGTCCCCAAAGCTGTGTCCCATCCCCTGGGTGTTTGGATGCTGGCTGCTGCGTGTGGGGTCTTGCCTCCTGCAGTGTTCAAGCACAGTGTCCAGGCATCAAGGTGTGATTGGGATACTAGGTAATGACGCCCACATACTACATGGCCCGCCCACCCACGGGGATCCACTTGGTATGTGTGAAGTGCTCACTTAACCACTTTTGCCGATTCCCTGTCAGCAATAGCCTTCAGCCGCATGGCCAGAGGCCTCGGCAGTCGGTGGGGTTATGGGCAGCCAGTGGGCCAGACGGGCAGGAACAGTGATTGCCAACGGAATGGGTACACGCGATCCAGGGGTTGGCATGGTGGTACCACGAGCGGTTGCCTGCCAGTTGCCCCTTTCAGCGACCCACCCCCACCCTCCTATGCGGAGGGTCCTCCACCCCAGTCGAGGGTCCCTCACACACCCACCAAGCACTGAGGTGGCAATCCCAGCACACCCGGGCTCATTGCCTGAGAGCAAAGATGGCTACTCACCTTCTCGGCTCCCCTCAGAAGTCCTTCTGTCAGGTTCACGTTTTTCAAAAGGGAGTACTAATCGGTGCCAGCGTGACCACTTGCTGGGGAGGCCGCTGAATGACAGGAGGCTGTTCGATATGGGGTGGTTACCGTTAATTGTATGGAAATGGGGCTTAAGTGGTGATAATTGATTTCTCGCCACGCTATGGCAAGATCCTGATTTCGCCTACGGGAGCGGGGCGGTTGCATCGCAAACTGTTTGCTGCCTGGCGCAGTTCTCGTTTTCTGCCTCTCCCACTATTCACCAGCCTCGTTTCGCTTGAGCGAGAGCCTAACGGGGCCGGAGAATCACGCCTAAGTGCGGGTTAAACCGGTGAGAAACTCCCCAGGGTCCATAAAACCTGCTGAGAACCCGCCATAAATTAACTTAGAAATGAATTGTGCCCTAGGATCTCCGGTATGGTATCATCATAGTATCATAGAATTTACAGTGCAGAATGAGGCCATTCGGCCCATCGAGTCTGAACCGGCCCTTGTAAAGAGCACCCACACCTCCACCCTACCCCTGTGAATGGAAAAGCTCTGCTAGAGTTTCATCCATCCCTACATAAACTCTTCACCCCTTACAATCCCAAAAGTAAACAGCAAACCCCCATAAACACCCCCTCCAAAACGGAGGGGACGAAAATCGCCAAATCCCTACCCCCACTTCAAACACATTCCCAACCATTACAAAATACCAGCATTGTTCCCAAGCATTGTCCATTCAGTTCTCCACCAGTTTTGCTCCTTAATGAAGTCTTCGGCCGCTTCTGGGATCTCAAAATAATACTCTCGCCCTTAGAGCACCCGAAACCTGATCTGCCACCGGTACTGCACCGCCTTGGCCTTGTTGAACCCTGCACACCACTTCACCAACTTGGCTCCGATGTCCTTATCAATTCAGTAAGAGATTTTACAACACCATGTTAAAGTCCAACAGGTTTGTTTCGATGTCACTAGCTTTCGGAGCGCTGCTCCTTCCTCAGGTGAATGAAGAGGTATGTTCCAGAAACATATATATAGACAGATTCAAAGATGCCAGACAATGCTTGGAATGCGAGCATTAGCAGGTGATTAAATCTTTACAGATCCAGAGATGGGGTAACCCCAGGTTAAAGAGGTGTGAATTGTGTCAAGCCAGGACAGTTGGTAGGATTTCGCAGGCCAGATGGTGGGGGATGAATGTAATGCAACATGAATCCTAGGTCCCGGTTGAGGCCATACTCATGTGTGCGGAACTTGGCTATAAGTTTCTGCTCGGCGATTCTGCGTTGTCGCGCGTCCTGAAGGCCGCCTTGGAGAACGCTTACCCGGAGATCAGAGGCTGAATGCCCTTGACTGCTGAAGTGTTCCCCGACTGGAAGGGAACATTCCTGCCTGGTGATTGTCGCACGATGTCCGTTCATTCGTTGTCGCAGCGTCTGCATGGTCTCGCCAATGTACCACGCTTCGGGACCTCAACCGGGACCTGGGATTCATGTCGCATTACATTCTTCCCCACCATCTGGCCTGCGAAATCCTACCAACTGTCCTGGCTTGACACAATTCACACCTCTTTAACCTGGGGTTACCCCATCTCTGGATCTGTAAAGATTTAATCACCTGCTAATGCTCGCATTCCAAGCATTGTCTGGCATCTTTGAATCTGTCTATATATATGTTTCTGGAACAGACCTCTTCATTCACCTGAGGAAGGAGCAGCGCTCCGAAAGCTAGTGACATCGAAACAAACCTGTTGGGACTTTAACCTGGTGTTGTAAGACTTCTTACTGTGCTCACCCCAGTCCAACGCCGGCATCTCCACATCATGGCTTATAAATTCAGACCTTGTTCCCCTCCCATTCGCAGGTACACTTCTCCCTTGCCCAACGCAAAATCTTCCCTTTCTCCACACATTTGTGGAATCTCACGATCACCACCCGGAGCGGCTCACCAGCTCTAGGCTTCTGCTTCAGGGGCCTATGCGCTCGGTCCACTTTAAGGGCCTTATCCAGCACTCCTTCTGCCACAAGCCCCACCAGCATCTTCGAGACGTACCTCGTGGCACTCACACCTTCCACTCCTTCAGCCAGGCCCACTATTCACAGGTTCTGCCTTCTTGAGGTATTCTCCTGCTCCTCCACCTTTGCCCTCAACGTTTTACAAAGGTCCCTTAGGAGCCCCACCTCCACCTCCAGAGCCACCACATGATCGCTGTGGTCTGAGATCACTCCTTCGATCTTCCGAATCTGCGACCCCTGCACCTCCAAACACCTCTCCACCCTTCCAGAGAACTCTTCGGGGGTGCCACAGCTCCTTCGATGGCCTTCGAGCGATCCTCCCGCATTTCCTTCCTCTGTTGCCGGAATTCTTCCTCAATGAAAGCCATCAACTGCTCCATCTGGGGCTTTCCATCTTGCACCAGCCCTGTCCCCTCAGCCATCCTCACACTGGCTGCTGCACCACAGGTTTCCTCCAACTCTTTGGCCAGGTCTCTCACCGTCTTCTGCCGGGTTTGGTAACCAGCGGACATACACTCCCGGGGGAAACTATTCCTCCAACCTTCACCTAAACCTTTTCATCAAAATTCCACCCAATATTGGATATAAAGAGCTCTTTCCTGTGCCTTCAAGCAGGAGCTGCCCTGTGTGCGACCACTCATACCATGGCCACCACCGGAAGTCAGTGCCGAGCACTTTTGTCATGCAAGTGTTACCTACCACTTATCAGTGCAAACCTGAATGTTGATCAGATCTTACTGTCCGTGAACTTGGGCTGCTTCAATATCTGAGGAGTCATCATAGAATTTACAGTACAGAAGGAGGCCATTCAGCCCATTGAATCTGCACCGGCCCTTGCAAAGACCACCCTACTGAAGCCCCACGTATCTACCCTATCCCCATAACCCAATAACCCCACTTAACATTTTATGGACACTAAGGGCAATTTAGCATGGCCAATCCACCTAACCCGCACATCTTTGGACTGTGGGAGGAAACCGGAGCAACCAGGGAACCCACGCAGACACGGGGAGAACGTGCAGACTCCGCGCAGACAGTGACCCAGCCGGGAATCGAACCTGGGACATTGGAGCTGTGAAGCAGCTGTGCTACCCACTATGCTACCGTGCTGCAAAATAGTAGTGAGGGGCAGCACGGTGGCACAGTGGTTAGCACTGCTGCCTCACGGCGTCAAGGTCCTAGGTTCGATCTCGGCTCTGGGTCACTGTCCGTGTGGAGTTTGCACATTCTCCCCGTTACTGCGTGGGTTTCACCCACAACCCAAAGATGTGCAGGTTAGGTGGATTAGCCACGCTAAATTGCCCCTTAATTGGAAAAAATTAATTGGGTATTCTAAATTTTTTAAAAAATGAATGGTACTGAGCATTCAGCAGTGAACATCACCACTTCTGACCTTATGCTGGAGGAAAGATCATAACCACACACAAAACAGAAGCAGAAGTAGGCCATTTGGCCCATTAGGCCTGATCCACCATTCAATAAGATCATAGTTGATCTGTTTGTGTTTCGAGTTACACATTCTCATCTACCCTTGATCATCTTTATTTTATTTATTTACTTTTTAAATTTAGAATACCCATTTATTTTTTCTCCAGTTAAGGGGCAATTTAGCGTGGCCAATCCACCTAACCTGCACATCTTTGGGTTGTGGGGGTGAAACCCACGCAAACACTGGGAGAATGTGCAAACTCCACACGGACAGTGTCCCACGGCCGGGATTCGAACCCGGGTCCTCAGCGCCGCAGTCCCAGTGCTAACCACTGCACCACATGCCGCCCTCACCCTTGATCATCTTTGATTTCTTTGCCTAACAAGAATCTATCTAACTCTGCAATATTCAATCAGTTCATCATAAAGTAGCTGATTATCATTGGATCTTATGACACTATTCTGAGGAACTCCTGCAGGACTATCCTGAGGGCTGAGATAATTGGTCTCCAAAACCATCTTCCTGTGTGCTAGGTATGACTCTAACCAGTGGACCAATTCCCATTGACAACGTTTAGCTTGGGCTCCTTTATTCCATTCTTGGTCAAATGCTGCCTGGATGTCAGGGGCAATAAATCTCACCTCACCTCTTGAGTTCAGCCCTTTTGACAATGTTTGGACTTAGGCTCTAATGAAATCAGAAGCCGAGTAGCCCTGGCGGAACCCAAACTGAGCATTGGTGAGCAGATTATTGCCATGCAAGAGCCACCTTATAGCGCTGTCGATGATGCCTTCTATCTGTTTATTTATGATCGAGAGTAGATTGATACGGTGGTAATTGGCTGGATTTGATCTGTCTTGTCTTTTGTTATGTCATGTTCCAGCACATTATGAATTTTCAGTTAATACTTTAAAACTTTGAACAGAAGCAAACATTTAAAATTGCTAATGCAAATCATGTGAGTTTTGGCATTTCAGAGAGTCCTGAGTCCCATGCATTGAATACGGTTATTCACAGCCTTCTGGGGAATTCACACATCGCTTTGTTTATGGGTGGGCCATTAACAAAAGAACAAAAGCATTCCAGCCAGCTCGTCTTTCTCATTCACCATAGAGAAAAGAAATATAAAAAGGTCAAAATGTGTAAGATGAATGTGAATGGATCCAATGAACCTTTCATGACATTATGATGGCTCCTTATCAAACTAGACTGGGTGAATTTCATGGTGATAAATGACAACACAGGATGTGCAATCGACACACCATCATTGGAAAGAGCCATCAAAACAGCTCTGAGTCACGTAAGCAGCCAGGATTGTAAACAGACTCCTCAAACCTGTTCCAACTTTGAATTCAGCTGAGCACTTCTGGAAATTTTACAAGAAACCTTGCAGCTTGCTGGGATTCCTCTGCTTCATGAGATACTGCGGATCTCAAGAGGAGTTCCAGATGGATCACCCACATGCCACTGCTTCAGCCTTGGTTTTTGCACGAATATGCTGGGCTGCCCTGTAATTGAGGATGGGGATATTTGTGGAGCGTCATCTTCTGGTTCGTTGTTTAATTGCCCGTCACCTTTCATGGTTATATGTGGCAAGACTGCAGAGTTTTGATCTGGTCTGTTGGTTATGGAATCTCAAGAAGACCATTAAAACCCACGGCACTATCCAAAGAAGAGCAGGTGTTTTCTCCCGGTATGTTGACTAATATTTATGCCTCAAGCAGCAGAAGAAGGATTGTTATTAGTGTCACAAGTAGGCTTACATTCGCACTGCAATGAAGTTATTGTGAAAATCCCCCGGTCGCCACATTCCGGCGCCTGTTCGGATACACTGAGGGAGAATTCAGAATGTCCAATTCACCTAACAAGCACGTCTTTCTGGACTTGTGGGAGGAAACCGGAGCGCCCGGAGGAAACCCACACCGACACGGGGAGAACGTGCAAAAAGTCACCCAAGCGGGATTCGAAACTGGGACCCTGGTGCTGTGAAGCGACAGTGCGAACCACTGTGCTACCGTGCAACATCACTGAAGGAGATCATCTGGCATTTACCTCAGTGCATTGTGCAAGTTGGCTGCCATGTTTTTGATCTTTAGGGCAGTCACACAACACTTCAAAAGTACTGTGAGGTTGTGAGGTGCATTGGGACAGGTTGTGTAAGGTATTATATCAATGCACATTCTTTTTAAAAAACTTATGGGGAAATTTTATCCTTGTCTGCCAGGTGTGAAACCAGGTAGGCAAGTGTGGTGAATGTATTCACCTAAATATGAGCTGTCTGTATTGTATTGTGACTTATGGCCAGGAAATGGTAATACGATCTACTTCCAGGTATTGTACTAGAACCCCGGTGGGCTCCGCCTCTGGCTCCGCCCCCCCGGGGCGATGTATGGACCTGCCACCTGTGGGCGGCACTCCTTTGTACAGAAGACACTGGCAGGCAGGTTCCTGGATAATAAAGCCTTATGTTCACTCGTTCTCATAGTCTCGCAGTATATCAATTTATTATCCAGCGACATCACTGTGGAAGCCGCTCTAAAGCCAGATAAACTCGAACTCGACGCACGAGCAACAGAAGCTAAGGAGATCTTCTCCCACTGGCTTTGCTGTTTTGAGGCCTACCTCGACTCCTCCGCAAAGCCTCCCTCCGAAACCCTTAAGCTGCGCCTCCTCCACGCACGGGTGAGCCATCGAATCTCCGTAATGAGAGAGAAAGCTGCTACGTACAAGGCGGCGGTCGCGACTCTGAAGGCGCATTTCACGAAGCCCGTAAATGAAGTGTTCGTGCGGCACCTCCTCACTACTCGCCGTCAACGTGCCGGGGAGTCGCTGAACGAGTACCTAGAGAATCTGACCCTACTCGCCAGTGTCATGATATTCAAACATACATCATAACACATACATAATGATAGACAGACCAACGGACCAATTAGCACACATAACACGACAGCCAATCACAGACAAGAGCAGACACAGGATAAGACAAGAAACACGACACTTCCTGGGCAGTCCATCTGGAGACAGCACAGGGCCAGGACCTCATTAGCAAGACACTCACACAGTCACAACGTGCTGAGTACCAAGTCAGATGTATAAATAGTTAGATGGAATAAAACTGCGTTGTACCAATCGCAACCATGTTGGTTCGTCTGTACCTCAGAGCACCCAACACCTCAGCCAGGAACTGCAACTATCAGGATGTGAGGCCGAGGAGCACATGAAGCTGCAGATCCGGGACACCTACGTGGCTGGGGTCCGGTCTAACTACGTCAGGCAGCGCCTGCTGGAAAACGGGGCCACTGACCTGCAGGACACGGTAAAACTAGCCACATCGTTAGAGGTGGCCTACCAGAGCCTCAGCGCATTCCCCGCAGACCCAGCGAACCCCTCGTGGGCACCACCGACGCAGCCTCCACCAGACCAGACTATTTCACAGGCCTGTGCCGCGCGGCTGCCTGTCCAGACCGGGGAACCGCCGTGCTACTTCCGCGGCCAGGGTCAACACCCCCGGCAGAGTTGCCCAGCCCGCACCACGACGTGCAGCGACTGTGGCAAAAAGGGACACTTCGCTAGAGTCTGTCTGGGCCGACCTAAAGCCCAGAAGTCAAAAGCTTACCAGGCCCGACCCACGGACTCGCAGGTCCACAGACCCCGCAATGTGGCTGCGTGCCTGCCGGGAACGCCCCCTTCAGACGCGTCATCAGCCTCGTGCGACTCGTGGCCATCTTGGCCATCAGCTTCAACACTGACCGACACGTGCGACCGATAGGAGCGGCCACCTTGGTCACCATCTTCGACTCAGCCCGGCACGTGTGACTTGTGGGGGTCGCCATTTTGTGACCCCGATACCTCCGACCACGCAGGCTACCCGTAGCTTGGCGCAGTCACCCTCGACCAGTCGCGGACAAAGCACCTGCAAAGTTCTATGATGGTCGTCCGGGTCAACAGGCACGAGACCCCCCCCTGTCTTTTCGACTCCGGGAGCACGGAGGGCTTCGTTCACCCCGACACGGTAAGGCGCTGCTCCCTTCACATCTACCCTGCATCCCAAACAATCTCCCTTGCCTCCAGATCCCATTCGGTACAGATCCGGGGGTACTGTATTGCGAACCTCGCGATACAGGGCTCTGAGTATGCCCATTTTAAACTGTACGTCCTCCCTCACCTCTACGCCCCCCCTACTGCTTGGACTAGACATACAATGCCGTCACTGAAGCCTGACCCTAAAGATCGGTGGACCCTTAGGTGACCCTCATGGTATGTAGCCTCGCGATTTTTAAGGTCGCCCCCCCCCCCCCATCGCTCTTCGCGAACCTCACCCCCGACTGTAAGCCTGTCACCACCAGGAGCAGGCAGTACAGCGCACAAGACATGACTTTTATCAAGTCAGAGGTCCAGCGACTGTTGATGGAGTGGGTCATCGAGGCCAGCAAAAGCCCCTGGAGAGCACAAGTGGTAGTTGTCAGGACCGGGGGAAAGAACCGGATGGTGGTGGACTACAGCCGAACCATAAACCGGTTCACGCAACTGGATGCGTACCCCCTCCCCCGCATTGCGGAGATGGTCAACCAGATCGCACAATACTGGGTGTTCTCCACGGTGGATTTAAAGTCTACCTACCACCAGCTCCCAATCCGCCCGGAAGATCGCCACTACACTGCTTTTGAAGCAGCCGGCCGACTCTTCCACTTCCTCAGGGTCCCTTTCGTCGTCACTAATGGAGTCTCGGTCTTCCAGAGAGCGATGGACCAAATGGTGGACCCGTACGGGCTGCGGACTACAGACCGTACTTGGACAATGTTACCATCTGCGGCCATGATCAGCAGGACCACGACGCCAACCTTCAGAGGTTCCTCCAAATCGCCCAAACCCTCAACCTCACATATAACAAGGAGAAATGAAAATCACTTATTGTCACAAGTAGGCTTCAAATGAAGTTACTGTGAAAAGCCCCTAGTCGCCACATTCCAGCGCCTGTTCGGGGAGGCTGGTACGGGAAATGTGTTTTCCGCACAACCCGGCTCGCCATCCTCGGCGGCTATGTCGTGGAAAACGGAGTCCTAGGGCCCGACTGTATGCGCTCCCTCACGGAATTTCCCCTTCCCCACAGCCTCAAGGCCCTCAAACGATGCCTGGGGCTATTCTCCTACTATGCTCAGTGGGTCCCCAGCTATGCGTACAAAGCCCGCCCTCTTCTTAAAACCACATTTCCCCTGACGGCTGAGGCCCGGTCGGCCTTCAGCCGCATCAAGGCCGATATAACTAAGGCCGCAATGCACACGGTGGACGAGTCCGTCCACTTCCAGGTAGAGAGCGACGCGTCAGACGTCGCACTGGCCACCACACTCAACCAGGCGGGCAGGTCAGCAGCATTCTTCTCTAGGACCCTCCACGCTTCTGAAATCCGACACTCCTCGGTCGAGAAGGAAGCACAAGCCATAGTGGAAGCTGTGCGGCACTGGAGGCACTACCTAGCCGGTAGGAGGTTCACCCTCATCACCGATCAGCGGTCGGTAGCCTTTATGTTTGACAACGCACAACGGGGCAAAATTTAAAATGACAAATTCTTGAGGTGGAGGATCAAACTCTCCACCTACAATTATGATATCAAGTATCATCCTGGGGAGCTCAACAAGCCCTCAGATGTCCTGTCCCGCGGCACATGCGCCAGCGTGCAAGTTGACCGACTTCGGACTATCCACGATAACCTCTGTCACCCGGGGGTCACCTGGCTTATCCACTTTATTAAGGACCGCAATCTGCCCTACTCCACCGAGGAGGTCAGGGCCATGACCAGGGACTGCCAAATCTGCGCGGAGTGCAAACCGCACTTCTATCGGCCAGACAAGGCTCACCTGGTAAAGGCCTCCCGGCCCTTTGAGCGCCTCAGTATTGACATCAAAGGGCCCCTCCCCTCCAACAACCGTAATATATACTTCCTGACCGTCATTGACGAGTACTCACACTTCCCCTTCGCTGTCCCCTGTCCCGACATGACCTCGGCCACTGCTATAAAGGCACTGCACAGCATCTTCACGCTGTTCGGATTCCCTCCGTACGTCCACAGTGACCAGGGCACATCGTTTATGAACCTTGAGCTGCGTCAGTACCAGCTCTGTAAAGGCATCGTCTCGAGCAGGACTACGAACTATAATCTGCAGGGAAACGGGCAGGTGGAGAGGGAGAACGCGACGGTATGGAAGGCCATCCTTCTTGCCCTCCGGTTTGGAAGTCTCCCCATCCCCCGCTGGCAGGAGGTCCTCCCCGACGCCCTCCACTCCATTAGATCACTCCTCTGCACAGCCACGAACGAGACCCCTCATGACCGTTTGTTTGTCTTCCCTAGGAAGTCCATCTCCGGGGTCTCGCTTCCATCCTGGCTGACAACTCTGGGACCTGTCCTTCTTTGGAAGCATACGAGGAGCCAGAAGACCGACCCCCTGGTCGAGAGGGTCCAGCTGCTGCACACCAACCCCCAGTACACCTACGTCGCGCACCAGGATGGACGGCAAGATACGGTCTCCCTACGGGACTTGGCGC
Organism: Scyliorhinus torazame; assembly: GCF_047496885.1. Classification (NCBI taxonomy): domain Eukaryota; kingdom Metazoa; phylum Chordata; class Chondrichthyes; order Carcharhiniformes; family Scyliorhinidae; genus Scyliorhinus; species Scyliorhinus torazame. The sequence continues at coordinate 135,421,388 of NC_092724.1, read as the reverse complement.
CCGCTGGTTCCCCTGCCAATGCGCCCCACAGCCTACCACCACCCCCCATGTCCCTTACGCGCCCCCTGGGTCTCCTGTACAGTCCCGCGCCTGCACTGCTGCCACCTACCAGCCCCCTGCCTACCCCCACCCCTCAACCGTCTCCAACACGCCGGACTGAAGCTCCAGACAACACGCCTCCGGACTCACCAACTGCAACAGCCGTGCCCGCCGCACCGCCAGAGCTGAGGAGGTCTAAGAACGATCCGGCCTCCAGACAGACTGAATATTTGATGACCCCACGTCACCCCCGCCAGACTTAATTTTTTTAACAGGGGGTAAATGTGGTGAATGTATTCACCTGAATATGAGCTGTCTGTATAGTACTGTGACCTATGGCCAGGAAATGGTAATACGATCTACTTCCAGGTATTGTACTAGAACCCCGGTGGGCTCCGCCTCTGGCTCCACCCCCCCGGGGCGATTATATAGACCTGCCACCTGTGGGCAGCACTCATTTGTACAGCAGGCAAGTTCCTGGATAATAAAGCCTTATGTTCACTCGTTCTCATAGTCTCGCAGTGAATTGATGGTATATCAGCAAGCAATTAAATCTGCTACATTTGCTTACCCCTCCCATTCTCATTACCTTCCCCTTTGCAGTTTTAACCTGCTCTTTTGAACAGGCTAGATGATGTGAGTTGTGCACCAACTATAGTTTTAGCCCGAGGTCAGAGAAGAAGCATCATGCCAATCAATTGAAAAGAGGAGCGAGAAGAGCCCCGAGAGGTAAGTTAATTTAGTTTTTTGGGTTTCTTTGTGCGGCTTGTCAGAGCAGCAGTGCTCCTTCTGGCCCACAAGGAAACTTTGGGTCTCGCTTGCCGCAGGCTTGCTTCCTCTTCCCCAGGCAGCAGTGGCCTCCGAACACCATTTCAACCACTTATAACAGTGCCGGAGACAGTTGATTTGGCTCCTTGATGACTGCCAAGTACTATTGCTGGCTAGCAATCAGCCAACAGTTCCTGCAGAGCACTTCCTGATGGCAAACTAACAAGGCCCATGAACATAAGGCCTGGAATTTAAATTGTCCCAGGACTCACTGTGAAGAGCTGAATGGTTTCCCTTCTATGGAAATTAAATCAGGTCTTGAATGTCTAAGGTTACAAATGGTGAATAACAACTTTAAGTACGGGAAAAGTGTCTGTACCTGTGAGCAGCATGTAGCCTGCATGTCTGACTTTTGGAAAGGAGGTGTACAAAGGGTGTACAGAAAAAAGAAAAGTTCCAATCAAGGTTGACTCATTGGACAGTGTGCTGTAAAGTGATTGATTGCATGTTTATGCCTGCTGTTACCTACACGCTGAAAGAACCATAATTACCAGGCAATTGGGGGTGGGGGGTTGGCGCGAGAGCACGAGGGGGGTGGGGGATGGTATACAAAGCTTTCTCACACAAACAGAAAGAAAATCATTTTAGGTAGCTCTCCCAGATTTCTTCACAATGAGCATTATACAGTAGCTAATATCTTGGCTGAGATTAGCCTATTTTTGTGAGGATATGTGTGGGGAAATATGCCCATGATGTGCGAACGATGGATGCGACTATGTTAAAATTATGCCCATCATTTGTAGATCTACAAGGAAATAATTAAAATCTGTTATGCTATAATTCATACAATTTTGTCACGGCGAGAACGTGCAAACTCCGGAAAGACATTGACCCAGCGGGGAATCGAATCTGGGACCCATGCGCTGTGAAGCCATAGTGCTATCCACTTGTGCTACCGTGCAAATTAGGACAATTTAGACTAAGCCACAAAAAGGTGGCGGTACTGTTATGTTATCAGTTGGTAGGAGTTACCCTGGAGCAGTGAAAAGCAGTCATGTTTATTTTATCAGTTCTCCAATCCCTGGGAGTGAAACCTGAAGCTATCTTGTTGAATTACTGTTGTATTACTGGATAACTGAGCACCTTTTAGCTGGGAAGAAGAGTGTATGGAAAGAAATGCCAAGGATATGGCGGTAGTCAGAAATAAGAAAACAAATGATTTCATTCAGTTCTCAAAAAGCCAACTTCAGTGACATTGCAATGGGAAAAATTGGACGAATGTTTTGTACAATCAGGTCAGATTGCTGCTGTCCTTGTTCGACAAAACAAACAGCTGCTTGGCCTGAGGCAAGACACATGCTGCGCTTTGACTGTCCTGTATCACACCACATATTATTCATATATTGTATAAAATCATTGCGCTAGTGTTCACAAGAGGTCTATGAGAATTTATTTTTTTATCCCATTCTTAAAACTACAAAGCCAATGCGCAGAGTGGACAGGGTAAACCCTCAATCCATCTCACTGCTTGCTCCAAAAACCACTCCAAACTCAAATCGAAGGCAATGCATGGTCTCCACAAGAGAGTCATACAAGAGCCAAACTGACAAGAAAAGGCATTGCACCTCATCTTGGCCTTGATCTGACACTTGAACTTAGCCAAAAGGCCGAGAAGCGATAGCTGTCTGAGAATTTATGAATGAATATCTGCCAAATTTGACTGACAGTATGTCCATGCACATACTTTTATTTCCTTTTATTATCTAGCATTGTATGTTTTCCGAGTTTAAAAAAAATGTTGAATTATGTTTTCTGTCCTGCTTTTAAAAAAGCACGATCAATTGAACAAAGACTAGAGTTGGATACAACTGAGGCTTTATTGCTCTAAGATGTGTTGTGGTGATTTCTTGATGCTGGTGTCAGGTTCTAACCCCTGTTGGCAATGTTATCACCTGAGTGTGTCCAACAGTTCTGTTCTACGTTTTTAGCAGAAGCAATAACCCCCTTAAAATAAGCAACATTGATGCTTTCATTAGAATAGGTTGATGCCTCCACTAAAATCAATAAAGGTAGGAAATTACTTGATTTTATTTAGTGTCTTTCACATATTCAGAATGCCGCAAAGTAGCCAACGGCTTCTGATGTGTAGTCAATATTGGTAAGTAGGCAAATGTGGCAGCCTGGTTATGCATTGCAATGTTCCGTACAAGGCATTGAGATAAATGACCAGTTACTCAGCTTTGATGGTTTTGGTTTAAAGATAAATATTGGCCAGATCACCAGGAGGGTTCATCTGTTTCTCTTCAAATGATGCACCTAAACAAGAGCATTGGACCTTAATTTAATGTCTCAACCAAATGACAGCAGCTCCAACATTGCAGCAATCTCTCATATTTCACTTAAGTGTCATCTTAGATTGTGAGGTCATATCTTGCATCATAGCTTGAAACTAAGGCCTGGCATAAAGACAAGAGTGATACCACTGAGACATGATAGCATTATTAATTTAAACAAGTAATTTGATACGTGTGTCGTAAACATTTGTATGGTAATCCCCAACAGTTGTTTTACCTGGTGCTTTAAAAGTTAAATAAAACAGCACCAAAATTGAAAAAACAGTTCTCGTGTAAATTTATTTTCCTTTTATAAATCTTAAATATTCACTTTGTTCAGGACAAGATGAGGAGCAAAAGAGTAATCTGAATGTCCAGGAAGCAGTGAACAGCTGTCTCTGCTGAAAAATATGCGCGAGAGTGACTGTGTATGTGTATGCATGCATGATGTGTGCTGTTGAACATTTCCGTTCAGTGCAAGGTTGGAGTTAATCTTTGGAGGACTGAAGCCACAGTACCAGTTTTATGAATGCCAAGTCTGATTGAAAAAAGGAAAATCGTTTTTTGCTGAAACCTATTCTGTTGCATGTTCTTCGGAAAAATTCTCAGTGATGTTAAAGTTGTTGTAATAAACTATTTTTTAGAAGTATGAATTAATTATGGTTGATTGCATTCAACTTGTAGCTTTGAAGAATTTAAAGAGTTAGGGAGGGGTTAGAACATGGAGGGATTTGAAAATGAGGATGTGGCTTTTAAAATCAAGACATTACTTGCAGGAGTCAGTGTAAATCAACATCAAAAAAATGCAGGCAACTCGCCTACAGTTTTATGATATATTAGTGTTTATGATGGGCAAGGTCTCCCACTACCAATGCACAACCAACATCTTACTGTTCTAATCTTTGAAAAATGTTTGTCAATTAATGTCTTATTGCCATTAGTTTTTGGTAATTATAACATTTTTAAAAATATCTTATTAATCTCTTTGTTCCTACAGACACAATTGCAGCAGCTTCTGATAAGAAACAACAAAAGTTTATAAAATTGAACTGTGCATCTGTCACAAATGTTTTTTCACAGGCACAGTAAAAACTGAATCATTATACTTTTGACAATTTCTATTCTCTTCAACAGGGAAGTGACAGCGAATGTGAAGTTGATCAAAACAGACCGAAGACACATTCTTTTGTAAATCACTACGTAAGTGATCCTACATATTACAACTCATGGAGACGACAACAGAAAGGCATCTCAAGAATTCAGGCCTACAGTTACACAGAGAGTGAATCAGGTGATCCAGCTCAAAACCACCAACCTTCCACTAATTCAACCAGCAGCATCCATGTTCCTCAGGCCACACAGCAAGGCAGCCTCTACCGAGCGAAGCGGAGTCTTACACCCACACCCCAACATCCCTCCAATAACAGCCAGTCGGGCACCCTGTATCGGCCTGCTAGCAGCCTTGCTCCAGGATCCAGAACCCCACTAGCAGGATTTTCTTCTTTTGTTTAAACAATGCTAAAAGGTGTTTCCTTCTTAGTTCCGAAGCATTATTGTGTGGAAGACAATCAGTGATCTGCTGCTTGCAAACTTGCACAGATTTTATTCCTGGAATAAACACAGTTGGAAAGGAAAAAAAAAATCCTGTCATGGTCTGAGGAGAAAGAGGTCTCTAGCAACTACAAAAGAAATGGAGGGGCAGACAGTTGCAACTTAGAACTAGCCATTCTACCCCAATGGGTTTACACTCTGATCAGCTGCGAAATGTATGCATCTCATGTATCTCTATACACAATGGAAGAAAAACATAACCTGATATCATTGTAGCCAATTGGTCAAGTCCAAAAATCTGGTGGCTGTTGTTAATTTCAACGTGCCTGTTATGTATAAAAGCAACAGGTTTAATTTAGTTGCTATCCTGGCTATTTGCAATGCAACTATTTTTATTAATTAGTTTTCACTTTATTACTGCTGCATGATTGCTACAGTGTGACTCCTCAGTAAGCTTGTATAATTTACCTGTTATCAAATACTAAAATGTTGATAAGTTTAACATTTTAAAAAATATTTTCTTTGGACAAATCTTCAGATTCATATTTGAAGCTTTGAAAAAGTCTGCCTTTTCTTTGTCTGTTAACTTGTTAGTTGTCATTCACAAAGACAAAAACTGTTTGCATGCATCACAAGACATTACTGGCCATGTCTTTGCAAAGTCACAGTCATTGTGATATGAGATTTCTTTTCTCATTAGGTCCTTACAAAATACAAGCTTTCTTTCAAAAGTAAGGCAAGCTGTCCGTTTTGGGGTTTAAAGCAGGAGAAATGGCAATGAGATATTGCATCAGTAGCAGTCAATGGGTGAAGAATGTCAATAGATTTTCTTACATAGTATACCTGTTTCCGATGCAAAGGTTTAGCTATTCTAATGGCATGAATCAAGAACGTTTGGTCTTAGCTAATGAACACTTTATTTTCCATCTCTTCAGTCTCTAAATCTGCTAACACAGTGGTTGTAAAAATAGTATCAAATGCAAACTAATTAATGACTGACAAATCTCTTCCTGTGTTAATAAATTGAAAAATAATTTAGGCATAAATTTGTCAAGTTCAGGAATCAGTTTCATGCCAATACCATTTTTTGAACGGAATCTTATACAATGGTTTCTCCATTCAGTTTGATATCTTCTGCACGTAGAACTTGCTGCAGATGCAAAGAATGACATAGTAATGTCATGCAGGGCCATTGCCCTACATGTGAAGAGCAACGTTTTGTTAACTGGGGACATTGTAGGGCGGCATGTGGCGCAGTGGTTAGCACTGGGACTATGACGCTGAGGACCCGGGTTCGAATCCCAGCCCTGGGTCACTGTCCGTGTGGAGTTTGCATATTCTCTCCGTGTTTGCGTGGGTTTCACTCCCACAACCCAAAGACGTGCTGGTTAGGTGGATTGGCCTCGATAAATTGCCCCTTAATTGGAAAAGAAAAATAATTGGGTACTCTAAATTTTGTTTAAATGGGGACATTGTTCTAACAATGAGCAACAATAGTGTGTGAGGTTACTCTTGTGCCTATAGCAAACAATGTCATAACTGAAGAAGCCACTGGTAGTAACTATTCTGCTTTTCACAACAGCTCTTAGCAAATTTCAATTGTAAGCAAATTCATACAAGAAAAACAGTTGAACCCTTGGAGAAAAATAATTTTAATTTATACAGATCATACTTTGAACTTTCAAAAATTAATATATTGCGGCCAGATGTCATTGTGACCTTCTACTCTTTTTTTTCCAAACAGTTATACGTTCTCATTTTTTCCACTACACAGACAGTTGTAAAAAGATGATTCAACACAGCAGTGATTTTAGTCTGACCATATTGGCTAGATAGCATAGTACTTCTTTCATCAGATAAGAAAGTTGGATGCCATATAACTACCATTCATTTCCAAATTTAGAATTAAGTTGATTTGTAATGTCAGAGGAATATATATCTTTAAATACCAACAGAGTCTTCTCTTGCATGGTATTTTGTGACTTGAGGGTGGATTATGGCCTTCAGGTTAGAACATAGTCATTTGTATCAAATATTGATGGTTATTATTAAAAGAAAATACAAGAAAATGGAATGATGGTTCTAATATATCCTATAGAAAACATCTTGATGTGGCCCTGACCCAAGGGGAGCTTTTCTAAGTTCTGAAGACTTTAGTTCTGTAAACGAATAACATAGGGATACAGGATACACTATACAAGCGGATGACAGATCATATCAGTGCATCATAAAAGGTATTTTCTGTTCCTTTTTGCAATACTGCATAATGAAATAAATATATAAATTATGAAAATTATTTTGGGAACCACCTTCTGTCGTGCATGAGCATCATCAATCCCCAAATTAAATATCTAATTCAGATGTGAACCTGCATCAGGAAAACATATCTCTAATCAGTATTTAAAGGCAACACCAAAGCTGGAAATGTTACAGAAGTCCATGGAATGTAATTAGTGCGTTAGTGGCAGTGGATATTCCAGATTGAAGCAACAACTCTATCTGGATGAAAACAGAATAACATTTCGAAAATAATTGAGGTTTAATGGAGTCAATGCAATAATATGTATCAGAATAATTGATGAGACAAAATATTCCTGGTAATAACCAAGAATTTACAACATAGAGTTAAAAGGGAACTGTGTAATCTGGGTAAAATAACATAGCAGCTTTTAATTTTGATGTTAATCCTTTCAAGATGCTTGAGGATTATAGTTCTTTGTCAGGTTTTTAAAAAGTTACCATGATGTTACAATTGTCATGACTTTGCGAGAAAGCCACAAAATATTTTGGTTCAGAAATACATATCTAGGTTTATACACATATAGCCACACACAGATACATATATTTATTTGCATTTTATTTCATAATTATCATAAAACATTATGTGCAATGACAGATATGTTTTTTATCTTGGTCAGGGGCCAGGACCCACAATGCAAGAATACGCACAGGTTGAAAAGAACAATAGAGAAAGATAAATTAAGAGATTATAATTAGTTAATTCCAAGTTTGGTTTTTAAAAACAAATAGCTTTGCAGGAGGAAGATAGGTTGAGGAAGGTAAGATGTTCCACAAATTTGAGATGCTGGGTACACTGAGTTAGATTGAGCAGGAGACCGTGAGATTATCCTTAAACAAGCAATGGCTAGATTTTTGATCAGCAGCAAAGGACCAACTCACACTCTTGACCATTACAGCTGTTGACAGACTAATTGTGGACTTTTGAGTGGCAATTTTATCGCTCAACACTATGCTCTACTCTGGACATGTGTGACTTTTCAACCAATCATACTGAAGATTCTTCACTGAGCCATGCAGTGCCAAACAAGGAAGTATATTATTAGAACATTTAATCCAATGTAAAATTATGTCTAAAAAGCAAAATAAAGCGAGGGAAAGAAACTTGGGTTTAAAGAAAGAAGAGACAGAAAGAAAAGGTTAAAAACGTTCAGTTTCTTTTTCATTTCCAACAATTAAAATCTGAAGGAATGTGACTCCATGTTTCTAAAAGTTTATTTCAGAGAAGTTGTTTGGCAGTAATTAAGGTTTATCACACGACTAAAAATTCACTTCAAACCCTAAATTTTTCTGGTGTGTTTAGGAGAGAGCCAATAGGTATGCACACCAAATTCATACTGTTTCATTTAGTTCAATACTGAATCTCTCAGTAAAATACACATGTAGTGAAGTTTGTGGAAGAGCAGAGCTTTTAGGGCAGCAGTGTCCTTATTTCTGTGTTTAACTGCATATGCGGATGGCAAAAGTTGCAATCTGATTTACTCTGTTATAATGATTGGAATTGTTAACCTCATAATTATACTTCATACAAAATACAGGCAATTGTATCATTCAAATTCTAATGCAGGTCTAAATGTGCCTGAACTCACGGTGTTCTTGGGAGATGCAAAATATGATACTAAAGATTTAATCTGATATTTTGCTTGTTACAATACCCTTTGGGGCGAGCAAACCTTCCTCGACATGAGATCCCAATTCAGAAACTATCACAATTGAAAGTGGGAGGCATAAAGCGTACTTTTTAATACAAGTGACTTAATTGGTATAGTATGTGCACTGGGGAATGCTTTCAGTTTAAAGAACTGCCAATCAGAGGCAGTCTAGCTGGTGAAATTCATGATCACTATAGTTTTGGGTGGGATTTAAACTATACCAGTTTAGTTGCCTCCCTGATCAGTATCTTGATAATTTTGCTTTCAATGTACAGGAATTCCAGTGGAGTTATTCAGTACTGATAGCAATGCAGCAACTTCTTGCAGAAACAAAAAGTCCCATGCAGAATGAAAATAAAATTGAAACTTGAAACATGAGGCACACAGTTTTCTTAACTGCAGAGCACGATGTGCTCATGACCCATACAAACAAGAAAATACTGAGGGCGAGATTTTCCTGGAAATCAGCAAAGGCCAATGGCGGGCTTAGAAAAAAAAAATCAAGGATCAGGTCCCGCAACACATTACTGGAGGGGCAACTTCTGATTCGCCCACCCCACATGCAACTTAGAAATGCAAGGATCGAGGTGCCACTTTTTAAAGGCCATTCCAGCGCACAGTGATCAAACCCCACCCCCACTCCTTCCCTCCGGCACTACTTGGGCACTACCCAGGCACCTCCTGGCACTGCCTGTCCACTACCCAAGCACCCTGGACCACGCTCTGGCACTGCCCGGGGCCACCCTCTGGCACTTCCAGGACACAACCTGGCAATACCCGGGTGGCCCTTGGCACTTCCTGAGCACTCCCTGGCACAGACAAAGCAGTGCCGGGGGTGCCCAGGGACTACCTAGCCTGTACTCATCTGAGATCCCCTGGGATGGCTGCTCACCAGGTGCATGCCTTCAGAGACCAGTAGGCTACAGTCCATTCTGCTGCTGTGAATGGAGTTTTCGATGTGGAGGGCAGGGGGATGATTCCGGCATACGGGGCTGAAAATTACATGGAAATGTATTCAAATGCGTTCCCCATGTTGAACGTTAGGAATCGAGCTCTGTCACCGGTTTGGGGGGGCAGCACTCGTATTGTACGTTTACACTGAAGTAAAACACACTTCCCGTGATATTTTCCACTCCCATCACTGCCCATCACTGAACCAGCCTGCAGAAATGGGAGCAGAAACATCCTGGCCTAAGTCTCTGCTGACTTAATAGGTTTCAAGTGGGGCAATGGCCTTAAGAACAGAAAAATCAAACAGCTTTATTGCTACTCATCCTCACTCTGTTACTCCACCTGGAAAATGCACATATTTGGTTAATTTTTTTCACTTTTATTTTCCAATTATGGGGCAATTTAGCTTGGCCAATCCACCTACCCTGCACATCTTTGGGTTGTGGGGGTGAGACCCACGCAGACACGGGGAGAATGTGCAAATTCCAAATGGACAGTGGCCTGGGGCCGGGATCGAACCTGGGTCCTCGGCACCATGAGGCAGCAGTGATAACCACTGCGCCACCGTGCCACCCCTTACTTGTTTGATTTTGATGGCCTATCTAGTTGAATAGTTGCTGACACTCAAATGGGGCTATTTTACAATTTTTAAAACCCTAAAGATGGAAAAATCTTTTTGTATTTGAGTAATTCCTTTTTCTCATCCTCATTCAAGTGGAAGAGCAGTCATTAAATTGTGATACAACATATTGGGCTAGATTTTCATGGAAATTGGGCTGTGTAGGGGTGAAAATGGTGGAAGGGCCTCGATTGTAGGATTCTGACCCCATTGCTGGGATTTTTGATTTTGATTTTAAGGCTGATTTTGGTTGCGAGCTGGCATCCTGCACTCCCGATTGATTAATAAGTTTGTGGATGACATTAAGGTTGATGGAGTGGTAGATAGTATTTAGGATTGTCAGAGGATACAGCAGGACATAGATAGGTTAGAGACTTGAGTGGCAAATGGAGTTTAATCCAGACAAATGTGAGGTAATGCATTTTGGTAGGTCTAACATGGAGGGGAAATATACCGTAAATGACAAATCTGTTAGGAATGTAGAAAGTCAGAGAGATCTGGGCGTGCAGGTCCACAGATCTTTGAAAGTGGCAACACAAGTGGACAAGGTAGTCAAGAAAGCATACGGAATGCTTGCTTACACTGGACGGTGCATTGAGTATAAAAACTGGCCGGTGCATTGAGTATAAAAACTGGCAAGTCATGCTGCAGTTGTATAGAACATTGGTAAGGCCGCACTTGGAATATTGCGCACAATTCTGGTCGCCACACTACCAGAAGGATTTGGAGGCTTTAGAGAAGGTGCCGAGGAGGTTTACCAGGATGTTGCTTGGTCTGGAGAGTGTTAGCTACGCGGAGAGGTTGAATAGCCTTGGACTGTTTTCATTAGAACGACGGAAGTTGAGGGGTGACCTGATAGAGGTCGACAAAATTATGAGGGGCATGGATAGAGTGGATGGGCAGGCACTCTTTCTCAGGGTGGAGAGGTCAGTCACCAGGGGGCATAGGTTTAAGGTCCGTGGGGAAAAGTTTAGAGGAGATGTGCGAAGCAGGTTTTTTTAAACAGAGGGTGGTGTGTGCCTGGAACACTTTGCCAGGGGAGGTTGTGGTAGCAGATACATTAACGGTGTTCAAAAGGCATCTTGACAAGTACATGGATAGGATGGGTATACAGGGATATGGCACAAGGCTGTGCTGAGGGTTTTGGCCAAGGTTGGTATCATGACCGGTACACGCTTGGAGGGCCAAAGGGCCTGTTCCTGTGCTGTATTATTCTTTGTTCCTGATTTGGCTGGCTCTGTTGTGAGGATAGGTATGTCCTAGTCTTCTATAATTTTCATGGAGTCAAGCCAGCTTTTCAAAGAGTCATAGTTCATGGCAACTTATGAGGTGTCCTGAACTACAGTCTGCATTGAGGATAACTTTTGAAAGGTAAGTTCAAATTGTCTGTCTCATGCCCCCCATGCCAAGGTCTGCCCACACCCACACCCTATCACTCCTCATGCCCCCATAACAAACTATGGTACTACATGCCCATTCACCCACTGTACACTGTATAGAACCAATGTATACTTACCATAGGATGTATAAAATAAAGCTTACAAAGTCATTTATATATAACTTTTCACTTTCTCAAAAAAACTTTTTAATATAGGCTAATAAGAATGTCAATCATCCAAAACTTTTAAAGTATTAACAGGTGAAACTGAAAGTACTCAAAACCTTTATCTTAAAAGGTGTAAATAAATACTGTGAAATTGAAATTGAAGTTGGGTGGGGTTACGGGTGGAGGTGTGGGGATAGGGTGGAGGTATGGGCTTAGGTCGGGTGCTCTTTCCAGGGCCTGGTGCAGACTCGATGGGCTCAATGGCCTCCTTCTGCACTGTAAATTCTATGACCGAAGAAATCAGATAACCAGAGCTATCAATCAAGCAATGTTTTCCCTTGAACTCAGATGTTTCAGCACTCTAATGGATGTCTAAGCTCTCAGCCGAGAATACATAATGAAGCTTGGCTGAGAGCTCAGAGGTCCATTAGAGTACTGAAACACCTGAACCCTAGGGAAAACATAGCTTGATTGACAGTGCTAGCTGTTTGATCTCTTTTCTCAATTGCACAATATTTACACAAGATAAAGAGATTTCAATCATGATGACTAATTACGTGTGCAGACTGGAGTATTAGATACGATATGATGCTCACTAAGATACTGTAAGGTACACTCTGTGCTACACAAGCGGTCATGCAACTGGAGACACAAAATGCCACATTCCAAAGGTATGTTTTCTATCAGATAAGACAGAAAGAAGGGAAAACATTAGCCCAATTTGTGACCCATTTGAGGCAGGTGCCAGATGGTTGCAATTTTGTTATGATGGATCTGAATAACCAGATGAGTCAGGTGGTTTAGCATTGCAAGTCGAAAGTTGAGGCGTAAGCTGCTGAAAAGTGGAGGTGAGTTAGCTTTAGATGACACTTTGAAAATAACAGCTGGATTGGAAACATTGGATGGACAATTTTGCACTATTAAACTTGGTCCCAACTTTGCTACTGGCACGACAAAAATTGAAGTTAACTGAGTGGCACAATGGAATACATTTAAATGTAAACAGTAAAAGTCTGAGAGAGAATGTTTCAGATATGGCAAGTTGGGGCACTATCTAAAGATGCCTGCTGTCCTGCCAAGAGAAAATATGCAGAAAATGTGGGGATAAAGACAATTTTGCCAAAAAGTACAGAAGCAAAGCTGAACAGAGTGAGAAGCTTAGCAAACCATGCAAAGAAATAGATATGAAAATAGCACAACTGTGAAATGAGTTGAAGAAGATGCAGAGCGTGAGGACACAAATAGCAATCCCAGATACATGTTTTCTGTCAACGTGTGCAACCCCGAGAAGGATTGAGTGACTGCTGGCGGTGTTGAAGTGAGCGTTATTGTAGACTCAGGCAGTGACAATAATGTCACCAACAGATCACTGTGGAAAGAACAGAAAACAAAGAATCAAGTTCACATATTGAAACTATGTTAAAAAACTATTCAGAATAATAATCTTTACTGTTGTCACAAGTAGGCTTACACTAACTGCAATGGAGTTACTGCGAAAATCCCCTAGTCGCCACACTTCGGCGCCTGTTCGGGTATACTGAGGGAGAATTCAGAATGTCCAAATTATCAAACAGCACGTCTTTTGGGACATGAGGGAGGAAACCGGAGCACCCGGAGGAAACACGCAAACACAGGGAGACACCGCACAGACAGTGACCCAAGTCGGGAATCGAACCTGGGACCCTGGCGCTGTGACGCAACAGTACTAACCATTGTGCAGCCATACATATCCAACCCCACTTCAAACTGTTGAATGCTTCATTGCAGATGTGACAACTGGGAATCGGAATGCAGAGGCAGAATGTGTAGTGATTGAGGAAGATGGTGAGCCCCTTCTGAACAGAGAAACTGCCCAAGCCTTGGCAGTGCTACACATAGGATTTAAAGAGAATTCTGTTAAACGCTAAGTGAAGCTCAGACAGAAGTTTGGTCCAGTGTTTTAAGGAATTGGGAAGTTGCATATCTGCCAAGTGAGATTAACCATTGATGAGAACATGAAGCCTGGAGCTCAGCCTGTGCACAGAACACCTTTTGGTCTGAGAGGGAAAGTTGAGGCAAAGATCAAGGAACTGATCTATCAAGACAGCACACAGCCAGTTGAAGGACCAACACCATGGGTGAGCCCTGTTGTGGTTGTGCTTAAACCAAATGGCGACGTCAGACTCCATGTTGATATGTGACAGGTGAATGAAGCGATAGTGAGGGAACTTCACCTGATTCCCACTGTGGCCAAAGTCTTTCAAAAGTTGTCAACAAGCAAGGTTTCTCCAAATTAGACTTAAAGTGGTGAAACCACAAGCTGGAGCTTCATCCTGATTCAAGGAAGGTGACAACTGTTGTCACTCATTGTGGACTTTACCAATACAAGAGATTTCTATTTGACATCAATGCGGCACCAGAGATTTACCAACACAAAATCCATAATGTGATACAAGGGTTTCCAGGAACAACCAATTTCTCAGTTGGCATAGAGCCAATCAAGGAACATAACAAGAGGCTGAGATTAATATTGGTTACTGCAGTCAGCAGGACTAATGCTAAATACAGAAAAGCACTTGCTCGCTGTGACAGAGCTAATGTTCTTGGGCATAAACTCATGAGCGGCAGAATCAATCCAACCGGATAGAAGCAATAGCAGAAGCACGTAAACTCAGAAAGCTACCTTCAGAGCTTTGAAAAACAGCTTTACAAGTACCCGAATCCTGGGATACCATGATCAAAATGCACAACAAAAGTCATAGCAGATGCTAGTCCTGTGGGATCAGGAACATTATTGGTGCAAATGTAAGCTGAAGGCCTGAGAATCATTGCCTATGTGAACAGATCTTTAATAAATGTGGAAAGGAGATATTCTCAGACAGAGGCGGCACAGTGGTTAGCACTGCTGCCTCACAGCACGAGGAATCCACGTTTGATTCCGAACTCGAGTGACTGTGTGGAGTTGGCACATTCTCCCCATGTCTGCGTGGGTTTCCTCGGGTGCTCCAGTTTCTTCCCCAGTCCAAAAATGTTCAGGTTACGTGACTTGGCCATGCTAAATCGCCGCTTAGGGTGAGGTTGCATGAATAGAACAGGGGATTGGGCCTAGTGGTCTTTCGAAGGGTCGGTTCAGACTTGATGGGCCGAATGGCCTCCTTCTGAACTATAAGGATTCTAAACTTCTAAGAAAAAGAGGCCCTCGAATTGGTGTGGGCATGTGAGAAATTCAATGCGTCCTTTCTCGGCATTGAGACTAAATTGGTGATCACAAGCCATTAGAATGATTTATTCTTTGAGGGAGGATCAAACACACAGATCCTTACTAGAGAAGGAAGCTGAATCATTTGTATGGTCTGTGACAGTTCACGCTACACCCAGAGCAATGATAACTAGAGAGATTGAAAGAGTGTCAGACAAAAGTCCAGAATTGGATGACATCAGACAAAGAATCCCAACTGGAAACTGGGAAAAGTGCCCATTCATGGTGTACATTGCTATGCGAGATAAATTGTGCAAAATTGGGAAGGGTACTCTCAGAGGTAGCAAACTTGTAGTGCCACAAAACTTTAGGCCTAGACTGGTGATACTAGGGAGTCACTTGGGAACAGCTGGTACTAAGCAAATCTTACAAACCAAAGTATATGAACCAAAGTTTCATTTCATTTCATTTTCATAGTGGCAAGGATGGAGAAGGACATGAAGCAGTTTGTCAAATCATGTAATACATATTAACTTGTCAGTAGACCCAATCCACCAGAATCAGCATACAGAACATTGTTACTGGCTTGACATGGATCGATGTATCAGTGGACGTCTTATGCCCAATTCAATCAGAAGAGTCCATGCTAGTGGTGATTGACTACTATAGCCATTACTATGAGTATGTTGTGATGAAGTCTCCAACAGCAGAGAAAATGGTGTCTGCATTGGCTGAAATATTTGCAAGGCATGGCCTACCAGTCACATTATTCAGGGAATTGACCACAATTCATTTCACAGACCTTTGCAGATTACATGCAATTCATAGGCATTCACTATCTTGGAGTAACCCCAAAATGGGGAATTGGGATGACAAAACCAATCCTCAGAGAAACGGATGAGGATTGCACAGGCTGAGGGCAAAGTTTGGAAGAAGGTGTTTCTGTCATATGCGGCCATGTATAGAGCAACACCACAAACTACGACCCAGTTGAACTGCTACTTGGATGAAAAATACACACCAAGATGCCAGAGCTGAGGGACATCAGTATTGATTCTGAGGTTTGAGATCATGATGCAGAGTCGAAAGGTCCTGCAAGGTTTTATGAAGATTACAATCCGGTGTGATGCCAGGTGATGAAGTACAGTTGAAATGGGAAGAGTCCGAGTAAGATGGGTACACTATTTTACCCTTAGCTATACATTGTAATTGCCAAGGAGGGAAACGGTGTGGCAATGCAGTTGTCAGAAGGAGTACTGTATGACTGAAATTCTTCATTTGTCAAAAAGTATCATGGTGATAAAGACATGGCAGCAGATGAAACATATGTAGGGGCTGAGGTGAAGCTGACATCCAGCATTCCTGAAATCCAAGCCAACAATGCTAATGGCAGGCAGACAGACAACTTGCTATCCAGAAGGAAAAACATTGGGTTCCAGAGGGGACGACCACACTTCTTAACCCTGATGCAATGACCAGAGTTCTTGAGACAGCAGACAGATCATGATGTGGGATGAGACCACCAGAGCAGTGTGAAGATTTTCTATGATTTAGATACAGAACATAACATTGGAAATCAGTTTGGAGCAATGATTTAGGTTGTAAAACAACATGATTTTCTGTTCAAAAAAAGAAAATCTAGACCCAAAACACGTGCCTATTCGATTTTGAAGTTCCTGTTTGTGATGTTTACAGGGACATGAGAAAGCAATTGGATTGAAGCATTAAAGAGCATCAATTTATAAGCTGATGATTATCACAAGGGATGCCACAGTTAAATAGTGAAAGAGAAATAACAGTTCCAGTAAGTGAAATATTGAACAAAGGTCTGAAACTATTCGACTGTGATGCACTGAACCAACTGACATGAAGAAATTAATTTACTCAGTGAACTAGGGAAATAATGATTAGTTAAGTTTGTTGCCCAAATTTATTGCTGTATGTTTAGTAAGGGTTGGAGTCCAAGCTACATACACCAAGCAGGAAAATCCATGGAAATGTTTTGGTCTAATAAAGGAGCGATGTAATGATGTTAGCTGATTATGTCTGTGGACTTGACCATTAGATACTATATGGTACTCGAATAAGGCACTGTAAGGTACAATCTTTATTACATATGGAGTTATCTGACCTGAGGGTTGAACATCAGATAGCACATGTTAGGGAGTTAGCCAACATGACAGATTAAATGATGCTGTTCTTGCGGTTAAATCTGACTTTGAGTGTTGTTCTTTCAGCCTGAGATCTGACAGTTTCCACTGCTTGAAGTTTCAGCTATTGATACTTTATAGGGTGTAGATGATTGACAATGTTATTGGCCTGTAGTTTTAGATTTAGGTTTATTGTCATGTGTACCGAGGTACAGTGAGAAGTATTGTTTTGCACAGTCCAGGCACATCGTTCCATACATGAAAAACATAGGACATATGATAATTACACAATGTAAATACATAGACACAGACACTGGGTGAAGCATACGGAGTATAGGGCTACAACATTAGAGAAGATGTGCACAGAGATCAGTTCAGTCCATTAGAGGGCCATTCAGGAGTGGTAACAGGGGGGAATAAGCTGTTTTTGGATCTGTGAGTGTTTGTTCTCAGACTTTTATATCTTCTGCCCAAAAAACCTGGGTGGAAGGGGTCTTTGATTATGCTGCTCACTTTCCCAAGGCAGCGAGAGGTGTAGACAGAGTCAATGGATGGGAGGCAGGTTTGTGTGATCGACTGGGCTGCAGTCACGACTCTCTATAGTTTATTACGGTCTTGGGCCAAGCAGTTGCCATACCAAGCTGGGATGCAGGTTTTTTGAGAAAGTGGAAACTTATCAATGAATGACTTTTATTTAAACCTTTTTTTACATATCGTATTGTCAGTTTGGAGTGAATGAGCATGGAAGTGCCATAGCTTGACAAAAGGGGCCACAAGGGCGAGTGGGGGCCATACTTTGGCATAGCGTATGAGAGCACAGGGAATTGGTGGACATACCTTGGTATGGGGGTGGATGGGAACATGAAGTGGCACAGATGGGGATGTGTGACGGGTAAGGGGATGTGAGGGATGACGGGTTATAACTGGGCGAAGTCCCAAGGAGGGCCTTTTAACCACCCAAATTGGCACCCAACAGTTTCTGTGGCTGCCTCCAGATTTTTTCCTGGGTTTGCAGGCCGGACTGCAGTCTGTGCCCATACCCCCACAGTGAAATACCCATCTTTCTGGCACTTTTTTCCGAGGTGGAAAGGGAGAGTGGGAATTTTCCCAACTCCCAGTACCCACCTCAATGATGAAAACCACTGTTATAACAGTGGTCCATTTTTAGTGTGAATACTGTCATGAATCAAGAGCATGAGACACATTGACAGTTGACAACCAAATTATTCAGTTTTCCCACCCTCCCACCTATAATGCATACACATATTGAAAAAGGTACACATTACTTTGAAGAGACTTCAAGAAACTCATGTTATGTCAGAGTTCAGATGATGGTTGTCAATAGTTCAAGTTTTGTTCTTAAGGTTTATGATGTAATTTTATTTGTCATTATTTACAAAAGCAAGACAAATGAATCTAATTATGTTTGTTACAAAAGAATGGACACAGGCTAGTGTTTTCTTCCAGCCAGTGCCAAACATTTGATAGGAAAATGATCAGCCATTTTATCTCATGTGTTTGCAAGTCATGAAGGAGGTCTCAAATTAAATATTAAAAACTAAAGATTTGCACAGGCCAATAAAACAAAGTATATAATGAGTGTAGAATTAAACCACCAATCTATTTATGTTGTCTCCATCTCAATCAAGTACTTTCTAGAGATGGTGGAAGACTAGAAGTGGCACACAGTGTACTCTCAAATCCATCATTGAACCGTGGAAAGTTTTTTTTTCAAATTTTGAACAATATATTACTTAACCTGCACACTGACAGAGAGAACACTTAAGAATTTAAAAAATACAATTTGTGTTTCAGTTTGTTAATGGTGCTATACATGGAATGGTGAGATTTTTAAAATCAATTTTGTACGCCATACAAATTACTTTAAGGGAGTCAGAAATCACCAAAGTCCTGTTTAGTGTGTTTTCCTTGAAAGAAACAACTTGTATTCACATTGAACTTTTAACATAATAAATGTCTCACGATAACAGTATTAGAAAACAAGATATGACACTGTGTCGCATTAGGAGATATTAGGATAGATGACCAAAGACAAAGAGAAGGTTTTTTGAGGAGTGTCTTAAAGAAGGAAAGTGAGTTAGGCAGAGGCATTTAGGGAAGAAATTTCAGAGCTTTGGAAATCAAGAACATCCAGCAGATAGTGATGCTGTTGAGATCCTGACAAAGAATTTTAAAAAACTTATGGGACAAATGCAACAAGTGGCAAGATGAGTTAGCACTTTTCTTAATCTCTAAGATCTGCATTTCATTTCAGTCTATATCATTAGAATGAACTTCTCCAAAGTCCTTGGTGATTTTAATAATGGCAACATTAAGTCTTCAATTGCCACAAATTGACACTCTTGATTTGACAAAACATATAAACAATTAGAAGTGAATTATTTGCATTATTGCAGCGGGGATTACCGAGTTATTGTGACAGAAGGGATCTTTACCTTGCTGTTGGTGAATGCAATGACTAATCCATGAGTGCTTGGTACAATGATCTGATGGGTTGTTTTTCAATTCTGGCACAAAATGGCCAGATAGTGGGCAGAACATGTGTCTCTTGCCATCACTGCTGCTGTGAGACCCAAGCCATTTTGAGGCCCAGATCTAATTTGCATTGGGGTCCATGTGACAAACCAACTACCCTTCTGACCCCACTAAAAGGTGTCTTCCAGTAGTTACCATGAGAACCACTAGTTAGGCCACTCAATGCCTTTTCGATTAATTTTTACACCAAAATTGCAAGTGTGGTCCCATATACAATATAGGACCTGTTCATGTATTATATCTGGCCTTTCATCTGAAATAGGCAGGCACTCTAGCCACCTATCTCAAGGCCCCTGATAGGATTGTGGTGACTGCTTTACTGGGTAAATAGGCAGATCCAATACCAGGCTATTAGTGCTGCATTATACCCGGCTATTAGTGCTGCATTACACCAGGTGGTCGCAGTTAAAATTAACCCAAATATACAAAATAGGAAATGTTTCATTCCTTGGCAATTGACAAACACAAATCCATTGCATTGTTTATTCTTTCATCACAGTGTCTGCATTTGTGGCAGAAAGAACAAAAGTGTTCTCTCTTTGATAAGTGTCCTTTCACCTTCGGTACATGGATTTTAGTCTAACCTGGAGGGTATTATAAAAGTTTATTTTTCTCTGGCTACCCAAAAACTTCCATCATAGAATCTGATGCTACCAACAAGAAGTTAAAAAGAAAAATCCCTGAACGCAAATGGTGGCCAAAAGGGGAAATGGCAACTGCAAATGTTAACCAGTCCTTTTTTGATGATATTTGTGATCTTTATACAAAAAAGTGTTTTTATATATTTTCTTAAGCTTTCTGAAATGGTACTATTGTTTTTAATTCTATGTAATTCAAAATCATGAAGAAAATTTAATTATTTTAGAAATCAATATTCTGAAGTAGTAGACAGTTTCATACTTCAATTTTATGTCCATGTTATGGATGATAGACAGATGTGTCAATATGTTAGGTCCAAACTGAGGGATGTTCTTCTACATAATATTTCAACTTCTTGTGGTAAATCTGACTTTTGTCAACATGCAAAGTGTTTGTGAAGAAAACTGCCCCATTGTTTTGCCTATGTTTACTTTCTGTTCTGACGCTGAGTCCAAAGGTCTGAACTGGTTTTATGAAAAATATCACAATACTATTCACATGCTGTGATATTTTCTGCTGTGTGGTGGAAATCCTGCTCTGAAATGTAGACTTAAATATTGCTATATTCTTTATCATTATCAGTTAAAAGTGTGAATTTTTCAGTTAAATTTGTTTATATGAATCGGTACATTTGTACAATTCTTTAAGTGGTTTAAGCTCTTTATAGTTGATATTTTGCCAAATTTGCGCTCTGTCTACAATGTTATTGTTTTATATGTGTGTTTCTCTGTATACGGTACTTTGCTGTTATGTGAGGGTTTTTTCTGATATGCCTTGTTCACGATGTTGGAATACATTAATTTTATCTTTGTTTCCCCTGTCCCTGACGTTTGACTTTATTGTGAATCTCAGATTAATAGAGACATTTGCTCAACACATTGAACATTTTTTATACTTAGCAAAATATTTCATCAATTATACAATAGTCGAGAGCTGTTTTGAGTGTTTTGAGCCTGATACTTTAAACGTTGTTTCAAGAAAAGACATATACAACTAGTTTGTTATTTTTCTTCAATGATTATTATTTTGGGAAAATGTTAGAACATAAAAAGAATACTTTCTGTATTGTGATATATTGGCAGGTATCAAGCTGATGCAGTGCCCACATACTCACAGTTTGTCAGCAGAGATTGGTGGATAGTAATCAAGAATGGAAATGCTGATTTTTTCATATTTTCAGGCCCTGGTTCACTTAAAGCAATTATAATAATATTCCTAATATGACCCTCTTCGATGAGGAACAAGTATAGGACTTTCCTGCTCTGCACGGCTTAGGAAGTGCATTTACCCTTTGAGCTATCAGAGGAATGAAGGCAGAAATGTTAAAACTTTAACTGGCATCACAGATGCAACCTAAACCATTGACGCATACTCATATTGTTCAGTAGAGTGCTAAGTAAAAGTTCTCCCCATTAATGTTTCCACCTGAGCCACTTGGGGACATTATAAGCAGAGATATATTTTCATTAATAAAAATTGAAAGGTCTGCCACAAATAGGTGTAGAATAGGTGGATTGGCCATGATCAATGAACGGGGTTGTGGGGATAGGGCAGGGGAGTGGGCCTAGATAGAGTGCTCTTTCGGTGGGTTGCTGTCGACACGATGGGCCGAATGGCCTCCTACTGCACTGCAGGGGTTCTATGGATTCTATGAAATGTACCTGGTTTAAAAGAGCCATTGTTCACAGAATACGTTTCCTACACATTATCTTTTATATAATATATAATTATATGGACAGTCGATGACAAAATTGTTGTGCTATGAGGAAAATCTCTCTTCCTACAACTAAAAATAAATACATGCCATATCATGGATTCTACAAAACTCCTAAGGGAAAATTCTGTAAAGTACTAAAAATTCTCCAACGTTAACAAAGGAAATAAAATCTCAAAAATATTCATGTATTCTCACGTTCATCTCAGGCCTGCTGTTCTCTACATTTCTCCCTTTTTATAAAATCCATTCCACCCTTGTTGTGCTTTACTTCTCCATAAATGATGGAATATAACAGTGAGGAGTAGTTTCTCTAGCATCTTGATCTACACCATATGCACTTAATGTTATTCTCTTTGGGTGGGATTTTCCCTTCTCCTCAGGGAGTCAGCCAAAGGCCCTTGACCACCCATAGAGATGATAACCAACAGCTACACATGGAGCGATCCTCCCAGATGACACGAGAGTGTCCAACTGATCCCAGTCACCTCTGCCTGTAACCCCATCACCTCCAGCTCCACACACTGAGAAGTATGCACCTGCCCCACAGCAGTAGACCCAAAGCCGATTGGGACCATCCAACTCTCAGCCCTCCAAAGGATGCCCGCCAAAGTCATCACACACAACATGGCTAGAAGTCAGCAAGCTTCCCCCTCATCCACTGTGGATGTGAGGCAAGCACCAAGATATAGCAGCAGGTCTCGGAAGATCAAGAAATAGAAGTAGCACAACTTGGCACAACACATGTATATACTTTCCGCCTATGTAAATACAATTGCACCCATTCCACATCTCTTGTGTGTACCTCCTCTGTATGTTGAGTTGTGTTGTGGTTTATTAGGGGGTCACACCATGTTGCCTGCTCCTACTTATCACTGATCTTGCATCATGTGCCTGTGGTCCATGTTGCATGAAGCCATGTCGTCGCAATATGTGTTCCTTCACAGTTCCTCCCTGACATGTGATGTATCACCTGTGAAAAAAGTGCTTATGTGAGACATGTTGTTGACTAGCATTATGAGTACAAATGGTGTCCTTTCTTGGTTATGTAAGATGGGGGCTCATGTTGTCCCCTGACTTGTCTGCTTTGTGGAAAGTTGAAGGTGTAGTGTACAAGGCGAAATGTAGGTGCACATGGAGAAGGGTAACCTCTTCTTTATCTTCATGTGCTCTCTGTCATCACTGAGGGTCTGCAATCCTAAAGGACACACTCCAAGGGCATACCCACTCCTGTCTGTTTTCACGTTCTCCTCATTGTTGCATCGTTGAAATGACATGAGTTAGCGGCAGACTACAAAGGTTCCTTTTCTGTCACTGACTAGTGAGTGACGGTGGCTTTATGGGCTTGCTTAAAGTAAGGGCACCTATTAGCCAATACAGTCGGGGCTGGTTTAGCACAGGGCTAAAGAGCTGGCTTTTAAAGCAGGCCAGCAGCACGGTTCAATTCCCGTACCAGCCTCCCCAAACAGGTGCCGGAATGTGGCGAATAGGGGCTTTTCACAGTAACTTCATTTGAAGCCTACTTGTGACAATAAGCGATTTTCATTTCATTTTCATTTCAATCATGGCCATGGTTATGAACACTCTCAGTGTCACAGTATCCTTACCATACCCTCCTTTCCCTATCTTAGTAAACCTCCTGCAATGAGATGGAATTGGCCAGACATTTGGATGACCGGCATTTATTCCAATTCACATATAATTAATTCAGTGGACTGAACAGTGTTACAACACCTGGGCTAGGGTGCTGTCAGTTCCAGCCCCCCTTGACCCGAGAAAAGGAATTTGTGGAATGTCTATGAGATGGAGTTTTTGGAGCAGCTTGTGGTACAGACCACTAGGGAACAAGCAATTCTGGATTTGGTGATGTGAAATGAGGCAGACCTGATTAGGGAACTTAAGGTGAAGGAACTCTTAGGGGGCAGTGACCACAATATGATAGAATTTACCCTGCAATTTGAGAGGGAAAAGCTAGAATCGGATGTAATGGTATTACAATTGAATGAAAGTTACTACAAAGACATGAGGGAGGAGCTGACCAGAGTTGATTGGAAGAGGAGCCTAGCAGGGAAGACAGTGGAACAGCAATGGCATGGGTTTTTGGGGGTTATTTGTGAGGCACAAAATAAATTTATCCCAAGGAGGAGGAAACATGCTAAGGGGTGAACGAGGCATCTATGGCCTACGAGGGAAGTCAAGGACACCATAAAAGCGAAAGAAAAAGCATACAAGGTGGTGAGGATTATTGGGAAGCCAGAGGATTGGGAGGTCTTTAAAATCGTGCAGAGGACAACTAAAAAAGCAATAAGGGGGGAGAAGATGAAATGTGAGTGTAAGCTAGCTAGTAATATAAAAGAAGATAGCAAGAGTTTTTTTTGCAATATATAAAAGGAGAGACACAATAATTGACATTGGACCACTGGAAAATGAGGCTGGAGAAGTAGTAATAGGAAACAAGGAAATGGCAGAGGAACCGAATAGTTACTTTGCATCAGTCTTCACGGTGGAAGACACCAGTGGGACACCAGAACTTCAGGAGAATCAGGGGGCAGAGGTGAGTATAGTGGCCATCACTAAGGAGAAGGTTCTGGGGAAACTGAAAGGTCTGAAGGTGGATAAATCACCTGGAGGATGGACTACACCCCAGGGTTCTAAACGAGTTAGCTGAGGAGATTGTGGAGGCATTGGTTGTGATCTTCCTGGAATCACTGGAGGCAGAGAGGGTCCCAGGGGACTGGAAAATGGCTTATGTAACACCCCTCTTTAAGAAGGGAGGGAGGCAGAAGATGGGAAATTATAGCCTGGTTCACCTGACTTCAGTCATTGGTAAGATTTTGGAGTCTATTAAAGATAAGATTGCGGAGTATTTGGAAGTGCATGATAAAATAGGACTGAGTCAGCACGGCTTTGTCAAAGGGAGGTCGTGTCTGACAAATCTTTGAGGAGGTAAAAAGGAAGTTAGACAAAGGAGAACCAGTCAACGTGATCTATTTAGATTTCCAAAAGGTCTTTGACAAGGTACCGTATAGGAGGCTGTTAAATAAGTTAAGAACCCATGGTTTTAAGGGTAAAATACTGGCATTGATAGAGGATTGGCTGACTGGCAGAAGGCAGAGCTTGAGGATAAAGGGATCTTTTTCAGGATGGTAGCCGGTGACTAGTGGTGTGCCTCAAGCGTCGGTGTTGGGACCACAACTTTTCACAAAAAACATTAACGATTTGGAAGAAGGAACTGAAGGCACCGTTGCTAAGTTTGCAGATGAAAGAAAGATATGTAGAGGGACGGGTAGTATTGAGGAAGTAGAGGAGCTGCAGAAAGTCTTGGACAGGCTAGGAGAGTGGGCAAAGAAGTGGCAGATGGAAAAAAATATGGAAAAGTGTGACGTTATGCACTTTGGTTGGAAGAATGGAGGCATAGACTATTTTCTAAATAGAAAAAGCTTCGGGTATCAAAAACACAAAGGGACTTGGGAGTTCTTGTTCAAGATTCTCTTAAATTTGACATCCAGGTTTAGTTGGCAGTTAGGAAGGCAAATGCATTGTTAGCATTCAGGTCGAGAGGGCTGGAATACAAGAACAGGGATGTACTTCTGGGGCTGTATAAGGCTCTGGCTGACCCCATTTGGTTTTGGGCCCCATATCGAAGGAAGGATGTGCTGACCTTGGAAAGGGTCCAAAGGAGGTTCACAAGAATGATCCTTGGAATGAAGAGATTGCCATATGAGGATCAGGAGCGGTTGAGTACTCTGGGTCTGTACTCGTTTGGAGTTTAGAAGGATGAGGGGGTATCTTATTGAAACTTACAGGATACTGCGAGGCCTGGATAGAGTGGATGTGGAGAGGAAGTTTCCACTTGTAGGAAAAACTAGAACTAGAGGACACAATCTCAGACTAAAGGGACAGAGATGAGGAGGAATGTCTTCAGTCAGAGGGTGGTGAATCTGTGGAACTCTTTGCCGCAGAAGGCTGTGGAGGCCAAATCACAGTGTCTTCAAAACAGAGATAGATAGGTTCTTGATTAATAAGAGGATCAGGGGTTATGGGGAGAAGGCAGGAGAATGGGGATGAGAAAATATCAGCCATGATTGAAGGGCAGAGCAGACCCAAAGGGCCGAATGGCCTAATTCTGCTCCAATGTGTTATGGTTTTATGGAGTCGCTACATAATTGAATTAACCAATACTTCTCAGAAAAATTGTCAAAGCCTTTGGCTGCCCAATAATTACAGTCACCAGGTATGTAAATTTAAATCAATTAATTTTTATTTATATCTAGAACTATAATGAAATATGTGGAAAATACAACTGGTTAACCAATATCTAATTCCTAATCCCTCCCACTTTAACTTGCCCCCACCCTCTGGGGACTTACGGTGTTGACATGTAGGTGGAGGTCGCACATTAGGTGGCTCCTGCTAGTGTCTCTGGTTTTTGGACTTTTATGCCCAGTCTCAGGGGTAATTTTGGATGAGTTAGTGTGGGAAGTCATAAGGAGTTTGGGGAAGTCCCAGAAGAAAGGTCCTGGAAAGAAGGGGGCGAGTGAAAGTCCACCGGCGATTGCTGCTGTGAGCCCAACAGGAAGAAATGGTGGGGCTGGGTCATTGGGTGGTGCTGCTCCCCTCACATCGCTTCTATCGGGTCTAATTAGAAACCGACATGGCCTTTTGATCCAGTTTTGTGGTGTGATTCCAGGGTGCTGCCTTGATAATTGTTTGTTATATTTTAATATAGGGGCAGCATGGTGGTGCAGTGGTTAGCACTGCTGCCTACGGCATAGAGGACCCGGGTTCGATCCCAGCCCAGGTCATTGTCCGTTTGGAGTTTGCACATTCTCCCCGTATCTGCGTGTGTCTCACCCCCACATCCCAAAAGATGTGTAGGGTCAGTGAATTGGCCACACTAAATTGCCCCTTAATTGGACAAAAAGAATTGGATACTCTAAATTTGTTTTTAAAATTATATTCTAATATATTCAAATGGCCTTCCTGACACGGCTCAGTGGAAAATGCAACCTGTCACAGAAGTCTGCAGTAGACAATCACAACTTGTTTTCCTGTCAATGGGAAACTGAGTTTTTGACTCGCATGATATTTTCCCCTCCCACTGCCATTGCGCTCTGGCCGCCTAAAATGGTGTCCGGCAAAGGACGCTGGGAAAAGTGGTCAAGTTCAGAGACAGACAGGCTGAGCTTGCAAATAAACAAAAAGCTGCAGCTCAGACTTTTCTAACAGCCCAGGAAAAAGGCCGTTAAGAAGCCATTCCCGGAACAATGGGCTTAAATGGAAATCGACATAAAGTAGCAGACTTGGTGGCGTCTGTTTTCCTTAATTGAGAGGGCCTACACTGCCTTGGGAGCCAACAGTCATGGCCGGTAGGAACACGCTCTGCCATCAAGGTAGCGGATCGTAATTGGACATTATCGATCAGGGTGATCAAGCCCTGATCGATTCATTGGACATTCACCTGGGACCGCCCAAAAGGGCGCAAACACCTGGGGATAAAAGGTACTGCACAGCCCACCATTCGCTCTCTTGACAGCAACTAACAATGGTGACCCTTCAATGGCCGAAGTGGAAGAGCATCCACGTCATCGACAGAAGGACCAAAGCCAAGGACAACGACGACCAGCAACAGACTTTCAACACTGCCAGACTGTGGACTCCAGATAAGGCCAGTCACTTGGAAGTTAAATTAAGGTCTTTCTTGCGTGTATTAGCTTAGGGTTTAACTTGCATGTGTGTGATTGATTAACCGTAACAATTGTGTGATAGTGAATAAAGGGTATTATTGTACAAAACAACTTGTGGTCATTTGTCCATCACATACGAGTTAAATACACAGTGGTTTACGCACAACAGCGCTAAGCTGCAGGCAGGAGTGGACAATCTCAGCCTTTGTTTCTTGGGCAAAGTAAGTGACTTTAAGTTGATATCACACATTTAGTGAAATATACTAATGCAACTGTCCATCTGAGACTATAGATTCCCACATTTTCCAGATATAAAAATTGTAAAATAAAAATCTGACCTAGTTTCTTGCAGCTGAGATGCAGGAAGATTAGTGGTGATAGCAAGGGCAATTTAGTAATTATTTGAGGTGTCTATTTGTTAATTAAACACAGGAAAATTTCAACAGCAAAAATACTTTCATGATGAATAAATTTATTGATATTTTCCACATGCACAGACTGTTGTCAGCAGTCATCTTGCATTGGCAGGGTTTCACATATAGTACAGCTTCATGTAACTTGTGTATTACAACACACAACATTATTTTACATTGGAAATATTAGTGTATCACAAAAGTGATCCATTTTCAAAGTTCCTGCAAAGAATAACTTCATGAAATATTGATGCTCAATTGAATTTCAAAGCCATTGCTACACCACAAAGATCATCGAAACAGAATTTTGGTCAGAATAAAGGTATTGGGCTGAATTGTCCCAGGCTTGTGGAGTTGATTTAGGAGCTGGGACTGCAACCAAAATTGGAAAAGAGCACAGTGGATTGGTTACCAAAACCTTCCTGCCTCCACGTGACCTATTCAGAGATGGGTGACTTGGCAAAGGCTGCCTGCCAGGTAGCAGATGGCAATCAATTTGGTCCATTATTACGCTAATTGTGGAGAGATGCTGCCACAATTTATGTTTTCCTAATTGCAGCCAGGTTCTCTGCTGAGGCCGGAGCCGAGAAAAGAACTGGAGGCCATATCCCAATGGCATGCCAGTTGTGGGAAGCATCCTACATCACTCTAGCATCGACTTTGTGGTTTTTGACACCCACAGCAGCAACTGCAGGCCATCCTGTAGAGTGGTACCCCTCCACATTGATTGTCTGATCGCTGTACCGGGCCATGAGGGATCATTTAACATTTTACAATGCTGCAGAGATCAAATTCTCCTGTCTGTCTCAGCAGCGCCCATCTCTCATGGTGGAACTGCCAGCCAGGTATCACTGGTTTGCCCACTGTCCTTAATTGGACAATGCTCCCTGAGGTGGCTTCTTAATTGGCCATCTCCAAAACGACTGGGAGGGATGTGCCACCATGGGCACTTTCCAGATTCCAAAGCCAGAATAAACATTGGAGTTGTGACCCAATCAGGAAAATTCAGCGCAATGAGAATTAGACTGAAATGCTGTTGCTCCTTTATCGCTATTCTGAATTAGATGTCTGCGTGGGTTTCACCCCCACAACCCAAAGATGAGCAGGTTAGGTGGATTGGCCACGCTAAAATGCCCCGAAAATTGGAAGAAAAAAAATAATTGGGTACTCTAAATTTATTTTTAAAAAACATATTTTTTCTTCTTTAATCTCTGGGTGGGATCGACCGGAGAATCCCACCCGGGGTCAATGGACTTTTACATTGTCCGCGTCTCACCTGTTGCGATCTTGTGGCGGGCGGGGTGGAAGAATCCAGCCTCTGTCTTTTTAGTCATCCAGGGACCTCTGGATTTGTTTGCAGTACCTTTCCCTTTTGTGGGAATATACCTGGGCTGTTCCAGAACTATCCCTTCTTTGAAGGAGGAATCAAAATTGGAGCTTAAATTGATTAGTTTATCGTAGCCAGTTCACAATGTAACCTAAAAGACAACCACAATGCTGAGGCTATCAATAACTGGAATTTAAGACTTGATTTCTTAAGGTTAGCAAATAATCTAAATGTCTATCACTATAAAGAAGGTGTCAGAGTTCTAATTCAAGGCAGCTGGTTATTGAGTCTCAGTCTCATAATACTGATTTCTATTTAACAAAACATGTTTAAAACAAGGACTGGATTCTTAGATTGCTGGATTCCTTAATATCGAGTTGTGCAACTAACTCCAGTCATGTTAACCTGAAGCTAATCATTTTAGATTCAACACATAGAGGACAACATGAAAGATTTTTTTTTGTTATTTTTTAAATTTAGAGTACCCAATTATTTTTTTCCAATTAAGGGGCAATTTAATGTGGCCAATCCACCTACCCTGCACATCTTTGGGTTGTGGAGATTAAACTCACGCAGGCACAGGGAGAATGTGCAAACTCCACACAGACAGTGACCCGGGACTGGGATCGAACCCGGGTCCTCGGCACCGTAGGCAACAGCGCTATATAGGAAAGTTGTAGAGGCAATTGACCAAGAGATTTATATACCTCAAAATACACAGAACATCATGGGCGCGATTCTCCACTCCCACGCCGGTTGGGAGATTCGCCTGGGCCGCCAAAATTTCCGGGGACGCCGGTCCGACGCCCTCCCGCGATTCTCCCAAGCGGCGGGAACGGCCCGGTCGAGTTTCGCGGGCCGGAGAATCGCTGGAGACACCCAAAATGTCGATTCTCCGGCACCCCCGCTATTCTCAGGCCCGGATGGGCTGAGCGGCCAGGCCAAAACGGCGGGTTCCCCCCGGCATCGTCCACACCTGGTCGCTGCAGTCGTGGGTGGTGCGTGAACGCTGGGGGGGGGGGCGGCCTGTGGGGGGGGGGGGGGCGAGGGGGGATCCTGCACCGGGCTTCACCTGGAATGTGGGGTGGCCTGAGATCGGTGCCCACCGATTGTCGGGCCAGCCTCTCTGAAAGAGGACCACCTTCCTTCCGCGGCCCCGCAAGATCCGTCCCCCATCTTCTTGCGGGGCGGACTTAGAGGGGACGGCAACCACGCACGCGCGGGTTGGCGCCGGTACTGGCCCATTGTCAGGGCCTGAATCGGTCGGAACCGGGCCGTTCCGCGCCGTCGTGAACCTCGACGGCGATCATGACGGAGCGGCCACTTCGGCGTGGGAGTGGAGAATCCCGCCCCATATGTGGTGTTCATACTAACATCTGACATCTTTGGGGGGAGGCAGTGGCATGTGGTAATAATCACCAGAGTAGCAATCCAGGGGCCCAGGCTCACGCTCTCAGGATACAGGTTGAGATCCGGCCCCAGCAGCTGGCAGAATTTAAATTCAAATAATACATTCAGAATTAAAAGCTAGTCTCAGGGGCAGCAAGGGGCGCAGTGGTTAGCATTTCTGCCTCACGGCACCGAGGTCCCAGGTTCGATCCCAGTTCTGGGTCACTGTCTGTTTGCACATTCTCCCCGTGTTTACGTGGGTTTCGCCCTCACAACCCAAACATGTCCAAAGACATGCAGGTTAGTTGGATTGGCCTCCAGTTCATTTCTCAGCTCCGGCCTCAGCAGAGAACCTGGCTGCAATTAGGATACATTTTCCTTAGTGACCAAAAAGGTTAGGAGGGGTTATTGGGTTACGGGGATAGGGTGGAAGTGAGGGCTTAAGTGGGTCGGTGCAGACTCGATGGACCGAATGGCCTCCTTCGATAATGCACTGTATGTTCTATGTTCAGGCTAGGTGGATTGGCCATGCTAAATTGCCCTTTAATTGGAAAAAATGAATTGGGTACTCTAAATTTTTTTTTTTAAAAAAAGCTAGTCTCAGTAATACTGCTGAGGGAACCATTATTGATTGTTGTACAGCTATCATACAATCACGTGGAGGGGTATGACTCCACAGGATGGCCTGCAGTTGTTGCTGTGGCTATCACAATCTGGTTCAATGAAGGATGCCCTTAGTGTTGGGTGGGGTTACTGGGTTATGGGGATAGGGTGGAGGTGTGGTCCTTGGGTAGGGTGCTCTTTCCAAGAGCCGGTGCAGACTCGATGGGCCGAATGGCCTCCTTCTGCACTGTAAAATTCTATCTATGCAGATGGACTTGCCAGGAGCAGCACTACGCATACCTATAAATGAGGTGTCAGCCTGGTGAAGCTACAAGACGGGACTAAACGCATGCCAAACAGCAGAAGCAGCAAGAACAGAGCTTAGCCATCCCACAACTAGCGGATCAGATCTAAGTTCAGCAGTCCCATCACATCCAGTTGTGGAAGACAACTTTACACCCTGAACTCTGTCCTCCATTTGAATTTCTCCCCCCACCACCCAAAGTACCACTCTGTATCCAGCTCTCATGTTTTTGGTTTCAGCCAGCGCTACCTTTATTCTGCTATTAACATATTTTGACTTCATACAAAAGCACTGTGAGTGTACCTACACCACATGATGTGGAGATGCCGGCATTGGACTGGGGTGAGCACAGTAAGAAGTCCTACAACATCAGGTTAAAGTCCAACAGGTTTGTTTCGAATCACTAGCTATTGGAGCACTGCTCCTTCCTCAGGTGAATGAAGAGGTGGGTTCCAGAAACATATATATAGATCTATATATCAGTCTATGTATATGTTTCTGGAACCCACCTCGTCATTCACCTGAGGAAGGAGCAATGCTCCGAAAGCTAGTGATTCGAAACAAACCTGTTGGACTTTAACTTGGTGTTGTAAGACTTCTTGCTGTGCTACACCACATGGACTACAGCTGTTTAAGAAGGCAGTTTAGCACTACCTTCTCAAAGGCAATTAGGGATGGGCAATAAATGCTGGCCTAGCCAGCCATGCCCAGGTCCCATAAATGAATAAAAAAGTGCTCATTCTGCTATTAACACCTATTCTCGCCCAATGCTTTGTATCTTTAATCCTATCTTTATCACTCAATTTGCATTGTGTTCCATGACACCTTTGTCATTTAATCTCCCACCTGGATTTAACATCATAAAAACCATCAAATCCTTACCTCTCTTCATTTCTGAAAAAGGGTCACATTGGACTTGAAATGTTAAATTTGTTCCGCTCTCCACAGATGCTGCACGACAGGCTGAATTTTTCCAGTACATCTGTTTTTATTTCAGATCTCCATCTGCAGTATTTTACTTTTATTTTTGTGATCTACTCTTACTCCGGGTAGACATTTACTGCCCTCGCCAATATGGTGTCTAGTGCAACTCACACCAAAAATGTGTGCACATGCAGCGAACACAATTTTGGTACACATCCATATTTTGCACAATGTCTGGGTTCAAGTGATCAATGCACAATTGCTTGAGGTTCTGCAAGGTTGCTAGCACCTATAAATCCATGCCCACGAATAGCACCTCAGAGGGACGAAAGGATGTGCCGGTCACCAGACATGGGAGGCGCAAGTGACATGAGAAGATGCTGGTAGTTGATAAGCGTAAAATATCAGGATGTGCTAAAGGGAGATTAAAGGAGAGTGCCTTTTAGTTGAGCTTTACTTGTTGCAGTGAGTAAAAGTCTGCTATTTCTTTCTATGCAGCCTCACTCTCCCTGCTGCAAATCTTTTTTTTTGAATGATGCCGCTGGCGAGGTTGTGATCCCGGGGAAGCAGTTGATTGGCTCCGGGTTGGAATGACGCCATTAATGACGTTGGAAGCGGCGATTGGCCGGTGTGTGGCTCTCCCCCCGCCCATCCCCCTCCCTCTGCCAAGCGATTCCACACAATGAGTAAACGTAAAGGGAACAACAGAAGCCGCACAGAAAAAGAACAGGAGGGGGTGAAAAATTAAACCGCAGAGCCGGAGGTAGGAGGCGTTCAGAACGGACGGGGGAAGTCACGCTAGGGATTTCCCCTGCTTTAACATACGCCGTTGCTATTGTCATGGATGTCGGGGCGTTCACCGTTGCTTCATGTAGCCGTCCGACGTGGTCTGTTCCGGCGGCTGCTGCTCTTTTATCGTAGTTCTGCCAAGCGACGTTTTACCACAGCCGCGTCTGCTTTTGTCCGTTGGTCGCGGTCTCGGGGCGGGCGGGTGTCACCCGTTGGAATTCGGCCGGGCTCGGGAACGTTCTGCTGCCGGGCGCGAGCGGCGACCGTTAACGGCCGTTCGTCCCCCCCGCGGGCCGCCGCACGGGGCGGGGGGGGGGGGGCGAGCCCGAGCCCGAGCCCGAGCCCGAGCAGCTACCCGCTCGCACGCGCCCTGAGCGGGAGGTCCTGCCCGAGGGTTGGGCGCGACCCACCCAGTTCTGATATCCTTGCCATCGGGCCACTTCATGGAGACTTG
The DNA here is from genome assembly GCF_047496885.1 of Scyliorhinus torazame. Lineage (NCBI taxonomy): Eukaryota > Metazoa > Chordata > Chondrichthyes > Carcharhiniformes > Scyliorhinidae > Scyliorhinus > Scyliorhinus torazame. Next base: position 135,387,504 of record NC_092724.1, on the reverse strand, counting down.
ACTGACTGACCAGAGTGTGAAGCCAACAGGGCTGCAACCTTTCTTGTCCCGGTGGACACCACCTTCAGCCGTCGGGAAAGGGAACCCTTTTTCTTTCTTTCTTTTTTTTTTTCCTGCTTTGTTTTCCCCCTCCCGTTCGGACACCGGGCGGGTTTAACTTTCCAAAAACGGGAGCTCGGCGAAGCTGGACAAGAGCAGTTCGCTGCGGCCCACCGTATGCACCCCGTTTCCCGAAGTGAATACTCTGCACCGACGAATGCAACTACCTGCCTTTGTAACTGTATGGCCGCTGCATCATCGCTGTTGCGAGTAAATGTTTAACCGTGTAAATATGTGGAGCCATGGCAGACTGTTAACCTTGTGCCTTTCGAAGTTTTGTTGGCGGACCCTGGGGAATGCAGTACCTGTGCTGGCTTGCAATGATGGGTCAGATCGGTGATTGAAGGGAGAGGTCTGCGGCAACAAGGCAGATTGGGATGACTTCAGGTGGAGGATATAAACAAACTGGGCTGGCGCGCTTCTCTCCGTGTTATTACAGACGTTACGTGCTGCTAGATTTGATTCTGTGGGTCGGGCAGCTCTTTTAAACACACGCCCAAATATTCCTTGTTCACGTGTAGAGAACTTTGAGTTGTCATTGGGCTGATTTCAAGGGACAGTTGGATCTGCCACCTGGGGCGAAGGCGGGATAAGGCTATTGAGTTGGATGATGGTCATAATGCATGATGTTGGACTGGGGTGGGCACAGTAAGAAGGCTTAAACTTCATCGGGTGAGTCGCCCGATGAAGGAGCTGTGCTCCGAAAGCTCTTGATTCCAAACAAACTTTTGGACTTTAACCTGGTGTTGTAAGACTTCTTACTGTGTCATAGTGAATGGCGGAGCAGCTCGAAGGGCAGAATGGCCTACTCCATTTTCTATGTTTCCGTGGTTGACTTTAGGGCATTAGGAAGGTTATCCTTCAATCCAAATTTCTGGCGAAGATGTTGGTTAAGACATTGTAATCTAGATTGGTGTTTTCACATTTCTTTCCCTGCTGTTGCCACCCATGAATGCAGCTATCTGTTCCTATTGATCAGCAACTTCAAGCTGGAGCAGCAGATATTTTTGTTTTAACCAATGCGTTTCCTACCAAACATTCAAATAGCCACTCTGAGGGCTGCCCAAGAACAGTTGCATTTTATGCCCTGCATTAGGATTACATTGAGTGGGGTGGCGCAGTGGTTAGCGCTGCTGCATCACAGCACCGAGGACCCAAGTTCAATCACGGCACTGGGTCTCTGTCCGTGTGGAGTTTGCACATTCTCCCTGTGTTTGCGTATGTCTCACCCCCCCCCCCCCCCCCCCCCCAACCCAAAAAAGATGTGCAGGGTAGGTGAATTGGCCATGCTAAATTGTCCCTTTAATTGAGGAAAAAAAAGAATTGGGTACTTTAAATTTAAGAAAAGGATTACATTGAGTAAAATGTTATTTTCTCTTTCAAGTTTCTTTTTTTTGTCAGTGACATGCAGATGGAATTTTTAGTATGTTATTAATAATTTGGAGTACTGCTCATATAGCACTGATGTAAAACAGTTTTTTCAAATGTGAATCAGAATATTTTACAGTTGCTGTATTTAAACTCTCAATTAGTGCCAGTTGGCAGATGTGGACTGCAGATTTGTGAAAGGGAAAGAATTGAGATCCTCTTTCTATCCTGTTTTTTTTCATTTTATGTTTTAATACCTGGAACATTATTTTAAAATATCGTGTCTATTGATTTAATTTTTATTACTTTCATAAGAGGGAATTTGCAAATTATGCCATCTTCAACTGTGGAAATCAGTTTTTCATGGCATGTGAATTGTATTGCAACACGTGTCTACCACCATTGTCCCTTTTTTAATGAAAAAGCCTTGGTGAAGGACCACGGCTGATTTGGACACTATCGCGGTTGAAAAGGATTTGGTCTTCTGTATTTTCTGCTCCCAATGGGTTTAATCTACGTTGAGGAGACTAAAGGCAGACCGGGTGAGTGCTTGCGGAACACCTTTACTCAGTCTGCAAGCATGACCCCAACCTTCCTGTTGCTTGCCATGAAATCCGTATCGTGCTCTCATACCCCCATACCCGTCTTTGGCCTGCTGCAATGTTCCAGTGAAGCCAACGCAAATTGGAGCAGCAGCACCTTAGCTTCCGATCCGGCTCTTTCGAGCCCTCTGGACTCGACATGAGTTCAAAAACTTTAGGCTGTGACCGTTCTCCATCTCGAGCTTTTTTTAAATCCAAAAGTCCCCCAGCTATCTGTCATTTGTTGTAAAATTTTGCATTTACTGAGAACTAGATCGTCTCCTATTAATGTTCTGCTACCATATCTTTATGCCACTATCAGCACTTTCCATAGTCTAAAACACTGCCATTAATACCTGCTCTATCTTGTGCATTGCACATCTTTGTTGCAATCTCTCCTAGCTGCCACCTATCACTGACCTTTTGCTCCACACCCTCTTATACGGTATATAATCCATCATATTTCTCTTTAGCTCTGAAGAATTCATATGGACTCATCACAATAATTGTTTCTCTTTCACAGATGCTGCCAGACCTGCTGCGTTTTCCAGCATTTTCTGTTTTTATTCTAGCATTTGCAGTTTTTGCTTTTGGAGAAAATAGGAAATCAAAGTGCGACCATGTTTTTTTAAAATATATTTAAGAGTACCCAATTCATTTTTTTCCAATTAAGGGGCAATTTAGTGTGGCCAATCCACCTAACCTGCACGTCTTTGGGTTGTGGGGGTGAAACGCACGCAAACACTGGGAGGATGCGCAAACTCCACACGGACAGTGACCCAGAGCCAGGATCGAATCTGGGACCTCGGCGCCATGAGGCAGCAATGCTTACCACTGTGCTGCCATGCTGCCCCCCCCCAGCATGGTTTTTAAAGTATGCTGATTATGGGGAGCACACAAACGCTAAATTCTACAGTACTTTGATCCCCCCAGGATGGTGCAATGACTCTTTTTGATCTTAGAAGAACATAGGTACGCTTTGTCCTGAAATTCCCCATGGGATATCTGCTGTTCTCAGTTTGCCTTGCATTTCAGTTGTATTTATTCGCAATTCCTGTCCTTTCTACTCCAGCTCATTTTTAGCTTTATTCTTCTGGATTATATAAGACCTCCTTTTTCTTGCACAATACCATGAAATTACCAAATTCTTGATCATTAAAAGAAGCTTACAAGCAAACCAAAGAGCGCTTCTAAAGTTTCTTCTCCAAGTGCTTTGCTTTGATCCTAGAAAGCTTTATAAACAGGAACACTTTTTTTAACATGGCAATTAAGTTGCTATTTTCTCTTCCCTTTCCCCTTCCATGGAAGAAAATAAATGAATTTGAGGAGCTCCATGGCAGATTTCCTTCACACAACCTACAACTCGACAGTAAAGCAAGCCCCACACCACAGCATTTGGCAGACCATGGGCGAGATTCTCAGTTTCTGCGGCTAAGTGCCGGCTCGAACGGAGAATCTGAGAGAATTCCACGACTGGCAAATCAGCACAAACACCATTCCAGTACCAGTGAGGGGCTAGCGGCACAGCGTGGAACGCCCCTGGAAAACGGCCGGGTGCCGGGTCACGCATGTGCACAGCTGACTACCTGCACCAGTTGCGCTGTACAACATGGCGCCGGCGTGTGCAAAACCTAACCCTCCAACCGTGAAACCCTGACCACCCCCTACCAGTGCCACAGCCCTAGCAGCAGCCCCCCCCCCCCCCCCGCCAGCGGAACTGATCCCGGACGATCAATGGTGGCACTGGACACAGTCTGCAGCCGGTATTCTGGCTGAGACCACACTTGCTCCGTGTCGTCAGAACTTGGCCCATCAGGGGTGGAGCATCGTGGGTGGGCTGGCCGATGAGGGGCCAACGGCCTTGAAACTCCTGCGTCATGATTACGCCGGTTTGGATTGGACAGAGAATCGCAAACCGGCGCTGGCCCCGATTCCATTGTTGGAATTGAATCTCCCCCGATCCTGATTTTGGCGGTGGGCAATGGAGGAGCCTGCTCCATGTCTTCTTGCAACTAAGCAAGTACTAATTGATTCATGCCAAGTGACTTCAATCTTCACCTGAAATCCCTACATTTTCTCCCTATTCGCTGTCCATTAACCTTATTGAGCACAAACTGCCTCAAGACTATCCTGTTGACGTTACCTCCTCTGAGGTCTTAATTTGGTAATGTTTTATTATCTCAAGGATTTGACACTCCTCGCATTCCTGCAATCGCCCTCTGTCCCAAAGTGGGGAAGGGGGAAATCTTCCTTCAGGTGTACCTGACTTGTGTCGATTGCAATATTGCCACGTCAGCTGATCTGCTAACATTTCAACTCCCACATGCTCATTACTACAAAATTAATTCAAGACCGGCTATCCTCAAATCTGAGAGTCGGGGATTTTAGCCCAAACGGGCTTTGACTCCCGTTACTTGATCACTTTGATCTTCCAGTTTATTTCTCACCCAAGTCCTTTTCAATTATATTTCCACCTTGCCTATGGAATTGAGATTACCCTGGGGCATTATTATCATAGCATTTACAGTGCAGAAGGAGGCCACCCGGCCCATCGAGTCCTCACCGGCTCCTGGAAAGAGCACCCCACCCAAGGTCAACACCCCCACCCCATCTCCACAACCCAGCAACCCCACCCAACACCATGGGCAACTTTGGACACTAAGGGCAATTTATCATGGCCAATCCACCTAGCCTGCACATCTTTGGACTGGGGGAAGAAACCGGAGCACCCGGAGGAAACCCACGCACACACGGGGAGGATGTGCAGACTCCGCACAGACAGTGACCCAAGCCGGAATCGAACCTGGGACCCTGGAGCTGTGAAGCAATTGTGCTATCCACAATGCTACCGTGCTGCCCCTCTTTGTCCATAGAGTAGCATTGGTTAAGCCATTCAGTCCCATTCAACTGACTCGACATTCTTAACTGATTTTTCCACTCTCTCCTGACTGGCCATCTGTAAACTGCATGTCATATAAAACTCTGCCGATAGAATCCCGGTGCAAAAGGAAGCCATTTGGCCCGTTGAGTCTACACCAACCTTTTGAAAGAGCACCCCACCTCGGCCCATTCCCCTGCCTATAACCCCATAATCGCACCTAATCTTTGGACATAAAGGGACAAAATAGAACATTACAGCGCAGTGCAGGTCCTTCGGCCCTCGATGTTGCGCCGACCTGTGAAACCACTAACGCCCATCTACACTATTCCCTCATTGTCCATATGTCTATCCAATGACTATTTGAATGCCCTTAGTGTTGGCGAGTCCACCACTGTTGCAGGCACGGCATTCGACACCCTTACTATGAGTAAAGATCCTACCTCTGACATCTGTCCTATATCTATGTCCTCTCGTGCTAGACATCACCATCTGAGGAAAAAGGCTCTCACTGTCCACCCTATCTAATCCTCTGATCATCTTGTATGCCTCAATTAAGTCACCTCTTAACCTTCTTCTCTCTAACGAAAACAGCCACAAGTCCCTCAGCCTTTCCCCATAAGATCTTCCCTCCATACCAGGCAACATCCTGGTAAATCTCCTCTGCACCCTTTCCAATGCTTCCACACCTTCCTATAATGCAGCGAACAGAATTGCACGCAATACTCCAAATGCGGCCGCACCAGAGTTTTGTACAACTGCAACATGACCTCATGGCTCCGAAACTCAATCCCTCTACCAATAAAAGCTAACACTCCGTACGCCTTCTTAACAACCCCCTCAACCTGGGTGGCAACTTTCAGGGATTTATGTACATGGACACCAAGATCTCTCTGCTCATCCACACTACCAAGAATCTTACCATTAGCCCAGTACTCTGTCTTCCTGTTATTCCTTCCAAAATGAATCACCTCACACTTTTCTGCATTAAACTCCATTTGCCACCTCTCAGCCGAGCGCTGCAGCTTATCTATGTTCCTCTGTAACTTGTAACATCCTTCCGCACTGTCCACAACTCCACTGACTTTAGTGTCATCTGCAAATTTACTCATCCTTCTACGCCCTCCTCCAGGTCATTTATAAAAAATGACAAACTGCAGTGGCCCCAAAACAGATCCTTGTGGAATACCACTTGTAACTGGACTCCAGTCTGAACATTTCCCATCAACCACCACCCTTTGTCTTCTTCCAGCTAGCCAATTTCTGATCCAAACTGCTAAATCACCCTGAATCCCATGCCTCCGTATTTTCTGCAGTAGCCTGCCATGGGGAACCTTATCAAACGCTTTACTGAAATCCATATACACCGCATCAACTGCTTTACCCTCATCCATCTGTTTGGTCACCTTCTCAAAGAACTCAAAGGTTCGTGAGGCCGACCCTTCACAAAACCGTGTTGATTATCTCTAATCAAATTATTCCTTTCCAGATGATTATACATCCTATCTCTTGTAAATCTTTCCAAGACTTTGCCCACAACAGAGCTAAGGCTCACTGGCCTATAGTTACCGGGGTTGTCTCTACTCGCCTTCTTGAACAAGGGGACAACATTTGCTATCCTCCAGTCTTCTGGCATTATTCCTGTAGACAAAGATGACTTGAAGATCAAAGCCAAAGGCTCAGCAATCTCCTCCCTAGCTTCCCAGAGAATCCTAGGATAAATCCCATCCGGCCCAGGGTACTTAACTATTTTCACACTTTTCAGAATTGCTAACCCCTCCTTATGAACCTCAAGCCCTTCTAGTCTAGTAGCCTGAATCTCAGTATTCTCCTCGACAACATTGTCTTTTTCCTGTGCGAATACTGACAAAATATTCATTTAGCACCTCTCCTATCTCCTCGGACTCCACGCACAACTTCCCACTACTGTCCTTGACTGGCCCTACTCTTACCCTAGTCATTCTTTTGTTCCTGACATTTCTATAGAAAGCTTTAGGGTTATCCTTGATCCTACCTGCCAAAGACTTCTCATGTCCCCTCATGGCTCTTCTTAGCTCTCTTTTTAGGTCCTTCCTAGCTAACTTGTAACTCTCGAGTGCCCTAACTGAACCTTCATGTCTCATCTTTACATAAGCCTCCTTCTTCCTCTTGACAAGTGTGGCGACTGCTTTAGTAAACCACTGTTCCCTCGCTCGACCACTTCCTCCCTGCCTGATGGGTACATACTTATCAAGGACACGCAGTAGCTGTTCCTTGAACAAGCTCCACATTTCCATTGTGCCCATCCCCTGCAGTTTTCCTCTCCATCTGATGCATCCTAAGTCTTGCCTCATCGCATCATAATTGCCTTTCCCCTAGATATAACTCTTGCCCTGCGGTATATACCTATCCCTTTCCATCACTAAAGTAAATGTAATCGAATTGTGGTCACTATCACCAAAGTGCTCACCTACCTCCAAATCTAACACCTGTCCTGGTTCATTACCCAGTACCAAATCCAATATGGCCTCGCCTATCTACATACTGTGTCAGGAAACTCTCCTGCACACATTGGACAAAAATGAATGGCCAATCCACCTAACCTGCACATCTTTGGACTGAGAGGGGAAACCGGAGCACCCGGAGGAAACCCACACGGACATGGGGAGAACGTGCAAACTCCACACATACTGTCACCCAACGGTGGAATTGAACCCGACCCCTGGTGCTGTAGGGCAGCAGTGCTAACCACTGTGCCACATTATTTGCCCCAAATCCGTCTATTGCCCTGTGTTTGCTGACTGATATTAGCATTCAGTAAAATAACACCTAGATTTTAAAATTCTATTATAGTTCACAATCCAATAACTGCTGTTGGGAAGGTTTCAATAAGGATTCACTGCTTTAATTCATTGTTAAGCACTTTTTAGATGTGTTGAACTTCAAAGATAAGTGGTAAGTATCACAAAAATAATCTAATTCGAACAGGATTTGAACAGCTCGTCAAGACTTGCTATCTTGGCTTAAGAGTAAAAAGACTATGGGAACGTTCCAGAAGGTTGTGGAATCAAGAATTATGGGCTGGATTCTTTGTTTTGAAGACTTAAGTGTTCCTGCCGGGACTGATTAGCGTGCGATTCATATTTCCACTGGGGGCGCTCTTCATTCTTTGATTCAGAGCATGCAAGTAGGCCAGCACTCTTCTGGCGAGAATTGGAAGTAATTCCTGGTCCAGCGGCAGTGTAACTGCTGGGCCATAATTAGCGCTAAAGAGCCTGACCGCTGGAGCAGAAGTGTCCAACCCACAAATGATGGTTTTGCATGGACCACCGGCATGGGGGTGCAAGCTCTGATAACATTGCCAATGGGGGGGGACCAGAGCAGATTAATGGAATGGGTACTGAGCGTAAATCGTGAATCCCCCCCCCCCCCATTGCACACTATTCTCCGCCCGATTGCAATTCTCGTGCTGGTGGTGGGAAGCGGAGAATTTGGGCCATGTCTCATAGGACATAAATTTGCAAACAGTGGCAAACTGAAAGGATACAGGTAGGAGGATTACAAAATACATTAGACTAACATACAAGTGAGCCGAACAGTAGTAGGTGAAACCTAGTACAGGTATCCCCCACTTAAGTCTATTATGTGTTTTCATTTGGGCTTACTGAATGGTGTCGCCTCAGTTTTAATTTTAGTGTGGTTACTGTGCTTGCCCTTTGCATGCTCAGTCTGTTTTCTAAACTCATATAATCACTTCCCTTTTCTGATCTCTTTTGCTCCCTCTCACTCTGTTCCTCTCCCTGGCCTTGCTATAAGAGGGCTCAGACGGGGAAGCAGCTAAGAGTTTGGCAGCATGGTGGCGAATTGGAGGGAATAAGTGAGATGGCAAGGGGTTTGAGGAGATGGACACAAGTTAGAATCATGGAATCCCTACGGTGCAGAATCAGCCATTCGGCCCATCAAGTCTGCATTAACCCTTTGAATGAGCACTCTACCCATGTTCACTCACCTGTCCACCCGCCCTATCCCTGTAACCCCATAACCTAACCTGCACATCTTTAGGCAAGGGCACTTTATCATGGCCAATTCACCTCACTTGCACATCTTTGGACTGTGGGAGGAAACCCACACAGACTGGGGAAGAACATGCAAACTCCACACGCAGTCACCCAAGGCTGGAATTAACAAGTGTGATTCGGGGCATGCAAATAGGCCAGCACTCTGCTAACCACTCTGCCACCATGCTACCCAAAGTTAGGAATAGTAGTCGGTAGAAAAATGTTTTTTGGGACCAATTCAAGGCAACCAATTGGTTTTTAATGTGACAATTGTGGGTCAGGAACATAACTCATCCTTCGTACATGTTTTTTGATGGGAAAGTGATTTTTGTTTAGCAGACTGCTTATTAGGAAAACATAGGTTTGCTAGTGATAGTTGGTGTACAGCAAGTTTGCTTATTACATACTGAAAGAAAAATGGGTGATAGACACAGTTCATGAATAATGCTGAATTGAGGGTGGAGTTGAAAGGTTTGGCGAGCAATGTGTTAAATCACTGCTGAGCAGTTATTGACAAATCAAATAGAATGCTGAACTAAGGTCAAAACACAGTGCAGTTAAAGTTGTGCATCATTGTAAAGAAACTAATCAGACGATAAATACTGTGGCCACCTCTTACTGAGAAATAAGGCGCATATTCAAGCTAGATTTAGAAGAGCCATACGATTTTCCCTGAGCAATAAATTACAGGCCACGAAGAAAGAGCAGTCAAATTTGGCCCTTGAAACCTTGAGGTGGGATAAAGGAGAGGCCTTGTAAAGTTTGGATGTAGCAAACCAGGCATGTGCAATCTTTTTCTTTTATGGCAGGGTAAGTGCATTCTAGGGAGGCTCAAGTGCCACTCTTTAAATCAATGCTTTTGAAAGTTTGTAAATGATCTCACATTTGCCCTTATCAATCTTAAATCAGAAAATGCTTAAGGGTCCTTTCCAAGTTAAAAATACAGGGGGGGGGGGCAGATTTGCCCTGGAAATCTCTCAAATCGTGCTGGAAACTCAAATGATGAGAGTAAATTCAAAAAGGTTTCCTCCCCCCCCAATGTATTTTGTTGGTGGAACAGTGATTTTGTGAGACAAAATCTGAGGAATGGCCTCTTTGAACATAGATTCTGTCTCTCCTATGTTGCTGTTTCAGCCACTCAGTCAGACGGGAACTCCAGACTAGACACTCTCAGCCTAGTGACTGAACCCTAGCATGCTGTAGCTGGTGGATGCAACCAACAGGGAACTGGAGACGAGCTCTGGAGGAGTGAGTCTTGGCTTTGGCCTGAGCAAGTACCGGGGGCCACTGCCATTTCGAAGAGATGCTACACCTCCGTGTTGTGTCCTAAGCTTGTTGCCCCCCCAGTAGAGCCTTTGGGGTGGGGTATTGAAGGAGTAAGAGGAGGAGAGAGATCTGCTGCCTATAGCTACTTCCAGGCCCGGCTTCAACTGGGGCAGATTTGTACCTTGCGAGCAACAAAAACTGGTGGGCACCAACTTTGACTGTGTGTCTACCCAGATGGTAAAGCATTATCTTTTCATTCTGTTGTATTAAATTCTTTCAGTAACTTGGTTCTTTGAACTAATATTTCCAACAAGATGTCATAAACCAAAATTGAGCTGCAAGAATGTTATTTATCCTGCACAATGAGGGAACACAAGTTTTCAATGAAGCCCAATTGGCTTGCAATTGAAATACTTGATTAGATTATGGCATTGAATTTTAATTTCTTGAATTTCGTTTTTTCTGTAGATTTATATCCATATTGTTTTTCGAAAACCTATTTTTATGCCATTGCATCAAATAGTTGGAATTTGGCATTAATCTGACTGTTGTTTATTATTGTCAAATTGAGAATTGCATTTAGAATCCCAATTTCGAATAATAGAATCCCTACAGTGTAGAAGGAGGCCATTCGGCATATCAAATCTGCACTGACCCTCTGAAAGAGCATGCTATCCCCGTAACCCAATAATCTCACCTAACCTTTTGGGCACTAAGGGGCAATGTAGTTTGGCCAATTCACCTAACCTGCACATCTTTGGACTATGGGAGGAAACCCTTGCAGACACTAGGAGAATGTACAGACACCACACGGTGACCCAAGGCTGGAATTGAACCCGGGTCCCTGTCACTGTGAGGAAGCAGTGCTGAGTATTGAAGAAAAATGGTATCCCAATCTCCTCATGAAAATGAGATGTCACACTTTATAAAAAAAAAAAAAGTCTCTCCCAAAACTCCAAATGTAGCTTTCTAGAAAATCTCAAGAAGCCCCCCCCCCCCCCCCCCCCCCCCGGTAAAAAAAGAGAAATCTGACATTGGTCCTGTTCTGTCCTTTCAGGACCACAAATTGTAGTGGGCAGATCAGTGCAGTCCAAGTTGAAATGCCTCAACTTACTAATTTCCAGAAATAAGTTGTCAGTGTTTTAAAGGAATGGATTTTCAGGGCCCCATGGCCACATGTTGAACATCCTGATACATTTGGGTGTGCAATTTCAGGTTAGACATGAGACCAAAAGTTTAAACTAGCAAATTTTTTGTTCATTGTAATGAACACACTTAAATCTTTATCTATGTAGAACAGTGAAGGCAAAAGCTGTACCATTACTTCTAGTTCATTTTTCGGGATGAGGCTGACGGTTATAGCTCATCCTCAGTTGCTGTTGATATGGCGATACAACAGACTTAATGCAACAGCCATATTGAAGATACTCCCACAATGTTGTTCAGTTGGTACTTCAGGGTTTTGCTGTCAGACTCAAATGGAGGTCAGCTCAGTCAGTGATTTCCATCAGAGAGGCCAATTATTGGCTGGAGAATGGACATGCGATCCAGTTGAGGATGGTGTGTAGGGGTCTTCCAACTTGAGAGCGGTAGCAGGCTGCCATGGCAGATGTGTAAAAGCAAGGGCACTTAATGGAGGTGCCTTCACATCTTTTTCAAAGTTTAAATTAAAAATTACCTTTTCACCTGTTAGTAGGGTATTCCCTCAACAAGGCAGCCTTGGGATAACCTTCAGGCTTTCTGCATTTTGCACCTGTCACTGGACTGCCTCCGGGCTGTTAAACTGGCCCCTTGGCATAAAACCTAGTTGTTCTTCAAGTGGCCTTGGGTGATCACTAATTACTTTATTTGGCTCTTCAGCACATGGGGGAAGGGAGGTGCCAAGGGTAGGTCTGACACACTGCACAATCACATTTCAGGGTGAAATGGATGATTGCAGCATGAAGCTGGGGAATTGGCATGCAAGTCTGCAATGCTCTTGTGAGTGCCTGCAATCTCTGTTTCCAGCCTGTAGACAGGCTCAAAATTCAGCCCTTTGACTTGACAACCATACAGGAAAAATGATGGATGCCCAACTCAGGCTGGTGTATAACTTGGCTGGAGGATCTTGGAAGTGCGAGTGTTCTCGGAGGCCTGCAGTCCTTTGGCAACCTCCACGACTCCATAAAGATTGTTTGGAAGGTTCTACTAGAGAAAATTTCTCAATTTTCTGCATGCATCCTACAGCTAGTACAAACCTGGCTCTGATAGGCCGGTGGTAGAAAGAGTGAATCTTTAAACTTTGGATGGGATGTCAATCAAACAGACTGGCTTCCATTGGATGGTGTCAGCCTGCTGAGTTTTACAGCAGCTATGCTACCCTCGGCAAGCAGAAAGTATTCCATCACACTCTTGATAGCTTTGTATGAGGTGGAGAAGCTTGCATGGTGTGAGTTACCTGCCACAAAATATCCTACTTTTGACCTGCTCTGGTAACCATGCTAATTGCATGACTGTTCCAGTATAGTTTCCAGCCAGTGGTGTCCTCGAGAATGCTGATGGTGTAAGATGTGTGATGGTAATCAGATTGAATGTCAAAAAAGGTGGTTAGGCTTTCTCCTCCTGGAGATGGTCATGGCCTTGCACTTGTCTGACAGAAATGTTACTTGCTGTTAACCTAAGTCCGAGTGTTATCCAGGTCTTGCTCCATGCAGGCATGGACTATTTCATTATTGTAAGGAATTGATGATGAAGCTGCATGTTGTGCAATCATTGTTTTACAGTCATCATTAATGACTTTGTGATAAGAGTGAAGGTCGGTATAGAGGATTATGTGGCACAGAATTAGGCCATTTCGCACAAATGGTACATGGGGCATTAGTAATCTATATTTTCTCATCTAAATTTATGATCCGAGCCCTCTATTGCCTTCTCCCTCATGCGCTTGTCTAACTTTCCTGTGAATGCATCTCCCTGTGACAGCAAGCCCCACATTCTCACCACACTTGGGAATTTTTTTTCTAAATTCCCTGTTCTTGGTGACTTTATTGATGGCTTCTAGTTTTACTACTTCCCACAAGAAGAAGCATTTTCTCTGTCCACTCTTTTTCAACCTTTCGCAAATGTGCAGACCTCTATTAAGAAATAACATAAGAATGTGAGTAGGCTTTTCAGCCCTTCGACCCTGTGCTGCCATTCAGTGTTATAATGGGTGTTTATTAAAGGCAGCATGGTGGTGCAGTGGTTGGCACAGCTGCCTCACGGCGCCGAGGTCCCAAGTTGATCCCGGCCCTGGATCACTGTCTGTGGAGTTTGCACATTTTCTCCTCGTCTGCTTGGGTCTCACCCCCACAACCCAAAGATGTGCATGGCTGTGTATCACCGTCACCATTTTTTTTCCCACTATTCCTTAACATTTTAATATATAAAAATAGGGGAACTTGCTGGTAGTGATGCTTTTTTTGTGTCCCATTGCCACTGTCTTTCGAGGTGATAGAGGCCACCGCTTTGGAATTTGCTGTTGAAGGAGCATTCGCAAATTACTACATACAGTACGTGTTCTATATGAGGAAACACTGCTCTCGCTGTGCATCAGTGGTGGGAGGTGTGACTATTTAAGGTGGCAGATGAGGTACTGATCAAGCAGACTGTTCTATCCTGGCGTGTCGCGCTTCTTGTGTTGCTGGAGCTGCATTCATTCAGGCAAGAGCCAAACAGGGTTTGGAGAGTCAGGAGGATGAGTTACGTGCTGCAGAATTCCCAGCCTCTGACCTGGTCTTGTAGCCCAGTATGGTATGGTTGGTCAATGGCAAAACTCAAGGATGTTGATAGTGGGACATTCAGCAATGGTAATTTAGGAATTACGTCAGCTATATGCCTATCTTCTGACATTACACCTTTTTTGATGAATTATTAAATGTGTACAAATGCTTCAGTCTCTTTCTTTTATTCTTTTACAAATGTGTGGATGCAATCCACCCAGACCAGTGGCTTTATTCCAGTGTTATTGTACAGTGTTGTTAGCCAATATAGTTGGCAATTTTATTTTCCCAAGTTCTATTCCCAGCCACTTAAAATCAGCACTTCTACAATCTATTTATTCTCTCTCACTGGATCAGTCATTGTTAATAGTTATCATCCATTTCACCACATTGAGATCCTATTCTTCCCTTCCAACTTTATAAATTGTGAGGTTGCACTTCACTATGGAATTAGGGTGGCATGTGGTTAGCACTGTTGCTTCACAGTGCCTGGGTCCAATTCCGGCCTTGGATCACTGTTTGTGCGGAGTTTGCACGTTCTCCCCGTGTCTGCGTGGGTTTCCTCCGGTTTCCTCCCACAGTCCAAAGATGTGCAGGTTAGGTGGATTGACCATGCTAAATTGCCCTTTATGTCTAGGAATGTGCAGGTGAGGTTATGGGGAGAGGGGGGTCTGGGCACGGTGAGAGTGCTCATTCAAAGGGTCAGTGCAGACTCAATGGGCCGAATGGCATCCTTCTGCACTGTCGGAATTCTGTGAAGTGGCAGATTTTGACTTGAGCATTATCAGATTGGTTTGGTATGTGTAATGGGGAAATTCCAGATACTGAGATCTGCTTTTAGGAAAGCAGAGAAACATCTGGGGCAGCACGGTAGCACAGTGGTTAGCACTGTTGCTTCACAGCACCAGGGTCCTAGGTTCGATTCCCTGCTTGGTCTCTGTCTGCGGAGTCTGCACGTTCTCCCTGTGTCTGCATGGGTTTTCTCCAGGTGCTCCAGTTTTCCCCCACAGTCCAAAGATGTGCAGGTTAGGTGGATTGACATGCTAGATTTGTATCCAAAAAGGTTAAGTGGGGTTACGGGGGGCAGGCTGGAGGTGTGGGTGCTCTTTACAGGGGCCGATGCAGACTCGATGGGCCGAATGGCCTCCTGCCCTGTAAATTCTATGATCCATTCCAGTGGTTATAATCTGAGAATACGTCTCAACAATATTGGCTAAATTGCATTCAGATGGTCATTGATCCTCATCATAAGGGGAGTAATTTATTGTGTCTGAATGGAAGCATTAATTAAGTATAGTCCTCCTTCTCAAATGTGCTTAAAATAAAGTACGAACATACAGATATATGAAATAGGGGCAGAAATAGGCCATTTGGTCCCTTAAACCTGCTCCACCATTCAAATAAGACCGTGTTTGATTTGTTTATTTCAAATTTCACATTCCCAACTATCCCTGATAGAATTTTGTTCGGCAAGGGAATCAAACATTATCTATCTACACCGTGAAGATATTCAATGACCCTGCCTCCACCCCTTCTGGGGCAAAGTTCCAAAGTCAGATAACCCTCAGAAAAAATTCTCATCTCTGTCCTAAAAAGGTGCCCGCTGATTTTAACCTCCCCTTGCTTCAACCAAGTCACCCAACACTCGCGTAAACTTCACTGGAAAGAAGCCCAGTCTGTTCATCCTAAACTTTGAAGACAACCCACTCATTCCAGGTATCAATTCTCAACCACCTATGTATTTACATCCTTCCTCTCGATAAGGAGACCCAAAACTGCATGCAGATTGAGATGTCGTCTCACCAATGCCCTGTATAACTGAAGCATAATATTCTTGATTTTATATTAAATTCCTCACGTAAGGACAGCATTCCATTAGCTACTTTTAATTACTTGTACCTGCATACTTACATTTTGTCACTCATATACCAGAACCATTGCCGACCGCACTCCTTCCTCCATGACCACTGCTGCCCACCTGCTTGACCTGCCCCCTGCCCTCCCCCAGCTACATTTGGCAATTGCCCCTTGTGCTGACAATGTGGGGGGGGAAATTGGGAAGCACCTGTTGTCCACAATGTAGTATCTAAATTTTTCTCATCCCTTTATGTACTACTATCCAATTAATATCAGGGTAACTTGAGATACCCCCGGGAAATGCTTTTAGATATATGCAGGTGAGGGCGTTTGTGAGGCGACAGATGAGGGAATTCCTGTTGCTCCCGGTACAAGAAATTCAAGATAGGGTGATCTCGGGTGTGTGGGTTGGGGCGGGCAAGGTGTCGGCAATACACCAGGAGATGAAAGAAGAGGGGGAAGCGCTGATAGAAGAGTTGAAGAGTAAATGGGAGGAGGAGCTGGGTGAAGAGATTGAGGAAGGTCTGTGGGCTGATGCCCTAGGTAGGGTTAATTCCTCCTCCTCGTGTGCCAGGCTCAGCCTGATACAATTTAAGGTGGTTCACAGAGCTCACTTGACAGGGGCGAGGTTGCGCACGTTCTTTGGGGTAGAGGACAGATGTGGAAGGTGCTCAGGGAGCCCGGCGAACCATGTCCATATGTTTTGGTCATGCCCGGCACTGGAGGGGTTCTGGAGAGGAGTGGCGGGAGCAATATCTCAGGTGGTGCAAGTCCGGGTCAAGCCAAGCTGGGGGCTAGCAATATTTGGAGTAGTGGACGAGCCGGGAGTGCAGGAGGGGAAAGAGGCCGGCATTCTGGCCTTTGCGTCCCTAGTAGCCCGGCGAAGCATCTTGCTAATGTGGAAGGAGGCAAAGCCCCCTAGCGTGGAGGCCTGGATAAAAGACATGGCTGGGTTCATAAAGCTGGAGAGGATAAAGTTTGCCTTGAGAGGGTCTGCGCAGGGGTTCTGCAGGCAGTGGCAACTGTTCCTAGACTATCTCGGAGCGTTAGAGGAAGGTCGGTCAGCAGCAGCAACCCGGTTGGGGGGGGGTACATCTTGGGAGGAGGGGGGAAATGGGGGATTGCTTTGGGGGGGGGGGGGTACATCTTGGGAGGAGGGGGGAAATGGGGGATTGCTTTGGGGGGGGGGTGAGCAAGAGATAACATGAAGGGTTGGGGAAACTGGCACGGGCCAGTGTATAAAGCTATGTAAATATACCATTTTGCCATGTATATATCTTGCTCAGTGCGATTTCTTGTTATTTTGTTACGGGGGGGGGTTATTGTTTGTAAGGGAGAAAAATTGTGTTAAAAAACTTTATATATTTTAAAAAAAAAATCAGGGTAACCGCAATTCCCTTTTTTTACTCCATTCCCTAATTTGTTTGCACATTTTCCTCTTTCCACCTCCCTTCACTGTTAGGTGAACTGTGGACTACATCTATTAGGGAACAAGCAGTTGAAGATTATTAGGCCTAGGGCGCTACCATAAAGAACTCCTGCAATGTGATGTTCTGGGACTGAAATGATAGCCTTCCAAAAATCTTCCTTTGCGCCTAGTTTGACTTCAGTCGTTAGAGTTCTGCCCCGATTCCCAATGCAGTTGTGTGTGTGTGTGTACTACTTGAATTGTGTCCTGATGTGAAGTTTACCACGTGGATCTGTGTATGTGGGAGTTAAAGGGCAAGAGATGGAGTACATTGCTCAAACTGCGCCACCTATCCCAGTTGGCGTGTGTACGTTTTCCAACGACGCAGTCAGTCTACGGCTCTTTCTGTTCCACTTACTCGAGAAACCCTGAGAATCGCTCCTTCAGGTCGACAACTGAATACGGTTTAAGGATTCGGGTTCCAACTTCACAAGAATCTCTGCCCTTAAAAACAAAACTCGATTTACTGGGTTCGAAACTCCCAAGATCCGAACTGCGATCGCGAGGGTTATTATTACAGTTCTTGTGTGGGATTACCGATTCTGAGGGTTATCGACTTTGTCAACCGGGTGAGCTTGTTTGCCATAGAAGTTTATTTCGTTTTTTGTGGAGTACTTGTAACATTTTTGATAGATTACTTCTGGCATTGCGACTTTGAGCATGATGTCACTGTTTGCTCATGTTAGTTCAGAGTGCTGAAGTTTCAGTGGTTTACCGCCCCCTGTGCGGATATAGAGGTGATTGTAAGAACCAATTCTCCGCAGTGCTGAGCTGCATTTCATCCCTTTTATATTTCCAAGGACGTTTAATTTTAACCGCGAGCTGATTGTCCACCCCCCAAAATCAGGTAAGAGTTGGGAACGGTGTGTCGGCTATTTTGTGGCATTTTGGTCTCGCCATGGGCACCCGGAGATGCGACTGCTGCAGTTTGGCAATCAAGCCAAA
Organism: Scyliorhinus torazame; assembly: GCF_047496885.1. Classification (NCBI taxonomy): domain Eukaryota; kingdom Metazoa; phylum Chordata; class Chondrichthyes; order Carcharhiniformes; family Scyliorhinidae; genus Scyliorhinus; species Scyliorhinus torazame. Next base: position 135,369,265 of record NC_092724.1, on the reverse strand, counting down.
ATTGCAAAGGGGCAGAAGAAGGAATCGGAGGAAACAGTCGGAATTGAGAGGGATGGTTGAAGTGAACCATATTTGCCTCCTGTCTTCATGAATATGCAATTGCGTGATGTAGCTTGGACTAATCAGTCATTTGGGTCCTTATGTTACCACTACAACAGAACTTTAATGTGGAAATATTTTGGGATCCAACTGAAAGGTTGGTTAATTGGATCGCTCAAAGCCCTGTACAGCATGAAATTAAATTGGGCATTTTCCAGTGTAATTTAAGATTAACATGAAGGTTCATTGTGCAGACAAAGACCAAATGTCATACAGGAGCATCTCTCAACTATTCCACATTAATTAATTCTTTTATAATAAATTTAGAGTAGCCCTTTTTTTTTCCCAATCCACCTAACCAGCACATCTTTGGGTTGTGGGGGTAAAACCCAAGCAGACATGGGGAGAATGTGCAAACTCCACACAGACAAGTGACACATGGCCGGGATTCAAACCCGGGTCCTCAGTGCCGCAGTCCCAGTGCTAACCACTGCGCCTCGCGCTGCCCTCACATGAATTATTTTAACATTTTAATTTTCATTTCATTTGACTTGCAAGTTCGGTAACCAACGCCAAACAAATAGCTGATATTGAATTGGGGAAAATGAACCAAAGCTTGGAGGCTTTTGAAGGTGACTAGAAAAGTTTCACAAGTATTTCTGTGTGTATGACTAACTTAGCAATATTTATATCTGTCTAATTATGATAGTTTTTGTCTTTATGCAAGAGCAAGTCAGTTAGGTCCCCCTCCTATCCTTTCCTCATAATCCTGAAATATTTTTTAGTTTTGAAAGCAGCAATTGTATCTTCACACTCCAGGTAGTGCATTCCAGATTGTAACTATTTGCTGCATTTTTTTAAAAACCCTTTCCTCTGCTATTGGCTCTTTTGCCAAACACCTTGGTGTTTGTCTTTCTCGATGCTTCTACTACTGGGAGCAGTTTCTATTACTGGGAGCAGTTTCTCTTTTGCTACTCTTGTTTACATCCCCATCATTTTGAATACCCCTATCAAATCTCCTCTCACCTCTTCTCCAAGTAGAGCAGACCCAGCATCTCCAATCTATTCAAGTCACTGAATCTCTTTCGTGGAACCATTCTGGGGTTCTTTTCTGCAGTCTGTCTAAAGCCTTGCAAATTATGGTGCCTAAAATTGGATGCAATAATTCAGTTGAGGCCCAACCAAAGTTTTTTATAAATGTTCTTCATAATTTTATTTTGTACTCTACACGTCCTTTTATAAACCCAAGGATCCCAATGCCTTTTACCTAACTCCCCTACCTACAATTTGTACACTAGCTTAATTTGCTGCCAGGAAAGTCTGCTCCTGTAAGGCCTTTAGAATTATACCTTTTATTTATATTTTGTCTCCTCATTCTTCCCATCAAAATATGTCACTTCATATTCCTCGGCATTAAATTTAATCTGGCACATGCTAGCCTATTACACCAGTTTATCTAAATCCACATGGAAGTTCATTACTATCTTCTCTCTGTTCACAATGCTTGTTACTTGTGTTTTATGTCATCTGCAAATTTTGACTGTCCAGCTGAGCTCATTAATATATCAAGAAAAGCAATGATCTTGATGCCAACCCTTGAAACCCCACTGGATGCTTCCCTCCAGCCTGAAAAGCAACACTGCTTTCAATTTCTTTTTACTCAGCCAGCTTGACAATCATGCTGCTGCTTTCCCTTTTTATTTCATGGGTTTCAACGTTGCTGGCAAGTCTCTTTTGTAGCATTTTATCAAAATTCTTTTGGAAGTCCATGTAGAACGCAACTGCATTAGCCATCTGTTACATCATCAAAAAGCTCAATCAAGTTAGTTAACACTATATTTTAACAGAACTAGGCAGGATAGATGCAGGGAAGATGTTACCAATGATGGGTGTGTCCAGAACCAGGGGTCACTGTCTTGAGGATTCAGGGTAAACCACTTTGGACAGATATGAGACATTTCTTCACCTAAAGAGTGGTGAGCCTGTGGAATTCATTACCACAGGAAGTAGTTCATGCTAAAACATTGAATATATTCAAGAGGCGGTTAGATATAGCACTTCGGGAGAATGGGATCAAAGACTATGGGGAGAAAGCAGGATTAGGCTATTGAGTTGGATGATCAGCCATGATCATGATGAATGGCGGAGCATGCTCGAAGGGCCAAAAGGCCTCCTCCTCCTATCTTCTGTGTATCTATGTATATGCTTTTAAGACCAGAAGAACTAGGAACAGAAATAAGCCATTCAGCCCCTCGTGCCTGCTCTGCCATTCAATAGGATCATGGCTGATCAGACATTCCTCACGTCCACTTTCCTGCCCTTTCCCCATAACAGTTGATTCCCTTACTGATCAAGAATCAGCCTTAAATATGCACAGCTCCGTGGCAAGAGTTCCAAAGACACTCCACCACCTGAGAGAAGAAATTCCTCAGTCTAAAATTGGCACCCCTTCATTCGGAATCTAACTAGAGTCTCCCATGAGGGGGAAACATCCTCTCAACATTTACCCTGTCAAGTCCCTTAAGAATCCTATGTTTCTTTTATTTAAAATTTAGAGTACCCAATTCATTTTTTCTAATTAAGGGGCAATTTAGCGTGGCCAATCCACCTAACCACATATTTTTTGGGGTTGTGGGGGCGAAGCCCACGCAAACACGGGGAGAATGTGCAAACCCCACACGGTCAGTGACCCAGAGCCGGGATGGGACCTCGGCGCCATGAGCCTGCAAAGAATCCTATGTTTCAGTGCAATTACCTCTCATTCTTCTAAATTCTGAGAGTCCCAACCTGTTTAATCTTTGCTCATAAGACAATCCCTCCATACCAGAATTGTTCAAGTGAACTTTGAATCTGTGCTCATAAGACAATCCCTCCATACCGGTATCATCCAAGTAAACAAAGAACAAAGAAAAGTACAGCACAGGAACAGGCCCTTCGGCCCTCCAAGCCTGTGCCAACCATGCTGCCTGACTAAACTACAATCTTGTACACTTCCTGGGTCCGTATCCCTCTATTCCCATCCTATTCATGTATTTGTCAAGATGCCCCTTAAATGTCACTATCGTCCCTGCTTCCACCACCTCCTCGGGCAGCGAGTTCCAGGCACCCACTACCCTGTGTTTATAAAAAAATTTAAAAATTGCCTCGTACATCTACTCTAAACCTTGCCCCTCGCACCTTAAACCTTATGCCCCCTAGTAATTGACCCATCTACCCTGGGGAAAAACCTCTGACTATCCACTCTGTCAATGCCCCTCATATTTTGTAGACCTCTATCAGGTCACCCCTCAACCTCCGTCATTCCAGTGAGAACAAACCGAGTTTATTCAACCGCTCCTCATAGCTAATGCCCTCCATACCAGGCAACATTCTGGTAAATCTCTTCTGCACCCTCTCTAAAGCCTCCACATCCTTCTGGTAGTGTGGCGACCAGAATTGAACACTATACTCAAGTGTGGCCGTCTGCCTTCTTGACTACCTTCTCCACCTGTGTTGCCCCTTTCAGTGACCTGTTGACCTGTACACCTAGATCTCTCTGACTTTCAATACGCTTGAGGGTTCTACCATTCACTGTATATTCCCTACCTGCATTAGACCTTCCAAAATGCATTCCCTCACATTTGTCCAGATTAAACGCCATCTGCTTTCTGCAATTTTTCTCCATTTAAGTAATACTCTTCTTTTGTTTTCCCTTCCAAAATGACCAACTTCACATTTTCCCACATACTCCATTTGCCAACTTTTGGCCCACCTACTTAACCTATCAATATCTCTTTGCAAACTCAAACTGTCTGTATCCCTTCTGCAACTTGGCTTTTGCTTGTTTTTGTCATCTGCGAATTTTGCTACAGGCAGGCCAGCAGCACCGTTCGATTCCCGTACCAGCCTCCCCGAACAGGCGTCGGAATGTGGCGACTAGGGGCTTTTCACAGTAATTTCATTTGAAGCCTACTTGTGACAATAAGCAATTTTCATTCATTCTTTCATTTCATTTCATTTACAGTGCATTCACTTCCTTCCAAGTCATTAATATATATTGTAAACTGTTGCAGTTTCAGCACTGATCACCATGGAGCCCCACTGGTTACCGGTCACCAACCTGAAAAGGAACCCCTTATCCCCACTTGCTGTTTTCAATGCATCCACTATCTCTGTAGCTATTTCTGTTAGGATCCTAGGATGGGGCCAGGGGGACATATCTGTCTCTACATACTACTTCAGTGATGATATTTAATTCCTTCCCTGTATTTTTTTAGTACTAATGGTATGTTTGAAGTATCTTCCATCATAAAGACTGATGCAAAATATCTGTAGTCCTTTGCCGTTTCTTTGTTCCCCGTAACTGTCTTCCCAGATTCATTTTCTATGGGACCTCTGTTCACTTTGACCTTTATATATTTAAAGAAGCTCTTGTGATCAGTTTTTATATTCCTCGCTGGTTTTCCCTTGTGGTTTATTTTCTCGCTATATTTTTAGTCCTCCTTTGTTGAATTCTGAATTTGTCCCAGTCTTTCGGGCTATCACTAACTTTGCCTCCTTAAATGCCTTTTCTTTCAACTTAATATTCTTCATAACTTTTTGGTTCGCCATTATTGATTTATTTGTCTCAGAATTTTTCCTCCTTAATGGGATATATTTTTGCTGAGTCATGAATTGCCTCAGATGTCTGCCACTGCTTGTTTACTGTCTTTTCCTGCTAACCTATCTGCCCTCCCACTTTAGCTAACTCTAACCTCATTTCATTGTAGTTCCCTTTATTTAACTTCAACACATTTGTTTCCGACCAAAGTTTCCAGCACTCAAACTGAATATTAAATTCTGTCATGTTGTGATCACTACTTCCGAGAGGATATTTTACTCTGAGGTTATTTATTAAACCTGCCTCATTACCCATTGCCAGATCGAAGATGGCTTGTTCCCTGATTGACTCTATGATCTATTGCTCTAGAAAACTATCCCTAATGCACTCTCTGAATTGACGTAACTATCCGTTCCAAATTTATTAACCCAATCAACATGAAGATTAAAGCCCCCCATAGTTATTGCTCTAATTTTACAGGCTCCTATTATATCTTGATTTATATGCTTTCTTACACTGTGGCTACTGGTTGGGGGGTCTATACACTACGACCAATGTCTTTCCCTTCATCTGAGCCCAGATTGCGCGTCTCAACTGTCCTCATTTCATCTCTCATTAACCATGCTATGCACCACTTTTTCCCCCCAAAATATCCCTGAATTTTAAGTTCTCAGTTTTCATCTCCTGGTAACCATGTTTCTATAATGGCTATGAGATCGTATCCATTAATGTCAGTTCATCCAACTTATTCTGAATGCTTTGTGCATTAAGATATACAAAGCCTTTAGGCTTGCCTTTTTGCCATTATTAATCATTCTAACTTTTCTTTGTGCTGTGGCCCTATTTGCCCCTCGCCCTTGATTACCCTGTCTATCGCTTTTGCATTTTACTGTTCTTTTATTATTATCCTTCTCTTGTCACCCTGCTTAGGTACCCATCCCGCTGCCAACAACACTAGCAAATACCCACCTTATGACATCAGTCTATCTGAAACTCACCCCTTGCACCATCTTTCCAGCCACTTATTCATCTGATAAATCCTGCAATTTCTACTCTGACTAAATTGTGGCACTGGCAGTAATGTTGCGATCAATACTTTTTTGAGGTCCTACTTTTAGACTTACTTCCTAATTCCCTATCTTCGGCTGTTAGGACCTTATCTTTTTTGTAACCTATGTCATTAGTACCAATGTGTACCTCAACTACTGGCTGTTCACCCTCTCCCTTCCATGATGTCCTGTGGCCATTCTGAGACATCCTTGACCCAAACATCAGGGAGGCAACATACCATCCTGGAGTCTTGTTTGCAGCCATAGAAACTCCTATTTATTCCCCTTGCAGTTGAATCCCATACAACTATTGCCATGTAAAGTTCATGTTTGTCAGTTATTTATGATGTAAATTCAATTTGGTAAATTTAATTTGCATTCTTTTTAAGTTGCAAACCTGGTATGTGTTCTGTTCTATCATCTGACACGTGTGTTATGAAGCCGTGCACTAAGATCATAAGTAGGTTTTCCTTACCAACACTAACACCCACCTCCGCAAAAAAAAAAAATCATTGTCTCGGTTGCGATGTCTTTTAAAACATTACTTGGTGTCTGGAGTAGGGTAAATACTGAGTGGAGTAGAGGCATTTCTTTGATCCTTCAACTACTATTGTGCAGCCTCAATCTCTATTGCCTTATCCTGTTGGCAAATACCTCCGAAGAAGCTGGTTGATCTGTCTGGTCTATTGGTTGAGCAATGGCACAGGACAATTTTGAAGTTTTTTTTAAAGAAGCTCTTGCAGTAAGTATAATGAAGGTCCCATTTCTTCCCTTCCAACTTAAGTTTGTAAATTGCGAGATTGCACTTCATTGGAATTTGTGATTGTACACTGCCATGATCTTTGTATGATTTCAAATGTGAATTCCTATAATGAAAACATTTTGAAATTGTCTGTTGCATAAGTGGGAGGTTTTGACTTGAGTGTCAGCAAATTGATTTGGTATGTGTAATGGGGAAATTCCATATGCCGGGACCCTGCCTTCTAAGAAGGCAGAGGAACAGCCATTCATTCCAGTGGTTATAACCTGAGGATATGTCACAACAAAATATTGGCTGAATTGCACTGAATTGCAAACATTGTTTCTTGTGATGAGGGAAGTGATCAGGCTTTTTTTCCTCTGCCTGAGTCAGAGCTTAATTTTTAAATATGCAGTCTACCCAGAGCTTAATTTTTAAATACACAGTCTACCTTATGAAATGTGTTTACCATAAATATTACTAAATTTAAGTATCAAATATTAGAACTGTGGCGCACTGCTACCACACGGCGCTGAGGGCCCGGGGTCGGTCCAGGCCCTGAGTCACTGTCCGTGTAGAATTTGCACATTCTTCCAATGGCTGTGTGGGTCTCTCGCCCCACAACCCATAAAGTTGTGCAGGCTAGGTTGATTGGCCATGCTAAATTGCCCCTTAATTGGGGGGAAAAAATTGGTACTCTAAATTTAGAAATATATATATTAAAACTGTAAGTTGTCAAGATATCTCAGTTGCAATTACAATGGCCTGAGCCAAGATTTAAAAAAAAAAAGAGAAATTTAGAGTACCCTATTCATTTTTTTACAATTAAGGGGCAATTTAGCGTGGCCAATCCACCTACCCTGCACATCTTTAGGTTGTGGGGGCGAAACCCATGCAAACACTGGGAGAACGTGCAAACTCCATACGGACAGTGGCCCAAAGCCGGGATCGAACCTGGGACCTCGGCGCCGTGAGGCAGCAGTGCTACCACTGCACCACCATGCTGCCCGCCAGGATGTTTTTGAGGATTATTCATGAAAAGGAAAAGTGCAAAATGATTTATGAAATCATAATTTTAACTTTCGTTCCTTTTGAACAGTTGTACATATATGGACGTTATGATATCTTTGAAATTACCACATTTCCCCTAGTTATTCTCTGATGTTAAGTCATTGAAAGTTAATAGAATCTTAGACTTTGTTTTCATGTATGAATCTTTACGCTTCAGTAGATTTTTAACTGGTGAGAGCCTACTTTGCATCCTCAATATCCACACTTGTACTATAGAGGATGTTGAAGAGTGATCAGAAGTCTTCACTTCATCCTGCACAATGGCTGTGGTAGTATCCCAAATGTCTTTTTACCTGAGATGAGATCGCATTGTGACCAAGTTGGGCTTTTGTAGTTGCTTGTGCTCTGATGACCCATAAGGTGGGCATTAAAACATTTGACATTGTTTGGTTTCCTGTTGAACGCCCAACCACTCCATCTGTACAGGAATTGAACTGTTCTCCTTTGGTGTCACATCTTATAAATTACCAACTAGCATCTGTTTAATCGTGATACTTTCCCATTGGAGTGGTGGTCGTGTCTGGTTTGTAGGTGAACGGATGAGATAGTTGGCAACAGGAAGATCCCACAAACATTCATGTAGACAAACAAGTGTAGTTTAAATTGAATGCTGGACAGCACAGTCCCTGAACTAGTGTTCTGCCTTATTCTCCACATGTAAAATTGGAGGGAGAATTGTTTGGCTCTCCGGTCCATTTAGGGTATGCATCATGTGCTAAATAGAGAAATTGAAGAGAATGAAAATGTTAATGCGGATTTATCAAGCCACCTACCAACACACTGTATTTGGGATGTACCATAAATTTTGCTGACAGTTTTTGCAAATGAGCAAAGCAGTAACGACATTTGATCTTTTTCTTTTGTACATTGTGTACAATATCATGCAGATGTGAAGGAAGAGATGGTAAGGATTATATAAACGTAACCCTTTTATTTGCCTGGTCAACATCAGAAGTCTTCTGTCTGAAGTATAAAATTTCAAGCAAGGTATCTTTGTGTTCAGAGAAGTATGAGCTTATCTAACCAAAATTACTTTGTCTCATTCAGAACCTTGTGACAACATCACAACAGTAACTATGGAGGAGCAAAATTATAGTGAGTTTAAAGTAATGATGCAATTCTTAGTTCTGAATTTGTCATTATGACTTGGGTTCTCGTCTGGATTATAAAGCAGACTGTGTCTCATCTATGTGAGTGAAGGTTACTATGGCTTTTGACCAAAACCATGATTGTGACTAATTGAAGAGCAGTTTTATTTCCCATTCATTAAAATCACCAGGCTAGAATCAGCTTCAAATTGATCAGTTGTTCAAAGCTGAATGCAAGTTGTCTTTTTCTGATATTGTGTTTCAATTTTGGAATGCTTCCCATAAGTTTTGTTGGTAAGTGTGGGAATATATAATTTTAAATCTTTATGGTCCCTGTTCTCTCTGGCATTTTCTTTTTGTGACATATATGATAATGAAGATAAAATATTGCCTTCTGAAGATGCAAAAAAGACTCTAGCAGATGATTTAACTGCTCTGAAACCCAAGTTAGCTTTTTTATTCTACTGTAGCTTTAGCCATATATTCTGCAGGCTATACAAAATCCTCTCATTACCTAGGTATCTGTGTATAAGGTGAAAATATTTCTGACGCCTGGGTGCAAAAGTCAAAGTGCAACTGTTTCAACATGTTAAATATGTGGCCTTGTTCCATTAAAGTGCCGGCAAATTTCTAGACATACAAACAAAACATTCATGTACATAACCTCTGTGCTGTTTGTTGATCTCAGCTATGGCTGAATATGAATATGCTTTGCACTTACCTTTGCTGTATCCCTAACCATGGAACTTGAGAGCCGATGGAGGATAGTGTCGTGACATTTTTTACAGCCTGCTCATTGCTCAGCCTTTTGAATGGATACTTTATTCTGTCACTTCTGCCACCCAGTTGTTGATGGTGAGCATCTTGGTGAAGAGTTAAATCATCATTTATTGTGTTCTAACACCCCTTAGTATTAGATCATAAACAACACCCTCTACAATATTAATGCTAATCTTTCTTTCTCTACTACCCTTTTATTTTTGTTCTGACTGGTAGGTATTGCAAGATTCATGTCCGCATCCGAGAGCCATCTTTTTCATATCAACCATTGTTCGATTCTAACGTGAGAACAATGTGCCCTCATCGCCTCCTTTTATATTTGTGTCAATTTGGCTCTGTGCTGATACCCTTGCTTCTCAGTCACAACAATTGTGGATTCCAAGATTTAATCACAATATACAGGCTGCCATTTCAATGTGGTGCAAAGAAAATGTTTTTGGACATAAACCATGCACACTTGGGTTTAAAAAAAACAACCTGCGAACAGAGTGCAGAAATTTCTGACTCTGCTGTCCATCATTCAATTGAATCTACAGTTGTTTGTCTACTTGAATGTTTGTGGGATCTTCCTGTTGCCAACTATCTCATCCATTCACCTACAAATGGTGATTGTTGTAAGAAATTAATCAATGCAATTTTACTCTATCTATATAATTGGTCGTTCATTCTTTTTATTGTCCAATCCTGTTGAATTAATAAATTTAAGCCGGTTCTCACTGCTGTCTTGTAATGAAGACTAAAGGTACATAACTTGTATTGGTTCATAGTATAAACATGCTGGGGTCATTTTCATTGTAACTGCTGGCAATGAAAATCAAGAAAAATATAATTCCCTGTGTAGTTCATTACTGAGTTTGGTCTAACAATGCTATTTGTGATGTACGGAGACTGTTGGTACTCCACATCCTAATTTATTTGCAATCCAGTGTCAAATTTAGAGGATAGGCACGAAAGCCATTACAAACCTTGCAGTTAAGAGAAGATCGCCAAAGGCCAGCATCATTGGCCTGTACCTGTGTCTGTAGCTGAGCCATATTCTGAAAGGTATCATCTTGCCATCAAATGCATAATCATTGCCTTGGAGAGCAACCACTGGAGTTGGGGAGGTAGCCAGCCATTGTTGCCAGTACTATATTAAGAATATCATAGAATATAGAGTGCAGAAGGGGGCCATTCGGCCCATCGAGTCTGCACCGGCTCTTTGAAAGAGCACCCTACCCAAGCCCACACCTCCACCCTATCCCCATAACCCAGTAACCTGACCCAACACTAAGGGCAATTTTGGACACTAAGGGCAATTTAGCATGACCAGTCCACCAACCTGCACATCTTTGGACTGTGGGAGGAAACCCACACACACACACTGGGAGAATGTGCAGACTCCGCACAGACAGTGAACCAAGCCGGGAATCGACCCTGGGACCCTGGAGCTGTGAAGCAATTGTGCTAACCACCATGCTTCCGTGCTGCCCTACATATAACATTGAAGTTGATGTTTGACTTGTTTATTTAAAAACGTGTGATTATATTTTCTAATTGCTTTTTGCAGGAACATCAGAATAAAATGGTTATAATCAAACGTGTTCTTCAATGAAATTAGGTTTATCGCTTTCGCCCATTTAAACTTTTGATTTCATAGAATTATACAGCACAGAAAGCTATTTAGATTATCTTGCCAGTGCTGATTCTTTGAAAGTTATCTGATTCTTTCCACTCCCCTTGTCCTCCCCCAAAACCCTATAAAATGTTTCCTTTCCAACTCTATCTTATTTTCATTTGAAAGTTGGGATTAAATCTGCCACCACCGTTGCAGGCACTTCACTCCAGATTATCAAAGTGCGGCATTCATTTTAAAGGTTGCATATCTCCTCTGGTTCTTTTGGTCAGTTGGTGTTAAGTCTGCGTCCCTTTGTTACTGATCCTTCTTGCCCATGGAAACAGTTTCGCCCATTTACTATATCAAACCCCTCATTGGTTTGAATACCTTGATTGATTCTTCGCCTTCACCTTCTCCTTTCCCTGTAAAAACATTTCCAGCGTCTCTAGTTTCTCCATAAACTGAATTTCATCAGCCATTGTATCCTTCCAGAATTCTGCTTCCCTCCTGAAGTGTAGCACCCAGAAGTGAATACAATACTTCAGGTTGAGGCTTTGCCAGTGGTTCATAACATGCTTGCTTTTGGACTTTATACCTCCTGTAAACTAACAGATTACATGATTTTAAAATCTTTTCAATTTATCTGGACTTTAATGATTCTGTCAAGCTACCTTTGTTCATGCCAAAAGAGAAAATGCTGGAAAATCTCAGCAGGTCTGACAGCATCTGTAGGGAGCGAAAGGAGCTAACATTTCCGAGTCCAGATGACCCTTTGTCAAAGCTAAAAGACATAGAAAGTGGGAGATATTTATACTGTAGGATGGGGAATGAAAGATGAGTCATAGCCACAGAAACCAAGGGAAAAGAGTGCTAATGGCAGTCCCCAGAGAGAACAAAATGTGTGAAAGGCCAGACAACAGAGGAACTAAGATCAGAGGGTAAACTGTGACAGATGTAGATGATGGGGGAAGCAAAGGGGAGAATAGATAAGGAAAGGGGGGATAAGATGGGTGGAGGGGGGGGTGAATATATATAAAGAAAGACAAAATATAAATGGTAAAAGACATTTAAAATGAAATGGAATGAAAACAAAGGGATCGAGGTGGGGTAGAGCTAATCATCTCAAGTTATTGAAGTTGATGTTCAGACCGGAAGGCTGTAGTGTGCCTAACCGGAAGATGTTCATGCCAATGTATTTTACCAAAGTTGTTTGCCATTTTCTGAAGCAAGTAGTAATGAATTTAAAATTTCATTAAGAGCTTTTTGGTTGGTCAGTTTAAAGAAGTTCAGTTGAAAATAGTTTTTTCCCCCTCCCCCCCCCCCTCCCCCCTATTCCATCTAAACCTAAATTCTATGATTTAAATTGTGTTTTGAAATAAGTATTTTCTTTTTCTGTTTAGGTGCACCAAGTAGATTGAAAGATTGAATCCAGTATTGGCCAAGAGCAGCTGCAATGGAAGATATGAAACTACATGGACTGTAATTTGTGACAGATTGGTCTTGCCAATTCTGCATTGTGATTGAATCAAAGGCTGAACTTTGGCATTATCTGCATCGCGAATTGATTCAGCTTTCTTGGAACATATCTGAAGACTAAAACTTTTTGACCATCAAGTTCCAGAATTTCAGCACACTTGTGTTCTGATCCCTCTAAATTTGGAAGATGCCGATCCTGAAACAGCTTGTGGCCAGCTCCAATCAGTCCAAACGGCGGTCTCGCATAGACTTAACTACAGATATGATCAGTGCTCCGCTTGGTGATTTCCGCCATACTATGCACGTGGGTCGTGGGGGTGATGTCTTTGGAGATACTTCATTTCTTTCTAGCAAGGTTGGCGCTGCTGCTCCTACTCCTGCTGAAGCAACCCCCAAACCAGGGCTTCTGTCTCGGAAATTCAGAAGCAGCAGCAAACGGTCTCAGTCTGTAACACGGGTCGATAAGCGAGACACGCTGACACAAAGTGATTCAGCTATCTTTGTGAAAAATGCAGTGTCCCTGCCACAGCTCAACGATAAAACTGTGGAGCCAACTAGTCAGATGGCAAAGAGCCTTTCATCAAGCCCTCTAAAGAAGCTTGCAAGTGAACAAATGGAAGATAAACCGGTCAATGGGGCTGTAAGCATACCTGAAAGTAAATCTGAATATCAGGATGAGCGAGAATTTGGAGATATTACAGACCTTCCTGCATCTCTCTCCTCTGGTGGCTTTCCACTAAAGCATGCTGAATCCATCATGTCCTTTCATGTTGATCTTGGTCCTTCGATGCTTGGTGATATTTTAAGTGTTATGGAAAAAGATACTTGGGAAAATAATATTGATCCTGGCTTTGGAGATGACCAACAAGGACCCTATCCTAATTCACAAAAGGTGGCTGCAGAGGAATTTGTAGAGGAGCCTGCAGCATCAACAGTGGCATTGCAAAGTAACATTAATAGTGTTGTATACACAGCATCTGAAAGTCATTTATCACAAGATAGTGGCTCCGTGTCGAGTTTGGCATCTGGGACTACAGAAGAGAGGCGATCAGTTTATGAGGGAGTTAGCCACGGGGATGTAGACAGTATGAAAAATATTGCTGAATCCAGAGATGCCTTCAGAGAGGAAGAGAATGAAGGAGATGAAGATTTTACCTTCATGGATGAAGAGGATGAAATCCGTGTGTAGAATTGGCCTTGTGGAATATTTGCTTTTTTTAAAGAATTTGGAGAGCAAGATGAATTTCTGTCCTAGAATTTACAGCATTAATGAATTATGGCGGGATTGCACTAGACTCTTACACTACAGATTCAAAATAAGTTCTGTAATAAAGGCTGTAACCAAAATTCTTTAATCCACATAGGCCAGCAAAATCTGCAGCTACACATGATGGCTCACTGCTTATATTCAACCAGAGTTAATCGCGTGTTATGCACGTTCCTAAATGGTTCAAGTGCTGTGTATGTGCTACCTTTATGTAAAAAGTACATTCTGTTATTGATCTGAATTTTTGCCAGTTTACTGTGAGGCCAAAAGGACTTTCAGAAGATGTGGCTTGTCTATTTCCTGTTTCCATACTCTGCCTTATATTGAGAAACTTTGGTTTGAGGTGCTCTACTCCTAAATTTCAGTTATTTACCCTTTCTTCCCCTGGGTTGTTCTCACAGATGCTCATTTGGCAGCTTTAGAACAAACCTTTTCCGCACAGTCTTTTGTAATACATCAAGCCTTTACCTGAGATGTCTGGGTTTCACCTACTCTTTGGGCACTAACATTTCCAGAGGTTAAAATGTGGAATGCAATAGTTTATTTTACTTATCATCGTTTTGGTAACATTTCTGTAATAGCATATAGAAACATAATATTGAAAAATTGGAATATTCTAACAATCCTAAACATTAAAATAGATGACCGAGATTGTTCACTATCGAATTACCCTTAATGCTTCTAAATATTCTATAATCTGTTTTGATGAAAGGCAGTTATAACAAAATAGCACAATGGTTTTGATACACAGACTAGAAATGTTGTGTTTTAGTGTCATTAAAAGCTGCCAACCAGAGGTGTGATGACTGCGTCCTGGCTGGCTGATGACATGCTAATCCACTTTCAATTGCAATTACTTAAGTTGCGGTTGATCTTGCAATTGATCCCAATATTGGACCTGTTGAGTATTCCTGTTGGTCCAGCATCTGAGTGGTGCCTACCTAAATTGCAGTGAATATACTTCATAGATATCTCTGGCTGCAAAGCTGTTTGGAACATCACAAGATCATGAATGGTGTGATATAAATGAGAGGTTTGTTCATATCAGTGGGAACCAGGCTGTTGGTGCATTACCCACCTATATTCAAGTATGAAGTCTTTCGAAGGCTTAACTGTTTTCTATTCCAATGTTTTGTTAAATGAGTGCAATAATTCATGCAATATTTGTTTGGATTTCTCAGTCTACTGTTGCCATTTTTCCCAACACTTACTCCCAAATTACTTCTACAAGACACAGTGCATGTATTCCACAGGTGTAATAGAGTGGGGGGGGGGGGGGAGGAGAAAGAAAGGAACAGATCAACCTGTCTAAGGTTTAGGGTAGCATTGGAAAAGGATTTTTGATCCTTTTAATAAGTTAAGAATTTGAGTGTGCTTTAAGTGAAAGCCAATTAAGACTATGGATATGCCAGCTGTTACCTCACTGTGCCATAAACAAAAGATCCTGCTTCAAGCCCTTTTGAGATGAAGAGTGAATATTCTAGTCTACATGAAATGAAATGATGTACATATGTACATAAAATAAACTTGTAATGCTTGGGTAATCTTAAATTTGTACCTCCAGTAGTGCTTTGATTTGTGTACTTGTAGACAGGCCATATTCACAAATTTAATACTGGTTGTCAATTAAAGTGTACTTTTACGCATATAATTCTTAGTATTAATACATAAATTATATAGCTGAAAAGTCTTGAGGGCAAATATGCAACGGGTAAAATAATTTGTAATACAGCTTACAAATGCATGTTTTGGAACAAAAGCCTCTGATGCAAAATGGCAGTGACTGCATTAACATCCAGCAATACAGAAGAAAAGCAGTTTTCCTCCAAAGAGCATTTTACTCGACTGAATTTCATTTGAAAAGGGTTGAAATTAAAGCAAACTGTTACAGAAAACTACTAATCAGTAGTTCATCAACAATTTCAATTGTTCGCATTTTGCATTTTGCACCAAAACATTTTTGAAAATACTGGAGTCTTTTTGCCCTTATTTCTTCATCCTCAAGGAGTGGTAGCAGTTGAAAATCAGGATGTGGCATTTCACATTCAGTTCCTACCAGTTTCCAACCTGCTACAATTGTTGATGGGGCCATGAAACCCAAGAAGTAGGCAAGCAGTGCTCCTGCTTGAAACAGGTAGGGGTCTATTTTCATATGTATAAATTGAGATCCCATGATGTACAGTTTTGAGCTTCCACTGGGCATGGTGCAGAACTGTACGTAGTGCAACTTGATCGGCAATGTTCATAGGACCTGCGGAAAGCTGCTACTGTAGGTACATGCTTTAATAATAATACCTTCAGGCGAAGAATGCATGAATGCTTCGGGTCTACAAAAATAGTTCCACATGATTCTACTGCAGGGCTGGTTTTACCTTCTCAGCACAAGCACTACCACCCTCACCTGATTGTGTGCTGACTGGCGCAATTCCTTGGACCAGCTGCTGGAGATGGTATAAGCCCTTTGCTAGTATCCAATTACTCAAAAGACATCCCAATCACAATGCCCAACTTCCACCTATAATGCAAATTGGGCGTAGAAGTATATAACCCAAGCTGAAGGAGTGAAATTACATGACATTGTAATATTCTCGATGAGCAGAAAGTGTAAAAGGAGCATGTTACGGAGTTAGATTTTTTGATCTTTTTTAACTTCAGTTTCTTATCCTAGTCAACGTTGGTAAATTAGGCCAAATCATCTATGGGCAATGCTAGTATCTATTTCTCATGATGAAGAATTAAATGTTTTGATACCCTTCTGTTAACTCCAATCTTTTATCGCCCTGCTTACCTAAACTCTGCAATGCAGCTCAATTTATGGTGCTTTATATACAATGAGAATATTTTTCGAAGGCAGGAATCGGAATAGTGCCTTGTAATAATTTTTTCCCTTTATTTTCATTTTACAGATCAATGCAGTATTGATTTAAGAACAATTTTCTTTTAAAGGACAAAAGTAGTTGCATTTTTTTCAGGAATATGTTCCTGTTGCTGGTGTTGCACAATATGCTGCTTTACAGCCTAAATTTTGAATTTGAAAACTTGTGCTAATATTCGGTGATCGGTTCCTACCATGAATGCTGGAATGTTATTCGGTGATCGGTTCCGACCATGAATGCTGGAATGTATGAGATAAATTGCCATAAAACTCTACTTTGTGCAGGACATTATTTTTCCTCAACATTTTAATCATGTACATTTTCTAGCCATTACATGTCTTATATGGTACAGTGTAAAGTGTTGGTCTAACTTGGAGTGTTTTTGTTCAGCATGTTGAACACTGTTCATTTACACGATGACAGCTGAGCACAGAGGCCAGTATACTGCATTAACTACATGCTTAATGGGAAATGTGATGGTTAATACTTCTGTTGGGGAGCTGTTCAGACCATAATTGTCTTCTGGATAAAACTATGACTCTATGACTTGAGGTCAGATTAGATGATGCAGTGCTGTACGTATGTTGTGTGTAATGTAGCTTCAACACTAAATCAATTCCCTTGTGTTTTAGAAAGAGAAATTAGTGTACATAAGTTGTGTTTCTGTCCTGTGATGTAAGCTGCAGCACATTAACTTTTTAAGTTCCTTTTATTTAAAAAAAATAAAATAAAATCACCTTTTAAAATTGGCTTATTCAATAAAGAGTATGGGGCGTGGGGTGGCAGAGCAGAGTGAGGTGACCAGAGCATCCCAGCAGACAGTAGCAGCAGAACTATTTCTGATCCAATTTCAATTCATGCCTAACTGTTAAATCATGAAGGGGGAAACAAAAAGCTGCAAATGCTTGCGGTTTGAAATAAAATTATTCAAATACTCAGCCAATTGGTCTCTGTGATGGGTATGATGTTTTGGATGTGTAGAGAACATACTCGTGCATGGATAAAGAACATTAACATCCTATTCTTGTTTCATTTGCACTGTCTTCTTTCACCCCATCTAACTGTGCAGGGCTTGCAACTACAGTTGCTGCTGATGCAGAAAACCACAACAGGTGGAATAGAAGGAGCTTGGTTAGAATATTTTTGTAAATAAAACTGGTATGGATAATCTGAAGTTTGAAATATTGAGCAAAAACCTAAATATTCAGAAAATATAGGTTTCATCTGGTACATGAATGTAATACACAAAACTGATTTGAAACTTACCACTAGTGATTTTGTTTTGCACATGACCTATTTTGCTTGTATTATTTTAATGAATCCAATTGTGTGCCAAATATTTAAGAAAACTTAGTTAATAAACTATACTGCAGCTGTGAAGTGCTCTCTTCTCTGCTCTCCCAACCATATTTAACCACGAGATACTACATTGTATGTGTATTATGTATTGACGGTTCACTTTTCTATTGTGTATTTTTTTCCTTGATGAAATAAACTGACGAGTCTTACTTTAAAAGTTTTTTATTTTTGAAATACATCAGCAATACTAAAACCCAAGTGGTACTATCACTAATTTCACTGAACTCCACCTAATATTTTTAAATGCTTTGTTATATCAGAGTAATAAACTACAGTAGTTTATTGATTTTGCATTTCTTTGGTTAATAAACTGTATGAAAAGTGCACTATTTGTTTCTTCTGTGTGTTGAGTTTTTTGCTATTATTTGACCTCCTACTAGCCATATACCTATTGCTGACTGAAGCAACACTAGAACAAAATAATGATAAATGTGCTTTTGACCAAATGCAGTTGTCTTGCGCACATGTAGGATTTGTCCAGCAGGGTCTGGGAAAGTGATCATCATAAGAACTGCATCATAAATACTAGAAAATATCAGGATTTTTAAAAAGTTTGTGCTCCAGTTATTGAGGCTGTGGTGCTGATCATGTCCAAATTTGCTGTCCGTCAGCAATAAGAAATTTTATTGGGAGCAAATGACAGCTGTGAAGTTTGGAATGATTTAACCGATTTTGTGACACTTGAGAGGTCAGGCAGGAGTGTCTTCTACCCAGATTTATTCAATTTGTATCGTGAAAATATTCATAGAAATGAAAGATCTTTCCTAAATTATTTGTTGGAGGCTACAACCTTAACAATATACACCAATGCCACCATTCTTCTTGCCAACTCTGAAGAGCAACTGCAAAAGTTTTTGGATAGAAGAGAGTGAAATTGAAGAAAAGGCTGAGTGTAAATTTTAAGAAATCAAAATACCTTGTGTCCAAAAAGAAAATATACCAGAGTGCAAAATCACAATCACAAACAGGTAGACAAATTGTTATCCTTGGACAGGATTTTTCATGTGTGGGTTATGACCCGAGGGCGGGTTTCGGAAAGGTTGTGGAGCATCGGTCGGTGGGGTTCCTGCGGTGGTCCTTATCGCAGGAGAAGCCCAATGGCCGCTACCAGCATTTTAAATTGAGAAAGGTGGCTGCTGCTGCCTTGTAAATGTGAAGGAAATGAGGACGACTGCAGTCTTCCTGCCATAAATGACAGCAGTGAGCAGGTCACATGCTGTGCTCTACTCATATACTGGCTACTTGACATCAGGTATATGTGCTTTTGCGCCTTTTCCAGCTGCTAGCAAAGAAGGCAAGAGGACCGTGAAGATTAATCATTTTGTTACAATAAAGAGCCGACCATTGAGGGAGGCAGAGTACCAATTTGGCCAGGATCTCGCAACTGACTCTTCTGGAGAAAGCTGCTCTGGGCAGGGCAGAATAATTTTAGTGTTGGCTCTGTATAGAGCTCCAGGATTGCTGGTCAACAGCTGACAAAGAAGAAGCTTAACTCTGGAACAAAGCAGTATAAAAATGACTTGAGGTATGGTTTTGTCAATTGTGCCAATGCAAATAGGGATGCAAAACCCATGTGTTGTATGCAGAGAAGTGCCGGTAAATGAGAGAATCTTCAGATTTTGCAAGAGAAGTGGGGTCGATACCCCAGAGTGAGTCAGTTACTAATTTACAACTGAATCCAAATGAAAAGACTACGTGGTTGTACCTGACCTGTGAAAGAACATTTAAAAACACAGCAAAAGCCCATGAGGTTGTCAACATTCTGGAGTAGCATCTGCCAGGAGTACCCAGTGCTGAGTAAAATAAGCATTTTGTTGCTAATGCCCTTCATGACAACCTACATGTGTGAGGCTGGATTTTCTATTCTCACAAAGATGAGAAAGGCACAAAAGAATTGGCTGATGTCTGCACCTGATATGCCCTCTCCTCCTGTAAACCTGATTGGAGTGAGATTGTCAGGATCAAGCAGACTTCCGTTTCGCATTAAAGGTAAGCGAGAGTGGCATGTGTCGCAAAAGGTTGGCAGGCCTGGGTCCTGAGCGTTTGTTGGTTGCCAATGGGGGGGTGGGGGGCAAAAGACAATTGAACCAAGAAGTGCAATCTAGCAATAAGATAAGATTGGAATGGCCAAAGATACAGTTCAAAAAAATAAAAAGATCAATGCAAACTTAGCTATCGAATTCTGGAATACTACATTGCGCCGGTTTTTACATAACAAAAGCAATGCAGGAAAGAATTGAGATTACAGGATTGTGGTTTTTTAAGTAAATGATGGAAATATCTTGGACAATTCATTACCGTTGAAGTGCTAGCAAGCCCTGCTGACGAAGGTCAGGAAGAGACGGTTGGAATTTCTTCGGCACGTAATAAGAAATAGACTGATGTTGATGGAAAGATAAATGAAAGAGATCAAGGTAGAAAAGAACAACTTTTTTTTAAGGCTTGGTCTTGGACTGGTTAAGGTACTTTATATCCTCTGATAAATTATGACAATGAACCCACCCGCTCCCTGTCTGTTTATTTAAAAAGTGCATGGTACTATTTGAAGAGCAGGAGCCTTCTAGTATCTTAGCCAAAATGTAAGAAACTGCAAATTTGTCTCTATGTGCAAATTTGCTGTGTTTGCCTACATTACTGACCACTTTTAAGGATAAATTAACTAAAACGTTTGGAAATAGCATGCCATGCACTATAGCTTTCCTTCCCACGCTTTAATTTCTGTTTAATAGAAATAAATGTGAGTGATGACCTTGCAGTTGAATAGTAATACTACTTGCCGAGACTTGCATGTGAACTGTGCGCTTGGCAGGAGTATAGAGAGGCCATTACCACCTTTGGAACCATACCGTAAGGGTCAGGAGAGTAAGAAAAATATTGAAGTAGATGCGAGGGCAAGAAACACATGCTTTTGGTAATTGCATTAATAGCATTTTGCAGGACCGCAAGAATTGAAGCTGCTCTTCCTAATGTTGTCCTGTTGATCATGTTGTTGACTTATTTATTTTTTCAGTAGGGGAGTGTGATGGCCTGTGCCGTTGATTATCCTTATCCTGTTCTAACAAAATAATTGAGTCCATTTTGGGAAGTGTGCTTTGTGCCGTTTTTCTCTCTTTTTTGGGGGGGGGGGTTATTCCTATAATCCTTGTGATTGGGGAAGTGGAGTTTTTTGTCACCCTGGTCCCGTTTATGAAGAGGTCGAGTGGAGCTGGTGTGGGGTGAAGGAAGGCTGGATATGATTGGTTCAGACCTCTTGAGATTGAGGATAGCCCCCCCACCCCCAGTTAGAGCTGATCCAGTTATGGTTTTCCTTTTGGATTATTTTCTTGAATTAAGAATCCGTCCCTTTATCCTTCTTTGGCCTTGGAAGAGTTTGTGTCCTGCGGAGGACTGGGTTCCTTCTGTCTCCTTCTTGAGGTTCAGTTGAGTTTCCATTTCCTCCATTTGGTGGTCTCTTTGTATTTCTCCCCTGAGCTATTGTGTTGAGGGGGATTGCACTGTATATCCTTTCTGCGATGCTGATCGCTTCGAGCTAGGCAGGGTGTACCCGCTTTGGGGATTCTTTTCTCCTCTTCATCTGGGTGAGTATTGTATCATAGAATTTACAGTGCAGAAGGAGGCCATTCGGCTCATCGAGTCTGCACCGGCCCTTGTAAAGAGCACCCACACCTCCACCCTAACCCTCCGTAACCCCACTTAACCTTTTTGGATACTAATCTAGCATGTCAATCCATCTACCTGCACATCTTTGGACTGTGGGGGAAAACCGGAGCACCTGGAGAAAACCCACGCAGACACTAGGAGAACGTGCAAACTCCACAGACAATGACCCAGCAGGGAATCGAACCTAGGACCCTGGTGCTGTGAAGCAACAGTGCTAACCACTGTGCTACCGTGCTGCCCCAGATGTTTCTCTGCTTTCCTAAAAGCAGATCTCAATATCTGGAATTTCCCCATTACACATACCAAACCAATCTGATAATGCTCAAGTCAAAATCTGCCACTTCACAAAATTCCGACGGTGCAGAAGGTTGCCATTTGGCCCATTGAGTCTGCACTGACCCTTTGAATAAGCACTCTAACAGTGCCCCGACACCCCCCCCCCCCCCCCCCCCCCCAGCTCTCCACATAACGTCACCTGCACATTCCTAGACATTAAGGGCAATTTAGCATGGTCAATCCATCTAACCTGCACATCTTTGGACTGTGGGAGGAAACCGGAGCACCCGGAGGAAACTCACGCAGACACTGGTAGAATGTGCAAACTCGGCACAGAAGCGACCCAAGGCCGGAATTGGACCCAGGCACTGTGAAGCAACAGTGCTAACCACTGTGCCACCCTAATTCCATAGTGAAGTGCAACCAAATTGTGTTCTTGGCCTGATCTGTTCTGGCGAGTTGGTTATGCCGGGGAGGTGGAAATCGGCACTCCCTCCCAGGGCACCTAATTGTTGGTGTCTTGCTGAGTGCTCGTTATTTGGGTCTTGATGGTGCTGCTTCTTGGGTGGGACCATCCTCTTACGGTGCGTTGCCCTAGATGGGGTTGAAAAGGTACAGGCTTGGCGGGGGTGCAGAATTCTGGAGTGTGCTGGAGACCCTGAGGATACAGTTGGCCGGTTGGTGCTGGGCCTGGCCAGGCACGGGGCTGTGGCTGTTATCCTGTTGCCTCTCGAAGCTCAGGGTGTCCCTCTCCAAGGGTGTGGAGGGGTTTTCTGAAAGGCTGGGTTTTGTTATCTGGTAGGATAGATCTGGGATCTGGGATCTTATGCTCTCTTCCTTATGTTGTATCTCCGGGTGTCCCTGAAGGCTTGATCATAGTCTGAACATGTTGTTATTGTTGCCAGTTCTCTTTCTCCAGCCCCCCCCCCCATAATTGTATGGAATGATTTTGGTTCTGCCCTCTGCCTTTGGGGTTTTGTTGTGTATGTAACTTTCCTTTGATTTGGGATTTCAGTGGACTTTTTGTTTTGGTATTTGCAAAGATGGGAATGACCAATCCGCTCTTGCCTCTTGCATGGGTGCAGGTGGTCTGGAATCCAGAAACAGAAGGCTATGATGGATCGTTGGTGCCATTGACACTTCTAAAGTTAAGGGGGATGTACGTTGGTGCCCATCTGATCATGGCATAGGATTAACCTGATAGCCTGTGATGATTGCAGGATTCTGTGGCGTGGGAGGGTGTGCGCCATTTTGTCATGTTGTCATAGTTTCATGATCCTAGGTTAGGTGGAGTTACTGGGTTGCGGGGATAGGATGGAGGCTTGGGTAGGGCGCTCTTTCCAAGGGCTGGTACAGACTCGATGGGCCGAATGGCCTCCTGCACTGTAAATTCTAGATTCTATCCTGTTTTTTCCTCCTCTCTGTGGTGTTTTTGGTGGCACTAGTTCTGTCTAGTGATTGTGTTAAGCCAGTTGTGATGTTCTTCTGTTACATTCTGTGCTCATGTAGGTTAAGCTGTTTCTGGATTTTTCCCCTTCTTTGCATATGGTGATGTATTATTTTGTAACTTTGTGATATTTTGTAAAATGTAAAATCTCAACACTTTTTAAAGTCTAAAGAATTGTCTAAAATGGAAATATGCACACAATATGGATTGGCTTTAATCGGGTGTTTGAAATATTCAGACTGAAGCCACTGTCTAAATTGAAAGCCACAATATGTTCATTGCAGTGTTAAAAGGTTTGTGAAAATATTATTTTGATGATGCCTATTGTAGACTTGCTAGAAAGTGCTTATTCATGCCGGTCTTCTAAAACAAATCTAATACAAAACATGTTTATTTGCCAGCATTTCCACACGGCACTATAGGATTACACAAGCCATTTGTAGGCATACAAAGCTATTGCAGCTGTTGAGAAGAGGAGCACAACAATTGTTTGTTCCTCGGGCTTCACAACATGTAATAATGAAATGAGCTTTATACTTAAGATTTTCATTGTATTAAAGTGCTGGATGTAACTTCTTCATTTTAATTCCTTCCTGGACTATTAACCCTGAAGGAACTTTTATAACCAAATTTAGTTGCTTTATTAAACTAATTACACAGTTAATAAATTTGCTGGAATCGGTGTCTCTCCATGATGGTCTCTCCATGATGGTACAATAACAGCAACTTGGAAGGATTTCAGTTTGAAGATTTATTTAGTCAATGGTTATAGTTTTCAAATTTATTTTCTTAAGTCACAAGTGTCATTCTGCCTTGGCCACTTCTGAATTATACATGTACAAAATCGTTTTCCAATTAAGAATAAATAAATTAATTGGCATGATTCTAAAACTGCAATTTCAGGGCCAAACTGTTAAACTTTCAATTTGATTGAACTGAACTAACTTGAATCAAAAATGTAAATGAATTGTTTTAGTTCAACATAAAGATTTTAAAGAATGACTTCCAAAATCTTATCAGATGGGGTTTTACTGTAATTTTCTTGGTGGACAGTCTTTATTGTCACAAGTAGGCTTACATTAACACTGCAGTGAAGTTACTGTGAAAATCCCCTAGTTGCACCACTAGTGTCGCCTGTTCAGGTACATTGAGGGAGAATTCAGAATATCCAATTCACCTACCAAGCATTACTTTTATTAGTCATTTTTCAAAATTCTTTGGACTCTGGAATTGTTCCTACAGATTGGAGAGTAGCTAATATAATCCTGTTATTCAAAAAGGGACATTGAGAAAAAATGGGCAACTTAGACCAGTGAGCCTAATATCGGTAGTAGGGAAGTTGCTGGAGACCCTTTTAAAAAAGAATATATTTTATTCCAAACCTACCAATGAAACAATACATAGTTTGTTCATTTCCCCCCTTTTTAATCCCCAAACAAATCTTCAAACATGGACAGAAACAGCCTCCACCATATGAAGAAAACTTCCTCCGACCCCCTAAGGGTAAAATTAATCTTCTCCAACCTGAGGAACTCGCTTAGGTTCCCCCAACCACGCTGAAACCCCTGGTTGGTGGCACAGCAGACCTCCAATTTAATAGAATCCGTCATAGCACAATCGAAGAGGCGAAGGCCACGCCATCGGTCCCCTTCCTGTCCTGCACACCTGGCACCTCCGATACCCCATATATTGCCACATAGGATCCGGTGTCATCTTAACACCACCTCCCAGAAGCTATCCAATTTTGCACACCCCAAAAATGTGGGGGCAACATTCGCTGGCCCCTTCGCACACATCTGCAACCCCCCCCCCCCCCCCCCCCCCCCAGGAAGAACCCACTCATCCGGGCCGGAGTCATATGAACCCAATGCACCACCTTAAACTGTATAGCGCTCATCCTTGTGCAGGAGCAGGTGTGAGTTGACCCGGTGCATTACTTCACTCCAAACTCCCCACCCCATCTCCATTCTGCTTGATCCCTTTCACTGAGGCCGCTCCCTTCTCTCCCAACCACCCATATATATGCCCAAGCTTTCTGTCCCCCCCACACATCTGGGAACTTTGCCACTATCTTGGGTGGGAGGTTTGCTAGAGCTCTTTGGCAGGGTTTAAACTACTTTGGCAGGTGGATGGGAACCAGAGCTTTGGATCAGAGGATAGGGTAGGTATTGAACAGGTAGAAATATATGCAGCAAGTCTATGAGGAAGGATAGACAGTTGATAGGGCAAAGTTGCACTCAGTGGAATGGGTTAAAGTGCGTCTGTTTCAATGCAAGGCTTGATAGGAATAAGGGAGGTGAACTTAAGAGCATGGATTGGTACTTGGAACTACAATGTTGTGGCCATTACGGAGACATGGATTTCACGGGGGCAGGAATGGTTGCGAGATGTTCCGGGATTTAGATGTTTTCAGAAGAATAGGGAGGGAGGTAGAAGAGGAGGGGGTGTGGCACTGTTAATTAGGGAATGCACCACAGCTGCAGAACAGGAGGTAGTTGCGGAGTGTTTGTCTACTGAGTCAGTATGGGTGGAAGTCGGAAACAAGAAAGGCGCAGTCACTTTTTATTGGGAGTTTTCTATAGACCCCCCAATAGCAGCGGAGAGATAGAGGAACAGATTGGGCGGCAGATCTTGGAAAAGTGCAGAAGTAACAGAGTTGTTGTCATGGGTGACTTCAACTTCCCGAATATTGACTGGAACCTCTTTGGTGCAAATGGTTTGGATGGAGCAGATTTTGTCAGGTGTGTACAGGAAGGACTCCTGACTCAATATGTAGATAGGCCGACTAGGGGGGAGGCCATATTGGACTTGGTGCTCGGCAACGAACCAGGCCAGGTGTCCGATGTCTCGGTGGGAGAGCATTTTGGTGCGAGTGACCACAACTCCCTGACCTTTACCATAGTCATGGCGAGGAATAGGAACAGACAGTATGGGAAGGTATTTAATTGGGGGAGGGGAAATTATACTGCTATTAGACAGGAGCTGAGGAGCATAAAGTGGGAACAATTGTTCTTGGGGAAATGCACAACAGTAATGTGGGAGTTGTTTAAGTAGCACTTGATGCGAGTGCTGGATAGTTCTGTCCCACTGGGACGAGGAAGGAATGGTAAGGTGAAGGAGCCTTGAATAACCAGAGAAGTGGAGCTTCTAGTCGGGAGGAAGACGGAAGCTTACGTAAGGTTGAGAAAGCAAGGATCTGGCACGGCTCTAGAGGGTTACAAGGTAGCCAGGAAGGAACTCAAAAATCAACTTGAGGAGAGCTAGAAGGGGGCATGAAAAAGCCCTGGCGGGAAGGATTAGGGAAAACCCCAAGGCGTTCTACACTTGTGTGAGAAATAAGAGGATGATCAGAGTGAGAGTAGGGCCGATCAGGGATAGTGGAGGGAACTTGTGCCTAGAGTCTGAAGAGATGGGGGAGGCCCTAAATGAATATTTTGCTTCAGTATTCACTAGAGGGGCCTTGTTGCTCATGAGAACAGTGTAAACCAGGTTAATAGACTTGAACGGGTTGATATTCAGAAGGAGGATGTGCTGGAAATTTTGAAAAGCATCAGGATAGATAAGTCCCCTGGGCCTGACGGGATATACCCAAGGTTACTACGGGAAGCGAGGAAGGAGATTGCAGCGCCATTGGCGATGATCTTTGCGTTCTCGCACTCCACTGGAGTAGTACCAGATGATTGGAGGGAGGCGAATGTTGTTCTCCTGTTCAAGAAAGGGAATAGGGAAATCCCTGGGAATTACAGACCCATCAGTCTTATGTCTGTGGTGAGCAAAATATTGGAAAGGATTCTGAGATAGGATTTATGATTATTTAGAAAAACATAGTTTGATTAAAGATAGTCAGCGTGGCTTTGAGGGGCAGGTCATGCCTCACAAGCCTTATTGAATTCTTTGAGGATGTGTTGAGACACATTGATGGAAGATCGGGTAGTGGATGTGATGTATATGGATTTCAGTAAGGCATTTGATAAGGTTCCTCATGGTAGGCTCATTCAGAAAGTTAGGGGGCATGGGATACAGGAAAATTTGTCTGTCTGGATACAGAATTGGCTGGCTGAAAGAAGACAGCGAGTAATAGTGGATGGAAAGTATTCCGCCTGGAGGTCGGTGACCAGTGGTGTCCCACAAGGATCTGTTCTGGGACCTCTGCTCTTTGTGGTTTTTATAAATGACTTGGATGAGGAAGTGGAAGGGTGGGTTAGTAAGTTTGCCGATGACACGAAGGTTGGGGGAGTTGTAGATAGTGTTGAGGGTTGTTGCAGGTTACAACAGGACATTGACAGGATGCAGAGCTGGGCTGAGAAGTGGCAGATGGAGTTCAACCTCGATAAATGTGAAGTGATTCTTTTTGGAAGGTCGAATTTGAATGCTGAATACAGGGTTAAAGGCAGGATTCTTGGAAGTGTGGAGGAACAGAGGGATTTTGGGGTCCACGTACATAGATCCCTCAAAGTTGCCACCCAGGTTGATAGGGTTGTTAAGGAGCCGTATGGTGTGTTTGCTTTCATTAACGGGGATTGAGTTTAAGAGCCGTGAGGTTTTGCTGCAGCTTTATAAAACCCTAGTTAGACCACACTTGGAATATTGTGTCCAGTTCTGGTCGCCTCATTATAGGAAGGATGTGGATGCTTTGGAGAGGGTACAGAGGAGATTTACCAGGATGCTGCCTGCACTGGAGGGCATGTCTTATGAAGAAAGGTTGAGGGAGCTAGGGCTTTTCTCACTGGAGCAAAGAAGGCAGAGAGGTGACTTGATAGAGGTGTAAAAGGTGATGAAAGACATGGATAGAGTGGATAGCCTGAGACTTTTCCCCAGGGTGGAAATGGCTGTCACGAGAGGACATAATTTTAAGGTGATTGGAGGAAGGTAGAGGGGAGATGTCAGAGGTAGGTTCTTTACACCGAGAGTGGTGGGTGTGTGGAATGCACTGCCAGCAGAGGTGGTGGAGTCTGAGTCATTAGGGACATTTAAGCGACTCTTAGACAGGCACGTTGGACAGCAGTAAATTGAAGGGGTGTAGAATAGGTTGATCTTGGATTAGGATAAATGGTCAGCGCAACATCGTGGGCTGAAGGGCCTGTACTGTGCTATGTTCTAAGTTCTAACAGTGTGCACTTCGGTGCCTGGGGAAATGAGTTCCTTGCGTGCAAAATCAAGCACCTCCCAATACCTAAACTCACTTCCCCCGTGGTAATTCAGAATTCTCCCGCAACTCCTCCAGCCCCGCAAACTAACCCTCCACAGTCAGGTCTCCAACCCATGCTATCTCTGCTTCCTGCCATTGTCTGTACATCCCATCCATTCCCCATACCACAAATATATGGTTCCCACAGACCGGGGCCAGCACCAATATGCGTCCGAATTTAAAATGCCTTCTCGTCTGATTCCAGATTTTGATTGATTCCACCACCGGCTCTCTCTCCCCCCCCCCAAACATTCTCACATTTGACGCCTAACAATAATGCAGTAAATTCAGGAGACTTACTAACACTTGGCGTCCTGCCCACCCAAACAAAATCCAAGATCAGCTCGTCCACTCTGGAAAACGTCCTTTGGCAGAAAAATTGGGAGGGACCAGAAAACAAACAGGAGTTGGCCTAAACCTCCCAAGAATCTCGAACAAATATTGCCACCCTACATGCTCAAAGGTCTTTTCTGTGTCCAGTCACATGATCATGCCTGCGTTCGCCCCTCAAGAGGTCATCACCACATTTAATCCTTCACGAAACACATCTGATCCTCTGAAACCACCTCTGGCACACACCCCTCCAACTGTCTCGCCAGCTGCTTGGCAAAGACCTTTGCGTCCGTATTCAGCAACTAGGTGGGCCTACAACCCACACTCCATCGGGTCCTTCCCTTCTTTGGGATCTGCGAGATGGATGACTGCACCAGCGTGGCTGGTAACTCCCACCCCCGGCCTCTCCACTGCTTCATTGAATGTACTCAGAAGATAGGGAGCCAACTGTGCAGCAACTCCGCCTGGAGGCCTTCCTGCCCCAGTGCCCGTCTTGACTGCATTGTGCCAACGGCACTCTCATTACCTCCTGAAACCCTAGTGGTTCTTCCAATGCTTGTCGTTCCCACTCCTCCAACTCCAGGAGCACTAACCTATTCAGGAACTGATTCATACCTGCCTCCTCCCCTCCAGACTCTGCCCTCGATAGAAGGCCTCGGAAATTACATTCATTCTCTCCGGCTCCAACTCCACCTATCTTTCCTTCTCTCTCTCTCTCTCTCTTCTCCCTCCCACCCCCCCCCCCCCAACCTCCCACCGTCACCCTTACCTGCGGAATTTCCCTTGACGCTGTCTGTCATCGCAATTGGTGCGCAAGCAGATGATTTGTCTTCTCCTATACTCTGATTCACCTCGTGCGCGCCGTAGCTGCCCCACTGCCTTCCTTGTTGTCAACCAATCAAATTGCCCCTGCAGCTTTTTTCTTTCTGCCAATGGGTCCCCAGAATACCTCCTATCTCATCCAGCAACTTTCGCCTCTCCTCCCTCAGTCCTATCTCTGTGGGCCTTAAACAATGTTATTTTCCCCCAAGCCACTATCATCAAAGCCTCCCAAAATGTGGCCGCTGAGATGTCCCCATTTAAATTGAGCTCCACATAATTCATAATCGGCCCTGCCACCTTACCACAGAACTCCTCCTGTACCAACAGCACCAAATCCGATCTCTGCCCCCGTCTTTGTGCTCGCATGACTTGAGCCGAACATCCAAACATGCAGCAAGTGGTCAGAGATCACAATCCCTGCATATTCTACCCTTACCACCTGACAACACTGCTTTGCCCACTGTTGCTAATGTTTGGTTGGCTCTTAATTTGGCTCTGTTTAATTACGTTTGCTCCAGAGTCGCCAGGTATCTTTCGACACCGCCACAAGGTTCAGAAGCGAATACTGATCAATGACGCGATACACCAGTTAGTAAGTTCAAAAGCAATGCTCATTGATTTACACACAGTCAAATCTACTCATGCATAAACTCTACAAACTAAACTACCACTATTACTAAAGCCTATACTTAGCTTCTGGTGCCCACTCAGTCAGAGGAACAATGGCCGTTGCTCGGTTTTGAGGCTGCTGGGTTGAGCTGCTTACAAGGTAGGAGCGTCTATCTCGTAGCGTGTGTTGACTTGGAACTTACTTGGTCTGCTGTAGCTGCTAGGCTGGTCTCTCTCTTCGATGAGAGCCAAAGAAGGAAGATTCTCCCTTGGGGAATATCTTTTATATTGAAAAGGACTTTGCGTGCTTTTGAGCGGGCCTTCAACTTGGCCTCAACTAATTGGGTCTTTCTCAATTAGTGGTATTGATTTTCCTCCAATAGAGGGGTGGTTCTCTGATCGCTGGGCGTGGCCTGGTGACTGTTAGTCTGCTTTGTCTTAGCCTCTTCTGGCGCAGGGGAGTCTGTCTTAACATTGTGTATCTAAATGTTTCCCTTTTGTCCCTGGAGATGGCTCATTTGTATGTAGATTGCTTGATGGTTTCTGTCCTGTCTGAGAGTTGAAGGTTCTAATCAGCAGACCGAGCTTGCACCTGCTTGTTTCTTAGCATTGTCCAATTTTCCCTGCATTCTTTGCAAGTGTCCATTTTGTAATCTGGACGTGGCCATCCCAGATGGTTACACCACAATAAAGTCAATATGGGAAGATGCCCAATGAACATGTGGGAAGGAGTACTCCTCTTCCCCCAGGTGCCTAAACCACCACGTGTCCACCTCCTCCCCCGCCCCCCCCCCCCCCCTCCATCTAATCCATGAACGCTTTCAGCTCATTCACCATTCCCGACTTCTCCCCTGATTTAGAACTCGATCTGTCCATTCTAGGCCCAATTCCACAAATCCCCACCCATAATCAATTGATGGGAGTCCAGGTCCGGAATCGCTCCTACCAACTTCTTCACAAATTCAACATTGTCCCAGTTGGGGGACATACACTTTCCCACCAGTACACTGGTGCTCCTGCTATTACAAACCTACCTCCTGGTTCCCACACCTTCCTCTCCCCCACAAACACCGTTTTCTTGCTGAACAAGATTGTGACCCCCCCTCGACTTCAAATCAAACCCCGAGTGGAACGTTTGCCCCCACCACCCCTTCCTCAGCCGTATCTGATCCTTCACCCGCAAATGTGTCTCCTGCAGGAAAATCGCCTCTGCTCTTAAACGTTTTAGGTGGGCGAGCACCCGGGATCATTTGAATAGCCCATTCAACCCAAGGACATTCCACGTCACAAATCTTACCAGAGGCTTCTGGCTCCCCGCTCCCCTAAAATCCACTCTCATCACCCAACTCAGATGCTAAGTATATTAAATAGTAAAAAAAAAAATAGGATAAC
Organism: Scyliorhinus torazame; assembly: GCF_047496885.1. Taxonomy (NCBI): domain Eukaryota; kingdom Metazoa; phylum Chordata; class Chondrichthyes; order Carcharhiniformes; family Scyliorhinidae; genus Scyliorhinus; species Scyliorhinus torazame. The sequence continues at coordinate 135,337,618 of NC_092724.1, read as the reverse complement.
TGGTAGGGTATTGTGCACCAGCTCAACAGCAGCAACTCTGTACAACTTTATTTACAACACATAAGTAGGTGACTGTTTGTTTGTGGAAGGGTGGGGAGGGTGGTGGAGACCAGGTGCCAGAGAAACAATTACAGTGGGCAATACTCAAATGGGTTTGGTGGTGTTGTCGCTTCTCCCGGACGGATCTTGCTGCCGTCTCGCGCTCCCTGCCACTTCTGCCGTGCCTCCTGTCTTTCGTCTTCATTCTCCTCATTCCCTACTCCTGGAGATGCCCTGTTCGTTATTGTATCCCGTGCCTTCCTTCCGGCTCTCATTTCCATGCCTACCCCCCCCCCCCCCCCCCAACCTCCCTTATTCTCCTCTCTTGTTCCCTGTCTCTTCCACCCCCCCCCCCCCCTCCTGTGGTTCGCCTTTCTTTCCTCGTAGGCTTAGCTGTCCCCCGTGCCCTGGCTACTCCCCCCTGATTCTTGGCTACCTGGCTATTCTTCCTCTCGTTTGTTGGCCACAAACAGGTCCCGGAACAATTGCGTGAATGGCTCCCACGTTCTGTAGAAGCCAACGTCTGACCTGCGGGTGGCGAATTTGATTTTCTCTATTTGGAGAGATTCCGCGAGGTCGGACAGCCAGTCTGCAGCTTTGGGTGGTGCTGCTGACCACCAGCTGAACAGGATTCTACGGCGGGCAATCAGGGAGGCAAAGGCAAGGGCGTCCGCCCTCCTCCCCAGGAATAGATCTGGCTGGTCCAAAACCCCGAAGACCGCCACTTTCGGGCATGGCTCCACCCTCACCCCCACCACCTTGGACATTGCCTCGAAGAAGGCAGTCCAGTACTTCACAAGTCTGGGGCAAGACCAGAACATGTGCGCGTGGTTGGCCGGGCCTCCTTGGCACCGTTCACATCTATTTTTATCCAGTCCTGAAGCAATCCTGTACGAAAGGAATCTTCCTCTCGAGTCCCCAATTATATGATTGGTCTGGGCCTTGGATAAGTCAAAATTTATCTGGTGGAGTGGATTTCTGATACATGGTTAAAAAATTTCAAGTGCAGATTCAGCTTAAGAAGTTGCTGAAATTAATGATGGCACTGTAGTTTGTTGGTTTTGGCTGGCTCTTGCTGCAATGGTGCTTGTGCTCAGCCTCATTTTTAAATTCCTCCCCGTTCCAGTGCTATGCATTTGGGTTGCAAAAGCTACAAATCTACAAGATGCACTGCAGGAACTCACCAAGGTAACTTCAAAAGTCACGACCACTGCCATCTAGAAGGATGAGCAGCATATACTTGGGAACACTATCACCTGCAAGTTCCCCTCCAAGTCACTTACCATCCTCACATGGAAATATATTGCCATTCCTTCACTCCGTCTCTGGGTCAAAAATCCTGGACGCCCTCCCTCTTAGCGCAGTGGGTGTATCTACACCTCACGAACCAGCGGTTCACGAAGGCAGCCCACCACCACCTTCTCGAGAACAGTAAGGGATCGGTAACAAATGCTGGCCTAGTCCGTGATGCCCCCATCTCGTAAAAATTATTTTAAAAAAAATTCCCAGCCTTTAGCGGTCTTCAAAGCTGGTTCTTTAGTAGCAATTTCTGTGGAATGTTTTATTTTCTGAGCAAGCTCTGTGCGGAAATATTTTTTTCTGACATTTTTAAATGCCAATTTCTTTTTTTTTTTTTTGGAATACATTTAGAGCAACCAATTCGGGTTTTTTTCCAATAAGGGGCAATTTAGCATGGCCAATCCACCTACGCTGCACATTTTTGGGTTGTGGGGGTGAAACCCACGCAAACACGGAGAATGTGCAAACTGCACACGGACAGTGACCCAGAGCCGGGATCAAACCTGGGACCTCAGCGCCGTGAGGCAGCAGTGCTACCACTGCGCCGCATATGCCAATTTCTGACCTGAACTATTTAAAAGTTTCTCAGGACTTGCTGTTTCCTGGAATTTTAAAGGTTTAGCTCCCTGAGTCTGCACTCTGGGCATTGAAGCTGTACTTCCAAAATATTTTCTGGAGTCTCCTGTAGTGAGGAATTTTAAATTGCTATCTTCAGCTTACAAGGCCTTCTTTGGATTTTTTTCTCTGGTGATGTTTTCTCTGCGCATGTGTTTCTCAAGCTTCTTCTATTTTTTTCTTTAGTCTTAAAGGATTTGAGTTTTCTCTGCATTTTCTTCCCCCCCCCCCCCCCCCCCCCCCCCCTTTGCTGCCATCATGTTGTAGGGTGGTGTAAACTGGCAAGCACCCATGACACATGACTCTGTCTAGCTCTGGACTGGCCCCTCGGGGTGGGTCATGTGAGCGGTACTGTACTCCGTCCCAGATTAAAGCTATATGTACCAGACCTTTGTAGAATTATCTGACAAGAGAGAAGGTGCACTGCTAAGGGGGAGGTGGGTCAATTGCTCCTTCAGATAACCAGTACGGCTGAATCGCCAGCTTCTGTCTTCTAACCAGTATTTTATATGGTTCCCTATAATGGAATTAATTGCAGGAAGCGTTTACTGGAAACTTCAGATGATTTAACCATCATGAAAAATGAACACACCAGCTGATGAGTTGGGTTGGATGGAAACGTTGAAGGCTCTATTAATGATTTTAAGGGGGGGGGAAAACATGCTTATTTTTTAAAACAAAACAGAGCCAAGAAACAAGAGGTCCAATAAAACGTACCACCACTGGAGGGTGCTTAAACTCAACAAGAATTATTAGGGTCATGGAAGATCGTTCTTCTGCCCCGGTGTCCTGACCTACATTTCCAGCCGTGTTGTGCTGGGCAGCAAACCACCTAGGAACTTTGGCCGAATTTCTTCCTCTTTCAGCTCATTCAACCACTTCCTCACGAAAACGCATCCGCCAGCGCTTCCACGGCGACCGGTTACCTCCGCATTCGCGCAATTATAACGTGTTTCCACTGGATTCTCTGCACCACTCTGAGGGCCTGGCTACTCTGCAGGGATGGCGAATGGAAGTTAGACAGCTCTTCACAAAGAATCGGCAGTTGCACTGTTCTTATTCGAATTATTGCCAGGCAATTGTCAAATGCCACCAGCTACCTGGTATTTTTTTCCCAAAAAATATACTTTATTCATAAAATCTAACATAAACGTTACAGAACATTTCGAATTGTCTTGACTGTACATTTCCATCAGAGTTACACATGCCCTTGACTTTCTTCCATTCAATTGTGATAATATTACACACACATCACTCTTTACGTTACAATTCCGTCTTAAATATTTACATTGTCATGTTTCTTTTATACATTGGAGTGTTGGTGGCCCAGACCGAGGGGGGTTTGCACTGTTACCCGCCCCTCGGTGTACATTTGCTGGAAAGACCTTAAGGTCTTTCCCCATTGCGCCTTGGCGGCAGCTGCCCCAAGCTTGAGTGCGTCCCTCAGCACGTAGTCCTGGACCTTGGAATGTGCCAGTTTGCAACACTCGGTCGAGGACAATTCTTTGCACTGGAAGATCAGCAAGTTTCGGGTAGATCAAAGAGCGTCTTTCACCGAGTTGATGACCTTCCAGCAGCAGTTGATGTTTGTCTCGGTGTGTGTCCCTGGAAACAGTCCGTAGAGCACAGAGTCCTGTGTCACAGAGCTGCTCGGGATGAACCTTGACAAGTACCACTGCATCTCTCTCCAGAGCTGGTATTACTGCAGGCTGCCTGGACCACCTACCTGTCCACATTGCTGTGGTGATGAGTGTCCAGGGGGAAAAAAGGGATTCTTAATAGGGTCGAGCACCTTACAGTGGTAGTATTTTGAACTGGATTATTTTAAAACCTCCAAACAACATCAAGAAGAGAGCACTGTTTATATAATGCCATCCATTCCAACTAAAAGATGCTGAAATTTATAATCTTGCTGAAAAGGGGTTTGGAGCAAAATCGGAGCCTTTGTCTGTGAAGGGGGTAGGGTTGCCAAACCTGCATGCTTGACCTGGAGTCTCCAGGATTTGGATGGAGGTCAATCTCCAGGGCACAGGTCTGCGTAACCCTGGAGAAAAATCATCAGGGCATTAATAAATATTTATTTGTCATTGCCTTTGAATATTTCTCTCCACCAGATATATTGAGAATTGATGGGGGGGGGGGGGGGGGGGGAGCTTGCTGATGGTATCATCCAATTGGGTATTAAGCCTTTTTCTTTCTTTTTACCATTTTATCCTCGGAAGGCAGTATGTTACAAGGGTGGATGTGTTGGACAACGAATGGTAGAAGCGTGGGGGGGAAGTCATGTGAAGCCTCCAGGAATACATTTAATCACAGTCGGCAACCCTTGAAATGGCCTATGGTATTTCAATGTGGCTGTGGCCTGAGCAGTCCAGTTGAAAATCTAAATTTCACTCTCGTGGTTTTATTTTAAGATCAAAACAGATTTAAAATATAGAAATGCCCAATGCACCATTTTAAAAGTAAAAGGTCTAAAATGTTCAGCGAAGGGCATTCTCTTGGAAGTTCCAGAAATGCATTAAGTTGTGTTTTAGATATTAGGATTTCCTCTCCACACCTTTCACGTGTTTAATTTCCCCCTCAAAAACAAGTGAATGATTTGTGCCAAGAACTGAAGTTGAAATGACAAAGTCGGGTGGCACAGTGGTTAGCACTGCTGCCCCACAGCTCCAGGCACCCGGGTTCAATTCCAGCCTCGGGTGACTGTGTGGAGTTTGCACGTTCTCCCCATGTCTGGGTGGGGTTTTCTCCGGGTGCTCCGCTTTCCTCCCACAGTCCAAAGATGTGCAGGTTAGGTGGATTGGCCACGCTAAACTGCCCCTTAGTGTCCGAAAGGTTAGGTGGGGTTCGGGGATGGGGTGGAGGTGTGGGTTTGAGTGGGGTGCTCTTTCCAAGGGCTGGTGCAGACTCGATGGGCCGAATGCGCTCCTTCTGCACAGTATATTCTATGAACTACTTGTTTTCACGTGAAGTCAGGGCTGGCCTTTTAGGGGCCAGGCCAAGTAATTTGGAATCCGTGACTTGGCTTGTATTTTTTCTCTCTCTCAATTATAAGGGATGCGCAACTTTATGTTTGTTCCCAAGCTGCTTCTCGTTTCGACTTTTTTTAGTTGCGGGTCGTTGGGTGTATTTTGTCCCTGCGCAGCTTCCGTAGGTTAACTAGCGGCGCTGGTTTAACCCCCGGATGTTGCCGGGCCTTTTCTCTTTCTGGCTGAGCGGCTGAGCCTCAGGTAATGGAGTCGGCGCGGCAGACTTCCCCATCTCTCTCCATCCTCGCTCAAATCGCGCGGAATCGGGTTGTAACTGAGCTCAGACGGGGCGCGAAGGGTTGAGCAGCCCATCTTTGACCGTATGGAACCGATCCCTAGTGCGGGAAGTTTTATATTTAAAGCGGTTCCTGTGCTGACCCGTTGATTTTCATTTTTGTGTTTTGCAGAGTGCAGTTTGTCTCCCCCAGCCGCTGGACTCCTCGCAGCTATGGTAAGTCTGGGGTGGGGGAAGGACGTTGTTCGAAATGCAACCTGTTTAAAATCCTGCTGAAAACCTCGATGGGAGTCGGCTTGGGAGCGGGTCCACTCCAGGCCATTAGGCCCACAGAGTCTGCGCCGGCCTTTCGAAACAACACCTACCTCGCCCACTCCCCCGCCCCATCCCTCCAACCCCACCTAACTGCACCTTCACAGCTGCAGAAGGTATTTGTCAACGTGCCCCTTAAATGTCACTATCGTCCCTGCTTCCACCACCACCTCCGGCAGCGGGTTCCAGGCACCCACTACCCTCTGTGTAAAAACACTTGCCTCGTACACCTCTAAACCTTGCCACTCGCACCTTAAACCTATGCCCCCTAGTAATTGACCTCACAGCCCAAAGATGTGCAGGTTAAGTGGAGTGGCCATGCTAAATTGCCCCTTCAATTGTGGAAAAAAAATAATTGGGTACTCTAAATATATATATATATATTTAAAATGATTCCAGTCAGTGCAAATTCCCTCGCCCAGTTCTCTTTGGCTTCAATTTGAGTAGGACTCCTTGATGTCACAGTCGGTCAAATGGTCCCTTGATGTCAGGACACTCGCACTCACCTATGAAATTCAGCTCTTGTCTATGTGGGGTAGCATGATAGCACAGCGGGTACCACTGTTGCTTCACAGCTCCAGGGTCCCAGGTTTGATTTCCGGCTTGGGTCACTGTCTGGGTTTCCTCCGGGCGCTCCAGTTTCCCCTCTCAAGTTCCGAAAGACGTTCTGTGAGGTAATTTTGACTATCTGAATTCTCCCTTTGTGTACCTGACCAGGCGCCGGAATGTGGCGACTAGGGGCTTTTCACAGTAACTTCATTGCAGTGTTAATGTAAGCGTAACTTGTGATAATAAAGAATACTTTATGTTTGAACTGGAGCTAGGTGATTTTGGTACAGCATTATTGTGCGGGTGTGGTGAGCAAGTGTAATGTAGGCAACACCTTTCATCACTTTGCTGATAGTTGGGAACAGGCACATGGATTGGATTTGTCCTGTTTCTGCAGACAGGACATACATAGTCATTTTCTACGTTATGATGTGGCGATGCCGGTGTTGGACTGGGATGAGCTAAGTAAGACTTCTTACAACACCAGGTTAAAGTCCAACAGGTTTGTTTCAAATCACTAGCTTTCAGAGCACTGCATTTCACCTGAGGAAGGAGCAGTGCTCCAGAAGCTAGTGATTTGAAACCGACCTGTTGGACTTTAACCTGGCCTTGTAAGACTTCTTACGATTTTCTATGTTAGATAGATGTCAATATTGTAGCAACTTGGCTAGAGATGTGGGCAGTGTTGGGGGACAAGTCATTATCACTACAACTGGGATGGTATCAGGGCCCATATTCTTTCATTTGGCATATGGAATGCATCAAATTGGCTGAAGACTGACTTTATAATGGTGGGGAGCTTGGGAAGAGATGGATCATTCCCTTGACTGGCTGCAAGCTAATCTGCATTGAGATTTGTGGTCCGACTGCTCCACAGTCAGTGTTTGAGCTGGTCATGTTATCTGTTTAGTTGCACATCACCATTCCTGACGAGATGCGATAGGATTGCAGAATTGCTACCATTTAATGAGGTCCTTTGGTGCTTGCTGCCGTTGCAAATTCTCCACCATTTTGGGTGGTTGTGGGCCAGGGATTGCTGTGAATGGTGAGGATTAGTGCAGGGATGTTTTGAGAACATCCCTAAAACTTTTCTGCTTTCCTGGAAGTCTCTTGCCATAATGAAGTTCTGAGTAGAACAATTGTTTCAGAAGCCTGGTGTCAGGCATTTTAATAACAGTCCCTTACCCAGCCACGCTGGTTTTGGATCCTCTTGCGCCACTCTTCCAGTTGCCTTCACCTGAGGAAGGAGCAGTGCTCCAAAAGCTAGTGTTCGAAACAAACCTGTTTGACTTTAACCTGGTGTTGTAAGACTTCTTACTGTGCTCAAATTTGTCACCATCCTTCGCCTACCAGTCCTCTTCATCTTCCACCGTAGTTCTGCACCTCACTTACGGTATGTAGAATGCTGACTGATCGGCTGACCATCTTCCACCCTCCATAAATGTGAAGCATGCACAAACTTCCTGTTCACCTCGTGTTTGCTGATCGATACTAGCCTCTCTCTGGTCCACCAACACTACCGTTTTAAAAAAAAGTAATTTTTTTTTGTTTAAAGCCAACCATTGGGCTTTTGTCGGTGTAACTTCTCACCCTCCAAGAACTCTGCACTCCTTCAACTCCAGTGTGAGATACACTCCCAACACCTTTTGGCCTACTTTTCCCAGCCGTGCCTTCAGCTGTCTAGTCTGAGGCTCTGAAATTCCCTCTAAATATGAGGCTCCATCTCCCTATTCCCCACTTCCTATTTAACAAGCACTTTAATTAAACTTTGTCACCAGAATCAATAGTGCTTTCTTTGGCTTGTTGTTGGCTTTTGTCTAATTATGCTTCTGTGATGTGTGGTGCTTTGTTACAAGTACTACATAAATACAAATTATTGCTTGGAAGTGGTTCAGTTGCCTATAATGATGTAGACCAGTGATGGTCCACCTAGGCTCGTGAGTGGGCCGCATGAGTGGCCTCCTTCATCTCAGTGGGCCATGAGATTGATATCTGGCATGGTCACTAACAATGACTGTTGATTAGGATTGAATACGTTTAATACACGCTGAATATTTCATAAGTTAATGGAAAATGTGTAATCATATGTCAATAGAACTAATTGGTAAAAACAAAAATATTATACTTGATTGGAAGCTGAGGCTCTCGCAGACCATGTTGTGTGCATTCAGCATACACCTCACTTTACTTGCCCTTGCTTTACATGCGGATTGCTTCAGTCATCGGTAGGAAAAAAGCTATGCGGATGGTAATCAGCAGAATGTGGTAGCTCTGCGTATGGGCAACGGTCAACAAAATGTCTTATGGGCTGCACTCAACCCTGATGGGCCACATGTGGCCTCTGCCGTAGATTACCCACGACTGATGTACACCAATCTTGACATTTTTTAGTGTTAAAAACTAGGAAAATAATTGCCACGTACAAAGGCTATATAATGGACCTTTTGTAGGAATCTGTCTTGTAGTTATCGGTAGTCCTTTTAACTGTTGTGTGTGATTATCCATTTACTCTCTCGTAATTGTCTGACTCCAAAACAAACTCTACATTGTGCATCAGTATTAAGTCAGATGGTCAGGTAATACAATGATTCCATTGGAATACAATTCCGTTCTCCCAGGAGAGAACGTGCCTCTTGGAGAATTAACGTCTGCTGTGTAAGGGTCTACAATTTATTTTTTGCAACTACTAGTAGTTTTAAATCAATACATAAAAAGCTCCACCTAATATTCATTTTCCAACTTGTATTCAAACAGCCTCGGATGATTGCAGAAATCAAAGACTTTTTGTTAACAGCTAGAAGAAAGGATGCAAAATGTAAGTGAATTTTTTGTACATTTGTAATTTATAATTGGAATACGTTGTAACAGATGGTGAATGTCACAAAAGGGCAAGCATGCCAAATATATTGAGTGTCATTCTCCGTTCGCGTCGCGTCGGAAATATTGTGCTGGACCGCGTACCTGACCCCCCCCCCCCAGCCCTGGCAGAAGCCCAGCGGCACGGATCCTGGCAGTGTGGCGGTGCTAGACACTGTCCGTAGCCGGCACGCCAGGTTCCCGACCTCTGGCACCACACGTAGCCCGCGCTGTCGGGAACTTGGAGCATCATGGGTGGGCTGGCTGATGACACCAACGGCATTGTGACTGCCTGCAGCTCATTGTTGCCCGTTTTCGATCCCAACAGCGTCGCCAATACTGTTGCTAATATTAATGATAATGTTGGTGAACCACAGCCTTCCCTTGTATCGATCAAATGACCACACAACCGGTTAGTTAGTTCAAAAAATGGTTTATTTACATACTGTGATGAATGGGTAATGTGCCTTTAAGATCATGCATGTAATGTTCCTTTTAAGACCGGGTTTGGAACCCCGGGGGATTCCGCCTCCGGCACCACCTCCCAGGGGCCGGATATAAGGTGACGTCCTGTGGGCGGCGCTCAGTGAGCACTTCTCTCTGGCTGGCGAAGTTCTCTGTTTATTAAAGCCTTCGTTTTACGAGTACACACTCTCATGTCATAATTGAGGGTATATCAATTTAATATACAGATTACGATAGGATGGATAGCGGTCTCAAGCCAGAAAAGTTTGACCTGGACGCACGTCGGAAGTCAAAGAAATTTTTGAACACTGGCTTTGGTGTTTTGAGGCATGTGGTAAACCACTGTATATTTGGAGATGTACGGTAAGACCCTGTACTACAGGTACAGCGGTAGTCCCTGCCTGCTGGCTCCGCCCAGTAGGCGGAGTATAGATATGTGTGTCCTCCGTTCAGCAGCCATTTCGCCAGCTGCTGTGGGAGGCCACACATTTTGGAGTAATAAAGCCTCCGTTGTATTCAACTCTCGTCTTTGTCCAATTGATCGTGCATCATGGCCTTCCTGGACTCCTCGGCAGACTCCGTCGCCAAGCGTTGCAAGCTGCGTCTACTCCATGCCCGGGTGAGCCACAGAATCTCCGGCCTGATCAAGAAGGCGGCCAACTACAGCCTGGCGATCGAGATTCTGAGGAAGCGCTTCGTAAAACCCATCAATGAGGTACATGCACGGCATCTGCTCTCGACTCGCCAGCAGTGCTCAGGGGAATCGCTGGACGAGTACTTGGAAAAGCTCATCGTGCGTGCTAGAAACTAACCATCAAGGTGTGACCACGGAGGACTACATGAACCTACACATCCGCGATGCCTATTTGTATGGAATCCAATCGGACTATATCAGGCAGCGACTCATGGAAAACGGGGCGGAAGATCTGCAGGAAACGGTGACGCTCGCCACCTCTCTGGAGGTAGCCTACCAAAACCTCAGCATGTAGCCCGCGGACCCTGCGAGCCCCCCTCGTCCTTCCCCAGACTCGGCCATGCCACGGGCCTGCGCCACACGCGGACCCGCCCAGACCGGGGGGGCACCGTGCTTTTTCTGTGGGCAGGGCCAGCATCCACGACAGTGCTGCCGAGGCGGTTCCGCGACTTGTAGCGACTGCGGAAAGAAGGGGCATTTTGCGAGGGTCTGCCTGACCAGGCCCAAGGCCCGGAAGCAAAAAGCCCAACAGGCCCGAAAATCGAGCTCGCAGGCCCCGAAACGCGGCTCCGTGCCGGCTGGACACGCCCTTTTCTGACATCATTGGCCTCGTGCGAGCCATGGGGCGTCCATCTTGGCGGCGGCCATTTTCTAAACCTGACACGTGTGACCGATGGGGGCGGCCATTTTGTGACTGACTCGGCAGAAGACGCCGACTACCCACAGCTGGGAGCAATCACCCTCGACCAGTCGCGGCCAAAGCACCTGCGGAACTCCATGATGCTCGTCCAGATCAACGGGTGCGACACTCCCTGCCTTTTTGACTCCTGGAGCACGGAGAGTTTCGTGCACCCAGAAACGGTAAGGCACTGCCCCCTACGCACCAATCCCGTATCCCAAAACATCGCCCTCGCCTCTGGGTCCCATTCGGTCCAAATCAAGGGCTACTCTATTGCGAATCTTGCGATCCAGGGTGCCGAATACACCCGTTTTAAGCTGTACATCCTCACCTCTGTGCCCCCCTGCTGCTGCTCGACCTTTCTCCTATTATGCCCAGTGGGTCCCCAAATACATGGACAAAGCACGCCCACTCATAAAGACCACGATTTTTCCCCTTACGGCTGACACCCGGTCGGCCTTCAGCCGTATCAAGGCCAACATCATCAAGACCGCTTTGCACGCGGTGGACGAAACCATCCCTTTTCAGGTCGAGAGCGATGCGTCAGACATTGCCCTGGCTGCTATCCTCAACCAGGCAGGCCAGTAGCATTCTTTTCCGAACCCTCAATGCCTCCGAGACCCGGCTCTCTGCAGTCGAGAAGGAGGTGCAAGCTATTGTGGAAGCTGTGTGGCACTGGAGGCACTACCTAGCCGGTAGGAGGTTCACCCTCGTCACTGACTAACGGTCGGTCGCCTTCATGTTTGATAACGCGCAGTAGGGCAAGATCAAAGATGACAAGATCTTGAGGTGGAGAATCGAGCTCTCCACCTACACGTACGATATTAAGTATCGTCCAGGGGAGCTCAACGAGCCCCCAGATGCCCTGTCCTGCGGCACGTGCACCAACACGCAGGAGGATCTCCTGCGGGCTATCCACAATGACTTCTGTCACCCGGCTCGCCCATTTTCTTAAGTCCTGCAACCTACCCTACTCCACGAGGAGGTCAGGGCCATGACCAAGGCTTGCCAAATCTGCCCGGAGTGCAAACTGCACTTCTATCGACCAGGCAAGGCTCGCCTGGTAAAGGTCTCTGGGCCCTTAGAGCGACTAAGCATAGGCTTCAAAGGGCCCCTCCCGTCCACCAACCGCAATACCTATTTTTTTAACAGTCATCGACGAGTTCTCCAGCTTCCCATTCATTATCCCCTGCCCCGACATGACCTCGTCCACCGTCATAAAGGCAGTGCACAGCATCTTCACCCTGTTCAGTTTCCCCGCTTATATCCACAGCGACCGGGGTACATCGTTCATTGGCGATGAGCTGCATCAGTACCTGCTCAGCAAGGGCATTGCCTCGAGCAGAACGATCAGCTACAACCCGCGGGGAAACTGGCAAGTGGAGAGGGAGAATACGACAGTTTGGAAGGCTGTCCTTTTCGCCCTACAGTCGAGGTCTCCCAACCACCCGCTGGCAGGAGGTCCTACCCGACGCACTCCCGCACTCCACTCCATCAGGTCGCTCCTCTGCACGGCCACGAACGAGACCCCTCTCAATCGCTTGTTTGTCTTTCCCAGGAAGTCCACCTCCGGGGTCTCGCTTCCACCTTGGCTGACGACTCCAGGACCTGTCCTTCTCCGGAGGCACATGAGCCATAAGACGGACCCTCTGGTCGAGAGGGTCCGGCTGCTACATGCAAACCCCTAGTACGCCTACGTCATGCACTCTGACAGATGGCAAGATACGGTTTCCCTGCGGGATCTGGCACCCGCTGGTTCCTCTACTAACGCGCTACCCCCACCCCCCTCGCCAATGTTCCGCCTTGCACCCCCACACTGCCTGTCGCAACCAACTGCGTCCACCTTCTCTCTCCTCTTTCCCCCCTCCCTCCCCCCCCCCCCCCCCCCCCCCCCCTCCTCTCCCGGACGCCGGCGATGTCGCCGCCACCCCCAGCTACTCCCCGGCCCCCTATCCCGTACCGCACAAAAGCTCCGACCACCGTGCTCCCTGATGTACCATCATCGAAAACGTCCGTGTCCGCCGCACCACCGCCCAAGCTGAGAAGGTCGACAAGGACTATCAGGCCTCCAAAGAGAATGGACATGTAATCCCACTTCACCCCCGACGGACTCTGTGTTTTTCTTAAACGGGGTGAATGTGATGAATGGGTAATGTGCCTTTAAGATCATGCATGTAATGTCCCTTTTAAGACCGTGTTTGGAATCCCGGGGAACTCTGCCTCCATCTCCTCCTCCCAGATATTTGGGCCAGATGTAAGGTGACGTCGTGTGGGCGGCGCTCAGTGAGCACTCCTCTCTCTGGCTGGCGAAGTTCTCTGTTTATGAAAGCCTTTGTTTTAAGAATACAATCTCTCGTGCCATAATTACATACACAAGGGTTACCTCGACATGCAAACACAATATCTACTACGAGTTAAACTACACCTATCCGCTACAAAACCTATATTTAACTTCAGGACCACCGGCACTCTGTAAATGGATACGGCCTTTATCTGGATTTCACTTGGCTGGTTTGAAGAAAGCTGCTCTGTCTCTGCTGGGCTCGGCCGTCAGGTAGCGATCGTTGGTCTTGAACTTGGCTGGCTGTTCCGGCTACGATTGGGTTGGCATAGGCCGGATCCAAAAGAGACAGCACATGGCTGTGCTCTCTTTTATCCCTCTGGGATTTTGCGCTCTTTGGGGCGGTCCTTAACCTTGGACCCAATAGTTCGACAGGGCTCTGATCACTTCGATTTCGGCCAATAAAGGGGGAGGGTGCCTTGGCAGTTGGGCTTTCTGAGTAAAGGGAGTGGCGCCGATCAGTCTGTGGCTGTACCGGTTGCTTGATTGGAGTTCTATTGTCCTGGGAAAATGGGCCATTAAAATGTAAACGAGCAGGGGGTTTCAATCAGGTTTGGTTACTTGTGTTTCAGATACGCGTATCTGAGTCCTGGGTTGGCCATAATTCCCATGGCCCTTTGCAGGTGGCCATCTTAGATGGCTACAGCATGTCCTGTGGTGCGAATTTTGAGGGGGCTGAGCATTCCAAATTGCCCTGATTCGGACATCTAAAGCCATTCTCAGCCTGATCGTCGATCCTGATTTCGTCATCTGGCTATGGAGAATTCGGCCCAGTGTACTTGGATGAAGGGGCGAAGTGTATTGTCTCCGAAGACAATCAGCCGAGTGAACCTTTTTTGAACTGCCTCCAATGCGAGCATATCCTTTCTTAATCAAGGAGACACTGTACAGCACCTACAGAGGTGTGACCTCACTAGGCCTGTATAGGTCTGACAAGACTTGTCTACTTTTATACGCCATTCTCCTTGCAATAAAGGCCAGCATTCCAGTTGCCTTCCTAATTACTTGCTGTATGTATGCTGCATGCTAACATTTTGTGAATCATGTACAAGGACAACCCAGGTCCCTGTGTACTGCAAAATGTTGCTGACAATACAAAGATTATAAAACCAGTTGTGAAGAGGATTTCCAAGAGCTGGCGAAGGAATATAGGTTAATTGAATGTTCAAAATTTGGCAGATGGAGTAAAATGTGAGATTGTCTGCTTAATGGGAAGAATTAGGAAGGCAGAATATTATTTTAAATGAGGGGCTACAGAATACTGTAGTCCAGAGGGACCAAATGGCAGCCAGCTCCTGTTTCTTATGATCTTGCACAACAACTTGTGCTGCATGTTTAGTTTCAGTAAAAAATATCAGCTTTTATCTTAAATATGCCGGATACTAGCATCATGCTAGTGACCAATCTGTCATACTTAAATACAAAAGCAAAATACTGTGAACGCAGAAAGTCTGCAATTAACTAAAAATCCTGAAAATACTTGGCCAATCAGGCAGCATCAGTGGAATTGGGTTAATGATTCAGGTTGATCTTTCATCAACACTAGAACATGTTAATGAGTTTTAAGGAAGTACAGGCAGGGAAATTCATAACCACTGTTACCATTTTTTAGACAGCAGGTATTGACAATGATTCTGCAGTTGCGGTTTATAGATTCTCGAGACATATCTTTTGTTGCTTTTATTTGATGCCTTACAGTCCTACATTGTCTTGCACCATGATCCCTTTTTTCAATCAATCTTTTGTCACAAATCTTCCCTTCTGTTCTTTTCTTCCCCTGTGCGATCACGTTGGGTTAGTGAGCCCCAAAAGGAGACCTCTATAAAATTAAGCTGCGCAGTATTTCTTTTGTCCTCGGAAAGAGCACTCCGGAGTGGGCAGTAGTTATTTTGACCCAATGGAGTACTGATAATGGGTTTTTCAGTTATCCTAATATAGATTAGGATATTGATAGTGCATAGGGGAGGGGGAGAAGTGTTTCTGAAATGTGTTCTGGTGAATATTTTTGATTATCCTTGTGGCCCAAAGAAGGAGGAGGCATTTCCTGAAGCTTGTCCTGGGAAACGAGGTGAGTCAAGTGGACGTGTTGCAGTTGGGGAATGTTTTGGAGAAAATGATCAGTTTCTTAAGATTTGGGTTATTCATGGGAAAGAACCAGGAGCAATCTAAAGTAATAGTATCAGGAGAATAAATGTCATTGGGGTGAATTAATCTTTCCCAGGTGAATTGGAATGATGGTTTGCTTTTGAAAATGTTTTAGTTTTCATACAGTTCATTCATGTTCCCATTGAGACTGGGGGGAGGGGAGTTGGGGAAAACATTGGAAAACCAAATGATTTTGGAGCTGAGGAGCTTTAGGTACATACAATACAATAGAACATTACAGCGCAGTACAGGCCCTTCAGCCCTCGATGTTGCGTTGACCTGTGAAACCAATCTAAAGCCCATCTGCACTATTCCATTATCATCCATATGTTTATCCAATGACCACTTAAATGCCCTTAATGTTGGTGAGTCCACTACTGTTGCAGGCAGGGCATTCCACGCCCTTATTACTCTGAGTAAAGAACCTACCTCTGACATCTGTCCGACATCTATCTCCCCTCAAGCTAGCCATCACCATCCGAGGAAAGCCACCACCATCCGAGGAAAAAGGCTCTCCCTGTCCACTCTATCTAATCCTTTGATCATTTTGTATGCCTCTATTAAGTCACCTCTTAACCTTCTCTCTAACAAAAACAGCCTCAAGTCCCTCAGCCTTTCCTCATAAGATCTTCCCTCCATACCAGGCAACATCCTGGTAAATCTCCTCTGCACCCTTTCCAATGCTTCCACATCCTTCCTATAATGTGGCGATAGGTTGGAAAAATTGGGTGGGGGGGGGGGGGGGGGGGATTCTCCTTGGTGCAGTGACGGTTGAGAAGAGATTTCATGTCTCTAAAAATTATAGACCGAATAGATGAAGATGCACTGTTCCCATTGGCAGTGGGGTCAAGAATCAGAGGACATCCATTTAACATTGTTGGTAAAAGAAGCAATGGCAACTTAAGGAGAAACCTTTTCGTGTATCAAATAGAGGATCTGGAATGTACTGCCTTGAAAGTGTTAATATAGATTCAAATGGGGTGAAAAGGGAATTGAATACACCTGGAAAAAGATTGCAGAACGAAGATAAAAGGACAAAATGAGTCGCTCCTGCAAAGAGCAGCACAGATACAATAGACTGAATGTCCTTCTGTGCTGCAGTGGCTATGATTTTGGTAAGTTGGGAGCTTGGTTCGATCATTGGTAAACGGAATTAGCAGCCCTCCTGGTAGATGATTCCAAAATGAAGAGTTTCAGCCTAGTTTTTTGATGGATGAAATTCCACAAGACAACATTTTGGGAATACTTGAGGTGCAGCGGTTGGCATCCCTGCCTCTGAGCCAGAGGCAAATGTCGCTCGAGGACTTGATGGTCTCAGAAGGTGTTTGTTGTGGTCAGACTGGTTGATTTGGCCAACCTGTATATCCTTCCAATATGCTTATGACAGGCAGTAAGAGCAGGAGAGTCTCTTTGTCAGACATTCTTGATGTGGAGTGGTGCCCCATTAGCTATAACCTCAGAAAACAGGTTGGTGACATGTTCCAGACCAATTACAGAAACAGGAATAAGCATGTGCTTCATCTGCCATGTGTCTTGTCTCAGGAAGGGAATCTAGGAGATCGGTATTTCAAGGTTTGGGCTTAAGGTACAGCTGTAATTGTTTTTGGCTGCTTATTTGGCAGTTGTTCCATCCTAATGTAAAAAAATAATTACCATTGTTGTAGGGATAATAATGCCTCTTGAGGTTGAACTTTCCAGCCTGAATGTAAATATTGCGTTCCTAAAATCTGTACTTTTACCAAGAAGGGGCTTAGTACTAATCTTTGATTTGTGTGAATGACAGCAGGATTTGAATTTACCTGTTGGCCTATATGCATACCCTTGGTTTTCCATTGAGTGCAGTTACTGTCTATCCAAAGTGGTCATTCTCCCTGGAAGGGAGATAGTGTATTGTCACTGGACTGGTGATCCAAAAACCCAAGATAATCACTCCGGGACCCGGGTTCGAATCCCACCACGATGGGTAGTGGAAATTGAATCCAATAAATATCTCAAATTTAAAAAGTCGAATGATGACCATGAAACAATGGTCAGAAACAGCTGGTTCACTAGTATCCTTTTTAGGGAAGGAAATCTACCGTCCTTACCTGGTTTGGCCTACATGTGAGTCCAGATCAACGGCAATGTGGTTGACTCTTCAATGCCCTCTGAAATGGCCTAGCACGCCACCCCGTTATATCAAACCACAACAGTCAATAAAAAGGAAAGAAACCCAACCTAGGTACTGGAAACTACCACAGCAAACCCAGCTCTGTCGACCTTGCAATGTCCTCCTGACGAACATCTGGAGGCTTGTGCCAAAATTCAAAGATGAGTGTTTTTTTTTCATTTTATTGAGAATTTTTGGTCAACCAACACAGTACATTGTGCATCCTTTACACAATATTATAACAACACAAATAACAATGACCTATTTTATAAACAAAAAATGAATAAATAATAAATAACAAAAATGAAAACTAGCCCTAATTGGCAACTGCCTTATCACAAGTAACACTCTCCAAAAATATAATTTAACAGTGCAATATATAATTATCTGTAGCAACGACCTATACATACTATACAGTATATATTAACAACCCTGGGAGTCCTTCTGGTTCCTCCTTCCCCCCCCCCCCCCCCCCCCGATCCTGTGCTGCTGCCTTTTTCCCATTCCGTCTATCTTTCTGCGAGGTATTCGACGAACGGTTGCCACCGCCTGGTGAACCCTTGAGCCGACCCCCTCAGGACGAACTTGATCCGCTCTAACTTTATAAACCCCGCCATGTCATTTATCCAGGTCTCCACCCCCGAGGGCTTGGCTTCTTTCCACATTAGCAATATCCTGCGCCGGGCTACTAGGGACGCAAAGGCCAAAACATCGGCCTCTCTCGCCTCCTGCACTCCCGGCTCTTGTGCAACCCCAAATATAGCCAACCCCCAGCTTGGTTCGACCCGGACTCCTACTACTTTTGAAAGCACCTTTGTCACCCCCATCCAAAACCCCTGTAGTGCCGGGCATGACCAAAACACATGGGTATGATTCGCTGGGCTTCTCGAGCACCTCGCACACCTATCCTCCACCCCAAAAAATTTACTGAGCCGTGCTCCAGTCATATGTGCCCTGTGTAATACCTTAAACTGAATCAGGCTTAGCCTGGCACACGAGGACGACGAGTTTACCCTGCTTAGGGCATCTGCCCACAGCCCCTCCTCGATCTCCTCCCCCAGCTCTTCTTCCCATTTCCCTTTTAGTTCATCTACCATAGTCTCCCCTTCGTCCCTCATTTCCCTATATATATCTGACACCTTATCATCCCCCACCCATGTCTTTGAGATCACTCTGTCCTGCACCTCTTGTGTCGGGAGCTGCGGGAATTCCCTCACCTGTTGCCTCGCAAAAGCCCTCAGTTGCATATACCTGAATGCATTCCCTTGGGGCAACCCATATTTCTCGGTCAGCGCTCCCAGACTCGCGAACTTCCCATCCACAAACCGATCTTTCAGTTGCGTTATTCCTGCTCTTTGCCACATTCCATATCCCCCATCCATTCCCCCCGGGGCAAACCTATGATTGTTTCTTATCGGGGACCCCCCCAAGGCTCCAGTCTTTCCCCTATGCCGTCTCCACTGTCCCCAAATCTTCAGTGTAGCCACCACCACCGGGCTTGTGGTGTAGTTCCTCGGTGAGAACGGCAATGGGGCTGTCACCATAGCCTGTAGGCTAGTCCCCCTACAGGACGCCCTCTCTAATCTCTTCCACGCCGCTCCCTCCTCCTCCTCCCATCCACTTACTCACCATTGAAATATTAGCGGCCCAATAATACTCACTTAGGCTCGGTAGTGCCAGCCCCCCCTATCCCTGCTACGCTGTAAGAATCCCTTCCTCACTCTCGGGGTCTTCCCGGCCCACACAAAACCCATGATGCTCTTTTCAATCCTTTTAAAAAAAAGCCTTCGTGATCACCACCGGGAGGCACTGAAACACAAAGAGGAATCTCGGGAGGACCACCATCTTAACCGCTTGCACCCTCCCTGCCAGTGACAGGGATACCATATCCCATCTCTTGAAATCCTCCTCCATCTGTTCCACCAACCGCGTTAAATTTAACCTATGCAATGTGCCCCAATTCTTAGCTATCTGGATCCCCAGGTAACGAAAGTCCCTTGTTACCTTCCTCAACGGTAGGTCCTCTATTTCTCTACTCTGCTCCCCTGGATGCACCACAAACAACTCACTTTTCCCATGTTCAATTTATACCCTGAAAAATCCCCAAGTATCCGCATTATTTCTGGCATCCCCTCCGCCGGGTCCGCCACGTATAGTAGCAAATCGTCCGCATACAAAGATACCCGGTGTTCTTCTCCTCCCCTAAGTACTCCCCTCCACTTCTTGGAACCCCTCAACGCTATCGCCAGGGGCTCAATCGCCAGCGCAAACAATAATGGAGACAGACGGCATCCCTGCCTTGTCCCTCTATGGAGCCGAAAATATGCAGATCCCCGTCCATTCGTGACCACGCTCGCCACTGGGGCCCTATACAACAGCTGCACCCATCTAACATACCCCTCTCCAAAACCAAATCTCCTCAACACCTCCCACAAATAATCCCACTCCACTCTATCAAATGCTTTCTCGGCATCCATCGCCACTACTATCTCCGTTTCTCCCTCTGGTGGGGCCATCATCATTACCCCTAACAACCTCCGTATATTCGTGTTCAGCTGTCTCCCCTTCACAAACCCAGTTTGTGGACCACCCCCGGGACACATTCCTCTATTCTCATTGCCATTACCTTGGCCAGGACCTTGGCATATCGTTGCTTCAGACATAGTCGGGGGCAGTTGTCCCCTTTCCTTTGCCTCATTAAAGGTCCTCGTCAGTACCGGGGCGAGCAAGTCCACATATTTTCTATAGAATTCGACTGGGAATCCATCCGGTCCCGGGGCCTTTCCCGCCTGCATGCTCCTAATTCCTTTCACCACTTCTTCTACCTCGATCTGTGCTCCCAGTCCCACCCTTTCCTGCTCTTCCACCTTGGGAAATTCCAGCCGATCCAAGAAGCCCACCATTCTCTCCCTCCCATCCGGGGGTTGAGCTTCATATAATTTTTTATAAAATGTCTTGAACACTCCATTCACTCTCTCCGCTCCCTGCTCCATCTCTCCTTCCTCATCCCTCACTCCCCCTATTTCCCTCGCTGCTCCCCTTTTCCTCAATTGGTGTGCCAGCAACCTGCTCGCCTTCTCCCCATATTCGTACTGTACACCCTGTGCCTTCCTCCATTGTGCCTCTGCAGTGCCTGTAGTCAGCAAGTCAAATTCTACATGAAGCCTTTGCCTTTCCCTGTACAGTCCCTCCTCCGGTGCTTCCGCATATTGTCTGTCCACCCTCAAAAGTTCTTGCAGCAACCGCTCCCGTTCCTTACTCTCCTGCTTCCCTTTATGTGCCCTTATTGATATCAGCTCCCCTCTAACCACCGCCTTCAACGCCTCCCAGACCACTCCCACCTGGACCTCCCCATTATCATTGAGTTCCAAGTACTTTTCAATGCACCCCCTCACCCTTAGACACACCCCCTCATCTGCCATTAGTCCCATGTCCATTCTCCAGGGTGGGCGCCCTCCTGTTTCCTCCCCTATCTCCAAGTCCACCCAGTGTGGAGCGTGATCCGAAATGGCTATAGCCGTATACTCCGTTCCCCTCACCTTCGGGATCAATGCCCTACCCAGCACAAAAAAGTCTATTCGCGAGTAGACTTTATGGACATAGGAGAAAAACGAGAACTCCTTACTCCTAGGTCTGCTAAATCTCCACGGGTCTACACCTCCCATCTGCTCCATAAAATCTTTAAGTACCTTGGCTGCTGCTGGCCTCCTTCCAGTCCTGGACTTCGACCTATCCAGCCCTGGTTCCAACACCGTATTAAAATCTCCCCCCATTATCAGCTTTCCCATCTCTAGGTCCGGAATGCGTCCTAGCATCCGCCTCATAAAATTGGCATCATCCCAGTTCGGGGCATATACGTTTACCAAAACCACCGTCTCCCCCTGTAGTTTGCCACTCACCATCACGTATCTGCCCCCGTTATCCGCCACTATAGTCTTTGCCTCGAACATTACCCGCTTCCCCACTAATATAGCCACCCCCCTGTTTTTCGCATCTAGCCCCGAATGGAACACCTGCCCCACCCATCCTTTGCGTAGCCTAACCTGGTCTATCAGTTTCAGGTGCGTTTCCTGTAACATAACCACATCTGCCTTAAGTTTCTTAAGGTGTGCGAGTACCCGTGCCCTCTTTATCGGCCCGTTCAGCCCTCTCACGTTCCACGTGATCAGCCGAGTTGGGGGGCTTCCTACCCCCCCCCCCGTCGATTAGCCATCACCTTTATCCAGCTCCTCACCCGGTTCCCACGCAGCTGTATCTCCCCCAGGCGGTGCCCCCCCCGCCCATCCTCTCCCATACCAGCTCCCCCCTCTCCCCAGCAGCAGCAACCCAGTAATTCCCCCCTCCCACCCCCCCCCGCTAGATCCCCCGCTAGCGTAATTACTCCCCCCATGTTGCTCCCAGAAGTCAGCAAACTCTGGCTGACCTCGGCTCACACCGTGCGACGGCCCCTCCTTCCTGCTTCTCTATTCCCGCCATGATTATCATAGCGCGGGAACCAAGCCCGCGCTTCTCCCTTGGCCCCGCCCCCAATGGCCAACGCCCCATCTCCTCCACCTCCCCTCCTCCCCCCATCACCACCTGTGGGAGAGAGAAAAGTTACCACATCGCAGGATTAGTACATCAAACCCCTCTTTGCCCCCCACATTCGCCCCACCACTTTGTTCGAACGTTCTTTTTAATAACCCGCTCATTCCAGTTTTTCTTCCACAATAAAAGTCCACGCTTCATCCGCTGTCTCAAAGTAGTGGTGCCTCCCTCGATATGTGACCCACAGTCTTGCCGGTTGCAGCATTCCAAATTTTATCATCTTTTTATGAAGCACCGCCTTGGCCCGATTAAAGCTCGCCCTCCTTCTCGCCACCTCCGCACTCCAGTCTTGATAAACGCGGATCACCGCGTTCTCCCATTTACTGCTCCGAGTTTTCTTCGCCCATCTCAGGACCATTTCTCTATCCTTAAAACGGAGGAATCTCACCACTATGGCTCTGGGAATTTCTCCTGCTCTCGGTCCTCGCGCCATCATTCGGTATGCTCCCTCCACCTCCAACGGACCCGCCAGGGCCTCCGCTCCCATTAACGAGTGCAGCATCGTGCTCACATATGCCCCGACGTCCGCTCCCTCCACACCTTCAGGAAGACCATGAATCCTCAGGTTGTTCCTCCTTGCGTTGTTTTCCAGTGCCTCCAACCTTTCCACACATCGTTTCTGATGTGCCTCCTGCGTCTCCGTCTTCACCACCAGGCCCTGTATATCGTCCTCATTCTCGGCTGCCTTTGCCTTCACGACCCGAAGCTCCCGCTCCTGGGTCTTTTGTTCCTCCTTTAGCCCTTCGATCGCCTGTAGTATCGGGGCCAACAGCTCTTTCTTCATTTCCTTTTTGATCTCTTCCACACAGCATTTCAAGAACTCTTGTTGTTCAGGGCCCCATGTTAAACTGCCACCTTCCGACGCCATCTTGGTTTTTGCTTGCCTTCCTTGCCGCTGTTCTAAAGGATCCACTGCAATCTGGCCACTCCTCCTTTTTCCATCCGTATCCAGGGGGGATTCCCTTCTGGTTTACCGCACAGTGTTTTTAGCCGTCAAAATTGCCGTTGGGGCTCCTATCAAGAGCCCAAAAGTCCGTTTCACAGGGAGCTGCCGAAACGTGCGACTCAGCTGGTCATCGCCGCACCCGGAAGTCCCAAAGATGTGTGTTGAGCAACAGCCTGACATAGTCATACTCGGTTTTTAATCTTAGTGACTTGTGCGGTATTGTCCTTGCAACTGTGGCCTATTACTAAGTCTTTGATTTTATACTGGGTTTATACTGCAGTTTTCACTTAAGGCAGATGGGGAAACTTGCATGCTCTATTCAGTGGAGGGTGGCAACTGTCATCAGTTGTGTAATTTAGTCTAGCCGTTCCATGCATTTTGAAGGAATTGGCTTTGCACAGATGAGTTAACCTTTAGATTATGTTGCTGGATCATGGCAAGTGTGGTATTTTCAATGTTCAAAGTTGGATGTTGATGGTACTAGTTGGAACATAAAACATCTATTGCAATCATGCTTTCTTTGGTTCTCAATCTGGGCAGTGGTGTTCTGTTCTTAGTACAGGTTAAATTTGTGCTGGAGTAAGTGAGTCTGTGCCAAAAAAGGAGGAAAGATTCTGCAATGTTGAGCAGATGTTGAAAGATGTCTGTTTGCCAGAGCCTTTGGTGGGGGGGTGGGGGACTGGTGATTTGTGCAATTTGATCTGAACCAGGCATGCCTGCAATACTGGAAGGCACTTAATAAACCAGTCAGTGTAGTTTGTTGAATTTGAATAACCTGTCGTGAGAGTAAGGGAAGCAGGAGAATTTTGTCTCTGTACAAATAGTTCATGGGAGCATGTGCAACTTATTTTGTGAACCAGCCAGTGAAGCCGACTGATGAGATCAAAATTTTAATATCTTGATGTAGATAATCCAGGAGTTAACATTCACTGGTTTAAAAAAAAATGAAGCACCAGTCACACAGGTTGGCCCTTCTATTGTGGCACTGAATTACCTGGATCAGAGATCATTTTATTGATGGTCTTGATGTGAAGACAGAAGATAATTTTAGTAATGAGGGATTTATCTTGACTCCAGCATTGGTCAATTTAACGTTAGTAGCTTTGGACAGGATATGAGATCTCACTTCTCTCGAGTTGTCGTTCATCTGTTTTGAAATGATATTGGAACAAACTTGCTTTGTCCAGGAATGTGATTTGGAATGTTTCAATAAAGATTTGCTCTGGTAGTCTGTTTATATGAAGACAATGTCTTTGTTTTATATAGCTGTGAAAATTAAGAAGAACAAGGACAATGTAAAATTCAAAGTGCGGTGCAGCAGGTACCTATATACGCTTGTCATCACAGATAAAGAAAAGGCTGAAAAACTGAAACAGTCCCTGCCTCCAGGTAAAACATTTACAGAATGTAATGTACAAATTGGTGGGCACTGATGGGCGGTCAAATTAAATTTTTTGTAGACATTGTGCTGGAGCAAAAATGGTTACAATTGGCTATATATATATATATATATATATATATATATATATATATAATTTTTTTAAAAAAATTATTATTTTTAGAGTGTCAGTTCATTTTTCCAATTAAGGGGCAATTTAGCTTGTTCAATTCACCAACACTGCACATTTTTGGGTTGTGGGGGCGTAACCCACGCAAACACGGGGAGAATATGCAAACTCCACACGGACAGTGACCCAGAGCCGGGATCGAACCTGGGACCTCGGCGCCGTGAGACTGCAGTGCTACCACTGCGCCACCGTGCTGCCCTTCAATTAGCAATATTAACAGTTGCAGAACTGAATGAATTCTTGCACATATCTTTTACTGCGCCACAGCCAAATGGGTTATGGCTTTAAACCAGAGATCCAAGCATAGTCCGAACTGTTCTGAAGGACCAGCAAAATCGTTCTTAATGTTATTGACATTTGGTTTTAATTCCTGGATTAGACAACATTGGCAGAGTAATAGGTACATCTGCTGGCTGCTGTCCACTTGGAACTAGAAAAAAAAGTCCTAATTCCAAATAATTTGGGCACAGCCTATATTGGGAATCTGTTTCTTTACCAGTTGTCAAATTGAAGATCCCTTAACTTACAAATTCCAAATAACTGCTTTGAGACACTCCTGTAATCTGTCAAGTTGGAGTTGATCAGACTGTAGTTCAATACTTTGCAGCACTGAGGAAGCACTGCACTGTTTTGAAGTCCTGTTTTCAGGTGACATCAAACGAAACACTACTCTCAGTTGGATCGACCCATGGCACTATTCGAAGAGGAAGGGAGTCATACCTGGTTTCCGAGTTAGAATTTTTCCTTCCATGCTACTCCCCCCAAAAAACATCTTATCTGGTTATCTCGTTTGAGAGTTTGTTGTGTGGAATTTGCTGCCAAATGTTAAACTTAGAGTACCTAATTGTCTATTAAAGGCTTTGGGGCCAGAGGTGAAAGGCATTATATATAAATGTGAATTGGTGACGAGCTGAGTTTTCAATTTGAAATGCAAATTTCTCCCAGCAAAGTAGGAAACTTCAACTTATTCCTTCCATCTCATAACTTGGTAGGTGTTTATTTGGGTAGTGTTCTGTGATCTATTTTGCTGCCTCTGCATTATCCTAACTATAATTATTTTTCCACCAGGTCTGGCTGTGAAAGAGCTGAAGTGAGGAGCTGAAATCTCTAGATGTTGTTTGGATTTTATTGAATTAAAAAAAAACTACAAATGTTTTGTTGTGACTTGTGATATTTCTGACACCCTAACAGCAGAGGAATTTGCTGACTGTGCACTTGCAATAGAAATAGTGACCCCAGGACATCCCAAAGTGCATCATTCAGTACGGTGTAGTTACTTGCATGGAATTGTTACAGCCAGATTTGTGCACCACACTGACCATAATGAGAAATGACTGATAATATTTGTTGGGTGACTTAAACATTGGTCACAACAGCCAGAAAACACTCGTGCTCTTCAAATAGGATCTTGGTATATTTTTCATAGATCTGAATTGGATAAATTGGTCCATGGTGTAATATTTAACATTGAGCATCTCTGACAATGCAGCATTCTCTCTGTATGAAAATAGTTGGCATTACACTTGAAGTGGTTATAAATTGATAGGTTTTAGAACTCATTTTAATCTTGTTGAATTTTGATCATTGCTCCATTCTAAAAATGCTGTTTGGACATTTTCTGGAGGGGAATTAAGATCCGAAACCAGCTCTGTATGTTTATAGATATATGCATTTTTTCTATTAAATATTAAGTAATTTTCTAGTATGTTAGTTTGTGTTGCAAAATTAAGGAAACCCTTTTCCTGAATGTTACATGATCAAAAATTCAATAAATCTGCAAACTCCAGTTAAATAGTACTAATACTTTACATTCATATGAGGAAGAAGCTAATTTAGTTACTGCCAGCTGTTCGTACATTACCATGGTTGGATCCAATTTTGAAAGTATATTCAAATATCAGCTGAAATATTCTCTCCTTTAACATTACAAATTGAAGTTTGATATAAAATATAATAATAAAACTAAAAATGGACATGTTGAATTTAAATTGGAACTGGAGTAACAACCTTGAATCAGATTTATACCATTCATTAAGATCGCAGCTAAATTTCTACATCAACACAACATGCCTGTCCTATATCAATATCCCCTAATTCCCAAAACTCTTATCTATCCTAAATGTGTTTCGCGACTGAGTGTCCACAGGCCTTTGGAAATGGAAAATTCTAAAGAATCTCAGCCCCATAGTCCTAAATGGCTGACCCACCATTGTGTGATTTTTACACCGCCAACCAGGGGAAATGGCTTCATACATGAATTTTATACACATGAGATCACCCCTCATTCTTCTAAACTAAATATAGACCCATTCCATAGGTTTATAAGAAAGATACCTGGACTTCAGGTATGAGGAGAGATGATACAAATTAGGCCTGTTTCCTCCCGAATTTAGACGGTTAAGGGGTGATCTGATCAATGTCTTCCCAAGATATTGACAGGAAAAGACCGGGTAGATAAAGATAAACTATTTCCACTTGTTGGAGATTCTAGAACTAGGGGGCATTAACATTAGGGCTAGACCATTCAGGAGAGATGTTAGGAAGTGGTTCCACACACACATCAACTATAGAGGTAGAGGTTTGGAAGTCTTACACCAATGGCAATTAATGTTAGATCAGTTAATTTTAAATCTGAGATATTAAAAGGGATATGGGTCAAAGGCCAGTATATGCAGTTAGGTCACAGATCAGCCATGATCTCACTGAATGGGAGAACAGGCCTAGGGCTGAAAGGCCTCTTCCTTTACCTAACAACCCTCTAATCTCAGAATAGATCTAGTGAACCATGGTTGCATCACCTAAGGCAAATATATCCTTCCTTGGAAAAGAACAAAACTATACAATTCTCCAGGTGTGGCTTCAAGTCCCATATAATCTCAGCAAGGTGGTTTAACTGCCCCAACCTCTTTACAATAAAGGTGAATGTATAATTTATTAATTGCTGTATTTGAATGTTAAGATTCATGCCCAGAGACCCCCAAAATGCTCTGCAGACCTGTATTAATTATTAACCAGATTTCCTGTTTGTTCCTCAATACTATCCTATAAGTTTTGTTCTTGTAACAGCCTCTTTGGCATTTTTATTGGGCGTCTTCTGAAAATTCAGACAAAACCCTGTTAGTAACACCCTTAAAAAAAACCTCATCAAATTCAATTTGCCTTCATCACCAGGGACAAGAATGTCTCAATGAGAAAGCGTCGGAGATTTTAGGGTGCTTTGTTGTAGTGAGTAGTTGATGCAAAGACTTGTACTGTAAAGGGAAAAATGAATAAATATTTGAACAAGATACCTTGCTTACAGAGAACAAATGGGGCAGTGAGGTTAGTTTGGGACTGTTCCAGCATAGAGATGGTATAGCCATAACTGGTTAAATTGATTCCAACTGGTTAACTTATGGTTCAGTCCCTACCTTTGCTACACCTAAAGGGTTTGGACTACTTGGATTTGAGAGTTATATTTTATGGTGGTGTATTCACAAGTTCCATAAAAGCACTGCAGCAAAAGCTGGTTAAAGCAACTTATCTAAATGGGGAGAGACTTCAGGGTGCTCTGTTGCAGAGGGATCTGGGAGTCCTTGTTCATGATCAACAGAAAACTAGCACGCAGGTACAGCAGATAATAAAGCAAATGCGATGTTGGCATTTATAGCTAAAGGAATAGAATAAAAAAGGTAAGGAAGTGTTGCAACTATACAAGGCATTGGCAAAGCCTCACCTGGAGTATTGTGCACAGTTTTGGTCCCCTTATTTGAGGATAGATGTGGCATTGGAGGCAGTTCAGAGGAGGTTCACTAGATTGATTCCCGAGATGAGTGGTTTGATATATGAAGAGAGTTTAGGCCTACACTCTGGAGTGGAGGGGAGATCAAATAAAGGTATACAAGATGATAAAAGATCTAGATAAAAGTAGACGTGGAGTGGATGCTTCCTCTTGTGGGACATTTTAGAACGGGAGGTCATAGGCAATAGGATAAGAGGTAGCAAATTTAAAATTGAGTTGAGAAACTACTTTTCCCAAAGGGTTGTGCATCTGGAATTCATTACCCCAGAGTGCAGTGGATGCTGGGACAGTGTAAATTTTGAGGGGTTAAACAGATTTTTGAATTGGTAATGGATTGAAGGTTTATGCAGAACGGTGGAGTTAAGGCCAGGATGAGATCAGCCATGGTCGAATGGCGGAACAGACCTGATGGGCTAAATGACCTACTTCTGCTCCTATATCTTATGAACTTAAAATGATAATCATAGAATCCCTACAGTACAGAAGGAGGCCATTCATTCCATAGAGCCTGCGCCAACCTGTCGAAAGAACACCAGGCCAACTCTCCAGTCCACCCCACCCTATCCCCATAATCTAACCTGCACGTCCATGGACATGGGAAGTTTAGCATCGCCTATCCACCTGGGCAAGGAGGAAACCAAAACACCCAAAGGAAACCCATACAAACACCACACTGGGAGAATGTGCAAACTCCACACACAGTCTGTTGTGACACCCTGGGCTAGTGCACGGTCAATTCCAGACCCACCAGCCTCGGGAGTCCCAAAATAAGTGAATTAACCAATAATTCATGTTTTCCTGAGATCTTTGACCCACAACTGCTCCAAAGACTTGCAGGCACCTTATTTGTAAGTAAAATATTTACATAAACTTCATTTATAATAAGAGAAGATAAACATGTAATGGAAATAAGAGAATAATGGTCTACTAATTAACTACTCAAAACCCCGTCCCAACCTCCACCCAGACACACGAGTCAGACACATGGTAAAGGGGTTCAAAGTAACGGATTAAACTACTCTTTGCTGCTGAGGTAGCAGTCTTTGTATTCGGCAATCTTCCAAGGATGTGAAGTGTTGAAATCATCAGTTGATTTGGATTTTCTAATGTTTGTTCCCAACTAGAACTCGGGCTGTAGGGTTCCTGGGTAGTTAACTTCCCCTCCATTGTCCTGGGCTTCCACAGTAAAGATTCCTTTCTGGTCTGTGCACTTAAACCTTGCGTCCACCAGATGGACCATCAGCCTCACTGAGTCAAACTGAAGTTTTCATAGGAATTTACAAGAGAGTTTTCCATTCACTCTGCCTCTGGAATAAGTCTCTGCTCTTTCTGCAGAAGATCAACTTTAGTGAAGAGAATGTAAAAGGCCCTTTCTCCCAGACCTCTTTAGATCTCAAGGGAGAACTAGCAGCACTGTACCTTTCGCAGTCTTCCAACAGAGGTTAGGCTTTCACTGATCTGGCTGGAGACTGCTTGCTGCCTTTTGATCTGAGGTTAAACTTTCACAGGACTGAGGGTGTCCAAACCCGCTCACTCCAGCCGAGATATCAGAGAGAGAAGTTCGAGCCTTTCTGGGAGAGATTAACAGGCTTCTGCCCACTCAGAACAAAAACTGAAAGCAAATTGGAACCTGCCTTCTGCTCCAGAATCTTTTGGAAAGCTCTACCAATCCAATAAAAAACAGTAAATGTCACAGAATTCCAGAAGAGGGGATTGGCTGCTAGCCAAGTGCATCAGAATGACATCACAAGCTATGCCACAGAGCACACCGTCAAGGGGTGTATCCGGACCAGTCATAATGGGAGGAGGGGGTTCAGTTCAAAATCAAAAGCCTGTAGTTTTAAAAACAGCCAGCAGGACTGGCATTAAAAGGAAACCAGGATCAGACAAGGATTTAAAAGAGGTCCCTTACAAGTCACCCAAGGCTGGAATCCAACCAGGGTCCCTGGTGCTGTGAAGCAGCAGTGTTAACTACTGCCAGATTGGAAGTCTTTTCACAAAACAAGCAACGTATAATCTTTTATTGCTGATAGCCTCCCAGTGCTAGCACTGGTCTAGGTTTCTAATCTTGTATGTTCAGTGACCTTACTTGCATAAAGTCCCATTCTCTACCATCCCTGTGTTTATTTATCTGCTTTTGGCCCCTAGTTTTGGAATTCTCTGCCTCCCTTGATGTTCCTTAAAAATCCACCACTGACCAAGCCATTGATCATCTGCTTTAATGTCAAGATTTGCTTTCTAATGGTACAATGGAAGTTCCTTGGGACATTTGGAACACTAATTGCAGGTTGTCGAAGAAGTGGTCTGACAATGCTCTCCTACTTATGAACATAGGATTTTTTTTAAGAAAGTGGCATGCACCCTGTCAGGTAATTAAATGCAGATGTGGAGGGAAACCATTCACCAGATTTAGAAAGTTAGAATGCAAGAAGACAGTTAAATTGAGATGCAAATGTGTGGGGGGGGGTCGGTGTGGGAGCATGTAGAGGTGGCATCATGCAAGGACACAAGTCTGGGGGCACTGATAATGGCACTTCTGCCATTCTTGCCGGCCCAGTACTCCACAAGCCCGGTGGTAGTGGTGGCCCTGAGAGTCTAGGAGCAGTGGAGCAAATATAGGAGAGCGGAGGGAGCATCGATCTGGGCCCGATTTACAATAACCATCGGTTTGTACCGGGAAGGCTGGATGGTGGACTTTTGTAGATGGCAGAAAGCAGGGATCGAGAGGATGGGAGATTTATTTATAGATGAGAGCTTCCCTGTTTGAAGGATTTGGAGGAGAAATTTGAACTGCCAACAGGGAATGGGTTTAGATATCTGCAAGTTTGGGATTTTTTTGAGAAGGCAGGTTCTGACCTTTCTGCTCCTGCCACCACGGGGGATACAGGACAGGGTAGTTTCCAGAACGGGGGTGGGAAGGGGGAAGGTATTGGATATCGACAAAGAGCTTATGGAGTCGGAGGAAACTTAGATAGAGGAGCTAAAGGGCAAGTGGGAAGATGAGCTGGGGGAGAGATAGAGGTGGGTTTGTGGGCGGGTGCCTTAGGCAGAATTAACACATCCTCATTATGCACCAGGCTCAGCCTGATACAATTTAAGGTAGCCCACCGGGCACACATGACGGGGGCCTGGATGAGCAAGTTTTTTGGGATAGAGGACAGGTGTGCGGGAGGGCCAGCAAATCATTTCCACATGTTTTGGGCATGCCCAAAGCTTAGAGGATTTTGGCAAGGTTTCGCTGATGTCATGTCCACGGTACTTCAAACAAGGGTGGGGCCGAGTCCAGAGGTGGCGATCTTTGGAGTGTCGGAAGAGCCGCGAGTCCAGGGGGGGCGGGAGAGGCTGACGTTTTGGCCTTTTTCTCCCTGGTAGCCCGGAGACGGATACTGTTAATGTGGAGGGACTCAAAGCCCCCAAAATCAGAGACCTGGGTTAGCGACATGGCTGGGTTTCTCGGTCCTGAGAAAATAAAGTTCGCCCTAAGATGGTCAATGTTAGGGTTCGTCCGGAGGTGGCTGCCGTTTGTCGACTTTCTCTGAGAAAATTAAAATGACAGCTGAGGCAGAAATCTAGGGGGGGGAGGTTTAGGCTATTGTTTCATTGTTGGGGGTGTGAGGAACGTGTCGGAGGGAAATGTTTTGTATACTATCTTTATGTTATAAAAACTATAAATACCCTAATAAAATGTTTTTTTTTTAAATATTGAGATGCGCAGTGCTATTTTGTATCACGTGAAGATCAGTTGTATTTATTTCTGCGTTTGATCCTAACACTGTTCACTTCTGAAGATTAACACTGATTACCAATTAGTTTCCGGTTATTCTCATCGCGCTGTCACGGTCTGCTTTTGAAAAGATTGGAGAAATGTGTGAAAGCAGGTACAAAAGATACCAGTTTGTATGCCAAGGTGAGGAATTATTGCAGTCACTGGGTTATGTGACATTGTGCAGTACAAAAAACATGGCACAATTCTCCCTGCTTAAAATGTTACGGCTTGTGCAGTCATGACTTATCAACAGCTCTTGCTGACGCTTAAACCCCCCCCTTTCATATTGCACAACCCAGAATTCAAAACTTTTTAAAAAAAATAATTTTTATTGAGGTTTTCACAGAATATCAACAACAAAATGAAAAAGGGACCCAACAGGGTTAAATGCAAAACACAGTAAAACAACCCCCGTGCCCCCCTCCCCCCTGTACATAAATAATAAATTAACACCTCGAATTAACACAAAGCAAACATAGCAAATATATACACCCCCTCAGATCCCCCAGTGTAAATAAACAACAATAAAATAGAACCCCCCCCCCCCCCCCCCCCCCCGAGTTGCTGCTGCTACTGACCATTGTCTACCGTTCTGCCAGAAAGTCTAAGAACGGTTGCCACCGCCTGCAGAACCCTTGTACCGACCCTCTCAAAGCGAATTTCACCCTCTCCAATTTAATAAACCCCGCCATATCGTTGATCCAGGATTCCACGCTTGGGGGCCTCGCATCCTTCCACTGAAGAAGAATCCTCCGCCGGGCTACCAGGGACGCAAAGCCCAGAATACCGGCCTTTCGCCTCCTGCACTCCCGGCTCCTCTGCCACCCTAAATATTGCGAGCCCCCAGCCTGGCTTGACCCTGGAACCTACCACCCTCGACACCGTCCTCGCTACACCCTTCCAAAATTCCTCCAGCGCTGGGCATGCCCAGAACATATGGGTGTGATTCGCTGGGCTCCCCGAGCACCTAACACACCTGTCCTCCGCCCCCCCCCCCCCCCCCCAAAGAACCGACTCATCCTTGTCCCGGTCATGTGTGCCCTGTGCAGCACCTTGAACTGTATGAGGCTGAGCCTCGCACACGATGAGGAAGAGTTCACCCTCCCAAGGGCATCTGCCCACGTCCCTTCTTCGATCTCCTCTTCCAACTCCTCCCACTTACCTTTCAACTCCACCACCGAGGCCTCCTCCTGCATCACCTGGTAAGTTTCCCGTCCACAAACAGGTCTCCCAACCTTCATATCCCTGCCCTGTGCCACCCTGAAAACCCTCCATCTGTTCTCCCTGGGACGAACCGTTGGTTCCCCCGTATTGGGGTCCACACCGAGGCCCCAACTTCCCCCCCCTGTGCCGCCTCCACTGCCCCCAGATTTTGAGGACAGCCGCCACTACCGGGCTCGTAGTATACCTCCTTGGAGGGAGCGGCACCGTTGCCAGTGCCCCCAGACTCGTGCCCACACAAGACGCCATCTTCAGCCTTTTCCATGCAGCCCCCTCCCCCTCCATCACCCACTTGCGCACCATTGTCGCATTGGCGGCCCAGTAGTACCCACAGAGGTTGGGCAGCGCCAGCCATCCCCCTATCTCTACTCCGCTCCAGGAACACCCTTCTCACCCTCGGAGTCCCTCGCGCCCACACAAACCCCAATATGCTCCTGTTGACCCGCCTAAAAAAGGCTTTCGGGATAAACACGGGGAGGCACTGGAACAAAAACCTTGGGAGCACCGTCATTTTGACTGCACCCTACCCGCCAAGGACAGTGGCAACACGTCCCACCTCTTGAACTCCTCCATTTGCTCCACCAGCCTTGTGAAATTAAGCCGATGCAGGGCCCCCCAGCTCCTGGCCACCTGGACCCCCAAATACCTGAAGCTCCTCTCCGCCCTTTTTAGTGGGAGCTTGCCAATCCCCCTCTCCTGGTCCCCTGGGTGAACCACGAACAGCTCGCTCTTCCCCGTGTTGAGCTTGTACCCCGAGAAATCCCCGAACTCCCTGAGGATCCTCATTACCTCCGGCATTCCCCCCCACCATGTCCGCCACATATAGCAGCAAGTCGTCCGCATAGAGCGACACCCTATGCTCCTCCCCACCCCGCACCAACCCCCTCCAGTTCCTCGACTCCCTCAGTGCCATAGCCAGGGGTTCAATCGCCAGTGCGAAGAGCAGGGGGGACAGGGGACACCTCTGCCTCGACCCTCGGTGCAACCGAAAGTACTCAGACCTCCTCTTGTTCGTGGCCACACTCGCCATCAGGACCTCGTACAACAGCCTAACCCACCTGACAAACCCTTCCCCAAACCCAAACCTCTTCAGCACCTCCCACAAGTACCCCCACTCTACCCTATCGAAGGCCTTCTCAGCGTCCATCGCCACCAGTCTCCGCCTCCCCCTCCCTCGCCGGCATCATGATAACGTTCAAAAGCCTCCGCACATTCGCGTTCAACGCCATCTGGTTTTCGTGGATGACCTGCGACACTCAATCCTCGTGGCTAAGAACTTCGCCAGCACCTTGGCATCTACATTTAGCAACGAAATCGGCCTGTAAGACCCACACTGCAGGGGATCCTTGTCCCTCTTCATGATTAAGGAGATCAGTGCCCAGGATATTGTCGGGGGCAGAGCCCCCCCCTCCCTTGCCTCATTGAAGGTCCTAACTAGCAACGGGCCCAGCAGGTCCATATATTTTTTGTAGAATTCGACCGGGAAACCGTCCGGCCCTGTGCCTTCCCTGCCTGCATGTTTCTTATCCCTTTGGTCAGCTCCTCCAGCCCAATCGGGGCCCCCAATCCCGCCACCAGTCCCTCCTCCACTTTCGGAAACCTCAATTGGTCCAGAAAGCGGCCCATCCCTCCCTCCTCCAGTGGGGCCTCGGACTGATACAATTCCTCATAAAAGTCCCTGAAGACCCCATTGATGCCCAACCCACTCCGCACCACACTCCCTCCCCTGTCCTTAACTCCCCCGATCTCCCTAGCTGCATCCCGCTTCCGAAGCTGATGCGCCAGCATCCGGCTTGCCTTTTCCCCATACTCGTAAATCGCCCCCTGGGCCTTCCTCCACTGCACCACTGCCTTCCTGGTGGTCACCAGGTCGAATTCGGCCTGGAGGCTGCGCCTCTTCCTCAACAGTCCTTCCTCAGGCACCTCCGCATATCTCCTGTCTACCCTCACCATCTCCCCCACCAGCCTCTCCCTCTCCCTCTGCTCCCTCCTCTCTTAGTGGGCCCTAATGGAGATCAGCTCTCCCCTAATCACCACCTTCAGCACCTCCCATACCATCCCCACTCGGACCTCCCCCTTATCGTTTGCCTCCAGGTATCTCTCTATGCTTCCTCGGACCCGCTCACTCACCCCCTCATCCGCCAACAGCCCCACCTCCAAGCGCCACAACGGGCGCTGGTCCGTCTCCTCCCCCAGCTCTAAGTCCACCCAATGCGGGGCATGATCCAAAATGGCTATCGTCGAATACTCAGTATCCTCTACTCTTGCTATCAGCTCCCTGCTCATGATAAAAAAGTCGATCCGGGAATAAGCCTTATGAACATGCGAGAAGAATGAAAATTCCCTAGCCCCTGGCCTTGCAAATCTCCAAGGGTCCACCCCTCCCATCTGGTCCATAAACCCCCTCAGCACCTTAGCCGCCGCCGGCTTCCTACCCGTCCTAGACCTGGAGCGATCCAGTGCCGGATCCAACACCGTGTTAGTCTCCCCCCATTATCAGGCCCCCCACTTCCAAGTCCGGGATCCGACCCAACATGCGCCGCATAAAACCCGCATCGTCTCAGTTCGGGGCGTTCATGTTGACCAGCACCACCCTCTCTCCCTGCAGCTTACCACTTACCATTACGTACTTACCGCCATTGTCTGTCACAATGCTCGACGCCTCGAACGACACCCTCTTTCCCACCAAGATTGCCACCTCTCGATTTTTGGCATCCAGCCCCGAATGAAACACCTGACCTACCCACCCTTTCCTCAATCTTGCCTGGTCTGCCACCTTCAGGTGTGTCTCCTGGAGCATGACCACATCTGCCTTCAGCCCCTTCAGGTGCGCGAACACCCGGGCCCGCTTGACCGTTCAGTCCCCTTACATTCCAGGTTATCAGCCGGATCAGGGGGCTACCCGCCCCCCTCCCCCGCCGACTAGCCATAACCCCTCCTCGGCCAGCCACGCGCCCGCACCCCACGCCCAGCCCATTCCCCACGGCGGCAGACCCCCGTCCCGACCCCCCCTACTCCAGCTCCCCCTTGACCATAGCAGCAGCAACTCTATTCCCCCCTCCCCCCGCGGCTAGGAACCCTCCTAGCTGCTTTACTCCCCCCATTGCACTTCCGCAAGTCAGCTGACTCCTGCTGACCCTGGCTACTCCCGCCTCTCCTTCGACTCCTCCCATTGTGTGACACACCCTCCTCCATTCCCCATCCGCAGGTTCTCCACCTCCCCCTTCCATCCCAAGCGCGGGAAACAACCCTCGCTTCCCCGCCCTGGCCCCGCCCCCTCCAGTCCTCAGCGCGGGTAAAAGCCCGCGCTTTCCACCTACCCGGCCCCGCCACCTCTGACGCAGCTCCTTTTACAGGCCCCGTCCCCTCACCCCCGACTCGGGCCTCCCCCTCTCCCGTGGGGCCCCGTCCCCCCTGCCGGCCATCCACCCCTGTTCCATTTGCTTACCCCTCTCCCAAGAGCCCCCCCGACAGACCCAACCAAAACAGTGCCCAACCCGCCCTAACCACCCTCCCCGAACCGAAAAGAAACAAGAGCAAAGGACCCCCCCCCCTCAAAATGTAACACATCAACCACAATCCCCAAACGCCCATCCTGACCCTCAATTTGTGTCCAAATTCTCGGCCTGAACAAAGGCCCACGCCTTCTCCGGGGACTCAAAATAATGGTGCCGGTCCTTGTAGGTGACCCACAGTCGTGCCGGCTGCAACATGCCAAACTTCACCCCCTTCCTGTGCAGCACCGCCTTCGCTCGATTGTACCCGGCCCTCCTCTTCGCCACCTCCGCACTCCAGTCCTGGTATATTCGAATTCCGCATTCTCCCACCTGCTGCTCCTCTCCTTCTTGGCCCACCTGAGCACGCACTCCCGATCAGCGAACCGATGAAACCTCACCAGCACCGCCCGCGGAGGCTCGTTAGCCTTGGGCCTCCTCGCCAGCACTCTATCGGCCCCTTCCAGCTCCAGGGGCCCCTGGAAGGACCCCACTCCCATCAGCGAGTTCAACATGGTGACCACATAGGCCCCCACATCCGGCCCCTCCAGCCCTCCGGGAGGCCCAGAATCCGCAAGTTCTTCTGCCTCGACCGATTCTCCATCTCCTCGAACTGTTCCTGCCATTTCTTGTGGAGCACCTCCACCTTTACCGCCAGGCCTAAGATCTTGTCCTTGTTGTCAGAGATCTTTGGTCGGGCCTCGCGGATCGCCACCCCCCTGGGCCGTCTGGGTCTCCCGCAGCTTATCGATAGAAGCCTTCATCGGCTCAAGCAGGTCCGCTTTAATCTCTCTGAAGCAGCGCTGGATAACCTCCTGTTGCTCCTGCGCCCACTGCATCCACGCTGCCTGGTCTCCGCACGCCACCATTTTGTTCTTCTTCCCTCGCACCTTCTTCGGGTCCACCACCATCTTTTTAGTCGCCCCGCTCCTGGTAAAAGCCATATACTGTCGGGGAACTATTGTACTCTCCTTCCCACAGCGGGAAACGTCAAAAAAATTCCTTTGGGGGCCCTGAAACGAGCCCAAAAGTCAGTTTATTTGCGGGAGCCGCCGAATGTGCGACTTAACTCCGCATAGCCGCAACCGGAAGTCAGAATTCAAAACTTTGTCTGCTGTCCTGAACAAAATCGTGCCCTTCTGCATCTTGTCAAACTGCATTTGCTCCCTCAACTGCCTGACCAATTGTATTAATCTCCTTGCATTCTGCACTGTTCCTTGCCTATTTCCTTTGCAGACTTTGATTAGTTACTATGCCCAACAAAATTTTGATCTGTTGCCTCTTCACGTTCAATAGCATAATTTTTCTTTTTTTTTGCCTTTGCTACCATGTAGCCTTTTGTTTTAAATTGGTTCTCGCCTTCCACTGAAATATTCTTGCATGGAAGGCATGACATAACTGCAAATTGTTTCAAGTTTGTGATTCAACACAATACATAGAATGAAAGACTGCTTTGTTCTTTTTTTTTCTCTATCTAATTATTTGCATGTTCAAATTATCTGGGGGGGGGGGGGGGGGGTCATGTTTCATATTTCGAATGCAAAGCTCCTACAGTTTTGTACGTGCTCCAACATTTGCTAGCTGTGGTGAGTTAATTCCACATGATGTAGGGTCAGGATGTGTCCATAGGAGGGAGCCAGTGTATAATAGATTTATATTGGACTGGAAGTTTGCACTGTCTCGAAGGAAGTTGATCAGTCATCGTCCGTCAGTCTGGACTCTTGACAAGACAATGCCAGAAGAACTGCAAGGCCGTGTTCTCTTCCTGCAGCCATGCATCCTCCACTTGCTTTAAATAAGAATGCATATTTGAAAAAAAAACATGCAATGGTCACTGACTTAATTCGACACAACATTCCATGCTTAATGTAACAAGTTACTTGGGGAGCTTAAACTGGCCTTAAAATAAGCTAAATAAAGAAATTAGAACAAAACCCCAGTTTTGAGAATTAAAAAATATTAGGAAGTTTGAACCGGCGATAGGGCCTCAGTAAAACTTAAACAGGGATAATAGATAACAGGTTGAGGTCTTAGGTGTACCAGTAGCCGCCATATGTTCAGACGAGAACCCCCAGCTTCAAAATCCACTTCGGGACTTGATGGCCTTGGAATGGGGAGTTCATGGTCAAACAGGTTGATCGGTGTAAATCCGTCCAATATGCTTGATGGCAGGCAATACATTTGAGAGAGTTTGTTGGCCAGCATAAGCAACAGCAACCCACTGCAGTACTTTGCCAAGGATAATGGGAGACCAATCCGATGGAGCTGCATGGTCTCCAAAGCCCTTTTGGGTATGATATCTGAAGGAGGAGGAGCTATCAGGTGACTTCTTCCTCTTTCTATCTCTGCCTTCCTCAATATTAAAAACATTGCTATCTAACATATATTAAGTTCTTGCTATTGGGTTGGAACCATAGAAAAGTAACGGGTGCTGAAAGAAACTATTCTGTGCCAGCCAAAAAAGAGAAAGAAAAGAATCTACCAGCTCATTTTAATTCCACTTTCCAGCAGCTGGTGCATAGACTAGCAGGTAACAGCACTTCAGGTGCAGATCCAGGTACCTTTTTAAAAAATAAGTTGAGTGTTTCAACCTCAACCATCAACTTGGGCATCGGGAATTCACTGCCCACCATCCTCTGAGCGAAAAGATTTTCCTCATGTCTTCAACCAATCACCTTACACAGCTTTGCCAAAGACTCAGCCAGACTCTAAACATTTGCTCCCTTCTCTCTCCACAGATGCCAGCAGTACTGCTGAGATTGTCCAGCATTTTCTGTTTCAGATTCCAGCATTCACAGTAATTTGCTTTTACCCTGGATCTATGCCCCAGGTGATTAATTGGCCCCTCAGTTAGGGGAAAACAGGTGTTTCCTGTCTATACCATCTAGGCCCCTCATAATTTTGCGCACCTCTATTAGGTCACCTCTCGGCCCCCTTTGTTGCAAGGAAAACCCTAGCCTCTCCAATCTTTTCTCAGCTGCAATTTTTGAACGCCAGCAATATTCTTGTATCTGCTTTCTACAACTGAATTGCTTGTCGGAAATCATAAACAATGAGGTGAAAAACATTGACAGCATTGCTGTAAGATTGTCAAATTTAGTTTGGAACATAGCCTGCTTCCCTCTGAAATCCTTCAAAATGATTTCTTTGCAAGTGGAAAACCAAAAGGGCTGAAAAGTAGATCCAGGGCAATTAGATGTTTTTCTGAATGTAACATGCTAACAGATATTCTGTCTCTTGATGAGTTCTACTGGCGAATGGTTTCATGTGGACAAATGCAAAGACCACATTTTAATGTGAATGAGAAATTAAATACAGCTTCACATTTTCATGTGAAAGTGTATTCTTGCAAGAATTTTATCTTTTTATCTGCTATCATGAGCAGATGGCAGACACGACTATTAAACCGGCCTCACGTTTTTCTTTAGCTTTATGCATCAGTAAAGTTATTAGATGCTGATATTGAGTGCTTTGCTGTGGGTTTGTGCATGTGTTTCTCCCACCTCAACTGACTTCCTGTTGTTAGCTACTTTGCTTCATGGAAACATTAGCTGGAGGTCTGTCTGCAATCACTGAATGCTGCCAAGAATTAAGGACAAATTAATAAATGAAGTCCCTTCGCTTACCTTGGTTCAGCATAGAAGCTATGCAATACAGTATTTATACTACGGCTAAATTATTTGAGGGTGAAGGCAAATACTGGAAAACCAATTACAAGGCAGCTATTTAAGCAATTAAAATGTGAATAAAGGAGACTTCAAAGTATTGCACAGACTGGTCTTTTTAGATTGAGGTGTACTTTGGCAAGATTCTGCCCAAGAGACAAGAAGCAATAATAAAAACACACAATTGGAAATTAAACAATTAATTAACAATTGGTTGGGAGGTTAGAGATAAAGTGATTTTCTTCAGGGCTAATCCTTTCACTATT
Organism: Scyliorhinus torazame; assembly: GCF_047496885.1. Lineage (NCBI taxonomy): Eukaryota > Metazoa > Chordata > Chondrichthyes > Carcharhiniformes > Scyliorhinidae > Scyliorhinus > Scyliorhinus torazame. Next base: position 135,296,917 of record NC_092724.1, on the reverse strand, counting down.
AATAACTTGGCTGAAGGGATAGAGGGTGGTGCATTAAATTAAGAGGTGAGATGGGAGCAGCAAGTTACAAATAGACAGTTTTAGAGGAAGCACTTGCATAGCAATCCCCATATGAACAATAATATTCTTCTCCGAATTCTCAGTAGTCTCTGCCTGCTTAATCCTTTACCTATTGAAACTTCCCTCGTCACGATTTCACTCAATTGGCACGATTTTTAAAAAAATTACTTTATCAGAGTTACAAAGCCAGAGCTCAAGAGTGTGGACAGAGGCAAACTCCTAATCCAGCTCCTTGCCTGCTCCAAAAACCAATTCAAATTGAACCCAATTCATGGCCCCCCCACAAGGGAGGCATACCAGGTCCAGGCATTACACCTGATCTCACGCTCATCTTAGCCAAAGGGCCAATTTTTGTTGCAAGGTCTCACAAGCCCAGTTTGCTGCCTGTTAAAATCAGCTCATTCGAGGGGCCGTGCTAAGTGATGGAGCAGCTGCCTATGGTGAGGAAAATTGGATGATTTAATTGCCTCGAAAGGACAAGCAGCCCACCCGGTCAATTGGTAATTTCGGGGGACGTGGAGTTAAGTAGGGCAATTAAAAAAAAATAGAACAAAGGGACAAAAATGCAAATACATGAAATCTAATAAAACCACAAAGTGTAAGCAGCACACAAGCTGTCTCACCAAGAGTAACCTGAATCTTTATCAGCAGTCTAGTGATGGGGGACCACATTTACATGAACAAACCTATCTATAGTCTGCCTCTAATGCTGAATCGTCAGAGTGGCAAAGTGGATGTAATAGTGTGTTTTTCTTTAATAGGCATAGTGTAGGGGTTTTCTTTAATTGGTTCGGTGAACTGACTTTTAATACGACGTCGAAGTCTGGGGGCTGGTTTAGCACACTGGGCTAAATAGCTGGCTTTTAAAGCAAACCAAGGCCAGCAGCAGGTATCAGCCTCCCTAAACAGGCACGGGAATGTGGCGACTAGGGGCTTTTCCACAGTAACTTCATTTGAAGCCGACTTGTGACAATAAGCGATTTTCATTTCATTTTTCCTAAGTTTAGTGTGTTTCTGGCTTTTTTAAAAAATGGGCGTTTACTCCATTTCCTGCCCCCTCTGGTTTTCAGTTCAATTAAAGGGGAATACTTTCTAGTTGCCAGTGTAAAGGCGGTTTAAATCCCACTGGCTGGGATCCCCCCACCAAAGCAGCCACTGCCCCGGACTGAGAGAGTCGGTGTGAGCCGGGTTGCCCTGAACTCTCTCCAGTATTTTAGAGATTAATGATTGCTCGGGCCAGGCACTCAAACGCGGTTTTTAAAAAAATAATTTTCACTCCTTCGTTACCGACAGAGAGAGAGAGAGAGAGAAAACAAAGGAGTGGAAGTTGGAGCTTCGCACGAATAACTTCCCACCTCAGTTGGAGTTTGGCTCAGTTGTTACAAGGCGCGCGGTCACGCGGGGCGCGCGCCGCCGAGGCGGCAGGATGTGGGCGCGCGCGCGCGCCGCCCGCTGGGTGGTCGGGGCCGCGCCTGTGTTCCGGCTCGCTGCCGGGATGGGCTTTGCCTGCACTGAGTTCCCGGCCGCCGCTCTGTGAGCCCAGACCAGCTGCTGCGGGGGGAGGGCGGCTCGCTGCTATCCAGCCCCGGCATTCCTGCTCCCTTTCCCAGTCTTCCTGCTCTTTTCCCCGGTATTCCTGCTCCCTTTCCCAGTCTTCCTGCTCTTTACCCCGGTATTCCTGCTCCCTTTCCCAGTTTTCCTGCTCTTTTCCCCGGTATTCCTGCTCCCTTCCCCAGTCTTCCTGCTCTTTCCCCCGGTATTCCTGCTCCCTTCCCCAGTCTTCCTGCTCTTTCCCCCGGTATTCCTGCTCCCTTACCCAGTCTTCCTTCTCTTTTCCCCGGTATTCCTGCTCCCTTTCCCAGTCTTCCTGCTCTTTTCCCCGGTATTCCTGCTCCCTTTCCCAGTCTTCCTGCTCCCTTCCCCAGTCTTCCTTCTCTTTTCCCCGGAATTCCTGCTCCCTTACCCAGTCATTCCTGCTCCCTTTCCCAGTCTTTCAGCTCTAACCCCCGGTCTTGCTGCTCCCTTTCCCAGTTTTCCTGCTCTCTTTTCCAGTTTTCCTGCTCTTTCCCAGTCTTCCTGCTTTTTTTTTTCCAGGAGTCATCTTTTCCTCAGAGTTCCTGCTCTTTTCCCCGGTGTTCCTGCTCCCAGTAGTTCCTGCTCCCTGATTCCCGGGCATGGCTTCCCGCGTGGATTACATCGCTCCATGGTGGACTTACTGGCTGCATAACTTCCCGCATCTGAACCTCCGCTTGCAGCCAGTGGACAGCGCGTTCAACCCGCAGGACAGCAACTACCAGCAGGTCAGAGAGTCTGTGTCTCAGTCAGCAACCAACCCCCCCCCCCCCAGCCCAGCCCAGTCAGCAACCCCCCCCCCCCCAGCCCAGCCCAGTCAGCAACCCCCCCCCCCCCCCAGCCCAGTCAGCAACCCCCCCCCCCCCAGCCCAGCCCAGCCCAGTCAGCAACCCCCCCCCCCCAGCCCAGCCCAGCCCAGCCCAGTCAGCAACCCCCCCCCCCAGCCCAGTCAGCAACCCCCCCCCCCAGCCCAGTCAGCAACTCTTTCCCCCCCCCCCCAGCCCAGTCAGCAACCCCCCCCCCCAGCCCAGTCAGCAACCCCCCCCCCAGCCCAGTCAGCAACCCCCCCCCCCAGCCCAGTCAGCAACCCCCCCCCCCCCCCAGCCCAGTCAGCAACCCCCCCCCCCAGCCCAGTCAGCAACCCCCCCCCCCCCAGCCCAGTCAGCAACCCCCCCCCCAGCCCAGTCAGCAACCCCCCCCCCCAGCCCAGTCAGCAACCCCCCCCCCCCAGCCCAGTCAGCAACCCCCCCCCCCCCAGCCCAGTCAGCAACCCCCCCCCCCCCAGCCCAGTCAGCAACCCCCCCCCCCCCCAGCCCAGTCAGCAACCCCCCCCCCCCAGCCCAGTCAGCAACCCCCCCCCCCCAGCCCAGTCAGCAACCCCCCCCCAGCCCAGTCAGCAACCCCCCCCCCCAGCCCAGTCAGCAACACCCCCCCCCCCAGCCCAGTCAGCAACCCCCCCCCAGCCCAGTCAGCAACCCCCACCCCCCCAGCCCAGTCAGCAACCCCCCCCCCAGTCAGCAACCCCCCCCCCAGTCAGCAACCCCCCCCCAGTCAGCAACCCCCCCCCCAGTCAGCAACCCCCCCCCCAGTCAGCAACCCCCCCCCAGTCAGCAACCCCCCCCCCAGTCAGCAACCCCCCCCCCAGTCAGCAACCCCCCCCCAGTCAGCAACCCCCCCCCCAGTCAGCAACCCCCCCCCCAGTCAGCAACCCCCCCCCCAGTCAGCAACCCCCCCCCCAGTCAGCAACCCCCCCCCCAGTCAGCAACCCCCCCCCCAGTCAGCAACCCCCCCCCCAGTCAGCAACCCCCCCCCCAGTCAGCAACCCCCCCCCCAGTCAGCAACCCCCCCCCCAGTCAGCAACCCCCCCCCCAGTCAGCAACCCCCCCCCAGTCAGCAACCCCCCCCCCAGTCAGCAACCCCCCCCCCAGTCAGCAACCCCCCCCCCAGTCAGCAACCCCCCCCCCCAGTCAGCAACCCCCCCCCAGTCAGCAACCCCCCCCCAGTCAGCAACCCCCCCCCAGTCAGCAACCCCCCCCCAGTCAGCAACCCCCCCCCAGTCAGCAACCCCCCCCCAGTCAGCAACCCCCCCCCCAGTCAGCAACCCCCCCCCCAGTCAGCAACCCCCCCCCCAGTCAGCAACCCCCCCCCCAGTCAGCAACCCCCCCCCCCAGTCAGCAACCCCCCCCCCAGTCAGCAACCCCCCCCCCCAGTCAGCAACCCCCCCCCCCAGTCAGCAACCCCCCCCCCCAGTCAGCAACCCCCCCCCCCAGTCAGCAACCCCCCCCCCCAGTCAGCAACCCCCCCCCAGTCAGCAACCCCCCCCCCAGTCAGCAACCCCCCCCCCAGTCAGCAACCCCCCCCCCCAGTCAGCAACCCCCCCCCCAGTCAGCAACCCCCCCCCCAGTCAGCAACCCCCCCCCCAGTCAGCAACCCCCCCCCCAGTCAGCAACCCCCCCCCCAGTCAGCAACCCCCCCCCCAGTCAGCAACCCCCCCCCCAGTCAGCAACCCCCCCCCAGTCAGCAACCCCCCCCCCAGTCAGCAACCCCCCCCCCAGTCAGCAACCCCCCCCCCAGTCAGCAACCCCCCCCCCAGTCAGCAACCCCCCCCCCCAGTCAGCAACCCCCCCCCCAGTCAGCAACCCCCCCCCCAGTCAGCAACCCCCCCCCCAGTCAGCAACCCCCCCCCAGTCAGCAACCCCCCCCCCCAGTCAGCAACCCCCCCCCCAGTCAGCAACCCCCCCCCCAGTCAGCAACCCCCCCCCCAGTCAGCAACCCCCCCCCCCCAGTCAGCAACCCCCCCCCCCCAGTCAGCAACCCCCCCCCCCCCAGTCAGCAACCCCCCCCCCCCCAGTCAGCAACCCCCCCCCCAGTCAGCAACCCCCCCCCCCCAGTCAGCAACCTCCCCCCCCCCCCGTAAGTCCGCATCCTCCCCCCCCCCGTAAGTCCGCATCCTCCCCCCCCCCCCGTAAGTCCGCATCCTCCCCCCCCCCCCCCCCCGTAAGTCCGCATCCTCCCCCCCCCCCCCCCGTAAGTCCGCATCCTCCCCCCCCCCCCCGTAAGTCCGCATCCTCCCCCCCCCCCCGTAAGTCCGCATTCCCCCCCCCCGTAAGTCCGCATTCCCTCCCCCCCCGAGAGTCGGCTTCTCTCCCCCGCCCCCCCCCCCCGAGAGTCGGCTTCTCTCCCCCGCCCCCCCCCCGAGAGTCGGCTTCTCTCCCGCGCCCCCCACCCCCCCGAGAGTCGGCTCCCCCCCCCCCCGGCTTCTCTTCCCCCCCCCCCCCCCGGCTTCTCTTCCCCCCCCCCCCCCCCGGCTTCTCTTTCTTTCCCCCCCCCCCCCGGCTTCTCTCTCTTTCCCCCCCCCCCCCGGCTTCTCTCTCTTCCCCCCCCCCCCCCGAGTCGGCTCTCTCTTCCCCCCCCCCCCCCCGAGTCGGCTCTCTCTCCCTCTCCCCCCCCCCCCCCGAGTCGGCTCTCTCTCTCTCCCCCCCCCCCCCCCCCCGAGTCGGCTCTCTCTCTCTCCCCCCCCCCCCCCCGAGTCGGCTCTCTCCCCCCCCCCCCCGAGTCGGCTCTTCCCCCCCCCCCCCCCCATAGTCGGCTTCCCCCCCCCTTCAAGTCGGTTCCCCCCAAGTCGGCTTTCCCCCCCGCACCCCTAAGTCTGCTTCCCCCTTTCCCCTTCAAGTCGGCTTTACCCCCCCTTTTTCCTTTCAAGTCAGCTATCCTGCCTTCCCCCCCCCCCCCCCCAAACTCAGCTTTCCCCCCCTTCCCCCCCCACCACCCCCGTCAGTTCCCTCCCCCCCCCCCCCCCCCCCCCTTTGTTGGCTACCCACTCTTCCTCCACCCCCCACCCCCTGCGGGTCAACCAGCCCCCCCCCCCCCCCCCCCCATGTCCGTAAATGTGCAGGTTAGATGGATTGGCCATGATATATTGGCCCAAAGTGTCCAAACGGGATTGTGCCAAGGTTAGGGTCCTTTTTCGGAGGTTTGATGCAGGCCCGATGGACCGAATGGCCATATCCTGCACTGTAGGGGTTCTATGAATTCTAAGCCCTGCTCAAACAGTATAGTTTACTAAGAGACCAAATCCACCGCTATGACAAAACATATTGTTGACTGCACTAGTCGCCTCTTTATTGCATCCCAAAATCTTCTAGGGTCTGTCTTGTCCCTTGCCTGGTCCCTGATGATTCCCCAGCATTTGTTCTGTGCAGATCTGACTGTGCGCAACATGTTCCAATTTATAATTTTGAGAATTTTCACCTTGATGTGAGCGGACCCCAACTTAAGGTCTTTCCTCAACATTTGTTATAGTGTTTTGGTTGCCTATGTAATGTGTTTCACCATATATTTAGAATTACACTACACTTCAAGTAATTTAAATGTAAAATCAGTTGAATAAATTCTGAAGAATAGAAATTATATTCAAGAATTGGCCCCCTTTGAATGGTTGCATGGAAGGTGCTTTCCCTTGATGAATTAGACTTTGGAGAATTTTGTCTTCAGTGAAAAAATGTACTGAATGGATGGCACCGAGCCAGGAAGACGAGGAAGTCCCAGGCTCCGTCCACAGAGCTAACATCTCTGTTATGGGACCTTGCCCTTAGACTATAGAGGGAAGTCAGCCAGGGTTCCCAGTGGGCTTTTTGTAGTGTGACTCTACCAACCTTCAAATCGTTTTGATTAATATAAAGAAATGCTTTGTGATATTTGTGGCCAAACCAATTTGAGATATGTATTTTGAAATGTGATTATAAATTTCAAAGAGGGCCTCAATACAATAGCTTGAAACGTAGAACAAATTTTAATTCAAGGCCAAATAAATGAGTGCAGGAACCTGACGGTGTCCCCCGCCCCCTGCAGAATAAAGTGCAAATATCTGTGATTCAGTTATGGTAAACATCGCCTATGAGCTGAAGTCACCTTATTTGCAGCCCTCCCCCCAATTTACTGTTCAAATTTACCTCTTTTAGTGGTCATTTCATAGCACAGGGCTAAATCGCTGGCTTTGAAAGCCGACCAAGGCAGGTCAGCAGCATGGTTCAATTCCCGTACCAGCCTCCCCGAACAGGCGCCGGAATGTGACGACTAGGGGCTTTTCACAGTAACTTCATTTGAAGCCGATTTGTGAAAAGCGATTTTCATTTCATTTTTTTTTTTCATTTATACGCTGGAAATTAACACACTGATTGTTTTGTATTGACCCGAGTCTTATATTGCATTTGTGGGAGTAAAAGAGCTGATGCATTATCTGTGAAGCCATGTGCCCAACAAACTTTTGCATTTGCAGGATTGGGAAGAGAGCAAGCTGGCATGAATGACTAAAAGCCACTAATTAACACGAGTCAGTCTCTCATCGCTCAGTGCCATTGCAAGATCCAGAATGTGAATTCTGATATTTACCATGATCCTGCCTTAGCCAGAGCATGGTAGCAGTTTACTACATTAATGTTTTCCAAATCAAATTTACTGAAGCAATAACCAGCACAAAGTTTAAAATGATTCATCCTTAATGGAGCATCCATTTATATACTGGCTGCAAAATGTACTTTTTTATTTTATTCTTCACCCCAAAACCTATTCGCAACTTCAGACCATCCGATATGAGTATTTTATTTTATTTTGGTTTTCCAAACTGCCTCCCCGAAATCTTCCTAATGTTTCTCTGTTCCTCCGGAATGCTCATGGTTGCTTTCTGGTGATTGCCAAAATTTTCTGTGGTGGAGAAATTTACTAAGACCATTTGCACCACTGCGGAGTCTCCACTGAGTTGTTACATTAATAGCATGCTCTGGGACCAATTACTTTTGGCTGCAAACTCCAAAACCAGCATCATAGACCCCTGTGCTCTATAATAATTTTAAGTGAATGATAAAACCGTTTTTTTTTTTACATCTTTCATGTGCTTTTACTCCTGTGCAGAAGTGTAAATTCAAATCTGTGCTTCAACTTAACTCAAACTCTATACTCAGTGAGGTACACGAGCTCTTGATTCGATATGTTTTGTTGAGTTTTCTGGGTGAGGTTCCTCGGGCTCCTGACATAGTCAGTGAACATTCTGCATGGTTAACTTTTGCAGTACAAATTTATTTAGCGTTTCTACTTTTTCTGTCTGGGCAAAGGTGAAATGCCAGTCTCCTGTGGAAAAACTTAGTTTAATTTTAAGTGGGCTTTTGGTTCATAAGCATGTATTTTCTTATTGTAATATTATTAACCCAGTGGGTGAGTGTGCCTACCAGTCAGTAGACCATTCCTGATTAAGTACAAAAGCATCTCACATTGAGCTGTTTGCATTCATGACGTGAGCAAATTAATCTTAACACCTTTACCATTTGATTGGCAGATTTATACAGGTTTGGGATGTAACTGGTAGTGCATAGGAAATTATCTTTTGAAATTGGCTTTTATTTAGGTAATCGTATCATTTGATTTTTTTTCTTAGTCGGGGGCATAGGCAAAAGGAATGTAAATTCATTATATTAAGTTTGAAGAGTAAGATTTGAAGTTGAGGAATGGACAGAATTGTGGGAGGGACAAATTGGCTTTATGTTTCAAATAATAAAGGTATTTTCAATATATTTAACAACTTGTTTTTAGGCATCTGACTGTATGGTCTAGGCACTTAAAATCACTAAGCCCAGGACAGCAGACATTGTTTGAGTTGACAAAGACGAAATATCTTCAGTATTTTGGTCTTTGCTATTTAAGATGGTGTGTGACTCTATTTGATGCTGTCTCTATAATTACAGTATCATCTGAATGGCTGAGTCTATTTGTGTGTCTATTGTGAGTGATGATTCAGCGTGTGAACTGAGCTATCTTCAAGAATTTTTCTTGTACATGATGCCGAGTGCCAGCTGTTGTACCACTTTAACAAATCTGACACAAATAGCAAGTGATTGTACTGTGAGGGAAATATTCCAGTGATTTACTGAGACTAGACATTTTAAAATTAATTAATAGACTTAAAAGAGCAGGTGGTGCGGCTGCTATGATAGTGCATTAACATCCAAAGCGTATGGGAAAATAGGCCAGCATCCGGAAAACTATGGTTCTCTTCCAATCGGCTCCCACAGCAAAGCACCATCCGCTGATGATTAATGGCAAGATCATGGGAAATATGAATAATTTTCCTTACCTTGGGAGTCTCCTCTCAACGAAGGCAGCCATAAGATTCTTCATTTCCTCCAATGTGCCTTCAGCTGACTGAAGAAAAATGTATTTGAGAACCAGAATCTCAAATCCGCGACTGAGGTCATGGTTTACGAGGCGGCAGTGATCCTGCACCCCGATACACTTCAGAGACATAGATGACCTACAGCAGGTACCTCAAACGCTGTTGATACCTGCACGAGAACCTCCAAATCGGATAGCAAGAAAGGCTATTCAACAGTAGAGCCCTCTCCCAAGCAAACCTACTCAGCAGCATGGCTCTAATGACAGAACTAGCTTTGCTGGGCAAGATATGTTGCTCATATGCTTGATAAGAGACTCTCTGAACAACTGCTCTACTCTGAACATAGAGGACTCCCAGGAGGATAGCGGAAATGCTTCAGGGATGTAATCTGAGCATACCTGTGGAGGTCAAACATACCCACCAATCATAGGAGACTCTGGCTTGTGACCGACCAAAATGGAGAAGGTTCATTTGGGGAGGCACCGAACATATTAACAGATTTCCTTGGTAATGTGCTTAGGAGCCGAAGTATGAGGGAATGCACAAAGCTCCAAATTAGCCTTCAGGCGGTACATAACCGCAGGTGGCAGAGTTTGCGTTGGTCTTGTCAGCCACCTCCGAACCCATTGAACTGAGGGACCACCAAAGAAGGGGAAGACACTAAAATAATTACATCTGTAGTTTCATCTTCAGGTTCTGCAAGGCACAAATTCCAGCTTGTAAGGGGAGCCCTGGAACTTCTATCAATGCAATAAACTACATCATGTTTATTAATGATATGGCCTGAATGCTATTTTGAATTTTGGAATGGAATGCTGATCATTTACCATCTAAAGCCACTGCTTTGAGCATGCATTTTAGCTGTCTTTATTAAACAAAAGGCTAACAATTCGGGGAACTATTGCCTGAGGCACTGGCCATCAGATGGGATAAGGTAAGGCTGTATAAGTTGCAGCCAGCACCACCGAAAACAGATGACCGGCTTGTTAATCTTGAGATTGTGGGACCTTGATGTGTGCAAGGTTCACTGCTGTGTTTTCTTGTGTAATGGTGACTGAATTTCAAAGTAATTCCTGAAGTGCTTTTGAACATGCTAAGGATATAACGCTCTGTGAATCCCAAATGCCTTCTGGGTCACACGTGCGTGAACTCAATGATGAAAATTGTGTCTCGTTTTTTGACTATCCATGGAACCTTCACTGAGCTGTAAGCCTCAAGTTGGGCTCCTCCTCTCTTCATGGTTAAATTATTTCCATAACTTGATCGTATGTGAGAGTCCCCAACCCACTTCCGTCCCCAGTTCGTCCTCCCATTTTCGTCTGGCTCCGTCCAGTGGTATGCTTGTCCTATCCAGTAACCGTCCATAGATGTTCCCATAGCCCCCCCCCCCCCCCCCCCCCCCCCCGGTCCTTACTGTCTGTGATAATTAGTTCCTCTAGTAGTATGTCTCTCGGGATCCTGGGGTACCTTGCGGTCTCCTTGCAAAGAAAAGGTTTAATTTGAAGATGCCGGAGTTCCTGTCCTGTCGGTAGTTCCAGGTCTTCCGTCAGTTCGCCCAAGGTTGCGAGTCTGTCCCCTATGTAAAACTCCCTGACTGTTAGCGTCCCACCATCCTGTCTCCATTTTTTAAAGGTGGCGTCAAGCATGGCTGGTGGGAATTTGTGGTTGCCACAGATGGGGGAACATGGAAGACATCTCAGTTAGGCTTTAGTATGCTTACCAGCACTGGGCTGGTTGTGTATTTTGTCGGGGGGGGGTGGAGGTCGGGGCGCTGCCGTGGTGAGGGACGTTCCCTTGCAGGAGGACTCCTCCAGCTTCGCACAGTCTGAAAAATTACAGGGTTACAGGGTTAACGGCAGGGTTCTGAGGAGTGTGGAGGAACAGAGATCTCTGAAGGTTGCCACTCAAGTGGATAAAGCCGTGAAGAAGGCCTACAGTGTGTTAGCGTTTATTAACGGGGGCTTGAGTTTAAGAGCCGTGGGGTTATGCTGCAACTGTACATGACCCTGGTGAGACCACATTTGGAGTATTGTGTGCAGTTCTGGTCACCTCACTATAGGAAGGATGTGGAAGCATTGGAAAGGGTGCAAAGGAGATTTACCAGGATGCTGCCTGGTTTGCAGGATAGGTCTTATGAGGAAAGGTTGATGGAGCTAGGGCTTTTCTCTTTGGAGCGGAGGAGGATGAGAAGTGACTTAATAGAGGTTTATAAGATGATGAGGGGGATAGATAGAGTGGACGTTCAGAGACTATTTCCTCGGGTGGATGTAGCTGTTACAAGGGGGCATAACTATAAGGTTCCGGGGGGGAGAAATAGGAGGGATGTCCGAGGTAGGTTCTTTACTCAGAGAGTGGTTAGGGTGTGGAATGGACTGCCTGCTGGGATAGTGGAGTCGGACACTTTAGGAACTTTCAAGCGGTTATTGGATAGGCACATGGAGCACACCAGAATGACAGGGAGTGGGATAGCTTGATCTTGGTTTCGGACAATGCTCGGCACAACATCGAGGGCCGAAGGGCCTGTTCTGTGCTGTACTGTTCTATGTTTTGCTCTTTGCCAGTTGATGACTGTCATTTGTGAGTGTTAAGTCACGTGACTTGAAGTGAACTTTGTGTCGTGTTAAGCACACTCAGACAACACGGGCTCAACTGGATGCAGCTATGACTGAAATAGACTCCAGACCTTGAAGTTAGTTCAATTTGATTTATTGAACCTGTCTCACAGTTAGCACGGATCTCTGAGTTCTACACTCTGCTAACCTAAGTGTGATCTGTCTGTCTGACTGAACCAGACTATCTCTTAGCCACGTGCTGCATGCGTTATGTGATATATACACCGGACTCGCTCTGTAGATGTCCCTAATGGAAATAGGTGGAGTGTGAGTGCCTCGTGCCTTTTATAGTGGGAAACCATTCCCAAGTGTTCAGCCTGCTGATTGATTATGTTCTGTTCTCTGTGTTCATTAGCTGACTGCCTATATCTCATTATGTGCATGTCTGCATATCATGACATCTCCCCTTTTGAAATGTTTTTCTGCAGCCTATGTGAAAGTATTTACATGTATAGGCCCAAAAACTAGCGTAATTACATGAGATGGCGGATGAGAATATGTGTACATATGAAAACAGGTGTCTAATGTGTGAAAACAGAACATAGAAAAGAAAACAAATGTTCATAAGTCCAGTCTCTGGGGCGTGCGTCTGATCCTGGTCGACCGCCGGAGAGGTGGTGGTGGGGACGACGTCGCCTTGATGGGCGGGATTGCAGCCAGACTGGTGGCCTCTTGGTTCGAGGTGTCAGGAGGTGGCACAATAACAGATGGAAACAACGAAGAATGTGGTTGCGGACGGGCAACTGTGCGCAGTGCCCGTCTGTTGCGTTGCACAACAGCCATCAGCCATACGCACAACGTACGATCGAGGAGCAGCCTGTCTGACAACAACCGCTGGAGCTGACCAGCCTCCATCAGGTAGCTGGATCCGAACAGCATCCGCTGGGGATAGCACAGGCAAATCCGTGGCATGAGCATCTTAGCCCTGCTTTTGCCGGTCCCTGAGTTTCTGCACCTTCTGCAGCACCGGGAGGTGATCCAGATCAGGCAAGTGTATGGCTGGAAGAGTCGCCTGCAGGTCCCTCTTCATCAGGAGTTGAGCCGGTGACATGCCGGTAGACAGAGGGGTTATCTGTCTGCACATCATGACACTTTGGTCTATACATTTCCAATGTGGCATAAAGGAAAATAACCCCTTTTGAATTGCTTTTGCTGAAAAACACAATCCCAATTCTTGTACTATTTATCCAAAGAAACCTCCGTTACATTCATTTCTGTAGCTCCTTTCCTCGTATGAGAATTCCCTCTGCAATGAGACCCACCAATGATTGTGCAACTGTAGAAACGACAGTTGATAAAAGTGAATTAATGAGTGACATAATTCTAATTGCATTATTTCTCAATGTATTGAGAATAGTAGCAATTATTTTTTTAAGACCGTATTATTCCCGTTGCACAATATGTCAATGGTAAATATGATAGTTTGGGGAGCTACCTGGCAAAGCAGACTAATGAGCCAAAGTATAGGTGAGCCATGAGTGTAGTGCACACTGTCTTCAGTTTTTGTCTAGAGAAACTAGAAATGACCTTTTTAAAAAAATAAATTGAGTGCCCAATTCATTTTTCCCAATTAAGGGGAGATTTAGCCTGGCCAATCCACCTACCCTGCACATCTTTGGGTTGTGGGGGCAAAACCCACGCAAACACTGGGAGAATGTTCAAACTCCACACAGACCGGTGACCCAGAGCTGGGATCGAACCTGGGACCTTGGCGCCGTGGGCAGCAGTGTTAACCACTGCCACCGTCCTTCCCCTAGAAATGACCTTATTGACCAGTATGTCTATATCGATTTTTGTACCAAACATATCTTTAGTTGATCATGCTTTTTTGGTGCATGAAAGAATAATTTGATACACTGATAAAAGCTGCCTCAAATGATCAGCACTTTATAAAAAAAAAAGTTGTATTTATGTAATACCTTTCACAACATCAGGATGCCATTACAGCTAATTAAGTCCTTTGGAAGTGTATTCATTATTGTAATGTAGGATGTGCGATAGCCATTGGCACACAGTAAATCTCCACGAACAGCAATGCAGTAATTGACAGCTATCTGCTGTGGGTATTAGGAGGAGGGTAAATGTTGGCCATGTAACCAGGGCAGTTTCAAGTTCTTTGTATCGTGGCCTGGGTCTTGTTTTACATCCATCTGTAAGAAGTTGAGGTTTAATGACATCCAATTACAACGACAGTGCAGCGCTCTCTCTACTACATTGGCATGCCAACCTAGACTCTGGGGTAGACTTTGAATGTTCCATCGTCAGGCGAGACTCCTGTCACTGATCCAAAGCTGAAACTATGTCTGAGACATCTATTTTTTCAAGCACATAATGCAGTTTTTGATTTTGGCTGGATGGGGGGAGGGGGGGAGAAAGAGTAGATGAGCAAAATTTACATTTTTTCGGTTTTTTAAAACTTGATGTTGAGAACATTTTCTTACAGTTGTCTCAAAAATACTAAGTTAATGCCGGCCATAAAAGGTGTCATTTTAAATTGCTACAAATTGTCTTGAATGCAACTTTACACCTCAAATCTAGTAAGTACAGTGATAACTAATTCAGCATCAGAAGTTGGAGAAGATTTGCAGGCATTGATTTGATGCTTTGCTGTTCTTTAGCTCTTACCACACAGCTGTGTACTTTGGCAGAGGGGATCTGTTCACTTTACCATAGGAAAATAATCAGAATATTAATTATTGTCCACCACCCACTCCATTGACATTTGGTTAAATAGGTCATGTCATTTGTTCATTCCTCAAGATCAATGCAGTCCGGCCCTGGAGACTGAATTTGGTTCATGTGCTGAAAGGTCATTGTGTAATGCATTCACTAAGTTATCGTGGGAGCTTTACACCCCCCAACCCCAATATACTGTTGGGGGAAAGCACCAAACAGATCAGATTTCATTGGGGACTGTTTAATTCTGATCCGACAGAAAGAACACGTCTCTAACCCTGAAAACAAGATTTATTTTAGTGACAACTCAAAATATTGAGTGTGACCTGAACTAAAACATTAAAAGAATTGCATGGACTTATGGGAGGTTAAAAAGTAGACCTGCACACTCCGCTTCAGATCCATTCTCATCAGAAAGAAACACTATATTGGATTTTAGCCTATCCGAGTTTCTCAACTTGCTTCTCCAGTGGCGTGCACAAAATACGAATCCTCAATGAGCTAAAATCAATACCGTTTGTGGGATTGCTAAGTGGAACAGTACATTAGAACATCAGAGTGCTGCAGCTTTTGAGTGTGGAAACACAAATTCAATCCATCATAATGATGCTCTGATGTGTTTGATCTCAGCTGTTTTTGGGGAGGATTTCTGCCAAGACCACTTAACCCCCGGGGAAACAACTTTCAACTCAGCCTAAGGGGCTCCTCAGCCATCTGTAGCAATATTCATGGTGGTGTGAGAGTTAGTTAGTTAGGTGCATGGCTGAGGGAGACTACAAATGTGGAGAAAACTAGACATTTATTGGACAATCCATTCAAAATGCCTTCAATACTATTTGGTTGAATTTTGTAGATTAAATAATGGACAATAAATAAGGCAACTATGATCCACAAAGTATTAAAACAATATGACTAAACTGCCATGTCATTGTTAGCATCTGGAATACAGTCCCAGTAGGAAAAGTAGAATCATCGACTGATTTTTAATCTGCAACCAAGATGCAAATTAGAAACCGAACAGACCTAAATGGGCGAGGAAACAAATGCAACCAAAACAAGATAATTTAAAACCAAGGATTTAAATGTCCAGCATCATACCAACAACTTGTGGCAAACTTAAAAACGCTAATTCGATTGCACATGGCTGTAAATGTCTAAAGCTCTTAACCCTGGAATGCACTTGTAAATATTTAAATATTTTGCAATGGCCTTGCTTAATCATCACTTTCGATCATTTGCTAGTGCGTATGATTGTCCAGCTAAGAAACTCATGTTACTGGTTGTGGGTTCTTGCATGACTGATGAGTCCGATCCTAGAGCTACATCTTCGACCACATGCTTGGCAGGTGTTTCTGCGAGGTACCTGGTATTCCTTTTGCAAGCTTTTTCTAGGCCTCCTCTTGCTGTTGGGTGTCCTCGAAGAATTGTTTCCCTTCAATCAGGGGGTTCCTCCAAGTAGCTCTCTTCTGAGCAAGCATCTCCCAGGTGTTGACCTCCATGTTACATTTCTTGAGGTAAGCCTTCAGAGTGTCTGAAGTGCTTGATTTGTCATCCTCTTGTTTTGAAGCCTTCCTTGAGCTGGGTGAAGAAATTTGCTTTGGCAGTCAGGGCTATGGTATCCTAAGCACATGGCCGGCCCAGCGGAGTTGGTTTTCGATGATCACAACCCCTCTGCTGGTTCTATTGGCTCCTTCAATGTCGCTGATGTTAGTACATCTGTCCTCCCAGCTGATGTGGTGAATCTGTCTTGGTCAGCATTGATGGTACCTCTCCAGAGCCTTGAGGTGGTGCCTGTATGTAGTCTTAAGTTTCTGAGCCATATACAAAAGTTGGGAGGTTGATCGGCTTGTACACGAGGAAGGTGTCAGCACCGATGACACGGTCATAAAAGATCTCGTCCTTGGGCGTCCAAAGGAGGAGCTTGCGGATTGGATACGGTGTTGGATCTCCGCATCGATGTCGGCCTTAGAGAGGTGGCTCCCTAGGTAAGGTAAATGTTCCATATTTGGTCAGGTTTCTCATTTGATCTTGATCGAGGGAGAGACCGGGTGTTGCCCTGGGGCTGTTTGGTGAAGGCCTTGCTTACTATTGCAAGATGCAATGGACATATTATTTCAAGAAACTTTCTAAAAAGGATCATTCCAATTAAATTATTGTGATGGTAGTGTCAGTCTGCAGTCTTTATGTGCATCCTGTGTAGTGAAAAATGATGCCTGAAATTGGCAAAAAATCTTAAGCTTTAAAGACTTAAGTGTATTACAAATTGGAAGCAATCATGTGAGGGCATTGTACGGGAAGCTTGAACTTGCTTTGCATAGACTAATGATCTAATTATGAGATGCATTCCTCAGTTGAATACAAGTGTTTGCTTCTGCTTAAGTGTTCTTTTCTAATGAACAAAGAGTTCCAAGTAAAGATTCTGAAAAGCCTGATAATACTTGATTAAATTGACCGTATTATCCCACAACCGTATTTTGAAAAATAATAAGGGAGTTATCCCTGGTGTCCGGTCCGTATTAATCCCTCAATCAATATCACAAAAAAGCATCATCAGGTCAACATTGTTGTAAATAGGAGCTTGCTGTGGGCAAATTCATTACAACAGTGACTACACTTCAAAGTACTTAATTGGCTATAAGGTGATGTGGTATATGCTGTGCCCGTGAAAGGCGCTATATGAATTGATGCCAGTCTTTTTCTAGTGAGTCACCAATAATTTCATTTTATGGCATTGCATCATTAAGATAATTGGGTGCAAACATGGGCAATAAATTCTTGTATGGCTGTAGCTGCTGAAACATTCACTGCAGTTAAAGGATGTCGTGAGGAAGTAACATTGCCGAGATATTATCACACAGCTGTGAATACCATTGTCTGTGATGGGAAATGTGGAAATGTGTCGCTAATGTATGTTAAATATAGTTCCGATCAATGACTCAGTTATTTATCTCCTTAAGGATGCAGAAATTGGCACAATAGATGTAAAAATGGAAGAATTATCAGCAAGGTTGCTGTGTTGACTTTATTTGTCGGTGCGAGTTCTGTTCCTGTGTATCCGTGTAGATAGTGACTAGGAAAACCTCTGCATGTCTATTCCTATTAAATAATTCTATCTGCATGTTTTAGGACATTTTGAAAAAGCATGCTGGCTGCGTAGGATTTTTTTTTTTTTTTACATCTTACTATCAAAGCCACTATTTCAATTTGTCTTACTATTCAACTGCATCTCTTAACCATCTCATTCTAGCGTGAGGTAATATGAAGAGGCAGAGTTAAATCGGAATAGTGATTTATAAACAATCTGACAAACTACCTTGGCGTACAAGAGCAACATTAACACAGGCCTAGTACCGACTCCATGGCTTAGTCTGCTGGATCCGTGCCCTGGTACCTGATGGGCTCGGGTTTGCGCACTCTGTCCCCATGGGTTTTGGGCGGGTCATGTGGGCCACAAAGGATTTCTTCTTAAAGGGGCCACGCTACCACATGAGAAACATATCAGCCATGATTGAATGGGGGAGCAGACCCGATGGGCCGAATGGCTGAATTCTGCTCCTATATCTTATGGTCTGCTGCATTTAGCAATGTTCACAATGGCTGACTGCACTCTATTTCTTTGTTGATCCCGGGCCACCAAATGTAGCTCCTAGCCAACATTTTTATCTTGGTCTGGTCTGGATGCACATTCTGCAACCCCCCGAGAAGTGGCTGGTGCCCTGGGGTTGGCACTATCGCTCTGCATTCCCACAAAACACCCCCTCTTCACAGTTAATTTCATCCCTTCTCTGTAGGTAGGGTTTGACTTATCAAAGCTTGTTAGCACCATTCTTTTGACCTTTGATAAAACCTGGTCCCTATCAGTCCATGTCTTGATATGGGCCACGCAATAGAATGTCAAGCAAATTCAGAGCAAGGATGATCTCCTGTGGAGTAAGAGACCATGGTACTGTCTGTGAAAGTGGGAGCCAGCTGAGAACATCGGCATTTGAGATCTGCGAACCTGGGCTGTGGTGAAAAGTGTAACTATGCAGCAAACAGTAATGCCTGTCTTGATACTCTGGCCGATTCGACCAGCAGACCTGGTTTATCCTCATGGAAGAGCTCAAGTAATGGCTTATGGTCCATCTGAGATGATGGTGAAGTGGCGGCCTTAAACATATTGGTGGGATTTCTTGATGGTGTATATGTCTGCTCAAACTCTCTCTCCATCTGTGAATACTTCCTTTCGGCATGGACAAAGCAAAGTGACATGCCACTTCAGTGTCTTCCTTCCATCTTATGGGAAATTACACCCCATAGCTATAAGGCAATGCACCAAACATCATCATTGTGTTTGCCTGGGTCAAAGTGGAAAGTAAGGTTGAGGATTAGAGGGCCTGTTTCACTTGATTAAAAGCTTTTCTCTGGGAATCTTCCCACTTTCATCGTTGATGCTTTTCCAACAGTTTGTGCAAGGGCGCACAAATTGTAGATCAGTTGTGTCAAAAGCAACCATAATAGTTTACCATCCCTAAGAAGGACTTTGCCTCCATTACGTTCATTGGAGCTGGCACACGTTTTATGGCTTTTACCTTGTCCTTGAGTGGATGTGTGCCTTTTGCATCGACTTTGTACCCTAAATATGTGACCTCATCGGCCTGAGATCTGAAATTTCGCCTTTCTGACATATACCAGCTTGTTTGAATCTCCTGAGAACTTCCAAATTGGTGCTATCATAGAACTTACAGTGCAGGAGGCCATTTGGCCCATCGAGTCTGCACCGGCTCTTTGAAAGAACACCCTACCCAAGCCAACACCTCCACCCTATCCCCATAACCCAGTAACCCCACCCAACACTAAGGGCAATTTAGCATGGCCAATCTACCTAACCTGCACATCTTTGGACTGTGGGAGGAAACCGGAGCACCCGGAGGAAACCCACGCACACACGGGGAGAACGTGCTCTTCGTGCCCCCGTTACCAAGTCATTGTCCAGATATACGCCAACTTTTGGGATCCCTTGTAAAAGGCTCTCCATCGTGTGCTGAAATATAGCACAGGCAGATAAAATGCTGACGGGTAGCGTCATGAATCGGAACAGGTCTTTGTGTATGTTTATGGTGACAAATTTCCTTGATTCTTCCTGCAACTCAAGACTTTGATCCAATTTCATGTACTTGAGGCATCCTGCCAATTCTGCGTCGGTCCTCTACCTTGGAATAGGATATCATCTATTTTAGCAGCCCTGTTCATGGTCACCTTGAAACCGCTGCAAATCATTACTGTGCAGTCTGGCTTTAACACTGGGACTATTGGTGCTGCCCATTCTGGGAACTGTACCAGTCTAATTGTCCCCAGGTCTTCAAAATGTTGCAGCTCCTCTTCAAACTTTTGTGCAGGGCATAGGGCTCTAAAGAAATGTTGGTGTTGAATCAGGGTTTATGTAAATTTTGGCTTTCTCTCCTTTTATACGCCCCCAGCTTTCTCTGAAGGTCTTCCTGGTACTTACACAAAGGTTCCTGGAAAACCCTGTCTGTGATGTTGCATATCTCTGCCAATTTAGCTTAACTACTTCAGCCAACCTCAACCCACTAGGTTGGGTCTCATGGTTAATACAATTAAGTGCAACTGGGCAGACTGGTGCTGATATGAGCCTGGTGTTGACATCGTGCCCATTATCTTCAGTGCCTCCCCAGTATAGGTACCATAGAATCCCTACAGTGCAGAAGGAGGCCATTCAGCCCATAGCCTCCACCGACCCTCAAAGTGCAATTTACCCTGCCCACTCCCGCCCTATCCCGATAACCCCGCGCATTGATCATGGCCTATACACCGAAACGGCAGATCGGACGGCGTGGTTCTAACCACACCTGGCAGGTCGGGAATTGCGTGCGGCGGCTGCGGACACACTGGGGGTGGTGGGGGGGGGGGGGGGGGCGTGTGGGCGGTCGGGGCGGCGATCGGGCCGGTTACACGGAGCCGCACGGGACAGATCGTTGGGACCTACTTTGGTCCAAGTCCACCGGCTGAGTCCGCCATCGCGTTTGGCTCGGCCGATGGAGGCGGCCACCGTGCGCATGTGCGGACTCTGCACCGGAAGTGCGGGGGCCCATATCCGCAGCTAAAGCTGCGAGAAGCACTCTGGGGCCTTGCCAGCCTCTTGCAGGCAGGTGAATATGTCTTGGGAAGCCTGGCATGAAACGCCAGCGTTTTTACATCGACATGGGGACATAGCCCCATTTTTGGAGAATCCAGCCCCAGACCTCCTATCTGGATCTTCTACTGGAGTTGCCAACTCTTTGGGAATCAGGTGCAGTCTGTCTGACTCTGCATCTGGCTTATACATAACATTTAATTTGAAACAAATTAATTCTTTACATTTGCATCTGTCTTGATGGTCTCCCCCACAACAATAACAAGCCTCTAGACCTTGTGACTAAAGGTCTGCACCCTCAATCTGGGTACTTTGAGTGGCCGCCATGACCGATTACCTCGCTTTGCGCACCATGTAGTTCAAAAACTTTGTTCAGCATTTTCAGTTGCTTGAGCAAATTAAGCTGCTTTGCCTCGGGCTATTATTGATACCACAAACCAAACGGTTGCGTAACACATCGCTCAGGCAGACTGAATTTGTAGTGTTCAGCCGTCGGATGAAGCCTGGCTACAAAAGTGAATGCTGTTTCTCCAGGATCTCTAATGGCTGAATGGAATGGATGGAATTTATAGCGCTGCATTCTAATGGAGGGCTGGGGATTTTAGTGATCTTTCACAAGTTGCAGTAGTTGATCAAAAGATTTGGTTTTCGGAGCCTCCGGAGATGTTGGGCTTCTTACAAGGTTATATGTTTGTGGGCCACAAAGTGAGTAACACCTTTTTGCTTGTCTTCTGCCGTGATTTAATTGGCAGCGAAAAAGTATCAATCTATTGGCTACAACTTTCAATCTCTGGATCAAATGGATCGATTTCCCCCCCCCCCCCCCCCCCCCCCCCCCCCCGGAATAGTGGCATAGCCATTCGACTGTGGCTGATTTCTTTTTGCCGGTTTTCGGAGAGGCCACTTTGCCCCCACCCTCCTCCAAATGTTGAAAACATTTCCTTTTTCGACTGGTCCGATTTATTCTCGTTGCCAATGTTGTAACGCGAGGTAATACAATGCGGCAGTTGATTTATTAACAAACTGGCAAACTATATTTATATACAAGCACAACACTTAACGCCAGTCTAATCCCCATGACTTCAGTCTGCTGGATCCCTGCTACCCAGGTCCGCATCTGATAGGCCCAGGTGCTATGTCCCCATAGGTTCTGGGTGGGTCATGTGACCTGCGAAGGATCACCTCTTAAAGGGGCCACACTCTCTTGTCTTGTACATAAACAGAGAATGGCGGAGACAGCGCTAAGTCTCTGTTTTTGCTTCCTATTCCAGCATCCACAGTATTTTGCTTATTTTCACCATGTTTTATACCCAAGGAGAGCACAGGAGGAAAAGAGCGTTTTATAGGCTAATCCATTTTTAAAGACTTCAATATGTGGTTGAATTTTGCAGAATAAATAATAGACAATAAATGGTAAACTGTGATCCACCAGTATTAAAACAAATATGGCTAAACTGCCGTGTCATCTGTTGGCATCTGGAATGCAGTCCCAGTGGGAAAAGGCAAATCATCGACTGATTTTTGATCTGCAACTGAGCAGCGAATCCAAACTGATGTAAACGAGCAAGGAAACGAGTGCAATCAAAGCCAAGATCATTTGAAACAGCAGGATTACCGCTGGCTGTCACTTGTCACTGTTGGTGAAGTTGATGTTTTTTTCTTAAATTAATCACCCCACTCAGTAATTTTAGTAATTCTACTACTTGTGAAGAATCATCACGCAATGGTTACAGCATAGAAGGAGACCATTCGGTCCATCACTGGTTCTCTGCAGGAGCAACTCAGCCAGTCCAACTCCTCTGGCTTTCCCCACAGGCGTGCAATTTTTAAAAAACTTTTTGATTGCAACAGGGAGTGATGAGAAAAGTGTGGGAGAAATGATCACATGGGGGGGGGGGGCACATTTCCCTTTTCTTTTCAATTATTGAGCCGATGAGCAATTTTTGGGAAGAGCAGGTTCGGTGCAGTAAAATATGTTTTTTTGAAATTGCGTTTAAAGAGGAGGAACAGGTGCTGAGCAAAAATAAAGCAATGTACGTACAAATTAGGAGTAGGCCACTTGGCTCCTCGAACTTGTTCCACCATTCCATAAGATCATGGCGAATCTGATCGTACCTTCACATAGCATAGCTTTGGAGAGCCACCGGTTGGACAAGCCTATTCTGTGAAGGGCCCATTTGAAGTCTGAAATGTTTTCTTTTGGCAGCATGTAGGTGAGAAAGAGATCCTTGGGTGAGTGACATTGTAGGGTAGATAGTGAAGGAGTTATTAGAGATGGAATATGTTGAATAGATAGACAAGGAACCAGAGAGCAGCCCCGAGAACCTGGACAGTGGAGGAGATGGAATGGGCAAAGCCTGTGCAGCGACTACTTTGAGATTTACAGCAGAGGTGCCATGGACGAGGGGAGGGATTTGGAAGACTTGAGTTTGTGAGGATTCATGGGGCAGGGAGTTTCTTGCCGGAGTCGATGGTGCAGGTGAGTTTGGAGAAAGTTTGGGGGAGGTGGAGGTGTCTTTGCCAACAGGACAAGCTTAAATCACACCAGGCAAAACAAAAGCAAGAGGTGGTGAGGTTCAGTTTGGATTCAAATGGGTTGGTGGAGAATTTTAAGTGAGGAGTTGATTGAGGCCAGGGGAGTGGCGGCCGCGTTCGGGTGGAGTTCAGTTTTTAACCTAGGGGCTTTCTCATTCTGTTGCATAATTCACATTCTGCGGTACATTTACCTCCTGAGCAAGCAAGAGAGCTTTGAATTATGTCATGGCGTAAGCACTATAATAGGAAGTGAAAAGCAAGAGCATTACAGTCCATTGTGTCAGCTGACGTTAATTCAGTTGAAGTTACATTGGGAGTGTTTGCAAAGCATCGTGCAATGTTTGTTGCAATTTTGTTTAAATGGGTATTTTTTGTGTAGACCTGAATTGGTTGTCAATTGATTACATTTGGCAATGTTTAACTCTTGCTCTGGAGAAACTAGTTTCTTCCTTCTGAACAAAAGGAGGAAGAATGTTGGGGCCTATGACCAGCAATGTTATGTAAACAGGAGTTGAGGTCAGCAGCTGTTTCGGTATCTCTTTGCACTTGTGCATGCAAATAACTGGTGTTGCACAGTTTGATCTTTCGGAATGGTGTGCAGGGACACTTGCCTTTTGGAATTGAAAGGAAGTGAGTTTTTGTGCTTCTCTAATGTAGCTCCACTGCAATGATGCAGCACAAAGGAGACTCTCGACCCATCGTGCCTGGGCTGGTGGTTTGAAAGAGCCAACCAATTCGTCCCACTTCACTTCCTCCTGGACCTGCAGGATTTCCATTTTAAGTGTTTATCCAATTCCCTTTTGAATGTTATTAATGAATCTGTTTTGGCTGAGGCGGCACGGTGGCACAGTGGTTAGCACGGCTGCCTCACGGCACCGAGGTCCCAGGTCGATCCCGGCCCCGGGTCACTGTCCGTGTGGAGTTTGCACGTTCTTCCTGTGTCTGCATGTGTTTCACCTCCACAATTCAAAGATGTGCAGGCTAGGTGGATTGGCCACGCTAAATTGTCTCTTAATTGGGGGTAAGAAAATAATTGGATACTCTAAATTTAAAAAAAAAAAGAATCTGTTTTGGCTACCTCTTCAGGCAGTGCATTACAGATGAACAACTTGTTGCTTAAATATTTTTCCTCTCATGACACCTGGTTCTTTTGCCAATCACCTAAATCAAAACAGAAAATTCTGGAACTAGTCAGCAGGTCAGGCAGCTCTAGTGGAGAGAAATGGTTAATGTTTCAGGTCGATGACCCTTCAGGACTGAGGAAAGATAGAAACGCCATTGGTTTAGAGCCAGTGGAAAAGGTGAGGCGACAGGAAGAAGAAAAGACTATGTCTGTGATCGGGTGGAGGTAAGGAGCAATACCTGTTTGAACCAAAGAAGGGAAAGAGAAAGCAATGAAGGTGAACAAGGCAGAGACAAATGGAAATTCCTTCAAAGAGAATCATAGAATTTACAGTGCAGAAGCAGGCCATTTGGCCAATCGAGTCTGCACTGGCCCTTGGAAAGAGTACCCTATCCAGGTCCATGCCTCCACTCCATCCCCATAACCCCCATCTAACCTTTTGGACACTAAGGGGCAATTTATCATGGCCAATCTGCCTAACCTGCACATCTTTGCACTGTGGGAGGAAACCGGAGCACTCAGAGGAAACCCACGCAGACACCTCCACACAGTCACCCAAGGCCGGAATTGAAACCAGGACCCTGGAGGGGTGAGCAGCAGTGCTAACCACTGTGCCACCCCAGAGGAGAGCTTCTTCAAGGTGGGCATTCCTGGAAGAGATGCTCTGTTTTGTTTCAGATTTCCAGCATCTGCAACATTTGGCTTTAGATTTTAAGTTACCGTAATCCTATACCTTGGCAATACTATCTGTCGAGTCACTCTGTGTTCAGCCAAAAAATGCTGGTGTTCTCAACTATTGAGCTTATGCAAGTTGAATATTTGTTAATGAACTTCAGTTCTCCGTTGAGAAGTTCCCTTAGTGAGGTTTTCTGTCTCGAAGTGAACCTGATTTTTTCTAGTTTGTGCTTGAATGGTGTCTCAACGTCTTTGGACTTTTTTTCATTTGTGCAAGTTTCCAGAGTTTGAAATATTTTGTAATTTCAGACTTCCGGCTCCTGCAGTATTTTGCTTTTATTTAGTTGAAATATTGTTAAAGTGCCGGTTTAAGCAGTGAGAGATTACTTGTTCTGTTTGGCCTCATTAATCACCCCTTTTATCCAAACTAGTGGTATTGTGGCATTTGAAATTAAAGATGCAGAATTATATGAAGGTGGATTCTCAACTTGTGCGGGGAAGTGGAGTTAAAACCCAAGTTCCGCCATGGCACTGAATGGTGGAGCAGACTTGATGGGGCCATATCGTCTACTCTGGCACCTATTTCTTGTGTACTTCTCTGCACACTCGTCAAAGAACAGTGCACATCATGACTTCAGCTAATGAATGTGTGGTTGTGTGAATGGTTGTTCCTACTGGGGAGGGAGGTTTGGCGACAGGAAAAGGGATAATGACAGTTCTCCTTGCCAAATGCTTCTTGGCTGAGAAACAATTTCAAGAGAATATTGGACCTCCCAATAGGTTTTCACAAGTGCTGTTGCTTTTATGATCGTTTTTGACTTGTTGTTGAGTTGAAGGTGGAAGTAATTTTGTTTCATCTGTCTTAGACCATCCTCCGTTATGCACGATGTTGCAAATTATTGACAAGTTGTGCATTTCTTAGTGTTTAAGAGACAGAGAAACATAGAAAAAAATAGGAGCACGAAGAGGCCATTTGGCCCTTCAAGATCACTCCGCCATTCTTATGATCATGGTTGATCATCCAACTCAATTGCCTAATCCTGCTTTCCCCCATATCCTGTGAGCCCCTTCGCCCTAAGTACTATATCTAACTGCTTCTTGAAACCATACAATGTTTTCGACTCAACTACTTCCTGTGGGAATAAATTCCATGAGCTCACCACTCTGGGTGAAGAAATTTCTCCTCATCACTGTCCTAAATGGTCTACCCTGTATCCTCAGACTGTGACCCCTGGTTCTGGACACACTCACTCACCATTGGGAACATCCTTCCTACATCTACACTGTCAGTCCTGTTAGAATTTTACAGGTTTCTATGAGATCTCCCCCTCCATCTTCTGAACTCCAGTGAATAAAATCCTAACCGATTCAATCTCTCCTCGTACAACAGTACTGTCATCCCAGGAATCAGTCTGGTAAACGTTTGCTGCACTCCATCGCTGGAACATCCTTCCTCCGATAAAGAGACCAAAACTGCACACAACATTCTGATGTGTTATGTACCCTGGGATAACACAGGCTGCAACTGGATGCAGCTTTGACCAAAAGATACTCCAGATTTTGAAGTTAATTCAATCTAATTTATTGAACTAGTAGCACAGTTCTCTGAGTTCGACTCTCTGCTAACCTAAGTGTGGTTACTCTGTCTGACTGAACCAGACTAGCTCTTAGCCACGTGCTGGAGGTGTGGTACTGTACATACACCCTGACTCACTCTGTAGATGTTTATCAGTGGAAGGAGGTGGAGTGCGAGTGCCTCGTGCCTTTTATAGTGAGATACCACCCCTGAGTGTCCTGCCTGCTCATTGGTCATGTACTGTTCTCTGTGTTCATTAGCTGCCTGTCTGTATATCATTATGTGCATGTTTGCATATCATGACACATTCCAGGTGTGGCCCCACCAAGGCCCTGTATAATTGCAGCAGGACATCCCTGCTCCTGTACTTGAATCCTCTCGCAATGAAGACCAGCATGCCATTTGCTGCCTTCACGGCCTGCTGCACCTGCATGCTTACCTTCAGTGACTGGTGTAGAAGGACACCCAGGTCTCGTCGCTGACTGGGTTTGAAGTTATGAGTCTATTAGTCCAGTGTTACATAAATACGGTTCGCATGGTGTCAAAATGCTGTGTGTTCTGCCTGGCTAGATTGCCTTTGAATCAGGATTCAACTTCACAAACTAAATTGAAATACTGTCTAAAAATTTAATTGCTCTTTCTGCAGTCCCACGTGACTCTGTGCATTGCTCTTTAGATACTGCATTATTTATGAAGCACTCATTGCACAAAACCTAAAACATGTTTTTTGGGTAAGGCATTGATCAAAAGAAATATTGACGTCTAGTCTTTTGAGGTTTTGAGTGAAAACAGTGAGCATATCTAGACTTTTGGGATAAATCACAGGAATTCAATCCTCATGTTCTCAAAGGATGTTTTTCAGATATGAACTTTTTTTCCTGAATCGAGGCCAAGCGTTTTCTGAGTTTGAAAATCAGATTAATTGGCTGCAAACTATTTCTTGCCTCTCCCAAGGTGATGAGCCCATCCTTTTCCATAGAGTCCCTACAATGCAACGGGAGGTCATTCAGCCCATCGAGTCTGCACTGACCCTCTGAAAGAGCACTCACTTCCCCGCCTTATCCCTGTAACCCCACCTAACCTGCACATCTTTGAATGCTAGGGGGCAACTTGGCATGGCCAATCCACCTAACCCCCACATCTTTGGACTGTGGGAGGAAACCACCCAGAGAAACCCATGCAGACACTGGGGGAATATGCAAACTCCACAAAAAACAGTCACCTAAAGCTGGGATTGAACCAGTTGCTAACTACTGTGCCGCCCAATATGGAGTAGATGTACAATTTTAATACACCTTGCTCCAGGCTGCAGTCACCCTTGTACTCTAGGCAACAGAAGGGGAAAATATAAATCAGCTGAGTTTCTGTTCTTTGTTGCTGCACTGTGATGCTGTTCTGCATTGTTTGTGTGAATGCATGCATTGATCAGGTAGCTCTGATGCAGTCCATGACAATATAGCCTGACTTTTATGCATATGTGTGAGGGATGGCCTTCTCATTGTAATTGAATTTATGCCTTTGATCAAGGGGGGGAAGTAGCTTGTAAGTGGAGTAGAATTGAGAGGTCTGGCTGGGTGAGACATAAAACCTGCATCCTGGAAAAAAAACCCAAACAGGAGTCCCCAATCACTGGAGCCAACTGACAAAAGTAGAAGATGCTCTCCCTGACTGAAGATAATCTGATGGGAGGACTACTTCAACATCCAGAGGACAGGGGATTTAGACAGGGCAATCTAACATGGGTGTAAGAATGAGTAGCTATAACTTGAATCATCTTTGGTTACTGAGGATAAAGCAGTCGTCTTGATTGGTAATTCATCCACAAACATTCACCCCCTCCACCACAGATGCAGTGTGGCAGCTGTGTGTACCATCTGCAAGGGCACTGCCAGAACGCACCAAGGCTCATTCGTCAACACATTCCAAATCCACGACCGCTACCATCTACCACCACCTGGAAGTCTTCCCTCCCCTCCCCAACAAGCCGCTCGCCATTTTGAATGGGCAATATATCGCTGTCCTTCGCTGCCACTGGGTGAAAATCCTGGAAATGCCTCCCTAACAGCCCTGTGGGTGTACCTTAACTGAAGGGACTGCATATGGTTCAAGAAGACATCTTACCATCATCTTAAGGGCAATTAGAGTTGGGCAATAAATGCTGGCCTCGCCAGAAAAGCCCACATACCATGAATGAATTTAAAAAAAACTCATACAAGGCTAAATGTGACTGCAGTAAATTCTGTTTAACCTTGGTCTGAATGGCCTAGATTTAGAACATAGAACATGGAACAATACAGCGCAGTACAGGCCCTTCGGCCCACGATGTTGCACCGAAACAAAAGCCATCTAACCTACACTATACCATTATCATCCATATGTTTATCCAATAAACTTTTAAATGCCCTCAATGTTGGCGAGTTCACTACTGTAGCAGGTAGGGCATTCCACGGCCTCACTACTCTTTGCGTAAAGAACCTACCTCTGACCTCTGTCCTATATCTATTACCCCTCAGTTTAAAGCTATGTCCCCTCGTGCCAGCCATTTCCATCCGCGGGAGAAGGCTCTCACTGTCCACCCTATCCAACCCCCTGATCATTTTGTATGCATTTTGTAGATAATTTGTTCTAGTTATGGAAATAGTTGTTTCAACAAGGGGCCATCACAGTCAAACACTGCACTGTTATTGCCTGATTTCACTCATGTACTCTTTCCGGTTACACAGCAGTCGAGGGGAACACTCTCTTTCGATTTCGAACTCGGGAAGACCGAGGTCATTATTCCCGCTCTGGGCCACAGTCGAGGGCTGGAATTTTCCAACACCCCAGCTGGCGAGGTGCTGAAATCTCCATTCGCATCGGTGGGACTGGAAGATTTCTTCAATGTGAAGGGCTAGGAAATTGCAGCCAACATGAAGGGCTAGGAAATTCCAGCCAAAGTGTTGAATCTTGGATCTCCTTCAGCTGAATGGGTCAGCGGCACACCAAATGTGGGAGCAATAGTTTAATATCATTGCTTGCCCAGTGTAAATCTACAATAAGAAGGTTCTTGTGTTTCACCCTGCCTGACCGAAATGCATTTACTTTGCCAAATGTTCATTTACAAAGCTTTTTAATGGAGGTGCTTTAAAAGGTTGCTGTAATTCTGCGAGGCCCTCTAGGGTGACCGCAGTCTGCCACACAGTTCTTGCTTTTTAGCATTTGCCTGTTGTTGAGGACATTTAGAGCTTTTGAGTACTGGCACTGATATGTCATAACGCTACATAAATCCTGAATGAATCACATTGATGATGAAGTGTGCATTAAAAAGCTGTTGCAACTTTATTCTGTTTCTATTAATTTGAAAAACACATGGCGATGCCAACTTGAGTATAATTGACTCCCCATTTCCTTGACTACACTAGAAGCTTTAATGAATGTAGAAATAATTTATTCATGTTATGCAGGAATCTTCGTTTCAAATCATCTTGTAAAGTTAACAGTGCTGCCAGGAGCAGCAGAGAATTCTGATCAGGCTTGCAAGATTAAATGTGAAGCAAGCATCCAGAGGTGTTCACATGCCATAAAGGGAAACGGGAAAAATGCGAGGAAAGAAATAGCTTCAAGCTACTTGTACAGTTTAAATAACATTAGCCTAAATGGTGACCTGATATATTATGTTTTCTTAGTGTATCTTTGCACCCACATTTTTATACCCTTTTGGGGGACAATGGGTGGTAAATTACTGTTTGCTTCTCTCATGGACCTTTGATCTAATCCCAGGGATTAGATTTTTTTTTGAGACTAGAGTAATTTTGACATCCAAAATTTAGTTTGTGCTAAAAATCTGTTTTTTGTTTGAGCAGAGTGCCCAAAAATATCTTGTTTGGAAAAGCGTTCAATTACAAGTTAATTGCCGCAAATTCTAAACCTTCCCACTGGGTGACTGTGTCCATCTGCTTGAAAATGGGGAAAAAGATGACCCGGGGACCAGATTTATCCTGGCTGTGGACCAAGTAATTACATTTAATTTTAACCGATTACGGGTGCCCCGAGTTCGGTATGGGAAATAACAGTCATCCCACCCTCCCTCAGTGTGCCAGACTGCTGAAGAATATTTTGAAGGTAGAATATTTTGTAGGTTTTGAATTTCTTACTTAGCAACAACATAAAATATGAGCTCTAAGCTGCAACTGGTTTGGAGCTTCGCAGTATGGGGTGATTATTGAAGAACCTAATTTTTATTTTTTTTGGTACAGAAGGTTTTTTTTTACTTGTGTACAACCTGCTGGCCTTTAAGATTCCAGTGGAGCCTCTGGACAGCTACAAAGCTCCCCGTCTGCTGATGACAACTGGCTTTGTTAATTGGTTGTACACATTTTGCTTGACCTATTTAACCTTGATTATCACAATCTGTTTATCCAGCGAGCCTTTGATGGAGCAAAAATCCAGGGGGAGCTGCAACCTGAAAAGGTTCATCTGGCATCTGGTTAATCTCCTCCGATTTGCAATTGGCTCATTAACCGGGATGGGTTGAAGGCTGCTTGGGAATAAACTGAATGAGCCGAGCTGGGGAATAAAGTTTCATCATTGGTGCATTATTTGTTCACAGTACAATATTTTTCACAAAGGCAATTAAATGCATGAGAATGAATCATTGCAATTCAGTGGCAAATAATACACTCCAGCAAGATGCAAATAACCTGCGGGTGTAGTAATCAGCAAAAGCAGTTTGATTTCCCTTCCTTTACGCCCCCCCCCCCCCCCAACAGAACAGGTCAAATCTCTGGATTCTTTTGCAGCACATTAGTTTAGATGATTTCTCCCTGAACTTCCGGTGGTGGCCATGAGCTGAGCGGTTGCACAAAAGGTAGCTCTCGCATAAAATCTTCGACTATGGCCTTCTAATCTTAGAAAACGGGCACCAAATGTGTAGTGATCTTGGTATATGCATGTACACAAGGGGTTAATGTGTAATCAGCAGCACCACATGATCACTAAAGGGCCAGACCAATAGGGGTATGAAAAGCAACAACATTGTGTCTCCCTCATTCTCTCTCTCTCGGGTGCACTGTTACCAGGACAATATCAGAATAGTTCAGATGGCTAGTGGAGTTAGGTATAGTTAATGTAGTTAGATCTTGTTAACCTTATCACTAGTATCAAAGTTAAAGTAAAGAACTCATGCATTTGTTGTTATAGTTACTCAATAAACCTTTGTTGTTACTGGACGAGTTCTTGTCTTCTTCATCGAGATTCAGAAGACCTCACTATCAACCAAGGATTGAGTAGCACGAGTCGCCTACCACACAGGTAACAAGACAAAATGTACCTACGATTCTCTGGCTACCGCACTGACGAGAACAATGGGGAAAAAGTCAGCTGCCCAGCCGAAAAGGCAGCAAAGATGAGGGAGGGAAACCTCAGCCACAGAGCTGGCAGACAAAAGTGGTGGCACGGAACCAGGGAGGGTGCGACACCACAGAGCTCCCAGCGCAGACCCAGGCACTGATGGACAAGCTTTATGGGCTTCCTCACCTCAGAGCTCCAACCACACCGGGAGGAATTGAAGAGACCTCCTGTCAGCTGTCGAAACCACAGTGGAAACTGTGACGACCCCCCCATGAGGGGAGCAATGGCCAAGATGGAGCAGAGGCCAGAGGCCCAGGAGATGACGGCAACAGACCTTGAGAAGGCCACCGTGGATCATGGATGGCAGCGCTCGAGGCCGAGGTGGTGAGCCTGATCAGATAGGGCGAAGAGCGAAGGCGGATCCTGTTGGGGTGGAGGTCAGTTTCTCCACCCTGCGCCCTGGCATGGCGGGGGGATCTGCTGGAGCTTTTAACACTTGAAGGTGAAGTTTGAGTTTAGGGGAAGAATGGCAGTATTCTACAATTCATGGGCTTTGTTTATTATGGATTTTCAAGAATTGGATGAAATCAAACATTGGGGGCGGGGGGGGGGGGTTGTGTTGGACTGTGTATGTTGTTGGTGACATATATGGGTGGATGGTGGATTCCTGAATCCTTTTCTTTGATGTTTGTATTTAAAATGTTGAGGGTTGGTGGGAGGAAGGAATTGTTGGCCAGGGGATTGACACTGCATTTGTTACAGTTGACTGTTTGTTGGTGGGTGTAACTTTGGATGAAAATGTGAAGGAGGAGAATAAAAATATTTATAATAAAAAAAAAAAGGGCTAAGAGAAAAAGTTGACGACCAGCAGAGCAGATTGTGTCGACAGGACTTGTGAATCGTGGGGCTGCCAAAAGGAACGGAGGGAAGGAACCTAACAGAGTATGTAGCGGCGATGCTCAGGAAGCTGGTGGGCGAGGAGGGCTTCGACAAGCCTCTGGAGGTAGATTGCACCCACAGGCCCAAAGGGCGCAGGTTGGTGTACGGGAGTACAGCAGAGGAGGAGACCAGGCCCCCCCCCCCCCCTTCGCCCAAAGGGGGAGGGGGGGAGAACAGTGATGGGCAGGATGTCAGAAAGAGAGGGCAGGCAACATCACCTGGATTGAAGGGACCTCTCAAATAGTGGAGAAGGAGCGGGGAGGAGGATCACCCATGCGGGCCAAACTGGGAAAATGGACCTATCCACCCTCCCTCAAACTCTAGAGGGGAAACGGGACTGTCTCTTTTCTCCCCCCCCCCCCCCCCCCCCTCCCCTCCAAAACAGCACAACGGCAGCAAGGGTAGGGGTCTCAGCAACGTATGTAAATGCAAGGACAAATCTGGGTGCAACTTCTACCGCTAAGCTGTAGGAGCCCCCGGAAGAACCCTTCACAATACTGTATAAAGGAACACATACAATATGTAAAATAGTACTGGGACCTCAGTCACTGACATGGTGACAGCGTTTCATGTTTCGTCGGTTTCATTGTTAACTTGTATTACCTGTTTTTGTATTGTTCTTTGTCTGCAAATCTCTGTTTTGAAAGACAAATGGCAATAAAAAATTATTTAAAGAAAAAAAGAAAGACTTCTCTCCCTGGATATGAGGTGGAAAGCCTCCTGAAATATATCACCCAATCCAGATGTGCGAGCTTCATTTTTGATGCTGTGTGCCATTAACATCATGGTGATGGTGAGTGTGCAACTCTTGGCTTGTTTTTGGCAGGCTCTGCAATTTGGACCCCAGGTGGTCTGGATCATCATTATTGTTCTGAGGGTTCGTTCTAAATCCTGCACCAAACACCAGTTGTTACTTCCTGTTTGGGTATGGAACATGAACAACAGTGCAATCAATGCGTTATGCACAGAAGACCTGCTGAAACTGAGCCAAACACTGTCAGATATCACTCACCAAGGAGGCATTTCTTATTGAAAGCAAGGTCACAACTGTTCCTCTGTGCGTTATCTCCCAACCATTTTTATTGTACCAACATCAATGTGGCGTGAGTGACTGGAGTCAAGACAGTAAACATCAGTTACTAATTATTTTTGAGCCTATGTTGGAGTAAAGTCAGTATTTGATGGTGGGCTCTGTGATCGTGGTGTCCATGAAATGTGCAAAAGAGTTGATGCTTATCTTTTCACGTCCTTGGTTTGGTTTTTTTGGCAGTTAATATTCAAAATGTAAACCAAAAGTACTTCTGTCTCTCTCTCCATCTGAATCTACCTATCCGCATTTGCCTGCATCTCTGCACTTACCTGCATCTCTGCACTTACCTGCCTCTCTGCGGTCCAATGTTTTTCCTGCTGGATTTTCTTTCCTGTGTTGACACCAAGATTAAATCTTGGGAGGGAAAAAATGTAATTGCCAATAAATGTAGGTGATGTGTTGAAATGGTTTGAAATGGAGAAGCAGTTGTGGTCCATGGGTTAAGGGATGACATTCAATGGGAGGAATGGCCTTTCTCCTCCTTGATTTCTCAATGTTATATAACAAGTAAATACGTGCACCAATAGAATTCAGGGTCCTTGGATGGGGCAAGAGCAGTTTCAAACTTTCTTGCTCAGCTCCCTCAAATTGGAGGGCTCCTTATTTTTTTTACTCCCTTTATTGTTCCCCCCCCCCCCCCCCAAATTTAAGAAAAAAATGGCTTCAGTATGAGGTGAAAAAGGGAAATTGAACTCGGTTACTGTGGTTATAATGCTGGTACCGGATGGTGTGGGCAGCAACTGAAAGGAAGTGATCACTTTGCATCCATCAGTATCTTGGGAGCATGCAGGACATAAATCTTCAAAGCTTTCAAACTCCCGAGAAATGACGGTGTCAACTAATGGAGATGATTCTTATTGGACAGTCTTGAAAGTTTTACTAAGTGCAATGAAATGAAATGAAGATCGCTTATTGTCACAAGTAGGCTTCAAATGAAGTTACTGTGAAAAGCCCCTAGTCGCCACATTCCGGTGCCTGTTCGGGGAGCCTGGTACGGGAAATGTGACTATTTTTATAGAGTAGTCAAGTCAATTTACTTTGAGTGCAATAAACTTTGTTCATGGGCTTGCAGAGCATTTAATATATAGAGTCTGCTTTCAAGATGTATTGTAACAAAATGGTAACAGTCAAGCTGTGGCCTTGTAAAATAACATTGCTAAATATTCTACACCATTATTTCACAATGTCCACTTTCAAAATTAAGTGTCAATGGGGGGGGGGGGGGTCTCGTGATGAGTGCAGGAGTGGCTCTGTTTTTGTGAACTCTGGCTCCACACCTCTTTTTTAATTCTTTATTTTATTGTACTGCGCATTCCATAATTTCTTTTTGGGATATGTCCCTGGATGATCCTGGTTGGAGTTAGGTGGTAAAAAGCCAAGTTCAATCAGTGAGAATCCTCGTTTGATTGAGGAGGTCAGAGATAATCTTTATCATTGTCACTAGTAGGCTTACATTAACACTGCAATGAAGTTACTGTGAAAAGCCCCTAGTCGCCACCTGTTTGGGTACACTGAGGGAGAATTCAGAATGTCATCTTCACCTAATAAACACTTCTTTCGGGACTTGTGGGAGGAAACCGGAGCACCCGGAGGAAACCCACGCAGACACGAACATGCAGATTCCGCACAGACCGTGACCCAAGCGGGAATCGATCCTGGGACCCTGGCGCTGTGAAGCAACCGTGCTAACCACTGTGCAGATTGGGTCCAGCTTCCAGTGGCGGTTTTGCTGGTGAGTGGGCCTGCGCCTCATAAGTGTGACATGCATCAGGATGGTGGCTGCCAGTGTGAATGATAACTTGGATGATCCTGGTTCGGTGCTGCTCGTTTTCGGTGCTCATTTTGAACTGTGAAGTGTCCTTGAGAGAAGGTTTGACGAAGCACATTGATCTGGTCTTCGAGGCCTGGGATCAAGCACTGGCCCTGATCTCTGCTCTTATGCTGCCTTGTCTTGTCGTGAGGTGTTTGGAGATGGTTGGGCATGTTGAGACCCCCGGCGCGCGCGCCCCGGCCTGGGTGTCAGGGTGATGATGTGGTGGCGGTGAAGATGCTTTGTTCAGTGGAACTTCTGAGAGATCCTGAGTACTGTTTGATAATCCTGGAATGGCCATGGCCCTGCCAAACTACATAGATGGTGTTCTTATCCTGCACTACTTCAATAATTCTGGACTTTACACCCTTCTGATTGTGGTGTTGATTTCATGGTGTTGCCTTTCTCCTGTCAGGGTGTGCGATGTGTAAGCACATGGGTGAGGGTTAAAAGTGATATGTGGTTTGTGCGTAGTCTTATCCTTTTTAAATGTGCTGTAATCCTCGTACAAATGAGAAGAGAGTGTATTTTAGCCACCCCTTATCTCATTTATAGCGAAGATGAGTGGAGCCACGGTGAGGTGATGGGTGGGTGGTTGGTTGGTGTGGTGGTAGGTAGTAGGGTAGGGTTAGTCCCCACTTGGATATCCTCCCCCACTTACAGCTAATAGTTTGGGGTTTTCATTTACCTCTTTTTTTTTTTTTCTGGCTTTGCATTTTGAGAATCCGTACTTATCTCCTTTGAAGGCCTGTGTATCTTGGAGAGAACTGGGTTCTATCTGATCCTTTTATAAAAAAAAAAGGTGTTTTTGGCATTTTTGGTGGCTATTGTGGTCGGGGAAATGAGTCATGGCGAATGCCCTGGTGTGGCCGGTTTATCCCTGTTCGATTTGTTGAAGCGAGAGTGTATGTTATGTCTCTATGTTGTCGGAACTCTTCTTTGGTTTGGGGGTAAGCTTTGGGTGCCCTCCTCCAGGTGGTCTTATATATTGGTTCACCCCCACCCACATCTGGGTGTCTTGACAATTCTTCTCGGTTGAGATGGATGTGATTTTTCTGGTTTTTGTGGGTGGGTACCCTGTCCTGGGGTTAGTGAGATGCAAGGCTGGCTGGGTGGTGGGTCCTGGCATGTAAGGGGGTCCTGGGGGTATTGACTCCTTTGTCTGAGTATGCTTGACTAGGCCAAGTCCAGTGTTGTGTTTGATATCCTTTTGCCCCCATATGCTTAGAACGTCCCTTCTTGAAAGCACTTATTAAGGAACTCCTGAGAGGCGGAGTGTTTTGATGTGTTTGAATATCCTAGGGTTGATATCCTGTTGCCCCCCATGTGGTTGACTTCTCTTCATCCTTGGGGGTGGGTGTGTGCCAGAGGAATACGGACTTAAATTTGTATCTTGGTCCTCTTTTATCCTGAGACCTTCTGCTCCTGTAGCTCTCTTTTTATCCTGTCCTGTTTAATGTGTTGGGAAGCGCTGACTGCACTGACCGTGATCCAGATTTATAGCTGCTGGTCCCCTCTGCATAAATGTGAAATGATGAGCGTTCTGTACTGAGCCCGAGATTGAGATTATGTGGAGCAGTGATTATTATTCGAGATATTATTATCTCTGACCTCCTCAATATCCTTCTAGAACTGGGGTTCTGACATATTTTCTTTGTATTTTTCTATTTTTGTTATGGTGGGGTTTAAGATCCATCATTGGCTCCTGCAGGGGTACACATGGGTACTTTCTTTTTGTGCTGAGCTGTATCATTCCTGTGGTTCTGTTAAAGTGAAAAACTTCGATTAAAAATGCTTTAAAAAAAATAAATAAATAAATGTACCAATGTTGCCCTGAGTTGTTAGCAAGTCAAAAGGATGCAGTATAAGTCACTGCTGGGCTTTGAGACTGGGTGGGGAGACTTTTTTTATTTTTTTATTAAATATTTTATTGAAAATTTTTGGTCAACCAACACACTACATTGTGCATCCTTTACACAATATTATAACAACACAAATAACAATGACCTATTTTATAAACAAAAAATGAATAAATAATAAATAACAAAAATGAAAACTAACCCTAATTGGCAACTGCCTTGTCACAAGTAACACTCTCCAAAAATATAATTTAACAGTCCAATATATAATTATCTGTAGCAACGACCTATACATACTATACAGTATATATTAACAACCCTGAGAGTCCTTCTGGTTCCTCCTCTCCCGCCCCCCCACCCCGATCCTGGGCTGCTGCTGCTGCCTTCT
This sequence comes from Scyliorhinus torazame, assembly GCF_047496885.1. Classification (NCBI taxonomy): domain Eukaryota; kingdom Metazoa; phylum Chordata; class Chondrichthyes; order Carcharhiniformes; family Scyliorhinidae; genus Scyliorhinus; species Scyliorhinus torazame. The sequence continues at coordinate 135,259,376 of NC_092724.1, read as the reverse complement.
TTTTCCCATTCCGTCTATCTTTCTGCGAGGTATTCGACGAACGGTTGCCACCGCCTGGTGAACCCTTGAGCCGACCCCCTTAGGACGAACTTAATCCGCTCTAGCTTTATAAAGCCCGCCATGTCATTTATCCAGGTCTCCACCCCAGGGGGCTTGGCTTCTTTCCACATTAGCAATATCCTGCGCCGGGCAACTAGGGACGCAAAGGCCAAAACATCGGCCTCTCTCGCCTCCTGCACTCCCGGCTCTTGTGCAACCCCAAATATAGCCAACCCCCAGCTTGGTTCGACCCGGACTCCTACTACTTTTGAAAGCACCTTTGTCACCCCCATCCAAAACCCCTGTAGTGCCGGGCATGACCAAAACATATGGGTATGATTCGCTGGGCTTCTCAAGCACCTCGCACACCTATCCTCCACCCCAAACAATTTGCTGAGCCGTGCTCCAGTCATATGCGCCCTGTGTAATACCTTAAACTGAATCAGGCTTAGCCTGGCACACGAGGACGACGAGTTTACCCTGCTTAGGGCATCTGCCCACAGCCCCTCCTCGATCTCCTCCCCCAGCTCTTCTTCCCATTTCCCTTTTAGTTCATCTACCATAGTCTCCCCTTCGTCCCTCATTTCCCTATATATATCTGACACCTTACCATCCCCCACCCATGTCTTTGAGATCACTCTGTCCTGCACCTCTTGTGTCGGGAGCTGCGGGATTTCCCTCACCTGTTGCCTCGCAAAAGCCCTCAGTTGCATATACCTGAATGCATTCCCTTGGGGCAACCCATATTTCTCGGTCAGCGCTCCCAGACTCGCGAACTTCCCATCCACAAACAGATCTTTCAGTTGCGTTATTCCTGCTCTTTGCCACATTCCATATCCCCCATCCATTCCCCCCGGGGCAAACCTATGGTTGTTTCTTATCGGGGACCCCCCCAAGGCTCCAGTCTTTCCCCTATGCCGTCTCCACTGTCCCCAAATCTTCAGTGTAGCCACCACCACCGGGCTTGTGGTGTAGTTCCTCGGTGAGAACGGCAATGGGGCTGTCACCATAGCCTGTAGGCTAGTCCCCCTACAGGACGCCCTCTCTAATCTCTTCCACGCCGCTCCCTCCTCCTCTCCCATCCACTTACTCACCATTGAAATATTAGCGGCCCAATAATACTCACTTAGGCTCGGTAGTGCCAGCCCCCCCCCCATCCCTGCTACGCTGTAAGAATCCCTTCTTCACTCTCGGGGTCTTCCCGGCCCACACAAAACCCATGATGCTCTTCTCAATCCTTTTTTTAAAAAAAAAGCCTTCGTGATCACCACCGGGAGGCACTGAAACACAAAGAGGAATCTCGGGAGGACCACCATCTTAACCGCCTGCACCCTCCCTGCCATTGACAGGGATACCATATCCCATCTCTTGAAATCCTCCTCCATCTGTTCCACCAACCGCGTTAAATTTAACCTATGCAATGTGCCCCAATTCTTAGCTATCTGGATCCCCAGGTAACAAAAGTCCCTTGTTACCTTCCTCAACGGTAGGTCCTCTATTTCTCTACTCTGCTCCCCTGGATGCACCACAAACAACTCACTTTTCCCCATGTTCAATTTATACCCTGAAAAATCCCCAAACTCCCCAAGTATCCGCATTATTTCTGGCATCCCCTCCGCCGGGTCCGCCACGTATAGTAGCAAATCGTCCGCATACAAAGATACCCGGTGATCTTCTCCTCCCCTAAGTACTCCCCTCCACTTCTTGGAACCCCTCAACGCTATCGCCAGGGGCTCAATCGCCAGTGCAAACAATAATGGGGACAGAGGGCATCCCTGCCTTGTCCCTCTATGGAGCCGAAAATATGCAGATCCCCGTCCATTCGTGACCACGCTCGCCACTGGGGCCCTATACAACAACTGCACCCATCTAACATACCCCTCTCCAAAACCAAATCTCCTCAACACCTCCCACAAATAATCCCACTCCACTCTATCAAATGCTTTCTCGGCATCCATCGCCACTAATATCTCCGTTTCTCCCTCTGGTGGGGCCATCATCATTACCCCTAACAACCTCCGTATATTCGTGTTCAGCTGTCTCCCCTTCACAAACCCAGTTTGGTCCTCGTGGACCACCCCCGGGACACATTCCTCTATTCTCATTGCCATTACCTTGGCCAGGACCTTGGCATCTACATTTAGGAGGGAAATAGGTCTATAGGACCCGCATTGTAGCGGGTCCTTTTCCTTCTTTAAGAGAAGCGATATCGTTGCTTCAGACATAGTCGGGGGCAGTTGTCCCCTTTCCTTTGCCTCATTAAAGGTCCTCGTCAGTACCGGGGCGAGCAAGTCCACATATTTTCTATAGAATTCGACTGGGAATCCATCCGGTCCCGGGGCCTTTCCTGCCTGCATGCTCCTAATTCCTTTCACCACTTCTTCTACCTCGATCTGTGCTCCCAGTCCCACCCTTTCCTGCTCTTCCACCTTGGGAAATTCCAGCCGATCCAAGAAGCCCATCATTCTCTCCCTCCCATCCGGGGGTTGAGCTTCATATAATTTTTTATAAAATGTCTTGAACACTCCATTCACTCTCTCCGCTCCCCGCTCCATCTCTCCTTCCTCATCCCTCACTCCCCCTATTTCCCTCGCTGCTCCCCTTTTCCTCAATTGGTGTGCCAGCAACCTGGTCACCTTCTCCCCATATTCGTACTGTACACCCTGTGCCTTCCTCCATTGTGCCTCTGCAGTGCCTGTAGTCAGCAAGTCAAATTCTACATGTAGCCTTTGCCTTTCCCTGTACAGTCCCTCCTCCGGTGCTTCCGCATATTGTCTGTCCACCCTCAAAAGTTCTTGCAGCAACCGCTCCCGTTCCTTACTCTCCTGCTTCCCTTTATGTGCCCTTATTGATATCAGCTCCCCTCTAACCACCGCCTTCAACGCCTCCCAGACCACTCCCACCTCGACCTCCCCATTATCATTGAGTTCCAAGTACTTTTCAATGCACCCCCTCACCCTTAGACACACACCCTCATCTGCCATTAGTCCCATGTCCATTCTCCAGGGTGGGCGCCCTCCTGTTTCCTCCCCTATCTCCAAGTCCACCCAGTGTGGAGCGTGATCCGAAATGGCTATAGCCGTATACTCCGTTCCCCTCACCTTCGGGATCAATGCCCTTCCCAGCACAAAAAAGTCTATTCGCGAGTAGACTTTATGGACATAGGAGAAAAACGAGAACTCCTTACTCCTAGGTCTGCTAAATCTCCACGGGTCTACACCTCCCATCTGCTCCATAAAATCTTTAAGTACCTTGGCTGCTGCCGGCCTCCTTCCAGTCCTGGACTTCGACCTATCCAGCCCTGGTTCCAACACCGTATTAAAATCTCCCCCCATTATCGGCTTTCCCATCTCTAGGTCCGGAATGCGTCCTAGCATCCGCCTCATAAAATTGGCATCATCCCAGTTCGGGGCATATACGTTTACCAAAACCACCGTCTCCCCCTGTAGTTTGCCACTCACCATCACGTATCTGCCCCCGTTATCCGCCACTGTAGTCTTTGCCTCGAACATTACCCGCTTCCCCACTAATATAGCCACTCCCCTGTTTTTCGCATCTAGCCCCGAATGGAACACCTGCCCCACCCATCCTTTGCGTAGCCTAACCTGGTCTATCAGTTTCAGGTGCGTTTCCTGTAACATAACCACATCTGCCTTAAGTTTCTTAAGGTGTGCGAGTACCCGTGCCCTCTTTATCGGCCCGTTCAGCCCTCTCGCGTTCCACGTGATCAGCCGAGTTGGGGGGCTTCCTACCCCCCCCCCCCCTTGTCGATTAGCCATCACCTTTTTCCAGCTCCTCACCCGGTTCCCACGCAGCTGTATCTCCCCCAGGCGGTGCCCCCCCGCCCATCCTCTCCCATACCAGCTCCTCCCCCTCCCCAGCAGCAGCAACCCAGTAATTCCCCCCTCCCACCCCCCCCGCTAGATCCCCCGCTAGCATAATTACTCCCCCCATGTTGCTCCCAGAAGTCAGCAAACTCTGGCTGACCTCGGCTTCCCCCCGTGACCTCGGCTCGCACCGTGCGACGCCCCCTCCTTCCTGCTTCTCTATTCCCGCCATGATTATCATAGCGCGGGAACCAAGCCCGCGCTTCTCCCTTGGCCCCGCCCCCAATGGCCAACGCCCCATCTCCTCCACCTCCCCTCCTCCCCCCATCACCACCTGTGGGAGAGAGAAAAGTTACCACATCGCAGGATTAGTACATAAAACCCCTCTTTGCCCCCCACATTCGCCCCACCACTTTGTTCAAACGTTCTTTTTAATAACCCGCTCATTCCAGTTTTTCTTCCACAATAAAAGTCCACGCTTCATCCGCCGTCTCAAAGTAGTGGTGCCTCCCTCGATATGTGACCCACAGTCTTGCCGGTTGCAGCATTCCAAATTTTATCTTTTTATGAAGCACCGCCTTGGCCCGATTAAAGCTCGCCCTCCTTCTCGCCACCTCCGCACTCCAGTCTTGATAAACGCGGATCACCGCGTTCTCCCATTTACTGCTCCGAGTTTTCTTCGCCCATCTAAGGACCATTTCTCTATCCTTAAAACGGAGGAATCTCACCACTATGGCTCTGGGAATTTCTCCTGCTCTCGGTCCTCGCGCCATCACTCGGTATGCTCCCTCCACCTCCAACGGACCCGCCGGGGCCTCCGCTCCCATTAACGAGTGCAGCATCGTGCTCACATATGCCCCGACGTCCGCTCCCTCCACACCTTCAGGAAGACCAAGAATCCTCAGGTTGTTCCTCCTTGCGTTGTTTTCCAGTGCCTCCAACCTTTCCACACATCGTTTCTGATGTGCCTCCTGCGTCTCCGTCTTCACCACCAGGCCCTGTATATCGTCCTCATTCTCGGCTGCCTTTGCCTTCACGACCCGAAGCTCCCGCTCCTGGGTCTTTTGTTCCTCCTTTAGCCCTTCGATCGCCTGTAGTATCGGGGCCAACAGCTCTTTCTTCATTTCCTTTTTGATCTCTTCCACACAGCATTTCAAGAACTCTTGTTGTTCAGGGCCCCATGTTAAACTGCCACCTTCCGACGCCATCTTGGTTTTTGCTTGCCTTCCTTGCCGCTGTTCTAAAGGATCCACTGCAATCTGGCCACTCTCCTCCTTTTTCCATCCGTATCCAGGGGGGATTCCCTTCTGGTTTACCGCACAGTGTTTTTAGCCGTCAAAATTGCCGTTGGGGCTCCTATCAAGAGCCCAAAAGTCCGTTTCACAGGGAGCTGCCGAAACGTGCGACTCAGCTGGTCATTGCCGCACCCGGAAGTCCCGGGAGACTTGTTTTTAAGATTTGGTTTCATAGTTCTCCTGTGGTAGATAACAAATGGAATTGACAACAAAGTGTCAGACTGTTATGCAGCTGATGGTGCACAAATCTGTTTTGTTTCCCCCCCCCTCCGCATTTAGCCTGGAACTGTTGTGACCGATCTTTTTGTCGTTGTTTAAATCCAGTTTGCGTTGGTTTAAGACTGATCCTGAGTCCCAATGCTCTGGCCTAGGTAGGCTTTTTAATTCACAAATCAAGACGGAAATTTTTTGTTGTGAATGAACAACATTTTTAGACCTGGAAAGATATGTACTGCAAATCAGTACTGAATATCAGTGAGAACTGAACAAATCATGACAGTACGTTTATGCGGTAAAATGTGAAGTGTTGGTAATTCTACCTATTCCTTCCTGCCTTATCCCCATAACCTTGCACATGCATTATTTTCAGGTAGCAGTCCAATTCCCTTTTGAATACTTTGATCGAAGCTGCTTCCACCACCCTCTTGGGAAGTTTGTTCCAGACTTCAACCACCCTCTGGGTGAAAAACCTTTCTCATCAATTTAGTATGTACTCCTTTTGCCAATTGTTTTAAATCTGTGCCCTCTAGTTCTTGATTGGGGGTGGGTTCTACCATTGAGAATAGGGGAAGGGGATGGCGGGTTCCGTCATCGGGAGTAGTGTGAACCTCTCTGCAAAATCTGCACCTTGCTCACACGTTTACTCTGAGCGTCTCGTGCCAGATGAATGTGTTTTTCCTTCAGTAATCTGGGGCGGGATTCTCCGACCCCCCCCCCGGCCGGGTCGGAGAAGCGCCGGGGGTCGGCGTGAATCCCGCCCCCGCCGGCTGCTGAATTCTCCGGCGCCTGAGATTTGGCGGGGTCGGGAATCGCGCCGCGCCGGTCGGTGGCTGCTGGCAGCCCCCCCCCCCCCCCCGGCGATTCTCCGGCCTGCGATGGGCCGAGTGGCCACCTGTTTTTTGCCGGTCCCGCCGGCGTAAATTAGAGTAGGTCCTTACCGGCGGGACCTGGCGGCGCGCAGCCTCCAGGGTTCTCGGGGGGGGGGGGGGAGGCACTCTATTCTTCCGCACCGGTGGCTGTAGTGGTCCGCCATGGCCGGTGCGGAAACAAAGCCCTCTGCACATGCGTGGGGATGACGCCAGCGCACGCTGGTGCTCCTGCACATGCGCCAGCTCGCGCCGGCAGGTGGAGGCCCTTCGGCGCCGGTTGGCATGGCGCCAAGCCCCTTCCCCGCTGGCCGGTGGGACGCAAACCTCTGGGGCGGCTCAACGCCGGAGTGGTTCACGTCACTCCTCGGTGCCGGGACCCCCCGCCCCAAGGTAGGGGAGAATCCCGCCCATGTTCTCAGCAAGCCTATTCTCTTGTCGGAAGGAAGCAATGTCAATGTTCAGCCTGTCCGCTTTCATGTCTTGTCTGCACTATTCTCGATGTTGCAATTCTCAACTTTTGAAAAAGATGTTTGAATTTCCAGTGAATGTTTGGAAGGGTCACACGACAAGGTTTCGAGTTTTAAGACAATAACTGTAACAAAATTAGATGGTCCAAAAGTAGTTGTTCTGATTGGGTATGCTGTTGATTTTATAGAATAGAGAGTTTAAAAGAAAATTATGAATGCAGAATAAACAGAGGGTGCTGGAGGTAAACAGTGAAAAGTTTATTCTGCATTGAGAGCCAGTGGGTTTTGGGTGTAAAACCGTTGGATATAAGAAGGAAATAGATTTCTCGACTCTTAAAGGCATTAAGGGGTATGGGGAGATGGTGTTGAGTTTAGGCTCAGCCATGATATTGAATTGTGGAGCACCAACTGGCCTACTATTTTCTATGTTTCTATGACATTCAGCAACTGTTGCTGCATAGTAAAATCCTCGCTTTGAGTCTTTTTAACAGATACAGATCTCTCATTTGGGAATTGTTTTGAGGGGTATGTACAGCATTTATGGACTGATAAACTGGAACCACTGGCTATTCCAAGTTAGTAAAAATTGGAACCAACTGTGCCTGTCATGGATTTTCCTAGCTACAGCAGTAGCACAAATTTAACAAGACATGATAGAACGTGATATACCCAGCAACAGGTAGAAATCTGCCTAACCAACCTACAAAAGTCAGGATGAGATGCCTTTCCCAGGAATGAGATTAACAGAGAGAATCAGGTGTATATCCCCTGTTAGTAGAAACAACTTATCAAGACGATTGGCAGTTCAGTGAGGCATATACATGCTCATTTTGGGATTTGAGGGGGGTAGACAGCCAAATAAACAGAAGGCCGAATCAAAGGAGAATAAAGGTATAATTTTTAAGACCCTCCGAAGCAAGGGAGGCCAGTTTGCACCTTGCAGCCTGGAGGTCAAGTTTTTCATGAACAGCCTTGGAGCCAAGGCAGTGTAAAGGGAGTTTACATATCACCTGACCAGGAAAAGACGTTTCCCAGACTTGACCATCAGCCGTGTATTGTTGGGTAATTATAAGCTGGATTTGGCTTGTAGATCTATTTAGTTTGGATGTTGTTCAGGGGACAGGGGAAAGAAATCTTAAGGAGTTCAAAGATTGTAGATATATTTTTGAACAAGGGGTACCTTCTAAATAAACTGTGTTTAGGGGTTTATACACTTAATTATCTTGGGGTAGTATAGTGCTGTTTGTGCGTATTTGTCTTGAATTTAATGAATAATCTTTAATAATTGCTACACCCCCTCCCCATCCCCCTCCATTGGCAAACTGATGAGTCACCCACTGGTGCACACAGCATGCATCACTTGTGTGATCCATTTGTGGACTGCATATTGGCTGGTCTGATAGGGGTCAGTGGCTTGAAATGATTTAATAGCATAAAAGCTGTTATGGTTAGAATCACGTGCACAGAAAAGAGCTTCCCCTCTTCTAGAGATTTGTTTCTAAGTCATAGTAGTCAAAAGGAATGGTGTATGTCGGATGTAGATGGTGGGGAATATTGATAGTCTCTGATATGTCAGTATAGTTTTCCTATTCTCTAATTGTTGCTTATTTGGCAGTGACATAAGTACGTCCAGTTTTGCTGGGCTTTATGGAGTCATGTTGCTCATCTAAATCTTGGGTAAAATCATATCTTTGATATGAATTTCTTCTCAGGATTTCTATCTTCAGCTTGTTTGGTGCATGTAGTGAGTAAGTGAGTATTATTGTATAAAAGTATAATAAACAACAATGTTAAGGCGCAACATGCACAAAACAGCAAAATAAACAAATGGAGGGACACACACATCTATAAACAAAGCTTCTTCCAAAAAAACGTAATCATTAAATTGTAGAGCATGATATTAGAATCTAATCTCAACAGTCCCTCACCACTGGATTAGTCATCTAGTCTATTTTTATGGGTAAGGTTAACAATGGAAAAGATGCACTGTAATATTGCTATATTCCCTTTGTGGACATCTCAAATGCATGTCCAAAATCACACCCATGTTTTCGACATTACAGTAGCCAGTAGACATATAATTAAAGTGGCGAGCATTAAGGCAGGTGATTTAGGGAAGCAGCTACATAAGCCATTAAAAGCTGGCGGAGAAGGCAAATAAGAACTTGGGCTTCGTTTCAAGCAGCTTTAAATGTTTAAAAAGTGACTAAATTCTGCTTCAGTTATACCGATCACTGTATTTAAATAGGGTGTTCGGTGTTAGGCAGCCTATTTCGTCCTTCCGCTCTCTTACCCCCTCCCCCTCTTTCAGATTAACAACACCAATTGATACAAAGTGCAATGATTTGCCGATTGGAAGGATCGAGTCATGATGAGACAGCATGAATACTTTGAGTTGTATTCCTGGAAAATGAAGGGTTATGGTGTGATGTGACTGAGTTATTTCAATGATGAAGGGGATTGAACTGGTCACCATGAAATGAATGTTCCCCTCCTGGGGGCAATTAAGAAATGAGGGTCTAGGTTTAGAATTTTAAGCAGTGAATCCTCACCTTTTTTCACGCCGGGAATCAATCTGATGAACCTTCACTGCGTACCTCCAAGGCACGTATATCCTTCCTTTAGGATGGAGACCAAAACTGTGCCCAGTATTTCAGGTGCGGTCTCATCAAAGCTTTGTACAATTGCAGCAGGACTTCTCTTCAACCCCAGCCCCCTTGATGGGGACCAAAGACCAACACACCATCTGTCTTCCTAATTGCTTGCTATACTTCCATGTTAACATTTTGTGTTTTATGCACAAGAGCATCAAAACACTTCTGAACACCATTTTATAGTTTCTCCCCATTTAAAAAAAAAAAATGCACTGATTTCCAAAGTGAATTGCTTCACATTGTAATTCATCTGCCACTTTCCTGTCCAGTTGCTGAACCTATCCCTTTATCTCTTTTGCCAGCATCCCCCTCACCGATTTATCTTCTACCCATTTATGACTTTATTTTATTTGTGTTGACCACTGGTTTCGGCAATTAAAATGAAACACATTCTATTCTGTGAAATTAATCTTCAAAATCATGAGCAGTTCTGAGGGTTTAAATAACCAGGAAGGAGGTTACTGTGAAGTGGAGCACACTGGCAGGTGAAATTAATTGTTAGTCACAAAGCTCAGCCCTAACGTGCTTGTAGTAAATCCCTTTAAAAGGCACTTTCTTCATAAAGTCCTTGGTACACTTTTGACTTTCCAAAACTATAATATCGGGGAATTCCCTCAATTGGTGTTAATGTGAGAGCAATATTATTTATAATTGTGCCAGCCATAAAATGAAGTGATGAATGCTAGATTGGTTCAAATGGTCCATCACAAGTAGACTGCTTGTTAAATATTGACTGCTAACACCAGTGAGTGGAGTAATCTTTGTCCTGTCACTAATCTAGGAGTCTAAAAATTTTTTTAATGAAGAACCTTTGCATTTACTAATAATTGAAGACATTGCTGTGAAGTAAACGGTAAGCAAATCTCTCATAACCATTTTGTTTAAAGTGTTGTCTTTCTTTGTATTTCCTCAGGCACTGATGTTTTTAGCTGCAATTGCTGCCGTCGGCTTGGCCCTCAACTTGATTTTTATTTTCATTTACTTGTTATGCCTCTGCTGCTGCAAGCGAACTGATGATGAGGAAATCAAGAGGCCACATTCGTGCTGCGTCATGTGGACGGCTGTGACTGCTGGCCTCGTCTGCTGGTAAGTAAAAGATATGAAAGTTGAAGCGAATCGAGGGGATTGTCCTGTGAGCCATTGTATCAGATGCATTTTCCTCTTCACTGCGACCTGTCAAGCTCTGCGACCTGTCAAGCTCTGCGTCCTGTTAAGCTCCACCAACAAATATTTGCAGTGACAATACTTCTGCCAATTTAGATCCACTCAATAACGTTCAGTTTAACAGTGCATTTGGTGAGGTAGCAATGACCTTTTTGCATTGTATCTGTAAAGGTGAATTTGTTACATTAAAGGTATTGTTCAAAGTTATGTGCATTCAGTAAGATATCCGTTAAAGCTCCCTGTGGGTAAATGCACTTTAGGTTGCATGTTTGATTGATTTTTGGTATTGGTCAGTTTTGATCTCTGCAGTTGACCGGCTGCAACTGATGTCAGTAGGCTGGAGAGAGGGGAATCAAACACTGTTCCTATTCTGGATCACAACGTGCGTTTGTATTTCTGGAGCAGAGTGGATTGAGCTATGATTCCTTCTGTGGTGAACAGTATAATAGTAATCCATGATCATGGTTCAGGAGTAAATTGTCATTTGGATAACATAATCTAGGACACCCGAGGTCTTGGGCACTATAGCTCGGTGTTAATTCATGTCTTCAGGAGAGAGAGAGAAAATTGGTGGAAGCAAAAAAAAGTTTTTCTCTATTGCTGGTCTTCCTCTTTTTACTTTCCTTGAGCCTGTTAGAGATTTGGTTATTGTGGACGAGATTGGTGAAGGTATGTACATCTGCATGGGTAATGGAATAACCGAGAAGGGTCCCCCTCCTTGGCTTTGCCAACAATGTCCACATCTCATGAGTAAAATAATAATTTGGCCTGTGAATTGCTTTTGTTAGATTAACTTTGGCCAGTAGTTTGTGATAATGGGAGATGGAACTATAAATAATGGGCAGACAGACAGCGGAGGAATAATTAATCCCTTCAGTACTGTTTTTTGTTTCACAGGATGCAGGTGTCGATGGCTCAGCCACCATTTGTTGCCCATCTCTAATTGCTCTTCCGAAGGTGGTGGTGAGTCATCTTCATGAACTGATGCTCCATGTAGTGAAGGTATTCCCACCGTACTGTTAGGGAGCGAGTACGAGAATTTTCACCAACATTGAAGAAATGGCAATATATTTCTAAGGCAGGGTGGTGTGTGATGCAGAACATAGAACATACAGTGCAGAAGGAGACCATTTGGTCCATCGAGTCTGCACCAACCCAATTAAGCCCTCACTGCCACCCTATCCCTGTAACCCAATACCCCTCCTAACCTTTTTAAACACTGAGGGCAATTTATCATGGCCAATCCACCTAACCTGCACGTCTTTGGACTGTGGAAGGAAACCAGAGCACCTGGAGGAAACCCACGCAGACACGGGGAGAATGTGCAGACTCCACACAGATAGTGACCCAGCAGGGAATCGAACCGGGGACCCTGGCGTTGTGAAGCTGCAGTGCTAGCCACTGTGCTGCCATGCTGTTTTGGAGAGGGTGGCGTTCCCACAGGCCTGTTGTATTGCCTTTGCTGTATCCAGTGCTCTCAACCATTTCTTGATCACATGGAGTGAATCAAAATGGCTGAAGACTGGCATCTGTGATGCTGGAGAACTTGGTAGGAGGCCGACAAGGATCATCCATCTTGGTACCTCTGACTGAAGGTAATTGTAAACGCTTCAGCGTTTTCTTCTGCACTCCCATGCTGGGGCTCCACCATCATTTGACATTGAGGATGTTCATGGAGCTTCCTCCTCTTGTTAGTTGTTTAATTGTCCAGCATCATTCACAACTTGAGGTGACAGCTTTGATCTGGTATGCCTGGTGTTGCTTTTCTACACTCAATTGAACCAGGGTTCACCTCCTGGCTTGTTGGTAATGGCGAAGTGATGGACCACATGGTTATGGCATACAATTTTGCTGCTAAAGTTGATCCATAGCACGTGAGGGATGCTATGTTCTGAGCTGCTAGATCTGTTGTGAATCTCATTTTTAAAAACGTGATAATTCCCACAACACAATGAGGGTGTCCTCATTGTGAAGATAACACTTCAGCTCCACAATTACTGTTCGGTTGTCACTCCTACCAATAATGTTATGGACAGACGTATCTGTGCCAGAACGCTTGGTGAAGACGAGGTCATGTACGTTTTTCCCTTGTTAATTTACCTGGCATGTGGGTATTGTTGGCTAGGCCTAATTGCCCTTCAGAAGGTGGCGTTGAGCTGCCATCATGAACCACTGCAGTCCATGTGGTAGGTATACCCACAGTGCTGTTAGTATGGGGGTTCCAGGATTTTGAACCAGCAACAGTGAAGGAATGGTGAGGTATTTCCAAGTCAGGGTGGTGGGTGGCCTAGAAGGAAACTTGCAGGTGGTGGTGTTCCCATATGTCCATTGACCTTGCCCTTCTAGATGGTAGAGGCCCTGGATTTGGAAGGTGTTGCCTAAGGAGCTTTGGTGAATTCCTAAAATGCATCTTGCACCACTGCGTCAGTAGTGTGAATGTTTGTGGGTGGGGTGCCAATCAAGCAGGCCCCTTTGCGCTGGGTGGTGTCACACTGTCAGAGTTGCACTCAGCCAGGCAAAGGGAGAGCATTCCATCACACTTCTCACTTGTGCCTTGTAGATGGGCTCTTGGGGGTCTATAGGCTGGCATGGACAAGGTGGGCCAAATGGCCTCCTGTGCTGTAACTTTTCAATGATTCAATGATGGACAGGCTCTGGGGGGTCAGGAGAGGAGTTCCTCACTACAGGTTTTCTAGCCCATGACCTGTTCTTGTAACCACAGTATTTATATGGCTAGTCGAGTTTAGTTTCTCGTCAGTGGTAACCCCCAGTATGTTGATAGTGGGGGATTCCGCGATTGAATGTGAAAGGTGATAGTTAGATTTTCTCTTGTTGGAGATGGAGGTTGTTCTCTCACCACTTGCTGCAGGTTCAGTCTGGCAGATATGTCCTTCAGGACTTGTCCAGCTCGGTCAGCACTGGTGCGACCGAACCTCTGGACAATGGATGTTGAAGTCCTACACTCAGCACATTCAATGTTCAAGGCTCTCTGGGCCACTCCCTCTCAACTGTGCATCATTGTCATCACGTCTGGTGGGTTGGTCCTGATGGTGGAGTCAAGGACATACAAAGATTTGTAACCTAGAGTCAATGTTGAGCTGTTACTGGGTCACGCTGTTACTGGGATAGTCTGTGGGATCTCTCTTCCAATTTTAGCATAAGTTACCAATGAGTAGAACGTTGCAATATTGACTGGGCTTGATGTGCCTTTGTCATTGTCTAGGTCGATGCTTGGTAGTACCAACCTATTTTACTCTTGTAGCTTTTCGTACTGGCTTGCAAGGCTATTTCAGAGAGCTTTCCTCACTTTAAAAAACAAAGTTAGGTGATTTTAATGACCGTGCATCAACCTGATTGAATCCAAGAAGAAATATTTGCACAGACAAACCAGGATACAACATTTTTGATTCCGGTAGCAGTCTTGTTACATTAACTCAAACAAATTCTGTATGGGAGGGGAAGATAATGACTGAAATTATAGAACTGGCTGTTTAGAAACAACATAGATGTGCAAGGTACTATGTGAATGTATTTTTTTCTTCCATCCTACATGACCATGCTGATGTAAATAAAATAAATCTCTCACTGAACTCTCATTGTGCTGGCATCCACTGATCTTGGCTTATCCTTTTTCAGTATCTTTTAATATGTCCCTTACAGCGCAAGCTCTGGCACCCTTCCATTAGCTTATTTATTACTACATTCTTGAGTGTTTACTACTCTGTTTCTCTGACGAGGGATCAGCCTTCAATGCACCCTCTCACAAATCAGCCCCCCCCCCCCCCGCCCCAAGACCATACTATGTGTTGCTACTCGTTCAACCAAAACTTTCAAATGACTTTCCATTCGCTCAAGTTTCTCCATCCAGCACTACATTGCACCATATCCCCTTCCTAAACTGCTATACCGAGCAGTTTGTCATTCACTTCCCAATCACATTTTGCCTGCTCACTTACCTCACACTCAAAATCCCCATTTTATATTAACCTCAATGTAGCTGCCTCAATGTTTGCACTAAAAATCTTGCCAGAATAAAACTTCAAGCTAAGCAAAAAGTTCCTTGACTCATCTTCTCCAATTTCTCTGTCCTCCCCTTCCTTAACCGAGCCATTCACAAATTCCACACCTGCACAGTTACCCTCTCCCCAATGGATTATCACACACACTTCCTTCTTGAAACCCCGCAGTCCATATGACTGTTGGGGAGTTCCAGCATTTTGACCCAGCGACAGTTAACAAACTGCAATATTTTTCCATGACAGGATGGTGAGTAGCTTGGAGAGGAACCTGCAGGTGGTGGTGTTCTCATAAACCTGCTGCCCTTGTTCTTCTAGGTGGTGGTGGTCGCTAGTTTGAAAGGTGCTGTTGAAGGAACGTTGACGAGTTGCTACAATGTCTTTTGCAGATGGTATACACTGTTAGCCTGTGGTGGGGAGAATAAATGTTTATGGTGGTGGATAGGGTGCCATTTACAGGTAGTTTGTGTTGGATGGTGTTGTACTTCTTGAGTGTTGACGGAACTGCACTCAACCAGGCAAATGGAGAGTACTCCATCTCACCCCTGTCTTGTACCTTGCAAATGGTCAGCAGGTTTTGCGGAGTCGGGGGTTGCAAATGGTCAGCAGGTTTTGAGGAGTCAGGGGGTGCAAATGGTCAGCAGGTTTTGGGGAGTCGGGGGTTGCAAATGGTCAGCAGGTTTTGAGGAGTCGGAGTGCAAATGGTCAGCAGGTTTTGAGGAGTCGGGGGGTGAGTTACTCAACACACAATTCCTAGCCTCTGACCTGTTCTTGTAGACAAAGTATTTAAATGGCTGGTCCAGTTCAGTTTCTGGGAAATGGTAGCCCGCAGGATGTTGTTGGCAGGGAATTCTACGAACCAGTGAGTATTTGGAGAAAATGGTTTACTTCTCTCTTGTTGGAGATTGTCATTGCTTGGAAATTGTGGTGTGATTGTCACTTGCCACTGAATAGCCTGAGTCTGGATGTTGTCCAGGTCTTGTGCAGGCACAGGCTATTCCCATATCTGAGGGGTTGCGAATGGTGCTGAAACCTGTGCGATTATCAGTGAACATCACCACTTCTGACCTTGTGTTGGAGGAAAGGTCGTTGGTGAAGCAGCTGAAAATTCAGATTGGATCCTAAGGTTAGTGTTGCTTTATTATGGCAGTGACACACAGACTCCTACGGAAGGACAGCTGTTTAATTTATATGGGGAAATGTTTTGAGAGGAAATATTTAAAGTGATGTGAGAGTAAATTCCCTAGGTGCCTCATTTAACCACATTTTTACCCTGCACTCCTGACCTGTGTGGTAATGTTTGAAGGTATAATTCCACAGAGGATATCAACTTTTATTTTCCTGCCGAAGTAACTCTTTCATTCTGTGATCCTACTCATTATCAATAGTCAGTATAATCCTAGAGCTATCACAGCAAAATGCAATTTGATTGCATCCAGCTGTTCACTTCCGACAAGGGATCACGAATTGAGAATGGAGCTGCTGAGCTTAGACCGAGATGGGGAAGAATTTCTCCTCCGAGTCATCAGTGTGTGAAATTCTCTTCCTCAGCGAGCAGTGGGGGCTCAGTCATTGAATATATTCAAAACTGAGTTGGAACAGATTGTTGATTTGAGAAGGGAGTCGAGTGTTATGGAGACAGGCAGCAGGAAAGTGAAGTTAAGGCTACAATCAGATCAGCATCTTAAAGAATGGCAGCACCGGCGAGGGGATGGGGCGAATGGCCGCCTGCTGCTATTTCTTCTGTTCTTCACCTGTTGGAGAACCAACTCGATGTAGAATTGCACCTGGTACTTTCCACACTTGTATATTCTGGCACTATGTGATTTCTTTTAGTCACTGAACAGTTGAGTGAAGCACTTTCCAACGTGGTTGTGATGCATAACTTGAAGTTTATCCGCCTGGTTCGCGGCATAGTCAGATCAGCAATAACCATTTAGAAAGCACAAGATTTTGGTTAGAGATTAGTAGTTTTGTGTAAAATTGAATAATTTGGTTGGAGAAGGATTCCGATTGACCAACAAAAGAGACATTGTCTTCAAACCCTTACTGTAGATGTCAGGCATTTACAATATTAATAAATTGAATCTCCTTGGAATTTGTGATTCTTGTGACCATGTCCTCTTTCCCCCCCCCACACAACCAAAACCAAACTTAATTTTATCTTGTGACTTCCAGGCTGATGAGTTACTAACTTTCATTTTTAGATTTGATAGTACAGCAGTTGCAGAATCTTGTTCATAAGCAAACCCTATCGTTCCCACCTTTTATTGATTTATTTTAGCTCCGTGAAAAGATAATTGTGTTCCACATTGGTCAGAATTTAGGTCCTTTCTTCAATGTTTCTAAAAAGGACTCAATTGTTTTTAGGAGTTTTTCCCCTGTGATTTCACAAGTTGTGATTTCCCCTATTAGGATTGGTACTGAAATCTCTTGAATCTTTCTCCCACTTGAGATGAGATCTGCATTTTATTGCCTATTTTCAATATGTCACATGCTTTTGCTCACTCTTTAACAAATCAGATGGCGTTTATTTTTAATAGTATTGTCTATATTGGAGCATTTTAATGAAAATGTTACTTGGTTTGACTAATACTTACACCAAACGTTCTGAATTCCTGGGTTCTTTGCCATCATGACATTCTTGCACTGATTGGAGGCATTTTCCATTGGCCATTTACCTGGATCCAGTAGCCACATCGATGGATAGAGTAGTAGGTCATAAAAATTCTGTAGGATTGGAGTTAGAGGTTATGAACAGCTTCAAATAATCCAAGCTAATGGAATGCTTGCCTTATTATCAACAGGATGAGAATACAAGAGAAGTCATGCTCCATCTATACAAAGTCTGGTTGGACAACATCTGGAGTAGTGTGTTCAGTTCTGGGCATTGAACCTTCAGGTTAATAGTGGTCTTGGGCCTTGGAGGTTGTGTAACATAGATTTACTGATACAATAATAGGTCTCCTCGAATTAAATTACAAGGAGTAATTATGGAGGCTAGGGTTGTATTCCCTCGAATTTGGAGGTGATTTGATCAAAGTTTTCAAGAAATTGAGGGGAACAGATGGAAATAAACTAATTCTGATCGTTGGGAAATCTTGAACTCGGGACATAGCTTAGGATTTCATCAGCGAAACTTGGAAACACTTCTATAAGTCACGGGCCGTAAATGCTTGAAACGCTCTTCTGCAAATGGCAGTTGATGTCAGACCAGTTAATTTTAAATGAGATTTATAGACTTCTGATGACCAAAGGCATCAAGGGGTATGGGCATAGGTGGGTATTGAAGTTCGGTCACAGGTTGGTAACGCTGGTGGAACAGGACAGGCTAAATGGTCTTCACCTGTTCCTGTGTACCTCGATGCATTGACCTCTAATGGAGCCATTCCCTCTCCGCAGTTGTGGTGACATGGCCTCTTTAAGGGTGTGGGCTCCACAGACCACATGACCGGCTTGGGGCCAATATGGAGTTTGTGCAGGGCCCTGGGAGCAGGATTTTGGGCAGTGTGGACCAGGGAGCTGAACTGTACAGATCTGTTGTGTCTGTTACCTAACTGCTTTTACCTTTCATCAATAAACCCCTTTGGTTATTACTGGAAGCTCCCAGGGACCCCTTTGTTTATTACTGCAAGCCCCCAGGAGATGCCTTGAACCACGAATTTGGTGATGAGGTAAAGGTTTTTGATCTCAGCCACCAATCATGAATCAAGAGGGAAGGAGCAGTAGAGAAGCTCCAGCAAGAGTCGGAATCGTTTAAATTGTGAGTCGAAATGCCTATCATTAGGAAATTAGACCAATTTGACCAAGGGATTTAGTCATGGAGTCAGTACATCAAATAGCTGTTTGTTCTTTACCGCAAACGAGATCATGGGTGAGGACAAGCAGAAGGTGATGCTTCTGACAGTTTGAGGGCCCCAAACAAAAAATTTGATTGGGAACCTCAAGTCCCTGGAGGCACTCGACTTAAGACCTTTGATCAGATAGTGAAATTGGTTATAACATTGCAACACAAGACCTTTGATTATCCGCCAAAGTTATAAGTTAAAATCTGCAGTGAGGGACCATGAATAGTCTGTCTCAGCCTTCATAGCCAGGCTTCGCCAGCTTGCTGAGTACTTGAGTTTGGGACCGCACTTAGTAACATATTGTGCGACCAGCTGGTTTGTGGGATCCATAACCTTAATATCCAGAAGTAGCTTCTGGTGGTGCCCACAATTATGTTGGAAAAGGTGATCGAGATAACTCTGGCAATGGAATGCACTGAAAAAGGCGCCAATGAGCTTCAAAGCGTGGCTGATGGGGAGGTTAACCAAGTATGGGGTAGTACGGCTGGGAGATCTGTGGTGCGATCAACTGGCACAGCTCAGAGTCCGACACAGTCGTCGGGGCAGGACCAGAACCCAAGGGAATGGGAAGAAATCAGGGCATCAAATTGGACTGCTATCATTGCCATGGGGGAGGGGTTTTGGGGGAGGGAAGGCGTGCAGTTTGGGGGATGGGGTGCAGTTTGGGTGGAAGGGGGGCCGGCGGAGTGGACTAGCCCCAGGAGATCTACAATAAGTGGTAGAGTAAGTCGGGAGTTTGTGGGGGGGGATTCTCTAATCGCGCGGCAGAGTGTCCACGCCGTCGTGTTTTCCGAAGGTGTGAACGGGCCGACCCGACGACTAATTCTGGCCTGCAAAAGGGGCCAGCACGGCACTGGAGTGGTTCTCGTCGCTCTAGCTGCTGATCCCGGCGCAAACTGGGTGCCGCGGGATCCACGTATGCGCAGTGGCACCGCCGCCAACGTGCACATGCGCAGTGCCTTCCTTCATCGCGCCGGCCCCGCGCAACATGGCGCAGGATTACAGGGGCCGGTGCGGAAGAAACGAGGCCAACGAAGCCCCCAGCCAGAGAGGCCGGTCCGCCGATTGGTGGGCCCCGATCGTGGGCCAGGCCGCATTGGAGGCCCCCCTCCACTCCGACCCTTCCACGCTGCGTTCACGCCGGCTGAGAGCAGGTGTGGATGGTTCCGGCGGGACACACCGTTTTTCCGACAGCTACTTGGCCCATCCTGGGCCGAGAATCGGATGGGGGCCCTGTAGAGCGGCCCCCGACCGGCGCTGTGCCAACCACACCGCGCCAATTGCGGTGATTCTCTGCTCTGCGGAGAATCACGTGCTGGCATCGGGGTGACGTGGCGCGATTCGCGCCGCTCATGGGGATTCTCCGGCCCGGCCCCGGGCTGAGAGAATCCCGCCCAGTATGTTTCTATTGTGGCCAAAGGGGGCACGTCAAGTACGAGTCCGTGCAATGCCAATGTAAAAACAGCAGCAGCAGTCCACAGCATCACTGAACATAGTGGGGAAGGGCTCTGAACAGCAAGCAATGCATCAGTTGAATGCAGTCCAATTGAATGAGACGGCTCCGATTGAAATGTTTCTGAGGGTAAATGGTAAACCTTGTAAAATAGAAGTTGGCACAGGAGCTTCGGGGACTGTATTGGGTGAGTAGACCTTCCAATATCTGCGTGCAGTAAAACAGTTTTGAAGCTCAAAGTACTACAGCCAAGCTTAGCATACACCGGATTTTGAAGATCCGCAACAGCCAAGACCCCAGTGACCTACAGAGGGCAAAAAACCAAATCTGCCTTTGGTTGTCATGGAAGGGCATAGACCTAGTCTGTTGGAAAGAGACTGGTCACAGAGGATTAGACTCAACTGGCTCATGGCATCCTCAAAGATGTCTTAAGGAGGTATAATGACATCTCCCATAAAGAATTGGGCCGGATTAAGGGCGCAAATGTCAGCATGTATGTCAATCTGGGTTTGACACCCAAGTTCTTCAGAGTCAGACCAGTGCCATACGCATTGCATCAGAAGGTTGAAGCAGAGCTAAAGAGATTGGAAAAGCTGGGTATAATCAAGTCGGATCAGTTTTCGGTCTGGGTGGCGCCAATAGTCCCTATCTTTCAACCTGATTAATTGATAAGGATTTGTGGGGACTATAAATTGACCATAAATCAAGCTGCCCAGGTCAATCGGTATCTGAATTGAAAACCTTTACGTGAAGCTGGCCTATTCAAAATTGGATCTCCGTCACGCCTACCTGCAACTAGAGTTGGATGAGGAGTCTCTTGTTACAATCAAATCCATAAAGGCCTCTTCCCAGTATACCAGATGGCTATTCGGCATTGCTTTAGCCTGCGCTATCTTCCAGCGCATGATGGAAAATCTCCTGCAGGGAATTCCCACTGTGGTGGTTTACCTCTGACCTGCTCGTCACTGGCACTACACCAGAAGAACATGTGGCCAGCCTAGAGGAAATGTTAGAGGTTTTGTGATGCAGGGGTCCACCTAAAATGCGAAAAATGTGCTTTTTTTTCTTGATGACATTCCTCGGATTTCACGTTGATGTGACAGGGCTGTACCCATTGGGGAAAACAATTGGCCATACGAGATGTCCTTGCACCTAAAAATGTCAGCAAGCTCAAGTCCTTCCTGGGTATGGTCAATTACTATGGAAGGGGTATTTTGAATCTAGCCACAGCATTGGCACCATTACACCAACTAATAAGGAAGAATCAGCGGTGGCAATGGAGAGAGCCTCAAGAGGAAACCTTCTGAGTTGTGAAACAAGCATTCCAGTTGCCAAACCTCTTTGCCTCATTTTCATCCAGGGAAACCAGTTGTGCTGACACTTGACACATCGCCTTATGGTTTAGAAGCCTTTTTATCCCACAAAATAGTAGATAGTTCAGAACCACCTATCGCCTTTGCCTGAAGGATCCTTTCTGAAGCAGCTTGAAACTACGCCCAGATTGAGAAGGCGGGCTGAGCGGTTATATTAGGAGTAAAGAATTTCCACCCATATGTGTATGGCCGACAGTTCAACATATGACTGAACACAAGCCATTACTGTGCCTGTTAAGGGAAGATAAGCCAATACTGCCCATAGCCTCGGTGAGAGCGCAGTGTTGGGCCCTGCTGTTGGCGGCTTACAGCTATGCTTTTCAGCACTGACAGGGATGGAAATTTCTAATGCAGATGCATTAAGTTGCCTGCCCCTACCCAAGGACATTCCGCCACCACGGGTATCCCAGGAGATCATTCTAGCCCAAAACTTCCAGGACACCGTGCCAGTCTCTGTGGGGCATATCCGCAGTGGGACCCAGAGAGGCCGTATTCTTTCAAAGGTCAAATGAATGATATAGTCCAGCTGCTGTTAAGAGACGTCTGAACAGATCAGGCCTACTTCACTTAAGACAAGTTCACATGTGAAGACTGCATGATTCTGTGGGGATCACCGCTAGTCATCCCACCTCAGGCCAGGGGTTACACAGCATCCACCAAGGGCAGATGTAGTTACATCTGGTGACCAGACACCGCCAAAACTTTTGAAGACCTAGTACAGCCATACCACCCTTGCCAAATGCAGCGATCTTTCACCCTTCACCCCTGGGAATGGCCAGGTCGCATGTGGACCAGGGTCCACGTTGATGATGTGGGCCTATTCCTGGACAAAGATGTCTTTGGTGTTGGTCAATGACCACTCATAGGTAATAATAATAATCTTTTATTGTCACAAGTAGGCTTACATTAACACTGCAATTAAGTTGCTGTGAAAAGCCCTATTAGTTCAAGAGATGGGGGCCACTACCTCAGCCACGGTAGATGCCTTGTGCCGTCTGTTTGCCATTCATGGGCGCCCTGAGTTAATTGTTTTGGACAATGGCACCCCCTTCACCGGCGATGATTTCCAGCATTTTGTGAGAGTACATGGCATATGACACACGAGAATAAACCAGCATCAAAAGGTCTGGCTGAGAGGGCCTTTCAAACTTTCAAGAATGCCATGAAAAATCAATCCAGTAAACCACTTCACCAGAGGTTGGTTAATATTTTGTTGTCGTACAACTTAACCCCTTGTTCAACCATGGGGGTCACACCAGTTGAGCTGCTTATGGGCTGTTGGTTGAGAACTCGATTGGATCTTGCGTTTCCAAATTTGGTGGGGAGGGTGGAAGGACATCAAACCTCTCATAAGAGTCAGCAGTCAGAGTGGAGACGCAACAGGTTGATCCAGTGGTCTGAAATTTCACCGCCAGTTCGCGTTGGTTAGAAGGACCGGTTCTGGCCCAAGTCAGGTGTCTTATGTGGTCGGTGTTAATAGGAAGACCATCAAAGTATTTTGTCCCCTGATTTGGACGAGCCCAGCGAGCATCGTGAATACTCCAGTAACTCAGTCCAGCAGAGGGGAGCAAGGGACTCCCGTTTCTGTCCGACCTGCCGACATCAGTGTGGCTAATTTGCTTGTCGTCAAAGTGGGCCCCCTGAGGTGGGATTGACTGTGGAGCACCCGATAACCCAAAAACGTGCCGAGCCTTTAGCTGGGCTCTGGGAGGACCCAGAGGTCTCCGGATCCATTGACCTTTTGATGGAGCCTCTTTCTTTGGTTGTCCCTGTTGACCATTGTAACTTTTGCACATAGTTTTGGGGTAGCGTGTTAAGGGACTTAAGGTTGGGGTGGCGGTAAGGATTTGTTGGCGTGGCCCCTTTAAGGGGGTGGGCTCCACAGACTATGTGACTGGCCCACTGCTGATTGTATAGGAATGTGCAAAGCACAGCCAATGGGCAGTTTGCACGGGGCCCTAGGAGCAGAACCACGGTCGTTTAAAGACCTGTTGTAGTTTTCTGCGCCTGTTGTCTAATTACCTTTAATCAATAAACCCCTTTGTTTATTACTGGAAGCCTCATATCTCGAGCCACCACACCGGTGTTGCTAAACTAGCAGATATCTACTTCCAGTCTGTACATTTTGTATGCCATCTTGTTGTATTTTATCCGCTTTATAATTGAATACATATGTGTGACATTTTTCTGAGCAATGGGCCAATGCAGTCCCAGAAGTGCTCTTAAAAATAAATCAA
This sequence comes from Scyliorhinus torazame, assembly GCF_047496885.1. Taxonomy (NCBI): domain Eukaryota; kingdom Metazoa; phylum Chordata; class Chondrichthyes; order Carcharhiniformes; family Scyliorhinidae; genus Scyliorhinus; species Scyliorhinus torazame. The sequence goes on along the minus strand of NC_092724.1, from coordinate 135,235,915 downwards.
CACCTAATGCATTAAATTAATGCATTAAATTCCATTTTCATTTAGTTACTGTAGATTGCCAAAACACCTGTATTTGATATAAAAAGGTTTTTGTTTTCGACTCGACGAGCGATCCTCCAGGCGATCTAGTAATGAGATATACAAACATAATTAGGGTAGATGTAAACGCAATAGGAATTCCGAATGAATGAAAATACTTCCCTGCTGTGGGACTTGGCTTTACTACATTCAAATAACTGACTGCGGACCTGGGGTAATTGTACTTGGGGAGGAAAGATTTGAATCTTACAGTCGGCTCTGTCTCTAAAGATACATTTGCGCTATTGTACGTCCTGTACAGTAACTTCAAAATTGCCTGGAATGGGTAAAGACCTGTTATTATCTTGGACCATCGAGGTACAAAAAGTCAAAAGTTTTATATTAATGGCATCTGTTCTTGGCATTAGATTCTCTCTTGTGGCTACCCTTGTGAATGCGGGATGCATCTTCCCTGCTTTTAAGAGGCTAATGGAGTTGCAATTACTCTCCAGTCCATCAAGTTCTATGACAGTATAATAATCTCCTGCTGTATTTTTGCAGCTCCTTACTGGCACTGACCTACTCTTAATTTCACTGGAAGGAACATTCAGAAACCTGTCATGATGCAACACAGCAGAAATACACATGTTTTAGTCTGCAGAATTGATGGAATTTCCATTTTTGATGCGACCAATTATGTGGAGTCTATTTTTCAGGAAGAGAGAGCTGCTAAATAAACCTTGGTTATATTTCTCTTATTTTATTAAAGTAGAAAATACAGTGGATTTAATTTTGATCAATCATCCCATTAGCTCTTCCTGCAACATATTATTTACAATACAGTGAAGTATTCTTTGTTCTGTGTATTCTTTGTTCTGTGACTTAACATCCAGAGTAATGCCAAACCCATCATCTGTAAAACCGTTTTCAAAAAGGAAAATATGTATTCTCCTGTGAAATATTAATAGCATAGAGTCTAACCATCTCGTTTGGTCTTCAGGAAACTAGTGGTAGGGACATGTTACGACCACTCCCACGGTGAGGTTCCCCAATTTTGTTGATCCGGTCAAGACGGTCTGGCTGGGATACCCTCAGATCGTTACGAACCTGGATGAGGAGGGGTGACTGGTTCAATCCTTATTCAACGTACTCTCTGCTGGTAGCAACAAGGTTTAATCTCACAAGGCTCCCTTTCCCATGGGTACCTTTTCCAGACCCAACAGTTATGTTTGGGAAAGGAGCCAATCTTACCAGGCCATCTCGAGTTAACAATAGGGAGTTTAATAACTACTAAAAAGTGAAGAAATATGGTAGAACACATGTACATGCATTCATACAGATTAGAAGTTAGAATTGAACCCAATAGTAAGTGAATGTAAATAAAAAGGTATATGCAACTTTCCTTCACTCGAGGAGTAAATGACGAAGCATATGGCCATTACGATTTGAGTTCAGTAGAGTTGACTTCAGCAGGCGAATAGTTGATTCATCGTTTCCAGTAATCTCTGGTGTGGTAGAGAAACTGCCCAGTTCCCTTCTGAACCGTGATGCTTTTGCTTGTTTCATAGAATCATAGAATCTACAGTGCAGGAGAAGGCCATTTGGCCCATCGAGCCTGCACCGGCTCTTGCAAAGAGCAGCCTACTTAAGCCCACGCCTTTACCCTATCCCCGTAACCCAGTAACCCCACCTAACCTTTTGGACACTAAGGGGCAATTTAGCATGGTCAATCCACCTAACCTGTACATCTTTGTATGTGGGAGGAAACCGGAGCACCCGGAGGAAACCCACGCAGACATGGGGAGAACGTGCAAATGCCACACAGTCATCCGAGGCTGGAATTGAATCCGGGACCCTGGAGCTGAGGCAGCAGTGCTAACCACTGTGCCACTTGTGCTGTCAGTTTGGGCTGACTTCCACAGTCAGGCTGAGAGAGATTCGTGGTATACCTCCCAAAATGGCTATTTTGCAGGGGCTGTTGGCTGCTTCTTCTACTGTGTCACACACCTTTAGTGCATAACACTTCCAGCTGCTGATGCACACAAGAACACACGCTTTAAACCCTTGAATATTCCAAGTGGGGAATATGGAAATCCACAATTCTACCTCAGTATTGCACACCGAGGGCGGGGTTCTCTAGTCTCCAACTGAAATCATGTTCGGTGATTGGCCGGAGAATCCCCATCGGCGCCGAAATCGAAGGCGGTGCTGCTTTTGCGATGCTCCGCCCCATCAAAATGGCGTACTCGCAGGGTCCGCTGCATGGACGTCTTCAGGATGTCACCTGAAGCCCTCCCCCGATGCTCCGCCGTCGATGGGCCGTTTCCGATGGCGTGGGTCACTCATGCTTTTTTTTTTCCAAACCCGGCATGGCGGCTGCTGACTGAGTCCAGCACCGCCACAGTCAGGGGGGGTGGGGGGGGTCGATCCGTGGGCAGGGGGGACTTGGTGCACTGGTCGGGGGTGGTTCGAGGGTGGTGAGCCTGGCCAAAGGGGGACACTATTTGGCAGGCCGTGTCTGTGCGCGGCTGGAGCCATGTTGCATGGTGCGGCCACTGCGGGTCGCAGCCGTGCACATGCACGGCCAGGGACCCGCCAATTCTCCGGCCGTATCCGCAGTTGGAGAACAGGGGGCTCTACGCTGCCTGCCTGCTAGCCCCCCCACCAGACGGGGGATCGGTGGAGGTTTTGCGGCGTTTTTTCAGGCGTAAGACAGCACAGTTCCCACGCCGGCATTAGCACTTAGTCTCAAAATCGGAGAACCCAGCCCAGGATCTTTTGATTTGGAATGGCCATTCTGTCCCTTTGTCGTTACCGGAGATGGTACACTGTCTCTGGATGCTTTTAGAAGTACCTTCTCTGGAAATGGGGAGGGGTTCCATTATCTCTTTGAGAATCACCGGGCAGTGCAAACTCAGTGGCTTTGCATGTACATTCTCAGCCAGCTGTGGGTTTGTGTCCATTTTCAAATATAAAACTCTAGTCTTGTAAAAGTCCAAATCTCCATACGTAAATGTGGTTTATTTCCTCCATCGTCGTGACATATGTAAACCTAACCGTATTTAGATTATTAACAAATCCCTGAGTTATTGAAGATCAAACTAAAATAGAAAAACAGAAGTCAATGGAACAGAAAAAACTGTTGAATGTAAAATGCAGCTATTTGCATAAATAGCTTCTCCACACCCCAGCCCGTACAAATCTTTCATTAGCCTTGCACTGTAAAATATAAACAATTGAGAAAATGAACAACACCTGTCTGAAGTTTGAAATGTTTAAATCCTGTGCACGGTTGATCACCAGCAGACTGGTCACTGATGATGATCACAGCCACAACCCAGCCCCACGTGTCGTAACATCTGCTCTAGCCATCCTAATAAACTTTGGGAAGGCTTGGCCTTTTTCGAAGGCACGTGCTGGTGTTTAGGAAAAAAGGCAATCGCACAATTTCAGTCCCAGCACAAGATCATGAACAAGGCTCAGCAATCTGATATCGCCGGATGAATTTGAGCGTTTGTATGTGGTGACGACTGTTGGCCTGTAAACAGTATCGCAAGCAAAATTTGTTGTTTTAAAGTTGTTTTTAAGAATGTTTCAAAAGGACTCTATGCATCTATTGTAAAGGGATCACTTGCAATTTTCTTGGATAATGAGAGATATTAGTCTGTGACCGGGTGACCCTTGATCTGGAAGCAGTACCGACCGGAAAGAAGTTAAAGCCAGAAGCCAAGTGGCTGGCAGGCATAAAGGAGAGCTACAAGCAGAGGATCTGGAAGATGAAGCCAATCAGTCCATAGATACAGACATGAAGAAAGGCAGAAAGAGGGACACACAAATCACTCTCTGGAAGCAATTGTCTTCTCTATGGCAGAAATGGAGACTGGAGCTCTTGGAGATACTGTGCGAGCTGGCTAGAAAGTTCAAAAATCGGGGAAAATGTGTGAATAGCTCAGAGACACTAAAGAGCTGGATGTTTTCCTAAAGTGGCCCAGATGTGAACCAGGATGTTGTTGGTCGGTTGACGAGGAACAATGGAAATATGCACCACCAGGACTGTTGTGACGCAAAGGTTTACCTTGATGATGATCATATCCATGATTGGACTTTTGATCTACCCTGTGTGAACATTTGTGCAGGGAGTGATGTGGCTGCTGTGGTTGCGTGAGATGTTTTTGTTGTTTTGACTTTTAAAAGTGAAACTTACTTTTTCTTTGAAGTATTATTCACCTATCTCTAATCCTTTGAATGTAGGATTCAAAGGATTGAATCCTAGGTCACTTCAGAGGGTAGTTAGGAGTCAACTACATTGCTGCGTGTCAGGATTCACATGTAGGCCAGACCAGGTAAGGAAGGCAGATTTTGTCCCATAAAGGACATTATGGAATCTGATGGGTTTCTACTATGCTCGATGCATGCAGTATTCCCCAACATTTGTATTTCTTTTTTAAAGAGGCTCAGCAATGATTAGAAGCACTACTGTTTTGTTTGAGGTTGGTTAGCTCCACACAAACAGAATATGGATCACTGTAGGACATCATCTTTAGTAAGGAAAGTTACCGAAAATGCCGCAAGTGTAAACATATGTGGGTCAAACTGAGCTAAGCTGTTTGAGAGATGATGCTCCCTCCCATATTTCCTCAACTAAAGTGTTTCACTTTGGCTACACTGCATTCCGAGGGTGGTGGAACTGGAATCGCCTAAGAATGTTGTGGTGATTTATACAATTGCTATATAATTGTTGCAGCTCTTAAACAAGGCATTGCTACCTTCTTAAATGAGAATACTTTTTTTTCCAATGAAGGGGCAATTTAGCGTGGCCAATCCACCTAGCCTGCACGTATTTGGGTTGTGGGGTTGAGACCCATGCAGACACTGGGAGAATGTGCAAACTCCACACGGACAGTGACCCGGGCCCCGGATCAAACCTGGATCCTCAGCGTCATGAAGCAGCTAACCACTGCGCCACCATGCCGCCCCTTTAAATGAGCACATTGATTGAAATTTGGAGCTGTTGGGTCAAAGGGAAAATCAATGCACTTTCGTTAAAAAGTAGGCTAGTTTAGCACAGAGCTAAATCGCTGGCTTTGAAAGCAGACCAAGGCAGGCCAGCAGCACAGTTCAATTCCCGTACCAGCCTCCCCGAACAGGCGCCGGAATGTGGCGACTAGGGGCTTTTCACAGTAACTTCATTTGAAGCCTACTTGTGACGAGCGATTTTTCTTTCTTTTTTTTTCTTTCTTTTTTTCTCTTTCTTTTCTAAGGCTGAGTATTGCAGTTCAAAATATTAAGCCCATGAACAATCGTGTTGCAAAGCAAACACTTAATTTTTACATGTTGGGTTCCATGTTTTTCCAGAGGTGTGTTTTCTTGTCACACTTTGCATGTGTGTCTTGGGAGGAGCTTGTTGGCATTTAGACAAGATGCGCAAGATGATTCTCCCTCCTGTTTCCTTTATTCATTTTCCCCTGTGTTGCAGCAACGTGTCCCACCTTTATCTACCACAATGTGTTACATCTCCAATATATTCTATTTTGGAGTTTTTAATGTTGCTACAAATACCTTTCCTTGTTGGACTGTTACCTTTAGGAACAGGTGAAAGAATTAATGAAATTAAGTGGTGAACATTTGAGAAATGTTACTTGCATGTTATTTAGTTGAGACCAATACCTGTTGCCTGCTTTATGCAAGTTTCTTGCATTATACGCATTCTGTATAATGCATGGTGGCGAGACTCATTCTGAAATGGGTGTGGAAATAAAATTTGTGCTCCTTCACAAGTGATGGTAGGAAGTAAAATTTGCAAAAGAAAAGCACAGTAAGAAGGTTTCTTATAGTTCAAATTATTGGCTTTTAACTCGAGCAATTATTCTAAAGGTACGAGGAATAAAGACTTTGGTTTGGGCCACTGAAGCTGTTTAACGAAGATAATGTAGAACATTGCAAGTTAATGAGGATGGAAGTGGACAAAAGTCACCTTTTGTGGCAGAGCTAATAGATACCATTTTATTGTTCTATCTCATGCAGAATCCATAAGGAATGGCATACTGGCGAATGATTATAGGTAGACTAATGGAAATTACATTTTGGCCGAACTGGGACTGCTTTTCAGTGACACTTGAGGATTGAAGGGAGAACAGACTGGTATCACTTCATGCAGTTGTGCAAAATAAACACATGTATATTTGTGCCAAGACAGACTGAATGGTAATTTCTATTTCTTATGCTCTTATTTTCTTATGAAAACTTAGGATTCAGACAAACTTGCCTCTTAAATTACATGCTATAGGTAGCAAGCGGCTGCATTCTTTGTGTTCCATGCAATCCTATCTTGTGATATAAGACTAGCCGAACTCCCAAAGTGAGGGTAAACTGCATTTGCCACTGAGTGCAGCTGCTAATACAAGATTCAAGATATTTTTAAACCGCCTGATGTCAGCTGCTCCACAATGCCTCGTAGTCAATTGTGAGAGGGAAGATGATCCATGAAATTCAATCTGCATAGGTGCACTGTAATATTCCCTGAAGATAAATTAATCCCACTCATTATAGATGTCCATGGCTTTTAAAATAGAGATTATAACAGTGATGTCTCAAAATAATTAGCTTTTCTTTCCTGTCAGAAAGAAAATTAACACCTTTTTAATTGCACCTTTTTATTACTATAGGATATCCCAAAGCACTTCCTAGCAAGCAAACTATTTTTCAGTTGTAGTCACTTTTGGGTAATCAATTTGTGCACAGCAAGGTCCCACAAAAGCAGTTAATTTGTGTCAGCGACGTTGGTTCAGGGATTAACACCATCCAAGACATGGAGCTCTCCTGCGCTTTGAATACTGCGTGGTAATTGGGGCCTTGCTTTATTTAAAGGATGGCACCTTGAACAGTATAGCACTCCATCAGTACTGCACTAAAGTGATTAGGGATTTTTAAAATTGGTGCTGAAAGACGAAGAGGAATATAGCACAAAGAATAATTCTCAGGAACAAGAAATCTACGCTCACTTTGTCGATAGGGAACTGAGACATGGGATGAATACCAAGTACCATTTTGGTCATGTTAATGTTGATGGTGTACAATTTGTATGGCAGATATGCAATTAAATCAATGCATCTTCATAGAGCAACTGTACTGCGTTAAATTGATGGTCCAAGGCTTGTGGCAGAGCATGATACAATTAGTATGTAATGCTTAATATACATAACTATTGAATTTCTCAACTTTGTTCATTCTTCAGCAATATTTTGGACATATTCAACACGTGATGAGTGAATCAGTCATAAGTAGCTGGAAAAAGTCTCTAAATATCTTGGAACAGTTTAAAAATTTTTAATGCTTACCAATAGCAATGTCTTTCTCGTGTGGGTTTTATGGATTATTTATATTACGGAACTGCTTCTAGAAGCTGTTTTGTAATTTTGCCTAAAACTCTTGGTGCAATGGAATGGGCCATGATAACATTCGGTTATCTATTCAGCCTTTTTAAGCTGAACATTCCAACTAAATGCAAGATACTGAGTGGAAAATTGCATTGCTGGGCTGTGTACCAATTGCCAGAATTTCTCTTTGGGTGCATCAACACAACCTAGTTTATAGTGCAGCTTCACTGCCATCAGTTTTTATTAAAAAAAAGATATTTATTAAAGTTTTTTAATGAAACAAAACAATTTTTTCCCCTTACAAACTATAAACCCCCCCCCCCCCCCCCCCCCCCGTAACAAAATAACGCAAAATCGCCCTGAGCAAGATATATACATGGTAAGATAATATATTTACAGAGCTTTATACACTGGCTCTCGCCCGTTCGTGCCAGTTTCCCCCACCCTCCATGTTGTCCCCCGCTCGTCCGTCCCCAGGTAGCTGCTGCTGCTGACCGACCTTCCTCTAACGCTCCACGAGGTAGTCTAAGAACAGTTGCCAACGCCTGTAGAACCCCTGCGCAGACCCCCTTAAGGCAAACTTAATCCTTTCCAACTTTATGAACCCAGCCATGTCGTTTGTCCAGGCCTCCACGCTAGGGGGCTTCGCCTCCTTCCACATTAGCAAGATCCTTTGCCGGGCTACTAGGGATGCAAAGGCCAGAATGCCGGCCTCTTTCGCCTCCTGCACTCCCGTTCGTCCACTACTCCAAATATTGCTAGCCCCCAGCTTGGCTTGACCCGGACTTTCACCACCTGAGATATTGCTCCCGCCACTCCTCTCCAGAACCCCTCCAGTGCCGGGCATGACCAAAACATATGGACATGGTTCGCCGGGCTCCCTGAGCACCGTCCACATCTGTCCTCTACCCCAAAGAACCTACTCAACCTCGCCCCCCCTCCATCAGGTGTTCTCTGTGAACCACCTTAAATTGTATCAGGCTGAGCCTGGCACATGAGGAGGAGGAATTGACCCTACCCAGGGCATCAGCCCACAAACCTTCCTCGATCTCCTCGCCCAACTCCTCCTCCCATTTACCCTTCAACTCTTCTGCTAGCGCTTCCCCCTCTTCTTTCATCTCTTGGTGTATTGCCGAAACCTTGCCCTCCCCGACCCATACACCCGAGATCACCCTGTCTTGAATTTCCTGACCTGTCGCCTCACAAAAGCCCTCCCCTGCATATATCTGAATGCATTTCCCGGGGGTAGCTCAAACTTCTCCTCCAGTGCCCCTAGGCTCGCAAATGTCCCGTCGATGAACAGGTCCCCCATTCTTCTAATCGCCGCCCCGTGCCAGCCCTGGAACCCCCCGTCCACCTTCCCCGGGACAAACCGGTGGTTACCCCTGATCGGGGACCACACCGAGGCTCCCACTGCACCCCTATGCCGTCTCCACTCCCCCAGATCCTTAACGTTGCTGCCACCACCGGGCTCGTGGTGTACTTTGATGGCGAGAGCGGCAACGGCGCCGTCACCAGCGCCCCCAAGCTCGTTCCTTTGCAGGACGCCATCTCCATCCTCTTCCATGCCGCCCCCTCTCCCTTCATAACCCACTTACGGATCATCGCCACCTTAGCTGCCCAGTAGTAGCTCCCTAGGTTTGGCAGCGCCAGCCCTCCTCGGTCCCTACTGCGCTCCAGGTACCCTCTCCTTACCCTCGGGGTTTTGTTCGCCCACACAAACCCCATAATACTCCTACTTACTCTCTTGAAAAAGCCTTTGGTGATCACAATGGGGAGTCACTGGAACACAAACAAAAACCTCGGAAGGACCACCATTTTTACCGACTGCACTCTACCCGCCAACGAGAGCGGCAACATGTCCCATCTTTTGAAGTCCACCTCCATTTGGTGCACCAACCTCGTCAGATTCAGTTTGTGTAGGGCCCCCCAGCTCCTGGCTATCTGGATCCCTAGATACCGAAAACTCCCCTCCTTCACTGCCATCAGTGATAATGAAATAAAACATGGGAGCACAAGTGTTATTGACTTAAACACACTTGCTTTGAAATGAATTGCATTGTGATCTCCAAGACTGTTTTTAAATTTGCATTCCAAAGCAACAGATTTCATTTATATAACACCTGCAAAGTAGGAAAAACATCCCAAGGTGCTCCTTCGAGGCACGAAGAAAAATGAATGCTGAACCAAGGAGGAAGTATTGCAAGGGGTGATGGACTACCTGATTGGAGAAGTGGCTTTAAAGGAGGGGACAATATTGAAGGAGCAAGCGGTCAAGGCAGCTGATAGCATAGTTGGCAGTGGTGGGGCTGAGAAGAAGGTGATTAGCAATGATCAGAGGTCAATTGTTGGGCTGGAAGATGTAATAGGGATGTTGGGAGATGCCGTTGGTGATTGGTGAAGGCCTTAAAGGAATTTGAGCACAAGGATGAGAAGGTTTAAGAAGATGTTGAAGGATCAGGAGCCAAATATTGGCCAGTGAGGGGATTGATGAGTTAAAGGTGATGCAGCACAGGATATAGACTGCAGTGTTTTGGGCCGATTGAAGTTTGCAGAGGGTTGAAGATGGGAGGTGTGGTCGCTTGAGAGAGAAACTGGAGGCTTCCAGTACTTAAGATGGTTGATGGAAGGCAAAGGCAGTTAAATAACAGGCACACAACACAATATAACAGGTCTTAACCCTTAGGCTCTGGGGTCCACACTGCCTGGAGACCTGCTGCCAGGGCCCCAAGCAAACTCCCTATTAGCTGGGGTTTGGGTGCTCCCACATGATTAGCTCTGAGCCAGTCACACGTTCCATCGAGCCCACCCTCTAAAGGGCTATGCTACAGCAGGAGGTTAGCTAGGAAAGCATTGTCAAGCCTTGTAATTCATGAGGCACAAAGAGAGTCTCTGCTGGGTTAGCAGCTGAATTATGCAGCGATGGACAATATCAGGGAGATACAATTTGGTGTTCTTTGCTGGCTCTGGAGGTTGGGTGTGTTGTGCAGTGAGTAACAGACAGGATTTCCATGTTAACCTGCACTGAAGTTGCAGTCAATCTCCGAGAGGTAATGCTGGCGATTACAAGTTTGCCATCCAATCGAGGCCAATATGCAGAATTACGGAAAATTGGTCCTTTTGAGCAAGGAAGGGATAAATACGGGGTCGGAGTGTGCATTTTTGTAGCATCTGATATTAGAAACTTGCAGGTAAGTGAACTAGTTCATTTGGCAAATGATTTGTGAAATATATCTTGCAAGTGAACATAAATCTTGACAACTTAATTAGAGGGGGGGGGCGTGGGCGAACAGGGCAGCCGCAAAAACAAGAGCTCCCGCCGGTGGCTGCGATTCGCGGAAATCCCCGAGTCTTCACGTGCCCCCCGACTATCGTCGGCCTTTGGGGCCGCCACGAGCAGCCAGCGGGGCCGGTTTAAAAACCGTCGGGCGGCGGGGGCTGAGGCGCCGGGCCCGGCAGGTCAGAGCAGCGGGGGCGGAGCTACGAAGAGGTCGAGGCGGCAGGCCCAAGGCCAGGGCACCATGTAGGGTGCTCCACGTCGGATGGCTCCCACCAAGGAAGAAGAAAGACGGTTGAAGCCTGGTCCCAGGTGAATGCAGAGGAGAAAGAAAGAAGATTTAAGGAAGTTTGGTAAAAGTTTTTTTTTCTCAAAAAAGAAGAATGTCAGATTGATGAAGGGCAGAAGGGTGAAGGGGAAGAGAGGAGAAAGGCAATAAGATAAAAAAAAACACTAAGCCGCTAAAGGATACGAAGAGCAGCGTCGAAGAAAGGAGGAAACGCGGGTTCGCCGCCGAAGGAGAAGATGAGCAAAAGTGTTGACAGGATGGCGGAAGCCGAACTGCAAGGTGGGGCCGCACGACCTACGGTGGAGAAGATGACCGAGGTGATGGTGGTGGAGCTGGAACAACGTTTGGTGAGGCACATGGAGGTCCTGAGGAAAAAGATGGCGGTCGTGTTGAGGTCATTGTTGGAGGAGGCAATCGGCCTGATGAGGGTGGAGGTGGCAAAGGTCTCGTCCGAAGTGAGAGAGGAGGTGGAGGAGGCCATGACACGACCCAGTGACCAGGTCACCTCGATGGGGGACGAGCTGCGGAGGGTGGTGGAGGTTAACAGAGGGCTCCGAGCAAAGCTGGAAGACTTGGAAAACCGCTCAAGGCGGCACAATGAGAATTGTGGGCTTGCCCGAAGGGACAGAGGGCCCAAGGCCAACGCAATATTTCGCTAAGAAGTTGGCGGAGCTGATGGGGGAGGGTGAGAGCCCCACCCTGTACGAGCTAGACCGAGCTCATCGGTCATTAAGGCCGAAGCCCAAAGTGAACGAGCCGCCAAGGGCAGTAATTATCTGCTTCCATAAGTTTTGCATGAAGGAGAAAGTATTAAGCTGGGCGAAGCAGGAGCGTGAGATTCTGTGGAATGGTACTGCGGTTCAGATCTACCAGGACTGGACGGTGGAGTTGGCAAAAAGACGAGCGGTGTTTGGGTGAGTGAAGGCGGCTTTGTACAAGAAGGGGGTGTGGTTTGGTGTGGTGTACCCGGCGAAGTTGAGAGTAACATATAACGCCAAAGACTTTTATTTTGAGACTGCGGAGGCGGCTGAGGCGTTCGTGAGGGCAGAAGGCTTGGGACAGACTTGAAGAGTGGAACTGGAAGAGAGACTGTGGACTGTGTTTGAGCGGCTGGAAAATGTACAAATGTTACAACTTTCTTTTTACTGATTTGTATTGAAATTTACTTCTCTTTGCATTGTTACAGAGTTCAAGTTAATGGCGTTCTGTGTTGCGACGGTTAAATGTTATGTTAGTGAATTGTAGGGGTTGGATTGTTGGGTTTGTTTTGGTATTTCTTTCTCTGGGACTGGGCGGAAGGGGGTGAGAGGTTTTGGCGGGGGGAGCCACCCGCGCTAGCTAACTAGAGTCAGTTAGTGGACGGGGGTGAGCTGAGAGGAGGACTGCGGACATTGGAGCCTGGATAGCAGGCTTCGGTGGGCCTACGAGGCGAGCAAGAGGGGGTGGAGGGATGGATGCTGGGGGATGTTTTTGTAGGGGGGGTTCTTGGGAGGGGGGGAAGGGGTTCGATGTTAACAATGGACAGGGGCGGGTCAGGCTTATGGGGCAGGACCCGGTGGTATGGTGATGGTGGATAAGAAAGATGGGGGGGGGGGGGGCGTTGAGAGACCCCCAGTAAGGATAATCACGTGGAACGTGAGAGGGCTAGAGATCTGGTCAAGAGGTCAAGGGTGCTTGCACATCTTAAAAGTTTGAAAGCCGATGTAGCAATGCTGCAGGAGACTCACTTGAGGGTGAAGGACCAGGTGAGACTTAAAAAGGGCTGGGTTAGCCAAGTGTTTCACTCTGGATTTGATGGAAGGGCTCGAGGGGTAGCGGTGCTGGTCAGCAAAAGAGTACGCTTCCAGATGGAGAAGGTGGTGGCAGATCAGGGGGGTAGATATGGCGAAGGTACTGGCGGGTAGGCTGGAGGAGTGCCTCCCGAAGGTGATAGGGGAGGATCAGACTGGGTTCGTGAAAGGGAGGCAGATGTTTTTGAACATTAGGAGGGTTTTGAACATTATGGCACCGGCGGAAAGAAAGGAAACAGAGGTAGTTGTGGCATTGGACGCCGAGAAGGTGTTTGATCGGGTAGAATGGGGGTACCTGATGGCAGTGCTGGAGCGGTTTGGGATTGGACCAAGGTTTGTGAACTGGGTAAAACTATTATATAAGGAACCGAAGGCGAGTGTCCGCACAAATAATATCAGTTCGAGATACTTTTCTCTCCACTGTGGGATGAGACAGGGATGTCCTATGTCCCCCCTGCTGTTTGTACTTGCGATTGAGCCGTTGGCCATCGCATTGAGAAGTTCGGGAGCATGGAAAGGAATAGTGTGGGGGGGAATAGAGCATAGGGTGTCCTTATATGCCGACGACTTGCTGCTGTGTGTGTCGGAGCCGAGTGCGTCGATAGGAGGAATATTGGAGCTATTGCGGGTATTTGGGTCTTTCTCGGGGTACAAGTTGAACCTGGACAAGAGTGAGTACTTTGTGGTGTCTCGGCCGGGGGTGGGGGCAGGGGTGGGGGGGCTGCCATTCCGTCGAGCAGGGACTCATTTTAGGTATCTGGGGGTGCAGGTTGCCCGGGAGTGGGGGAGGCTTTCCAGGTACAACATCACTAGTTTGGTGGGGAGAGTGAAAGCCGATCTGGCAAGATGGGAGGGCCTTCCTCTGTCACTGGCAGGTCGGGTACAGGCGGTTAAAATGAATGCGTTGCCGCGATTCCTGTTTATTTTTCAATGCCTACCGATTTTCCTGCCAAAGTCTTTTTTCTGGGAGATTGAGGGAAGGATTACCTCATTCATATGGGGATGGAAGGTGACCAGAGTGAGAAAGGTGCTGCTACAGAGGGGAAGGCAGGCAGGGGGTTTGGGTCTCCCGAACCTGTTGTACTACTACTGGGCGGCGAATGTGGAGAAAGTGCGGAGCTGGGTCAGAGGGGTGGATTCTTAGTGGGTCAGAATGGAGGAGAGTTTGTGCAGGGGGTCGGGGCTGAAGGCACTAGCAACAGCGCCGCTCCTGATAGTCCCGGGGAAATATTCAGGGAGTCTGGTAATAATAACTTCATTGAAAATCTGGAGGCAGTTTCGCCAACACTTCGGGTTGGGTTTAGGGTCAAGGGAAATGCCGATTCGGGGGAATCACATATTTGAGCCAGGGAGGTGGGATGGAAGTTTTCAGAAATGGGAAGAGAAGGGGATTAAGATGCTAAAAGATTTGTTTCTTCGGGGTCGGTTTGCAGGATTGAGGGAGCTGGAAGCGAAGTATGGGCTCGAGCAGGGAGAAGTGTTTAGGTACATGCAGGTTTGGGATTTTGCCAGGAAGGAGATACAGAGCTTCCCAGAGGAACCGGCCTCCACATTGCTGGAGGAGGTGTTGACGACAAGGGGACTGGAGAAGGGGGCAGTGTCAGCGGTGTACGGAGCTATTCTGGAAGAGGATAAGGCACCACTGGAAGGGATCAAAGCAAAGTGGGAGGAAGAGCTGGGAGAGGTTATAAAGGAGAGGGTCTGGTGTGAGGTGCTCCAGAGAGTGAATGCCTCCATCTCATGTGCGAAGTTGGGGCTGATACAGCTGAAGGTGGTATATAGAGCGCACCTCACGAGGGCGAGGATAAGCCAATTTTTTGAAGGAGTAGAGGATGTGTGTGAGCATTGCGGCGCCGGGGGGGGGGGGGGGGGGGGGGGGGGGGGGAAATCACGTTCGTATGTTTTGGTCCTGTCCAAAGCTAGGGGAGTACTGGAAGGATGTGTTTAGGGTCATTTCCAAGGTGGTGCTTGTGAAACTGGACACTGGCCCCCAGGAGGCCATATTCGGGGTGTCGGACCAGCCAGGGTTGGAAACTGGAGCGGAGGCAGATATCATAGCCTTCGCCTCATTGATCGCCCGAAGGCGGATACTGCTGGGAAGGAGAGCAGCCTCTCCACCCAGTGCCCTGGCATGGCGGGGGGACCCGTTGGAATACTTGACCCTTGAGAAGGTTAAGTTCGAACTGAGGGGAAGCTCGGAGGGGTTCTACAAGTCATGGGCACTATTTATTATGCACTTTCAAGAACTGGATAACATCGAACATTAGTTGAGGGGGGTGGGTGGGTAGCTGGGTTGGGAGGGAGGGGGGGGCTGTGTAGATTAAGGGTGACTACGGGTAATCCCTGATTACTTTTTGTCATTTGTTTATGTAAACATGCGGGCTGATGTTTGGGGGTTGGTGGGCGGATGGGATCGTTGTTATTATGGGGATTGCCATATCTTGCTGATTATTGTTTATTGTTGATGGGTGTAAATGTGGGAGAAAATGTGAAAAAGGAGAATAAAAATATTTTTTAAAAAAACTTAATTAGAGGGGGATGGATTGATTTGCGTGACCTGGAGGTTCATTTATTAAAGGAGATTAAGAGCTTGGTGAACGATTCCTTTTTGATTAAAATTCTACATCACTAATCCGAACAACATTAGAATTTCTGACTGGAACCAGGAGAAATTTACTAACTGGTTCTCTGATGCGTGTTTAACTATTGGAATAACTTCAAAACCAGAACCTGCACTATATGGTGCTCATTCCAATAAATCTCATGAGGTATTTCCCTGTTTTTCCTTCGTTTTTGCTGTTGAGTTTAAGTGAGAAAAAGCACGAGTGAATGTGCCTTGTCATTAGACTCCTTACTTGTTCATTGTGGAAACTTTGAACTCGCACTTTAATTCACTTTTCTAAGATTAATTTTTTTAAATAAATATTTTATTGAAAATTTTTGGTCAACCAACACAGTACATTGTGCATCCTTTACACAATATTATAACAACACAAATAACAATGACCTATTTTATAAACAAAAAATGAATAAATAATAAATAACAAAAATGAAAACTAACCCTAATTGGCAGCTGCCTTATCACAAGTAACACTCTCCAAAAATATAATTTAACAGTCCAATATATAATTATCTGTCGCAACGACCTATACATATTATACAGTATATATTACCTTCTGGTTCCTCCTCTTCTCTCCCCCCCCCCCCCCCCCCCCCCCCCCCCCCCCCCGGCGATCCTGGGCTGCTGCTGCCCCCCCCCCCCCCCGGCGATCCTGGGCTGCTGCTGCTGCCTTCTTTTTTCCATTCCATCTATCTTTCTGCGAGGTATTCGACGAACTGTTGCCACCGCCTGGTGAACCCTTGAGCCGACCCCCTTAGAACGAACTTAATCCGCTCTAGCTTTATAAACCCTGCCATGTCATTTATCCAGGTCTCCACCCCCGGGGGCTTGGCTTCTTTCCACATTAACAATATCCTGCGCCGGGCTACTAGGGACGCAAAGGCCAAAACATCGGCCTCTCTCGCCTCCTGCACTCCCGGCTCTTGTGCAACCCCAAATATAGCCAATCCCCAGCTTGGTTCGACCCGGACCCCCACTACTTTTGAAAGCACCTTTGTCACCCCCATCCAAAACCCCTGTAGTGCCGGGCATGACCAAAACATATGGGTCTGATTCACTGGGCTTCTCGAGCACCTCGCACACCTATCCTCCACCCCAAAAAATTTACTGAGCTGTGCTCCAGTCATATGCGCCCTGTGTAATACCTTAAACTGAATCAGGCTTAGCCTGGCACACGAGGACGACGAGTTTACCCTGCTTAGGGCATCTGCCCACAGCCCCTCCTCGATCTCCTCCCCCAGCTCCTCTTCCCATTTCCCTTTTAGTTCATCTACCATAGTCTCCCCTTTGTCCCTCATTTCCCTATATATATCTGACACCTTACCATCCCCCACCCATGTCTTTGAGATCACTCTGTCCTGCACCTCTTGTGTCGGGAGCTGCGGGAATTCCCTCACCTGTTGCCTCGCAAAAGCCCTCAGTTGCATATACCTGAATGCATTCCCTTGGGGCAACCCATATTTCTCGGTCAGCGCTCCCAGACTCGCGAACTTCCCATCCACAAACAGATCTTTCAGTTGCGTTATTCCTGCTCTTTGCCACATTCCATATCCCCCATCCATTCCCCCCGGGGCAAACCTATGGTTGTTTCTTATCGGGGACACCCCCCCCCCCCCCCCCCAAGGCTCCAGTCTTTCCCCTATGCCGTCTCCACTGTCCCCAAATCTTCAGTGTAGCCACCACCACCGGGCTTGTGGTGCAGTTCCTCGGTGAGAACGGCAATGGGGCTGTCACCATAGCCTGTAGGCTAGTCCCCCTACAGGACGCCCTCTCTAATCTCTTCCACGCCGCTCCCTCCTCCTCCTCCCATCCACTTACTCACCATTGAAATATTAGCGGCCCAATAATACTCACTTAGGCTCGGTAGTGCCAGCCCCCCCCTATCCCTGCTACGCTGTAAGAATCCCTTCCTCACTCTCGGGGTCTTCCCGGCCCACACAAAACCCATGATGCTCTTTTCAATCCTTTTTTTTAAAAAAAAGCCTTCGTGATCACCACCGGGAGGCACTGAAACACAAAGAGGAATCTCGGGAGGACCACCATCTTAACCGCCTGCACCCTCCCTGCCAGTGACAGGGATACCATATCCCATCTCTTGAAATCCTCCTCCATTTGTTCCACCAACCGCGTTAAATTTAACCTATGCAATGTGCCCCAATTCTTGGCTATCTGGATCCCCAGGTAATGAAAGTCCCTTGTTACCTTCCTCAACGGTATGTGCTCTATTTCTCTACTCTGCTCCCCTGGATGCACCACAAACAACTCACTTTTCCCCATGTTCAATTTATACCCTGAAAAATCCCCAAACTCCCCAAGTATCTGCATTATTTCTGGCATCCCCTCCGCCGGGTCTGCCACGTATAGTAGCAAATCGTCCGCATACAAAGATACCCGGTGCTCTTCTCCTCCCCTAAGTACTCCCCTCCACTTCTTGGAACCCCTCAACGCTATCGCCAGGGGCTCAATCGCCAGTGCAAACAATAATGGGGACAGAGGGCATCCCTGCCTTGTCCCTCTATGGAGCCGAAAATATGCAGATCCCCGTCCATTCGTGACCACGCTCGCCATCGGGGCCCTATACAACAGCTGCACCCATCTAACATACCCCTCTCCAAAACCAAATCTCCTCAACACCTCCCACAAATAATCCCACTCCACTCTATCAAATGCTTTCTCGGCATCCATCGCCACTACTATCTCCGTTTCCCCCTCTGGTGGGGCCATCATCATTACCCCTAACAGCCTCCGTATATTCGTGTTCAGCTGTCTCCCCTTCACAAACCCAGTTTGGTCCTCGTGGACCACCCCCGGGACACATTCCTCTATTCTCATTGCCATTACCTTGGCCAGGATCTTGGCATCTACATTTAGGAGGGAAATAGGTCTATAGGACCCGCATTGTAGCGGGTCCTTTTCCTTCTTTAAGAGAAGCGATATCGTTGCTTCAGACATAGTCGGGGGCAGTTGTCCCCTTTCCTTTGCCTCATTAAAAGTCCTCGTCAATACCGGGGCGAGCAAGTCCACATATTTTCTATAGAATTCGACTGGGAATCCATCCGGTCCCGGGGCCTTTCCCGCCTGCATGCTCCTAATTCCTTTCACCACTTCTTCTACCTCGATCTGTGCTCCCAGTCCCACCCTTTCCTGCTCTTCCACCTTGGGGAAATTCCAGCCGATCCAAGAAGCCCATCATTCTCTCCCTCCCATCCGGGGGTTGAGCTTCATATAATTTTTAATAAAATGTCTTGAACACTCCATTCACGCTCCCCGCTCCCCGCTCCATCTCTCCTTCCTCATCCCTCACTCCCCTTATTTCCCTCGCTGCTCCCCTTTTCCTCAATTGGTGTGCCAGCAACCTGCTCGCCTTCTCCCCATATTCGTACTGTACACCCTGTGCCTTCCTCCATTGTGCCTCTGCAGTGCCCGTAGTCAGCAAGTCAAATTCTACATGTAGCCTTTGCCTTTCCCTGTACAGTCCCTCCTCCGGTGCTTCCGCATATTGTCTGTCCACCCTCAAAAGTTCTTGCAGCAACCGCTCCCGTTCCTTACTCTCCTGCTTCCCTTTATGTGCCCTTATTGATATCAGCTCCCCTCTAACCACCGCCTTCAACGCCTCCCAGACCACTCCCACCTGGACCTCCCCATTATCATTGAGTTCCAAGTACTTTTCAATGCACCCCCTCACCCTTAGACACACACCCTCATCTGCCATTAGTCCCATGTCCATTCTCCAGGGTGGGCGCCCTCCTGTTTCCTCCCCTATCTCCAAGTCTACCCAGTGTGGAGCGTGATCCGAAATGGCTATAGCCGTATACTCCGTTCCCCTCACCTTCGGGATCAACGCCCTTCCCAGCACAAAGTCTATTCGCGAGTAGACTTTATGGACATAGGAGAAAAACGAGAACTCCTTACTCCTCGGTCTGCTAAATCTCCACGGGTCTCCACCTCCCATCCGCTCCATAAAATCTTTAAGTACATTAGCTGCTGCCGGCCTCCTTCCAGTCCTGGACTTCGACCTATCCAGCCCTGGTTCCAACACCGTATTAAAATCTCCCCCCATTATCAGCTTTCCCATCTCTAGGTCCGGAATGCGTCCTAGCATCCGCCTCATAAAATTGGCATCATCCCAGTTCGGGGCATATACGTTTACCAAAACCACCATCTCCCCCTGTAGTTTGCCACTCACCATCACGTATCTGCCCCTGTTATCCGCCACTATAGTCTTTGCCTCGAACATTACCCGCTTCCCCACTAATATAGCCACCCCCCTGTTTTTCGCATCTAGCCCCGAATGGAACACCTGCCCCACCCATCCTTTGCGTAGCCTAACCTGGTCTATCAGTTTCAGGTGCGTTTCCTGTAACATAACCACATCTGCCTTAAGTTTCTTAAGGTGTGCGAGTACCCGCGCCCTCTTTATCGGCCCGTTCAGCCCTATCGCGTTCCACGTGATCAGCCGGGTTGGGGGGCTTCCTACCCCCCCCCCCCCCCCTTGTCGATTAGCCATCCCCTTTTTCCAGCTCCTCACCCGGTTCCCACGCAGCTGTGTCTCCCCCAGGCGGTGCCCCACCGCCCATCCCCTCCCATACCAGCTCCCCCCTCTCCCCAGCAGCAGCAACCCAGTAATTCCCCCCTCCCACCCCCCCCCGCTAGATCCCCCGCTAGCGTAATTACTCCCCCCATGTTGCTCCCAGAAGTCAGCAAACTCTGGCCGACCTCGGCTTCCCCCCGTGACCTCGGCTCGCACCGTGCGACGCCCCCTCCTTCCTGCTTCTCTATTCCCGCCATGATTATCACAGCGCGGGAACCAAGCCCGCGCTTCTCCCTTGGCCCCGCCCCCAATGGCCAACGCCCCATCTCCTCCACCTCCCCTCCTCCCCCATCACCACCTGTGGAAGAGAGAAAAGTTACCACATCGCAGGATTAGTACATAAAACTCCTCTTTTCCCCCCTTTTTAATCCCCCTCTTCGCCCCCCACATTCGCCCCACCACTTTGTTCAAACGTTCTTTTTAATAACCCGCTCATTCCAGTTTTTCTTTCACAATAAAAGTCCACGCTTCATCCGCCGTCTCAAAGTAGTGGTGCCTCCCTCGATATGTGACCCACAGTCTTGCCGGTTGCAGCATTCCAAATTTTATCTTTTTATGAAGCACCGCCTTGGCCCGATTAAAGCTCGCCCTCCTTCTCGCCACCTCCGCACTCCAGTCTTGAAAAACGCGGATCACCGCGTTCTCCCATTTACTGCTCCGAGTTTTCTTTGCCCATCTAAGGACCATTCCTCTATCCTTAAAACGGAGGAATCTCACCACTATGGCTCTGGGAATTTCTCCTGCTCTCGGTCCTCGCGCCATCACTCGGTATGCTCCCTCCACCTCCAACGGACCCGCCGGGGCCTCCGCTCCCATTAACGAGTGCAGCATCGTGCTCACACATGCCTCGACGTCCGCTCCCTCCGCACCTTCAGGAAGACCAAGAATCCTCAGGTTGTTCCTCCTTGCGTTGTTCTCCAGTGCCTCCAACCTTTCCACACATCGTTTCTGATGTGCCTCATGCGTCTCCGTCTTCACCACCAGGCCCTGTATGTCGTCCTCATTCTCGGCTGCCTTTGCCTTCACGACCCGAAGCTCCCGCTCCTGGGTCTTTTGTTCCTCCTTTAGCCCTTCGATCGCCTGTAGTATCGGGGCCAACAGCTCTTTCTTCATTTCCTTTTTGAGCTCTTCCACACAGCTTTTCAAGAACTCTTGTTGTTCAGGGCCCCCATGTTAAACTGCCACCTTCCGACGCCATCTTGGTTTTTGCTTGCCTTCCTTGCCGCTGTTCTAAAGGATCCACTGCAATCCGGCCACTTTCTCCTCCTTTTTTCATCCGTATCCAGGGGGGATTCCCTTCTGGTTTACCGCACAGTGTTTTTAGCCGTCAAAATTGCCGTTGGGGCTCCTATCAAGAGCCCAAAAGTCCGTTTCACCGGGAGCTGCCGAAACGTGCGACTCAGCTGGTCATCACCGCACCCGGAAGTCCTTTTCTAAGATTAATGTTAGTCTTCCTAAAATGTTTCAGTTTATGCCATGAAAATGTATCCGAGCAATCCAAGAAATTGGAATGTTTTCTGCTGGTAATGTTATGTTTATATATTTTAAAGTGTGGGAATATGTGAGCAAGATAATTAAGACGGGGGCAGAGTCACTGTGTGAATGGATCTAGTGCATTTGATACATTAATGAGCCCAGCAACACTGCAAACAGACGTTTACCGAAGGCACAATCTGCATTAATAATGGATACAGAACGTGACTAGGTTAAGGATTCAAAGGAAGAGATGCAAGGTGTGAAGGAAAGGTGTCATACGGAAAGTGTATATGAGTTTACTTTGCTTTTAAACTCTAAATGCTAAAATAGAGAGATGAAGATAACTAAGTCTGAGAAGACAGTTCTAAATAAATTTGATCAGATAAGGGAAGGATCATAGGAAAAAACATATTTAAGGGGATACTGAAACCTATGCAAAACAGCTTTTTGTTTAGATCTCAGCCAACAGCGGGAATAGTTGTTTACCTCCCAGCAGGCAGTGTGTAAAGGAAGCCTGATTTAAAAAGCAAGCTACTGATTTACCTCTGAAGCATCACCCAAGAGATGTATAGGCATTGTATGGTACTAGTCATTGGATTTTTATACCTTTTAAAATCTGTAAAGTGTTACGCAACAGATTGGGGAGAGTTAACTCTGGTATTTAAGTTCAGATTGTTTGCAATTTTGAACATTAGGGAGGGGAAGGGGGGATCGACGGTATTATTGTCTTTGGTTACATGCTTACGGATTGGTTGCTAATTGTGTTTTTTACCTGAAATGTACGGGTGGATGTTTTGGTCTGTATATTGAGGGGGTGCGGTTTGTGTGTGTGTGTGTGTGGGGGGGGGGGATTGTTATTGTATTTGTTTTTGTTTGTTTTTTCTTTGATTGTTTATGGATGAAAATTAGGAGAATAAAAAGATTTTTAAAAAAAGGATTGTTAGCGATACTCTAAAGCCATTATCTTAATTAAGTGTACTTTTTTACTTTATTGCTTTCCTCATTCTTTTAAAATAAAATGTTATTAAGAGTTTGGGGACATTATCTCGATTTCAAACTTCTCCTCATGCTGTACAAAGGGCAAACACAGTTGAGGGTAGTTGTTTGAAGTTTCCCTTATGGGGTTTGGAAATCTCTGCATTTACCATCCACCATGCCCTTAACAGGTCGTTACCAACACCCTTGTTTTCCAATGCATTGAATTTAAAATCCTTGAGCTTATTTTCAAATCCCTTCATTACTTTTGCCCATCGGCCTGTTCCCCTTTCTCTTGGCTTCGCATTGCGCCCGGGAACCTCTGTGCACTAGCCTGCTGTAATGCAATGGAAACCTCTTTTGATGCCATTCAGGTTTGGCTGCTTTTTGGGCAACTTTGCTCTCAGTACCTGGACACAAGATTAATTTATTTTCTTGCACATTGCCACGATGGATGAATGTCCCTATCTGCAGTATTGTCTGCAGTCTGGTCACCATATCACATGTTGCTGCACGTATGTAAATGTTCTGATTGACAAAGGCAAAATGCTGCAGATACTGGAAATCTAAAATATAACAAATAGATGCTACTTTATAGCTTACAATCTGAGCGATATGTTATGCAGACATTTTGTAATGTGGCAGTGACTGGTTTTAAGGAATATAACTTGCAATGAATGTATTGGGAAATGGCTGCACGGTTGGTAAAGGATTACATATGAGAGGTCATGACCTGAAGTTTGGCTCATGGTTTGATGCCATCTCAACTGCATTACTACCTAGTTTTCCACTTTCTCTTCCATCTGGTATTTCTTTGTCATCTGCAAGTGATCCATCAGAATGCTCTTTTCTAAAACGCACATTTTTCTTTTACAGTGCTGCTGTTGGGGTTGGCTTCTATGGAAACAGTGAAACAAATGATGGTGTCTACCAGCTTACCTACTCCATCTACAATGCTAATCACACACTTTCTGGAGTGGATGATTTGGTAAGGCAACTGATTTTTACATCTACCTGAGAATTATTTAGTGCCAGTATTCATTTGTGGAAAGTTTAGACTTTAAAAAAATTATGATTACTCTGTTTAATAATTCATTGCAGAAAGTTATTCTGTTCTTGGTGCACAATTTTAGTATCGTTTTTCATGGCATAGTTACTATTGCCCCAATTGATAGCTAATATTACAAAGAGAATCTGTACTAGCGCACTGCAAAAGTTTGAAAGTCATGGTTTGTTCAGCCAAACTCCAAACAACTGCTGATGGGTCTGGTCCTATGGTCCCTTTCATACCATAAGGGCAGCACGGTAGCATTGTGGATAGCACAATTGCTTCACAGCTCCAGGGTCCCAGGTTCGATTCCGGCTTGGGTCACTGTCTGTGCGGAGTCTGCACATCCTCCCCGTGTGTGCGTGGGTTTCCTCCGGGTGCTCCGGTTTCCTCCCACAGTCCAAAGATGTGCAGGTTAGGTGGATTGGCCATGATAAATTGCCCTTGGTGTTGGGTGGGGTTGCTGGGTTATGGGGATAGGGTGGAGGTGTTGACCTTGGGTGGGGTGCTCTTTCCAAGAGCCGGTGCGGACTCGATGGGCCGAATGGCCTCCTTCTGCACTGTAAATTCGATGATACCATGGGATAGATTTTAAACCCCTGAAGCACATATAGTTGTTTTAAAGCTGAGATTTGAGACTTTTGTTTGATGGTGGCACTTTCCCAATGCCTCGAGGAGTTGATACACATTGCAGTGAAGGCAACCAGCTCAGTGGCCTTTGAGCGACAACATTTATATTCATGCTAGTGACTCTGCTATCTCTGGGGGCACTGGAAATACCACCTTATTGGGTTGAAACCAACCCAATAGAACATGCATAACTGCTACTTTTACTTTCCTTACAGAATTATTTCTAACATGGACAGGACAATAGCAATATTCTTCAAAAGATAATGTCAAACATACTGCCTGCTAGCCAAAATAAACTTGCTATTTTCTATTTAGTGCTGTGATCACGGAAAATAACTCTTAAAAAATATATTTGAATTTCCAGTAACTGATGGAAAAGATCAGACGACAAGATCTCAAGTTTTGACTTTTACTGTAACAAACCAGAAGCAATATTGACAACACTATTCAGTAGATAACGTGTACTTTAAACTACAGAAACATTTCCCATTTAAACTTGGCCAAGAATCTCCTACTGTTGTACTTTACACAGTCCCTTAAGCAGGTACTTTATTCTCTTGAACCAGTCCAAAGCTATTCTCCACTGCCTCCTTTTCCCTTTCCCAGCCAGGTAACTTCTAATCCCAGGCTTTCACTGTGAGGATTACACTGGAGATTGTTTCCCTCTAGTTCAAGCTAGACAAGATTTCCAATTTCCTTTAGTCCTCACCAACTTGATGTCTCAATTCAAGTGTCTCAAAGTCAGCATTTTCTCTGCTTCAGATGCAGGACTGCTTGTCTCTAGTTCCTGCTTTCCTCCTCTCATTGGCTGCCGACTTAAATGTGTTGAGTTTCAGGGACATCTTAGAAAATTTGTAACCTGATACCATCATTTTAATGGACTCTTTTTCCCCCCCCCCCCCTCCCCCTTCAAGGTGCCAAGCTGGCATTTCTGCGCCCGCGTGTGTATGGGGGGGGGGGGGTACGGTGACCCTCCCATATTGCGTTCGGGTGGATGGGGGGAGGTCGGGATTGTTTCAGTAGCCTTGGAAATGTAGATGCCGTTAAAAATGGCTCCCAGATCGCTTGCTGCAATGGGGAGTTCTGGCAAGCGGAGCTCCTCACTGTACAAAACGGGGCTAGGTATAGCCTTGGCTGTGCATTCCCCATTCATTCAACATGAGTCACGTTGAATGACCATGTGTTTCTCGGCACTGCGAGTGCCGGGAAACAAGCGGCTAAACGCGCTTGCTAGGGTACTTTGTTCCCTTTTAGAGAATTGCACCGTGGGTCATGAAATGGGATCGAATATGTAGCAGGCACTTTAGCGGTTAAACAGACTGAGGAAAAACTGGTAGCACAGAGTCAGAGGGATATGTCTACACCTGGCCTGAGTTACATTACCCCATTCAGACTTACTCATCAGTGAGAATACGCAGGATGCTCCAGACAACTGTCCTTCTGGACACTCCTGTCTGATAAGCCATTAGCCCGCAGAGTCTGATGGCCTCTTTGCCCATCAAAGGGAGGTTAGGTGCATTTCAATAGCATGGCTCTGTTATTTTGCATACACTGAGTGGACAATTTAACAGCCAAGATAACGAAGATGGGTTCAAGTCTGGAAACCCCAGGTGAGCACCTTTATTTGAGGGGCTGGGCGGAGCTCAGGGAGAAAGAAAATCCTGTTTTGAACAGGTCGAGAAAGCGGCTTTGGAAAGAGACCGAGAGAGGTGATGAAAGTTGCCACTGAGGAACTCACTGGAAAAGGGTTTTGAAAGAACTTCTCTAACAGAGCAAAAATTGCTTTGTAAATGCAAGTACCACCTTTTCCCACTCCTAGTGAAATGAGAGCTGCTGAGAGCTGCATGTTCATTTGAAGTGCTGTTTAGTGGGAATTTGTGTGTTCAAGTTAAGAAACTACATGTAATCTCTTATTGTTAGGGTTAAAGTTTGAAGGTTTAAATATTGTTCTTTTGTTTTAATAAAACTTGTTTTATAAAATAACCAAGCCCTATTTCTTACGTTATCACTCCTGGAACAAATCGATCTTTCACACAGTCTTAAAACTTTGTTACGGCTCTGGTCCAGTGTCTTAGCCACTGCTGAGAGCTGGCCAGGTGCCCATAACACTCTTCTTGTACTGTAGGTATTGGAAAGGGTAAGGCATGTGAAATCTTGGCAGAGTTATTCACCTTCCCAGTGGTATTCCTTTTGGAGCAAAACTGCATATGCAGGAAATGCAATGCACTTCACCCAGCCATAAATCTGTAATGTGTGAATCCATGAACCTAAAAAGTGTTGAACGAGCAGCAGGGTTTATGTAAACATTGTGGTTAATTCTCACTGTTATTGTTCTGGTATGTCACTGTTCACCGGTTAGGCTGCCTCTTTGGCCAGTTTCCATCATAAACGAGCTATTCGGATTTGGGATTTTGCAGTGTGCAGTTTTAAAAAAAAAAAGATGATCCTGCATTGACAGAGACAACTGGAATTGGCACCAATGAACAGATTTAGTTGATACTTGGGAGGAAACAATTGTGATATTGCAAATGTAATTCACATTTTAGATTGCAGTCAGGTACGGTAAGTATTTGAAATGTTAAAAATTTTTGGTAGTCCAAGAAATGAGCCAGAATTATAGTTAGTATTCTGCCAGACCAGTCAAAATTTCCTCTACTCTTCACCCCCCACCCCCCCTTCTTCCCATCAGCAGCACAAAATTCCTTGCTGTTTTTGGAACTTAATCTTGTGATTATGCAATTTGTTGATGCCAGTATCCTGGTGTGACAAGGAATCCTTTGTTCAATGTGAAGTTGTATTTCTGATCATATGCCTGATGAGATTTTTCCTCTGCGTTTGACATGTTCATAGAACCATAGAATTTACAGTGCAGAAGGAGGCCATTCAGCCCATCGAGTCTGCACCAGCTCTTGGAAAGAGGACCCTACCCAAGCCCACACCTCCACCCTATCCCCATAACCCACACCTCCACCCTATCCCCATAACGCAGTAACCCCACCCGACACCAAGGGCAATTTTGGACCCTAAGGGCAATTTAGCATGGCCAATCCACCTAACTTGCACTTCTTTGGACTGTGGGAGGAAACGGAGCACCTGGTGGAAACCCACGCACAAACGGGGAGAACGTGCAGACTCCGCACAGACAGTGACCCAAGCCGGGAATCGAACCTGGGAGCCTGGAGCTGTGAAGCAATTGTGCTAACTATGAAAATCGCTTATTGTCACAAGTAGGCTTCAAATGAAGTTACTGTGAAAAGCCCCTAGTCGCCACGTTCTGGCGCCTGTTCGGGAAGGCTGTTACGGGAATTGAACCGTGCTGCTGGCCTGCCTTGGTCTGCTTTCAAAGCCAGCGATTTAGCCCTGTGCTAAACAGCCCACTATGCTCCCGTGCTGCCCTTCAGAGTTTGATGTTTTCTTAAACCCAATTTTTCAGTTTTCGAGATTTATTTTGCTGTGTTTATTCGCTTGGAAGTTACTTTTAGTAAGGAAATGTACCTGATGTGGGGAATTTGTTACTAGTCATCGAGTTTTACAGCACCGTAAGAGGCCCGCCCGCCAGCCACCAAACACCTACCTATTTGAATCTCATTTCCAGTATTTGTTCCGTAGCCATGTATACTCTGGCTTTACAAGTGGTCACTTGAATGCTTCTTAAATGTTGAGGGTTCCCACCTCTACCACCTTTTCAGGAAGTAAGTTCCAGATTCCGACCACCCTCTGGGTGAAAAGGTTTATCCTTAAATCCCCAGTTCCTTGCCTTAAATCTATGCCACCGGTTATTGACTCCTCTACTAAGGGGAAACATTTTTTCCTATGTCCTTCATAATTTTGTACACCTTGGATGAGGTTTCCCCTCTACCTTCTGTGCTCCAGCCTCTCTCCAGGGCTGGAAAGTTCCATCGTCCTGGTGAATCGCCTCTGCAGCCTTTCCAGTGCAGTCACATTTTTCTGATAGTGAAGCAACCAGAACTGCACATAGTGTTATCTAGATCTTGGCGTGCGGGGGACAATTTCTAAGTTTGCGGATGAGACAAAACTTGGAAGTGTTGTAAATTGTGAAGAGGGCAGTGTAGAATTTCAGAAGCACATAAACAAGTTGGTGGTGTGGGCAAATAGTGGCAAATGGCGTTCAATGTGGAGAAGTGTGACATGATGCATTTTGGTAGCAAGAACATGTAGAGACAATATAAAGTAAGGGATAAAATTCTAAGGGGATTCATGAGCAGAAGGACCTGGATGCATATGTGCATAGATCATTAAAGGTTGCAGGACAGGTGGAGAGAGCAGTTAATAAAGCATCTTGTATCCTGGGCTTTACTAATAGGGGCATAGACGACAAGAGCAAGGAGGTTATGCTGAACAGATACAAGACACTAGTTAGACCTCAGCTTGAATAATGTCAACAGTTCTGGGTGCAGGACTATGGGAAGGATTTGAACACCATTGGAAAGAGTGCAGAAGAGGTTTACAGGAATAGTTCCAGGGATGAGAAACTTCAGGTATGAGATTAGATTGGAGAGGTTGGATCTGTTCCCCTTGAAGAGAAAGTGGCTAAAAGGAGATCTGATCAGAATGTTCAAAATCATGAGGGCTGGATTGAGTAGATGGGGAGAAACTGTTCCCACTACTAAAAGGATTAAGAATGAGAGGGCATAGATTTAAAAGCATTTGCAAAAGAAGCAGATATCATGTGAGGAAACAACATTATCACAGGAGTGGTTTGGGTCTGGAATGCACTGTCTGGAAGTGTAGTGGAGGCAGGTTCAGTCAAGCTGTTCATTAGATGATTATTTGAATAGAAACAATGCACACAGGTATGGGGAGAGGCAGAGGAAAGACATGTAGTCTTCATGTTTGGAGAGCCGGTGCAGACACAGTGGGCTAAATGGGCACCTCTGTGCCATAACAATTCTGTCATTGAGACACTTGTGTTTTCTTTTTCTAAATTGCTTATGTATTCTGTATTCTGTATTGGGTATTGTGTCTCTATTGACACCTACTTAAAATGTAAAATGTCTAAGCAAATGTTTGAAGTAGGCATGTTAGCGAATTCACATTTAAAGCAAAACAGGATAAATACTTTGGGCATTCAGAAGAAAAAACATTTAAAGGTTGTTCTGTTCGGATATAATGGAAGCTTCCTTCAGAATTGTAATAATATTGGGCGGCACGATGGTTAGCACTGCTGCCTCAGTGTGCCGAGGACCCAGGTTCAATACTGGCCCCGGGTCATTGTCTGTGCGGAGTTTGCACATTTTCCCCGTGTCTGCGTTTGTCTCACCCCCACAACCCAAAAGATATGCAGGGTAAGTAGATTTGCCATGCTAAATTGCCCCTTAATTGGGAAAAATAAAGAATTGGATACACTAAATTTTAAGAAAAAGAAATTAGTTCCTGATTTGAAAAATATATCCATGCATAGGAAGAGACTAGATTAATCTGGAACTTTATTGGCTTAAAGAATGGTAAACAAAATATTCACTTTCCTTTTTAAGGTAGGAACCTGGTTCTGTTTTTTTTCTCCAACAAAACATGAGGTTTGCGCTCATAGTTGTAGAAACTGAGTCCACTTTATTAATCCAAATTTGGTTTGTGCTCAGAAAAATTGCTAAGTGGTTCACATTAATGAACTTCAATAAACTAGCACATTCTTTGCATGATATTCATAATTTAAAGTAAGCAACTTGGAATTCTGTGCATATTCTAAAACTGGACCTCGACTTTGAATGCTTCTTTGAGAGTTTTTTATTTTGCGGAATAATGTAATTCCTGCTGTACCTGAGCTTTTACTTTAAAATGTTGTTGCTGCATGTGTGCAACAGTACTGCTGGGCTGAGTTAGGTAGAATTCGAACCATAAAATGATAACAGCACGGAAGAAGGTCATATGCCAACTCTTTTGAAGAGCAACCCAGCATCACTTCCCAGCAGTCCTGTAAGGTTTTTCTTTTTAGGTACTTTCCCCTTTTGAAAGTCACAATTGAATCTGTTTCTACCACAGATTCTCAGGCCGTGCATTCCAGATCCAAACCATTCACTGCTTTTTAAAAAAAAAAAGTTTTCTTCGTGTTACGTTGGTTCTTTTGGCAATACCAAATATCTGTTTACTGTTTCTTGACCCAGTCTGAAGTTTGCCAAGCGCAGTCTTTCCTTTTCAAATCCAGTACTAGCTATTTCTGACTGTTTCTCACTAACTAGATGTTTAATGATTTCAGACTTGCCGGTAACTAGAGATTCTGATATTTTCCCTGATGTTAAATTTACCCAAAATGACTTAAATTGACTTGGACTCCCTTTTTAAAAATGGGTATTGCACTAGCCACTATCCAGTTCTCTGGTACGCAATCACATTTGAAAATAATTTCCCTCACCTCCCTCAGGATTCTAGAATGTATCCCATCAGATGCTTTACGCACCTATTAAAATGAAGTTGTCTTCCCACAATCGTATTATTTCTCGCTCTCCAATCTTTCAGGAGTTTTCTGTAAAGCAGGATTAGGCTATTGAATTGGATGATCAACCATGATCGGGATAAATGGCGGAGCAGACTCGAAGGGCCAAAAGGCCGCCTCCTGCTCCGATCTTCTGTGTATCTATGTAAAGACAGATGCAAAGTTCTTATTTAGTCACGTCATTTATGATCAGCTACAAATTCAGTCATCTCTTTTCTGGGTTCTCAACTGACTTTTAACAATTCTCATTTCGTTGATATCAAGGATAACAGTATTTTTCAAGTTTTTTTTCTATCCCCCTAAACTTTTATTGTCCTGCTGTTAATCGCTCCTTATTTTTTCATTACCTCATTTTTAAAAAATCATTATTGTTCAGATAAACACTTTGAATTGGTTTCCAACTTCTTTACTATCTATGGCTTCCTAAAAGCTTGCTTTTCAGTGGAATGTGTATGATCTGTACCTTTTACAACCTCCTTTTTAAAAATAAACCGACTGTTGCTGTAGAGTGCTGTGTGCTAATTTCTTCCACCTCGCCAAAACTCAACGAGTTCACTTTTCACGTTTCTAAAACTGCTTTCATCTAACGTGATTCAGTTTTGCACTGACCTTTCCTTACTCCTCTTTCAGGTTATATCTTTAAACCTTGCATCACTTCTCTCGGTGCTCATCTACATTTAGCTCCTATATCTAACCCACTCGCGACTCATAACCAAACTTAGAAACACCTCTGCCCTGTGTGTGCCTATTAACAGATTGCTTGAGGAATGAACCTTGTACAGCGCATAGTTTAAAATTCCATTTTCTTTTCACTATTTTCTCCCCCTCACAATTGAGAAGTGAAATAAATGTGTGACATAATCCCCAAAATGTAACCAGTTGAGAGACCTGTTAGTGCACCTTTAGCTGATTAAAATGTATATTTTTAAATTTAAATATGTTTCCTAAATTGCAACAGTGACTACATTTCAAAAATGTTTAATTGGCTGTGAAGCACTTTGAAACATCAGTGGCTGTGAAATTGGTTTTTAAATGCAAGACGTTTTTTTTACCAATTGGTACAAAATTTCTGAAATCAAATTTGATTAATAAAGCTGGAATTAAAAGCTAGTCTCTGTAATAGTGACTGCAAAACTTTTGTTGTAAAAACCCATCTGGTTTACTGATGTCTTTTTAGGGAAGGAAATCTGCCGTCCTTACCTGGTCTGAATGACATGGTGCAGAATTACAATGCAGCAAAGGCCATTCAGTCCATAGAGTCTGCACCGACACGTGAAAAATCTCTGACCTACCTACCTAATCCCAAATTATAATTGAATGCACCTTTGCTAACTTCAGCCTTCCACATGCAAGTGTAGATTGATTTGTCCTTTTTAGCAGATTGTTGTTCCATGCACCCATATCCAATAAGACCAGAGGCAAGACTGCTTTCATTTTGATTGGAGTCCAGGTCTGTATTCAAGAAGGCAGAAGTCCCATCTGTCAGGGCTGGTTCCATGGTATTTAAAAAATATATATATTTTAGAGTACCCAATTATTTTTTTCCAATTAAGGGGCAATTTTAGTGTGGCCAATGCACCTAACCGGCGCATTTTTTGGGTTGTGGAGGTGAAACCCGCGCAGACACGGGAAGAATATGCAAACTCCACATCGACAGTGACCTGGATCGAACCTGTGTCCTCGGCGCTGTAGGCAGCAGTGCTAATCGCTCCGCCACTGTGCTGCCCTGGTTCCATGGTGTGAAAGGGCATAACCCAACAGTAGTTATACATCTGGTAAAGAATCATCTGTTGGAAAAAGTGGAGTTGAAAATGCGATTACAGCATTTTTATCAGTTGCAGCACTGGGTGATTAATTTGAAACATGTCTTACAGCTACATTTGACTTTTTGTTTTGTTCAGGTTTCTGGGACAACAATTAATATGAAAGTTGATCTAAAGCAGCATATAGCAAGGCTCGATGAGATCTTTGCACAAAAGATAGAGTTTATTCAGACACTGAGGTTCATGCAGCAGATGGCAGATGCAATTGTTTCGCAACTTTCTGGTCTCCCAACATGGCACAGTATAAATTTGAACATGGCAGAGATAGCTGATGATATCGGCTACTTTGAGTATTACAGGTAAGGACCAGCAGGATATTAATCTTACTGAAATAAATGAACTCTTATCAAGATTGTTTTTATGAGCCGCAATTATTTGTGTTCAAATGAAAGTATTGGATGCAGGAGACTTCATATCGCACCAAAGTTAACAAAAATGAATGGTTCACCATATTGTACAATGGTTGTTGTGTAGTCCATGACGACAAAAGCAAACTGTTCTTGTAGTTTTAAAGCATTGACACAATCTTGTTATTAAATTAGGTCATCCATGATACAACTTTGTGATATTTACATAAACTTGACTCATGGATGGTATACCGCCACAAATGAGACCTCTTGAGTAAACTATTTTTGTGGATATGGAATACAAATAAATAGGTTAATCTGGGCTAATAATGTCAAATGGATGGGCAGCACGGTGGCCCAGTGGGTTAGCCCTGCAGCCTCACGGCGCCATGGTCCCAGGTTCGATCCCGGCTCTGGGTCACTGTCCGTGTGGAGTTTGCACATTCTCCCCGTGTTTGCGTGGGTTTCGCCCCCACAACCCAAAGATGTGCAGAGTAGGTGGATTAGCTACGCTAAATTGCCCCTTAATTGGAAAAAATGAATTGGGTACTCTAAATTTATTTTTAAAAAGATAAATGACATATGGATGACAACATAGCTGGAATCTAAAGCTCTGAAGTCTTAAATTTGGTGGTTGTGGGAGTGATTTCTGCTGGGGGCCCGGGAGGGTGCTGCTGGACAGCTGACCACATGCTACCTTGCAGTGTTCAGCTCATGTAGCCACGACGAGTTGCTCACTAATTCTCATGGCGGGGAGGGCAGGAATTCACCATCCATGCCATTACCCTGTGGGATCAAAGGTCCGGGTGCCATATTTAAAGGGCAGCTGGGCTGCCTGCACTATTCCATCCACCTTTGTCTGGCCACTGCTCCACCCTTCCTTGCTCTCCCTTCCTTGGGGCCCCCACCATGCAACTTGCATTGCCATCAGCTGGTGTCAAACATAGGTCTGCATTTACAGGCACTCCCCAAAGGAGCCAATAGAGCAGCAATACCCTGTCAATCGTGGAAGAAGCCGGCCTCACCAGGTGCACAGATTCTTATGCACAGATTCCTTTCTGGGTGGAGCTTAATTTAATGGGAGAACGTAATTCTGGCGAGCTGGCCTTTTAGTGAGCATGCATGATATGCTAATGCATTCAAAAGGGCTTCCCGACATTGTTCGTCGGGAAGCTGGGCCCATCTTTAAAGTCCCGAGAATTTAATTGAAAGTTCATCCCGCCACCAAGAAACTGATTTTTGGCCTCACGCCACATTAAATTTCCCACCCACCAAGCCTCCCACTTGCTGACAGGACTGGAGGATTCCACCTTCTATTTCCAATATGGTCTTTTGCTCAGTCAGTTGTGCAACATTTATTAATGAAAGTATATTAGAAGGGAATTTACCAGCTTCATGTTTAGAATTGTTTAGGTGGGGGAGGGGTGTAATTTAATTCTGAACTAATTTAGTTGTTGCAAAATAATGGTCCGATTTAACTATTTGCCAGGTCTCCTTTGGCTGTCACATATATTCCTTTTTTTCATGTTCAGGGGTTTTGAGCATCATTGACGAGGTCAGTGTTTATTGCCCATTCCTAATTGCCCTTGAGAAGGTGGTGGCGAGTCACCTTGAACCACTTCAGTCCATGTGGTGGAGGTACATCCAGAGTGTTGTCAGGGATGGAGTTCCAGGATTTTGATCCAGTGACAGTGATGGAATGGTGATGTAGTTCTGAGTGAGAATGGCAAGCGGCTTGGAGGGGGACTTGCAGATGACTCTGTTCCCATAAACTGCTCCCCGAAATCAGATACCAGCCTCCCCGTACCGGCCTCCCCGAACAGGTGCCGGATTGTGGCGACTCTGGGCTTTTCACAGTAACTTCATTGGAGCCTGCTTGTGACAATGAGCTATTATTATTATTATTATGTTACTGGACAGGAAGCACACAAGCAACTGGTTGGTTGTCCTCCATGCAAATGGGGAATATTCCATCACAAGGCAGTGTGCCATTGTTGAGGGAATGAATGTTTATTGTGGTGGATGGATTGCAAATCAAATGGTCTACATTGGTGAGATTATTGAGTGTTGTTGTAGCTGCACTCAGGCAGGCAAGGGGAGGGTTTTCCATCGCAATCCTGACTTTTGCCTTGTAAATGTTGGCGAGTCTTTGAGGTGTCAGGAGGTGAATTACTCACTGCAGGATTCCTAGCATCTGAAATGCTCTTGTAGTCACAGTATTTATATGGCTAGTCCCGTTCAATTTCTGATCAATGATAGCCCCCAGGATGTTCATGAGGGATTCCATGATGGTAATGTCATTGAATGTCATGGGGCGATGGTTAGATTCTCTCATTCTTGGTAGATGGTTATTTCCTGACACTTAATTTCACTTGTCAGCCCGAACCTGGATATTGTCCAGATCTTACTGCACTTGGACATGGACTGCTTCAGTATCTGAGGAGTTGTGAATGGTGCTGAACATTGTGCATCCACCAGCGAACATCCCCACTTCCGACCTAATGGTGGAAGGAAGGTCATTGATGAAGCAGCTGAAGATGGCAATATCTGGAACTCTTGCAGTGAGCTGATTGATCTCCCAACAGCCACAATCATCTTCTGTTGTGCTACATATGACCGCAACCAGTGGAGACATTTTCCCGATTCCCTTTGACTTAAGTCTTGTTAGAGCCCCTTAATGTGCCTCACTATCAAATGCTAACTCGATGTGAAGTGCAGCCCCTCTCGCCTCCCTCTTGAAATCATCTCTTTTTGTTCATGTTTGGATCAAGGTTGTAATAAGATCAAGAGCTGACTAATCCTGGTGGAACCAAGTGTCGGTGAGCAGGTTAGTGCTCGGAGCCACAGTGGTGATAACGACAATTTTCCATCACTTTACTGATAATTGCGAGTAGACTGGGTGATAATTGGCTAGGTTGGAGTTGTCCTTTTGTGAACATCAGCAACTGGGCAATACTCCACATGTGCTGGACAGATCTAAATGTTGTAGCTGTACTGGAACAGATTGGCTAGAGGATATGGTTAAATTTGGAGCACAAGTCTTCAATATTGCTAGAGCTGTTGGGGAGGGTTTAAACTAATGTGGCAGGGGGATGGGAACCGATGCAGGAAGTCGGAAGATAGTAAAACAGGGACAGAAACAAAAGGCAGTAAGGGGGAAAGTGTAAGGCAGAGAAGCCATCGTCAAAAATCAAAAAGGGTGACAGTACAAGGTACAGTGACTGAGGGGAGCTCACTGAATAGGCCCAGTAATACTAAAAGGAATAAAACTGGAAGTAAAAACATAAATGGTAAGCGAGGTGGCAGGTTGTTACAGGAAGATATGGGTTCAACGACAAGGAAAATTAGTAGAAAAGGTAAGAGGAAATATAACTTGGGTGAGGTTACTGATCGAGATGTTAAGATTCAAAACAGGTAAAAAAGCCAACATAAGTGTACTTTATGAATGCTCGTAGTATTCGGAATAAGGTAAATGAGTTGATGGCGCAACTCATCGTGAATGACTATGATTTAGTGGCCATTCCTGAAACATGGTTAAAGGATGGTCACGACTGGGAGTTAAATATCCGAAGGTATCAAACTATTCGGAAGGACAGAGTGGATGGTAAGGGAGGTGGTGTAGCTTTGTAATTTAAGGATGACATCCGGGCACTAGTAAGGGATGACATCGGTGCTATGGAGGATAAGGTTGAATCCATTTGGGTGGAAATCAAGAATAGTAAGGCGAAAAAGTCACTGATAGGAGTAGTCTATAGGCCACCAAATAGTAACACTATGGTGGGGCAGGCAATAAACAAAGAAATAACTGATGCATGTAAGAAATGGTACAGCAGTTATCATGGGGGATTTTAATCTACATGTCGATTGGTTTAACCAGGTCGGTCAAGGCAGACTTGAGAAGGAGTTTATAGAATGTATCCGCGATAGTTTCCTAGAACAGTATGTGTTGGAACCTACAAGCGGTCCTAGATCTGGTCCTGTGTAACAAGACAGGATTGATTAATGATCTCATAGTTAGGGATCCTCTCGGTGGGAGCGATCACAATATGGTGGAATGTAAAATACAGATGGAGGGTGAGAAGGCAAAATCAAACACTAGTGTTTTGTGCTTAAACAAAGGAGATTACAATGGGATGAGAGAAGAACTAGCTAAGGTAGACTGGGAGCAAAGACTTTATGGTGAAACAGTTGAGGAACAGTGGAGAACCTTCCAAGCAATTTTTCAGTGTGCTCAACAAAGGTTTATATCAACAAAATGGAAGGACGGTAGAAAGAGGGAAAATCGACCATGGATATCTAAGGAAATAAGGGAGGGTATCAAATTGAAGGAAAAAGCATACAAAGTGGCAAAGATTAGTGGGAGACTAGAGGACTGGGAAATCTTTAGGGGGCAACAGAAAGCTACTAAAAAAGCTATAAAGAAGAGTAAAATGGATTACGAGAGTAAACTTGCTCAGAATATAAAAACAGCTAGTAAAAGTTTCTACAAATACATAAAACAGAAAAGAGTGGCTAAGGTAAATATTGGTCCTTTAGAGGATGAGAAGGGAGATTTAATAATGGGAGATGAGGAAATGGCTGAGGAATTGAACAGGTTTTTTGGGTCGGTCTTCACCGTGGAAGACACAAATAACATGCCAGTGACTGATAGAAATGAGGCTATGACAGGTGAGGACCTTGAGATGATTGTTATCACTAAGGAGGTAGTGATGGGCAAGCTAATGGGGCGAAAGGTAGACCAGTCTCCTGGCCCTGATGGAATGCATCCCAGAGTGCTAAAAGAAATGGCTAGGGAAATTGCAAATGCACTAGTGATCATTTACCAAAATTCACTAGACTCTGGGGTGGTCCCGGCAGATTGGAAATTAGCAAACGTGACACCACTGTTTAAAAAAGGAGGTAGGCAGAAAGCGGGTAATTATAGGCCAATGAGCTTAACTTCGGTAGAAGGGAAGATGCTGGAATCTTATCATCAAGGAAGAAATAGCGAGGCATCTGGATGGAAATTGTCCCATTGGGCAGACGCAGCATGGGTTCATAAAGGGC
The DNA here is from genome assembly GCF_047496885.1 of Scyliorhinus torazame. NCBI lineage: Eukaryota > Metazoa > Chordata > Chondrichthyes > Carcharhiniformes > Scyliorhinidae > Scyliorhinus > Scyliorhinus torazame. Next base: position 135,198,158 of record NC_092724.1, on the reverse strand, counting down.
AGGTCGTGCCTAACTAATTTAGTGGAATTTGTTTGAGGACATTACCAGTGCGGAAGTGCAATGTATCCAAGTTTGCAGACGACACTAAGATGAGTGGTAAAGCAAAAAGTGCAGAAGATACTGGAAGTCTGCAGAGGGATTTGGATAGTTTAAGTGAATGGGCTAGGGTCTGGCAGATGGAATACAATGTTGACAAATGTGAGGTTATCCATTTTGGTAGGAATAACAGCAAAAGGGATTATTATTTAAATGATAAAATATTAAAACATGCTGCTGTGCAGAGAGACCTGGGTGTGCTAGTGCATGAGTCGTAAAAAGTTGGGTTACAGGTGCAACAGGTGATTAAGAAGGGAAATGGAATGTTGTCCTTCATTGCGAGAGGGATGGAGTTTAAGACTGGGGAGGTTATGCTGCGACTGTATAAGGTGTTAGTGAGGCCACACCTGGAGTATTGTGTTCAGTTTTGGTCTCCTTACCTGAGAAAGGACGTACTGGCGCTGGAGGGTGTGCAGAGGAAATTCACTAGGTTAATCCCAGAGCTGAAGGGGTTGGATTACGAGGAGAGGTTGAGTAGACTGGGACTGTACTCGTTGGAATTTAGAAGGATGAGGGGAGATCTTATAGAAACATATAAAATTATGAAAGGAATAGATAGGATAGATGCGGGCAGGTTGTTTCCACTGGTGGGTGAAAACAGAACTCGGGGAATAGCCTCAAAATAAGGGGAAGTAGATTTAGGACTGAGTTTAGGAGGAACTTCTTCACCCAAAGGGTTGTGAATCTATGGAATTCCTTGCCCAGTGAAGCAGTTGAGGCTCCTTCATTAAATGTTTTTAAGATAAAGATGGATAGCTTTTTGAAGAATAAAGGGATTAAGGGTTATGGTGTTCGGGCCGGGAAGTGGAGCTGAGTCCACAAAAGATCAGCCATGACCTCATTGAATGGCGGAGCTGGCTCGAGGGGCCAGATGGCCTACTCCTGTTCCTAGTTCTTATGTCTTATATTTGTCGAATATTGTTGGGGCCCATAATCTTTGCAATATTCAGTGCCTGCAGCCGTGTCTATGGGGAGGTGGTAGAATGGTGGTATTGTCACTGGATATGAATCCAGAGACGCAGTGTAATTCTCCAAGGACCAGAGTTCAAATTCCACCATGGCAGATGGTGAAATTTAAATGCCATAAAAAATCTGGAATTTGAAGTCTTATTAATGATGACCATCAAATCATTGATTGTCATAAAAACCCCATCTGATTCACTAATTTTTAGGGCGGGAAATCTGTCACCCGTAGCTGGTCTAGCCTACATGTTACTCCAGGTTCACAGTAAAGTGGTTGACTCTTAAATGCCCTCTGAAATGGTCTTGCAAGCGACTCAGTTTAAGAGCGATTAAGGTGGGCAATAAATGCTGGCCAGCCAGCGACGCCGAGATCCCATGAATTAATTTTTAAAACCACGTGGCGTGAATTGAATTGGTTGAAGATTGACATCTGTGATGCTGGATGAAGCCGAGATGGATCATCCATCCACTTGACACTTGTTGAAAATGGCATTTCAACACTTTGTCCAGAGAAATTAGAAATGGACAAAAAAGACAAAACTGATATGCAGAAGGCTAAAAGGCATCTTGGAATTATCGGCCTTGCCCAGAGAATTTTTTTAAAAAAGCCATGCTTAAAGGCTTAGCAGCCCACCAAGACATAATCAGGATGCTCTGTAGAGTAGCTCCACTAAACCAACAATGTCAGAACCATCACAAGGTATTGTATGGTATTAAATCGAGGCAGAATTCAAGCAACTTGCAAACAAAACATTGACTGCTCACAATTATAATTTGGGCTTCTTCAAGACACTTCATAAACTGTGCTGAACAAAAGTGCTTGTTTCCTATGGACGCTTGTTTCCTATGGACTGAAGTTTCATCTTGTCCATTAAGTGTAGAGGATATAATGAATGACATTTTCAGCTTGCCGCCTGTGGATCAGCTAGCTGCCTGTTACTAAAACAACTCTATACCCACATCCACTATACAGCTGGTTACACACTGTGTGTGCCTGATAGTCAGAAATCGGCAGGATGCACCTGAAAGACCATTTCGCTTGGGTTCAAACTAATATTCTATTCAGGAACAGAAATAATGCAGGAGCAAAACAGATTAATGACCCAACTTCATACAGCAATACCTGACAGAGTCATGGAGTCCTTCCAAAACAAGAGGTGGCCATTCAGCCCCTCCAGTCCATGCCAACTCTCTGTAAAGCAATTTAGTCAGTCCCATTCCTCTGCTCTATCACATTAGTGCTGAAGTTTATTTCCCTCAAATGCCCACCCAGTTCTCCTTCTGAAACCATTAATAGTCTTGCGCTTCCACCACTCTGCTGGGCAGTGAGTTACAGGTCATTACATCTGCATTAACAAGTTCTTCCTCACCTCCCCCTCTGCATGCATCTCTTGCCCATCAGCCTTTTTTATTCATCTTATGTAAATCTACATATATATTTTTAAGACATTCGTGTAAAGGTTCCAAAAGAATACATTTGCTGAAGCTCAAACAGTGTGCTACAGTATACTGAGACTGTATCATTGGTGTATAATTTTAAAAAAAGATTGCAAACCAATATAAAGAGCAAGGGAAAAGGACAAATTGGATAGCTGTTTCATTCTTTTTCCATCTTGTAAGATCTTACTGTACAAAAAAGCTTTGTGACAAATGCCACACACTATCGCTACACCTCTAGCCCATGTAGCTGCTACAGTGAGAAGGGAGCTCAAATAAATTTGCTGCTTATCTCTCTCTCGTTCGTGTTCTCTCTATCTCTCACACAGACACACCATCTTCCCATTTGATCCCGGCTTGTACTGGGGAGGCATTTGAATTTGTACATTATGGATTGAAGTAATTGATCAAAATTGAATTTGATGCCACAAACTGTAGAATTAGGGTGTTAAAATGCTGAAGCAAGGCAGCACGGCGGTGCAGTGGCTAGCACTGCTGCCTCATGGCGCCGAGGACCCAGGTTCAATCCCAGCCTCGGGTCACTGTCTGTGTGGAGTTTGCACATTCTCCCAGTGTCTGCGTGAGCCTCAGCCCCACAACCCAAGACGATGTGCAGGGTAGGTGGATTGGCCATGCTAAATTGTCCCTTAATTGGGGGGGAAAAAAAAGAATTGGGCACTCTAAATTTATTTTAACAAGTTAAAATGCTGAAGCATGACATGTTACTGGACGGGAAGCGCAAAAACAATTGGTTGATTGCCCTCCATGCATTATCTGACCGATTGCAAGATCAGCTGGTGCAGACAATCAACTCCAACGTCATCTGCCATAGTGAGAACACTTCTGTTACACGCACTATTACACAGCGATATAACATATTAGAGAAAAAAATAAACCCAAAACTTCATGGTTTATGGATACAGCCATTGCCAAGCTAAATAGGATGCTTAACTCGCATCGCAAGCAGAAAATCACCAATTCTCCCAGAATCTCCAAAATGTTTAAATCAGCGCATTTTCTCGGAGTTTCTAGCTTCTCGAGTTTGTATCAGAAAATATTAGAAAACATTCCTGTCACAACAGACTGGATTATTCAGGGAGCAAAAAGATAATTTCACTTAATTTTGGGCCATCAGAAACATATACCGTGATCCGTAAATTCCACATAATGCTGAGTAGAACAACTACATTTGCATTTCTGTGGAAGATTGGGGAGGGAAAGGGGTGATCTTTGAAGAAAGGGGTGATCTTTGAATTAAAAAAACAGGAAAAGCTGTATGCAGTCATTCAATATCTTATGTTATGATCATTTTACCCTTGTCTTTGTTCATTAGTTTGTTGTTTAGACTGTGGTATTGCAGCTAAAAGTCTGAAGCCACACTGCAAAACTAGCTATTTGGAAAATTCTGATTTACTTCCGCTGTACATCTGTGATGGCAGTGATTATGTGAACACTAAAACGTGTTTCTGGGTATAGTAGAAGCCTTTTATTATGAACATAAGATTACTAAGAATAAAAAAAAAACCTTCCTAGTGCCCAAAAAATGAAGTCATAATTTCAGCCAATCTTCTCTTCAAATGCTTTTCTTTTCCCCACAGACATCATCAGCCCACTGTTTCCTGCTTTATCAGATCATCTGGCCACAGGCTGTTGTAAACCGCCTTCAATTGTTCCATGATCAGTCAGCAAGAAATGAATAGCAATCAAATCCTCATTGCCTTGTTTGCTTCTCCAAATCATCCCTTTCTTGTAACCACTAGCCCCACTCCCCATGTACCCAAATGGACCTTTTCGCAACTCTTTCTGGTACAAACTAATGCTGCAGCTCACCCGCTCGAGAGCAATTGACTGCGGTTGGCAAGCAGCCAGAGAAAAATCAGACTGAATTCTGAATGGAGTCAGACTCTAATTGCTCTCGCAATTCACTCACTATGGTTCACGTACATTTCAAATAATGCTCTTTGTAGCTTGGTTCCAAGTCGACTAAAAAGCATTACTTCCACTCTAATAACCCTATAAAGATTTGAACAAAATTAAAAGGACGTCTAAAATAAAAGTGCTTGGCACTGCTGGTGCTGGCTGAGCATGACTCATTTGACCACAACTAGGATACCAATTCATTGGATTTCTACTCAAATCGCATTTAATGACATGAACACAAGGAAGGTGACGTGATGCACAATGTTTGGAGGATGTGGCAGCATTTAATAGGAGAATAAAAATGTTTAAACAAAGTTTGATTTGCAAATAATTTGTTGATTATCTGTTCCAACACCAACATTTCATGGCCTTGATAACATATCTACCGCAGGGACTGTTAACATGCACTAACTTGTATAAAGAGAATAAATTCTGCAACTTACCTTTCAACAAAATGGATAGAACATTTTTCAGCTCACAATATGAAATATGCCAAAGTTTACCTGACCTGAACACCTCTTCTGAAGGCCATGAGGGAGTAGAGTACCCACACGACAAGGCATAAAAGCTTGGATTTTTGGGTCAGGGGCACAGCAAGGATGTTTATTTGTTGCCGACCTTGAAGGAAGCTGCCCACAGGGATCTAGTGATCTCTGGAGGCGTGGATTCCCCTTTCCCAATGGCAGTTTAAATCCTGCACTGAGTCAAAGTGATGTCTTGGCGTTGGCATGCAGCAGCAGTCATGGCAACCAACAGGTAAGCAGACAATCATTGGTGTTTTCACACAAAATAAACCAGGAAGATCAAAGCACATGAAGTTTTCAGGCAGTGAAATTAATGATTGAATTTAGAACCTAAAATAATTGAAGATGAAAACTTTTAAGACCATTGCAAAATTAGCTTTTCAGACTGACAGATGGTGTTTAGCGGTAATTAAGAACATAGTACCTCAGTAGTGTCCTAAGCCTTACCATCTTCATCGGCTTAATCAGTGACTTTCATTTAATCACAAGGTCAGTAATTGGGATATTTGCTGATTGCACTACGTTCAGCACCTTTCACAACTTCTCAGATACTGAAACAATCCATGTTCGAATGCAGCATGACCTGGACAATATTCAGTCTCAAACTGATGAGTGACAATGACCATCTCCAAGAAGAGAGAATTGCACCATCGCCCTTTGACATTCAATGACATTATCATTACTGAGTTGAGCGCAATCAACATCCTGGGGATTACAGATATGTAACTGGATTAGCCTTATAAATACGTGGCTACAAGAGCAGGTCGGAGTCCTGCACTAAGTAGCTCACCTCCTGACTCCCCAAATTGTGTTCACCATTTACAAGACAAAAGTCCGAGGTGTGATGGAATACTCTCCACTAGCTGGATGATTACAGCTTCAACAATACTCTTGGAGCTCAACACAATCCAGGACAAAACTACCAGTTTCTTTGGCACCCCATCCACCATAATAAACATTCACTCCCTCCACCACTGAAGCACAGTAGCAGCAGTGTGTGCCATCTACAAGATGCACTGCCAAGAACTCACCAAAACTCCATACACAGCGCCTGCTAAAACTACAATCGTTTACATGAACAAAGGCAGCAGACTCCTGGGAACACCACTGTCTGCACGTTTCCCTCCATGTCACACATCATCTTATTTGGAAATGTATCGCCATTTCTTCACTGTTACTTGATCAAAATCCTGGAACTCCCTCTTTATCAGCACTGTGAGTGTACCTACATGACACGGACTTCACAGAGGCAGCTCAACACCACCTTGTCAAGGGCAATTAGGGATGGGCAATAAACTCATCCCATGAATTGATTATTAAAAAAGTAAACTGTTAACCCCAGTTGCACCCCATTCAACAAGGTACAACCGTTTCAATGGTTTTCACGCGTTCTTGTCAGTTCAATTGATTTCCATTGTTTGTGACCTAGGTGCCTCAACAGCGCACCCTCTGGCGAACGATAGAATCAGTGACAGCAGCTTCTGGATAATCATGTTATTTTGTTGGTAGTTTTGTCGATATTGTCGCTATAAAATCGGTGCCATTGTCCTGCCTCCCCATCCTCAGCTTGCTACTTTTTTTCAAAATTGTTGGAAAGGTAGATGATAAAACAGGATGGACAAATGTGATTAAATGGATTTCTCTCATGTGGATGGTGAACACCAGCAACGATGATGTGGGCTGAATGTTTCAACTCGAGAGTTTAATGCATGTCTACACCCCCATATTGTTTCAGAATAAGTACATGCTACAGTGTAGATAAAATGGCTGATTGCTTTCTATTTTTTTTAATGTATTTATTAAGAATTTTAACACAATCTTTCACCCTTACAAACAACCCCCCCCCCCCCCCCCCCCCCCGCGTAACAAAAAGAAAGAAAGCGCACATAGCAAGACATGAACATGGTAAATCGATATGATACAGAGCTTTGTACATTGGATTCCTCTCGTACATGTCAGTTTTCCAGATCCTTCATGTATTTTCTTGTTCAAATACCCCCCCAAACAAGCCCCCCCGCCACGCAAGACATCCCCCCCTGGGTTGCTGCTGCTGACCGACCTTCATCTAACGCTCCGCGAGATAGTCTAGGAACGGTTGCCACCGCCTGTAGAACCCCTGCGCAGACCCTCTCAAGGCAAACTTTATCCTCTCCAATTTGATAAACCCTGCCATATCATTTATCCAGGCCTCCATCTGGGGGGCTTCGCCTCCTTCCACATTAGCAAGATCCTTCGCCGGGCTACTAGGGACGCAAAGGCCAGAATGCCGGCCTCTTTCGCCTCCTGCACTCCCGGCTCGTCCACTACTCCAAATAGTGCTAGCCCCCAGCTTGGCTTGACCCGGACTTTCACCACTTTAGATACTGTTCCCGCCACTCCCCTCCAGACCCCCTCCAGTGCCGGGCATGACCATAACGTATGGACATGGTTTGCCGGACTTCCTGAGCACCTCCCACATCTGTTCTCTACCCCAAAGAACTTACTCAGCCTCGCCCCCCAATGTGCTCTATGAACCACCTTAAATTGTATCAGGCTAAGCCTGGCACACGAAGAAGAGGAATTAACCCTACTTAGGGCATCAGCCCATAGCCCCTACTCAATCTCCTCCCCCAGCTCCTCCTCCCATTTACCCTTCAGATCCTCTACCAACGCCTCCCCCTCTTCTTTCATCTCCTGATATATCGCCGACACCTTGCTCTCTCCGACCCATACACCCAAGATCACCCTGTCTTGAATCTCCTGTGCCGGGAGCAACGGGAATTCCCTCACCTGTTGCCTCACAAACAGCCTCACCCTCATGTATCTGAAAGCATTTCCCAGGGGTAGCCCAAACTTTTCCTCCAATGCCCCTAGGCTCGCAAACGTCCCATCAATGAACAGGTCCCCCATTCTTCTAATCCCTGCCCGATGCCAGCTCTGAAACCCCCCGTCCATCCTCCCTGGGACAAACCGATGGTTATCCCTGATCGGGGACCACACCGAGGCTCCATTGCACCCCTGTGCCGTCTCCACTGGCTGCAGATCTTTAGCGTTGCCGCCACCACCGGACTCGTGGTGTACCTTGTCGGTGAGAGCAGCAGTGGTGCCGTCACCAGCGCCCCCAGGCTCGTTTCCTTGCAGGACGCCATCTCCAACCTCTTCCATGCCGCCCCCTCTCCCTCCATCACCCACTTACGGATCATCGCCACATTTGCTGCCCAGTAGTAGCCACCCAGATTCGGCAGCGCCAACCCTCCTCGGTCCCTACTGCGCTCCAGAAACCCTCCCCTTACCCTCGGGGTCTTATTCGCCCACACAAAACCCATAATACTCCTGCCTACCTTCTTAAAAAAGGCCTCGGTGATTACAATTGGAAGGCACTGGAACACAAAAAGAAACCTCGGGAGGACCACCATTTTGACCGACTGCACTCTACCCACTAGCGAGAGCGGCAACATGTCCCATCGTTTGAAATCCTCCTCCATCTGCTCCACCAGCCTCGTCAGGTTAAGTTTATGTAGGGCCCCCCAGCTCCTAGCTATTTGGATCCCCAGGTACCAAAAGCTCCTTTCCGCACTCCTCAGCGGTAGATCGTCTATCCCCCTTTCCTGGTCTCCTGACTGTACTACAAAAAGCTCACTCTTCCCTACATTAAGTTTATAGCCTGAAAAATCCCCAAACTCCCTTAGAGTCTGCATGAGCTCCACCATCCCCTCCACTGGATCCGCCACATACAGCAACTGGTCGTCTGCATAAAGCGACACTCGATGCTCCTCTCCCCCTCGGACCACCCCCCTCCATTTCCTAGACTCCCTTAATGACATGGCCAAGGGTTCAATTGCTAATGCAAATAACAAGGGGGACAGGGGGCACCCCTGCCTCGTCCCACGATACAGCCGAAAATACTCCGACCTCTGCCGATTCGTAACCACACTCGCCACCGGAGCTCTGTATAGGAGCTTAACCCGACTAATAAACCCCCCCGAACCCAAACCTATGCAGCACTTCCCAGAGGTACTCCCACTCTACTCTGTCAAAGGCCTTCTCCGTGTCCATAGCCGCCACTATCTCCACCTCTCCCTCCACCGATGGCATCATTATCACGTTTAAGAGCCGCCGCACACTGGTGTTTAGCTGCCTACCCTTTACAAATCCTGTTTGGTCCTCGTGAATCACCCCCGGGACACAGTCCTCGATCCTTGTAGCCAACACTTTTGCCAGCAACTTAGCATCCACGTTGGGGAGCGAGATCGGCCTGTACGACCCACATTGCAGTGGGTCCTTGTCCCGCTTCAGGATCAAAGAGATCGTCGCCTCCGACATTGTTGGGGGCAGGGTCCCTCCCTCCCTTGCCTCATTAAAAGTCCTCACTAACAACGGGGCCAACAGGTCTACGTACTTCCTACAGAACTCAACCGGGAACCTGTCCGGTCCCGGGGCCTTCCCTGCCTGCATAATCCCCAGACCTGTGATCAGCTCCTCCAACCCAATTGGTGCCCCCAAACCAGCCACCTCCTGCTCCTCCACCCTCGGGAACCTCAGTTGGTCCAAGAATCGTCGCATCCCCTCTTCCCCCGCTGGGGGCTGGGATCTGTACAGCTCCTCATAGAAGGCCTTGAATGCCTCATTTACTTTCATCGCACTCCGCACGGTAGCTCCCCTTCCATCGTTGACTCCACCTATTTCCCTTGCTGCCACCCTCTTACGGAGCTGGTGTGCCAGCATCCGACTCGCTTTCTCCCCATACTCATACGTCGCCCCCTGCGCTTTCCTCCACTGTGCCTCTGCCTTCCCTGTGGTCAACAGGTCAAACTCCGTCTGGAGACGTTGCCTTTCCCTAAGTAATCCCTCTTCAGGGGCCTCTGCGTATCTCCTGTCCACTCTTAAAATCTCCCCCACTAACCTCTCCCTTTCCGTGCCCTCTACCTTCTCCCTATGAGCCCTGATGGAGATTAGCTCTCCCCTGATCACCGCCTTCAGCGCCTCCCATACCACCTCATCCTGCACCTCCCCGTTGTCATTGGCCTCCAAGTACCTTTCAGTACACCCCCTCACCCTCCCACACACCGCCTCATCTGCCAGCAGTCCCACATCCAACCGCCACAGCGGGCGTTGGTCCCTCTCCTCTCCCAACTCCAGTTCCACCCAGTGCGGGGCGTGATCTGAAATGGCTACGGCCGAATACTCCGTTCCCTCCACTTTCGGGATCAGCGCCCTGCCCAGAACAAAAAAATCTATCCGGGAGTGGGCTTTGTGCACGTGGGAGAAAAAAGAAAATTCCCTGGCCTCTGGCCTGGCAAACCTCCACGGGTCCCCCCCCCCCCCCCCCCCAAATCTGATCCATAAACCCCCTAAGCACCTTGGCCGCAGCCGGCCTCTTTCCGGTCCGAGATCTGGAGCGAACCAGTGCTGGGTCCAACACCGTATTAAAATCCCCACCCATTATCAAGCTTCCTACCTCCAGGTCCGGAATGCGCCCCAATATGCGCTTCATGAATCTGGCATCATCCCAGTTCGGGGCATATACATTTACCAATACCACCCACGTCCCCTGCAACTTACCGCTAACCATCACGTATCGACCTCTATTGTCCACTACGATATTCTTGGCCTCAAACGACACCCTCTTCCCCATCAATATTGCCACCCCTCTGTTCTTTGAATCCAGCCCCGAATGGAATACCTGTCCTACCCATCCCTTTCTTAACCTGACCTGATCCGCCACCTTCAAGTGTGTCTCCTGGAGCATGACCACGTCTGCCTTCAGTCCCTTTAAGTGCGCAAACACTCGGGCCCTCTTTACCGGCCCATTCAGGCCCCTCGCATTCCACGTTATCAGCCGGATTGGGGGGCCTCCCCCCCCCCCCCCCCCCCCCCCTCCCTCCCCCTGCTGATTAGCCATCTCCTTTTCTAGGCCAGTCCCGTGCCCGCGCCGCCCTCACCCTCCAGTCCCCCAGCCGGGAGACCCCCGCCCCGACCACCTCTTCTGTGTCCCATTCCCCTTCGGCCAGTGCAGCAGCGACTCTATTCTCCCCCCCCCCCCGCTAGACCCGTGTCTAGCTGTTTTGCTCCCCCCATAGCACTCCCATAAGTCAGCTGACTCCTGCTGACCCCGGCTTCCCCCGCCGTCCCATTGTCCTCCCCATGTGGGAATCTCCCAATCAGTGTGCGCTCCTCCATTCCCCCCCCCCCCGGTCCTTCCCTAGCACAGGAAAAAGCCCACGTTTTCCTAAGCCTGCCCCGCCCCCTCTGGCGCAGCTCCTGTTGCGGCCTTGTCTCATTTTCCCCATCCCCGAGCCTCCTCTCCCTCCAGCACCAGCGCCCACCGTCTCGTACAGATTTCTCACCCGGTCCCTTTCCCCATCCATCCCCCAACCCGTGGAACATTTCCTGCGCGTGATTAACACCCTATGTACAACAAACATCAAACACCCCCCCCCCCCCCCGGGTATATTCGGATCTCCGCATTCTCCCAGCTGCTGCTCCGCTCTTTCTTGGCTCATTTCAAGACCCTCTCTCTGTCCGTGAAACGGTGAAACCTCACCACAGTCGCCCTTGGCGGCTCATTAGCCTTGGGCCTCCTCGCCAGCACCCGGTGCGCCCCATCCAGCTCCAAAGGCCTCAAAGGGGCCTGCGCGCCCATCATCGACTCGAGCATATTGTTCGCATATGCCCCGGCATCGGCCCCCTCCACTGCTTCAGGGAGACCCAGGATCCGAAGATTCTTTCTCTCGACCTGTTCTCCAGGTCTTCGAATCTTCCCGCCCACCTTTCGTGCAGCGCCTCGTGCGCCTCCACCCTCACCGCCAGGCCCAAGATCTCATCCTCGTTCTCATTAACTTTTTTCTGCACCTCCTGGATCTTTACCTCGTGGGCCTTCTGGGTCATCCCTAATCCTTCAATCGCCGACAGCATAGGCGCCAGCATTTCTTTCCGCAGCTCCTCAAAACAGCGCTTAATGAACTCTTGCAGCTCCGGCCCGCCTTCCACTTTATCTCCAGCCGCCGCCATCTTGTTTTTCTTCCCTCGCTTCTCCCGCTGCTCCAACGCCGCTTTTTTGGCCGTTTCACTTCTTGTTCGATCCATAAGCCATGAAGGGGGACCTCACTCTCCCCTTCCCACACGGAACGTCTTCAAAAAATCCCCGTTGGGGCTGTTCTCGAGAGCCCGAAAGTCCGTGATCGCGGGAGCTGCCGAATCGTGCGGCTTAGCTCCACATCGCCGCAATCGGAAGTCCGCTGATTGCTTTCTAAATCTATAACCATGACCATCAGTTAGGTAGCAATTCCCACAAACCCAAAACTGCTACCTGATGCATCCAGTAGATTCCACCCAGTCTGAATATCTTATTCTAATGCGCTACGTTGGAACGCAGCATGTCTCTCCTTCGCTCCACGTCCTAAAGTAAGTAAAGTCGTCATAGTCCCAGATGACCAAAGGCTGTTTTCCCCTTTTGTGGGGGGAGAGCTGATTGGTGGTAATTTAACCCGAGGATCACCACACCTCGGGCGAGGGGCAAGATTGAGAAGGTGAGGCCTTCATGAATAACCTCAGCCGGTACGGGAATTGAACCGGTGCTATTGGCCTTGCTCTGCATCACGAGCCAGCTGTCCAGCCACCTGAGCATACTGCACATCCACCTCCTTGATAACAAGCAACAATGAAAATTTGTTTTATTCCCCTCTCACCCACACAAGAACAGACTTGGGGGGGGGGCGGGGGAGGGAATACTTTCAGATTAGTTACCTTACTTCCATAACATGACCTCCAATCCTCATGCCATTCAGAATTGATATGATCGCAGACTACTGTGCACGCCAAAGAGCTACGATCAATCGGTGACGTTATTCAATGACTTCTGATGTTCCTACTTCCAATATTTTGAACAAATGCTGAGCGGTAACGAGGTCGAAGGGATAATCATAGAATCATAGAATTTACTGTGCAGAAGGGGGCCATTGAGCCCATCGAGTCTGCACCGGCCCCTGGCAAGAGCACCCATCTCCACCCTATCCCCGTAACCCCACCTTTTTGGACACAAAGGGCAATTTATCATGGCCAATCCACCTAAACACATCGTTGGACTGTGGGAGGAAACCGAAGCACCCGGAGGAAACCCACGCAGACACGGGGAGAACGTGCAGACTCCGCACAGACAGTGACCCAAGCCGGAATCGAACACAGGAGCTGTTTAGCACAGGGCTAAATCGCTGGCTTTGAAAGCAGATCAAGGCAGGCCAGCAGCACGGTTCAATTCCCGTACCAGCCTCCCCGAACAGGCGCCGGAATGTGGCGACTAGGGGCTTTTCACAGTAACTTCATTTGAAGCCTACTTGTGACAATAAGCGATTTTCATTTCATTTTCAATTCACATGGGACCCTGGAGCTGTGAAGCAACATTGTGCTACCATGCCCCCCTTATGAAGTGTAAAGTGAGCAATGTTGATCGGCAACATGTTCAATACGGTTTCCGTTCCACAAGCCCGTATACCCCCCCCCCCCCCCCCCCCCCCCGCGCCAATCAACCTTCAGCCCCCATATCCACTCAGACTTCAACAACTCTTAGTATTCATCTTATCCATTAACAGAAATTCACATGTCAAGAATGTTCGATCCTGACCATACCCGCCACACACTTGTCAAAATACTTGGGGGACAACGATAATTGAAATATACGGTGGGGAGGTGGTGGCATTGTGATAATGTCACTCGACAAGTAATCCAGAGGCTCAGGCTAAAGCTATGGGGACACAAGTTCAAATCCCTCTATGGCATATGGTGGAATTTGTTCAGCATTAAAAAACTAGCCTCAGTAATGGCGACCATGAAACCACTGTCAATTGTTGTAAAAACATATCTGGTTCACTTATGTCTTTTGGGAAGGAAGTCTGTTGCCCTTCGCCTGGCCTACAATGTGAATCCAGACCCACAGCAATGTATCTTAACTGTCTTCTGAAATGGCCAAGGAAGCCACTCAGACCTCCCAAGCTGCCAAGTCTAAAAGGAATGAAACCAGACAGACCATATGGCATCTGCCTAGGCACCGGAAACTACAATGACAAAGTCAGTCTGGTTGACCCCAAAAGTCCTCTTTACTAGCATGTAATTGTTTGGGCCAAAATTGGGAGAGCTGTCCCACAGACTAGTCCCCCAGCCCGACAGTTGTACTCATGGAATCATACCTTACAGACAATGTCCCAAACATCACCATCCCTGGTATGTCCTGACCCAACAGACAGGACAAATCCACCAGAGGTACACAGTCAGGAGGGAGTTGACCTATAAGTTCGCAACTTTGACTCCAGACTCTGCAAGTCTCATGGCATCAGGTCAACAAGGAAACCTGATTACTGCCACCCCAGTGCTCCCCCCGACCCTCTCTCTCCCTGCCCCCACTAATGGTGAATCACTACTCGACCACATTGAACAACAAGTGCAAGAAGCACTGAGGGTGTCAAGGGCACAGAAAGTACTCCGGGTGGGGGCTACAATGTACATCACCAAGACTGGCTCAGCAGCACCACTACTGACCCAATTGACAGAGTACTAAATGACATAGCATGCAGCAAGTTGTGAGGGAACTCGCCAATCTATGCCCCAGATGAGTCTGTCCATAACAGTATTGGTAGGAATGACCACCAAACAATCCTTGCGGAGATGAAGTCCCACCTTCATATTGAGGATACCCACTGTGTTAAATGGGATTAATTTCCAACAGATCTGGCAACTCAGGACTGGGCACCCATAAGACCTAGGAGCAGAATTAGGCCACTCGGCCCTTCGGGTCTGCTCCACCACTCGATCATGGCTGATTTTTCTCATCTCCATTCTCCTGCCTTCTCCCCATAACCCCTGATCCCCATATTAATCAAGAACCTATCTATCTCTGTCTTAAAGACACTCAGTGATTTGGCCTCCACAGCCTTCTGCAATAAAGAGTTCCACAGATTCACCACCCTCTGGCTCAAGAAATTCCTCCTCATCTCTGTTTTAAAGGATCGTCCCTTTAGTCTGAGATTGTGTCCTCTGGTTCTAGTTTTCCCTATAAGTGGAAACATCCTCTCCACGTCCACTCTGTCCAGGCCTCGCGGTATCCTGTAAGTTTCAATAAGATCCCCCCCTCATCCTTCTAAACTCAAGGAGATTCCCCCCTCATCCTTCTAAACTCAAGGAGATTCCCCCCTCATCCTTCTAAACTCCTGAGACGCTGTGTGCCATCAGCAGCAACAGAATTGTATTCAACCACAATCCCTAACTTCATGACTCAGCATACCCCCACTCTACTATGAAGCTTGGGAATCGATCATAGTTCAATAAAGAGTGCAGGAGGGCATGCCGGGGAGCTCCGGCGGCAGCCATGGAGTGACTGGTCGCACATTTGGCAGCTCCCGCTCAAGGCAAATTTTTCAGACCTTTTCCCCGCTCGTAGGGAGGACGTTTTCATGCAAAAAGGTGTTGGACTGATTGGAGAAAGCCCGACTCCACTGGTGTGGCCGGTGGATGGATACACGGACCAGAAGTGGGTCGAAAGGAAAGATGTAGTTGGGGCAGGAGAATCTTCATGCGCCACAGGCCAAGATGGCGGAGCAACTGGTGGACATCTTGACTGAGAAGTTCTGCCGGCAGAGGAGGGAAGCCCAGGAGGACCTAGCCAGGGCGGTAGAGCCACTGAAAGCGGGAATTGGCCGTGTGGAACAGAGGCTGGAGTCCCAGGGCCAGGCAATTTGGAACATGGATGAGACGCTGGGGGAGCACAAGAAGCAGCTCGCCTTGTAGGTGGCCGAGATGGGTGTGATACGGGAGACCCAAAAGCGGTTTCTCCCAAAAGGAGAAGGATGGGAGACCTGGAGAGTCACTCCAGGAGACCGAATTTTCCGAATCCTGGGGCGGCCTGAAGGCACTGAGGGAGCGGACGCCGGCACGTTTGCAGCTAAGGTGCTGGAGAAGTTAATGGGGGAGGTTGACCGAGCGCACAGGGCGCTGATGAGGAAGCTGCAGGCGGATGAGCCGCCAAGGGTGGTGGTGCGGCTCCACCGATTACTCAAGGAGAAGATATTGAGATTGGCGAGGCAGATGAGGAGGTGCACCTGAAAAGGGAACAAGTTGTGGGTGTACCAGGACCTGGGTGTGGACCTGGCAAAGAGGGGGGCTGTGTTTAACCGGATTACGGCTGCCGTCTTTAAAATGGGGGTGAAGTTTGGGATGTTGTACCCGCCCTAGGTGATCTTTCACACCCAAGAACATTATTTTGGAACGCCGGAGGAGGCGTTGGAATTTTTGAGGGACAATGGACTGACAGGAGAAGGAGGACACAACTTTGTGGGAGGTGTGAGGACGTGTTTGATTTTCTTGTCTTCACTTTTGATGGTTGTTGGAGAACTTTTCTCCTTTGACATGTTTTGTTGGGTTTGGTGGTGGGATGCTTGGGGACCATCAAGGATGAGTCCACCTTTTTTCTGTTTTTGTTGTTGTTTGTTACATGGAGATGTGCGGGTGAGGTGGGGGAACCGGCGAGGGAAGAAGGAGGCTCAGAGGCCTTGGACGGGGTCTGCCAAGCTCGCTGGGAGGGCTAGCTAACGGGGGAGCAGTAGGCGGTGGCCAGGTGGTTGGTTAGCGGAGGGGGATGGGGTTGTTTTGTTTGGGGGAGGGGGTGTGGGAAGGGAGGGGGGCTGCTGTGGCGCAGAATGAAAAGGAGTGATGACGGTGGGCATCCGGGGATGGGCCTGGAGGGTCGCGTGACACGGGACGGGAACTGGCCCAAAGTGATATAGTTCATCGGCAGGGGAGAGGGGCCAGATGCCCCCTGACGAGGCTGGTCATGTGGAATGTGAAAGGGCTGAATGGGCCAGTCACATGTGCTCGCGCACCTGAGGAATCTGAAGGCGGCCGTGGCTTTTTTTTTTTTTACAAGAGATGCATCTAAAGGTCGGGGGTCAGGCAAGGCTGAGCAAAGGATGGGTAGGGCAGGTATTTCATTTGGGGTTGGACATGAAGATGAGGGGCGTGGCGGTGCTGGTAAACTCTGGGATTGCGTTCGAGGTGGGGAACATTGTGGCAGATTCGGGGGGTTGGAGTGGATGCCGGTGGTTTTGGCCCAAACTTGGCCGACTTGGAGTTTATGAGGTGGGTGCTGGGGAGGATTCCTGATCTGGATCACCGCCAGTTGATCATGGGGGCAGATGGAAGCGGCCTCATAAGAGACCGCGTTTTGTGGCATTGTTGACGGTGCCTCTGCCATTCTCGCCGACCAGATACTTCATAAGTCCAGTGGTGGTGGCGGCCTTGAGGGTAGGGGGGCAGTGGCAGCAGCCTCTGAGGCTGGGAGGTGCCTCGGTGTGAGCACCGATCTTTGACAACCACAGGTTTGCACCAAGGGGGGTGGGGGGGGGGGGCGGGGTTGGGCGCGAGGTTTCGGGGGTGGCGACAGGCAGGGATTGAGCGGTTTGAGGACCTGCTTGTAGAGGGCAGCTTTACGAATGTGGAGGACCTGGAGGAGGAATACGAGTTGCCCAGCGGGGATGGGTTAGATACTTACAGGTGCGGGATTTTGTGAGGAAGCAGGTGCCGGCCTTTGGGTTGCAGGATAAGGTGCTGTCAAGGGAGGGAGTGGGTGAGGGGAAGGTGTCTGAGCTAATGGACTGGGAGGGAGCCCCGATAGGAGAAGTCAAATGGAAGTGAGAGGAGGAGCTGGGTGGGGCAGCTGGAGGCTGGATGTGGGGGGGGGGGAAGCCCTGAGGAGGGTGAATGCGTCCTCGTCGTCTACAAGACTTAGACAGTTCAAAGTAGTTCACAGGGCGCCTATGGCGGTGATTAGGATGAGTAGGCTTTTTGAGGGGGTAGAGGTTAGGTGTGGGCGGCACGAGGAGGTGGAAGCCATTCATCAACTTCTTTATGATAATACCACAGACAGGACGTGGGGAGGGAAAGGGCAGGTTTGTCCTTGCTCTTATTTGTGTGTTTGCTGTTTATATAAATGCCTTAATAAAAATAGTTTTAAAAAAAGGACGGCATACCTGGAGGAGCACCTGCCATATTTAAAAATGATGTGTCAACCCGGTGAAGCAACAACACAGCACTACCTCCTTGCCAAACAGCGGAAGCAGCGTGCAGTAGACAGAGCCAAGTGATCCCACAACCGGCGAATCAGATCTAACCTCTGTTGTCATAGATTATCATAGAATTTACAGTGCAGAAGGAGGCCATTCGGCCCATCGAGTCTGCACCGGCTTGTGGAAAGAGCACCCTACCCAAGGTCAACACCTCCACCCAATCCCCACAACCCAGGAACCCCAACCAACACTTAAGGGCAATTTTGGACACTAAGGGCAATTTATCATGGCCAATCCACCTAACGTGCACATCTTTGGACTGTGGGAGGAAACTGGAGCACCCGGAGGAAACCCACGCACACACGGGGAGGACGTGCAGACTCCGCACAGACAGTGACCCAAGCCGGGAATCGACCCTGGGACCCTGGAGCTGTGAAGCAATTGTGCTATCCACAATGCTACCGTGCTGCCACATCTAGTCATGAATGGTGGTGGACGAGGGCAGCACGGTGGGGCAGTGGTGAGGCACTGCAGCCTCACGGCGCCGAGGTCCCAGGTTCGATCCCGGCTCTGGGTCACTGTCTGTGTGGAATTTGCACATTCTCCCCATGTTTGTGTGGGTTCCGCCCCCCACAACCCAAAAGATGTGCAGGGCAGGTGGATTGGCCACGCTAAATTGCTCCGTAATTGGAAAAAATGAATTGGGTACTCTAAATTCTTTTTAAAAAATGAATGGTGGTGGACAATTAAACAACTGACTGGCGGAGGAGGAGGCACCAAAGATAGGCCCATCTTCAATGATGGGTTGCCCTTCAAGGCTGGAGCATCAGCCAGACATGCCAAGTGGATGATCCAGGTCAGCCTCCTCCTGAGGATCCAGAACTGGTCATGCCCCAGCCAAGCACAGTGAAAGCACTGAAATCTATCCAGCAACGTGAAAAATTGCCCAGGTATGTCCTGGCCACAAAAGGCAGGAACTCCAACACGGGTAATTATTGCCCATCAGTCTCCTCTTAAATCATCAGCAAAATGATGGAAAGTGTCATTGACGGCGCTGTCAAGCAGCATTTACTCATCAATAACCTGCTCACTGATGCTCAGTTTGGATTCCACCAGGATTACGCAACCCTTGCTCTCATCACAGCCTTGATCCAAATATCATCAAAAGGAGAGACACTCCAGAGGAGAGGTGAGAGTGACTGCTCTTGGCATCACGGCAGCATCAAGTGCGGCACCCAGCAACCCTCGCTAAAGTGAAGTCAAATGAGAAATGGAGGAAAGGTCTCCACTGATTGGAGCCAATCCCTAGCACAAAAAGATGATTGTTGGGAGTCGATTATCTCACTCCGGAGAGGTCACTGCGTGAGTTTCTCAGGTTCGCGTGCTCGGCCCAACCATCTTCAGCTGCAACGCCAATGATCTTACATCCATCATAAGGTCAGAAGCCGGGATGTTTTCTGATGATGGCACAATGTTCAGGACCATTCACGACTCTTCAGATACTGAAGCTGTCTGTGTCCATAATGGGGAGATTCAGCAATGGTCATGCCACTGAATAGGACCATAGAAATGATAAAACACTGAAGGAGACCATTCAGCCAACCTTGTCCATGCCAACCCAAAGACACCCAGGTACCTTTCCTAATCCCACCTTCCGGCACATGGCCCGTAGCCCTGCAGCTTACAGCATTCAAGGTGTAGATCTAGGTACCTTTCAAAAGAGTTTATGGTCTCTGCCCCCACCAACTCGGGCAGCTTAAAAGGTTTTTCCTCGTGTGTCCTCTAATCTTTCTGCCACTTATCTTGAATATATGACCTCTGGTTTTCGAACCCTCTGCCAAGTGAAACAGGTTCCTCATGCCTAATCTATCTCTACCCCTCACAATGTTGTATACCTCAATCATGTACCCCTTAGCCTCCTCTGTTCCAAGGAAAACGACCCCAGCCTCTCCAATCTCTCCTCGTAGCTACAATTACATCCATCCTATAAATTGGTTACCAGAACTGCGCACAATACTCCAGTTTTGCCCTCACACCGTTTATACGGTTCCATCATTATATCCCTACTTATGTAACCTCTACGTCTGCCAATGAAGGAGAGCATTCCATATGCCTTTACAAACCTTATGTACCTGTATTGCTACTTTTGGGGACCTGTGAAGTTGCACGCAAAAATCGTTCACTTCATCTATCCCTCTCAGTATATTTCTGTTTATTGTGTCTTCCCTTTTACTGTTTGACCTCCCTGTTTCTCGTGTCTGAATCCATGCTAGTCATTTCCTGTTGACAAATTTCTCGATCTCTGCCTCGGTATCTCCCCTGAATGTGGAAAGTGACTGTTAATTTCTTTGTGATACATTTGTAACTGAGATTCTGTGAACAGAAGGGGAAGCAAGAGTTTCTGTCGTCACCTCAGTGTTTTGGGTTAGCGAAAATGACGGAGCTACAACTCCTGTGTAGCATTGTTTGTGAGGTGACTTGGCCATGGAGCATGATTCTTCAATCTCCAAAATCCCAGGTTACCCTGTTGGTGTTAAATTCAATATAATACCACTGCATTGTCAACTTGGCTCTGTGGGCAGAACATAGCCCTCTGCCAAGGTTTGTGGTTCAAACCCCATGCCAGGACTTCACATAATTGAGGCTAACATTTCCACATTGTACTGAAGGAGTGCTGTAACATTTTGCCTTTTGGATTGAAGATTAAGTTGACCATCTGTATGTTCATGGCAAAGAGTTTGTGGTGAATGTAAATACAGTTAATTCACCAGTTATGTTCTATGTTATTAACCCTGTGGGTTTTATCTGTGATCCATTGTATGGCTTCACCCACAGGGGGAGATGTTGGAGCATGTACGGGCTCAGCCCATGGCTCCGCCCCTTTGAAGGAGTATAAGAGTAGCTGGCCTGTTGGGACTGTCCTCAGTATGTACCAGTCGCAGGCAGGCAAAGTTGATAGTTAATTAAAACCACTGTTTTACTCCGACACGAGTCCTTGAGTGAATTGATGGTCGCATCAGAGTTTTTCCAGTGACCTTCGACCCCTAATCAAATCAACTGGTAAAGCTTGAACAGTATCTAACATTTAACCTCAATAGTTTCTCTGAGGTCTTGTGGCTCAGTGACCCTGCCTCTGAGCCAGAAGCTTTGGGCTCGAGTCCCACCCCAGGACAATGGTCAAGGAAGGTGCATTTATAACCTGGCCAAACAGGTTGATTATCAGCCTGGAAATTCTTCCAATACCCGCTAATGGCAGGCGTTAAGAGCAGGAGAGATTCCTGGTCAGCCATGTGACGGAAAGAAACTGGAGTCTTTGCCGACACGATCCCTAGCTCCAGCCTACAACATCGATGTGAAAGTACGTGTTGAAACAGCAACTGGGACTCCAGGTGACCTGTAAGATGCCATCCCCAACAATAATTTCTAAAACTTTGAAACACCGTTGCTGTCTTGCGTTTATAATAGGTGCATTTGAAACATTTTAACTTTGCTTTTAGCTTTCTCACCATATCTTTCATTCCAGGTGGCTGTCGTATCTTCTGCTCCTTGTTATTGACTTGGTTATTTGTCTGGTGGCATTCCTAGGTCTGGCCAAACGATCCAGGTGGCTCCTCACAATGTGAGTACCATATTAAGTATTATATTATAGAATGCAGGATGTATTACAGAGCAATGTATCTGAAGGAACCACATTTTGGTGAAAGGCCACTTTTATATTTAAAAAAAAATACTCCTGGCTTCAAACTGATGCTGTCTTGTCAGGGGCTCCACTTCAAAGATGAAAATAAACGACAGCTTCCCTTTTCACTCACTTGCGCTCTGAGTCAGTTTTTACTGGGTGCCCGCAGGCAGTTTGATGCATGATCAATTATTGCGAAAGCCAGATTAGTGAATAATCGAAGGCTTTATTAGACAAGATGTGTCCCCCAGCAGCTCGTAACAGAAAATGGCTGCAGCCGGGGGTGAACACCTCTTTATACCGTCCACTGGGCGGAGCCAGCAGACAGGGATTTACCCACGTATCTCTAATACAGTAGTACCTCCAAGACAGGTACCGTAATACATATAATACAGTCTAACACATTCACCCCCTATTGAAAAATAATGTCCGGCGGGGGTGGTGGCAAAGCCTTTAACAGTAACAATAACAACCACAGTAACAATTACAACGAAGAAATCAATCGATCGGGGGGCCTTGATGGTCCTCTGCGACGGTCGCAGTCTCGGTGGTGATGCAGGCGCCGACTCGGGCATTTTCGACTCCGGGAGCGTGCCGTCCTCTGCTTCGTTACCTCTGGGTGGAACCAGTGGGAGGATGGATCCTCCTGGGTTGGGGGCTGCGGTGAGGTGCGCTGGTGGGGAAGTGGGTAGAGCAGAGAAGAATGATTCGGGTGGGGGGGGTTGGTGAGGGGGCCGTGGGTGCCAGATCCCGGAGGGAGACCGTGTCCTGGCATTCGTCGGGGCGTGCCATGTAGGCGTACTGCGGGTTAGCATGAAGAAGGTGGACCCTCTCAACCGACGGGTCAGACTTATGGGTCCGCGCATGTCTCTGGAGCAGGACGGGTCCAGGAGTTGCCAGCCATGTTGGGAGTGATGTCCCGGAGGTGGACTTCCTGGGAAAAACAAGAAGACGTTCATGGGGGGTTTCATTAGTTGTGGTACACAGGAGTGACCGTATGGAATGGAGTGCATCGGGGAGGACCTCCTGCCAGCGGGAGACCGGGAAATTTCTAGAACGTAGGGCCAGCAGAACGGCCTTCCAGACTATCCTGTTCTCCCTCTCCACCTGCCCGTTTCCCCGGGGGTTGTAGCTGGTCGTCCTGCTTGAGGCAATGCCCTTGCTGAGCAGGAATTGACGCAGCTCGTCACACATAACGGAGGACCCCCTATCGCTGTGTACGTAGGTGGGGAAACCGAACAGTGTGAATATACTGTGGAGGCGTTTAATGACGGTGGCAGCAGTCATGTCGGGACAGGGGATGGTGAAGGGGAACCCGGGAGAACTCATCGACCATGTTCAGAAAGTACGTGTTGCGGTCGGTGGAGGGAAGGGGCCATTTGAAGTCCATACTGAGGCGCTCAAAGGGACGGGAGGCCTTCACCAGGTGTGCTTTATCTGGCCAGTAGAACTGCGGCTTGCACTCTGCACAGACTTGGCAGTTTCTGGTGACGGTCCTGACCTCATCTATGGAGTAGGGCAGGTTGTGGGTTTTGATGAAATGGAAGAACCGGGTGACCCCTGGGTGGCAGAGGTCATCGTGTAGGGTCCTGAGTCGGTCCACTTCTGCGCTGGCACATGTACCGCAGGGTAGGGCGTCAGGAGGCTCGTTGAGCTTCCCAGGACGATACAAGATCTCATCATTGTAGGTGGAGAGCTCGATCCTCCACCTCAGGATCTTATCGTTTTTTATCTTGCCCCGCTGCGTATTACTAAACATGAAGGCAACCAACCGTTGGTCAGTGAGGAACATGAATCTCCTGCCGGCCAGGTAATGCCTCCAATGCCGCACAGCTTCTACAATGGCCTGGGCCTCTTTTTCGACAGAGGAGTGACGGATTTCAGAGGCATGGAGGGTGCAGGAAAAGAAGGCCACCGGCCTGCCCTACTTGTTGAGGGTGGCCGCCAGAGCTACGTCCGATGCGTCGCTCTCGACCTGGAAGGGGAGGTACTCATCGACAGTGTGCATCGTAGCTTTTGCGAAGTCCGCCTTGATGCGGTTGAAGGCCTGGCGGGCCTCAGCCGACAGGGGAAAACTGTGGATTGGATTAGTGGGCGGGCCTTGTCCGCGTAATTGGGGACCCACTGGGCGTAATAAGAGAAAAACTCCAGGCATCGTTTCAGGGCCTTGGGGCAGTGGGGAAGAGGGAACTCCATAAGGGGGCGCATGGGGTCGGGCCCTATTACTCCATTCTGCACTACGTAGCCAAGGATGGCTAGGCAATCAGTGCTGAACATGCATTTCTCCTTGTTATAAGTGAGAGTAAGGAGTTTGGCGGTATGGAGGAATTTGAGGAGGTTGGCGTCGTGGTCCTGCTGATCATGGCCGCAGATAGTGATGTTATCTAGGTACGGGAAGGTGGCCTGCAATCCGTACCGGTCAACCATTCGGTCCATCTCCTATTGGACCACCGAGACCCCATTAGTGACACCGAAGGGGACCCTAAGGAAGTGAAAGAGCCGGCCATCTGTTTTGAAAGCAGTGTATTGGCGGTCGTCCGGGCAGATGGGGAGCTGGTGGTAGGCAGACTTTAGGTCCATTGTGGAGAAGACCCGGTACTGTGCAATCTGATTGACCATATCAGACATGCGTGGGAGGGGGTACGTGTCGAGCTGCGTGTACCGGTTGATGGTCTGACTAGTCAATGACCATCCTGTGCTTCTCCCCGGTCTTTACAACTACCACTTGGGCTCTCCAGGGGCTGTTGCTAGCCTCGATGATGCCTTCCTTCAGCAGCCATTGGACTTACGACCTAATGAAGGTCCTGTCCTGGATACTGTACTGTCTGCTCTTGGTAGCGATGGGTTTGCAATCCAGGGTGAGGTTCGCAAACAGGGAAGGAGGGTCGACCTTAAGGGTCGTGAGGCCGCAGACGGTGAGGGGGGTATGGATCCGCCAAATTTAAAAGTCAGGCTCTGGAGGTGGCACTGGAAGTCCAGGCCCAGGAGTGCGGAAGCGCAGAGGTGGGGGAGGACATAGAGCCGGAAGTTGTTAAACTCTACGCCCTGGATAGTGAGGTTCACAATGCAGTATCCCCGGATTTCCACAGAATGGTATCCGGAGGCCAGGGAGACTTTCTGCTTAACGGGGGGGTACCATGAGGGAGCAGCACCTTACCGTGGTGGGGTGAACAAAGCTCTCCGTGCTCCCGGAGTCGAAAAGGCAGGACGTCTTGTGCACGTTGAGTTCCACCGTCGTCACGGTCGTGAGGTTCCGTGGCCGAGACTGGTCCAGAATAATGGAGGCGAGATGCGGCAGATGCTCGGAGGCCCCGGGTTGAACAGCGGTGAAGGAAGTCTCAGCAGGCGATAAACGGCCAGTCGGGTCGGGGTCCTGCGGCGCCTTCCAAGATGGCCACCCCCATGGGTCGCACATGGCAGTCGGAGTCCAAGATGGTGGCGCCCATGGGCCGCACATGGCTTTCGAGGGGGAGAATGGCGGCGGGACCGGGTCACCCGTGGGGTGTGCGGTGGTGGCGGCGGCCGACCGGGCCTGGCATACCGCCACAAAGTGCCCCTTCTTACCGCATCCTATGCACGTCGCTGATCGGGCCGGGCAGCGTTGCTGGGGGTGTTTGGTCTGCCCACAAAAGTAGCATCTGGGCCCACCGGGGTTGACCGACTGCCACGCGGCGCAGGCTTGCGGTGAATTGGAGGATGAGGTCGGGTAGGAAGCAGGTGGGATCCACGCTGTCCATGGGGGTGCCGCGCTGCCGGGGGCATACGCCTAGGCGTTACGGGAGGCCAACTCTAAAGAGTTTGCGAGTTTCCTATCCTCAAGATCTAGTGTATCTCCTTCGAACAGCCGCTGGCGGATCTGTGTGGACAGCATGCCTGTGACGAAGACGTCCCGAATTAAGAGTTCAGTGCGCTCGTTAGCCGAAACTTCCCAACAGTTGCAGTTCCTACCGAGGGCTAGCAGGGTGCGGTAGAAGTCATCCAGGGGTTCCCCCGGGATTTGGCGTCTGGTGGCCAGAAGATGTCTAGCATATGCTTGGGTTCACCGGGCGAATATAATGCCCTTTCAGCAGTGCCACAGCTTCAGTGTAGTTAGGCGAGTCCCTGATGAGTGGAAACATTTCGGGTCTCACCCTCGAGTAGAGGATCTGTAACTTTTGGTCCTCCGTGGGTGGGTCTGTGGATGTCCTGATGTAGCTCTGGAAGCAAGCCAGCCAGTGATCAAAGGTGGCCGAAGCGTTTGCCGTGTGGGGGCTCAGTTGCAGATGGTCCGGCTTGATGCGGAGCTCCATCTTTCAATATCTTGTCTCATAAATTGATGCACGATCAATTATTGCGAAAGCGAGATTAGAGAATAATCGAAGGCTTTATTAGACAAGATGTGTCCCCCAGCAGCTCGTAACAGAAAATGGCTGCAGCCGGGGATGAACATCGCTTTATACCGTCCACTGGGCGGAGCCAGCAGACAGGGATTTACCCACGTATCTCTAATACAGTAGTACCTCCAACACAGGTACCGTAATACAGTTGTGATGAACTCTTGATAACCTTAACGGGGTGGATGCTGAAAAGGATATTTCTCCTTGTGGGAGAGACCGAAACGAGGGGCCACCATTTTAAAAATAAGGTGCCTCCCATTTAAGATGGAGCTGTGAAGGAATATTTTCTGAGGGTTGTGAGTCGATGGAACTCTCTTCACCAGAGAACAGTGGAGGCAGGGTCAGTGAATATTTTCAAGGCAGGGGTAGATAGATTTTTGACTAACAAGGTTATCGGGGTTGGCGGATCTTATTGAATCGTAGAGCAGAGTTGAGGGGCCAAATGGCCTACTCCTCCTAATTCTTATGTTTGTTTGTTCAGTTGAGAACAGTCAAGAAAAATACATTAAAGTCATCTGCATTTGTTTGCTGAAATACTTTACATGTTACATCTTTGAAAAATAGTGCTCAGCATGGCTCCAGCAAAGTGTTGGTGAATTGCTGAATTAACCAGTTTAATTGGGGCAGTGGGGCATGTAATTGACTGGCTAAGTGCCAGTTTCATGGCCTTTTAACCCTGTTTTTCACCAGGTTTATCAAATTACTCTATTAACGCTGAGAACTAATTTAAAAAGTTTTGTTTAGGAAGTGTGAAGAATGAGGATAATCCCTTAAATTGCTGGGATTGGGTTAAAGGGATCAGAACTGTTTTTAAACGTTACCTTGAAAAATATTTTTCAAATGAAATCTACTGGGCAAAATGAAAAAGTTATATTATATGAAGTAATTTTTGTTGGAATTTCTTTCTCTAATGAACCCATGGAATCATCATCGTCTCTTCCACTGCCTCCAGGGGTATGAGGCAGACAGAGCACACATACTCACTTGGCAAGGAAGTTCCTGGAACAGGTTGCTAGTCTGTCACCACTCAACCTCTTTCCGAGGGTGGGACTTGAACCTGGAGCCACTGGCTCAGAGGCAGGGATACTACACACTACGCCACTAGACCTCCCAACCTATGGAATGCTATGACATAAATATAGTAAGTTTTTGCATGACAACCTCATGCTTGTTGCCCTGAGAGATGAAAAAATAAATATTGTAGAAATACTAGAAAACCAATGTGAAAATTAATAGGAGAAAATGATGTGGAGCGCATGTCCAGTATTCCCCACCCACCATTTCAGTCCCTGTTACCAGCTGCACCAGTTGTCATTAATTTATAGTGTTCTATATATGGGCCCAAAATATTTTCCAAGTATCTTTCACTTTAATATTGACAGTGATGGTTGTTCTGAGAAATAATATGACGTGTGCTTTCTTGTAAATGTAACCTCCTTGAAACAGCCTTATGCAGTTGGCCTTCCAATTGGCCATTATGCAGTTAATGCCTTCCAAATTGGGACTTGTTTTTTGGTGGGACATTGTCCCTAGTCAGGATCAACTTGATAATAACAAGGAGACTAAGTTTGCTGGCAATCTGAAATGAAAGTGGAAAATGGTCAGCGAAACGGGGGAGGGGTGGGGCACACACACTGAGGTACCCTCAATAACGACGTTTAGAGTGTAAACGGTAAAGAAGGCTTTATTAGACTAAGAACTATGCTAGAGCTGAGACATGTGCTGACTGCTGCACAGCCCATGAGGCAGCCCTTTATGTATGGCTCACAGATGGGCGGAGCCAGAGGCGGAGTCCCCAGGGTTCCAAGCCTGGTCTTAAAGGGGACATCACCTTACATGATGATAAGGCAGTAACCGTTCATCACACACACACACAGGTTATTGCATTCTGAACATGTCTTCTTCGAAAGAGCTTCTTATTTCAGAATCAGTTTGATTTGCTTGGTGATTATGCTGGGGAATAAGCTGATCTTCTCTCTTTACCTTCAGTGACAATTGTGGCACAGGGTACAATCCTCTGAGCTGTGTTCATATCCTGACAACGTGTGTCAAGTGAGTGAATTAGTTCTCCCTTCCCTCACACCCACCCTGTAATGAAACTGAAGTATTTGATTCCAAAATTCCTGGCATTTGGTGAGTCCAGAAATAAAGTTTTAATTCATTCTTAGGAGTGGCTCAGAAAAGTAGTCTCTCTTTACTCAGCGTAATGCTTATTGTTTCCACTCGATGGTAGCCATTGATTTTCTATCCTAATCTCTGACCAATTGCAGCTGTTATAAAATCTAATTACCAGTGTTTTAGTTAATAATTGATGTAACAGGAAAGCTTTGGATAATAGGGGCTGGTTTAGCACACTGGGCTAAATAGCTGGCTTTTAAAGCAGACCAAGGCAGGTCAGCAGCACGGTTCAATTCCCGTACCAGCCTCCCGAACAGGTGCCGGAATGTGGCGACTAGGGGCTTTTCACAGTAACTTCATTTGAAGCCTACTTGTGACAATAAGCGATTTTCATTTCATTTCATGATCACGGTCACTGGAGCATTTAAACGTTTACAGTCTAGTTTATATTTCTAATATCTAATTTGGAAATAATGGCAATGCAAGACGTTAGCTAAAATTGTGCACCTTACTGAATTTTTTTTCATTATTCATGGGATGTGGCATCGCTGGCTTTGCCAGCATTTACTGCCCATCCCTAATTGCCCTTGAGAAGGTGGTGATAAGCTGTTTGTGATTGTTTTCTTGGGAACAAACCTGTACTCCCCTGCAGGTTGTTTCTCCGACAGAGAATAGTGTACAATCATTCAAATGCACTAATTAGCTTCGGCTATACTGTAATGAGTGTTGTGCGAAGCAAAATCTCTCTCTCCCCTTTCTGCTCAACCCCTTGTCCTCTTCTCGTGTCCCATTTTAGTTTTCCAGATAAAAAAGTTCCAGATCAGTTGGAACAGGTCAAATACAATTGTTGCAAATCACCCTTTATCATATGTTGATTTTTTAAAAATTCGTTCATGGGACGTGGGTGTCGCAGGCTCTGCCAGCATTTATTGTCCATCCCTAATTGCCCTTGAAGGGGCAGTTAAGAGTTAGCCACATTGCTGTGGGTCTGGAGTCACATGTAGGCCACACCGGGTAAGGACAACAGATTTCCTTCCCTGAAGGACATTAGTGAACCAGATAGGTTTTTCTGACAATCGACAATGGATTCATGGTCCTCATTCGACTTATTAATTCCACATATTTTATTGAGTTTAAATTCCATCACCTGCCTTGGTGGGATTCGAACTTGGGTCGTCAGGTCATTATTCTGGGCCTCTGGATTACTAGTCCAGTGACAATATCACAATGCCACCGCCTCCCCTGAGAACAATGCCAGCAGGGCGGGTTCAATTCCCGTACCAGCCTCCCCGAACAGGCGCCGGAATGTGGCGACTAGGGGCTTTTCACAGTAACTTTATTTGAAGCCGACTTGTGTCAATAAGCGATTTTCATTTTTCATTTCATTTTAGGACAGAGATGAGGCGAAATTTCTTCTCTTGAGGGTTGTGCGAATTTGGAACTTCCTGCCTCAGAAGGCGGTGGAGGCTGGGTCATTAAATATTTTTAAAGTGGAAGATGGGAATGTGAAATTTGAAACACGAACAAATCATCCAGAACCTTTTTGAATGGCAGAGCAGGCTTGGATGGACCACTTCTGCTATTTTTTATGTTTGTATGTAATTAACTAATGAATTAGGTCAGAAAATGTGGAGGAGTCGGGACAAGTGGCAGAATGGAATAAAAGCAAATTACTGTAGATGCCGGAGTCTGAAACAGCAGAAAATGCTGGACAACCTTAGCAGGTCCGACAGCATCTGTGGAGAAAACGGAACTGTCGTTCCGAGTCTGGAGACTCTTTGTCAAAGAGGAAGAGAACTGGTATTGGGATGAGATTTATACTGTTGTGGCGGGGGGAGGGGAGGGCGCAGAGCAGTGGGGCTAGATAGAGGGGCGGGGGGGGTGGTGGAGCAGTGGGGCTGGATAGAGGGGTGGGGGGGTGGAGCAGTGGGGCTGGATAGAGGGGTGGGGGGGTGGAGCAGTGGGGCTGGATAGAGGGGCGGGAGGGGGGTGGAGCAGTGGGCTGGATAGAGGGGCGGGGGGGTGGGGCAGTGGGGCTGGATAGAGGGGCGGGATGGGGGTGGAGCAGTGGGCTGGATAGAGGGGTGGGGGGGTGGCGCATTGGGTCTGGATAGAGGGGTGGGGCAGTGGGGCTGGATAGAGGGGCGGGGGGTGGAGCAGTGGGGCTGGATAGAGGGGTGAGGGGTGGAGCGGTGGGGCTGGATAGGGGGGTGGAGCAATGGGGCGGGGTGGGGGGGTGGAGCAGTGGGGCTGGATAGAGGGGCGGGGGGGTGGAGCGGTGGGGCTGGATAGGGGGGGTGGAGCAATGGGGCTGGGTGGGGGGGTGGAGCAGTGGGGCTGGATAGAGGGGCGGGGGGGTGGAGCAGTGGGGCTGGATAGAGGGGCGGGGGGTGGGGCAGTGGGGCTGGATAGAGGGGCGGGAGGTGGAGCAGTGGGGCTGGATAGAGGGGCGGGGGGCGGAGCAGTGGGGCTGGATAGAGGGGTGGGGGGTGGAGCAGTGGGGCTGGATAGAGGGGCGGGGGGTGGAGCAGTGGGGCTGGATAGAGGGGCGGGGGGTGGAGCAGTGGGGCTGGATAGAGGGCCGGGGGTGTGGAGCAGTGGGGCTGGATAGAGGGGTGGGAGGGGGGTGGAGCAGTGGGGCTGGATAGAGGGGTGGGGGGGTGGAGCAGTGGGGCTGGATAGAGGGGTGGGGGGGTGGAGCAGTTGGGCTGGATAGAGGGGCGGGGGGGTTGGGGCAGTGGGGCTGGATAGAGGGGCGGGAGGGGGGTGGAGCAGTGGGCTGGATAGAGGGGCGGGGGGGTGGGGCAGTGGGGCTGGATAGAGGGGCGGGAGGGGGGTGAAGCAGTGGGCTGGATTGAGGGGTGGGGGGGTGGCGCATTGGGGCTGGATAGATGGGTGGGGGGGTGGGGCAGTGGGGCTGGATAGAGGGGTGGGGGGGTGGAGCAGTGAGGCTGGATAGAGGGGTGGGGGGGTGGAGCGGTGGGGCTGGATGGGGGGGGTGGAGCAATGGGGCTGGGTGGGGGGGGTGGAGCAGTGGGGCTGGATAGAGGGGCGGGGGGGTGGGGCAGTGGGGCTGGATAGAGGGGCGGGGGGGTGGGGCAGTGAGGCTGGTTAGAGGGGCGGGGGGGTGGGGCAGTGGGGCTGGATAGAGGGGTGGGGGGGTGGAGCAGTGGGGCTGGATAGAGGGGCGGGGGGTGGAGCAGTGGGGCTGGATAGAGGGGCGGGGGGTGGAGCAGTGGGACTGGATAGAGGGGCGGGGGGGTGGGGCAGTGGGGCTGGATAGAGGGGTGTGGGGGGTGAAGCAGTGGGGCTGGATAGAGGGGCGGGGGGTGGAGCAGTGGGACTGGATAGAGGGGCGGGGGGTGGAGCAGTGGGGCTGGATAGAGGGGCGGGGGGGTGGAGCAGTGGGACTGGATAGAGGGGCGGGGGGGTGCGGCAGTGGGGCTGGATAGAGGGGCGGGGGGGTGGAGCAGTGGGGCTGGATAGAGGGGCGGGAGGTGGAGCAGTGGGGCTGGATAGAGGGGCGGGGGGCGGAGCAGTGGGGCTGGATAGAGGGGTGGGGGGTGGAGCAGTGGGGCTGGATAGAGGGGCGGGGGGTGGAGCAGTGGGGCTGGATAGAGGGGCGGGGGTTGGAGCAGTGGGGCTGGATAGAGGGCCGGGGGTGTGGAGCAGTGGGGCTGGATAGAGGGGTGGGAGGGGGGTGGAGCAGTGGGGCTGGATAGAGGGGTGGGGGGGTGGAGCAGTGGGGCTGGATAGAGGGGTGGGGGGGTGGAGCAGTGGGGCTGGATAGAGGGGCGGGGGGGTTGGGGCAGTGGGGCTGGATAGAGGGGCGGGAGGGGGGTGGAGCAGTGGGCTGGATAGAGGGGCGGGGGGGTGGGGCAGTGGGGCTGGATAGAGGGGCGGGAGGGGGGTGAAGCAGTGGGCTGGATTGAGGGGTGGGGGGGTGGCGCATTGGGGCTGGATAGATGGGTGGGGGGTGGGGCAGTGGGGCTGGATAGAGGGGTGGGGGGGTGGAGCAGTGAGGCTGGATAGAGGGGTGGGGGGGTGGAGCGGTGGGGCTGGATAGGGGGGGTGGAGCAATGGGGCTGGGTGGGGGGGGGTGGAGCAGTGGGGCTGGATAGAGGGGCGGGGGGGTGGGGCAGTGGGGCTGGATAGAGGGGCGGGGGGGTGGGGCAGTGAGGCTGGTTAGAGGGGCGGGGGGGTGGGGCAGTGGGGCTGGATAGAGGGGTGGGGGGGGTGGAGCAGTGGGGCTTGATAGAGGGGCGGGGGGTGGAGCAGTGGGGCTGGATAGAGGGGCGGGGGGTGGAGCAGTGGGACTGGATAGAGGGGCGGGGGGGTGGGGCAGTGGGGCTGGATAGAGGGGTGTGGGGGGTGAAGCAGTGGGGCTGGATAGAGGGGCGGGGGGGTGGAGCAGTGGGACTGGATAGAGGGGCGGGGGGTGGAGCAGTGGGGCTGGATAGAGGGGCGGGGGGGTGGAGCAGTGGGACTGGATAGAGGGGCGGGGGGGTGCGGCAGTGGGGCTGGATAGAGGGGCGGGGGGGTGGAGCAGTGGGGCTGGATAGAGGGGCGGGGGGGTGGAGCAGTGGGGCTGGATAGAGGGGCGGGGGGTGGAGCAGTGGGGCTGGATAGGGGGGGGCGGTGGCGGTGGAGCAGTGGGGCTGGATAGAGAGTCAGCGATAGATGGAGATAGACAAAGATGTCATGGATAAAAAGACAAAGGGAGTGTAAATGATGGTGCTAATGACTAAGAAGAGTGCTGATCGTGGCACATTAAGCGATCAGAATGTGTTAATGGCAGAACAGAGTTAAGCAGTGTGTCAATGGACAACTGGGAAAAGGAACAGGTGGCCCGGGTGGGGTGGGGGAAGGGAGACAATGATGAGGGAAAAACAGATCGGTGGAAGGAATGAAAATAAATTGATAGAAATAAAAATGGGGTGAAGGTGGTGGAGCGTGTTCACAGTCTGAAATTGTTGAACTCGATGTGAAGTCCGGAAGGCTGTGACATGTCTAATCAGAAGATGAGGTGCGGTTCCTCCAGTTTGCGCTGGGCTTCAATGGAACATTGCAGCAGACCAAGGACAGACATATGGACGTGAGTGCTGAACAGTGAGTTAAAATGGCAAGCGACAGGAAGGCCTGGGCCCTGCTTGCAGACAGACCGAACGTATCCTGCAAAGCGGTCACCCAGTTTACATATAGTGTCTCCAATGCAGAGTAGATCTCATTGGGAGTAGCAAATGCAACAGATCAGATTGAAAGAGGTGCACATGAAGCACTGCCTCACTTGAAAAGAGATGTTAGGCCCTTGGATGGTGAGCTGGATGGAGGTAAAGGGGCGGGTTCTGCAACTTTTGTGATTGCATGGAAAGGTGCCATGGGAAGAGGGTGAGGTGTTGGGGGGGGGGGGGGGGCAATGAAGGAGTGGACAAAGGGGTCCCAGAGGGAACGTTCCCTGCGGAATGCTGTCAGGAAGTGAGGGGAATTGTGTTTGGTGGTGGCATCATGCTGGGGTTGGCGGAACTGGCAGAGAATGAATCTTTTGAATGCGGAGGTTGGTGGGGTGAAATGTGAGGACAAGGGGGACCCCATCCTGGTTCTGGGAGAGAGGGGAAGGGGTGAGAGCAGAGGTGCAGGAGATGGGTCGGATGCATTTGAGAGCCTTGTCGACCACAGTGGGTGGTTGACAGGGCATTCAGGGCTGGAATGGAATGCTGGTTGGTTTCCAGATGGAAAGCAGAGAGTGGGAGGAAAGAACCGTTATTCAGAGTGGCACAAGGTGAGAGGTGGTGTTCCACACAGGATCAGTGCTGGGACTACTGTTGTTTATAATTTTTATTAACGATCAAGATTTTGGAGTCAAAAACATGATTTTTAAATTTGTGGCTGACACCAAGTTATGGGGTGGGGGGGGGGGGGCAGACGTTGATAGTCAATATTGAGAAGCACAACAACAAATTACTGGATGCATTAATAAACTTGCAGAATTGGCAAATAATTGGCAAATGAAGTTCACCAAAATGTTGAGGTATTACATTTTGGCAGGAAAAATATTGGGTCACTTATTCCTTGGAAGGTGCAAATCTAGGTGGAATAGATAAACAAAGGGATCTCAGAGTACAAACACACCAACCAATAAATGTTACAGCACAGGTTAGCAAGCCCATAAACCAAGCACCAGGCTTTATTTCTAGAGGGGTAGAATTGAAAAGAAGGGAAGTTATGCTCGACCTGTAACACGGCCATAAGAATGTTAAATTATGACCGGTTTTAATAGAGGATGCAATGACGGTGCTTCCTCTGGTGGGGAAGAGCATAACAATTAGAAGCCAAGTCACCAAGAAAGTCCAATGGGGAATTCAGAAGAAACCCCTTCACGCAAAGGATGGTGAAAATGTGGAACTTGCTGACAAAGCAAATTGTTGAAGCGAATAGTACAGGCGCATTTACGGAGATGTATTTAAGGGAGAAGGGAATAGTGGGGTTGCAATTTTGGATATCGGTGAGGAAGGATGGGAGGGTGGCTCAGGTGAGGCAGAAACACTGACATGGACTAGTTGGGCGGAATGGCATGTTTTTATGCTGTGTATCCTATGTATCTGTCTGAAATTAGGCAGTTATATGTCTGGTGAAACCAGCATCAAATAATTTAATTATAAATTGTAGCCGTTGCGAAACAGCTCAAGTTTTAAAATAGTATTCCATTACTGTCCATACAAAACACAGACACAGTGAGAGTGCAGTCTTGTGTGAAGAGGTTCAGCTGGCTAATACACTTTCACCATTTCACTTGGGAAGTAACACTTGATCATACCAGCAGCCTAATGCTTTTCAACTTATTTTAAAAGATTATTTTAGATTCTAAGTTACATTGCTTATTCATCATTTAAAAGAAAATGCAATTTATTGGACAGCATGATTTTTGCTGTCCTATTTCCTTCTGTGTCACTGAAGCACAACGCATTCTGCGGCCTTTAGGGTAAGCGAGGAACCCAGGTTTCGACCTTTTTACTGATTCTCACAGACCACTAAAGATGCTTTCACATTACTATAATGCAGCTGATGGGAAATGTCATTCTCTCCCGGCCTGTGCTTGGAAATGGTAAGAGACTGACCACCTCCTGATCCTTCTTTGAGGAACCTTGTGAACTGTCAATAGACCCATTCCCAACTCCTGGTTTTCGAAATCGTGGAGCTGGTTTAGCACATCTTGCAGCCTGATATTAAGAACACCATACAGTTACTAGCATGCAATAAACGCTGCGATGAAAACAGGGGCCCATGAATGTGCACAGAAAATGCATCTCCATGTTGAAAAAAATAAATGGAAGGAGAGAGTGCTACCAGGAGGTTGGTATTCTGCTGGTCTCCAGGCTGAAGTTTATTACAGCTCAGAATAAAAGCTCCTTAAGGGCATGACAAACGGGCCAGCTGGATTTGTGAGCTTAATGGCATTGTGAGGTGGGCACTGGGACTAAGCCTCCATGCCTGCTGCTGTGGTGCTGTGCCTTGGAATAGAATTTCACTCGCCAACGCTATACAAATATTTCAACAATACAGTTTTTATTTTGTGCATAAGTGAAGTTCAGCTGCTCCTCGCCATGGAGATATGCTGTCTTATATTCAACTGCTAGAGTGTGGGAATTGCAGAGATTTTAGGCCATAAAACACAGGAGCAGAATTAGGCCACTCGGCCCATCGAGTCTGCTCTGCCATTCAATCATGGTTGATATGTTTCTCATCCCCATTCTCCTGCCTTCGCCCCATAACCCCTGATTCCCTTATTAATCAAGAACCTATCTACCTCTGTCTTAAAGACTTTGGAGAATTCGGTCTTCCTGTATTCATTTTGGAAAATATAAATTGCCAGAACATGTTCTCGGGTACTCATGCCTTGGGATGACAAATGAGAATGAGAGGATTTATCAGAATTTTCTAAACCTAGCCGTGCTGCTTATTTTTAGTGAATCCGTATTATTTGCAAAAATAAAGCTGATGACCCACATCAAAAGAAGCACTGACCTGATATGTTTTTTTAAAAAATGCCGCCTCTTTCAAATCTGTCTCAAAATTATTATTCCTTTATGTTCAGAACAAAACTGACTTATCCACTAAATTACATTTTTGACATAGCATGAATTTGTGTGTGTGGGCGAGAGGAAGGATTGTGTCTTTGGATAACCTGAAAGACACGATTATCACCTTAATCTACCTTTCATAACTGTTGTTTGTATTGTCTTGTGTTTTACCCACCGCTGGGAAATAATTGGAATTTGAATCCAACACTTCGCCGTATCAATATTTGAATCATTGACTTGAGATTCATTACATTTTATTGCAGATAATAGGTCACAATTTTTCCAATTTCAAACAGCTGTAATATCTGATTTAATCAAAGAAAGCCTCAGAGCAGTTTTACACTGGGACCAGCCAGTTGAAATGCAATGGTCTCGATTCATGCTGTCAGTTCCTGTGGCATGGAGTTAAAAACACATGTTTGAAGAGTTCTTTTGAAAACCAGTTTTTTTTTTTTGAATCATCAAAGGTATCACTGACACAGGCCCTGTCCAAGAGAAAGTTAAGATCTGAGTTGGAGCGGGTAAAGATGACTGAATTTTCTGTGACGAACTTTTGTCATCAACTTTAGACCATTTTTAGCCAAATAAATCTTTAACCAGTTTGGGACTTTGGAACTGTGTTTTCCTATTTTGTGTGCATTGAACTATGTGACTGTCATTTGAATATAATTCTGTAAATCTCTGGCCCATGCCAGTTGTCATTTTGAAGGACACATAGTTTGAATTACATTAAATCCAGTTATTGAACAATGACAAATATAGATGAACAGAAGTCAGATAATTTAGTTCCCTGGGTATGCATCCAATCTTCATTTAACTCAATAACCTTGCTGTTGACCTTCATTTCCATTTCAATTCAGTCTAATGAACAAATGGGCTTTGTGCAAAGGGCAACAGATTTGCAGCACCCACATGCAGCCATCACATTGGGAAATCACCGGAAGTGTGTTTCATCCAAAACCAATTTAACAATACATATTAAAGACGATACTTTGATTCCTCTACGGTCCTATCCAATGTTTTATTTTCAGTAATTTCTACCATGGATAACTTGCTGGGCCTTTTTGCTTCTACATATAATCTCAATTAAAAACAAATCTAAATAGTTTTAATCTTGCACATTGGCTTATGATTTTGTCATATTTAGACATATTGAGGTATTTACCACATTTACCACGTGGTCTTTAGTACAGTCTGTTCTGGCTATAGGTGAGTAGTAGTCCTGTGACATGCTTTGTCACTCATCGCATGCGTAAAACAACAGCTTTTAGGTTATAGGAGACTTGTTTATGGAAACAGTTCCTGTGTTGTCAGAACTAGGCAAAAGCTTGAGGAAATCCAAATGGTAATATATGCCCCTAGCAGCTGTAGGTAATGTGGCGGTCAGCGAAGGGAACCCTCACAGATTTTGTTATCCCCCTGCAGCGAGTCGTCCTTACTGCCAACTCTTTGAGGTCAGAAGTAAGCTGTGCAATTCCTGCCCTGTGCAAAGTGCAGCTTCTCACTAACAAATTCACCAAGCTATCTGGAGAGCATCCAGTTAATCTGCCACAAAATACTTTCTCTAATCTACCAAAATAGAATGTTCTGTGACATGCAGATACCAGCTCTTTCCATGAGCCAGTACAGAAGGGAAGGGGTGAATGGCCATTCTTTCTTCTGAAAATTTTGATCTAAGGCAAAAACCTGCTTTAATAAAATTTGTGCTGTTTAAAATAAATGTTCTCCCAATTATATTTCAACGTTAAACTTGGAATCTGGCCTCAATTGATAAAGTCCAATAACATAGAGGAGCTAGGTTTACAGTTAAATCCTTAAGCAATTGCTTAGCCTTTTTTGAAGCTCATTACATTTAGATTTTATTTTTTCCAGAGTGATTGTCAGTGGGGTCCTGACCTTAATCCTTAGCTGGGGGTCCCTGGGCCTGGATACGTCTGCAGCTGTGGTAAGTGACAATGATCATGTTGACCTTTTACGCTATATGTATTTCTATTAAGTGAATAACTGATACTTTAGAAAATTGTATGTGTAACGTGTCGTGTTGGGTGTTCCGCTATACAGACGAACCAACACGGTTGCAGATGGTACAACTCTGTTTTATTACTATCAATAACAACATCTGTAAACTTATGACTGGTTCGTTCTTTACCCTTTAACCTGTGGACCCAGCCCTAACACTATCTTAGAGAGGCACTCAGCACATGGTGTATGTCTGAGTGGCTTGCTGTGAACTCTGTGCCCTGAGCTGTCTCCTGCTGGAATGAGCGGGAACTGTGGTGTTCCCCATTTTATAGTGCGTGTGCTCTTGCTTGTGATTGGCTGTGATATTACGTGAGTGTTGATTGGTCAGTTGATCTGTCCATCAGTGCGTATGTGTGTTTGCACCATGATGTTTATCTGAATATCATGACATCCCCCTTTTTTTACAAGAATATGTGCCTATGTGGTAATAAATATAGATGTGTACTGAATGCAGCTGAATGTGTGTGTGCAATATCTACAACATGTACATGAGGCTAAACTATATATATAGGAAGGTGTCAGGTGCAACATAGCAACCATAAACAAAACAATCATCAAACATCAAAAACGAACTCCTGTAGTGACAAAAAGAGAAACATATTAACATTGTGGCATAATACTTTAGTGAGTCCAATGTTCAAACAGGCTCATAAGTCAAGCCTAGTAGGTGGGCGATGAATTTGGGTTGACCGCCGCAAGGGTGGGTCAGGATCCACCGGCTGAGGAATGGGCCTGGCAACAGGCGACAGAGGAATAGGCATGGTGGCAGGAAGCTCCACGAAGTCGACATCAGGAACAACAGGAGGGCGTGGCACCGGTGTATGATCACGTAGTGAGCACGGAAGCAGGCGAAGAAGCCCGGCGATTACGCCGGCGAATGGAGCCATCAGGCATGCGAACCAGGAACGAGCAGGGAGCCACGCGTCGGAGAACTTCGGCAGTTGCCGACCAGCCACCCTCTGGTAGGTGGATGCGGACGTTGTCTTCAGGCACCAAGGCAGGAAGATCAGTTGCCCGAGTGTCATGTGCCACCTTCTGCTGAGCACGCTGCTGTCGCATCCTTCGCAGTACTGGAGCATGGTCGGGTGTAGAACAAGAATGGATGGCACAGTGGTCCTGAGGGCGCGTCCATCAACAGCTGGGCTGGTGAGAGGCCAGTGGATAGTGGGGTAGAGCGATAGGCCAGCAGGGCTAAGCAGAAATCCGATCCGGCATCAGCAGCCTTGCAGAGGAGCCGCTTGACGATATGGACGCCCTTTTCCGCCTTGCCATTTGACTGGGGATGCAGAGGGCTGGACGACACGTGTGTGAAGCCATACGAAGCAGCAAAAAAGACCATTCTTGGCTTGCAAAACAGGGCCCATTGTCCATCATGACAGTAAGCGGAATGCCATGGCGAGCGAAGGTTTCTTTGCATGCCCTGATGACAGCGGACGATGTCAAATCGTGCAGGCGTATGACCTCTGGATAATTCGAAAAGTAATCTATAATGATGATGTAGTCCCTGCCGAGCGCATGAAAAAGGTCCACACCCACCTTCGCCCAGGGGGACGTCACCAACTCATGGGGCTGAAGCGTCTCAGGGTGTTGCTCCGGCTGAAACCTTTGGCAGATGGGGCAGTTGAGCACCATGTTGGCAATGTCGTCGCTGATGCCCGGCCAGTATACAGCTTCTCGGGCCCTCCGCCTGCACTTCTCAACCCCGAGATGGCCTTTGTGTAATTGTTCGAGGACCAGCCTGTGCATGCTATGTGGAATCACAATCCAGTCCAGCTTTAGGAGGACACCGTCAATGACGGCCAAATCGTCCCGGACATTGTAGAATTGTGGGCACTGTCCTTTGAGCCACCCTCCCGTCATGTGGCGCATCACACGTTGTAGAAGGGGGTCAGCCGCAGTCTCCCGGCGGAATACGGGCCAGACTTGAATCATCAGCTGGCAGATTGGCCAATGTGAAGGCCACATGCGCTTCGACCTGACATACGAACCCCTCCGAATTGGGCGGTGTGCTCACTGCTCTGGATAGGGCATCCGCGATGATGAGGTCCTTTCCCGGGGTGTAGACCAGTTGGAAATCGTACCTCCGGAGCTTGAGCAGAATGCACTGGAGGCGAGGGGTCATCTCATCAGGTCCTTTTGTATGATGCTGACCAGGGGGCGATGGTCGGTTTCCACGGTGAACTGAGGGAGACCATACACATAGTCGTGGAACTTATCTATGCCGGTTAACAAACCCAGGCACTCCTTCTCGATCTGCGCATAGCGCTGTTCTGTGGGGGTCATGGCCTGCAAGGCATAGGCGACCGGGGCCCATGATGCAGTATCGTCCCGTTGCAGGAGTACCGCCCCAATGCCGGACTGGCTGGCATCGGTCGAGATCTTCGTATCTCGAGAGGTGACGAAGAACGCCAATACTGGGGCTGTGGTGAGCTTAATCTTGAGCTCCTCCCATTTCTTCTGGTGTGCGGGCAGCCACTGGAACTCCGTGGTCTTCTTCACTAGGTGGCGCAGAGCTGTCGTGTGGGAGGCAAGGTTGGGAATGAACTTCCCCAGGAGTTGACCATCCAGAGAAAGCGTAGCACTCCTTCTTGACTGCCGGCTGTGGCATGGCTGTAATGGCGGCTCACTTTGTCTGCATCCGGACGCACTCCTGACCGGGATATGTGATCCCCCAGAAACTTTAGCTCAGTTTGGCCAAAAGAACACTTGGCTCGGTTGAGGCGCAGGCCATGTTCTCGTATCCGAGCAAAGACACGCTGGAGACGACTGATGTGCCTCTGTGGTGTGGTGGACCAGATGATGACGTCGTCAACATAGACGCGCACCCCTTCGATGCCCTCCATCATCTGTTCCATGATTCTATGAAATACCTCGGATGCCGAGATGATGCCAAACGGCATTCTGTTGTAGCAGTACCTGCCAAAGGGAGTGTTGAAGGTGCACAGCTTCCTGCTGGACTGATCCAGTTGAATCCGCCAAAAACCCTTTGAGGCATCAAGTTTTGTAAAAATTCTAGCCCGGGCCATTTTGCTCATGATCTCTTCCCGTTTGGATATGGGTTAGTGTTCCCTCATGATGTTGTTGTTCACGTCTTTCGGGTCGCTGCAGATCCTGAGTTCGCCAGAAGGCTTTTAACGCACACCATGGAGCTGACCCATGGCGTGGGCTCCGTGACCCGGGAAAGCACTCCTTGGTCCTGGAGATCCTGCAGCTGCTGCTTGAGGCAGTCTTTGAGTGGTGCTGGGACTCTACGAGGTGCGTGAATGACCGGGGTGGCATCCGGTTTGAGCCGTATTCTGTAGGTGTAGGGCAGTGTGCCCATGCCCTCGAATGCCCTCCTGGTTGTGGTCCAGGAGCGAGTGGAGCTGTGGCCCTAAATTCTGCATCTGAGAAGTTGGACGTGCCTTCTGGAGACAGAGTGTGTACCCACTGAACAAGGTGGAGAACCTTGCACGCCTGTGCGCCGAGCAGGGAGTCCTTCGATGATCCAACTATCTCAAAAGACAGTGTGGCTGTGTATGCATTGTGTGTGACCTCAAGCTGGCAGGATCCCATGTCTGGGATAACATTTCCGCTGTAATCAACCATCTGACAGCGGGATGGCCGAATCGGTGGTCTGACCTTCAAGGTATGGAAGGCTGACCATGCTATGAGGTTGGCGGAGGCACCAGTGTCTAAACAGAATGTGATTGGTGATCGGTTTACTGTTAGAGTGGCACACCATTCATCACCCGGATTAACGCCGTGCACTGGCATCGGCTGGTGGATCCTGCTTGGGGACATCCGGTTCCTGTCAATGACCGCGACGCGGAAGGCTTCCCGGTCGTCGGTGTCACCGGTCTGCACATCGTCAGGGTATGACTCGGTGTATGGAGGCTGAATGGCCCGCACGTCCCTGCGAGGCTGGCGGAATTGGGGAGCGTTGGCAGGTTGAGCTTGCTCGACAGCAGGCAGCGTAGTGGCCCATTTTGCCACAGCGGAGGCATTGTCGATTTTTTGCTGGACATTGCCGCTTTAAATGTGCAGATCCACAGTTGCCGCACGTCGTGACGTCATGGCGTTTGTTGCGCCACCGCGCGATGCGCAGTTTGGTCTGCATAGAGCGAGCCTGCACGTCACGTCCCTCTGCGTCGACGTCCTCTTTTGGCGCATACAAGCGCGGGAGGCCGCGGAAAACGTGCAAAATGGCCGCCCCCGTCCGGAACGCGGGCCGGAGGAACTCAATCGACTGGACCTGCTCGGCCTCGAAGGACCCCTGCCGTGCCGATTCGGCCGCCTGGAATTGGGAGTAGACCGGCTGTCGCGTTTTCGTGGAGGACGCAGGTTTCGATGGCGGTGGCTAAGGTGAGGCTCTTAATTTTGAGAAGCTGCTGGCGTAGGGTGCCCGAGGGGACCCCAAAAACTATCTGGTCCCGAATCATGGAATTGGAGGTGGCCTCATAACCGCAGGACTGCGCGAGGATACCGAGATGTGTTAGAAAGATTGAAAAGGCTCATCCTTACCCTGCAGGCGCTGCTGGAAGAGGTACCTCTCGAAGCTCTCGTTCACCTCGACGCTGAAGTGCTGCTCGAGTTAAGAAGGACCGTCTTGTACTTCGTCTTGTCCTCACCGTCCGCGAACACCAGGGAGTTGTAGATGTGGATGGCGTGTTGCCTGCCGTGGAGAGGAGGAGGGCGATTTTTCTGGTGTCCGAAGCATTCTCCCTTTCTGCAGCTTCTAGGAAGAACTGGAAGTGCTGTTTAAACAGCTTCCAGTTGACGCTGAGGTTTCCAGCGATTTGGAGCGGCTGCGGCGGGCTGATGGTGTCCATGGCGCAGGATGGCGGATTCCTGAAGATGTGTAGGGAGGTCTCACAGTTGCTGGGTTTTCAAACCTGATACTATGTCGTGTTGGGTGTTCCGCTATACAGACGAACCAACACGGTTGCAGATGGTACAACTCTGTTTTATTACTCTTGATAACAACATCTGTAAACTTATGACTGTGGTTCGTTCTTTACCCTTTAACCTGTGGACCCAGCCCTAACACTATCTTAGAGAGGCACTCAGCATATGGTGTATGTCTGAGTGGCTTGCTGTGAGCTCTGTGCCCTGAGCTGTCCTGCTGGAATGAATCGGAAGTGTCGTGTTCCCCGTTTTATAGTGTGTCTGCTCTTGCTTGTGATTGGCTGTGATGTTGCGTGTGTATTGATTGTCCGTTGATCTGTCATCAGTGTGTATGTGTGTTTGCACCATGATGTTTATCTGAATATCATGACATAACACATCACAATACTTGTAGAATCTGAGAGTATAAGTATTTGGGCATGTGTTTTATTTTTGGAATCAAAGCTTGGAATGTTCCCGGTCCTATGGGAATGAATTTGGGGATAGGATGGGGAGACATAAAATTGGGGACCAGAATTCTGCTGTCATAACATGATTTCCACAATTTACTGATGGCAACAGACATAGTTGGAGGACTTTGTGTATGGATGGAAGGTAATTGGCACATTGAGAGCAGTTTTATGGGAAATTTTAATATTGCTAATGGTGCACAACAACCACAGGGCTTCAGGTACTCACTCAGTTAAAGATTGCAGCAAGCAAGTGTGAGTTTAGTGTCGGTCCCCTCTGGTAGCCATCAAGGGAGTTAGCGTGGCTTGCCTTGGAGAGTGCAACAGCAAGGACAGCAGCAACAAAGCTGGCGGGGGGGGGGGGGTGGGAGGAGGAGGAGGAGGCGTCAGCACTGCGGGGGTTCTGCTGCCAGAGTGGCAGTGAGCAGAAGAAATGCACTCTCACTGATTGGCCTCTTCCTGTATGTCAGTTGGCCAGCTGATCCCTGCCTGACCAGAAGTGGCACCCACCTTCGTTCCCAGTATTCGGAACTGTGACCTAGCCACAAATCCCAACCACGTGGAGCTTGCCGTGATGCAGGGTTTTAAGCTTGGACGTTCTGTGGAAGAGGAAGGACTTGGAATTGGATAGCACCCTTGCCACATTCTCAGAACACTAAAAAGCACCTACCACACAGCTAACAAAATGCCTAAAGATTCAATCATGTCACCAAACGCTGCTATCAGTTGCACTGAGAAGATTCCAAAGACAATAAATGAGATGAAGCACCAGTTAAATCAGAATGTGGATGGCAACATTTTGTGGCAGAATGTTGACTAGGACACTGGTATTATGCACTCCTCTTCGTCATTATCTTCCTTTTTGTGCTGATATGGGATCTTTTCCTGTTCATCTTAAAAGGACACATCTTGGTTTAACACTCATATTCAAAACA
Source organism: Scyliorhinus torazame (assembly GCF_047496885.1). Lineage (NCBI taxonomy): Eukaryota > Metazoa > Chordata > Chondrichthyes > Carcharhiniformes > Scyliorhinidae > Scyliorhinus > Scyliorhinus torazame. The sequence goes on along the minus strand of NC_092724.1, from coordinate 135,153,646 downwards.
ATGCAGAATCCCTCTGGGCAGGCTGCGTAATGTAAAAAATGCTTTTATTTTCCTACCCCAATCATGCATACAGGCATACATTTTAAATTAGTTATTTCCGTGCAGATGGGTCCTTCTGCTTTCCCTCATCAATTCCAGACTAGTGCCCCGAAGCCAGGAGCTGGTCAAAAGCTGACCGTGCTTTGCTTTTTAATTTTTGGCTTTCTGCCCCACCTTGAATGCAGTGCCATGTCTTGATTTCACCTCCCAAATGTTGTATACTACTATTCAGAAAACAGTACGTGTAAAATCAGAAAACATTTATTAGCCTCCTTGTTCCCAAGCCCCTTGCAAAACGTGAGTCAGCAGTGAACTCAGTATGCAGAAGCTGTCACTAGGATATTGGAAGTGGCTGATTATTTGACTCTTTTGATGCACTGATTATTGCTTTATAAGTGAATTTGACAAACATTCAGATGACAGTACATCCAGTAGATTTGCAGTGCTTTTAGAGAGTAACGCCTGCTGAAATTTAAACCCTCAAAACAAAATGCACTTCAGATGAAAATCAAAGTCGGGCCCTTTCAAGCGATGCTTTGTTCTAACACTGCCGATATGTCTATGCCGAAAGTTTTAAGTAGGAGAGATTTTAATGCCTTTCTGAGTGGAATGCAGTCAGTGGAAATGATACTTAAATGCTGAAATTAGCAAGCTAAATACGGGGCCATAGATCAAAGCCAGGGGTGACCAGGTTTGTCATGGTTCAGTTTTATGGCCGAATTTCACTGCTCTCGGATTCTTTTCTTAAAAAAAGGGGGTGGGTGGAAATCAGCCAGCAGTAACTATCAAAGATGGCATATACATATCCGGTTCAAGGGGAGAGGAATTGACCAAGTTGCATACTCCTCGTCACGATCCACTATCGTCTGGGATTTCATGTGTGTGCACATCTGACAAGGGTTTAATTTGACTGTGATGTGCTTCACAGTCAAACAACTTGCTGGAACCAACTGCCCAGCCCACAATAGAGAATGACAACTGGAGCGAAGCACTATTGTGCCTTTAGCAGTGTTTGCAGTGTCTGGAGGAGAGGAGTTGAGAAAAGGTCACTATCATTTATTGATTTGGCGGTCAAGTTACCTCTTTGGTACATGAAGTTTATTTGGATTAATTTCAGGAATTAACAATACCCGAGGCCCTAGCTTGAGAGAGCAGAACGTTGCAGCCATAATAATTAGTGGTAACTAAAAGCTAATAAGTCCAATAAGCATTTCAGGAATTTTTGTGGACCTTGCTGCTACAAGGAGTAGTTGAGACGAATTGAGAAAACAGAAGATTTTTATTTATATAACACATTTCATGAGCACATGTCTCAAAATACTTTACAGCCAATGAGGTACCTTTTATTGAAGCTCTTTTTGAAATATAGCCAATTTGCACACAGCAAACTCCCATAATCAGCAATGTGATAACCAGATGGCATGGTAGCGCAGTGGTTAGCACTGTTGCTTCACAGCGCCAGCGTCCCAGGTTCGATTCCTGACTTGGGTCACTGTCTGTGCGGAGTCTGCACGTTCTCCCCGTGTCTGCGTGGGTTTCCTCCGGGCGCGCCGGTTGCCTTCCTCAAGTCCCAAAAGACGTGCTTGTTAGGTAATTTGGACATTCTGAATTCTCCCTCCGTGTACCGAACATGTTCCGGAATGTGGCGACTAGGGGCTTTTCACAGTAACTTCATTGCAGTGTGAATGTAAGCCTACTTGTGACAATAAATATTATTATTAGATAATCTGTTTTCTGTGATGTCGATTCAGTGATCGATATGGGGGTGGACATCAGGGATAACTCCCCTGCTCCTCTTCAGAATAGTGCCATGGAATCTTTTACATTCACCCAAGCAAGCAGATGGGGCTCCTTCTTAATATCTCCTCTGAAATGCAATGCAGCACACCCTCATGACTGCCATCCTTGATTTATGTGCTCAAGTCCTCAAGTAGGACTTTAACCTGGAACCTTGTGACTCGGGGAATAAGTGCATTTTGGAAGGAAACTAGATATATAGACACAAGGGCGAAAGGAATAGAAAGATATTTTTAAGGGATGAAATGAAGAAAGGTGGGAATTTGATTGGAATTCAAACACCAGTGGTGACCTATTTGGCCAAATAGCCGTTTACAGGTAAACTTCCATTTTGGTGACGTTCTTTTACCGAGGTGAGTGTTTTTTTTTTAACATGAGCACTAATTTTATCCGCGGCTGTGTTCTAGTTGTGGGAGTGGAAGGAAAGTTATATTTGGAGCGACTGATTGATCCAGGCTCTGAAAGGCTGTGTTTGAAAGTATGATGTGGAGATGCCGGCGTTGGACTGGGGTGGGCACAGTAAGAAGTCTCACAACACCAGGTTAAAGTCCAACAGGTTTATTTGAAATGACTTCACCTGGTGAAGGAGCAGCGCTCCGAAAGCTTGTGATTTCAAATAAAACCGTTGGACTTTAACCTGGTGTTGTGAGGCTTCTTACTATGAGAATATGAGCAGCCCTGACCACCAAAGGTCAGTCTGCAGCCACCAATCAAGGGACATTTGGACCCAGTCCCCAATATATAGTAGCATTAATGGCATCCTTTCCCAGCATGTTCCAGGCTCACTAGTTGATTCTTGCCTGTCCACCTCCACCTCCCTAGTTCCTGGTGCTGCTGCTTTCTGCCGGCAGAGTTGCACCAATTGTTGCCTGTACCTTAGCCCATCACAGAACCTTGCATGCCTTGGTCCCTTCTGTCCACGGCACGATGCAGAGGAAATGCTACACATGGAAAAGTAAAAAAGGTTAAAGGAACAAGGGAAAGAGACAGAGCAGTTAGGAAGGAGATGAGAGACTGAATTGAAAGCAGAACAACAGATAGTTGAAGGCAGAGACGAACTGGCGAGCTCTGTAGGTGTGGATTCTACAGTGGAAGCTTTGTTCCTTGTGGGTTTTTTCCTCCAGGTTTACTGTTTGTGGTATTCTTAGGTCACTGGTAACTACCAATTTCTTTGTTAGCATACAGTCTATTTTTACCTGATGTGTTCAAATCAGACAGGATTCGCAATTTCAAGAGATGCCGATTTTCACTTTGATTAAAACCATTTGTTGCCTTTGACACTTGAAAAATCAATGCCTGTTTCAAGAGTTCAACATGATGAAGCTAAGGTGATATGTAAGCAGCAGTATGCGTGAAATGTCCCTCAAGGTCCCCTCATGATCTCACTGCTTACGTGGTGTTAACTAAAATAAATATTTTCCCAAATCTTGCAAGTCATCACTTGCCAACAATTAATCATTTAAGAGTGGATAAAGTTCTGTCTTTCAACACCATTCACAATCGGGGGCGGACCTACTATGAGGGGCCCCAGAAGCGACTTTAGTCCACATTGCTTAAAAATTTTGGGTCTACTGTATGAGAAGGGGTTTAAAAAAAATATTAATATTAATAATATAGTGTAATTCAATGCAAAATAATAGTTAAAATACAAATTAAAGGGTTATTAAAGTATCATGTAGGCTAGCCGTAAATAAAAAAACGTTCAAATTAAGGATGTTTCATTCTAAATATATTTAATATAAAATAATTATAAATAATTTAAAACACTATTAACATTTATGACAGAAATACAAACAGTAGATGACGTGTCATAACAAAAAAGGGGAGCCGTTGAAAAGGCAATCACAATGCTAACGTGAATTTTCAACGTCATAGCACTCGTGATAGCGATCGAGACGAGAATTTTTTTCAATAGTGTTTATTTTTTTTAAAGAAATATTTTTATTCAAATTTTTACATATTTTCAACAAACCCCCCATTACAGAAAAAAGAAAAACAAAGAACACATAAATAAACATCTTACAACTACATCACGAATTCCCCCAATATACAAACCCCCATTAAGCAATAATAAACACATTAGAAAATACAAAGTACACCCCCCCCCCCGCGGGTTGCTGCTGCTGCTGACCACCTCCTAACGTTCCCCTAAAAAGTCTAGGAACGGTTGCTACCGCCTGAAGAACCCTTGCACAGACCCTCTCAAGGCAAATTTTACCCTCTCCAATTTAATGAACCCTGCCATGTCGCTGATCCAGGCTTCCACGCTTGGGGGCCTCGCATCCTTCCACTGTAGCAGAATCCTCGGCCGGGATACCAGGGGCGCAAAGGCCAGAATACCGGCCTCTTTCGCCTCCTGCACTCCCGGCTCTTCCGATACCCCAAATAGTGCTAACCCCCAGCTCGGCTTAACCTGGGTGTTCACCACCTTAGACATCGTCCTCGCAATACCCCTCCAGAACCCATCCAGCGCCGGGCACACCCAGAACATGTGGGTGTGATTTGCTGGGCTCCCAGAGCACCTCCCACACCTGTCTTCCACCCCAAAGAACCTGCTCAGCCTCGTCCATGTCATATGCGCCCTGTGAAGAACCTTAAATTGTATCAGGCTAAGCCTGGCCCAAGAGGAGGAGGAATTAACCCTACCCAGGGCGTCCGCCCACGCACCTTCGTCTATCTCCCCCCCAAGCTCCTCCTCCCATTTACCCTTCAGCTCCTCCACCAAGGTCTCCTCCCCCTCCTGCATCTCCTGGTAGATCGCCGAGACCCTGCCCTCTCCAACCCACACCCCCGAGAGCACCCTATCCTGGATCCTGAGTGCTGGAAGCAGCGGGAACTCCCTCACCTGCCGTCTTACAAACGCCCTTACCTGCATGTACCTGAAGGCATTTCCGGGGGGAAGCCCGAATTTTTCCTCCAGCATCCCAAGGCTCGCAAACGTCCCATCTAAAAACAGGTCCCCCATCCTTCTAATTCCTGCCCTGTGCCAGCTCAGGAACCCTCCATCCATTCTCCCCGGGACAAACCGATGGTTCTCCCGGATCGGGGACCAAACCGAAGCCTCTACCTCACCCCTGTGGCGTCTCCACTGCCCCCAAATTTTCAAAGTCGGCAGGAGCGGCAGCGGTGCTGTCACCAGCGCTCCCAGACTCGTGCCCACACAGGACGCCATCTCCAGCCTCTTCCACGCCGCCCCCTTCCCCTCCATTACCCACTTGCGTATCATCGCCACATTGGCAGCCCAGTAATACCCACGCAGATTAGGTAACGCTAGCCCTCCTCTGCCCCTACTCCGCTCCAGAAACACCCTTCTCACCTTCGGAGTCTTTTTCGCCCACACGAATCCCATGATGCTCCTCCTGACCTGCTTAAAAAAGGCCTTAGGGATCAGGATGGGGAGGCACTGAAATATAAAAAGGAACCTCGGGAGCACCGTCATCTTCAGCGACTGTACCCTATCCGCCAGGGAGAGTGGCAGCATATCCCACCTTTTAAACTCCTCCTCCATCTGCTCCACCAACCTCGTCATGTTGAGCTTGTGTAGGGCCCCCCAGCTCCTGGCCACCTGGATCCCTATGTACCGAAAACTCCTTTCCGCCCTCTTCAGTGGAAGCTCGTCTATCCCCCTTCCCTGGTCCCCTGGGTGTACCACGAAGAGCTCACTCTTCCCCACGTTGAGCTGATACCCGGAAAAGTCCGAAACTCCCTGAGGATCCGCATCACCTCCGGCATTCCCCCCACTGGGTGTGCCACATACAGTAACAGGTCATCGGCATACAACGATACCCGGTGTCTCCCCCCCCCCCGGGACCAGCCCCCTCCAGTTCCTGGACTCCCTTAGAACCATAGCCAAAGGCTCAATTGCCAATGCAAATAGCAAGGGGGATGGGGGGCACCCCTGCCTCGTTCCCCGGTACAGCCGAAAGTATTCCGACCTCCTCCGATTTGTGGCCACACTCGCCACCGGGGCTTCGTAAAGTAGCCTAACCCAACTAATGAACCCCTCTCCGAACCCAAACCGCCTCAACACTTCCCAAAGGTACCCCCACTCCACCCTATCAAAGGCCTTCTCCGCGTCCATCGCCGCCACTATCTCCGCCTCCCCCTCCACTGCAGGCATCATGATTACGTTAAGGAGCCTCCGCACATTGGTATTCAGCTGCCTTCCCTTAACAAAACCCGTCTGGTCCTCGTGAATCACCCCTGGGACACAGTCCTCAATTCTGGTAGCCAACACCTTCGCTAACAGCTTCGCGTCCACGTTGAGGAGAGAGATTGGCCTATACGACCCACACTGTAATGGGTCCTTGTCCCGCTTTAAGATCAGCGAGATCAGCGCCCTGGACATCGTCGGAGGTGGCCCCCCCCCCCGCCTCATTGAAAGTCCTCACTAATAGAGGGCCCAGCAGGTCCATGTACATCCGGTAAAATTCCACCGGGAACCCATCTGGCCCCGGTGCCTGCCCCGCCTGCATACTCCCCAGCCCCTTAGTCAGCTCCTCCAGCCCAACCGGTGCCCCAAGCCCAGCCACCTGCTCCTCCTCCACCCACGGGAACCTCAGCCGATCCAAAAATCGACGTATCCCCCCCCTCCTCCGTCGGGGGCTCAGACCTATACAGCCCCTCATAAAAGTCTCTAAATACCCCATTTATTCCCACCGCACTCCTCACCGTGTTCCCCCCTTTATCCCTAACTCCCCCAATCTCCCTCGCTGCCTCTCGCTTCCGAAGCTGGTGTGCCAACATCCGGCTAGCCTTCTCCCCATACTAATTCACCGCCCTTTGCGCTTTCCTCTACTGCACCTCTGCCTTCTTGGTGGTCAACAGGTCGAACTCGGCCTGGAGGCTTCGTCGCTCCTTGAGTAGTCCCTCCTCGGGGACCTCTGCATACCTCCTATCCACCCTTAAAATCTCCCCCACCAATCTCTCCCTCTCTCTCCTCTCCGTCTTCTCCTTGTGGGCCCTAGTGGAGATTAGCTCTCCCCTAATCACCGCCTTCAGCGCCTGCCAGACCACCCCCACCTGCTCCTCCCCATTATCGTTAGCCTCTAGATAGCTTTCAATGCACCCCCGGATCCGCCCGCTCACCTCCTCATCCGCCAGCAAGCCCACATCCAGGCACCACAGCGGGCGCTGGTCCCTCTCCTCCCCTAGCTCCAGCTCCACCCAATGCGGGGCATGGTCTGAGATGGCTATGGCCGAATACTCCATGTCCTCCACCCTCGGGATTAGTGCCTTGCTCATAACGAAGAAGTCTATCCGGGAGTAGGCTTTATGGACGTGGGAAAAAAAAGAAAATTCCCTGACCCCCGGCCTGACAAACCTCCATGGGTCCACTCCTCCCATCTGGTCCATAAATCCCCTCAACACCTTGGCCTCCGATGGCCTCTTACCCTGGACCTGGAGCGGTCCAATGCTGGATCCAGTACCGTGTTGAAGTCCCCCCCCATTATCAAGCTCCCTGCCTCCAGGTCCGGAATCCGGCCCAACATGCACCGCATAAATCCAGCATCGTCCCAATTCAGGGCATATACATTCACTAATACCACCCGCACCCCCTGCAGCTTACCACTCACCGTCACGTACCTACCTCCATTGTCTGCCACGATGTTCAGCGCCTCAAACGACACCTGCTTCCCCACCAAAATCGCCACCCCTCGATTCTTTGCATCCAACCCCGAGTGGAAAACCTGCCCTACCCACCCCTTTCTCAGCTTAACCTGATCTGCCACCCTCAAATGCGTCCCCTGGAGCATAACCACATCTGCCTTCAGTCCCTTCAGGTGCGCGAACACACGGGCCCTCTTGACCGGCCCGTTCAGGCCTCTCACATTCCAAGTTATCAGCCGGATCAGGGGTCTTCCCGCCGCCCCCACCCCGCCGATTAGCCATTCCCCCCCCCCCAAGCTAGGTCCCCCCTAGCTTTGTTGCTCCCCCCATAGCACTCCTGTAAGTCAGCTGACTCCTGCTGACCCCGGCCACTCCCGCCACTCCATCGACCCCCTAGTGTGGTCGTCTCCCCCTCCCCCCACTCCTGTCCATCAGCGGGCACTCCTCGTCAACACCGCCCTTCCCCCCCCCCCCCCCCCCCCCGGCCCCGCCCCCTTCATTCCCTAGCGCGGGAAAAAGCCCACGCTTTCCATCAAACCGGCCCCACCCTCTCTGGCGCAGCTCCCTTTTGCGGCCTAATCCCAGCTCCCCCACCTCGGGCCTCCCATCTCCCCTCCCCCCAACGGGGCCTTGTCCTTCCAACCACCGACGCCCACACTCTCACAATATCCCCACTTCGAACCATTTCACCCTACCCCATCCAGCACCCAAGGAAACAATACAGAACAGAACATTCCCCCAACATCCCCTGAAGCACAGTAACCACAGTAGCCCCCCTAGACCCCCCCTCACAACCGACCCTCAGTCCGTGTCCAACTTTTCGGCCTGAATAAAGGTCCACGCCTTCTCCGGCGTCTCAAAATAATGGTGCCGGTCCTTAAATGTGACCCACAATCGCGCCGGCTGCAGCATCCCGAATTTCACCCCCTTCCGATGCAGAACCGCCTTAGCCCGATTGTACCCGGCCCTCTTCTTGGCCACCTCCGTGCTCCAGTCCTGGTGTATACGGACCTCTGCATTCTCCCACCTGCTGCTCCGCTCCTTTTTTGCCCATCTTAGGACACACTCCCTGTCCACCAAGCGCACCAATACCGCACCAATACCGCCCGCGACGGCTCGTTAGACTTGGGCCTCCTCGCTAGGACTCGGTGGGCCCCATCCAGCTCCAGGGCCTCGGGAAGGCACCCGCGCCCATCAATGTGTACAGCATCGTGACCACATATGCTCCAGCATCCGACCCCTCCACTCCCTCCGGGAGACCCAGAATCCGCAGGTTTTTCCTCCTCGACCGATTCTCCATGTCCTCGAACTTCTCCTGCCATTTCTTATGCAGAGCCTCGTGCGCCTCTACCTTCACCGCCAGGCCCAACATCTCGTCCTCATTCTCCGAGGCCTTCTGCTGCACCTCCCGGATCACCGCCCCTTGGGCCTTCTGGGTCTCGACCAGCTTGTCGATCGAAGCCTTCATCGGCTCCAGCAACGCTGCTTTCAATTCCGTGAAGCAGCGCTGGAGAAACTCCTGCTGCTCTTGCGACCACTGCGCCCACGCTGCCTGGTCTCCACCCGCCGCCATCTTGGCTTTCCTCCCTCGCACTTTTCGCTGCACCAGAATTACTTTTTTCACCGCTCCACTCCTGGTCTAATCCATACAGTGCCGGGGAAATCGTACTGTCGCCTTCCCACACTGGGAACCGTCGAACAAATGCCGCTGGGGCCTCTAAAAAGAGCCCAAAAGTCAGTTTCTGGTGGGAGCTGCTGAACGTGCGACTTAGCTCAGCATAGCCGCAACCGGAAGCCGCCCAAGAAAGTGTTTATAAGGATACAATATTGTAATTAACCCTACTCAAAAATAAATGTTATATTTAGAAAAGTAAGGTAAGTAATAAAGGGGAAATAGTGTTAGATTAGCCTAAGCCTAAGCCTATTGTTTTTATGAAGAGGTGAACGGAAGGTAGGCTACGACCGCATAGCCTAGGCAAACTATATTACAAGTATTTATGAAAAAGTAATAAAAGGGTGAATTTGTGTTAAATTACAGGTGTTTATTATGAAAAGTGTTCAAATAATGGTAAAATTGTGTTACATTACCTTAGCCTATGAGTTTTGGTGGCCTAGTCTTGCCTAACTTAGTCTAGCCTAGCGTAGGCTAGCTTGAACATAGCCTAGTTTAGCCTATTTAGCTTATTTATTATAAATCTTAAAAAATGGCGCTTTACTTTCTGAGAAGGGTTTTAAAAAAAAAACCTTTCCCAGAAAGTAGACCTAAAAGTCAAATAAAAATACTGTGGATCAGCAACTTGAAGAACAGATGAGAAAAACCATACAGTACTATTTTGAAGTACTGAAAAGAGTTGTAGCTGTTATAAAGTTTTTAAGTGAAAGAGGTTTGGCATTTAGAGGTCATGAGGAGAAGTGGGGCTCACCAAATAATGGAAACTTCATGGGGGCCATTGAATTTATTGCAGAGTTCAATCCATTTTAACATGAACATCTCGAGAAATGTAAAAATGAAAAAGTAAATGCTACTTACCAATCCAAACCCATGTATGAGGAATTGATAGAAATCATGGGAAAACATGTGCAAGATGAAATTGTGAATCAAATCAACAACCTAGACACCAAATACTAGTCTATTATTGTTGACTCTGCACCTGACACACACGTAGACCAGCTGGTAATTGTGGTTCGATACTGCTATAATGGAAAACCCTGTGAGAGATTTTAAACATTTTTACCGATAGAAAACCATTCATCCACGACCTTGTTCAACAAAATACAACAAGTCCTGGGTGAACATAAGCTTTCACTTGAAAATATCCGTGGTCAGTCCTACAATAATGCATCTAACATGAAGGGCTTGGAGAAAGGGCTGCAAGCACTCTTTAAAAGCATGAACAGATACGCAGACTATGTACCATATGCAGCCCATTCACTTAACCTTGTTGGAGAAAAGGCAGTGTCTACTGTACCTGATGTTGTTGACTGTTTTGGCATTTTGCAGGAGCTGTATGTTTTCTTTTCTGGATCTCCACGAAGATGGGGGATTTTAAACACACAGGGCAATCTACATTTTTCTCCAAAGAGCTTAAGTGTAACTAGATGGTCTGCACACTATGAAGCAGTCTGGGCAATTAAAAATGGCTATATGGGTATTTTACAAACTCTCAAACATATTTTTGAAGACTCCGAAGAGTAGCCTGAATGTAAACGTATAATATTGTATTACAAAGATGATATTGACCACAAATTAGTAAACGAGTGTTATCAGTTCAAAGAATATTTGCACCTTAGGAAATCCCAGAGCACAGAAGAAAACAGAGCATCTAAAATGCAATGCACAGAAGTTCTTCAGCTTATTTGTGAGCAACACCTAATTGAAGTGTTCCCCAATATTACTACTGCGCTTAAGCTGTACTTGACAATGCCTATCACGAGCTGTGAAGCAGAAAGGAATTTTTCAAAGCTATCCTTTATAAAGAACAAATTTCGGTCTACCATGACTGAAGAGCGCTTAAATTCTTTATGCATATTGTCTCTAGAAAATGACATTGCAAGGAAGCTCTCATATGACAAAACTGTATGTGAATATGTTGCTAGAAAAAACAGAAAAAAGAGTATTTTGTAAAATATGTTTCATGTAGTATGTATTCTCATAGGTGTTCAAAATAAAAGATTATATTGACTGTGGTCTTTTCTATGTTTTATTTCATCATTCTATGATGCATCATGCATGTATATAACATTTCCCTAATTTTCATCCCCCCATAACTCGAAAACTATTCGGCATAGGAAATTTCTATTCACACCAGTGACTTTGACATATGAGATAATCCAGTACAGCAATTTTAATCAGAATCTGAGATGTAGTAGTTAAATTTTTTTAAATTTGTGGTGGTCTGTCATGGAACAACCCCATTGAAGAAGATAACAGTGGTTACCCAGACCTCGTTGCTGGTTGCGAAGGGGCCCCCATAACAGTTCAAGCTTCAGAGCCCCAAAAATGTAGGTCCGCCACTGTTCACAATAAGTTTCAAGGTTTTCGTGTTTCTGGAATGTCTCTTTTATCATATCCTAAATGACATTCAGGGTCAGGTGTTGTACTGCATTTAAGATTGGAAATTTGTAGAAGACCAAAGAGGTAAATGTATAACTGCAATTTTCAATCGTATAAAAATTACATGAATACAATAAACTGGAAGAAAACCTAAATACTGGCGTATGGTGACGAATCATGTTCATATATTCCCAGTTCACATAGTTAGCTGTACGCATTTTACATCACAAAAATTAGCATTCAGCCTAATGCACAGGCATTGCGGACAGCAGATTTAATTCAAAGTTCCATAGTGGTGCAGCACTAAGTGCTAAATTATGGATTTATTCCAGATGCCTTTGGACAAATGGTGATATTTCTCTGCCATTCATTTAGTACCAATGAGCACTGAAATAATTTTTTAGTCAGTAGCCCATGAAAACCTGACCATGTTTTGTTTGGTTAAAGTCCTTCGAATATTTCTTTCAATCATCTGTATTGGTGCAAAATGATTTCCTTTTATTTTCTCCATCCCCCATCTACAGCCCTGCCAGCTGTTAAATCTGGTAAGCAGATTACTGTCAGTAGCTGATTGAGTGAAACCACGTTGCGTTTAGTTGAAATCTTCCGATTTGAGCTGTCTTCTCGCTCTTGGGGCCTTCTGACACCTTCTATTGGGTTATTATGTGATGGTATGATCGATTCTAAATGCACAGCAATGGCAAAACCTGTTCATTGAATGTTGGGTGAATCAGGTTACTTGAGCGCTTCCTTAAACAAAGTTTTTCTTTTAAATAATTAATTTTCTCTCCATTGCTATTTTTAATTCCTTTTAGCAGTCTGTTCACATTAATTCAGCTCAATCTGGTTCAGTTTAAACAGTTGATTTGGATCAATGTCAATACCGATCAGCTTTTAGAAATGGGCATATTTTCTACCATGTGTCTAACAAGGAAACTATTTTTGTAATCTGCAAAACAGATTTTGAAGATGAGATGTGCAGGCTGATGTTGCTTCTGCTAAGATTTATAGCTTGGGATCTTTCCATTCTTGCCTTTCCTACCCCCTTTCTTTCTTTCCTGGATTCTCTTCTCCTCCTCCCGCCCCCCCACCCCCACCCCCACCTTCCAACCCCTTTGAGCGTTACAAATGTTACACTGATGCCAATTATGATTATTTGCATAGGTGGTTTCAAGATTAGATTTGTGAATCAAAACTTTGACACAAGAATTAGATTTATGGACAGGAAGTGCATGCCATAGACAGATATTTGATAAATAGCTAGTTACTGTGTGCTAGAATTTAAAAAAAAAATAATAATTTTAAGTACCGTAGAGCTCGGCATACAAAACAACCCAGCGTATACGTGTGGTGGTATGTATTAGAGGTAATACCATGAATGCCGAGGAGCTATTGGAGGACAGATGCTGGGTCCCGATTGGATCTGCCACCTACTGGGCTCCACCCAGATAGGCGGGGTATAAGAACCCGTTTTACTCCCCGCAGCTGCATTCTGTGACTGAGCTGCTGGGGAACAAGTCTGAACAAGTCTGCTCAATAAAGCCTCGATTGAAGTTCCCTCTGTCTCGCTTTGTGTGTGATTGATGGTGCTACAATAGGAAAACCCCACCTTTCAGCACAAAAAAAAATCAAGCTTTTTGCATATAATTGGCGTCTATGACATCTTTACAAAATGCTATACTTGCAGTAGTGGTTGGCCTCAAGCTTCCACCACAGAAAAACATGTTTTACTTACTTTGTACTCTAAGCCGATGCATGGCTTTAAGGAGGACTGTGTTGCAAAGAAGATCCCTGGGAGTTGAAGACATGCCCACACAGAGCAGAATACGCATGGCATGGTGAGTGACAAGCAGAAATGGGTCCTGCAGCAAAAAGAATTGAGTACAAAGTTGCTTTCAAACAAAAGTTGTGACATTTGCTAACTCGTTGAATAACTGCTGCAGCGAGGGAATTCGGGGTTAGTGAAGGACTGGTGCGAGAAGGAAGGAGGAGGAATCTGCCCTGAAGAAGGTGCCCAAGACCAAAGGTGCCATGAGAACAGGGACCCACCATTGGCCTGACCCTGACAAGCATGTATCGGAAAGGTTCCTTGGAAAATCATCAGAAATAGTTATATCGTCACCAGAAATGAATCGCGCATATGCATACCTACGTGGGGCAAATCAAACCGTAAGTCCAGCAAAAAGTTGAGATTAATTTGGTTGGTGTAGCTGTTTCATGGGATGAAAATGTCTGATGTTGTGACAGAAGACCAAGATTGCTCAGACTATCAAGAGACCTCCATGTCAAAATAACCAATTTCCAGCAGTCGATCATCAGATTGTGGTAAAAACACAAGGATCCATTCTGCCACATTGGCAATGTGGAGAAAATGACCAGAAAGTTTGTGATGCCCAGCAGCCGAACTGTAGAGTGGAAAGGTTCAAAATACTTCTCGTGAAAATGATTGGACGTGAGAAGGCTGACGCCAGGAATATTAGAGTTTTAACTTTTTTTCCAATATCGTTGTCATATAAAGGGAAACATGCTTGTGGGGGTGTGACTAGTTCAATTGAATTAGAAACAGAAAGACTACGAAGGCAAGTGGTTTGATATGGTAATGAACAGAGGGAGCCAGGAGGGCCTGAATAAGGCTCTACATAAGGCAAAGAAAATAAGTGGTTTGATGTTGCCTGTTGTATTTCAAAAGGAAACTTATACAATTCGAAGATTGTAAATGGATGATGCAAAATGGTGTAGCCATAAAGGTGTGTGTGGTAGGTAGTAGGTCAAAAGTGACTGGAATGTCATAGCTTAGAAGAGCTATTGGGCAGCACGTGGCGCAGTGGTTAGCACTGGGCTAGGGCGTTGAGGACCCGGGTTCGAATCCCGGCCCTGGGTCACTGTCCATGTGGAATTTGCACATTCTCCCCATTCACCCCCTCAACCCAAATATGCTAAATTGCTGCTTAATTGGAAAAAAAAATAATTGGGCACTCTAAATTTATTTTAAAAAAAGAAAATCTATAAGGACTGTTGCCATCAAAGGTAGGGTTTAGCTCTGAGCTTATTTAAGCCAAGATTTGTTTGGGACTGTTGAAGTACTGTTAACTGTGTAAAAGTGTTTTTGCAATTTAACTTTTTTTTCTTTATTTTAATAAATGTTGAACTTTAATATTAAATCATCACAATTGGTCTGAGAGTTAGTTCTTGACTTCAGAAAACTTCATAACACAAATTGCAGAATCATTCTGCTAGCTGTTTCAAGTTTCCCTTTGGGATTTGGATAGCCTAGCACTTGGCATCTGCAATGCAATAACACAGAATTCACAGTGGTATTTGTCTGTACATCTGAGGCAATTATATTAAAGCCTATGTTAATTTGCATACAAAAAACCATATCGAACATCAGCTTCCCTGCAGGAGATTTTGTGCATGTCGTTGACAACTGTTGGATGGGTGAGGATGGAGTGAAGTTATGGATCAATAATGTGTGGAATAGGCATCCCAGTTGTCTAGCTAAACAATGCAGCTTATTAGTACAGGACATGTTTACATCCCATCTAAGCATTAAATCAAGAGGTGCTTGCAAAGAAATAACACCCACTTTGTAGTTATATCAGGGAACCTAATGCCCATAGTTCAATCTTTGGATGCGAGTCTCAACAAGCTATTGAAGGATCATGTTTGTGGTGAATAGAACAGGTGGATGGTTGGTGGAGAAAAAGGCTTCACAGACTGAAAGAAATGCGTGCTGTCCCACTTGATGGTGGTCTCATTATGAAATCGTGGAATGATATAAGTGTGCCAAGTGTCAACATATTATTTAAAAATTGTGTAGTATCTGCATATTTCCAATGAAGAGGAAGACGATTTGTTGTTTGGGAGGTGGGGGGTGGGGGGGGGGGGGGGGAGATGGAAAGAGGGGAGAGGAGTGGGGGAAGAGGGGGAGAGGTGTGATTCCAAAAGGAAAAAGCACCAAATCTGATCTAGGATGGGATCCATATGACTATGCCATTGCCAAAGTGACTCATTGTGAGTTTGAAGAACACTTGGCGACCAAAGACAACAAATGTTGTGGTTTAAAATGCTTTGATCTTGGTTAAAGGTATCGTTCTATGAATAATTAATTAAATAAACCATACCATATTAATATGAATTATTATTATGTTTACTTTCACATTGCAAAATGGTGAACACGGGCAGTTCACATTTTATGTTGGGCAGTTGTCGACTCACCCATATTTGGAGGCTTCACACGCCATAATCTTCAGCAAGTAACATTTATCACTGCTACCTACGCCTTTTCTGGAGCAGGACAAACTTCATAATACTTATAGAATTATGAAAGGTTATGGAAAATAGATTTTAGATATTGAATTGGAAAGATGAATCCTTGCACTTTCAATAAAGTGACAACATGGATCCATGAAATATTAATTCTCTAGTTCTAGAAATACCTAGTGAGACTGTAATTCAGTTTTTAAGATTAGATCTGAAAGTTTTGGCCTTTGCGTCCCTAGTAGCCCGGCGCAGAATATTGCTAATGTGGAAAGAAGCCAAGCCCCCGGGGGTGGAGACCTGGATAAATGATATGGCGGGGTTCATAAAGTTAGAGCGGATTAAGTTCGTCCTAAGGGGGTCGGCTCAAGGGTTTACTAGGCGGTGGCAACCGTTCGTCGAATATCTTGCGGAAAGATAGATAGGGGAGAACAAAGAAGGCAGCAGCAGCGGCCCAGGACTTGGGGGGGGGGGGGGTGTGGGGGGGGGGGGGGTGTGGGGGGGGGGGGTGTGGCCTGAGACAAGGCAGTTGCCAATTAGGGCTAGTTTTTATTTTTTGTTATTTAATATTTATTTATTTGTTGTTGTTTTTGTTTAAATTTAAAAAATGTCATTATTATCTGTATTGTTACAATGTTGTGTAAAGGATGCACAATGTACTGTGTTGGTTGACCAAAAATTTTCAATAAAATATTATTTAAAAAAAAAAAGATTAGATCTGAAGATGTTTTCCTGGTTGATTCAAGCTGAAGCAAAGTACAGGCTGGCTGAGGCCAGAAAAGGTATTTAGTCTCCTGACAATATGTTCTGTGTAAGGACATAAAGAATGAGCTAAATTCAAAATGTTCACCACTTATATTGGCAATATTCTGTCATCTGCCTTTCGGAGACTTGCCCAAAATTGCTTTGAAGACTCCCCCCTGCAACAGAGGTTAAAAGCCAGCAAAATAATTAAATTGTTAGCCACATTTTAATTCACTGGAATTTCACTTCAATTTACAGGTGTGGCCTAACAAAGTCAAGGAGGGCAATGTGCAAGGAGTGGTGGCGGGGAGGGCTCACGATGGCATGCAGAGGGGCAAGGAGGTGGATGAGGATGACGAACAATGTAAGGCAGAGGGAAGACAGACCAATACTTCCACACAAGGTTGTACAACTGCTTCCCACCAGATCTGCCTCTTAGTCATGTGACATTGCATCAGTATCAGGTGCTCGTGATAATCCTTTCTTCTACATCTCTCCCCAAGACTTTGTCCCAACAATATACAAACTCCTTCCCCCAATGTTTCAGATTTCACCAAGTTAGACTCTGTTGTGTCTTGACCAATCTGCCTGATCTGGCCCTGATTTCATTTCAAGGTTGAAGACGAACAACAGAAGGAGTGTCTTCCGCCTGGGTGGTTGTAGAGTTTCTATTTGTTTCAAGTTCCTTATATCCATCCAGATTTAAATAGTATGTGCGAGATTTCAATGGTTTCCTTCCCAATGATATCAAGGTTCTTTGGTTCCTTCTGATATTTTCCTGTTTTGTCTCAATTCTGTAAAAGCTCTTTCTGTTACAGTGGATTATTTCCGTTGAGCTCGTATCTCTGGGCTGTAGCACTTCCTCTCTCATGATCTGCTCCTGAAATTGAAATTATGAGCTTGACTGTCTCTTTGTTGCTCCTCACGCTTCCTAACTTTCTCATGACATTCGGTAATATTAGGTTGCAGAGCTGTTGTATTTGCAGCCATCTTCCCATCAATGGTTCTGATGTTGAGGCCTGTTTTTAGTGAGGTTCTGTGATTAAGAAGGGCTAAGTTAATATCTTTGTTCTTTTTCATCAATTCCTTGATTGTTCAAACTCTTCTTTCTGTTTCTCCAGTCAACTGCGTGTAACTAGGCGTACTAGTCACATGCAAAGTTATAGAACAGCTCGTTAGCAAACTTAGATCTGTTGTCTGACACCACAATATCTGAGATGTCATGTGTTGCAAAGATTCATCCCAGTGTGCAATGACTGCCTCCACCCAGGTGCTGAAAAGTGGAGGGTGCCAGTAGCTCGCTCTGCTGCTGTCTATTCACTGCACACGGAAGGCAATTCATGCTTAACTCTCCAATGAAGTGACTGATGCCTGACCACCAGGGCTCTTGCGCAGTATTTCGCTACTGTGACGTTCTCTCTGTTCAAAACATTGGTAAAATATTGGGTTGTTAGGAGTGTGATCTAGCTATCCATTCTGGCAATACTCTTTTACTTGAATGCGTTCATCATCCTGCTGCTATGCTTGTTTAATTTCTTGAAATCTCTTCTCAGTGGCTGGTAAGTGTTTGGTATTAAGTGCAGTATGTGCTTCAACTTCAATAACATTTATATCTTCCAGTTTGATTTATTTCACTGGTATTCTTGATCATACATCTGCCCTTAGGGTTATGTAAAATTCTGTTTGCAGCTTTCTTAAGCCTGAAAATAAAGATGGAAATTAATTTCTGAATACAATATTGGACTGCTCGTCAGAAATTTCATCAACCTTGCAAATGAGCCTTGGCTGCAACATGTTTTTCGGCTCAGTAATAACTCCTGGTGCTTTATCACACATAGAAGTTCCACAATTTCTGTATCCTTACACCTTAGTGTGGCCAAGTGTTGGCCCTCCTCTGCACCTTGCAACTGGATGGAGGATGACTAATATGATATTTTTTAGCCATGATACTTTATCAGATAATACCAAAACACTTGCATGAGTATTCTAAGGGATGATCATCAACTTCTAGTTTAATGCTCTAACAATTATTTTCTGTTTTTGTTAGCTTCTCTCAAGAAGGTTATTTGTTTTTGCTGTGGCTCACTCTGCTTTTTAGATTTTACTTGGTTTTGTTGTTATTTCTTTCTTTCTGTGAACTATGAGAGCTTTAGACCTACAGACATTTTAAAAATGTCCTGACTTCCCAGTTGTGGCACTCAGCTCCCCCTGCTGGGCATTCTTCCCACTTGTGCAGAGTTTTCCTGTCACACTGAGAACATCTCAAGATGGCGGTTGCTGTGGTTTTTCCCGATTTTGCATTTTTTTACTTCACTGCGCGTTCTCTTTAGTTTGTCCACCATATTGAACGGCACCATTCCTCTTTTGTTCCAAAACATCACTTTCCTCATGAACAACTGTTCCGGTTATCTTTCTAAGCTCTGTCTGTCGCACTATTTGTCCAGCCTTTGTGCGAGTTAAATCTCCCCCTGTTTGCAAAAGGTCTGATAGGGTTTTATCTAAGACCCCAACCATGATAAAATTGAGTGTCAATGTACCTCTGAGGTTCCCAGAGTCCCAGTTCTCCGCAAGGGTGTACTAGTCATTTAGAAATGAATCCATGGATTCACCCAGACTTTGCCTCCTCTTTTTCACTTGCTCAATGACCACATTTTGTGAACACTGAAGTACGAATCAAATACCTGGAGAGCTTCCTCACATAAGCTCAAAGCTGCAGCGACATCCTGTCCTGCAATAATATAATTTGCTGTGGTCCCTACTGCATAGAGTAAAAACTGACGTGACTCATCTGATCCTTCTTATGCAACCATGAAACTGTCATTATCTGCAAAATCTCCTCCAGTTCTCTCAGCGTTGAGTCTGTTGTTCGCTTTCAGCTCTACGGAACAGTTCTGGGTGAGGCAACGTAGGCTCCATGCCTACCCCCATCCTGGGCCTGTTGCTGCTTCTGTAGTTTGGCTTGTAGATTGTGATCTGTACTCACTGCTGCCTGGACTCTGGATCTGTCTGCTTGCATGTGTAGCATTCACGATACTCCATTCCCAGGAGTATTTAATTTTTTATTCTTCGCATCCTTTTTGCGAGGATTTGTAGGTATTTCAGGCCTGCACTCTTCATTCGGAGTTTGTCCAGGTTTTTATAGTCTTTCTGCTGCCACCATGTTTTATCTTGTGTTTTGAGGTCTACATGGGGTTTATTTGCATTTGCCTGTAACTCTTAGAGTGCGAATTGTTATTTGTAAAAACCATTCTTGTTTACATATGAATCTGTATACATTTCAGCGCTTCCCACCAAATCTCAGTCTTTCATTCATTTATTTTGTACTGAGAATTGTTCTGTTAAGGTGCAGACTTTGAGCTACAATGTGCACTTACTTAAGTAGGGCCATGAATACCAATACCTTAAATTGTTTAAAATTCTGTTCCACCCTCCTATCTCATTAACAAATTAAGTGAGTGTTGCACTTTTCTATCTTGTATAAAACACTCAGTCTACTTATGGTTCTTTTGGCCTTCTAATTACAAGAGATCAAATTGATGACTCACTCAAATTGTTATGCTGAATGGGGTTAGTTTATTTTGTAGCCAGGAATACAGATTTAAAATGGGCACCAATAGATTTACTTGAAAATTAAAATGGTTACAGATTTAAACAGTTGCAGAAAAGAAAATGTTAATTTAAAAAAAAATCAACGATTGCTTCATTACCATCAAATGAACACCTCATTGATGTCTAGCTCGATTTATTCCCAGTAAGCAAATACTTCGACAGGCCTAAATCTACCATCGACTGTGATTATACAATCACCCAAAGCAGCCGGTTCCTGGTTGTAGGCTCTTCTTCCAATGCTCAGTCGTGTCTCTCCTTGCGATAATTTGCGGGGTCATCGTCCTTCTACTGCAGTGCTGATCTCTTGCCCCCGTACTAAATATCTCCGATGTGTTTATACCCTTTTAGTTTACTTTATTGACGGGCCATACCATTCTAAGAAACTTCTTTTTAAAATGTCCAAATATGTTCTGCGCCCTTTATTTAAACCCTGCCAGTTTGTGTCTCTTTCTTGTAACAAAACAATCCATCTTATGGAAGACCACCCCGGGAACACTGCCACCTATCGCTCCAGAATCCCTCCAGACACAACCCATGACCCACCCGCGGGGTTGCGACCCGCACTTTGAAAATCCCTGGTGTAGAGAGAAAACCAGAGTTAATGATTCAGGTCTGTGGCCTATCACCTGAACTGGGAAAGGTTAGGGAAGTAATAGATTTTGAATAAGGAATGGGTGGACAAAAAATCTGTGATAGGGTGAAATTCAATCCCTCTTTACCGCAGACGTGAAACACTAATTGTATTTCCCGCTCTCAGTAGATGCTGCCTAAACTGCTACTTTTCCCCCAGAATTTCTTGTTTTCATTTCAGACAGATACACTAGTGTTTTAGTTTAAGACGGCTACACCATGGATTGAGATAAGGCGAAGCAATGTTCCAACCACATTTTTCAGAAACAACTGTAAGGGGCTACACAAATAGAAAATTACCGGAGAAGGGGGAAAAAAAGATGGCTAGCTTTCTGGGTGGATTCAAATCAATGTTTAAATAAAGGAAAGAGAAAATGCTGGAAAATCGCAGCAGGTCTGGCAGCATCTGTAGGGAGAGAAAAGAGCGAACGTTTCGAGTCCGATGACTCTTTGTCAAAGCTAACAGACAGAGAAAGTGAGAAATATTTATACTGTGGAGCGAGAATGAAAGATGAGTCATAGCCACAGAAACCCAGGGAAACCGGGTGCTAATGGCCACAGAAACCAAGGGGAAAGAGTGCCATTGGCAGTCCCCAGAGAGAACAAAAGATGTGAAAGGTCAAACAGCAGGGAAACTAACATTAGAGGATGAACTGTAGATGTGGGGGGAGGGGAAGGGGGAAGCAAAGAGGAGAAAGGTGAAGGAAAGGTAGATAAGATTGGGGGCGGGTGGAAGTAAATATATATTAAGAAAGAAAGAAATGGTAAAAGACAGTTAAAATGAAATGGGATGAAAACAAATGGGCAGGGTACCTCTTGGCCAGGATTTCACAACTGAATCTGCTGGAGAAAGTTGCTCAGGAGAATTCACGGCAAGACAGAGCAGTGCTAGTGTTAGCTCTGCTTAGAGATCCAGGGTCTCTGGTTAACAGCCTATAAAGAAGAAAACTTAGCTGTGAAACAAAGCAGCATAAAGAGGATTTCTTGAGCTATAGTTTTGTCAATTGTGCCAATGCAAATAAGGATGCAAAGCTAATGGGTGTTATATGCAAGGAAGTACTGGCAAATAAGAGAAGCTTCAGCTTTTGAAAGAGAAGTAGTGGGTGAAAAATTCCTTTTTGAGATTGAGACCCCAGAGTCGGTTATTAACTTACAGCTGAATCCAAATGGAAAGACTATGCTGCTGTACCTTGCCTGTGACAAAAACACATCAAAAGCCCAAGAGGCTGTGCCATTCTGGAGTAGCATTTCCCAGGAATATCCAGTACTGAATAAAATGAGCATTTTGTTGCTATTGCCCTTCACGATGACCAACATGCGATTGGACACTCAGCTCAGGGTTGAATGGGAGATGGGAGTCCGGCTGTCTAGTTGAGCCTGAGGGCAGCCGGGAAGAATAGCAGAATTGGTGGCAACGGTGTGCAATTTTCAAGAGTGGCCAAGGGGGCTGGTTAAACTTGAGCTTTGTTGAACCTGTTCAGCTGAATGTAAAAGATCCCAGTAAATTCCCCTAGTATCTTGGCCAACCTATCTCCATCAGTTAGCCATCACAAAGCGCTAAATAGCTGTTTTTTCCCCTTATTTGCTGTTTGCGAAAGAAGGAAAAAAGTTTGTGTTTACCGACTGTGCACTTCAAAATAATTGATTGATTGCGAAGTAGCGCAGCATTCGAGATCAGTCTTGACACAGACTTGACAGAAATATCTGGGTCGTTCATAGGCAATGCTGATTTTATTGGCAAACGGGTAGTATGGACAAGAAGGCAGAATCTTGCAATAGTCTTTTGGTCCCTGAAAATTGTAAATAAATGCACCAAAAATACTGATTTTCTTTTTGTCTACAATTTATGATGTAGAAACCTTTGTAAGTTGCATTGTAAACTACAGAGCCATCGAAGCAGTTTTACTACATATTTTTCAAGCATCTGTACTATTTTGATGTTACTCCAACTTACTTGGATTATATTTCTTCCTTTTCAATTTTTTCCTGACATCAGCTTATTAGAACTGTCTTTTTTTTCTGTCATTACAAATTGTCCATCTTTTATATATTGCAGGGGATCAGTGATTTCTGTGTGGCTCCAGACAAATTCATCATGAACATGACGCACAATAAAATAACCTCAGGTAACCTTCCACACTCTCCCAGCAAAAAGACATCTTTCACTTCTCCTTTCCCTCAAAGTAGGCAATGAACACGGAAGTACAGTTCTATGGATCAGTGGTTTTCTAACCACTTTGCCTGTGTAGCCAGTCATTTTTATGTGACTCCAGACAGTAAGTGATAGCTTTTCATCTATTGGTGCTGTCAAAGCCCGGGCTGCTTCTGCCATGTATATAGAATTACAGAAATTCCCAGCACAGAAGTGAGGCTCATCATGCCTTTTTCCAGAATTTTGAAAGAACCTAGTCCCATTCCCATTTCCAATATCTTTTACTTTTTAAAATAATTTTTACAAATACTTAGCTGCTTCTCTTTTTAAAAGCTTTGAAATTCTGCGACCATCACTGCTTTTGTTCAGACACTTCATGTCTCACAACCTCCTGCGTTTTTTTAATGCATATATTATTTCACCTTTTGGTGGTAATCTATGCCCTTTATTTACAGATTCACTTTTATCAAAACCCTTCATAATTTTGATAACATTGATTAGATGTAAACTTTTTCCTGTTCTAGTGAAATGAGCCACAGTTTTCCCGTCCAAATTAAAATCTCTCACTCCTCCGTATCATCTCTGTGAATCTTTCCGTAACCTGTCCATGGCCTATCCTGGCTGTCATTCCCAAAGTAAGATTCCCAAAATTGAATATAATATTTTAAATGAGGCCAATCTAATAATTTGTGTATGATTAACACGTATTTGCTTTTGTACTCTCTCCCACTCTGTATACAAATTAGGAGTCTGTCCTTTTCAACAGCTTTATTAAGTTGCAAAATTTTTGTATTTGTTTTGCCCAAATTGTTTTTTTTTGTTTTGCAGCTCTACTCTTGTGAAAGTTTTTTCTTTGAGTATATTTCTTCTTATTCTGTCTCAAATTTTATACATTTATTTATCTGCCCGATATACTAATCTATCTGTGTCTTTGTTGAAGTTGCTTCCTGTTCTCTCTATAATTTGGATAATGCACCCAAATCGTCTCAATTATTTTTAAAATTCATTGATGGGATGTGGGCGTCGGTGGCTGTGGCAGCATTTATTGCCCATTCCTGAGGGAAATTAAGAGTCAACCATATTGCCGTGGATCTGGTAAGGTAAGGACAGCAGATTTCCAGTGCACCATGTGGTTTTTTTTACGACAATCAACAGTCATCATTAGACTTTTAATTCCAGATTTTTGTTAACGTAAAATATCACCATCTGCCATGGTGGGATTCAAATCTGGGTCCTCCCGAGTATTACCTTGGGGTCACTGGAGTACTAGTTCACTGACAATACCACTACGCCACTGCCTCCCTTATGTTAAATGTGCATTAGAAAGAAACAAAACTACAACAGAATAATGGTGATGTTGACAACAAGCCATTGAGCACATTCTCCTGTCTCTTTTTTTTTAACCAAAAATACAAAATCCAAATAATTCATCCATCAACTGAAATTATAATTTTCAAATTTAGTCTACCTCACATCAAGAAACTGACTTCAAAAGAGCTGACCTGTAGATGTATGCACATATACATAGTTTCACCACTTAGTTCATGTTGTTTTGCAGTTGGCCTCTGAGAGTTATTCTAACTGATATTTACTTGTTCCTCTTACAGAGGTGGTACATTACTACCTGTATTGCAGCCACAGTATAAGCAACCCTTTTCAACAGGTAAGCAATATTTTGGAAGTAGATCGATTGACTAAATAATGTTGTGTGAAATTAAGTGGTTGAACTCTCTATTCCAACAATACTGAGTTATTTATTTTATGTGTCAATATATTTGAAAAAGAAGAAGGGATGGGGGAATGGGACTAACTAGATAGGTCTTTGAGAAGGCTGGCATAGATGCAATGGGTTAAAGATGTTGAAAACGTCTGTGCTGCTGCTAGTTTCATTTGTATGGATTTGAATTGATGAGGTAAAGAAATGCTTTTCAGATAGGGGTGGAAAGTGTATATCTTGTGAAACAATTATGTGGGACAGGCTGGATTATGTGGGACAGGCTGGACGGGCCCGAAGGTCTTTTCCTCTGAGCTGCTGTTTGTCTCTGTTCAATTTGAAGCTTGATTTTGTTTTGGAAAGGAGGATTTGTTCCTATTATTATTATTATTTGCTAAGTAATTCACATGGAAACTGAAAGCAGAAAGTATTTGATTATTGCATTCTCAGTGCAACACATTGTGTGAATCAGATTGCAATATTTCTTTCCTCCTCTGTAGATTCTATCAGTTTTCCAGCGATCTCTGACTACCATGGAACTGCAGATCCAAGGAATGATGCATATTGCAGTGCCAATATTCCCAATGGCAAAGGTAGGGGATAACATTTCTGTTTACAAAGCCTTCGATTGGTGCCTCAGTTTTACAGTGGTTAGCAGTTATTAGCACTGCTACCTCATAGCACCAGGGACCCGGGTTCAATTCCCAATATTGGGTGCCTGTCTGTGTGGAGTTTGCATTTTCTCCCCGTGTCTGCGTGGGTTTCCTCCCACAGTCCAAAGATGCGCAGGTTAGGTGGATTGGCTGTGCTAAATTACCCCTTAATGTCCAGGGATGTGCAGGTTAGGTGGGGTTACGGGGCTAGGGTGGGGGAGTGGGCCTAGTTGGGGTGCTCTTTCAGAGTCGGTGCATTCTCGACGAGCCGAATGGCCTCTTTCTGCACTGTAGGAATTCTTACTGTTATTGAATCCTTGAACATGTTGTCATCTCGCAACTTCATTTAGTTTTACCATAACACCCTGTTCCAGGCTATCCGATCAGATTTTATCTCCTCTCACAACAATGTAGTGGTCCTAACCAAGGTTACTGGTGGCATCCTCGTTGACTGTGACTAATGGTACATTATCCCTTCTCCGTCTCTGCAGTTTTTGCTGAAGCCAACCACGCCATCATACTCGAACATTTTCAGCCTGTTCCCACTCTTACTGTCCAATCATAGCGAGAACATTTCCCACAGTGGCTTCTTGTCCTGCGTCTGCACTGTTATCTCTGGAGCCTACTTAAGATCTACTTCTCTACTACACCTTTATTATGACTCGTGGGGCTTCTTAGCTGAAATAAGCTAATTGCATTGATTGCAAGTGAACCGAGATCTTCCTCAATTGCAGCATAAATTGCCTATTCCCTTAATTAACTCATTGAGCCATTGGGTGACTCCGTGCTATTTCTGATACTTCTGATTGGGCCTAACACAATATTTGTATGACTGAACATGTTTTTATACAAAAATGTCTTCTATTTTCACAGAAGGACCTTGTTGGGATACAGATGCTGCTAAATAGATCTGAATCCAATTTGCACCAGCTCACAGCAATGCTTGACTGCCGAGGACTCCACAAGGTGACTTGTTAAAGATGCAAAGTGATACCTTTTGTTTGTTTTAAACAATTTCTGTTTTTATTTTTCTATACTCTGTTTGCTATCTCTTGCCGATTGGGAATACTGCTGTGTCCTAATTTGGTTAATGAATGTCAGCTCCTGATTGGCTGCTAGGAATAAAAAATATTTTGTGCCGCACTCTCATTTGCTCTCTCTCTAGGAAGAAAGAGGATAGTGCACTTGTACTAGTTACAAACAAGATAATAGTTTGTAAGTTATGTGATTGGCACATCTCCGTGCAGGCCTGATGAAGAAGAAGTTATTCTTTCACTCAAGTGTAGCTAGGAGAATTAAATAACCATTTATCAAAGTTGTTGCAGGATTCCCATAAAGAGTTGGATTTTCAGCAGGTCTCAAAGTTAGTTGTTTGTGGTCTTTTCGCAGAACGGTTTTCTGCGCTGTTAGACTTCAAAAGGAACAGGCTTGGTGACCTTATAATATTGTCATCTTCAGCCTTAAGGAGGATTACCTCCGGCCTTGTTGCTGTCTTTGCTTTTTCTGTTATTTCTTGCTGTGTTGTTTTCAGACTGAGTCGTTTCTCTCTGGTTCTTGTGGTAATATGTTATTTGTGGTTGGCTTTGGCCATGTAACCACATAATCAATAGTTCTATTGTTCACCCAAACTTATTTGAAGTTAGAAACCACTGTGACAATGTGGGGAAGGATGGTGACCATTCATACCTATTTATGATGTACTGACCTCTTTGCAGCTCTCTACGTTTTTTTTGATTTTCAGGTAGGTAGGTCCATAAACAATAGAAGATCTGATTCCGCAAACTATTTTGTCTTGGTGTATCAGTTTAAGGGGCAACACCCATGGTCATTCAACTAGGAACTTTCCAGAGATTTGAGGTAGTTCTGGGTCTATGCAGAAATTACAACGGCACCTGATCTTCAGCCATCTTAGCAACTTTTCAATGTCCATTTTTAAAAGGAAAGGCAGTTCCAGGCAATTATATACTGAGTGTAGTCCATGTTGAAGTTATGAATAGGGCATGCATCAGAAGAGGCACTGGAAAACCCAGGAGGAGGGAAATGAAAGACCCCAAAAGGAGGGCACCGGTGAAAGACTACAGAAGGCCCGGTAGCACAGTGGTTACACAGCTCCAGGTCCCAGGCTCGATTCCCAAAGAACAAAGAACAAAGAAATGTACAGCACAGGAACAGGCCCTTCGGCCCTCCAAGCCCGTGCCGACCATACTGCCCGACTAAACTACAATCTTCTACACTTCCTGGGTCCGTATCCTTCTATTCCCATCCTATTCATATATTTGTCAAGATGCCCCTTAAATGTCCCTATCGTCCCTGCCTCCACTACCTCCTCCGGTAGTGAGTTCCAGGCACCCACTACCCTCTGCTTGGGTCACTGTCTGTGCGGAGTCTACACTTTCTCCCTGTGTCTGGTTTCCTCTGGGTTTCCTCTGGGTGCTCCGGTTTCCTCCCTGGTTTCCTCTGGGTGCTCCGGTTTCCTCCCACAATCCAAAGATGTGCGGGTTAGGTGGATTGGCCATGATAAATTGGCCTTGGTGTCCAAAATAAAAAAGGTTAGGTGGGGTTACTGGGTTATGGGGATAGGGTGGAGGTGTGGCTTAGGTAGGGTGTTCTTTCCAAGGGCAGGTGCAGACTCGATGGGCTGAATGGCCTCCTTCTCCACTGTAAATTCTATGATTCCATGACCAAATAAAGGGCAAGGAGAGAATTGGAGAATGGAAACAAGTCAGCACTTTGTCAGAGACAGACCTGACTGTTTAGTGAAGCTAAAAAGGGTTTAGGTGAAATTAAGATGAGTAGAAATGAATGTTCCATTTGTTAGATACATAGGTCCAGAAAACATGATTGATTTACCTCGGAGGAAATGCAGAAATTAAAGACTTCAAAAGAAACGAGGAGCTGTTGAACATAAAAAGGAATCGGCAAAAACAATTAAAGCTCTAGAGAAGACAAAACCACAAGATGAAAAAAGTTGCAAAAATTGACAAAATGAAGTTAAGAAGAACGAGAACTTAATGAGACAATGCAGAATAAGCTAAACTCCATGAAAATCAACTAGAAAATAAGAACAAGTCCAGTGAAGAATTGAATTGGTTGAATTTGAGCTTGAAGAAAGAAATTTGACAATGAGAATATAACCGAAGTGGTAAAAAATTTAAAATTGAGAGGGGAATCAGCAATTCAGACAGAGAAAGAAACTGAGTTTATGTGCCAGAACAAGATTGCGGAAATGGTCATGTGAATGGAAAAGCACAAGAACCAATATGATAAAAAAGTCAGTGGAAAGGATGTGGATCTACAAGAAACAGAAAAACCTCTCAAAGACTCCATTTACAATGGCCAAACCCGTGTACAATAGAGTTCAGGACTGAGTAACTTAGTTATTGAAGATTGTATAAAGCAGTTAAAGGGGGGAGGGATGTGGTGATTGTCCCTTTTCAAGGGCAACACAGCGTTGAGGAGCAATTGGAACCGAGAGTGGGTTATTACCCCAGGGAGTATAGTCCTCTCTTGTGCAGAAGATATCTAGAAGACATGGAGGGACCAGCCCAACGGGTGGACTGCTCCAGGGCAGCCAGGGACTGCTGGCCTCTGTGCCGTTTTTCTTATTAATAAATATCTTTTGTGTTTCTAAAGAGGTTTGTGAGTATGCATCATTACAATAATTAAGGTTACAAATTTGTATGTCCTTGTATATCTCTGATCCAGTAACATAGCACTACATCTGAACAGTATTACAGCTCCTAACTTCTCATTTACCTATAGGATTATCTGGATGCCCTGATTGGTGTGTGTTACGATGGGGTTGAGGGGTTACTCTACCTTTCACTCTTTTCGATTCTAGCTGCAGTTGCATTCTGTGCCATGATATGTGCAATATCTCGTGCCTGCAATCACTTGGCAATCAGGTAAGTGCCTTAGCACCTTGTGCCGTGTACTCATTTTGGAGATTGTCGTCACAATGCTTACTATGAAGAAGAAATGAGGTTTAAAGTGAGTTGATAGAAATATTTGAAATGATGAATAAATGGGGTCAGAGTCAGTTGATACCCACTTCAAATGACTGAGGCATCTAGACCACAGGAAAAAGATTCAAGATAGAGTGCGAACAAAATCCTTTGTACGCAGTTATGAGGCGGCGGCGGCATGGCCGACCTACCTCACTGAGTTAATGACGAAAATAGAGACCATGGAATTTAAATGTAGCTGAGATAGGTGGTTGAAGAAGCGAATAAAGGGATTTGCAAACTGAATAGGTACGTGGGATTACGACTACTGCTTGCCTGGAGGATACACACGAGCAGGATCTGGTTGGGGCAAACTGTCTGGTTTCATGTTGTAATTTCCAAGAATTAAAAAAAAAATTAATGTACCCAATTCACTTGCACAATGTAAGAATTAAACCAGACGATTCACACGAGTGAAGAAAGCGTGCCAAGAGTGTACATTAAAAAGTATACATTTTATGTTCCATAACACCAGATAGACCAACTAGCTAGGAGAGCTATAAACTACAATAAAGCATTTGATTTGAGTGATATTAACTACTTGATCTCACCATCATATTGTCACAGTGATAATGTAAGTCTACATGTGACAATAAAGTTTATTAAAGATTACATCTCTTCCATGTAAACCTTTGGATTATAGCCCATGCACTAACCTCTGAAACTACTGGAAACAGTCTGCTTCTTCACTCCAAAGGGGCTGGTTTAGCACAGTGGGCTAAACAGCTGGCTTGTAATGCTGAACAAGGCCAGCAGAGCGGGTTCAATTCCCGGACCGGCCTCCCCGAACAAGTGCCGGAATGTGGTGACTAGGGGCTTTTCACAGTAACTTCATTGAAGCCTAATTGTGACAATAAGCGATTATTATTACTATTATTATTATTATTACCTCTTCCATCCCCATTCTTTGATAATTTTCAACACTAGTGTCATATCACTGCACAATTAGCAGTGCTTAATGAAAAGGTCTATTTTTTCAATTCTTTTTTCAAATTTGTAATCAGCGCCTTAGTGAATATGCATTGCACCCTCTCTAAAACCTCAGTATCCTTCCTGATCATGTGGAACCCAATACTGCACATTGCACGCTAATTGAACTCTTAACTAGAACACGGTGAGCAATCTGAGATGAGCTGACTAGATAACCCACAAACTAAATCATGAACATCTTACAGCCAACCTTGCATAATAAACATCTCCACCCATCCTCTGAACTAAAGAGTCAGTAGATTGTGGTCAGCCTTGTGTTGAGTATCTCCAGTTATCTTACTGCAGCTTAATTGTACCGGTAACGTGTGAGGAAAATCTATTAAAACTGTTTTCGGGTATTACATTGCTACAGGAGAAGCAGGTGACAATAGTTTATTAGTTTTATAAATTTTACTGATAATGCAACAAATCTTCAAAACTCATCTGGTACGGCCCTTAAGAACTAGTGCCTCCATTTATAGACTGATCGATCAGAAAATGGGGTGGGAGGGGGAGAGGATAAGACCATATAAACATGATGGGATAACATATCACGATGCACACCTTGATGTAGAGCGAGATCGCGACTTGCAATGTGGCTCATGGGAAACCTTGCAGGAGCAGGTCAGGCAAAGTGGAGCTTTACGGAAAGTATCAGACCTAGAACGGAGCACAAGGGCCACGAATTCCATAGGACTACACTCCATGACTATTTTATGCCAGTTTTGAATGGAAAGATTCTTGTCACAGATCCAGGAGCAAAGGAGATTTTTCTGAGCTGCATAGTTAGGATATTGTACAGCCTTTTTTCATTAACGTCAATAATTCTCCTATTTGGAAGACCCAGAATTAGGAACAAGCTATCAAATTCAAAGGCCCTGTCAAATATCCCCTCAAGCTCCTTAACCACACCAGACCAATTGGATTGAATCTTCTCACAGGTCCATAGCAGTGTACATAATCACCCTCGGCTCAAGGCACTTTAGGAACATCGGGGATATAGCAGGGTAAAACCTGTGTTGAAAACTTGGTGTGAAAGGGCGGCACGGTGGCACAGTGGTTAGCACTGCTGCCTACGGCATTGAGGACCCGGGTTCGATCCCGGCCCCGGGTCACTGCCTGTGTGGAGTTTGCACATTCTCCCCGTGTCTACATGGGTTTCACCCCCACAACCCAAAGATGTGCAGTTTGGTGGATTGACCACGCTAAATTGTCCCTTAATTGGAAAAAAAGTAATTGGTTACTCTAAATGTTTTTAAAACCCCAGAAAACTTGGTGTACTATGCAAGTAGTGCAGTATTTTGAACCGAGTCTCCTTCATTCTATTGTAAGGGTCCTTCCTGTTCTTGTTTATTCCGTTAATTCCACTTTCTTTTATTTTTATCGTTACATTTTTGATCCATGGATGTTTAATGGACCTGTATCTTTAAGGCAGCCTGTGCGTTTAATTCAAACAGAAGGATCCAGAAGGCTGTGCTGATTTAAATTGGTGATTGCAGATGGACCGGCATCAATGACAGAGATTGGCCGGCTGCAGTGATGACTCCGTTTGATTGATTTGGCTGGTGACCAATGAATTGTCCCAAAGGGCTGTGCTCTGCCCGGCAATGGGTGGTGATTTCTCCTGGCTGCTATAGGAAGGTCTGCTGCCCTCTCCCCTCTCCGTTTTTCTTCAGAAAGGCTATGTTTCTGAACTGGTAGGGAACCTGGATGAATCAATGTACAGAAGATCCATTACTGGCTGTGAAAGCAGAGTCCAGAACTGACCAACTCTCTCTGCAGAAAAGGCTGATGTGAACCGACCATCTCTCTCTCCAGAAAAGTCAGAGGCCTGGAAATAAACCATGAACTGCAAACAAAGTTTGATGTGAAGCAAAGGGGCCTCTACAGGAATAGTTGAGAGGAATACATTTCTTTAAAAAAAAAAAAAAAAAATTTTTATAACAATATAAAACAATAACATTAAAATGGTAAAATAAACATTTCCCCACCCGACCCAACCTTCACACACCTCAACCATCTAACACCTATCCACCCGCCCCCCCCCCCCCCCCCACTTCAGAATGTTGCTTCTGCCGACATTTTAATTTTCCCCGAGAAAGTCGACGAACGGCTGCCACCTCCGAGAGAACCCCAACATTGACCCTCTCAAGGCAAACTTTAGTTTCTCCAGCTTGAGAAACCCAGCCATGTCACTAACCTAGGTCTCTACACTCGGGGGCTTCACGTCCCCCCACATTCAGAGGATCCGTCTCCGGGCTACCAGGGAGGCAAAGGCCAGGACGTCGGCCTCTTTCTCTCCCTGAACTCCCGGATCCTTTGACACTCCAAAGATCGCTACCTCTGGACTCGGCACCACCCATGTTTCTTAGCACTGTGGACATTGCCTTGGCAAACCACTGCCAAAACCCTCTAAACTTCGGGCATGCCCAAAACATGTGGACATGGTTTGCTGGGCTTCCCGCACACCTCGCACATCTATCTTCTCCCCCGAAAAACTTGCTCATCCCCACCGCCGTCTTGTGTGCCCGGTGGACCACCTTAAATTGTATTAGGCTAAGCCTGGCACATGATGAGGAGGAATTGACCCTGCTTAGGGCCTCCGCCCATAGACCCGCCTGTAACTCTCCTCCTAGCTCGTCCTCCCACTTGCCCTTGAGCTCCTCCACCGGGATTTCCTCCGCCTCCAGCAGCTCCTGGTAGATATCCAACACCTTCCCCTCCCCCATCCAGGTACCAGAAACTACTCTATCCTGTATCCCCCGTGGCGGCAGCAGCGAAAAGGCCAACACCTGTTTCCTCAGGAAGTCTCGCACTTGCAAATATCTAAAACCATTCCCTAGCGGCACTTTAAATTTATCCTCCAGCGCCTTCAAGCTGGGAAAGCTCCCATCTGTAAACAGATCCCCTATCCTTCTAATTCCTGCCCTCTGCCAGCTCTGGAACCCGCCATCCAGTCTGCCCGGTACAAACCTGTGGTTGTTACAAATCGGGGTCCAGACCGTCGCACCCTCCACCTTCTTGCACCTCCTCTATTGCCCCCAGATGCTCAGAGCTGCCACTACCACTGGACATGTGGAGTATCGGGCCGGCGAGAACAGCAGAGGTGCCGTTACCAATGCTCCCAGACTGGTGTCTTTACATGACGCCGCCTCCATCCGCTCCCATGCCGACCCCTCCCCCACTACCCACTTCCTAATCATGGCTATATTGGCCGCCCAGTGGTAAATGCAGATATTCGGCAGTGCCAACCCACGCTCCCCCCGACTACGCTCCAACAACATTTTCTTCACCCGCAGGGTTTTATTCGCCCACCCCAAGCCTGATCTTGTTCACCTGCTTGAAAAAGGCCTTCGGGATGAAGATGGGGAGGCACTGAAAGACAAACCGAAATCTGGGGAGTACCGTCATTTTCACGGTCTGTACCCTCCCCGCCAGTGATAACGGGAGCATGTCCCATCTCTTAAAGTCCCCTTCCATTTGCTCTACCAGTCGAGATAGATTCAGCTTATGCAGTGCCTCCCATTTCTGAGCCACCTGGATTCCCAGATAGCAAAAGCTCTTCCCTACCATTCTAAGCGGCAGCTCGCCCAGTCTCTCCTCCTGCCCTCGAGCCTGAATCACAAACATCTCGCTCTTCCCCATGTTCAATTTATACCCAAAAAACCTGCCAAATTCCCCCAAGATCCGCATAACCTCCCCCATCCCCTTCAACGGATCCAAAATGTACAAAAGCAAATCGTCCACGTAGAGCGAGACCCGGTGCCCCCCCCCCCCCCCGAACCAGCCCCTGCCAGTTCCTCAAAGCCCTTAACGCCATGGCCTGTGGCTCTATAGCTAGAGCAAACAGTAACGGGGAGAGGGGGCACCCTTGCCTCGTTCCTCGATGTAATTTAAAATACCCCGACCTCAGCCGGTTCGTACGCACGCTCGCTACAGGCGCCTGGTAGAGCAACCGCACCCAGTCAATAAAGCCCTCTCCAAACCCAAATCTTCCCAGCGCCTCCCACAGGTACTCCCACTCCACACGATCAAAAGCCTTCTCCGCATCCATCGTGACTACCACCTCCGCCTCTCCTCTTTCTGAGGGCATCATAATAACAGTTAAAAGCCTCCGAACATTGGCCTTGAGTTGCCTGCCCTTAATGAATCCCGTCTGGTCTTCCCCTATCATCCCCGGACGCAGTCTTCTATCCTTGTGGCCAATATCTTAGCCAACAGCTTGGCATCCACATTCAAAAGCGAGATCGGCCTATATGACCCGCATTGCTCAGGGTCCTTTGCCCGTTTAAGAATAAGTGAAATCGAGGCCTGTGACATTGTCGGGGGGAGGATTCCCTTCTCTCTAGCCTCGTTAAATGTCCTCACCAGCAGTGGGCTCAATATCTCTGAGAACGTCTTATAAAGTTCCACCAGGTAGCCGTCCGGCCCCGGAGCTTTGCCCGACTGCATGCCCTCCAGCCCCTTGATAATTTCCTCTATCTCAATCGGGGCCCCCAGCCCCTCCACCAGGTCCTCCTCCACCTTCGGAAACCTCAACTGATCCACAAATTGCCTCATCCCCTCCACTCCAGCCTGGGGTTCTGACTCATATAATTTACTGTAAAATTCTTTTAAAACTTTGTTCAACCCCCCTGGGTCCAAGACCATGTTACCATCCCTATTCTTCACTCTACCAATCTCCCTGGTCGCCTCTCTCTTCCTAAGCTGTTGCGGCAACATCCTACTCGCCTTTTCCCCGTACTCACAAACTGCCCCCTTTACCTTCCTCAACTGTTCCACTGCTTTCCCTGTGGTCAACAACTCAAACTCCAGCTGTAACTTCCGCCGCTCCCTCAGGAACCCCGTGTCTGGGGCCGCCGCGTATCTCCTGTCCACTTGGAGTATCTCCTCCACTAATCTCTCCCTCTCCGCCCGTTCCCCCTTTTCCTTGTGGGACCGAATCAAAATTAGTTCCCCTCTAACAACTGCCTTCAGAGCTTCCCAAGCCGTCGCTGCAGATATCTCTCCCGTGTCATTTGTTTCCAGGTAGTTCTGGATGGACTTAGTCACCCGTCCGCAGACCGCTTCATCGGCTAGCAACCCCACATACAGTCTCCAAAACGGGCGTTGCCCTCTCTCCACACTAACCTGCAAATCCAACCAATGCGGGGCATGATCCGACACTGCAATTGCCGCGTATTACGTCCCCGCCACCTTCGGTATTAGCGCCCTGCTCAGAACAAAAAAGTCAATACGAGAGTAAACTTTATTGACGTGAGAAAAAAAAAGAAAACTCCTTTGCCCTCGGCCATGTAAATCTCCATGGGTCTATACCCCACATCTGTACCATAAAGCCCTTCAATTCCTTTGCCGCAGCCGGCCTCCTCCCTGACCTGGATATTGACCAGTCCAATTCCGGATCAATGACCGTGTTAAAGTCCCTCCCCATGATCAGGTTATGTGACTGTAAGTCCGGGATCTTACCAAGCACACGCCTCATAAATTCCACGTCGTCCCAGTTCGGAGCATATATGTTCACGAGCACCACTCGTACCCCCTCCAACCTTCCACTCACCATTATGTACCTACCCCCCTTATCTGACACAATTCTCCCAGCCTCAAATGCCACTCGCTTACTAATCAAAATTGCTACCTCCCTGGTCTTTGAGTCCAGCCCTGAGTGGAACACCTGGCTAACCCATCCCTTCCTCAATCTCGTCTGATCTATGACCTTTAGATGTGTCTCTTGTAGCATTGCCACGTCTGCCTTCAGCTCCCTTAGATGTGCGAACACGCGAGCCCTCTTGACCGGCCCATTCAGTCCTCTCACGTTCCACGTAATCAGCTTGGACGGGGGGCTTCCACCCCCCCACCCCCCACCCCCCCTGCCGACTAGCCATCACCCTTTTTAAGCCAGCCCTGAGCCCGCGCCCCCCGCTTCCCCGAGTACTCTCATGAGCAGCAGCCGTTCCCGACATCCCATTTATCCCCGATAATAGTTCATCCCCTGTCAGCAAAGCAGCCCCCCCCCCCAACTGCACCAGAAACCTCATCTCCCAGGTCAAGTACCAGTTTAACACTTGCTCACCCTCCACTGAGCTTCCGAGAGTCAGCTGATCCATGCTGACCCCGATAACCCCCACCTGCCGCCAAACAGTCTGTCTCCCTATTAGAACCTCTCCCCCCACATGAATAAACCTTTTAACAGCACCACATTCCTCAGTAAGTAAACGGCAGCAAAAAAAAAAGAAGAAATTAATATAAACCATTGAAGAGATCATCACTTAAAACAAAACCCTGTCTCCTGAAGAATAGCTCTAACTTCAAGACCCCCTCCCCCCGCATCAAATCCCTGCAAGACAAAGCACCCTCCAACCATCACCACAGCCCATTATTTCACCCAGAACGACATAAAATCTTTTTTTTTTAACAGTACAGTATTACGGACCACTGCTACAAAACTTCTCCGCAGCTTAAATGTCCTTTAAATCATCTCCAGCTTCTTTTCTTTAATGAATGTCCATACGTCATCCGGCGTCTCAAAATAAAATACCCGTTCCTCGTGCGTAACCCATAGCCGCACTGGGTACAGCATCCTGAACTTCACCCCCTTCTTGAAGAGGGTCGCCTTTGCCCGATTGAACCCAGCCCGTCTCTTGGCCAACTCCGCTCCCATGTCCTGATAAATACGTAACTCACAGTTCTCCCACTTGCTGCTCCGTTCTTTCTTGGCCCACCGCAAGACGTGTTCCTTATCCGTAAAACGGTGAAAACGTACCACCATGGACCTCGGCGGGTCATTCACCCTTGGCTTCCTTGCAAGGAAGGGGCCGAGGGAACGCCCCAGCCCCCATCAACTTCTCCAGCATGTCCGACACATAGGCCCTCGCATCCGATCCCTCACTGCCTTCAGGGAGGCCAACAATTCTGAGGTTCTGCCTCCTGGACCTATTCTCCAGGTCCTCCAGCTTCTCCTGCATCCTCTTCTGGCGGTTGTCCAACACCTCCACCTTGTTCACCAGCACGGTTATATAGTCCTCCCGGTCGGGTGACTTTTGTTCGATCTTCTGTATCGCTTTCCCCTGGGTCTCCTGATTCAAGACTACTTGATCAATCGAAGCCTTGATCGGGTCCAGCGTATCCTTTTTCAGCTTGGCGAAGCAATTCTCAAAAAAAGTCACCAGCTGCTCCGTCGACCACTGTGCCATCTCTCCTTGGCCCTTGCCCTCCGCCATGCTGTCCCCCAATACCAGCTCCGCTTGCTTCTCACTACCAGGACTGAGTCGTTCCACACGGCCAAGTCTGGTCCAATTCTCCATACACTGGAGAGGGAATCCTCCTTACTGTTGCACACTTCACCGATTTATCCAATAAAATCCAAAAGGTCCGAAAGTCCGTTACAGGCCGGAGCAATCGAATGTGCGACCTACTCCTCCATGGCCGAGGAATACATTTCTAAACTACAGAGAAGATGATTACTGGCTGCAAACAAAGAACTTGTGCTGTGAGGAAAGCATGCTAAACAACCACCATTTGAAGCAAAGACTTATCTTTTGACCTTCAATCTTCTTATTTTTACCCCTTTCCCCCCTCTGTGTTTATCTGCCTTGTGTGTGTGGGTAGAAGGTGAGACAGTTAAAAGGGTAGTAGGTTAGCTTGTCATTGTCCAGTTGTGTTTACTGCATAATTCATCATCGTTCTTGTTATAAATAAACAGTAATTGTGTTTCTACTTACACACCTGGTGACTGTAATTATTGGGGCAGCTAAGGACCAACGGCTTGGGGAATGTTTATAAGAATTATTGGTTAATTCATTTGTGTTGTGACTCCAAGACGCGTGGGGCTGGAATTGATGGCGCACTTGCCCAGGGCGTCGTAACACTATTGCAAATTTTATTGGCATAATCCCATATGCTATCAGTATTAGTTGCCAAGTCTCTTTTTTCCAAGACTGCAGGGTACTCCATATACTTACACAGGATCAGGAACACAAGGTATCATAAAACTTGCTAACGAACTGTTTAGACTTTGTAGAAATCAGAATTGTTTCCACCGGAGAAAAAGAAAAGTCCAAGTGCAAAGTTGCCTTGTTAAGGATGAAGTCAAAGTTTCAGATTCTTAAAAAAGGAGTGTCTCGGAATGTCAAATTGTTGGCATAGCTGCTCAAAGGCTGACAAGGAAGCACCAATGAACATATTTTCCAGTCTACAAATGCCTCTTATCCCTCCAAATATCTAATCCATGGTCCATAAGTCCTGGTAGGGGGTCCAGGCTGCCCTGGATGGGAGCGGAAGTCAATTTAAATCTCCCTTCTAATTGATGGATCATTCACTACGCCCTTAAAGCATTAATAATTATAGAATTTTTGGACCTAGCAACACCCGACCTGAAGTCCCCTTAAAATAACAAGATCTGTAAAGGATATACTGACAGGTCTGCTTTGATATTGAGTAAAATGGACTCATCATTACATTGTTCTCCTTCAAGACCTGAGCAAGACAGTAGGATTGGTGACATCTGTAAGGAATACAGCAATCTAGGCAAAACATTCGTCTTA
Organism: Scyliorhinus torazame; assembly: GCF_047496885.1. Taxonomy (NCBI): domain Eukaryota; kingdom Metazoa; phylum Chordata; class Chondrichthyes; order Carcharhiniformes; family Scyliorhinidae; genus Scyliorhinus; species Scyliorhinus torazame. The sequence continues at coordinate 135,114,871 of NC_092724.1, read as the reverse complement.
ATCAATGCAATTCTACCCAGCCATGATACTGGCAGGGATTTGAGTCAGATCTCGCCTAATAGGCAAATCAATTGAAGGAAATTAGCCCCGTAAAGGTGTTTGAAAAAGGGGGCAATTCTAACACCCAGATAAGGAGACGGGGACCATTTAAAAGGGAACTTACAAAGGGGATGTGATCTACCTCAACCCGCCCACCGGCATAGCCTCAGACTTTGTAAAGTTAGTCTTATAAACGGAGAAGGTACTAAATCTATCTACTACGTTGATAATAGTGGGAACTGAATTGTTCAGCTTTGATACAAGTAACAGCACATCATCAGCATAAAGCGCGATCTTATGCTGCTCCCACCAACAGTGCAGCCTAAATATCAAAGGATCCTGCCTAATAGCCTCTGCCAGAGGCTCCATGTCCAATGCAAACGGTAAGGGGGATAAAGGGCAGCCCTGCCTAGTTCCCCCTCTGGAGGCCAAAATTCGCACATCTATAACTATTCGTGAGCACTGCTGACAATGGCCTAGGATACAACACCTGAATCCACAACATATTCCTCACCCAGCCCAAATCTCCACAACATATAAAGCAAGTAATTCCATTACACCCTATCAAAAGCTTTCTCTGCATCTAGGGAAATGCCCGCTTTTGGAATCTTGGATCACATTCAGTGACCCTCTGACATTACTACTAGAAAAATTATCTTTTATGAACCCAGTCTGTTACTTCCTGAATGATCTCTTAAATGCCACACCAACACTTCAGACAACAATTTCAAATCAACATTCAGAAGCGAAATTAGCCTATAGGAAGCATATTCCTCCAGAGTCTTACCTGCTCTCAAAATCAGGGAAATATTTGCTTCCCAGCGAGTTGTTGGTAACAGACCTGTGACAAATGAATGGCATTACGTACCTATTAACGGATCTATTAACAGGTCCTTAAATTCCCGATAAAATGCTCATCCAAAACCATCCAGCCCAAGGGCTTTGCCCGGCAGGAACTCCCTCATGGCCATAGGCACCTCTCTTTTAGAGATAGGAGCATTAAGGACCAATCGTTGACCCTCTGAAGCTCAAGGGAAGAGAAGAAGTGCTCCTTACATGAGAATTCATCTCCAGATTGGCCCAATTTATACAGTTCGGCATAAAAATCCCTAAATGCCCCATTAATGTCTTTGATTTTAGTCTACTACACCTAGAATCACGCACAGCTGGTATAGTCCTAGAATCAGCCCTCTTCTTAGTCAAAAAAGGCAAGTATTTACTCGGCTTGTTCCTGAACTTGTACAGTTTTTGCTTCACAAATTTTAACTCCTCTCGGTCCGCAAGGAATCAAGAGCCACCCAAGCTGTGTTAACCTCTTAACTGCCTGTTAGGATTCCTCCTATATCCTTCCTCCACTTTGGCCAATTTAGCCTCCAACTGGCATTGGCTTTCCATCATTCAATGCCTTTTGTTAACTGTATAAGAAATAACCAACCCCCGAACATAAGCCTTGCGGGTCTTCCACAAAAGATACGGGGTCACATCAGAAAGGGAATTGACAGAGTAAAAAAGCTCAAACTCTTTCTTAATGGGAGGGGGAAGCAAGCCCTCGAGTAAAAACTCCAGGAAGACAGGAGCATGGCCAGAGAACACAACTATACCTGTAGTTTAGGAGGATACCAAATGTAAGATTGCTCTAGGTATAAAGAAACAGTTGATTCTAGTGTGACGTTGATGATAAGTAAATTCTTTATCACTAGGATGTAAAATCCTCCACACGTCTACGTATCCCACCTCCTCACATACTAATGCCATCCCACTGTCTGTAGGGTGGGGTGATTTCTGGTTACAGGGAGCTTTTCCATAAAGGGGTTCAAATGACAATTAAAAGTCCTTCAAAGGAATTGGTCGAAGCCAAAATTGTGCTTTTTGATTATCGACGACTGTGCAGGTTGGGTATCTTGCTGTTTAGCTGCTGCTGGCCTAAATGAGCTCCATTTGTGTTTCAGAGATCGGGACTATGATGATATGGATGAGGCAGACCCTTTTAATCCTCAGGCTCGTCGCATAGCAGCTCATAACCCAACCCGAGGCCAGCTACGCAGTTTTTGTAGTTACACCAGTAGTTTGGGCAGTCAGACCAGCCTCCAGCCGCCTGCAAACACGACCACCACTGAAACAGCAACCACAGCACCTGCGCCTGAGTATATGTAAGTACGGTGACAGAACAAACTCCGGCTGTATCTATTATCCTAAGCTCCAATTCATTCACCCGGTTAAATACACATTCAGACTTCATTCTAATACTATATTGTGCAGTGTTTTGTCATAATTGAGATTACCTGTCCACCATGAGTTAGGTTACAAGGTGCAATTTTAGTAGCAAGTTTATTTCATAGCTCAATATGCACAAAGAGTGAACTGGATAGAAAAACTAAATAAAACAGCAGTCAATCCAAATTAAAACTATTGTCTACTGAAGCAGAAGTTGGCTTCCAGTACTACTGTGAAGAAATGTATTGTTTGACTTAAAAGGTTTTGCACCAGCAAAACAAAGAGATCTACTTGATCTGATCATTATCAACGCTGCAATGTTGCTGTGTGTGACTGTATGAATGATCTTATACTGGGAATTAAATATCTGAAGAATTAGGATTCTTAATCATTTCAGGTTGAGATGACAATCAATCTTATTGATTGATGAAAACTGTAATGACTAAAGTTTACTGTTACATTTTCTACGTGGTTAGTGCATATTGCAGCAGATTATATCCAACAATTCTGTAAAGGTTGTTGTTCCAGGAGCCATAAGTGGCAGTGTGACTGGCTATTTTTACATTAACTGTGAAAATTAGTGGCTGCCGTTCTTAATTTTCATTTTCTGACACAGGAATAACACGGTGCTATTTGGTGGAAACCCTCGCTACGAAAATGTTCCGCTGATTGGAAGAAATTCACCTCCACCTTCGGTACGTTGGGCATTTGGGACCGAGTCGTTTTTATGACCCACATTACAATTCTCTTCTTCGCTTTTCCTCCTTGGTCCAGATGACCGGCTCCTTTTGGCTGTTTATCTGATCATTATAACACTGTTAGGATAATATCTTAACAAATTGGTACCTCCAAAACAATATGCCATTTTTCTACCATCCATAATTGCAAGTACATAACTGAACTGTGAAAGTCTGATTTGCATATGGTCCGCTTGACCATAAAAATACCGTACCGAGAGCAAGTTCACTCTGTGTAGGCTGTTCTGAATAGTAACAGCAGTGAAATGATCAGTGAGTACACTTGCAGGTAGATGTGTTCAGAGGAAAGGGGAGGGTGAAGTGACAAATATGGCCAGACAGATCACCATTGTGCAGCACGTCTGACTCACCTCTTAAATGATGCAGGGATAAAATCATAATGGCCTAAACAAACACTACCCCCACCTCTGACTGGGTCCTCTAATTCCAGTAGGGTTAATATAAAGTCAGTTCTGACGAATACGGATCTCTCAATTCCTAGCTGTGATCAGTCTGTCTCTATCAAGGTTGTTATGGGGTTGGTGTACAATGATTGAAGCAACATCCTTGACTGGGGAGGGCCATGTTTCCAAATTTCCCATCTTGAAAGTGCACCTAAGTAGAAAATGTACTGTCTGTGATTGAATTGTTTACTGATACTCACTGTACAGGTTCAAGCATTAATGATTTGACATTTGGTTGAGGTGGCAGAAGTCATGGACCAGGTAAATTACTGTGTTCGAACAAGACTAAGGATAGGGAAAGATCCCACTCCCTTTTCTTGAAAATTATACTTTTGTATTTGCTGGCTTGCAGCTTTATCACAAGGGCATTTTCAGCAAAACTAATGATTATTCCTTTTATACATCAGTTGACTCTCATTGGAGGGAATTTTAAAAACATGAGTAAAGAAAGCAACATGTAATTTTAAAATATAATTTAAGATAAAGCAGATCTACCAATTGTTATTAAGTGTTTTGCTTCCAAAGCACTGGATCGCAGGAATGATAATGAAATTATTTCCTGTAATGACATAATTTAATTTGAATATGAACTTTCATATTTAAAATTGGACATATTAAATGCTTGACAGTTGACTTTTAATTTGTTTACTTTTGTAGATTTGCTCAACAACACATTGCACAACAAAATTAAATAATTTCAAAGTGAACGTTCATCACAAATGTTTATTCAAGAAAGGAATCCTTCTCCATGTAATACAACATTTCTGCCAGTAAATGGCACTGTTGTGTTGATGTATTGTTACCCGATAGTAGCTGTCATTGGTGCTCCTTGCAGTTATGGGAGTCAATTACTTTGAGGAGTTTCAGTTTAATTTTGAGGCTTCCTCAAAAAGATTATAATAGATTCATCTGAATATTTGTATTGGTAAACTACTTCCTAATCCCAATTAGAATATGTTGGCCCATTTCACTGATCTGTGTTGTGTTACCCTGTCTTTCTGACATGATTTTTCCATATCCTGATATTTGACCAGTGAGGGCGGGAAGGGGTAGGTGGTGGTATACGGTAGTGTAAGAAGAAGTGAAGAAAAGAAGTGAATACCCAATTTACATAGCTGACCACACTAATGTGGAATTCCAGAACAATCCAAATGTAGTAAGTAGGACTAATCGGTAGCTCTTTTGGAGAGACAGCACAGGCACAACATTCTAAGTGGCTGCCTCTGTGCTGTATAATTCTTTAACACAATGATGTGCTGCTCTTAACTAGGCAAAATGGAAACGAAAGCAAAATGCATCCACTGATGGAAGAAATATTTATCGGAATGCAATATATCCATGTGTGCCATGCATTTCCTTTAACGACTAGCTGTAGAACGTTGCCACAGACCTAGAAACCAGTTGATTGCTAAACCTTCCTTCCTTTTGGTGAATATTGCAAGTTTGAGGGAGGAAAAGCATCCTTAAAGCCTAGATGGGTACTTATGTATGCCATATGAAGGTTGGAGACTGGATTAGGGTGCACGGTTACATTTTGGTAGGGTCCACAAGGCTGAGAATCCCATTGTAACAAAGTCACATCAATCTTGAGTAAAAGCAAAATACTGCAGATGCTGGAAACCTGAAATAAAAATATAAAACATCTGTGGAGTGAGAAACAGAGTTAATGTTTCAACAGGTACTGCCAGACCTGCTGGTTTTTCCCAACATTCCCTGTTTTTATATCACATCAGCCTTCAGTTTGTCAACTACCTTTTTAAATCACAGGCAGAGAGCAAAACTGGATCTGAATCCAGTTCTTCATCAGGTCCCTGAATTTTGGCTGTATCATTGTCAGCTCTAGATTGGTCCCATACAGTGAACTTACTGTACAGTTGCTTACACATGTATAAGTCCTATTTTGTACAAAACTCTGCTTTGCATATTTGAGAAGTATCTTTTTAGTTGGAGCAAGATTTTTTTTTCTCTAACAACAGAATTTTCCTAATGGTAAGTTAAAGATGTTTTCAAATGATCTTTCATCTTTAAGATTGAGGAATACTCCATCGCTCAAATTAAAGCTGCATTGTTACTGGCTGTGCTGTATTACTACTGGTTATAAACCAATATTTCATCTTTTCTTTTGACTGAGTTTTGGAGCTGAAATAAGAGTGATTTAAAACAGTAAGTTTTCAACATTTGTGAATTTGAGTATGTTTTATCACGTTTTGTTTCATTTCCATCCTGTTGTCATTTGATATTCTTTGAAACTAATGTCCTGTGCTTCTTTTGTTCCATTGTTTGGCTATTTGTTGGTTTCATTGTTTTCAACCTATTTAATAAGGAGAAGCAAAACGTTTGAATTCAGCATGCACATTTGTATATGGCTTTGGATCATCATAATTTTTATTTTAATCCCTTATTCAGACACCCTCTCATACACCATAGAAACCTGGCCAATCTTGTTTTGATTCTTGGAGTTCTTATTTTTGAGTTCTTTGATTTCCTCGCCGCACATTGACAACTGAAATCAAGATTGCTCAACAGTTAATCTTTCTCCTTTCCCAAGTTTGGGAAAGTTCTCTTAATTCTTAACATTACAATTAGGTTCTGCAGCTTTTTTTCACGAGTTTCAGGAGAGTTGAGTATGGTTTTAGCTTTATTATTAACACAGAATTTAACATCTGAGGAAAGAAAAGAGCTTTTCAATTAAGTTAAACAATTCTTTGGGATATGGTCCCCTGGAAGGCTGTTTTTTTTTAGTTCAGGCGGGCAGCATGTCGGTGCAGGCTTGGAGGGCTGAAGGGCCTGTTCCTGTGCTGTAATTTTCTTTGTTTAAAAAATAAGGTCTTTGGGCTTATTTTCACATTTACTTCTAAACTTTCAATTAGGCAAAATCCACACACAGGTCAAATGCCACTTGTTTTTTTTAATTAAATATTTTATTGAAAATTTTTGGTCAACCAACACAGTACATTGTGCATCCTTTACACAATATTATAACAACACAAATAACAATGACCTATTTTATAAACAAAAAATGAATAAATAATAAATAACAAAAATGAAAACTAGCCCTAATTGGCAACTGCCTTATCACAAGTAACACTCTCCAAAAATATAATTTAACAGTCCAATATATAATTATCTGTAGCAACGACCTATACATACTATACAGTATATATTAACAACCCTGAGAGTCCTTCTGGTTCCTCCTTCTTCTTTCCCCCCCCCCCCCCCCCCCCCCCCGCTCCTGGGCTGCTGCTGCTGCTTTCTTTTTCCCATTCCGTCTATCTTTCTGCGAGGTGTTCGACGAACGGTTGCCACCGCCTGGTGAACCCTTGAGCCGACCCCCTTAGGACGAACTTAATCCGCTCTAGCTCTCTAGCTTTATAAACCCCGCCATGTCATTTATCCAGGTCTCCACCCCCGGGGGCTTGGCTTCTTTCCACATTAGCAATATCCTGCGCCGGGCTACTAGGGACGCAAAGGCCAAAACGTCGGCCTCTCTCGCCTCCTGCACTCCCGGCTCTTGTGCAACCCCAAATATAGCCAACCCCCAGCTTGGTTCGACCCAGACCCCTACTACTTTTGAAAGCACCTTTGTCACCCCCATCCAAAACCCCTGTAGTGCCGGGCATGACCAAAACATATGGGTATGATTCGCTGGGCTTCTCGAGCACCTCGCACACCTATCCTCCACCCCAAAAAATTTACTGAGCCGTGCTCCAGTCATATGTGCCCTGTGTAATACCTTAAACTGAATCAGGCTTAGCCTGGCACACGAGGACGACGAGTTTACCCTGCTTAGGGCATCTGCCCACAGCCCCTCCTCGATCTCCTCCCCCAGCTCTTCTTCCCATTTCCCTTTTAGTTCATCTACCATAGTCTCCCCTTCGTCCCTCATTTCCCTATATATATCTGACACCTTACCATCCCCCACCCATGTCTTTGAGATCACTCTGTCCAGCACCTCTTGTGTCGGGAGCTGCGGGAATTCCCTCACCTGTTGCCTCGCAAAAGCCCTCAGTTGCATATACCTGAATGCATTCCCTTGGGGCAACCCATATTTCTCGGTCAGCGCTCCCAGACTCACGAACTTCCCATCCACAAACAGATCTTTCAGTTGCGTTATTCCTGCTCTTTGCCACATTCCATATCCCCCATCCATTCCCCCCGGGGAAAACCTATGGTTGTTTCTTATCGGGGACCCCCCCAAGGCTCCAGTCTTTCCCCTATGCCGTCTCCACTGTCCCCAAATCTTCAGTGTAGCCACCACCACCGGGCTTGTGGTGTAGTTCCTCGGTGAGAACGGCAATGGGGCTGTCACCATAGCCTGTAGGCTAGTCCCCCTACAGGACGCCCTCTCTAATCTCTTCCACGCCGCTCCCTCCTCCTCTCCCATCCACTTACTCACCATTGAAATATTAGTGGCCCAATAATACTCACTTAGGCTCGGTAGTGCCAGCCCCCCCCTATCCCTGCTACGCTGTAAGAATCCCTTCCTCACTCTCGGGGTCTTCCCGGCCCACACAAAACCCATGATGCTCTTTTCAATCCTTTTAAAAAAAGCCTTCGTGATCACCACCGGGAGGCACTGAAACACAAAGAGGAATCTCGGGAGGACCACCATCTTAACCGCCTGCACCCTCCCTGCCATTGACAGGGATACCATATCCCATCTCTTGAAATCCTCCTCCACCTGTTCCACCAACCGCGTTAAATTTAACCTATGCAATGTGCCCCAATTCTTAGCTATCTGGATCCCCAGGTAACGAAAGTCCCTTGTTACCTTCCTCAACGGTAGGTCCTCTATTTCTCTACTCTGCTCCCCTGGATGCACCACAAACAACTCACTTTTCCCCATGTTCAATTTATACCCTGAAAAATCCCCAAACTCCCCAAGTATCCGCATTATGTCTGGCATCCCCTCCGCCGGGTCCGCCACGTATAGTAGCAAATCGTCCGCATACAAAGATACCCGGTGCTCTTCTCCTCCCCTAAGTACTCCCCTCCACTTCTTGGAACCCCTCAACTCTATCGCCAGGGGCTCAATCGCCAGTGCAAACAATAATGGGGACAGAGGGCTTCCCTGCCTTGTCCCTCTATGGAGCCGAAAATATGCAGATCCCCGTCCATTCGTGACCACGCTCGCCACTGGGGCCCTATACAACAGCTGCACCCATCTAACATACCCCTCTCCAAAACCAAATCTCCTCAACACCTCCCACAAATAATCCCACTCCACTCTATCAAATGCTTTCTCGGCATCCATCGCCACTACTATCTCCGTTTCTCCCTCTGGTGGGGCCATCATCATTACCCCTAACAACCTCCGTATATTCGTGTTCAGCTGTCTCCCCTTCACAAACCCAGTTTGGTCCTCGTGGACCACCCCCGGGACACATTCCTCTATTCTCATTGCCATTACCTTGGCCAGGACCTTGGCATCTACATTTAGGAGGGAAATAGGTCTATAGGACCCGCATTGTAGCGGGTCCTTTTCCTTCTTTAAGAGAAGCGATATTGTTGCTTCAGACATAGTCGGGGGCAGTTGTCCCCTTTCCTTTGCCTCATTAAAGGTCCCCGTCAGTACCGGGGCGAGCAAGTCCACATATTTTCTATAGAATTCGACTGGGAATCCATCCGGTCCCGGGGCCTTTCCCGCCTGCATGCTCCTAATTCCTTTCATCACTTCTTCTACCTCGATCTGTGCTCCCAGTCCCACCCTTTCCTGCTCTTCCACCTTGGGAAATTCCAGCCGATCCAAGAAGCCCATCATTCTCTCCCTCCCATCCGGGGGTTGAGCTTCATATAATTTTTTATAAAATGTCTTGAACACTCCATTCACTCTCTCCGCTCCCCGCTCCATCTCTCCTTCCTCATCCCTCACTCCCTCTATTTCCCTCGCTGCTCCCCTTTTCCTCAATTGGTGTGCCAGCAACCTGCTCGCCTTCTCCCCATATTCGTACTGTACACCCTGTGCCTTCCTCCATTGTGCCTCTGCAGTGCCTGTAGTCAGCAAGTCAAATTCTACATGTAGCCTTTGCCTTTCCCTGTACAGTCCCTCTTCCGGTGCTTCCGCATATTGTCTGTCCACCCTCAAAAGTTCTTGCAGCAACCGCTCCCGTTCCTTACTCTCCTGCTTCCCTTTATGTGCCCTTATTGATATCAGCTCCCCTCTAACCACCGCCTTCAACGCCTCCCAGACCACTCCCACCTGGACCTCCCCATTATCATTGAGTTCCAAGTACTTTTCAATGCACCCCTTCACCCTTAGACACACACCCTCATCTGCCATTAGTCCCATGTCCATTCTCCAGGGTGGGCGCCCTCCTGTTTCCTCCCCTATCTCCAAGTCCACCCAGTGTGGAGCGTGATCCGAAATGGCTATAGCCGTATACTCCGTTCCCCTCACCTTCGGGATCAATGCCCTACCCAGCACAAAAAAGTCTATTCGCGAGTAGACTTTATGGACATAGGAGAAAAACGAGAACTCCTTACTCCTAGGTCTGCTAAATCTCCACGGGTCTACACCTCCCATCTGCTCCATAAAATCTTTAAGTACCTTGGCTGCTGCCGGCCTCCTTCCAGTCCTGGACTTCGACCTATCCAGCCCTGGTTCCAACACCGTATTAAAATCTCCCCCCATTATCAGCTTTCCCATCTCTAGGTCCGGAATGCGTCCTAGCATCCGCCTCATAAAATTGGCATCATCCCAGTTCGGGGCATATACGTTTACCAAAACCACCGTCTCCCCCTGTAGTTTGCCACTCACCATCACGTATCTGCCCCCGTTATCCGCCACTATAGTCTTTGCCTCGAACATTACCCGCTTCCCCACTAATATAGCCACCCCCCTGTTTTTCGCATCTAGCCCCGAATGGAACACCTGCCCCACCCATCCTTTGCGTAGCCTGACCTGGTCTATCAGTTTCAGGTGCGTTTCCTGTAACATATCCACATCTGCCTTAAGTTTCTTAAGGTGTGCGAGTACCCGTGCCCTCTTTATCGGCCCGTTCAGCCCTCTCACGTTCCACGTGATCAGCCGAGTTGGGGGGCTTCCTACCCCCCCACCTTGTCGATTAGCCATCACCTTTTTCCAGCTCCTCACCCGGTTCCCACGCAGCTGTATCTCCCCCAGGCGGTGCCCCCCCGCCCATCCTCTCCCATACCAGCTCCCCCCTCTCCCCAGCAGCAGCAACCCAGTAATTCCCCCTCCCACCCCCCCCCGCTAGATCCCCCGCTAGCGTAATTACTCCCCCCATGTTGCTCCCAGAAGTCAGCAAACTCTGGCTGACCTCGGCTTCCCCCCGTGACCTCGGCTCGCACCGTGCGACGCCCCCTCCTTCCTGCTTCTCTATTCCCGCCATGATTATCATAGCGCGGGAACCAAGCCCGCGCTTCTCCCTTGGCCCCGCCCCCAATGGCCAACGCCCTATCTCCTCCACCTCCCCTCCTCCCCCCATCGCCACCTGTGGGAGCGAGAAAAGTTACCACATCGCAGGATTAGTACATAAAACCCCTCTTTGCCCCCCACATTCGCCCCACCACTTTGTTCGAACGTTCTTTTTAATAACCCGCTCATTCCAGTTTTTCTTCCACAATAAAAGTCCACGCTTCATCCGCCGTCTCAAAGTAGTGGTGCCTCCCTCGATATGTGACCCACAGTCTTGCCGGTTGCAGCATTCCAAATTTTATCTTCTTTTTATGAAGCACCGCCTTGGCCCGATTAAAGCTCGCCCTCCTTCTCGCCACCTCCGCACTCCAGTCTTGATAAACGCGGATCACCGCGTTCTCCCATTTACTGCTCCGAGTTTTCTTCGCCCATCTAAGGACCATTTCTCTATCCTTAAAACGGAGGAATCTCACCACTATGGCTCTGGGAATTTCTCCTGCTCTCGGTCCTCGCGCCATCACTCGGTATGCTCCCTCCACCTCCAACGGACCCGTCGGGGCCTCCGCTCCCATTAACGAGTGCAGCATCGTGCTCACATATGCCCCGACGTCCGCTCCCTCCACACCTTCAGGAAGACCAAGAATCCTCAGGTTGTTCCTCCTTGCGTTGTTTTCCAGTGCCTCCAACCTTTCCACACATCGTTTCTGATGTGCCTCCTGCGTCTCCGTCTTCACCACCAGGCCCTGTATATCGTCCTCATTCTCGGCTGCCTTTGCCTTCACGACCCGAAGCTCCCGCTCCTGGGTCTTTTGTTCCTCCTTTAGCCCTTCGATCGCCTGTAGTATCGGGGCCAACAGCTCTTTCTTCATTTCCTTTTTGATCTCTTCCACACAGCATTTCAAGAACTCTTGTTGTTCAGGGCCCCATGTTAAACTGCCACCTTCCGACGCCATCTTGGTTTTTGCTTGCCTTCCTTGCCGCTGTTCTAAAGGATCCACTGCAATCCGGCCACTTTCTCCTCCTTTTTCCATCCGTATCCAGGGGGGATTCCCTTCTGGTTTACCGCACAGTGTTTTTAGCCGTCAAAATTGCCGTTGGGGCTCCTATCAAGAGCCCAAAAGTCCGTTTCACAGGGAGCTGCCGAAACGTGCGACTCAGCTGGTCATCGCCGCACCCGGAAGTCCCCCAAATGCCACTTGTTAATACGGTTAACACTTAGTGGCTTACAGGTTTATTCATAAAGTCCTTGGGAGAGAAGCTTTCAGAAGTCTGTCTGATAAACACACCACCTTTCCTCAGAAAATCAGAGCATAACTGTAGTGTAGCAACTAGGGGATTTTCACAGTAACTTCATTGCATTGTTAATGTAAACCTACTTGTGACACTAAAAGATTATCAGTACTAAAATGAAACTGAAAACAACATATACAGGGCAGGGCTGAAAATGAAACTAAAAACCAGCCCCAGCCCCTCATAAGTGAAATCCCAGCCTGCCTAGCTGTGTTAGTCCCTTAATCACAGATTTGTCAGACATCTGGATACCTTAACCTAAATTACTTTAATAACATTACTGCAACAGACGCACAACACTATATGTATAATATATATATATAAATTTCCTACATTCATTCCAATAAACAATAATAGTGCAATTGCATCGAATGTCGTACAGAAACGCCACACACAGCCCAAAGAAAACCTTTAATCTGGCCTTGGTTTTGGGAACACCATGCCTGTCTCAGGCCTTGGAACTCACTGATTCATCATGGTTTTAATTTGGGCCTCCTGTGTTACTGCACCTCCCTGTTTATCCAACACTCTGACACCTTGCTCTACTCCTTGGCCATGCCACATTTTCTGGTTTCAAACCATTCCCAGGCCTGTAACATGGATTGTCTTTGAGCAATACTAGGGGAAAGCAATATTCCTTTTCAGATTATTTGGTGAATCTTTGGCTTGTTTCACAATCACCATGTAGTATTCAGTCAAGTATAGATTGATGTTCAGCCAATTATAAATATTAATTCATTACCAGCTAAAAAAATTGCTTCAACTGAAAATAACTCCGATACATTTTCAGAAATATTACACTTTTGAAGAACCTTGATTAGAAGGACAATTTTGAAATTAGCTTGTTCTGCCTTGATTGAAAGCTTTATAAAAGCATTAGTTAGGAACAATATGCCCATCTTTTAGAGATGATGACTGAAAGCTTCCAGAAACACTGACTTGCTGTAAAGGAATTTGTTAGCTAGCCATTAACATAAGTGGGACTTTATTGCCTTGATCATGTCCATCTTGCTTCACTTTAAGCAAGCCATACGATGTGAGGAAGAATTTTTTTTCAAGAAAAGTACGTCATGTGGTTATAAACATTCATTAGACTGGTTTGGAAAAAATTGCAACCATGGCTCAATATTATCCTCTAAAATATTGTTGCATATCAACAGTTTGCTTCTCTTTATTATTTATTGTATACATATGCTTAATTTCTTATATCCCTTTTTATATTTTGAACAAACCTTTTGTCTGTTTTATAAATCTCCCCAGTGAAGACTGCACATTATACATTGCTGACCATCTGGAGTGTGGCGTGATGGCCAACCTTGTCAGAAATCTAGATGTCGCATTTCTTCCAAAAGGTCATAAGATCTTGGCCGGAATTCTCCGGTCGCTGCAATTCAATTTTCCCATCACAGCATACCCCCGCCTACGGGTTTCGCAGCAACGTGGGATGTTTACAGTGGGAAATCCCATTGACAAGCGGTGTGAAGATAGAATCCCACCGCCAGCGAACGGCGCGCGGCTGAGAAACATGCGGCTGCCAGACCAGAGAATCCCATCCCTTGTCTAAAACTTGCCTGCCCCTGGGTTGTCTTGCTTGGAATTCAGACAACTTTCGTGATGGAGTGTCAGAAGTAACAGCTGGGCATTTGCTTAATTGTATTCTATAATCTGCCACCTGGAGTGGAGGAGTATTAGCAGTAATTATGTGTTAATCCGTTTTTCCAGTCTTGCTGTTTGGTGATAGCAGATTACAAGGTGGTGAACAACGTTGAGGAAATCAATTTTTCCCCATTGTTTCTCCTTTAGTCACCATTCCTAAAACACGTTAACCGAGCTGCTTTGTGACTTGTTTAATTCATTTTCCTCTCACTCTCACAACAAGCATCACGTGCACCACGAATTGTATGTTTTTAACATCTTTGGGCAAGTGTTCCATTTTTTTGTTGCTCTCACTCAAACTGAAAATATTCTCAACTTTTTGACTAATGCCTGCTTGATATCAGTTTGCTGCTCGTGTCTCTGCTAACGTATAGACAAGTAGAAAATCAATCTCTGAAGTACTGAACCACCAAGCTTTCACTGGTCTTCTTGGCCCTGTCCATGCACACTTGAATCTCCCATCATTATTGAAAGCCATTAACGCCTACTTTTCTTTGGGCAAACAGACAGGCCATCTCTTCCTGATAGATTATTAAATGAAGCAATAAACCTATTCACAGTATAAACTACAGGAGAATTGCTGGAATTTCAACATGAAAGTTGATAATTTCCTAATTTAATCTGAGGACCTGCCAAAAATGTGAATGTACAAAATAATTTTTAAAAACTATATCTTTGTACAGTTCTAACTTTCAATATAATTACTAGCTAACCTGTCACTCAAACATCCAAATAACTGCAAAATGTTCTATAATCGACCTTGTGTTTCTTGTGCAAAATTGAGCTTACATGATCAATGGGTGCGATTCTCCCAAAGGGGAACAAAGTCCCCTCGCGAGCACGTTTTGCAGCGTGTTTCCTGGCGCTCGCAGTGCCGAGAAACACATGGCTATTCAATAAGGGGCGTGAACGGGGAACGTGCGGCTGAGGCCGCACATAGCATCGTTTTGTACAGGGGGAAGCTCCACTCACTGGAATTCCCCAGCCCCCCTCAGTCCGAACGCACTATGGGAGGGTCCCCAACCCTCCCGCACCCCCTCCCAACACCCATGCTGGGCAACCCCGATGCCACACGTGCAACCTGGCACAATGGCAGTGCTCGTGCCAGCTGGCAATGCCACCTGGGCACTTCCAGGGTGTCCAGGTGGAGCCAGCAATGCCAGGGCACCACCCTGCCCAAAGAGTATGCAGCTGGGGCCTTCAATCCCCTGGGAGACCCTCACGAGTGCCATTCCATCTGGTCCCCGTTTCTGGGGACCAGTCCTGAACAGAGATCGCCCGAGGTCCACGAGGTGAAGGGATTGAATCCTAAAGCCTCAGGTACTTCCGGAATCTGCACATTAGAGAAGGGCTTACGGCCTCGCTCTAATATGCAGATTAGCCAAGAAATGATGGCCGGGATTTATATCATAACATCTCGCGAGTTCACGTTGAATCTCGTGAGGCGTGGCGAGTTGGATAGATCCCGGGAGCGGGCCACCCGGCTTTCATCGGCCATGCTTGGAGCTGCTTACCGGGCGCAGTGTGGCCATTGGATTGTGCCCTAAATTAATTTATTTGTCATATCATTGGAGCTAAGCCTCGAATACCACAATCATTTGTATTTCGTTTTCTTTTTGTTGTGTTTCCACACCCGACTATCAGCTTGATTCTATCAAATAGCTAACCAGCAGTACAATTATAGTAAAACAAGATATTTATTTGCACCTTCCTTGAACCATCACTAGTGGAATGCTTTACTCTCATCCATTCACCAACCCAGAATGGTTTATAATACAGCTGTCTTTTGACTTCGTTCTGCGCTCCCTGAATTCAAAAATGTGCTTGTATTACTCTGTGTTGCTTATGTCATTGTTTCTCTGTAGATGAGTCCCACAAAATGGCTATTTGAGATTGCAGTACTATTTCTTTGTGTTTTTCTGAGTTTGAATTTGTTACTCAAGATGTTGAACTGAAAGGTTTCCTTACTGAGCCTTTTTTTCCCCCCTTCTAGTACTCCCCCAGTATGAGAGCCACCTACCTTGCAGTGAGTGAAGAACCTACCAGAATTTATGGAAATATATTTCCTGTTTAACAATTACGCTATCCTTCATAACGGAGTTCAAGATTCTTTACTGCCAGCTAAAAAGAAGTATCACTATACTAAAAAAAGTTGTTTTGGCTAGAACTCTCTCCCATTCTTCGAAGTTTGAAGTGATAATCACCACATGGGAGCAATAGAGAATTGTTGAAGATTGATGCTGTCCATCTATCAAATGGATTTTCTGATTCATAGTGTTCAAAACAACTGTTAAACTGAATGCGTGAAGCTACATCTGAAAATATTGCATTGTTTTAAGTGGCATTCTTACTGGAGGCTGGTATATAATTGGTATGTGCTAAGGAATTGAATTGTAATTAGAATCTGACGTAAGAAGTGCCTTGTCAAGCAGACAGATTTTTTAAAAATGGTTTAAAATTGAACTTAACATCCAAGGTGCCTAACTCTCAATTGGATGTGAAATTGATTCTAGGATTTGTGAATCACCTGAACATTAACTGCATATAACTGTTAGAACGGCGCTTCATGTTATTCTTGACATTCTTGGAACTGGCTCTTGCCGAAAACTATGTTGGGGTGGGTGAAAAATCGGAATTATTTGTTTTACAAAAAAAAAATTCAACCCTCCGCGCATGATGGTTTCTTTCCGACATTGAGTTATCTGCTCTGAATTTTGTTCAGAGTAATTTAAGTGCTCAATCCCATTTCATACTTGATCGCTGCTTCCAAACTCCCACCTGAGCCACTTGTAATAGTTATGACAGACACCGGCACTATATATAAACTATAGTTTGTGATTGGCAACATCATATTTCAATTTGCTCGCATAACATCCAACTGGCTTCTTTCTAATACAGTAACCAAATTCATGGTCAGATATTTAGTAAGTTCCAGATTTAAATTGTCACATTGTAAAATGTTCTGATAGTTATTCTTCTATGAAATAACTTGACAATATTTCACCAACTTGAATGATCTGATACTTGGTATGATAACCATTTATAGATTCCTTCTTCCAGGTCTTATCTCCCCTCTGGAGCTGCAGTGTTTGCTGCTTCCTGCATATTACACTTGGGCAAAAACAGAGGCCTCCTCAATTGTACCATGTGGAGAAACCTTGCGTTGCACTATATTTTACAATTAAAGGAGCAGCTATGATTTCAAATATTACATGTACTCCAGTGAAGTGGTTGCGGATGTAATTTGCTTCCATAAATTAAGAAAATCTAGCTTGTTTATAGAATCTTCATCCATATTCCTAAGGGCATGTCTCATGAGCATTTTCTCCTCACCAGTTGTGTGCCTGTATTTCAGTGATTTATCTGTAAGTAGCAATACCTTTTTGAGCAAATGTTGTGTAATCTGATTGTAATCCGGTCTATTTTGGGTTAAGCCAAAAAAGGACTCTTTTAACATTCTGTGGAACAAAGTAGGTATTTGTGATCTACTTTGAGCATGTGAAATGAATGAAATGAAATGAATGAAAATCGCTTATTGTCACAAGTCGGCTTCAAATGAAGTTACTGTGAAACGCCCCTAGTCACCACATTCCGGCGCCTGTTCGGGGAGGCTGGTACGGGAATTGAACCGTGCTGCTGACCTGCCTTGGTCTGCTTTCAAAGCCAGCGATTTAGCCCTGTGCTAAATGTATTATAAATTCATTCTGTGCATTTCACAGAATACATTGACCATGTGATATGACAAAGGGTTATATACAAAAGGCAATTATTGGTGAAGATTGCCAAGTTAGAATTGTGGAAAGTTTAATGACATTTTCAAGAGGGCTATATAATATTTTCAAATAGCTAATACCTTTGAATAGTAAATTCCAAATCATTCTCTCAAAATATACAGCAAATTACAGCAGGTAACCTATATGTTTCAACATAAAATGAAGTGGATTCTGAACCAAACCAATAGAAAAGATCATGAAAATTTAAAAATATGCTGTGTTCCAGTTTCTAATCAGAATGAAGGAACTGATGCTGTTTTGGCTTTTCCAAGCAAATCATTAATGCTTTTTCAGTCATTCCAAAAATAATTCAAAATTTCTCACAAATAGTCATAAATTCTTAAATTACCACAAAATACCACTGGTAACAGTGAGAACAGTTGAAAGATTAAAATGAATGCCATAATAGCATGCTGCCTGAGAAAGCTCCTTGAATTCAAACCAGTTCAGCCAACGATAATGGTCATGTGAATATAATGTTGTTTTAATTGTAATGTATTTTTGGTTTTATTATATAGTGTTTGTGACAGTTAATTTAGGTGTTTTGTTACTGTGCCAACAATAATCGTAGGGGTACCGTATGATTCCAACATGTGGAAGGACTGCAGTACAAAAAAAGTTGTTTTTTTTAAAGTCCATTTGGTTAATTCTTTTATCAAGTTAGCCCTGAAAGGGATGGTAGACTAACTGGGTAAAATGAAGAACTTTGAGGCTACAATTTGTTCACATCAAATGGCTAATATGCATCAGCTCCTTTCTTTGCATACTGGTGAATATCCTACATTATTAAGATTTAAAAACCTGTTAACTACTTCACTGCAGACTAGTATTAACTTTGTCTTCAAAGTTCTATATTTAAGGGTGGCAAAGCACAATTTGAAGCCCATGTGACTCTTCAAACATGCTTCATATTCCTGTAATGGTACAGCCGCACTAAAATCCTATAAGGGTTTGGGAGGGAAGATATTAACTTTGCTTTTGGCATGCCTTTACATTTCATGACATTTCGATGCAATGTGACCTTGTGTATCAATGAAACACAATTAATGGAATCTATTTTAATGCTGTTATCAAGGATTTTGTACTTCACCTCTGGAATAGAGACAAAACGTATTTCTCTGTGTGGAATCACTGTTTAGTGCATAGAATCTTCTTGCAAAGCTAGACTACTGTATGACTTTTCTCTACCAACGAGTTCCTTGTAATCTGCTGTGGGCAAAACAATGCAAGATGACCATTTTGATATTTGTAGAGTTTGACACCATGCTGTAAGCAAATTTATTTTTTACCAATTCTTCATTAATTTCAATGAGAAATTAGTTCTTGCAGGCTAATATTTTAATGTGTTTTGAGACATTAAGTTCTATTATATAGACTGAGAACATGTGTATTAAAACTAAGTTAAATCTTTGCTGTGAAATGCCACCATATTTCCTGCTCTGCTATTCCCAGTGAAATTGGTGGGGGAAAAAGGAAACGTACAAAATTCAGTAAATCTGCTTCACAAAATAAATTTGTCTGTGATTTAACACTGGAAAATGATTTCAAAACCAAACAGTAACTAATTCGTCAAGATAGCAAAACAAGACTACGTTTGTGGACTAAATCCACCTCAGGGATGAGTGATGGACTTTGCTTATCGTGAGAGATATTAAGGATTATACAGGAATTGAAGTAAATCTGCATCCAGTCTGTTCAACGGTGACCGGCTAGAACCAATCGTACAGCTGTTGTTTCAGTGTTGGAAGGCAAACGTTGTTAACACATTATTATGACCATTGATGAGATATCAGCAATGTTTAACTCTGATGTGATACTCTCATTTTATATTGTGTAGTTAATTTCAATTTAGGTTTTTTTTTAATAGCAATTTTTGTAAATGTATTGAATTGTGTCAACACCATTCTCAAGGTATTGCATTAGTAATCTTTTTTTATCTTCTCTGCAAAGAAGTAACCATTTCACAACGAAAAACATAACTATCTACAGAATAAATTATTGATTTTCAATAAAGTTTATCTTCATTATGTTGCAATTTTCAGACTGCACATTGATGTGAAGCTAAATGTGCAGAACTCATGAAATGATTCAGTGGGACCGACTCAACTTTAGCCATACTAAATCTTCAAAAGGACTTGGCATGTTATTTTTCACTCTAAATATATGGCAACCCGGGACCGACAAATAACCCCATGTGTTGCAGGATACTAACCATGATTGGGTTAGATAAGAGGGTTGGAAGGAGGCTTCTGTGGAATATAAACGTCTTTACACAGGCCACTTAGTTCGAATAGTCTACTTCTATGCTGCAGTCTTTTGTCATTTGATGCAACGATCAAATTTGATACTTGGTCCGTGTGGCAATTCGTAGTTAGCATTAATTATATAGACATGTGGTTTCCCCCCCTCGTAACGAGCATTTACATACAAATAGAAAGGCTGTGATGTTCTAACGGGCAGCCTTTGAAACCTTGTTAGCACGTTCAAGCATCCTTGGGTGGGAGGGAGGGAGGTCAGAACAGGATTAAATTCCAGTTCTTTATATCATCTGGCACCACCATTTTCCCACCTGTCGGCCCCATCCCACAACCTTTCACAGCTATTTGTGCCAGGAGGTAACCATTGTATGTGTTTAAGTTCCTGAGTATTGAAGACAAAATGTTCTTAATGTTCCTGATGCAGCATAAATTCCAGAAAAAAATAAATCATGGGTACTGGCAACGGAAATATTTAAACTTACTCAACGCACCACTGCTGACATAAGCAGTCTTTAATAAATACATTTATGGAATCAAACACAAATTGCTCATAAGCTCAGAGCTTCAACGTTTATCTCCTTTCCATTCTTTCAGATTTATTAAAAACCATTAGCCTCAAATTGTTTAGATTTTTTAACTAAACAACTGAAGTGGGAAGTGATTTAACAACAGAAAAAAATCAGCGACTCTGCCTGAGCATTTCTTAGTAGAGTAGCACTTTTGTCATTCCAAATGTCAGTACTTGCCTAAAATAAAGTTTGCAGAACCCAGTCTCCAGTTTCTTTTGGGGAAAAACTCTTGCATGCTGGAAGGACATACACCCTATCCTTTAACTCCAACTGGGGGGCTTGAAAATATCCAACCTTCATGTTGGGAAATACTATAAATTGCAGATGATCATTGGGAATTCTGAAAATTGCTCACCCCTGAAAGCATAGTTTAGTCCACTGTTGGGTTAAAATATCTTGTCAGCATCTAGAATTTTGACATTGGGGTAAAATGTATAGACAATCCCATAGATTTATGTCCTCGTGTTACATTTAAAACTTCATTTTGTTTAAAAACCTTAACTTGGGATATTGGAAAGCTTGGATACTGAAAGGGGAAATTGCCAATTTAAAAAAATTTATCCTTTCACAAGTTGTGGGCTTTGCTGC
Organism: Scyliorhinus torazame; assembly: GCF_047496885.1. Lineage (NCBI taxonomy): Eukaryota > Metazoa > Chordata > Chondrichthyes > Carcharhiniformes > Scyliorhinidae > Scyliorhinus > Scyliorhinus torazame. The sequence continues at coordinate 135,093,905 of NC_092724.1, read as the reverse complement.
TCATCCATAATTGCTCCTGAGAAATAGGTGGTGAGCAGTCTTCTAGAACCGCTACAGTCCATGTGGTGTAGATATACCCAGAAAGGGAGTTCCAAGATCTTGGCCCAGCCACAGTGAAGAACACCACACAGAAAATATCAACCCACTTGTGAAGAAACAGCAATATAATTCCAAGACAGGATGGTGTACGGCTTGGAGGGGGACTTGCAGCTGGTGGTGTTCCCTTGCGTATGTTTCACAGCGCCAGGGTCCCAGGTTCGATTCCTGGCTTGGGTCACTGTCTGCGGAGTCTGCACGTTCTTCCTGTGTCTGCGTGGGTTTCCTCTGATGTTTCCTCCCACAAGTCCCAAAAGACGTGCTGTTAGGTGAATTTGACATTCTGAATTCTCCATCAATGTACCCGAACAGGTGCCGGACTGTGGCGACTAGGGGATTTCCACAGTAACTTCATTGCATTGTTAATGTAAGCCTACGATTATTATTATAATTGCTATTATCATTGTGACAACAATAAAGATTATTAAATTATTATTATATGCTGCCCTTGACCTTCCAGGTGGTAATGGCTATGGGGTTTTGAAGATGCTGTCAAAGGAGTCTTGGTGAGTTGCTGCAATGCATTTTGTAGATGGTACACACTGCTGCCACTATGCGTCAATGGTGGAGAGAATGAATGTTTAAAGTGATGGATGGGGGGCCACTCAAGTGGGCTACTCCGTTCTGGATAGTGTTAAGCTTCTTGAGTGTTGTTAGAGCTGGACTCATGCAGAGTAATGTATCATATTGCTGACGTGTGCCTTGTAGATGGTGTACAATAGGCTTGTACAACCTCCAGCTCATGGGCCAGATACAATCCCCAAGGCTTTTTAATGCAGCCTGTCATCTGGGCTCAGATGTTTAAGACCTCTTTATTGTCACAAGTAGGCTTACATTAACACTGCAATGAAGTTACTGTGAAAAGCCCCTAGTCGCCACATTCCGGCGCCTGTTCGATACCTCTAAAAACCACCTTAAGGGCTTCTCATAACTTGGAGGGCGAGACACTCATTCTTATTAAACTGACATATTCCTCAATGGCAGAAGACATGCCCTCGCAAAATCCTTTATCTGCTAATACCGCTGCATCCAACCTCCAGGATGGTTGCTGAGAGGGGCCCAACTCCAGAACCAAGTCCAATAGCCAAGTATACCGCTAACAATGTTTTTGCTATCTCCAATGGAGCCAATTACTTAGGCCTCGATCGATCCACCTTTGGATCTAGTACACTGTTTAAATCCCCTCCAAAAATTAGTTGGTACGAGTCCAAGTCAGGAATGGAGGCCAGCAACATCCTAACAGACACCCCGCATTATCCTAATTTGGCTCATAAACATTGATCAGGATCACCAATGGGCCGTGTGTCTGCAAAAGACCCGCTAACCATCACATATTTGCTGTTGGTGTCCGCCATGAACTTGGTAGCTGAGAAAATAACTTGTTTATTGATAATCGTTGCCCCTCACCCCGGGCATACCCGCAGGCCTCGAGGCCTAGTCAAGGTGGGTCTGGTTCAGATGAAATGGCGTCTCCTGCAGCTTCACTTTACCTTCGTTGCCAGTGTAAAGTCCCTGGCAAGCGACCACTCGGAAGCGATGACTTTAAAAACTCAAAACCCGAAGGGTCTCCCACACTTGGGCCAAGGGTATCTATGTCCCAGAGGCCCCTGGTTTAAGGAGGCAGCTCCGCCCCCTCCCCTCATCTAGGTAAATCGTACTCGGGTGATGCCCTCGGGACTCTGAGCTTGCAAATCCATCGGCCTCCTGTAGGGTTGTATCACGAACGATGACTACTGTGGTGGTTTGTTCAGCCGGGGCTTCTGACGGAGTGTCCAATGGGCCCTGTCCAGCTCCGGAGTGGACTTGAACACACCCTCCTCCATCATCTTCCAAACGTGTGTGAAAAATACTCTGTGGGAGTCGGGCCTTCCACACCCTCCGGCAACCCCATGATTCTGAGGCTCTGCCGCCTCAAACAATTTACGAGATCGTCAACCTTAGCCCTCAGCATCTTATTTTTGTCGGCCACCAGAGCAATCTCAACCTCCAGCGAGTCGATTTGCTCGCCATGCTTCGTCAAAGTCATCTCCACGCCCTTAATATCAGGGGCTGGTTTAGCACACTGGGCTAAATCGCTGGCTTTTAAAGCAGGCCAGCAGCACGGTTCAATTCCCGTACCAGCCTCCCCAAACAGGCGCCGGAATGTGGCGACTAGGGGCTTTTCACAGTAACTTCATTGAAGCCTACTCGTGACAATAAGCGATTTTCATTTCATTTCATTAATTGCCGCACCATGCTCTGTTAACTTCTCAGGGGTTTACTCCAGTTTCGACCCTATGGGACCCAGGACCTCTTGTATCGTTTCTCAAAGTTCCCCAGATGTAACTTTCCACTACTTTTCAAATTGTTTCTCAAACTCTGTCGCCATTACACCAGCCAGCATATCGGCCATGATTGGAGTGGCCAGAGTCACCGAAGCAGCCTACGCCATTTTCTCTACCGAGGAGCTTCGTGAAATCGCTGAGTCCTTCAACGAATTTCTATCCCTGGGTTCCTTTCTCCTGGCCTTTCTTGGCATCTCTTTAATGTGGGCACCTTATATTATTTTATAGATGGGATGTTTTTAAAAAATAACCCCAGAAAACAGACGGAACAGGCTGAACAGCAGTAACTCTGCCGGGAGCTGCCTCGAGCACGACCTCCCTCTACATGCCGCCACTGGAGGTCTCATGGTTAGATTCTCTCTTGTTGGAGGTAGTAATTGCCTGGTATTTTTATGACGCAAATGCTACTTGCAACTTAGTTGCCCGAGCATGCAATTTAGCACCCAAGCATGCATGTTTTACAGATTTTGCTATAGACATGGACTGCTTCAGCATCTGAGAGTCGCAAATGGTGCTAAACATTGTGGAGCGAAGATTATTGAAGTAATTAAGATGGTTGGGCCGAGGACACTACCCTTTTCATTCTGAGTTATTCAATAACATTCTGGTTCATCAACAAAATGTGGTGAAGAAATATTAGTTTTACGTTATATAGCAAATTTGATGCATGAACTGTGCCAATTGCAAGATTTTTAATAAGAGATGACCTCGATGACGAGATGCATTATTTCCCTACCTATCCCAAACCTGACTAAGTTGACCATGCATTGCCATGAACTTTTATTTTGAAGTATCAACTTTAAAAATTATTTCAGAGACAGTCATGGTTCAGTGATAAACATTCTCACCTCTCAATCAGAAGGTTGTGGATTGTTGTCCATTCCAGAGATTTGAGCACAAAACCCAAACTGATACTTTACTGAGAGAATGCTGCACCTTTCAAATGGGACCTTTGTTAAATCAAGGTCTGGTCTGCCCTTTTCATTGGATGTAAAAGATCCCACAGCACTATTCAAAGAACAGGGAAATTGTCTCTGGTAATTTTGCCAATGACAATCCTTCAACCAACATCACTAAAAAGGATTAGTTGATCATTATTTCACTGCTGTTTGTAGGCCCTTGCTTTGTACATTTTGGCTGCTATATTTCCTACAACAGTGACTACTTTTCAAAAAGAACTATTGAATATAAAGCACTTGGGACATTATGAGATTGTGAAAGGTGAGATTGTATATAAATACAAATTATTTTTCTTTTAATATTTGTATGCTGATATACTGTTACAGCCCTGATCCATAGTGCCTTAGGGAAATTTCGAACCTATCCATTGTCTCCATGAATGTCATTAAAAACTTTCTTCTTTGCTATTTTCACTGCCTCCTATAGAACAATTTTTATTCATTTTCACGATGTGGGTGTCACTGCTTTAGCTCTACCTTGCCTCTAAGAAGATGGTTACCGGCTGCGTTCTTGTACCAATAGATAGGAAGTGCCAAGATTTTGACATAGCAATGATGAAGGGTGAGTGCTGACCTGTGACTTGGAATGGAGCCCTGAACACCTGGAGAGAGCACAACCTTTGTGTTGGGTATCTGAGAAAGAAAAGTCGAAGATATTAACTATTTTATTATTAATGTTTTTGGAGTTTAGAAAAATATAGGTCATTTGAATATTAGCACCATCTACATAACTCCTAGACAAGTCCGAAAAAATAGTCCTTCAACACTGCTCTCATTTCTAGTCTTCACCCCATTTCTATTTTACCCAGAGATTTCAGCATACAACTGACGACCTCCAACGATCACACCATGTCAAACAACTTTTCCACTCCTAACCTACAAGAACATGAGAGATAGGAGCAGGAGTAGACCATTCCAGATGACTGATTGGTTCCAACTCCAATATTTTTAACACAGACTCAAAACGTTAGTGCCCTTTTCTCTCCACAGATGCTGTCAGACCTGCTGAGATTGTCCAGTATTTTGTTTTTGTTTCAGATTCCAGCATCCGCAGTAATTTGCTTTTATCCAATATCTTTGAAACCAATAAACAGTCATAGTCATAGAGGTTTAGGCCCAACTTGTCCATGCCGCCCAGTTTTTACCACTAAGCTAGTCCCAATTGCCCGCATTTGACCCATATCCCTCTTGGATTGGATTTGTTTATTGTCATGTGTACCGAGGTACAGTGAAAAGTATTTTTCTGTGAGCAGCTCAACAGATCATTAAGTACATGGGAAGAAAAGGGAATAAAAGAAAATACATAATAGGCCAACACAAGGTACACAATGTAACTACATAAGCACCGGCATCTGATGAAGCATACAGGGGTGCAGTGTTAATGAGGTCAGTCCATAAGAGGGTCATTTAGGAGTTATTCGAGATCCGGCCCACTATGGCCGTATCGTCAGCAAACTTATAGATGGAGTTGGAACCAAATTTTGCCACGCAGTCGTGTGAGTACAGGGAGTAGAGTAGGGGGCTAAGTACGCAGCCTTGCAGGGCCCCGGTAGTGAGGACTATTGTGGAGGAGGCGGTGGTGTTCATTCTTACTGATTGTGGTCTGTTGGTCAGAAAATCGAGGATCCAGTTGCAGAGTGGGGAGCCAAGTCCCAGGTTTTGGAGCTTTGATATGAGCTTGGCTTGGCTTATGGTGTTGAAAGCGGAGCTGTAGTCAATAAATAGGAGTCTGATGTAGGAGTCCTTGTCGAGATGCTCTAGGGATGAGTGTAGGGCCAGGGAAATGGTGTCTGCTGTGGACCGGTTGCGACAGTATGCGAATTGCAGTGGATCAAGGCATTCTGGGAGTATGGAGGTGATATGCTTTATGATCAACCTCTCGAAGCACTTCATTACGACTGAAGTCAGGGCCGCCGGATGGTAGTCATTGAGGCATGTTGCCTGGTTCTTCTTTGGCACCGGTATGATGGTGGTCTTCTTGAAGCAGGTGGGGACCTCAGAGTGGCATAGGGACAGGTTATAGATGTCCACCTCTGCTAGCTGGTCCGCGCAGACTCTGAGTGCACGACCAGGGATCCCGTCCGGGCTTGTCGCCTTCCGAGGGTTCACTTTCAGGAAGGCCGATCTGACTTCGGAAGCTGTGATGGTGGGTATGGGTGAGTTATGGGCTGCTGGGGCACTTGACAGCGGATTGTTGGTTACCTGCTCGAACCGAGTATAGAATGCATTGAGTTCATCTGGGAGGAGTGTGCTGCTGCCGGAGATACTGCTCGGCTTCGTTTTGTAGCCCGTTATGTTGTTTAGTCCTTGCCACAACCCCGAGAGTCTGTCTGTCACTCTAGCTTGGTTTGATATTCTCTCTTGGCATCTCGGATGGCTTTGTGGAGGTCGTACCTGGATTTCTTGTATAGGTCAGGGTCGTCTGACTTGAACGCCTCAGATCTGTCCTTCAGTAGGGAGTCAATCTCGCAATTGAGCCATGGTTTCCGGTTGGGGAACGTACGTACTGCTTTCTGTGGCACGCAGTCCACAATGGTCTGATTTCCCAAAGTGCGGTCGGGGGAATGGAACGGTAGGTGCCCTTGATTTTTGAGTAGCAGTGGTCAAGAGTGTTGTCGACCCTGGTGGGACAGGAGATGTGCTGGTGCAATTTTGGCAGTACACTCTTGAGGTTGGCCTTGTTGAAGTCTCCAGCCATGATGAACAAGGCCTCTGGGTGTTCTGTTTCGTAGTTGTTTATAACTGTGTACAGTTCGACCAGCGCCTTCCTAATTTCTGCCTGGGGTGGGATATAGACCGCTATGATAATGGCTGAAGTGCACTCACATGGAAGTTAGTATGGGTGGCACTTCACAGTCAGGTATTCCAGGTCCAGGGAGCAGTAGGTCGCCAGGGTCGCCACATCCAAGCACCAGGAGTTGATGAGGAGGCACACCCCTCCACCCTTTGCTTTGCCTGATAACACCGTGAATTGTGAAGCCTTCCGGTTGTATGGCGCAGTCCGGTCCAGTCTATCCAGCCTCTCCTTATAACTCAAACTATCAAGGCCCGGTAGCATCCTAGTAAATCATCTTTTCTGCACTCTCTCTAGTTAATGATATTCTTTCTATAATAGGATGACCAGAACTGTACAGTTATAATGGGTTTGGTGGCAGATTCACATAAACAAAGCAATTGCACGAGAGATTTGAGTTTTGAGAAGCTTTAACAGGCATTCGTGGAACTCTCCTGTGGTGGAGTTCAGAGAAAATTAGCAAAGCACGTTTCAAATGCCCCATTATTATTTTTTTCTTTGTCCTGGGTTGTGTTTGCTTTGCTTGCAACAGTATCCAGGACAGACATCTCCTCCAGCCTGGGACTGGCAGGTCAGGTTGCCAACTTTGGGTGAATGGATTTCGGGAAGTTTCCCAACGTGAAAAAGTTTCTTAATGAGCTGGTTGCTCGATCCTCGACGATCATTCAGCCATTTTGCCATTATTTTCACAAGGAACGAACCAGAAATAGTCAAAGAAAACAGACGACATGCACAATATTATGAAAGGCCGCCCTGGTTTTGACTGAGGGGCCGGGCCTGGAGGGTTGGGAACCGCCTGCAGCCGCGCCAGGCGGAGCTGGAGTTGATTGGCTCCTGGTTCCGGTCTCAGCGCGCGTGCGCTCTGCTGGCTCTTCCCAGTCAGGCTGCGCGCGCGTTCAGCTTGTTGCTAGGAGACAGCAAACTGTCCGGTGCCGGCGAGAGGGAGAGAAAAACAACCGACCGCCAGTAAGTACCGGGGACCGAGAGAGGGGGGGGGGGGGGGGGGGGGGGGGGAGTGAGTGGCAAAGCAGGCGACCTGATACCCCCACCTTCTCCCCCCCCCCCCCCCCCAAAAGAACCTGACCCCTTCCCTCCCTCCTCCCAGGACCTGAACACCAAGTAGAAGAAGTACTCAGGGTGGCAAGGGCAGAATATGTACTCTGGATGGAGTACTGAATGTGAATATTTGGAATTCTCTACCCCAAAGGGCCGTGGAAGCTCAGTCATCGAGTTTGTTCAAAACTGAGATTGACAGATTTCTAAATACTGAAGTCAGAAAGGGATATGGGGATAGTGTGGGAAAAATACATTGAAGTGGATTATCAGTCAGGATTGTATTGAATGGTGGAGCATGCTTGATGGGCTGAATGGCCTATTCCTGCACCTATGTTCCTCAGAGTAGTGTCCTAGACTCAGCCATCTTCAGCTGCTTATTCAATGATCTTCTGGCCATCATACGGTTAGAAGAGGGGGGGGGGGGGGGATGTTCTCTTGATGATTGCATAGTGTTCAGCATTACTTGTGACTCCTCAGATTTTGGAGCAGTCTGTGTCCATATGCAGAAAGAGCTGGACAACAATCCGATTTGGGCTGATAATTAGCAAGAAACATTTGTGCCACACAAGTGTCAGGGAATGACCATCTCCAACAAGAGACAATCTAACCATTTTCCTTTGACATTCAATGACATTGCCATGACTAAATTCCCCCACAATCCTGGTGTTACGACTGAGCAGAAATTGAACTCTAACAGTCATATAAATACTGTGGCCATAAGAGCAGGTCAGAAGATGGGAATTCTGCGGAGAGTAACTCACCTCCAACCTCCCCAAAACCTGTCCGCCATCTACAAGGCACAAGTCAGGAGTGTGGTGGAATACTCTCCACTTGCCTGGATGAGTGCAGCTCCAACAACACTCAAAAATCTCAACAGCATCTGGGACAAAACAATGCATTTGTTTGACACCGCATGCCACCTTCAACATTCCCTCCATATCCGATGCAATTCATTAAAGTTCATTCAGCATCACCTTCCAAACCCAAGACCTCTACTACCTAGAAGGACAAAGGCAGCAGATGCAGGGGAACACCTATAAGTTCTCCTCAAGCCTGACTTGGGGCTATTTTGCCATTCCTTCACTGTTGCTGGGTCAAAATATTGGAACTCCTTCTTAACAGAACTGTCGTTGTGCCTGCAACACATGGACTACAGTGGTTCAAGAAGGCAGCTCAGCACCACCTTTCCAAGGGCAATTGGGGATGGGCAATAAATGTTGGCCGAGCCAAAGATGCCTACCCCGTGAACAAATACATTTTTAAAAGCTGTGGAAAACCAGAAATAATATTAGCAACTGTTGTGGCAATTACTTTCTGGGCCCAAATTCCAACCAATATCCTCATCCCAGAATACTTAAGGAAGTGACCCTAGAAATAGTAGATCCATTGGTGATCATTTTCCAAAATTCTTTGGACTCTGGAATGGTTCCTATTGTTTGGTGGGTAGCTAATATAACCCCGCTATTCAAAAAGGAAGGTGGAGAGAAAACAAGGAACAATAAACCAGTGAGCCTATCTTCGGTAGCAGGGAAGTTGCTTGAGTCCATTGTCAAGGATTTCATAGCACAGCATTTGGAAAACAGTGGTATAATCAGACAAAGTCAGCATGGATTTATGAAAGGCAAATCATGCTTGACAAATCTACTAGAAATCTTTGAAGATATAACTGGTAGAGTTGACCAGGGAGACTTTCAGAAGGGGTTCGACAAGGTATCACATAGCAAATTACTATGTAAAGTTTAAATTTTTTTTTTTAAGAGTACCCAATTCATCTTTTCCAATTAAGGGGCAATTTAGTGTGGCCAATCCACCTACCCTGCACATTTTTGGGTTGTGGGGGCGAAACCCACGCAAACACTGTGAGAATGTGCAAACTCCACACGGACAGTGACCCAGAGCCAGGATCGAACCTGAGACCTCGGTGCCGTGAGGCTGCAGTGCTAACCCACTGCCCCACCATGCTGCCCATTACTATGTAAAGTTAAAGATAATGGGATTTTGGGTAATTTCTTGAGATTGATAGAAAGCAGGTTAGCAGACAGGAAACAAAAATTTGGAATAGATAAGCCTTTCTTCAATTGGCAGGCAGTGACTAATGGGATACTGCAGGGATCTGTGCTAGGACCCCAACTGTTCACATAATATATTAATGATTTGGACGAGAGAACTAAAAGTATTATCTCCAAATTTGCAAATGATGCAAAGTTGGGTGGGAGGGTGAGCTGTGAGGAGGATGCAGAGATGTTTCAAAGGGATTTGGATAGGCTCAGTGAGTGGGCATATGCATGGCAGATGCAGAATAATGTAGATAAATGTACGGTTACCCAATTCGGTAGCAAAAATAGGAAGGCAGATTATTATTTGATTGGGTGTAAATTGAGAGAGATAGATACTCAGAGAGACCTTGGTGTCCTTGTGCATCAATCGCACAGGTACAGCAGGCAGTAAAGAAGGCAAATGATATGTTGGCCTGTATAGCAAGAAGATTAGAGTATAGGTATAGGGATGTTTTTCTGCAATTGTATAGGGCTTTGATGAGGCCACACATGGAGTGTTGTGTGCAGTTATGGTGTCCTTATCTGAGGAAGGATGTTCTTGCTATGGAGGGAGTGCAGCGAAGGTTTACCAGGCTGATCCCTGGGACGGCCGGACTGTGATATGAGGAGCGACTAAGTCGATTAAGGTTATATTCATTGGAATTTAGAAGAGTGAGAGGGGATCTCATAGAAACTTATAAAATTCAAACAGCATTAGGCAGAGTAGACTCAGAAAGAATGTTCCCGATGATCGGGGAGTCCAGAACTAGGGGGTCATAGTTTGAGGGTAAGGGGTAAACCTTTTCGAATTGAAGTGAGGAGAACTTTCTTCAGCCAGAGAGTGGTGAATCTGTGGAATTCACTACCACAAGAAGCAGTTGAGGCCAAAACGTTGTGTAATTTCAAGGAGTTAGAAACAGCTCTCGGGGCTAAAGGGACCCAGGGATTGGGGAGGGAAGGCCGGATCGGGGTATTTAATCGCTGATCAGCCATGATCATAATAAATAACGGAGTAGGCTCGAAAGACTGAATTCCCTCCTCCTGCTTCTATTTTCTATGTATGTTTCTATGTAAAAGGCTCTGAGGGAGTGTCACAGTTTTTGAGTTTCTAGACATTGAGTATCACAGGTCATTGGCATAAGCAATTTTCACATCCCCTATGATATGATAAGCACCATGCTCTACGTAACAGCTAAATAAATAGTGCAACAGCAGAGGGGTTGGAAATGGAGCATTTTTGTCCAAATTGCTGTGAACTGTGCCAACTCAAGGATGTAAGTTTGGGCTTTGCCACTAAACATTTTGAAATAGGGCACATTGGCTCCCAGGCGTCTGCCTGGCTAGACTAGTTTATGTGAGTGAGATAGAATGACAATATGAAGCATTGGATATTGGAAGTAGCCACCTTCTCATAATATCATGAAATATGAATGATTGTTCATAGGCCTCTCCCTCCCAATGGTGAAGGAAGACTTCAAATTACTACTGTAAGCCTGAGGCTGTTGGTTTACTGCTTTAAAGGAATGGAATCAGACTAAATATCACAGTCTGCTGTGGCTCTCAGGCCACCAATAAGGAATGATACACAAGACCAAATAATGAGCAATATAAATAATGAGAATTGCATTTGATCATAACTCAAAAAATGTTTTGCTGAGAAGACTTGTCAAAGCTGCATTTTGTTTTTTAATCACAAAATCCCTGCAGTGCAGAAGGAGGCCATTCGGTCCGTTGAGTCTGCACCAACCCTCTGAAATTGTATTCCACTCAAGCTTACTTCCCCATCCTATCCCAATAGCCCCTTAACTAACCTACACATCTTTTTTGAACACTAAGGAGCAAGTTAGCATGACCAATCCATCTAACCTGCACATCTTTGGACTGTGGGAGGAAACCGGAGCACCCGGAGGAAACCCACGCAGACACAGGGAGAACATGCAAACTCCGCACAGACAGTAACCCAAAGCTGGAATTGAACCCGGGTCCCTGGCACTGTGAGGCAGCAGTGCTAACTACTGTGCCACCATGCCGCCCACTGAATGTATTTCTGGTGGTATGTATTAGGGGTGATACGGTACACCATGAATGCCGAGGAGCTATTGGAGGACAGATGCTGGGTCCTGATTGGATCTGCCGCCTACTGGGCTCCACCCAGATAGGCGGGGTATAAGAACCCGGTTTACTCCCCGCAGCTGCATTCTGTGACTGAGCTGCTGGGGAACAAGTCTGCTCAATAAAGCCTCGATTGAAGTTCTCTACGTCTCGCCTCGTGTGTGATCGATGGTGCTACAATTTATTGAGCAGACTTAAAAAGGAATATGGAGCTCCGGATCGCCCCGAAGTGCCTGCGAATCGGCCCCCAAGCAGCTAACGCAACATCGGCGTTTAAACACTGGCTGGCGTGCTTTGAGGGGTACCTCCGAACGCCCCCCGGCAGACCAACGGAAGACCAGAAGATGCAGGTCCTGCATTCCAGAGTGAGTCCCGAAATCTGCGGACTCATCGAGGACGCGGAAGAATTCCCAGCGGCGATCAACTTGCTGAAACAGACCTACATTAGGCCCGTCAACCAGGTCTACGCACGCTACCAGCTCGCGACGAGACAACAAATCCCCGGGGAATCCCTGGACGAATTCTTCAGTGCGCTGACGATCCTGCGAAGAAACTGCGACTGCCCAGCGGTAACGGCGAATGAACATACGGACCTCCTGATCAGAGACGCTTACGTAGCAGGTTTGGCATCGTCGCAAATTCGCCAGAGACTTTTCGAGAAAGACTCTCTCGGACTCACAGAGGCACGGGCCCTTGCAGCCTCCCTCGACGTGGCCTCCCAAAACGCCCACGCCTATGCCCCCGACCGCACTACAGCCCCTTGGGCTCCGTGGACCCCCGCCGCGACCGACCCCCCGGCACCCCCCATCACTCCACAAGCGTGCGCGGCCAGAATCCCAGACCACCCGGGGGGCCCCGTTGCTACTTTTGCGGGCAGCTGAAACACCCCCGCCAGCGCTGCCCGGCCCGCTCGGCCACCTGCAAAAGCTGCGGCAAAAAGGGGCACTACGCAGCAGTGTGCCAGTCCCGTGGGGTCGCCGCTATCTCCGGGGAACGAACGGGACCACGGGCTCAACCCCCCCCCCCAGCGACCCACGGGCGGCCAACGGGCGCCGCCATTTTGGACCCCGGACACCACGAGGGGGGGGGAAGGGCGCCACCATCTTCCTACCCACGGGCCTCGTGTGATCCATGGGAGCGGCCATTTTGTCCACCCCCGGCCGCGTGCGACCCATGGGAGCGGCCATTTTGTCCACCCCCGGCAGCGTGCGATCCATGGACGCCGCCATCTTGGCTGACAGGCAAGGACCCCAGCGTGGACGGCTCCACATTGCCTGAAGACAACGATCTGATGCACCAACCACGTTTGGTATCGGTGACTCTCGACCAATCGCGGCCCCGGACCCTCCAGACGACAACGACAAAAGTGCTGGTGAACGGGCACGAGACGCCATGTTTGATCGACTCTGGGAGCACGGAGAGTTTTATTCATCCGGACACGGTAAGACGCTGTTCCCTGGTAATTCGGCCAAGCACCCAAAACATTTTCCTGGCGACGGGGTCCCACTCCGTTGAAATCAAAGGGTTCTGCATCGCAAACCTAACGGTGCAGGGGAGAGAGTTCAAAAATTACCGGCTGTATGTCCTCCCCCATCTCTGCGCTCCCACTTTCCTGGGGTTGGACTTCCAATGCAACCTTATTGAGCTTAACATCTAAATTTGGCGGCCCTATACCCCCACTGACTATCTGCGGCCTCGCGACACTCAAGGTCGAACCGCCATCCTTGTTTGCGAACCTCACCCCGGATTGCAAACCCGTCGCCACTAGGAGCAGACGGTACAGCACCCAGGACCGGATGTTTATCAGGTCCGAAGTCCAGCGGCTGCTGAAGGAAGGCATAATCCAGGCGAGCAATAATCCCTGGAGAGCTCAGGTGGTAGTAGTGAAGACAGGGGAGAAGCAGAGGATGGTCATAGACTACAGTCAGACCATCAACAGGTACATGCAGCTAGATGCGTACCCTCTTCCCCGCATATCCGACATGGTCAATCGGATTGCACAGTACAAGGTCTTCTCCACCGTGGACCTTAAGTCCACCTACCACCAGCTCCCCATTCGCCCCGGAGACCGCAAGTACACTGCCTTCGAAGCAGACGGGCGGCTATACCACTTCTTAAGGGTTCCATTCGGCGTCACGAACGGAGTCTCGGTCTTCCAACGGGAGATGTACCGAATGGTTGACCAGCACGGTTTACGGGCCACGTTCCCGTACCTCGACAACGTCACCATCTGCGGCCACGACCAGCAGGACCACGACGCCAACCTCCGCAAATTCCTCCAGACCGCTAACGCCCTCAACCTCACCTACAATGAGGAAAAATGCGTGTTTAGCACCGACTGTCTAGCCATCTTGGCTACGTAGTGCGTAATGGAGTGATAGGCCCCAACCCTGAACACATGCGCCCCCTCATGGAGTTCCCTCTTCCCCACTGTGCCAAAGCCCTGAAACGCTGTCTGGGCTTCTTTTCTTATTACGCCCAGTGGGTCCCCCAGTACGCAGACAAGGCCCGCCCACTAATCCAGTCCACTACTTTTCCCCTGTCGACAGAGGCCCGCCAGGCCTTCAGCCGTATCAAAGCGGATATCGCAAAGGCCACGATGCGCGCCATCGATGAGTCCCTCCCCTTCCAGGTCGAGAACGACGCATCCGACGTAGCTCTGGCGGCCACTCTCAACCAAGCGGGCAGACCCGTGGCCTTTTTCTCCCGGACCCTCCACGCTTCAGAAATTTGCCACTCCTCAGTAGAAAAGGAGGCCCAAGCCATAGTGGAAGCTGTGCGACATTGGAGGCATTACCTGGCCGGTAGGAGATTCACTCTCCTCACTGACCAACGGTCGGTAGCCTTCATGTTCGATAATGCACAGCGGGGCAAGATAAAGAACGACAAGATCCTGCGGTGGAGGATCGAACTCTCCACCTACAACTATGAGATCTTGTACCAGCCCGGAAAGCTGAACGAGCCGTCCGATGCCCTATCTCGCAGCACATGTGCCAACGCACAAGTGGACTGCCTCCAAGCCCTCCACGAGGACCTCTGCCACCCGGGGGTCACTCGCTTCTACCACTTTATAAAGGCCCACAACCTCCCGTACTCCGTCGAGGAGGTCCGAACAGTCACCAGGAACTGCCAAATCTGCGCAGAATGCAAACCGCATTTTTTCAGGCCAGATAGAGCGCACCTGATAAAGGCTTCCTGTCCCTTTGAACGCCTTAATCTGGATTTCAAAGGGCCCCTCCCCTCCACCGATCGCAACACGTACCTTCTTAACGTCGTTGACGAATACTCCCATTTCCCCTTCGCCATCCCCTGCCCCGACATGACCGCGGCCATGGTCATTAAAGCCCTCGGCACCATCTTTACCCTGTTCGGTTTCCCCGCCTACATCCATAGCGATAGGGGGTCCTCCTTCATGAGTGACGAGCTGCGTCAATTCCTGCTCAGTAAGGGCATAGCCTCGAGCAGGACGACCAGCTACAACCCCCGGGGGAACGGGCAGGTAGAGAGGGAGAACGGAACGGTCTGGAAGACCGTCCTACTGACCCTATGGTCTAGGAGTCTCCCAACTTCCCGCTGGCAGGAAGTCCTCCCGGATGCCCTTCATTCTATCCGGTCCCTGCTGTGCACCACCACGAACCAAACGCCCACGAGCGCCTCCTTGTCTTCCCTAGGAAGTCCGCTTCTGGAACGTCACTTCCGACCTGGCTGGCAGCCCCGGGACCCACCCTGCTCCGGAAACATGTGTGGGTGCACAAATCAGACCCACTGGTGGAAAAGGTACATCTACTCCATGCCAACCCGCAGTACGCCTACATGGCGTTCCCAGACGGCCGACAGGACACGGTCTCTCTGCGGGACCTGGCGCCCGCCGGAGCTCCCCACACCCCCCAACACCAATCACCATCCCTAACTCCTGCCGGTGCACCCCACAGCCACCCCCTTCCCGGGGGGATCGGTTCTCCTCCCAGGCCCGCCCAGGATTAAGGAAACAGAGAGGGACAGCGCGATGCTCCCAGAGCCGACCGGACCCGAGCCAGCACCACCACCACCACCCGGGCTGAGACGATCGGAAAGGGCGACCAGAGCACCATCTCGACTCATCGAATCGACTTAAGATGTATATAATTCAGTGGCCCAGTAAAGCGGCATTGTTGTAAATAGTTAACGCTGCTAATCAGGTAAAATGTGAATAATTCAGTGGCCCAGTAAAAGCGGCATGGTTGTATATAGTTCAATGGTTAAGGCACCGACCCTGTAAACCCCTACCACCATCCCACCCACCACCCCGCCGGGTTCCTTTTTAACAAGGGGAGAATGTGGTGGTATGTATTAGGGGTAATACGGTACACCATGAATGCCGAGGAGCTATTGGAGGACAGATGCTGGGTCCCGATTGGATCTGCCGCCTACTGGGCTCCACCCAGATAGGCGGGGTATAAGAACCCGGTTTACTCCCCACAGCTGCATTCTATGACTGAGGTGCTGGGGAACAAGTCTGTTCAATAAAGCCTCGATTGAAGTTCTCTACGTCTCACCTCGTGTGTGATCGATGGTGCTATAGTATTGTATAATAATG
The DNA here is from genome assembly GCF_047496885.1 of Scyliorhinus torazame. NCBI lineage: Eukaryota > Metazoa > Chordata > Chondrichthyes > Carcharhiniformes > Scyliorhinidae > Scyliorhinus > Scyliorhinus torazame. The sequence goes on along the minus strand of NC_092724.1, from coordinate 135,077,952 downwards.
GATCACAAGAAGTATGACTGTGAACTGGAGGAGAAATGGGATTTTCATCTTTATAAAAATGATTACTGGTAAAAATAACTTGAAAAACTTCAAGTTATTCTATATTTCATCCAATGATGACAGTTATTTAAACACATGATTGCCGTACATTATAGTTTTAAATTAAGAATTTTTTGAAGTAGCCCATTGCCTTGGTATTTTGCAGAGATGATGGAAATAGTGTATGTCTATACTAAAATACGGAGTGAATTTGGTCGGCAATGCAACTTTTCAGATCGCCCAGCAGAGCTACACGTCGACATTGTCCCAGATCCGTCATTAGCGGAAAACTTCATCGAAAAAAATCCCGTTGATGTGTTCATACAGGTTTCAAAGGACATGTCTGAACATGAGGTAGGATACCAACAGTTGAAAGGTGTAGCATCTTACATTTTTAAGCCTTTGTGAAGTTCCTAATACTGCTCGGAAATGTTCTTTCCCGAACAAGGGGAGGATGAGATGAATCGCAGAGTTCTCCAGGAGTGCATTCATCAGATATTTCCTATGTTTAAGGCTCATTGCAGCCAGTATTGGAGTTTGCACACATGTGAGTATCCAGCATTTCAAAAATTATTTATAGCACCGTCAAAAGTTTTTAAAAAGTGGCCTTATCTGCAGAAATCATCGTACATATACCAGCTAAATATGTTGTATTACTTTTTAAAAAAGGAATTGATAGGTGGATTGTCTTTGCTCACTCCCTCAAATAAGTGTCATTATCCTAGCCAGAAATGCCAGTGGCAGAGTAAGCAATCTAAATCAGGTTTTAACCTTTTAAGGAAGAATATTAAGCTGCAGTATTGTTTTCCATCTTATACACCAGACCAAGAACTAGCTGAGAACTTGCAATTTTTATGGAGACAATTACCCCCAATTGTCAGGTAGTCTTTCATATCATACTGCTTTGCAAGACAGCCTTTCACCTCCTTTCAGATTTAGAACCATACGGCAACCATTTTCTTTAATATTACACCTTTAACAAAATCATCATCTTGAGATGCCCCAGAGAAACACAACAAAAAAAATTAAATGGTGATATAAAGTAGAGATTGGGGCAACAGTGGCCAAAGGCTTAACCATAAGTGGGTTTAAAGAGAATCTTACTAAGAGGAGAGGGAGGTGGGGATGCAGCAGGTTTTGAAAGGGAATTTGAGAGAATTCCACCCATGTCACCTGTAGTGGGGTAAAAGAAGCATCAGATGTACAAAAGAAAGGTCAAAGGAGTGGAACCTTTGGCAGGAAGGAAGGGCTGTATGACTGGAAGATGTCACAGAAAAAGGTAAAGGCTATGAAAAGATTTGGGCACAAAGATGAGAAGTTTTATTTGAGGCCCCAGGGAATCAGGACCTAATAACAGTTAGTTAATAGGTTATGGTGCAAAAGCATGCCTAGGTGTAGTATAAGATATTCACTGCATAGTTTTGGATGAGCTAAAGCTAATGGAGGTTGGGAAGCTGTGGAGCTCCATCAAATACTCCCTGTGCTAAAGAATTCCATGTTCTAACACTGTTGTGTTAATATATTTCTCATAATCTCTTTACTTTCTCTCTGTGACAGCTTGAAATGTATGATTTCTCATCAATGATTCTCCAACTGGAGCAAATAATTTCCCCCTATTTTTGCTATTAAAACCTATTATAATTTTAAACACTATTGCGGGAACTCTTATCCTCCCTGCTTCAGTAGAAATAAGCCCTGTTTCTCAACTTCCTTCACAACAAAAAGTTCTTTGCCTCTCTATCAGTTATGTGGGTGAATGTTCAGTGATTTACCTTCCAAGAACAAATGGCAAAGTATTCCTGAATTTTTACAGTTTTATTGGACACAAGACACAGGCAACAGCCATGGGATGATATAATATCAGTTCTGCAATCCCTTCATATCAGCATGACCATTCAACAACAAATTAACATTGATAATGAAATGCAAATACAGAAGCCAAAGAGTGATGATAACTTATCTACCACAGTGCTCTGTGCGATGAAATCTTCCAGCACAAGCAAACATTTATTTGAGACACCAGATATGGCTGAAGACTTTGTGATAGCACAATAAATCTGACTGCAGCTCTTCTTGTTCCTTAAATTATGTCATGCCAATTATGGAATTTCGATTTATTTCACTAATAATATCACTGTATTTTATTTTCTCTCCATTTTAAGGTCAATACAGAACGTTTTAAGACAGAGACTCGCGGGATTAACCATTTGGAGGGTGGCTGGCCTAAAGATATAAATTCAAATGATCTGGAACATACCATTCGTTACAGGAAGAAAGTGGAAAAGGATGAGAATTATGTCTACACACTCATGCAGCTGGGTGGTGTAAGTGATCAAAGAGATATTAATGAAAAACAGTGTTTTCTACGTTCATCAATTCATGGTATATTTTTAAGGAGGGAATCATCCCTCTAATTCAATTTCATGTACCTCCTTCATGTATCTCTTGGCCAAGTACCTTAAAGTGATTAATATTTAGCCTTCAAGACTAACGGACGGAACCATGAACGTGCAATGGCCCATGTGCTTTTGTGGGGTGGGGGGGAACTATATTTTATGTTGGGGTAATGGTATCTTTAAGAACTAGGGGCAGGATTCTCTCAGCCCGGGGCCGGGCCGCAGAATCCCCGTGATTGGCACGAATCGCGGCACACTGCCACGACGCTGGCACACGATTCTCCACTCTTGCCAGTGGCACTGGCGTAGTTTGGCGTGGCGCCGATCGGGGGCCGCTCTACGCGGCCGGCCTGCTGATTCTCGTGAAAACGGCGGGTCCTGCCGGCGACGTCCACACCTGCTCTCAGCCGCCGAGACTTCGACGTGGAAGGGTCGGGGCGCTGGCCCCGGGGGGTGGGGGGGGGCCCTCCGATATGGCCTGGCCCGCGATCGGGGCACACTGATCGACAGACCGGCCTCTCTAGCTGGGGGCCTTGTTTCTTCCGCGCCGGCCCCTGAAGTCTTGCGCCATGTTGTGTCGGGGGTGGGGCATTGAAGGAAGCCACTGTGCATGCATGCGTTGGTGCCTGCGCATGTGCGCGTTGGCTCCGGCGCCACTGCGCACGCGCGGATCCCGTGGCGCCCAGTTCGCGCCAGGATCAGCAGTTAGAGCGGCGTGAACCGCTCCAGTGCCATGCTGGCCCCTTTTTCGGGCCAGAATGAGTCGTTGGGTTGGCCCGTTTACGCCGTCGCGTTTTACGACAGCGTGGACACTCTGCCACAGGATTAGAGTAGTTTCTCTGAAAGATAATTTCTAGTTTAAAAAAAAACCAACTTATTCCAGGAACTGATCATGTTACCATGGGAGATAAACAATTAAAAAAATAAGAGTGAATAAGATGTTTATAGCAGGGAATATCTAATTCAAGCAGTTTAGTTTAGAATAATCTGGCTCCAGGAAGCACATTGTTCAGCAGAAATCCCAAATCATACCCAATTTTATAGTGAGGCGGGCAGGGCCTCGGACAGGAAACCTTAATGCCCATTTAAGGGCCTTTTCCCACCCAAACCTCATTTTGTAGGCTAGCCAGCGCTGGTTAGATCAGGATGTTGAATATGAAAAAGTCTTCACCCTCAATCTTTGAGAACTGAAGGCCTTCATTAACAGTGAGCTAGAATTCTAGAATTGCCAGTCTAAGAAGAGAGAGAGAGTTCTGAAAGGTAAAACGCCAGAGTTGTAAAGAACATTAGAACCAAGAGAGTTCTGAAAATGAAAAATGAAAATGAAAATCGCTTATTGTCACAAGTAGGCTTCAAATGAAGTTACTGTGAAAAGCCCCTAGTCACCACATTCCGGCGCCTGTTCGGGGAGGCTGGTACGGGAATTGAACCGTGCTACTGGCCTGCTTGGTCTGCTTTAAAAGCCAGCGATTTAGCCCAGTGTGCTACACCAGCCCCTTGACCCAAGGTGACTACACCTAAGATGCTAGCAATGCTTGTTTGGAACTGGGACCCCACAACCGTGGGACAGGTGGAGGAGATTTGAAGGGAAAACCTTGCTGGAAGTAAGCAGAACGTTCAAGAATTCTCAATCCTTATATGAACCTTTGGAATAGTACTCAGACCAAATGGGTAGTCCTCCAGTTAAAATAAGCGAAAGACTGGAGATTTTTGGAGCATAAGTCGAATGGAAAGAAATTTGAGGAAATAAGTTTGCTTTAGAGTAACTGTGTTCACTGTATTTTGATCATCTTTAAAGTAACTAACTATTTAAGATTGAGTGTGCTTATTAGTATTCATTTAATTTGATTATTGTGTTCTAGTTCTTTGGTTCTAACAGTGAACCTTGTGACTTCATTATTTTATTAAATACCTGGGTTTTCAGATTTCAAGAAACAACCAAAAATGTTACTGGTCTCTACCGAGATAACAACAAACCTTTCAATATGAAACTGGAATAGAATAGCATCAGCACGGATTCCCTTTTCCCCTGCTTTTTACATATATTTTCTGTGGATTAATAAATTGGTGCTTTGATGGGCTAGATGTTGCAACAGCAAGGTGTCTGATGGTGTGCTCCATTATTTAGACATGTTCATGCACATTTAGGTTTTAAAATGTTTGCCCACGAAGTTGCTTGAAGTGCAAGCTAAAAGACACAGAACAAGAACAACAGGGCATCTGGGGCCCTGGTGAACAACGTGAGAAACAGTGTGTACCTCTTCAACAAATAAAAATTAAGGATTGACACAACACACTTTTAATTGCTTATTTACTGGGCAAGGGAGATTGTTTGGAAGTCATTAACAATTATTGCACTGTTAGAAGAGTAGATATGGGCCAGAACTTTAAGCTCCTCCCAGCGGGTTCTGAGCTTGGGGGTGGCCAAAATTACATCAACGGAATTCTAACTGGGATCCGCCCCGCCCCAACCCATATGCAATTTTACGGGTGAGGCGGGGAGGATCTCAGACAGGAAGCCTTAATGCCCACTTAAGGGCCTTTTCCATCCAAACCTCAAGGTTAATCTGGCAAGCGATGGTTAGATCAGGGTGCCAAACAGAAAAAGTCTTCACCCTCAATCTTGGGCAGGAATTTTGGCGCCTCAATCTGCAGGCCACTTCAGATTTGGGTGCCCTTCCCTCAGTAACCTGGGAGCTTCAGCCCTCCCTCCCAGCCTGCCCCTGACATCAAGATCATCCTTGCTCCCGACTCCCCAGGTTATTCCCTACCCTCCCGCTCATGGGACCCCTGGTACTTTCCCAAGACTTAGACACAAGCATCGTGCTGCAGTACCTTTTCCAACTAGTGCAGCACTGTGCCTGGAGAGCTGTCAGCCAATCTGATTGACCGACTGCTCTCCAAGGCAGGACTTCCATCCAAGGGTCGAAAGCTGCCAATAAACACTCAATTGAGCATAGAATGGTAGCGGACCTGCCAAAATCGGCAGGGGTGTTTCCTGCTGACCCTGAGAATGGCGGTTGCCTGAATGCAGGCCATATTGTTAATTACTAGACTGTGAAGAATTTAATGGGCAATTAATGTACAAACACAACGACTTCATGGAAATCGTGCCGATTACGTGTCCGATGTTGTTTCCATGAGACTATTGGCAGAGTCACTCATTTCGACCAGGAATTTGTGATTTGCAATTCACAAATTACCTCATCCTTGCTACAAGCTGCTTGGCTGATTTGCATATTAATAATGGTGTACTCCATTTATACATTCTTAGTTTTCAGCAAACTCTAGCCCAATATGTTGTGGCCTGGAATTATATATGTAGATTGTGTCATAATATCGACATGCACATCTTATGACATTTGCCTACGATTTCTGAAGGGTAATCAGGGTACTCAAAAGATTGGGCAAAATTCTGTTTTTAACTTTCCCAATAAGGTTTTTGAAAGGTTTAGTGACTGCCTGTTAATAGCCTTAATCAGGACTAATGGTTTGGAAGTGCAATAACTCCATCAAGATCAGGCTTCAAACAAACTCTTTGACAAAGGATCAAAGGGACAAAAGGTCATCTGGACTCGAAACGTTAGCTCTTTTCTCTCCCTACAGATGCTGCCAAACCTGCTGAGATTTTCCAGCGTTTTTAGATTCCAGCATCCGCAGTAATTGCTTTTATTCAAACAAACTCTAGTTTATTTAGACAATGAAAGTAGCCATAAGCTCGGTGTATGTTGCTTGCGTCCCAGCCTGGGGACCATCGGAAATGCTGATAATTATTCAATAGCAGATGTAATAGCGACAGTAAGGAGGCAAAGTTGAGGATGAACGTCCCATAATAATTGACTAGTCCCAGGAAATATTTCAATTCTGTGTCATTTTGTACGATAGGTGCTTCCCTAATGGCTTCGACTTTGTCTTCCTTGGGGTTTCGGCCTTATTTATCTACCAAGTAGCCTAGATAGGTGACTTCACATGCCTGGAAAACACACTTTTCTCTTTTAAGATGTACCCCTGTTTTTGTTTGCCAGGTGCTCCTGCTCTGTGGCTCCTGTAATCAGAATGTCATCCAGGTACACAATCATCTTGGGTAACCCCTAGAGCAGTGTTCTTCAAAGTCGGGGGCGTGACCCACGGGTGGGTCGCGGGTGGGTGTCGGGAGGGTCGCGGAGCCGTTGTCCGCCGCGCTCCCGATCGCGCAAATCCCCGCTCAGCAGCCGGCTTTTCATAACGGCGCCTGCAAGCGACCGCGAGCATGTTTTTAAAAAAAAAAATTTGGCCGCATTGCGCATGCGCGCACGATGATCATTTTATTCATTTTATTCTTTTTACAAGTTCGGGGGGGTTTTATTCATTTTTTCTCATTTATTTTACTCACTTTTTTTTTGCAAGTTCGGGGGAGTTTTTATTTGATAAAAGTTTGCAGGAAAAAATTCAGAACTTTGGACAGATGGAGACTCCATACTTTCCGACACCTGAAGGCTTCACCTTCATCCAACAGGTTCCATTGGAGGAGCGTGTATGAGGGCCAAAGGCCATTTCCTCCATTTTTGTCAGCAGCAAACAAGATAAGAGAAAATGGTGGGTCGCGCAGGTCGGCCGGCGTGGGTCGCGAAGGTCGGCTGGGTTGGGTCCCGAAGGTTGGGCGGTTGGTAAAAATGGGTCCCCGCAAAATAAGTTTGATGAACACTGCCCTATAGTATATTCTCCGTGGCTCACTGAAATATGGCGCATGCCGACGAGACCCCGAAGGATAAGCAAGCATATTCGTACAGGCGCTAATGGGTGTTAATCGTGATGTATTTACAGGAGGATTTGTCTGGTTTGAGCTGGACGTAGGTGTGGCTCACGTCTAGTTTTGTGAAAGTCTGGCCACCTGCTAGTTTGCGGTAGAAATCCTCTATACATGGCATGGGGATCCTGTCCAATTTTGAGACCCAGTTGACTGAGAGTTTATAATCCCCACAGAGATGGACTGATTTAACAAGTTTCAGGAGGGAACAACAGATGCGTACCACTCCACAAATTGCACAGGCTTTATTAGCCCTAAACCCTCGAGACTCCCAAGCTCAGTTTCTACTTTCTCTAGCAGTGCGTATGGAACTGATCATGCTGAAGTATTTTGGCATGGCATTGGGGTCAACATAGATTCTGTCTCTGACTCCTTTTATTTTTCCGAGCCCCTCTTGGAAACCTTCAGGGTATTTACTGATAATTTTGTAAATTCCTCCAACGCCCAATCTGAAAATTTCCAGCCAATCTCTGCCCTTAAGACTTAGTCCCTGCCCACATACAACAATGTGTGGTAATCAGGATGATTGTTGTCTGTTGGGCACTGGGGCCACCGTGGTTCCCATAATCCATAAAGGTTCCCCCGTGTAGGTGGCCAACCTAGCTCTGGACTCTCCAAACTCAAAGGTAGGATGCCAGTCGGGAGGTGATTAAACGTCTGTTCTCCAATGATGGAGACAGCAGCCCCTATGTCCACCTCAATTTCTAATGGATGACCATTCATGAGTCACCATTATTGGGGCAACCTTAGTTGTATCTATACAGTTTAATTGCATTGTCTCATCGTCTGGAAGTGGGCATGCTTGCATAGTACGAACCTGTGCTGGCCTTGGCTTCTTGCCTAGGTAATACATGTATTGCCGAGTCCAGCAGCATTAGCTTGGTTTTGCCCTCCTGCAGTGCGTACAGTAGTCCATTAGCTGGCATTTGCATTCCTCCAGAGTGGTTTCTCTGTTATATTTGGGCTTGTCTTGTGGTTTCCTCGACTGCCAGGATGACCCTATGGTGTTTTCGTTAGGCAATGGACGACTCCATAGGTGCCTTCGTCTAAGGTATGGCTTTCTTGAGCAAGGCCTCTCCCCCAACCTGAGAATGCTATTATACGGTGTCCCTTGTAGTTCTTGCACCCTTTTCTCTGCATTCCCCAGGAACAGGGCTATCTCAATGGCCTTTTTGAGGTTCAGATTAGATTCTGCCAGTAACTTCTTTTGAGTGGTGACGTTATTTATTTATTACTTGGAATCTCAGTCAGGGATGGGCCAAATTCATAGCATTCCGTCAATTTGCACAATCTACAGAGGATTCAGTAACGGGGTCCCCAGAGTCATCCCTGCTGTATTAAAACGGTAGATTTGGATGGCTTTGGCTCATAGTGATTTCACACTAGGTCTATGAGCTTGTCAAACGTTTTTGAGTCAGGGGCCTCTGAGTAGGCTATGCTTTTTATTATGCTGAATGTTGGGACCCCGCCAGCTGTCAGGAGGTTTACTTTCTGCTTCTCGTCTCCCACAATGTTGTTAGCCTGAAATAAATAACACAGGCACTCTGCATATTGAGCCCAGCCTTCTCCATTAATATCGGAAGCGGCTTGAGTTTACAAAAAAAAGGCTTTTTGAATTGCTTACCAGAGAGCTGTTTGTTTCACTCTGAAGACTGCTCGGGAATCTCGGTTTTACTCCTCGTCGCCAATGTAATAACTCTGCCAAGGCCAGGCTTCATATAAACTATTGTTTATTTGGACAATGAAAATAGCCACAGATGTGGCACACAGCGCTTGCGCCCCAGCCCGAGGACCACAGGGAATTCAGGTCTGGGTCTGGGCTGCAGATTTTAAACTCCCTCCGAATAGTTCCAACAGGGCGACTCTGCCCGCTCAATAGTGAAACTCACAATCCATGAACCCCACGGGGAGATCAATTGATGATCCCCCGTGGCCTTTGTGATCATTATAAGAGAAGGTCATAAATATTAGCAAAAGTCTGTCTCCTAGCTTCTTCAGCTTTTGAACAACCGAAGAAGGATAGATGCATTTGACTATTAGTCAGTCTATTTGTTGTTACACTTGCATTAAATATTACTCAATGTACTTTCATGTTTTTACAGTTAATGGAGCACTGCATTAAACAGAACAATGCTATCAATATTTATGAGGAGTACTTTGACGATCAGGAGGAATCTGTGGAAAGGAGTGAAGAACCTTCATCTGCAAAAACAATAAATGTTTTCAGGTAATGGGAGCATCCATGAGAATCCTTGGATTTCTCCTTGGTTGAAGGAGTACCACTCAAAGATTAAGAATTTTTGACAAGGGCAACTCCAACCAGTTTCTAATTGTGAGTAAACATGCATGGTCATTTTCAAAGTAAAAGGCAACAGGCTTATCTGCAATTCTTTGTGATTCTGAGTGTAAACAAACAATTAATGTTTCAATAAAAAACATTTTTCATCCTAAAACTAAATCTTTCACTCTGTCCTGAAAGCTAAATTTAACAGGAATTTCTTCCCTCTATCCCTATCTCACATATTAAACACAACACATCAGCTCATTTATGTTACTATTTTGCTATGAAAATTAGGAAATCATTGAACATTCCACTATTTTATTTTATTCCTCTTTCGATTTGCCACTAAATCTCTGTCTTCCACAATTTCTGCAATAGAATTCATCAATACTCTTCAAATTATGGGGTACAAAATTAATTGATGTGACGCTGCTTCTGACAGTACTATAAAGGTCTACTGGCTTCACAGGAGGAGAGGCTACACCACAGCTGCCACCTGTGAGATTCATGCGGAATTCTCCAAGCCTATGGACGCACGCAGGTGTATCCCCTGTGAGAATTTGAACATGTTGAATTGGCATCAATCCTGACATCACTCTCTGGGAAATCAACTTGGAGTCACACTTGGCACATAGGAAAACTGTTCTGGTTTTTGGAGGACAATCGTCTCACTGCAGGAGTGAGACCATCTTCAGATGCTTCATTAATGACCTTCCCTCCAACATCAGATCAGAAGTGGAGATGTCTGCCATTGATTGCACAATATTCAGCACCATTCGCAACTCCTCATATACTGAAGCGGTTCCGTGTCCATATGCATCAAGACCTGAACAATATTCAGGCTTGGGCTGATAACTGGTAAGTAATATTTCTGCCACAGGAGTGCCAGGCAATAACTATCTCCAACAAGGGGGAATCTAACCATCTGGCCTTGATATTCAACAACATTACCATCGCTGAATCCCCCACCGTCAACATATGAACGTACAAATTAGGAGCAGGAGTAGGCTACTCAGCCCCTCGAGTCTGCTCCACCATTTAGTAAATTCATTGCTGATCTGATTGTTTCCTCCCGACTATCCCTGATATCCTTTCACCTTATTTATCCAGAAGCATTCTGCGGGGTTGCCATTGACCAGAAATTTAACAGCCATATAAACACCGTGGCTGTAAGAGCAGGTCAGAGTCTGGAATTCTGCAGCGTTAACTCACCTTGACTCCCAAAGCCTGTCCACCGTTTACAGGTTAAAATCAGGAATGTGATGGAATACTCTCCAGTTGCCTGGAAGAGTGCAGCTCCAACACTATTCAAGAAGATTGACACCATCCAAGACAAAGCAGTCCACTTGATCAGCACCATATTCATCCCCTCCCTTCACCACCGATGGAAAATGGCAACAGTGTGTACAAGATGCATTTCAGCAACTCACCAAGGCTCCTTCAATAGGACCTTCCAAACTCACCATCTCTAACACATGGAAGGACAAGGGCAGCAGATGCATGGAGCAACACCACCAGCAAGTTCCCTCCAAAGCATACATCATCCTGATTTGGAACACTGTTGCTTCCCTGTTACTGGATCAGAATCCTGGAACTCCCTTTCCAACAGTGTTTTAGAAGAACCGACACCAAATGGATTGCAGCAATTCAAGAAGGCTGTTCACCATCACCTTTTCAAGGACAATTAGGGTGGGCAACAAAAGCTGGCCTTGCCAGCATAATTTACAGCCCATGAAAGGAATCATGTCACCGTAACTAATTGATGTGACACTAGGCTTCCAAATTTGATCCATGCAGGTCCTGTCAACCTCTGCGTTGTCTGCTCTTGAAAAATGATGCATGAAACAGCAAGATGGGTCCTGCAGTAATGTGATTTCAAGGATCAGGCACCTTGATTGTGGGTAATATTTTTGGAACATTATCTGTTGGAATGTGTCGGAAAGTACTTAGGACTGCTTTTGAGATAAAAATGGAAAATGCTGGAAATATCCAGCAGGCCTGGCAGCATCTGAAGAGAGAAAGAAAGAGTGGATGCTTCATATTGATGAGAAAGCTCTGTGGAAAGATTAAAGACCTGAACCAAAGGGTGTAATTTAAAGTGCAAAAAACAGAGTCCTATTTTGGGCGGGTATAGCGGGGTCTTTTACTAACAAGCTGAACTCTGGGTGTTTGCGGCCTCAATTAACTCACTTCCTACACTGATGAGCTGAGCTCGTCAGTGCAGGAAGAGATCGGGCGCCAATTTTAATTGCCATGCCAATCTCTCAACCCTCCTCACACACCCCACTATGGCCGCCGGCCCTCCCACTGCCCAACGTACCTCTTAGGGGGTCCTCGACTCCCCTCACCTCTTAGGCAGGACACCCCAGGGTGGCACCACCAGGATGGCTGGGTGGCAGTGCTAAGGTGCCAGGCTGGCAGTGCCAAGGTTCCCGGGTGCCAGCAGGAGTGCCAGGGTACCACCCTGCCCAGAGCCCGACCACCCAGGGGCCTTCGATGATCTGGGAGGTTACACCTGGTCCACGTTTGTGTGGACCAGTACTGAACGGCGCCATGGCGAGGTCTACCAGGTGCAGGCATTAGTGTGGGCCCCTTAGTGTCCAAAGATGTGCAGATTATGTGGGGTTACATGGACTAGGGCAGGGGAGTGGACCTAGGTAGGGTGCTCTTTCAGAGGGTTGGTGCAGATCCGATGGGCCAAATGGCCTCCTTCTGCACTGTAAGGATTCTATGATTCTATGACCTGGCCCTTCATAGGACCATAGAGTCTCTCTTCTTGAACATTTTGAATGGTTACAGCACAGAAGGAAGCCATTCAATCCATTTTGTTCATGCTAGCTCTCTGCAAAATTCATGCCAGTTCTTTGCAAATGAAATTCAGCTAATCTCTATAATAATAATAATAATACCCTTTTCCCAAACCACTAATGCCTCCAGCAATGCACCCATCCAGTTGGATTCCAACTGCCCCAGTGTATGCAAGAATTTCCATTGCAGCAATCTTTTCGTGCAGCTTTCCTTTAAGAGGTAGCCGACTTTGAGAAAGAGCATGTTGTCTGTACTACATGGTCTGCAACAACAATTCCTAACCTCCTGCTGTGTGTAGACCTCACCATAGAGTTGAGAAGGATAGGTCAACACTGGAGAGGCAGGAGTGGCTCCAAAATCATTCAGATGAGATGGGTAGATGGATTTTGTGTCTCACCGATCTCAATCTGAACAGGTATTGGAACGCGGCAAAACATAGCCTCGTTCCCAAAAACCGAGGCACATGATTTTCACAGCCATTGGGTTTAAGATTCGCTGTTTATGAAGGAACTTGGTCACTTTTTTTACTTGGAATCTTCATGGGGAAGAAAAATATAGTGTTTTGTTTGTGCATCATTAATTCCTTGAAAATTGGATTCAGAATGTCGAATCAATATTATTCTCTGAGTAACAGCATTTTAACCTAAGATTGAATCTAATGTGACATCATATTTTCTTTGGTTAAAAACAATTAATCATGAAAAGCAGCCACTAATTTTTGTTGAATTATTTTGTTGAAAAATTAATGTTTTGAAATGTACTAAACAAACAGTGGTGGTAAATTAAACTGTAAAAACTGAGCCATGAATGTTATTTCTAAAAGTTTTCAAAATCATCCAGTAACCAGGTCTGACTGATCAACAGGCTTTTACATTTTGCTGCATTAAATTAGCACAGCCATGCACATTAACGTAAATTGACCTAAAAACAGATTTGCTTCAGAAGTAAATAGTTGGGGGTGATTCTAGGTGGTTTCAGAAAAACATCTTGGAATTTATGAGATGAAGAAAACCCATTGCATTATCTTTGTTTCATTTGCTAGCGACCCTAACGTAATTAAACGGACAGTATCTCATCTCTCATGGCATCCAGACCAAGGGCGGAAACTGGCAATTTCTTATTGTTGTCTGGAGTTTCAAAGAGCTGCCGACAATATGAGTTATGACTCATACATCTGGGACATGGGTAACTCAATTATCATATACTTGTGCTGTAGAACTGTAATTGATAAATTTTTAAAGGAACCTAATTAAATAACTTATTTAGAACTTTTTAACAGATTATTATTATTCACTAAACTGTACAGAATAATTATGGGAGCAAGTTAAACACTGTGACAAATAAATGTGTACACTCAATGGGGTCACTTAAACAACCTATGTCTCATTAGCATTCTAATCCAAGCAGATCTCACCAAGTAGTTACACAAGTTTGAGTCTTAGTTGGGCTAATTACTTGAATCAAGAAATCACATCTGACCTGTACTTTGTGTGATCTTCGTCAAAGTGCACACCCAATGAGAAGTTCAGATGAAGCTATGATAAGAATAACCCTTTCTTGTACTGCCACCTTGTAGCCTTCCCCTTACTTACACAATCTCCTGTAGACAGTTTAGGAAAAACTTCCACAAGTGGAGCAATCTGACAATAAATGAGTTGCAATTCTAATCTAAAACTGTGGAAAAGATGCAGAAGGGTTGAGAGCAGAAAGAATTCTGACGAGGCATTTCGGTGGGCCATGCAAAACAAAGTTTTAGTGATTTGTGTCAGCTGTACTGCCAAATTCATTGGAGGTGAATTAATGACAGGTTATTCATGAAGGCCCCACCTTCTCAACCTTGCCCCTCACCTGAGGTGTGGTAATCTTCAGGTTAAATCACCACCAGCCAGCTCTCTCCCTCAAAGGGGAAAGCAGCCTATGGTCATCTAGGACTGTGGTGACTTTACTGCCATATGTTCTGCTTGTATTGGAATGCAGGAATCATTTGGTCCCCAAACCTGTTGAAAACCAGATTCTAATCTTTTCTTCCTTCAGAAATGCACACTGAGGAACTGTTGGCATGTATTTGCAGAACTTTCTATTGATTGTTAATAAGAAACAAGACTCCACATTCTGAATATTGCTGCTATCGTAATGCTTGCCTGTAAAGCCAAGCGGTATTTATTTACAGATTTGTAGTTTGTGAACTTACTTTAATTTCTGTTGTTTTCTTTTGTCTCTTGTCTCAGTCCCTGGGCTGTCTTCTCAATCAATTAACTTCAGATTGAAAATTATATGCTTATAACAGTGAGAGATGACTGCCACAAAACCAGTGTGTAGGGTGCCCTGGTGTAAAAGTCTGTGACTCCTGGAATGAGCAGCAAAGTATCAAACACTGGATCATAACTTGTCACCCCTGGAACATCGGTCATAAAACCTGTATAATGGTTTTCAAATTATTTTAAACCAATTGTGGATGTTTTGGAGCTTTTTACCTCCTTTTGCTTTGAATATTTTCATTGCATGTCATTCACTGATAAGCAAAGGACCTTCTTGTAGGATCCTGCCTTTGCCTCTCTGTGACATGCCTCTAGAAGGTATGCAACTGTGGCCTGGGATGAGACAGCCTTTTGGTTTTTTTCCTTCATTTATCCCCCCAAAATAATTCTGAAGGAAAGCTATTCCTCTTCAATAATTCTGTAGTTTATCTACAAAACTGGTGGCATATGACCTTTCTACTGCTGCTAAACAGATGATTCCAAACTATAATTCTGTGATCCAATTCTCATATTGGGAGAATCTATATTTAATCCCATTTTGTTTCTACAGAAAATCCAAATAAGCATGAAACGGTGATAAAACCGGTATCTCCTCTTTTGTGTCTGGAGTACAACCCCAAAGATTCACACATTCTGGCTGGAGGCTGTTACAATGGGCAAATGGGTCAGTAAATGAATGACACAATACAAATGTGCAACCCTTGCAATGTTCAACAATGTTAACAGTTTAATTATTACATAATTCATAGAAATAGGAAACCAACATGCTCGGTGGTTTAGAAGGTTTGGGTGTATTTTTTCCCCCCAGTAATAAAGGGGAATGAGACAGGGGTGCCCCATGTCCCCCATCATGTTTACGCTGGCGATAAAGCCCTTGGCCATCACTCTGAGTAGCTCGGATAAATGGAGGGGATAATGGGCGTGTGTGGAGCATAGTGTGACCTTGTATGCCAATGATCTCCTTTTGTATATTTTGTACCCGGTCCCCATGGTGAAGGATATAATGGGACTGCTTAAGCAATCTGGGTGTTTTCGGCATACAAATTGAACTTAAAAAAGAACAAGTATTTTTTTGGTCTCCCCGCCAAGGAAAGGAGCTAATTTTGGGGGGATTGACATTTTGTGTGGCAACCACTCACCTCAGGTATTTGGGGGTGCAGGTTGGGCCTCGCTCTGTAAATTGACCTTTAGAAGCCTGGTGGGTAGGGTCAAGGCGAATTTGCAGAAGTGGACCAGCCTCCCTCTATCATTGGAAATTTGGGATCCCACGGACGGAGGCCTTTAGGTATATGCAAATGTGGGATTTTGAAAGGAAGGTTTTTCCGACGTTCCCAGTGACACCGCCCTCCTTGATGCTGGAGGGGGTGCTGTTGGTGATGGGGTTGGGTGGGGGGGGTTCACTTCAGCAATCTATGGGAGGATTCTGGAGGAGGATAAAGTGTCATGGGAATGTCCCTTTAAGAGATGTGTGTTTATCAAATAGCTTCAGTGATGTCATTGTGTGGGTGGAGCTGGGCTGAGGTTCCGGCTTTTACTTTCGTTTTAGCTGGGAGCTGTCTGTGGCTCTGTTTTACTTTCGGTTGAGACAGTTGGGAGCTGCATTCAGACAAATAAGTTTTATTTTGGTCTCTCTCTCTATATGTTAAAAGGTGTCCAGATCACTTGATAATTTAAAAGTGATACCTGCTTTCCGTAAAGAATTTAAACCTGCTGTTTTGCAGGAAAAGGGTGTTCGTCTTTATGGATGTTGTTACTTGAGTAAAAACAGTAAAAGAAAGTTATTGAGGGGTATTTTCTTCTCGAGAACTGTACCTGTGTGGGGGGATCTATGTTTGTAGTTGATAAAAATGCTTATTGTGTATGTTTATGAAATGTTAACTGAATTTGTAGAATAAACTTTTGTTTTTGATTTAAAGTGCTTAAGGCCTCTGTTGCACAACACCTGAAGAGTAGCCCTTTGTGCTCCTCATTACCAAAATCCACAAACAGTTGTCGGTCAGGTGAACTCCATGATATACTTTGGTGTTCTCTAAACCCTGGCCCATAACAAAAGTGCCACGGGATAGGGGTTAAGGAAGAGGGAGGAGGTGCTGGGGGTGGCGCTGGAGGAGGGATTGTGGTGTGAGGTGCTGCGGAGGGCGAACATCTAAACCTTGTGTGCAAGCCGAGAGTTAATACAATGTGCTTAGGGCACACCTGATGAGGTCAAGGATGAGCCGTTTGTTAGAGGGGGTGAAGGATGTGGGAGGGGCCTGGCCAACCACGTACAAATGTAACGGTCTGCCCAAAGTTGGGGAAGTCTGTCTTCAGTACCATGTCAGCGATCTTGCAAATGGACATGGAGCCGACACACTCAGTGGCGAGTTTCCCAATTGTGTGGGGAATGGAGCGTCGGCTGAAAAACGGGATTGGTGCTGGCCGCCAATCCAGTTCTGATGCTCCAGTCGGCAGTGGCAGCGAGCTACACACCCAAGCTGGTGGGAGGGTGAAAAATCAATTTCCATGTGATTAACGGGCTGGAAGCCCAAGTCTCCACCACTACCACCCCCCCTCCCCCCACACCACCAACCCCCATTATGCTCCGATCCCCACAGCAGGAAACCCTCCTGCTGGAATTCAGTACAGGTTTTCCCAAACATGGCCCTGACGTGGTGGACCCGCGATGGGTCAAGGGAGTCGGTGCATAACTGAGACATCCCCCAATGACCACCGGAAGACCCGTCTACCCCACAATGCAAATCTTGCCTTGCCCCACTCAAACCCTCCCACTAACCCCCCCCAGTCCATCCCATTCTTGCTATGACTGCCAGTTCCTCACTACATCAGAAGCAGCTAAGTGCTTTCTGCTGTGAAAAAGAGGAAGTGAAAGCACTTAGCTGCTTTTGATGTAGCGAGGAACTGGCAGTCATAGCAAGAATGTTTTTAAACATAGTGGTTAGCATCAAAGCAGGGTAGCATCAAAGCAGGGTATTTCAGATGCATTCAAGCGTGAAGGGAAAGATAGATCAACAAACACCTGCCTCTGGAGTAATAAAACTATCAATCACTGGCTAATGAAATGTGTGAAATTGCACAAAAAATTTGCATTTCAAAGGCTGTCAAGACCACAGCTGGAATACTGTGAACAATTCTGGTCCCCTTATCTAAGGAAAGATATACTGGCATTGGAGGCAGTCCAGAGAAGGTTCACTAGGTTGATCCCAGATTTGGAGGAATTTTCTTATGAGGAGATGTTGAATAGGTTGTGCCTGTGCTCATTGGAATTTAAAAAAGAGAGGCAACCTTATTGAGATGTATAGGATTCTCAGGAGGCTTGACAGGGTAGATGCTGAGAGGTTGTTTCCCCGATGTGGGAGGTTCTAGAACCAGAGGACATAATCTCAGAGTAAGGGGTTGCCCATTTAAATGAGCCTAACGACCTTCTTACTCCATCTTTACCCCTTTTTAAAATATTCCATACAGGTATTGCCTCAGTACAATCCCCCACCACACCAAGCCGTTTGGTCTTTTGATCTTAAAGTTGCTACCTTTTGTTACAATCTCTCACAGCTACACTTTAATATCTAACACATTCGCCTTCCCTTCAGTTCTGACAAAGAGCCAATAGGACTCGAAACATTAACTCTGCTTTCTCTCCTTATAGATGCTGCCAGATCTGCTGAGTTTTTTTCCAGCATCCTCTGTTCTTGTTGCAAATAGTAACTTGTTGGGTATGTGTCAAAAGCAGGATGTTAGATATATTGGCTTATAAAAATTTGGAAATTTAAAGATTAAACACCTGGGTTAAACATAGACATAGAACATACAGTGCAGAACGTAAGAACATAAGAACTAGGAGCAGGAGTAGACCACCTGGCCCCTCGAGCCTGCTCCACCATTCAATGAGATCATGGCTGATCTTTTGTGGACACAGCTCCACTTTCCGGCCCGAACACCATAACCCTTAATCCCTTTATTCTTCAAAAAACGATCTATCTTTATCTTAAAAACATTTAATGAAGGAGCCTCTACTGCTTCACTGGGCAAGGAATTCCATAGATTCACAACCCTTTGGGTGAAGAAGTTCCTCCTAAACTCAGTCCTAAATCTACTTCCCCTTATTTTGAGGCTATGCCCCCTAGTTCTGCTTTCACCCGCCAGTAGAAACAACCTGCCCGCATCTATCCTATCTATTCCCTTCATAATTTTATATGTTTCTATAAGATCCCCCCTCAGCCTTCTAAATTCCAACAAGTACAGTCCCAGTCTACTCAACCTCTCCTCGTAATCCAACCCCTTCAGCTCTGGGATTAAACTAGTGAATCTCCTCTGCACATCCTCCAGTGCCAGTATGTCCTTTCTCAAGTAAGGAGACCAAAACTGAACACAATACTCCAGGAGTGGCCTCACTAACACCTTAACCTTAGCAGCATAACCTCCCTAGTCTTAAACTCCATCCCTCTAGCAATGAAGGACAAAATTCCATTTGCCTTCTTAATCACCTGTTGCACCTGTAAACCAACTTATTGCGACTCATGCACTAGCACACACAGGTCTCTCTGCACAGCAACATGTTTTAATATTTTATCATTTAAATAACAATCCCTTTTGCTGTTATTCCTACCAAAATGGATAACCTCACATTTGTCAACATTGTATTCCATCTGCCAGACCCTAGCCCATTCACTTAGCCTATCCAAATCCCTCTGCAGACATCCAGTATCCTCTGCACTTTTTGCTTTACCACTCATCTTAGTGTCGTCTGCAAACTTGGACACATTGCCCTTGGTCCCCAACTCCAAATCATCTATGTAAATTGTGAACAATTGTGGGCCCAACACTGATCGCTAAGGGACACCACTAGCAACTGATTGCCAACCAGAGAAACACCCATTAATCCCCACTCTTTGCTTTCTATTAATTAACCAATCCTCTATCCATGCTATTATTTCCCCCTTAATGCCATGCATCTTTATCTTATGCAGCAACCTTTTGTGTGGCACCTTGTCAAAGGCTTTCTGGAAATTCAGATATATCACATCCATTGGCTCCCCGTTATCTACCGCACTAGTAATGTCCTCAAACAATTCCACTAAATTAGTTAGGCATGGCCTGCCCTTTGTGAACCCATGCTGCGTCTGCCCAATGGGACAATTTCCATCCAGATGCCTCGCTATTTCTTCCTTGATGATAGATTCCAGCATCTTCCCTACTACCGAAGTTAAGCTCACTGACCTATAATTACCTGCTTTCTGCCTATCTCCTTTTTTAAACAGTGGTGTCACGTTTGCTAATTTCCAATCCACCGGGACCACCCCAGAGTCCAGTGAATTTTGGTAAATTATCACTAGTGCATTTGCAATTTCCCTAGCCATCTCTTTTGGCACTCTGGGATGCATTCCATCAGGGCCAGGAGACTTGTCTACCTTTAGCCCCATTAGCTTGCCCATCACTACCTCCTTAGTGATAACAATCCTCTCAAGGTCCTCACCTGTCATAGCCTCATTTCCATCAGTCACTGGCATGTTATTTGTGTCTTCCACTGTGAAGACCGACCCAAAAAACCTGTTCAGTTCCTCAGCCATTGCCTCATCTCCCATTATTAAATCTCCCTTCTCATCCTCTAAAGGACCAATATTTACCCTACCCACTCTTTTTTGTTTTATATATTTGTAGAAACTTTTACTATCTGTTTTTATATTCTGAGCAAGTTTACTCTCATAATCTATCTTACTCTTCCTTATAGCTTTTTTAGTAGCTTTCTGTTGCCCCCTAAAGATTTCCCAGTCCTCTAGTCTCCCACTAATCTTTGCTACTTTGTATGCTTTTTCCTTCAATTTGATACTCTCCCTTATTTCTTTAGATATCCACGGTCGACTTTCCCTCTTTCTACCGTCCTTCCTTTTTGCTGGTATAAACCTTTGCTGAGCACTGTGAAAAATCGCTTGGAAGGTTCTCCACTGTTCCTCAACTGTTTCACCATAAAGTCTTTGCTCCCAGTCTACCTTAGCTAGTTCTTCTCTCATCCTATTGTAATCTCCTTTGTTTAAGCACAAAACACTAGTGTTTGATTTTACCTTCTCACCCTCCATCTGTATTTTAAATTCCACCATATTGTGATCGCTCCTTCCGAGAGGATCCTAACTATGAGATCATTAATCAATCCTGTCTCATTACACAGGACCAGATCTAGGACCGCTTGTTCCCTCGTCGGTTCCATTACATACTGTTCCAGGAAACTATCGCGGATACATTCTATAAACTCCTCCTCAAGGCTGCCTTGACCGACCTGGTTAAACCAATCGCAATGTAGATTAAAATCCCCCATGATAACTGTTGTACCATTTCTACATGCATCAGTTATTTCTTTGTTTATTGCCTGCCCCACCATAATGTTACTATTTGGTGGCCTATAGACTACTCCTATCAGTGACTTTTTCGCCTTACTATTCCTGATTTCCACCCCAATGGATTCAACCTTATCCTCCGTAGCACCGATGTCATCCCTTACTATTGCTCGGATGTCATCCTTAAATAACAGAGCTACACCACCTCCCTTACCATCCACTCTGTCCTTCCGAATAGTTTGATACCCTCGGATATTTAACTCCCAGTCGTGACCATCCTTTTACCATGTTTCAGTAATGGCCACTAAATCATAGTCATTCACGATGATTTGCGCCATCAACTCATTTACCTTATTCCGAATACTACGAGCTTTCAGGTAAAGTACACTTATGTTGGCTTTTTTACCTCTGTTCTGAATCTTAACACCTCGGTCAGTAACCTCGCCTAAGTTATATTTCCTCTTAACTTTTCTCCTAATTTTCCTTGTCGTTGAACCCATATCTTCATGTAACAACCTGCCGCTTCGCTTACCATTTATGTTTTTACTTCCCGTTTTATTCCTTTTAGTATTACTGGGCCTATTCACTGAGCTCCCCTCAGTCACTGTACCTTGTACTGTCACCCTTTTTGATTTTTGACTATGACTTCTCTGCCTTACACTTTCCCCCTTACTGCCTTTTGTTTCTGTCCCTTTTTTACTACCTTCCAACTTCCTGCATCGGTTCCCATCCCCCTGCCACATTAGTTTAAACTCTCCCCAACAGCTCTAGCAAACTGCCCCCCCTAGGACATCGGTTCCAGTCCTGCCCAGGTGCAGACCGTCCAGTTTGTACTGGTCCTACCTCCCCCAGCACCGGTTCCAATGCCCCAGGAATTTGAATCCCTCTCTCTTGCACCATCTCTCAAGCCACGCATTCATCCTATCTATCCTGACATTCCGACTCTGACTAGCCCGTGGCACTGGTAGCAACCCTGAGATTACTACCTTAGGGGTCCTACTTTTTATTTGAACTCCTAACTCCCTGAATTCAGCTTGTAGGACCTCGTCCCATTTTTTACCTAAATCGTTGGTGCCTGTGTACACCATGACAGCTGGCTGTTCACCCCCCCCCCCCCCCCAGAATGTCCTGCAGCCGCTCCGAGACATCCTTGACCCTTGCACCAGGGAGGCAACATACCATCCTGGAGTCTCGATTGCGTCCGCAGAACCGCCTGTCTATTCCCCTTACGATTGAGTCCCTTATCACTATAGCCCTGCCATTCTTCTTCCTGCCCAGCTGTGCAGCAGAGCCAGCCACGGTGCCTTGAACCTGGCCGCTGCTGCCTTCTCCTGGTGAGCCATCTCCCTCAACAGAATCCAAAGCGGTATATCTGTTTTGCAGGGAGATGACCGCAGGGGACACCTGCACTGCCTTCCTACTCTTGCTCTGTCTTTTGGTCACCCATTTTCTATCTCCCTAAGTACCTTTCACCTGCGATGTGACCAACTCGCTAAACGTGCTATCCACGATGTCCTCAGCATCGCGGACGCTCCAAAGTGAGTCCATCCGCAGCTCCAGAGCCATCAAGCGGTCTAACAGGAGCTGCAACTGTTCTTGCACGTGAAGGAGCCAGGGACAGTGGACGTGTCCCTGAGCTCCCACATCGCGCACGAGGAGCATGACACAGGTTTGAGATCTCCTGCCATGTCTTAAACCTTCGGTTAACTTCAACAACTACAATTTCCCCCCAAAAACAATGAAGAAAAATTAAATAAATGTACCAATGAAAAGAAAAAGAAGACAGAAAAACTACTTACCAGTCACTTACCAGGGATAAAAAGCACTTCCTCCTCACCCAGCTTTGAATTCCCACCTAGATTCAAATTCCCAAACTCTCTCTTTGCTGTCTCACTCTGGCTGTGTCTTCTCTGGCTCACTGGGAGAAGGAGGCCATTCGGCCCATCAAGTCATCACCAACCCACTTAAGCCCTCACTTCCACCCTACCCCGTAACCCAATAACCCCTCTTAACCATTTTGGTCACTAAGGGCAATTTATCATGGCCAATCCACCTAACCTGCACGTCTTTGGACTGTGGGAAGAAACCGGAGCACCCGGAGGAAACCCACGCAGACACGGGGAGAACGTGCAGACTCTGCACAGACAGTGACCCAGCAGGGAATCGAACCTGGGTCCCTGGTGCTGTGAAACCACAGTGCTATCCACTTGTGCTACCGTGGGTTAGATTACGTTTGACTGCAGTAGTCATGTTTTTAAAATAATCTTGTTTTGCAAGACCAGAAAGCTTTTAGGAGCTCGAGGTGAAATTGACCATCATAAAAGCCTGGGCTAATGCACTGTTGTTTGACTAGGGGAGTTCATGGGAAGTTTAAAAAAAAAAATGTTTTATTCTCCATTTTCACATTTTCCTTCAAAATTTGCACCCCACCCACAGACAGTAAACGGTAACAAATACAAAATCAATCCCCTTAACAATAACAACGATACCATCCTCCCACCTCCCCAAACAACGGCCCACCTGTCAATAAATGCATCCAATAAAACAAACCCTCCCACGGTGGAAACAAAAAACAAAGGAGAAAAAGAAAAAGGAGTCCGGGACCGCCCACGGTCACCATTAGCCTATAGAGTCCACTCTTCCCCCCCCCCCCCCTCCCCCCCCCCCCCCGCTATACTCAACGCCATCCAGCCTCTGAAAGAGTACCGTACATGATACCCAAGAGTTGTAAACAACCCCCCCCTCCCCTCTCCAACTCCTCCCGCCCTCTGCCTCTTGTAAAACTCCTCCCCCCAACCTCTGTTCCTTCTCCCCAACTTTCCACCCCGGCTAGACCACTCAGACCCTGTTCTGCCAGGCTCCGATGGCCGCAGCTCCTCCCCCACCTCACTCCTGTTCACTGGCCGGCTTAAACAAGTATAGTTTTTTTTCCTAAATTTTTATTTTTCTAGAAATACTGTCAATTAACAGAAATGCTGAGCTGTGAGTCATTCAGACTGTGTTGCGAGTTTCTTTTACTTGTCTTTTCTTATGGCTCTGTTCCAATTATGGCAATCAGTGAGATTGCTCTCCTTTCTTTTGATATCTATGTTCTAATGCTCAAGAGTCGCCAGGTATCAAATGATACCACCACAAGGTTCAACCGGCTATCAATCAAAAAGCCAAACACCAGTTAGTTAGTTCAAGGTCAAGGGTACTTTATTTACACACAATTAGCCATGCAACATAAACACTACTAGTTAACTACACCTATCGACTTAGACAACCTGTACTTAACTTCGGGGCACCCGGATTAGGTCAGAGAAACAGTGGCCGCTGTTCGATTCTGGATCTATCGAGTCCGAAGGAGTAACTGCTGCTCAGCTGGGCTCATCCGTCTGGTAGCGAGCGTTGAACTTCGACTTGCTTCTGGTGTTGCTACAATTGGAGGTGGTCGTGACCGGGGCGCCAGGTCCAAGAGAGGATGAACATATGGCGAACTCTTCTTCTTATACTTGGGGGTTTTGCGCTCTTTTACGCGATCCTTCAGTTTGGACCCCACTACTTGGGTGATGCCTGATCACTCTGTTCGATTCCTAACCAATACGTGTGTGGGGATCTGGATGGCTGGGCGTGTCCCAAGCGGTCACTGACCCCATTGTTGACGCTTTCGCTGAACAGAGAGTGGTGCTGAAATGTCTGGGACTGTACCGGTCGCTCGAGTACCAGTCCTTTGTTCTCGTGGCAATGGGCCATCAAATGCTAATTGGCCCATCAAAAATGCTAATTGTTCGGAGTTTCGATACCGTCTGGACTTCTTGCTTGCAAATATACATTTTCAGCTCTAAGCCTGCCTGAGTCTTGGCTTGTCCATTTTACCCGCTAGGCTTTGCGAGTTTCTCTGTACCTAGTTGTAAGCAACTGGGGCTGGTTTAGCAGAGGGCTAAAGAGCTGGCTTTTAAAGCAGACCAAGGCAGGCCAGCAGCACGGTTCAATTCCTGTACCAGTCTCCCCGAACAGGCGTCGAATGTGGCGACTAGGGGCTTTTCACAGTAACTTCATTTGAAGCCTACTTGTGACAAATGCGCGATTTTCATTTAATTTCATTTCAAGTGGCCATCCCAGATGGCTACAGCTGTCATGTGGAATTGAAATTGCATTAAATGGCTTGCTCAATCTGTATTCAAATGTGGGTTTTAAAATATCAGTTTTGTGTGTTCATTGGTGTCCCAGGAAAGACTCCAAATCATTTTCACTGAGAGCAGAATAAGCAAGGATGAAATATTGAGAGCCTTGTGATTTGGAAAAAAACCCCACAATAATAATTGATTACAAGGGATGTTTCTTCATACAAAACTAACATCAATAGGAATTCTCCAGCATTAGCCATGAGCAGGATTGCTAAAGATCCACATTTTTGTTCTGCTATACAGGATATTGGGATACACGGAAAGGGGGTCAGGCGGTTGAAATGCCTGCAATTGAAGTTGGTCATCGGGATCCTGTGTACAAGATCATTTGGTTACAATCTAAAACAGGAACGGAATGTTTTTCTGCTTCTACTGATGGGCAGGTAACAGAATGAAAAGAAGAAAATGTACTTCAAATATTCCATTGTTCGCAGTGACAGCCAATTTCCTGCCACAAGAAGGTACCGTGCTTGCCCTAATTATGCATTGGAAATATGTAGTAAACTACAAAGAAATTACCCTTCTTAATCTTGTTATAACTTGCACAAGACCTACGGGGTTGTAGCAATCAACCTCCCCGTGAGTCTCACCGAATACGAGCTCCCCCGCTAAAGGGCAGGGGAACCCTAAATTATTCATAGTTAAGTTTGTATAAAGTCAGCCAGGTATAATAATGACAGAACCAGTTGGGATCTTGTGTGTATTGTAAATACTAGTGTGTGTTAATAAACAAAGTTTTCTTAAATCTACTCAGTCCAGTGGTCTACAAAACCGGTGACGTGGGTACACCTGCTTTGCTGTCAATGCTGCTACGCTGTTGGGTGAATCACCTCCCTTACTAATCAAGTTTGGACTTTTTTTTTTTGCATATGCCCCTGTTTGGGAGATTAGATGTGTTTGATGGAAGCTTAGAGGATTGGGCACAGTACGTAGAACTGCGTTACTTTTTCCAGGCAAACAATGTCACAGAGAATGAGTGTCAGATGGTAATTTTGCTGAGTGTCTGTGGCACACAAACCTCCGGTGTGGTACGAAGCCTCACATAACCTGCAACTCCGGACACTAACACTTTCGAACAGTTGGTGACAATTGTGGGACAACACTTTAACCTTATACCATCCGTAATTGTGCAGAAATACCGTCTCAATATGGCAGAAAGGACCCCTGGAGAGTCCGTAACCGTGTTTTTGGCCAGATTGTGCAAGATAGCGGAATTTTGTGAGTACGGCACTTCCTTTGCAGAAATGCTACGTGACCGTATGGTCTGCGGTGGGAATAATGTGGCAACTCAAAAAAAAATTGCTAGCCGAGTCGTCTTTAAACTTCCAACAGGCCATGCAGATTTCACTTTTCCTGAGAAAGCCAGGGTGAGGGGTGCAGGAGATCCAGGGCATGGACGTAAACACCCTGGGATGCACCCCCTCCCAACGAATGCTCACCCCGCCCCGAGATCAATCCCCCTCCCCAAGACCAATCCCGTTCCCCAAGACCAATCCCCCTCCCTGGACCAAACGTCACAGAGGCCTGGCCCGTTGGTCAATGACTCCGGAAACAACACCTCGGAGTCCATAGAGGGAAAGCCAGGATGTTGTGGGACATGTGGCCTTAGGGCCCGGATGGACCGCAAACCACAAGTCAGCCAGAGATTCCGACGTGCCATGGCAGGTGCCAACTTCGGGCTTCTACCTTCCATCTGGACGAACCAGAGGAGGAGTGCATGCAACTGAATTGTGTGGCGGCACCCCGAGTGATCCCATTAAGATGACCGTGCAGATTAATAGATATCTGTTAGATATGGAGTTGGACATGGGAGCTGCTGTTTCCATGGTAGGAAAGCAGACCGTTGATCGGATAACGTCTGGAGTGTAGCACTTGGATCTGAGGGACATCAATTCTTCATAAAGTTTCTCATGCGAGGAAAGTTCTTCTCAGGTGAATTCTGATGCCTGAAGAGGCCAGAGCATTGCCCTAAGGGGGCCCTGACACCCCCTTGAGAGAGGTCGATGATACAGATTTAGATATGGAAATGCAGGCATTGAAAGTCTCCAGCACGGAATAGACAGTGTATCCACCACAACGTTCATGTCAGAAGTGGCGTTTGCCATCCAGGTATACATTGCCCAAATGCAAGTCACAGAAGCACCGCCGGATGCAAAGAAGGTCCGGCACCTTCCTACTTCACAGTGGTTGGAAGAATCTACGGACTTTGGGGAGGAGGGGGAAAGAGATGTCATAACCTGCACAAGACCAATGGGGTTGGAGCAATAGGGAAGCAGATACGGGCTGAGACGGACATATCTTTTAGTTGAAAGTGGTGACCAAAGTGGTTGCAGGCTCTTATTGTGGCTACCACCACAAGGCTCCTCGAGTGCTTGGCTGAGGGAAATGGGAGTGGGGCGGTGGCCAGTGCCCGCAGGGATGTCCCAATACAGGAGATCTCTTCCATCTGTACCCATTTCGCCCCCGACTCCCCCAGCCGACCTTGTACCCTTTCTAATTTGCTGCCCAGTAGTAGAACAGGAGGTTCGGCAGTGCTAAGTACGCCAAGTGCTGCCTACTTTGCAGGTCGCTTTGCGTACACTGGAGTTCTTTTTTCTTAACAAACAATTTTATTGAGGTATTTTTTGGAATTGTAAACAGTTACAGATTACAGAAATATGCAAACATCAACGGAAACCAACATTTCAACCAAACCATAGTGCACATACCCGCTCCTCTCCCATGGACACTACCCGCCTATTTCTCCCTCCTACTCTACCCCCCCCCCCCCCCCCCCCTCCTTGCTGACGTTTACTCTCCCGCGAAGAAGTCGATGACTGGTTGCCACCTTCTGGCGAAGTCCAGTACAGATCCCCTCAAGGCGAACTTGATTTGTTTTTCCATACCCAGAAAACTTGACATGTCCGAAAGCCATAGTTCGGTCTTCGGGGGTTTTGAGTCCCTCCATGCCAGCAGTATTCGCCGCCGGGCTATCAGGGAAGCAAAGGCCAGAACATCGGCCTCTTTCTCCCCCTGGACTCCCGGGTCTTCCGAAACCCTGAAAATTACCACCTCTGGACTCATCACCACACTTGTTTTCAGCACCCGGGACATGACCCCTGCAAATCCCTTCCAGTACCCCTAAGCTTAGGGCATGCCCAAAACATGTGAACGTGGTTCGCTGGTCCTCCCGCGCATCTAGCGCACTTGGGTGTGTCTGTGATTTTTTGGTTTCGCTTCAGTGTTGGAGCTGGAAGCCAGCCAAAGCAGGTGTACTGTTGTTCTCTCTGCCATGAAAAGACTATCTCTTGATCATTTGGTGAATTCAGAATTATAAATGTTCTCAGTAGTGAATTTAAACCTGATGTGCTTCTGTTAAAAGGTGTTTCTTTTGTCTTCTGGATGTTGTTTGGGAATTTATTAAGGATTACTTAGTGTTGTATTTTTTGGGGGTTGTATTTGAATTAATGGTTGCTAAGATGTTCACTATGTTTTAAAAAGGTTAACTTGAGTTCATAGAATAAACGTTGTGGGTCAGGTGAACTCCATGATACACTTTGGGGTTCTCTAAACCCTGGCCCATAACACAACCGTCATCCCTGCCTCGTGCCTCAGTTCAGCCGGAAATAATCTGAGCTAAAGGCGTTTATCTATACGCTCGCCGTGGGAGTGCTGTACAGCAGTTTCAACCATGAGGTGAACAGTGGCCCAAACCCACACCGTTCCAGTACCTCCATGGAGTACTTCCACTCCACCCAATCGAAGGCTTTCTCTGCATCAAGGAGGTGATCACTTCTGGTGACTCCTCCCCAGGTGGGGACATGACCATGTTCAGCAGACGTCTGATGTTCACCGTCAGCTGTCTGCCCTTGACCAACTAGGTGTGATCTTCCGCGATCACTTCTGCCAAACAACTCTCTCGTCTTCTCACTCGAACTTTCGCAAGGGGTATAGTGTCAGTGTTTACGAGTGAGATGGGTACGTATGAGCCACACTCTGCCCAAACTTTATCTTTCTTTGGGATCAGTGAGATCGAAGCCTGTGCCAGCAGGAGTAGCAGGGCCCCCCTCAACAGCGAGTCAATGGACATCTCCCGCTGAGGAAACAGATGGCCGCACAAGATATAGTGCAGATTAGGAATGAGAAAAGACGGGTGGTCACGGCTCCAGAGGAGATCAACGGAGCGTTCGCAACCTTCTACCTGGGACTGTATACCCCCGAGCGGGGCCACTGCTGCTGCAAATCTTTTGTAGAAGTCCACCAGGAACCCATTATGTCCCGGTGCCTCCCCAGATTGCAGGAAGTTGATTCATTCAATGATCTCCTCCAGACTCAACGGTGCTTCCAGTCCCTGTCCCTTTCCCTCCCCCACAGCTGGGAAGTCCAGCCCGTCCAGGAATTGTTTCACCTTTCAGTCCCCCCTCCGAGGGCTCGGAGGTGAACAGTCCCAGGTAGAAGATTGCAAAGGCTCTGTTGATCTCCTCTGGAGCCGTGACCCCCCATCCTTTCTCATCCTTAATCTGCACCATGTCTCGTGCGGCCACCTGTTTCCTCAACTAGTGTGCCAGTAGGCAGCTGGCCATGTTCATAAAACGTCCCCTGTTTCTGGTGGAGCTGGCTCAGTGCTTTCCCAGTGGAGAGCAGGTCGAATTCCATTTGTAATTTTTTTCCTCTCTGCTAGCAGCTCCACGGCGGGGCCTTAGAGTACCATCAATCTACTTCCAGGATGGAGTCGATCAGCCGATGAGTGGCTACTTTTTCGCCCATGTCTCTTTGAGCCCCCCCTCCCCCCCATGAAGATAGTCAGTTCCTTAGTCAACCCTGCTTCATCCCCTGGTGTGGGGTGTAGTCATCTGGGATGTCCACGTCCCGATTCCAAATTGGACACCCGCAAAGAATGCAGGGAAAATTGGACAATGCTAAGAAACAAGCAGGTGCAAGCTCTGTCTGTTGATTAGAACCTTAAACGCTCAGACAGGACAGAAACTACCAAACGATCTACATACTAATGAGTCATCTGGGGGACAAAAGGGAAACATTTAGATACACAATGTTAGGACAGACTCCCTGGCGGCAGAAGAAGCTAAGACAAAGCAGACCGACAGTCACTGGGACACGCCCAGCGATCAAGGAACCACCCCTCTATTGGAGGAAAATCGATACAGATGATTGGGAAAGACCCAATTAGTTGAGGCCAAGTTCAAGGCCCGCCCAAAAGAGTGCGAAGCCCTTTGCAGTATAAGAGGTATCACCCAAGGGATAATCTTCCTCCTTTGGCTTTGGCTCTCACCGAAGAGAGAGACCTGCCTAGCAGCTGCATCAGACCAAGTAAGTCCCAAGTCAACACAAGCTACGAGATAGACGCTCCTAGTTGCTTCCCTGTAAACAGCTCAACCCAGCAGCCTCAGAACCGAGCAACGGCCATTGTTCCTCTGACTGAGTGGGCGCCCGAAGCTAAGTATAGGCTTTAGTAATAGTGGTAGTTTAGTTTGTAGAGTTTATGCATGAGTAGATTTGACTGTGTGTAAATAAATGGGCATTGCTTTTGAACTTACTAACTGGTGTATCGAGCCATTGATCAGTATTCGGTTCTGAATCTTGTGGCGGTGTCGAAAGATACTTGACGACTCTTGAGCAAACGTGATTAAATAGAGCCAAATTAAGAACCAACCAAAAGGGAGCAACAGGGGCTAGACCTATCTGCCTTCAGGTCCAGGACACAGTTAAAGTCTCCCCCCATCATCAGTTGGGAATCGAGGTCGGGGACCTTTGTCATTGTCTTTTTGACGAACTGGGCATCATCCCAGTTTGGGGTGTACACATTAACTAATACCCTTTCTGTCCCCCACTTACCATTGTGTACATCCCTCTGGTCAGTCACCATGAAGGCTACCAGCTTGCTGAATAGTATTGCCAGCCCCCTTGCCCTCACGTTGAATTTTGCCTGGTGTGCCTGTCCCACCTAGCTTTTCCTTACCCTTATCTAGCATTTAGCTCTTAGATGCATCTCCTGGAGAAAGAATCCGTCGGCCCTCAGACATTTTATGTGGGGTGTAGACTCTGGATCTTTTCACTGGATCGTTAAGTCGCCTCACATTCCATGTGACTATCCTGACGGGGGGTTTATGTCCCTCCCTTCCTATGGGGTCAGCCATATTTGCCCCATGGACATGCCCCTATATGCTGGGTTCGCCTTTGTTCTTGCCCAGTGCAAGATGGCTGCTGCCACCTTCCTCTTTCCACCCATCTCCATGTGAGACCTGTGTGACCAGCATTCTATCCTCTTCCCTTAAGCTACCCAGCCACCCCCCCCCCCCCCACTGAACCCCTCCAATCGTGCGACCTTCCCTTTCTCCTGCACCGCCCCGCACCCCCCCCCCCCCCCCCACCAGCCAGCTGACTTACCCCCATTCCTTCAGACGCACCCTTCATTTCAGGAGACCCGCCATGTCCCTCTCCCTTGCATTACTCCCATTTACCAGCATGTTCGCTAGTGTGGTGCCCCCCCCCCTTTTGCGGGGTCCGCCATGTTTGGATTAGCTTGACAGGTGGGTCGCCCAGCTCCAATGTTGGGGTCTTTCTCTCTCTGAGTTTGCTCCCCCTGCGACTTATCTGTTGGTTCACCGGCATTCTAAATTGAGTGAGTTGTTGATGGGGGGTTGATTGGTTTACTTTTATCGGTTTGGTCCCCATTCCTCGGGTCAAAATGATCCAAAAAGATTCTCCCAGCCTCTGCGCCGAAATCGCGCTCGGTTCGCACCACACTAGCCAACATGCTGGTGAATGAGATTAATGCAAGGGAGAGGGCCGCGGCGGGTCTCCTGAAAGGGAGGGTGCGTCTGGAAGGGATGGGGGTAAGTCAGCTGGCTGGTGGGGTGGGGGGTGCAGGAGAAAGGAAAGGTCGCATGAGATCGGGTTTGACGCCGCTCGTGCGATTCTCCGGTCCCCGGAATCGCCGCCAATCGGTCAAGCGCGATCAACGCAGCGCTGGACGGGGGCCACTGAAAAAGACCTCTGCGGCGATTCTCCAAGTTGCAGCTGGCCGAGTTCCCGCCGGCGGGGTTCTCTCATGGTTCCACCCGGCGGGAACTCGACGTGGCAGCTGTGGACTCAGTCCGCGGCCGCTCTGGTGGGGAGCGGGGGGGGGGTCGTTCACGGGGTGGGCCTCCAGGACGGCCAGACTATCGATTGGGGGCCACCGATCCGCGGGCGCGCGCGATCTGGAGTGGGGCCAATCTTCTTGATGCCGGTCCACGGTGTGGGTTGGCCATGCCGCATGGGGCAGCCGACACAGAACCCCGCCGTGCGCATGTGCGGACCCCGACCAGAGGTGCAGGGCCCCTTATCGGCAGCCGGAGCTGCGGGGAGCACTCTAGGTCCCTGCTAGCCCCCTGCAAATCACAGAATCACCCTGGACTTACTCCAGGTAAGTCCAGAGTGATTTGCGCTTGTTTTTCCGCAGACGTGGGGACATAGCCCCATTATTGGAGAATCCTGCCCTTTATCTCTTGAAATCATATTCATTGTAAATACACATTGAACACTCTGGATTTTTATCTCAACTTAACCCTAGTATGTTCTCTCAGGTTGATATAAAATAACCCATGACAGTTTTCAACAAAGAGCAAGGGAGGTCTCCTTGTGTCCTGCTAACATTTAATCAACACCACCAAAAACAATTATCAAGTCATTATCTCAATCCTATACGTAGGTGGCTCTGGCGATAGTGGATGCATTGGTGGTCATCTTCCAGGAGTCTATAGACTCTGGAACAGTCCCTGCAGATTGGAGGGTAGATAATGTCATGCCAGTAATTAAGAAGGGAGGTAGAGAGAAAACAGGGAATTATAGACCAGAAAGCTTAACATCGGTAGTGGGGAAGATTCCTGAATCCATTATCAAGGATTTTCTCGCGGAACATTTAGAAAGCGGTGGCAGGATCAGTCAGAGTCAGCATGGATTTATGAAGGGGAAATCATTCTTGACAAATCTGTTGGAATTCTTTGAAGATGTACCCAGTGCAGTTGACAAGGAGGAGCCAATCGATGTGGTATACTTGGACTTTCAGAAGGCGTTTGACAAAGTCCCGCATGAGAGATTATTCTGCAAAATTAAAGCGCATAGGCAAGTGTATTGAAGTGGATAGAAAACTCGTTGGCAGCGAGGAAACAAAGAGTAGGAATTAATGGGTCCTTTTCAAATTGGCAGGCAGTAACTAGTGGGGCGCCACAGGGATCGGTACTGGGGCCCCAGCTATTCACATATATTAATGATTTGGACGAGGGAATAAAGTTTGCAGATGATACCAAGTTGGGTGGGAGGGTAAATTGTGACGAGGATGCAGAGATCCGACAGCATGATCTGGACAGGTTGGGCGAGTGGGCAAATCAATGGCTGATGCAGCATAATTTAGATAAGTGTGAGGTTATTCATTTTGGAAGCAAAAATAGGAAGGCAGATTACTACCTGAATGGTTGTAAATTGGGTGAGGGGAGTGTGTAGCGAGACCTGGGTGTCCTTATGCACCATTCGCTGAAGGTAAGCATGCAGGTGCAGCAGGCAGTAAAGAAGGCTAATGGTATGTTGGCCTTCATTGCGAGAGGTTTCGAGTACAGAAGCAGGGATATTAGCTGTAATTATACAGGGCCTTGGTGAGGCCACACCTAGAATATTGGGCGCGATTCTCCACTCCCACGCCGGTTGCGAGAATCGCCTGGGCCGCCAAAATTTCCGGGGACGCCAGTCCGACGCCCTCCCGCGATTCTCCCAAGCGGCGGGAACGGCCCGGTCGAGTTTCGCAGGCCGGAGAATCGCCGGAGACACCAAAAATGGCGATTCTCCGGCACCCCCGCTATTCTCAGGCCCGGATGGGCCGAGTGGCCAGGCCAAAACGGCGGGTGCCCCCCGGCGCCGTCCACACCTGGTTGCTACAGTCGTGGGCGGTGCGTGAACGCTGGGGGGGCAGCCTGTGGGGGGGGCGAGGGGGGATCCTGCACCGGGGAGTACCTTAAATGTGGGGTGGCCCGCGTTCGGTGCCCACCGATCGTCAGGCCGTCCTCTCTGAAGGAGGACCTCCTTCCTTCCGCCGCCCCGCAAGATCCGTCCCCCATCTTCTTGCGGGGCGGATTTGGACAGGACGGCAACCACGCATGCGCGGGTTGGCGCCGGCCAACCCGCGCATGCGCGGATGACGTCCGTTATGCGGCGCCGGCCGCGTCATCTATGCGGCGCCGCTTTTACGCGGGCGACAAGGCCTGGCGCGGGTAGATGACGCGGCCCCGATACTGGCCCATTGTCAGGGCCTGAATCAGTCGGGACCGGGGCCGTTCTGCGCCGTCGTGAACCTCGACGGCGTTCACGATGGCACGGCCACTTCGGCGTGGGGGTGGAGAATCCCGCCCATTGTGTGCAATTTTGGTCTCCTTTTCTGAGGAAGGATGTTCTTGCTCTCGAGGGAGTGCAGCAAAGCTTTACCAGACTGATTCCAGGGATAGCGGAACTGTCATATGATGAGAGATTGGCTAGGTTGGGATAGTTCTCGTTGGAATTCAAAGGAATGAGGGGGGATCTCATAGAGAATTATAAAATCCTAACAGGACTAGACAGGGTAGATGCAGGGAAGATGTTTCCAATGGTGGGTGTGTTCAGAACCAGGGGTCACAGTCTGAGGATTTAGGGTAAACCATTTTGGACAGAGATGAGGAGACATTTCTTCACCCAAAGAGTGGTGAGCCTGTGGAATTCATTGCCACAGGAAGTAGTTGATGCTAAAACACACAGGTCTGAATATATTCAAGAGGCGGCTTGATATAGCACTTGGGCGAATGGGATCAAAGGCTATGGGGAGAAAGCAGGATTAGGCTATTGAGTTGGATGATCAGCCATGATCATGATATGGCGGAGCAGGCTCGAAGGGCCAAAAGGCCTCCTCCTGCTCCTATCTTCTATGTATCTATGTAAACTGGATGCCTCATTTTCTTTCATTATAGCAGCGAGCACACTCAAATAGTATTTTATTGGCTATGAAGCACTTTGTGATGACTTGAGATAATGGAAGTGGTACGAGTCCAAGTTCTTTCTTTCTTCCATACCATCAAAATATTTCTTACAACAGCAGGTTAAAGTCCAACAGGTTTGTTGCGAATCACTAGCTTTCGGAGCACTGCTCCTTCCTCAGGTGAATGAAGAGGTATGTTCCAGAAATATATATACATAGACAAAGTCCAACGCCGGCATCTCCACATCGTCAAAATGTTAGTTCTAGGAGTACATTTTCTCACTTTTAAGTTAATTTTGGGGGCAAAATATTGCTAATAATCAATCAAAAGCAAAGGCTGGAATCTCTGACGCCGAGGCGACTCATCATTGGCGCGCGGCGGTATCTTTCAGTCCTGCCATAGTCAATGGCCATTGCGTTGCTCGCCAGCCGTGCCGCCAGGGAACCTGCCACAGAGGGGGTCGTTTTCAGCGGGACCGAAAATCCACAGGGAATGGCTGGAAATGCCCGCCCACAGTTTATTCATGATTAAAAATAGCATCCAATGTTAAGAAGAAGAATATTACAGTGTGATCTAATGTATAGGTGCTGTGGTGGGATATCCGGAAATTAAGTGAACCTGTAGAGAGACTCGTTCTGGACGTTACAAAGAAAGACAACCCGGAAATCGCATATGGAGCTGTTTCACTGGAGTTTGAATCCACCATGGTAACTATAATAAGTTTGTCTCAAAACCATATATCAGTGTCATAAATTTCACCAGCAATGCAGGAAATATGCTTGTTTAAAGTAGCATTTCTCATTTTGAGGGAAATTAGAATATTGAAGCAGAGATGAGCCAGCCAGAACATTGTGGAGGATGGGAACCAGTTGGATTACCTGGCCCTTTTTCTAAAACATACCTCGCATGAAATGCTTTCATGCAGTATTAGCTGGAGCCTGGCAGCAGATTTCTTTGCCTACCTGGGAAATAACATGTAGCACAGCAGAGCTGATAGATCTGGGAGGGACCTGACTCTGGTGCCAAGTCAATGAAATGTGGGACGGGGTCCAAAATCACAATCACTGAGTACTCAGCCCCTACCACTAAAGGAGGAGAGACCTATCTACCAGAAAGAAAATCGATCTGCGAGTACGATCTACAAGAACATGCAAGAAAAATGAAAAATGTTTGACAACTGGGTACAAAAAGCACCAAGGATCAAACCACCTCCCATCTGCTCCATGAAAGACAACAAAGCTCTGGCCACCCCTGATGGAGTCAGAGATTTGGGTTTGGACCGATCCAGACTAGGGTTCAGAACACAGTTGAAGTCCCCAAAATAAGCTGGTACGAATCTAAATCTGGGAGGAAGGCCAGCACATTATTAATAAAATTAGTATTGTCCCAGTTTGGGCCTTAGATATTAACCGAAACCACTGGAGAGCCCACCAGAGAACCACAGACAATAACATGTCTGCCGTTGGGGTCTGCCAAGATCTTAGAGGGAGAAAACGGAGCCCTTTTATTAATTAATATTGCTGCACCCCTGGCCCTACCATCGAACCCCGAATGAAAGACTTGCCCTACCCACCCCTTCCACAAGCTTCTCTGGTTCCTGACCCACAAATGAGTCTCTTGCAAAAACACCACATTGGAGTTTAAACTCTTAAGGTGAACAAATACTCTCGACCTTTTCACTGGGCCATTCAACTCCCTAACATTCCAGGTGACCAAACAAATTGGGGGTCTCCCATCTCTCCTCAATTCGGAGTCAGCCATTTCCACCAAGAGAGATTACCCCAAGGATAAGTAAAAGGTACAGCAACCAGGCCCACTCAAGATGGCCACCAAACCAAATCAAAAGACTGAACAAAGAAAAATCTGCAGGCACCATCACAAGACTACCCCTCCCCCATCGCCCTTGAATATTACCACGTGCAAATACACCTACAAATAGAAGCAAGGCAAACACAAACAACTAAAATCTACTTCTTACAAACCTAAACAAAACAAGAACTCTAAGCTCATTATCTAACAAACTACTATAATGAGCTGCAGCCAACCCTTCAAAACAACTCTCGTTATCTAACTCCTCGGTTAGCAGGGAGCCTCCCAACTAGAGTTAAGAAAAATGGTTGCAAAAAACAAAATACTAAAACCCCATAAACCGTTGTGCTCCGAAAGGGAGTTATATATTATCATTACAAACAGAAAACCCCCCCACATAGAGCTAAACCCCAAATCTAAGCTCAAGCTGTAAAAATTCAAACCCAACAAGAACAGGAAAATACAAGAACAAACATGAAACCCCAACAATGCAACAATTCAACATGTTCGTCCCCAACCCCCAAAACAATAACACCGCATCCAACCCGTGCTTTTTAAAAAAATATTTTTTATTCTCCTTTTTCACATTTTCTTCAAAGCTTACACCCACCAACAAACAGTAAACCGTAACAAATACAATGTCAACCCCTTTATTAACAACAATGATCCCATCCTCCCACCGACCCGCACATAACAGCCCGCATGACAACATAAACATCAAATAAAAAATAAGGAATCAAGAATCGCTCAGTCACCATTAATATATATAGTCCAACCCCCAAACCCCACCACTCTGCTAATATTTAAGGCCATCCAAACCCCGAAAGTGTACAATGAATGACGCCCATGAATTGTAGAACCCCCCCCACCCGCTCCCAGACTCCTCCCCTCCACTTCCTCTCAAAAACACCTCACCCAGTATCAATCTCCTCCCCCAACTTTTCACACCTCCTAAACTCATCGAAACCTGTTCTACCAGACTGATGCCAACCCGTGTTTCTTAACAAAGACAACTGCCTCTCCCGGCGCATCAAAAAATAGTCCTTTCCATCGAAAGCCACTCTAAGCCAAGCCGGGTAAACCACACAGAACTGGACTCTACTTTTATACAGGGCAGCCGTGGCTCTATTGAACGCAACCCCCTTAGGCAGCTCCCCTCCCATGTCTTAGTAGAACCTGATAGCATGGCAATCCCAGTTGAAGTCTCGATGCCCCTTCATCCATCTCAGAACCCATTCTTTCTCTTAGAAGATATGGAACTTCACTATTACCACACACGGTGGATCCTCAGGACGAGGCCTCTGTGTATGGTGGGCTAGATCTAATTCAGGAGGAAACATGAATCCCTCCCCCCCCCCCATCTTACCGAACATCTCTGTGAAGTACTCCATGGACGTTGGGCTTTCCATCCCCCTGGCAGACCTACAATTCGAATGTTTTGCCTCCTGGACCGAATCTCTAAATCATTCACCTTGGCCTTCAACGTCTTAATCGCTTCGGCCACCAAAGACATCACTGCTTCCAGTGAGGCAATTTGATCACTGCGTCTTGAAAGGGCCACTTCCATATCTTTTATCTTGGCTCCATGTGCTTTCACGGTTTCATTGGTCTTCCTCAGAGCCGCTTGGATGGGGGCCAAGGCCTCCTCCATTGATTTCCGGAGGTCCTCTGAACCCACCAGTGTTTATCAAATTAGTTCGCCAGGGTACTCAAAATCACCTCGGCCGTTCGTGGAGTGGCTGGAGTCCCATGGGCTCCCTCTGCCATTCTATCTGCTGATGAACTCTGAGGGGCCTCCGACTCCGTCAGCGAACTTCTGCTGTCCACCTTCTTTCCACGACATTGTTGGAAATTTCAATCATATAGGATCCCTATTCCATTAATTATGTGGGCTTTCAAAAGAAAATATCTCCTGATACTGAGAGAAAAGGGCAAAAAGTGCAGTATCATAGAATCGCTACAGTGCAGAAGGAGGCCATTCGGCCCATCGTGTCTGCACCGACCGTCCGAAAAACATTCTACCATTGCCCACGCCCTCACACTATCCCTGAATCCCAGTAACCCCACCAACCCTCTTGGATATTAATGAGCAATTTAGCATGACTGATCCACCTAACTGCACGTCTTTGGGCTGTGGGAGGAAACCAGAGCACCCGGAGGAAACCCACGCAGAGACGCGGAGAGCGTGTTAACTCCACACAGACAGGAACCCAGGTCGGAATCGAACCAGGGTCCCTTGCACTGTGAGGTAGCAGTGTTAACCACTATGCCATCGTAACACTCATATTCCGTTTGCTGTGCTACATAAGTTGATCAACTATTTTTAAACATAAAGAACAGTTTCACATGATCCAGAGAAAGCTTAAAGAATAAATGGTTAATATTATTACAATTCTTCTTCTGTTATTTTATCACCAATCTAATCTGGTAAATTTTGAAGATCAGAAAACTTAATTTAAGTTTGATGAAAGTGACAAAAGTCTTAATTAATTGTTATTGAGATTTATCATTTTGCTTTTCCTCTATAGCCAACCAAATTTATGGTTGGGACAGAACAAGGTGTCGTAATATTGGGGAATCGAAAAGGAAAAATACCAGCTGAGAAGATTGTGTCCACCTTCACTGGGCATCATGGTCCAGTCTATGCTGTGCAGAGGAACCCTTTCTACCCCAAGAACTTTCTAACAGTTGGAGACTGGACAGTCAGAATTTGGTCTGAAGAACTCAGGGACTCGTCCATTATATGGACTAGGTGAGTAAAATACGTATTATGTAATTATAGAAAAGGGAAAATAAAAGTTCTGATAATTGTTTTGTACTTAAGGCATTACAAATACACTGTTGCGCTAAGAATATGATAACTCATACAAAAGATCATCAGATTAAAATTCCATGGGAAGTTCCTCCAATTTCCTATGTAAACTTGGGAGGTCAGCAGAGATACTGTTGCTTTAGGTATCCATTCACTGAGTTTCTTGATTGACATGTAAAAGGCATGTCTCTTAAAAGGTAAATGATGGTCACGGGACTGAGCTAGGGCCAGGAACACCCTAAGCAGGAAGGTCCCACTCTTGACCCTTCAAGTAAACCTGGCATGTCAGTGTAGATATAATGCCCTCAGCAATAGGATACCACCATTGAGTTTCAGACTAGGCTGATGGTCTGGACCAAAAGATTGTTTAAATGTAAATTCAAAATATTGTTCTAGATTGCTTCCCATGCTAATTGGGCAAGTAGAAGCATAATCAGTATCAAGAAGGAGAGTTGGGTACTTGGGAACTCCATTCTCCATGGACAGAAAGTTTGTATTCTAGACATTATACTGAATATTAATGGCAGTCCCTTGGAGTGAAAAGAACACTTTCCATGGAATCCTAGAGTAAAGGGAGGGTGAGAGAGAGAAAAAGAAAGGGGTCGAGAGACTGGAAGGCCACGGAACAAGGAAATTAAAATGTGAAGAGAGAAACAGCATTAAAAAAAATTCAAAATCCACATTTCATCTTGGCAGTCAGTTATCTTGTCAGTCTGTTGTTCAATTCATGGTCGATGAGGGGTTGTACACCTTGAACTTTCTTCTTGCCCTTGTGTGTTTTCTGCTTTCACAAACTGCCCTGCTTCAAAACCAGCTACTCGATGGTGAAGCAGGACTCGCCAATGTGGACATTCCAGGGCACCCTCTTGCCAGTTGTTGAGGACAAAGCTAATCTTCTTCAAGTAGACTTTAAGGGTTCCTTTGAAACGAATCAAAGACATTCCAGCAACTACTCACAGGCCAGAGTTACAACCAAAATGGTGTTTGGATTCACAAGCCACCAGATGGTGGTAGTGAACCATAAAACCACTCTAGCTGTCTTTTGGAGCAAGAATTTCTGCCTTCATCACTGTAGCTCTCTATAGCTCTTATAGAATTTAAAGTGCAGAAGGAGGCCATTCAGCCCATCAATTCTGCACTGGCCCTTAGAAAGAACACACACTACTTAAGCCCATGCTTCCACCCTATTCCTGTAACCCAGTAACCCCACCTAACCTAAGGTGCAATTTAACCTGGCCAATCCACATATCCAGAACATCTTTGGACTGTGTGAGGAAACCGGAGCACCTTAAGGAAACCCACATAGACACGGGGAGAAAGTGCAAACTCCATATGAACAGTGACCCAAACTCCACACAGACAGTCACCGATGGCAGGTATTGAACCTGGGACCCTGGAGCTGTGAGGCAGCAGTGCTAACCACTGAGCCACCGTACCACTCACTTTTTTTTCCTTATAAATTTAGAGTACCCAATTCTTTGTTTTTCCAATTAAGGGGCAATTTAGCATGGCCAATCCACCTATCCTGCACATCTTTGGGTTGTGGGGGTGAGACCCACGCAGACACGGGGAGAATGTGCAAACTCCATATGAACAGTGACCCGGGGCCGAGATCAAACCCGGGTCCTCAGCGCCCTGAGGCAGCAGTGCTAACCACTGCGCCACCGTGCTGCCCAAAATCTGAAAATTTAAAGAAAGATTTTGAATCCCCAAGTAACTTCCTTTCAATTTAGCTTCTGCATAGGTTTATTTAATAAGGGTTTCATTTTACCTGCTCCCTGCTCAGCATGCTTGGTGGGGGACACACAAAATAGGGTGGGGGACCACCCCACCACCTTCCCGCCCACCCTGAAAATATGGAGGTGGGCGGGCACCGAAACAAGTAGGCTGCTCGCCATATTTAAATAAACAAGTGTCAAATCGCGTTGTTAACAAGCCAATTGACCCCAATAATACATTACTTACACCATAAATAGTTGGCTTGGGCAGTGAAGCGAGAGTGAGAAGGCCATTTAAAAATAAATTCAAAGTGTGGAAAGGAAGGTGGGTTCCCATCTTCAGGGGCAACTGAGTCGGACGCTCCCCACCCCTTAATCGGACCTCCCCTTCTTTTCTGCCTGCCTACTCCATTAAACATACCGCCCCCTCCCTATCTATCGAAACCTTGCCGTCCAAGACCTGCATGACTCCAATTTCCATTGAGCTTTCTTCTTCCTGGTTGCAGTCCCAACACTAATGTACTGTTGGTGTTGCTGAGACAAATGGAGCAGCTGCCCAATGCCAATTGACTGGCATCTCCCAAGGGCACAGCATCCTCCTTAGTGTGGGGTGGAAGTCCCACACTTCCCCTATTTAGCCCACCTGAAGTGTGATATGGCTGTAGTGTGAGCTGGCATGGGGTGGGTGACCTCCACACTGACTCTGCTTTGGGGAGGGGGCGAGCTATCTGTGTGCTCCCCCCCCCCCCCCCCCCACACACACACACACACACATACACACACCAGTGATATTCTGTTCAATGTCTGGACCTCTATATTCATACATTATTGTCCTATTTGGTGTGGAAATGGCTGAATTTCATAATTTTATAACAAAGGGATAGGAACATAAGAATAGGAGTAAGCCGCTTAGCCTGTCAAGCCTGCTCCTCCATTCAATAGAATCATGGCTGATCGGACACTTCAATGAGACACTATCCACATTGTGACGAATGTTGGAAATGTTTATATAGATTGCATTATTCATATTTGTTGCCAAAATGTTATTAAAAGCCTGGGTTAAGGTATATAATAATAATAATGATCTATGTTAGTGTCACAAGTAGGCTTACATTAACACTGCAATGAAGTTACTGTGAATATCCCTTAGCCGCCACACTATGGCACCTGTTTGGGTACACTGAGGGAGAATTCAGAATGTCCAATTTACCTAACAGCACGTCTTTCGAGACTTGTGAGAGGAAACCGGAGCACCTGGAGGAAACCCACGCAGATGCAGGGAGAACGTGTAGACTCCGCACAGACAGTGACCCAAGCCAGGAATCAAACCCGGGTCCCTGGCTCTGAAGTAAAAGCGCTAACTACTGTGCTACTATCTTTATTTGTTGCAGTAACATTTTTTCAAAATCCTGGTTTAACATACAGGCAGGCGGTGTGTCTGAAAAAGATGCCATTGGGATGTCGTAAAAGTGATATAATCATTCATTCCAACCACGTAATTGTTTACAAAGAGATGCCTAATGGAACTTTGTTCAGGTTGCTGGCAATTCCCTGGAGAGAAGATAGTTTGAAATATTGCATTTAGACTTAGGTAAGCAGGTCACGGGATCTGAGTGGGATAGAAATGATGTAATTAATAGGAGGAGCCAGGTTTGTCTGTAGTTTTGCAGTTTAATATAGGTTTTGCTGTCTGCTAGGAGTTTTTAAGTTGAACAGCATTCAGCCAAATGCTATCAGATTGTGCAGGAGTCTGACAAAGACAGAAGGATCTGCAGGCTGTTCCTGAAACGATATCTCTCTCCAAGCAATCTGTCCAAGAAATCTTTATACAAGAGTTCAGCAAGTATCCCTGTATTTCATTAGTGATGGACTTTGTTTAATTGGAGGTAGAGAAGGTATAAGTTAGTAGTTGAAGTGTGTCCTTTTATTTTGAGAATTATTTCACTGTTAATTGAAAAAATATTTTCCATGATGTTAATGTGTTGAATCCTGTGTTAATAATAAATTTTGTTTCAATACAAAAGATCCCTATTTGTCAGTGGAATCACTCCTGGAATGGAGTATCTTTCCTTTCAGTTTTACAAATTTAAAAATTATTCGGGTCTCATCCGATTTCCTAATATAAATTGGACTCTGTCCAGGTACCGTTACAAAATTGGGGCTCTTACCAGCATTTAAAAGGTATAATTCTCAGTTTGGTTTGGAATTATTGAACTTAAAGACAGTGAGTGTGAGGAACTAGTGCTTTCTTCCATGTGTTGAATTCTGTCAGTTTAAATAGGGTACAACGGCTGTTTCGGTGGCAAGAGTTTCTTGGCTGTGGAAGGGGCCACTTGGGGTGGTTTACAAAGGGTAGTTAAAACAAAGCTTTTGAATTTGGTGGGCAAGCTGCAGTTGGTTTCACCTGGACAGATGAGGAGGGTGGAAATAATTATAGCGACAGTTCAGCATTTAAATTTAGAAACAATGCCAGAGACACAGTCTGAATCATTGGAATTAGCAAAAATTCAATTATAGATGAAACTGTTGTAACAGGATACAGAAATGAGACAGCATGAAGTGGAATTAAAAGAAAAGGAAAGAATCAAAGTGGCAATGGCAGAAGCAATGGAATGAGAGAGAAAGCAGCACTGGCAGAAAATAAAGACAGGCAATGGCAGAAGCAAAGGAACAGAGATAATTTGAACTTCGGTAACTGGAACTGAAAAGAGAATATCAACTTAAAATGGTGGTGGTAAAGGCAGAAGTTGAGGAAAATGGAGAGAAAGGATTAACCCCTCCTAGTCAAATGTTTAGTGGGGATATGTTTAAATATATTCAAGCACTGCCGGGGTTTGATGAGAAAGATATGGAACCCATTTTCATCTCTTTTGAGAAAATGATTAAACAATTTAAGTGGCCAAAAAACATGTGGGTATTGTTGCAAACAAAGTTAGTAGGTAGAGCCAGTGACGTGTTTGCATCACTATCAGAGGCAGTATCTAAAGATTATGATAAGGTCAGAAAAGCCATCTTAAGTGCATATGAACTAGTGCCAGAAGCCTACAAACAGAAGTTTAGAAATCAAAGGAAAGAATTAGGTCAGACATGTATAAAATTTAAAAGAATCAAACAAAATAATTTTGATAGATGGATAAGAGTATTAAAAATAGACATTTAGAGCTCTTAGGGAAACAATTATTTTGGAGGAATTTAAAGATGCACTTCCAGCAATAGTGAGAACTCATGTGGAAGAGCAAAGGGTTAAAACTGTTAAATTGGTAGCAGAAATAGCAGATAATTTTGAATTAGTTCATAAATAAAGATTGATTTTTGACATCAATTCAATTTGTGAAGAACAGAAACTGGAGAAATAAGAAATCCACAGGTGGACAAGGCAAAGGAGGTCTAGTTGGAGATATTAAGGAGAGTTTGCCTCAGGTTATAAAGGAAACTTTTGAGGGTGAAAGGAAGGTAAGGAAACAAAATGTTTTCATTGTAATAAAGTTGGACACTTAAAATCACGTAATTGGTGGCTTAAGAAAAATACTGGGAAGACAGACTCATTAAACAAGATAAGCCAGTTGGGTTTATTAAAGTAGCAAAAGTA
This sequence comes from Scyliorhinus torazame, assembly GCF_047496885.1. Lineage (NCBI taxonomy): Eukaryota > Metazoa > Chordata > Chondrichthyes > Carcharhiniformes > Scyliorhinidae > Scyliorhinus > Scyliorhinus torazame. Next base: position 135,032,984 of record NC_092724.1, on the reverse strand, counting down.
ACCACGGTTGCAACTGAAGAGGTCTAACAGAGTATACAGCCGGTAAAGAGGTCAGTGGATAAGAAGGTGTAGGATCTTTTATTTGCGAGGGTAAGGTTTACTCGTGTACAAGATGGAGTAGGTAAGGAGGTTAAAATCTTAAGGATCTAATCTGGATACTGTAACATTATGACCTTTTAGGTTATTGTTAGTCAGAAATTTATCAATCTCTGCTTTAAACCTACACAATGACTGAGCTACCAAAGCCCAGAGAATTCCAAAGATTCAAAACTCTCTATATAAAGAAATACTTCCGTTCCGGTGACAGCGGGTGGGAGGCGGCCGCACAATGGAAGGCTCCCGTTCGGGAACAGCATTTTTGGTGCTTTAAGCCCGGTCCCAGGGTCCACGGAGGCAGGGAGAAGGCACAGAGGCGGCAGAGTGAAGGCCCAGTGAAGAAAAATGTCAAGGGTGAGCAAAAGAACGTCCGTAAGGAAAACAGCTGAAGGTCCGTCGGGGAGTGGAAAGGTCACTGTGGGGTCACCAAGTAAAATGGAGGCTGGAGCACCAGAGGAGGCCGCATTGCTTACGGCTGAAGAAATAACTAAGGTGATGGCTGCGGAATTCGAAAGGCAGTTTACAAAATACATGGAGATAATGAGGAAGGAGATGAGAGACGTTTTGAGTGTGCTGGTGGAGGAGGCGATTTCCCCGGTGACGAAGGCGGTGTCGAGTGCAGTGGCGGAGGTGCGAGAGCAATGGGAGGCGCTGAAGGAAGTGGAGGAGACGGTATTGCAGCACGGTGATCAACTTGCCTCGATGGGAAGGAGATGCGGAAGGTGATGGACATTAACAAGGATCTGCAAGGAAAAATGGAAGACCTGGAAAACAGATCCAGGCGACAGAATTTGAGGATTGTGGGGCTGCCCGAAGGAGTTGAAGGGCCGAGGCCAACTGAGTATTTTGCCGCGATGCAGGAAAATCTATTGGGGGAGGGGGAGGATCCCTCCCGATATGAACTGGATCGGGCTCAGCGGTCGTGGAGGCCTGTACCAAAGGCGAGTGAGCCGCCCAGGGCAGTGACTCTCTGGTTCCGTAGGTACAGTGTGAAGGAGAAGGTCCTGAGCGGGGCCAAGCAGAAGTGGGTGGTGCAGTGGGCTGGAGCTGGTATACGTGTATACCAGGACTTTACGGTGGAGCTGGCGAGGAGGCGCACTGCCTTCAACCGGGTGAAGAGGGCACTGTACATTAGCAAGGTGCAGTGCGGCATTGTATATCCAGCGAAGCTGAGGGTGACTTACAAGCTCAGGGACTTTTATTTTGGAATGGCGGAAGCAGCGGAGGAATTTGCAAAGGCAGAAGGACTGTGGCAGAACTGAGAATTTGAGAAATGGACATGTGCCGATGTAACCTCATGACTGTATTTTCTTCTTTTTTGTTTCACTGCATGCGGGTGTATGGGCTAAAGGAGCCAATGTTGTATATATTTGGACAAGGGAAGTGATGGGACTTTCACTCAAAATGAGGGATCTTTGGGGTGTAGGTGGATATGCGGGGTTTGTGTGCTAAAAGGGGATTTCTGGGCTTTCCTAGGGCCGGGCAAGGGGGAAAGGGACCCGGGCGGGGGCCTCCATGCTGGCCGGTTTAAGCCGGCAAGTGAACGGGAGTGACGTGGGGGAAGGGTATGCGGCCATCGGAGCCTGGCAGAACAGGGTCCGAGTGGTCTAGCCGGGGTGGAAAGTTGGGGGGAACGAACCGAGGTTGGGAGGAGGAGTTTTACAAGAGGCAGTGGACGGGAGGAGTCGGAGACTGGGGGGGGTTACAACTCTTGGTTATCATGTACGGTACTCTTTTAGAGGTTGGAGGGCGTTGAGTGTAGGGGGGGGAAGGGGGGTGGACTCTATAGGTCAATGGTGACCATGGGCGGTCCCGGACTCCTTTTTCTTTTTCTCCTTTGTTTTCTTGTTGCCACCGTGGGAGGGTTTGTTTTATTAGATGCATATATTGACAGGTGGGCTGTTGTTTGGGGTGGTGGGAGGATGGGATCGTTGGTATTGTTAAGGGGATTGATTTTGTACTTGTTACAATAAAGAAATGTTTCCTTTTCTCGGTCTGTAGAGACATTTCCCCTTATTTTGAAATTGTTCCCTTGGTTCTAGACTCCACAACCAAGAAAGCACCTTACCTGCATCTACCCTATTTATTTCTTTAAATATTTTGTACGTTCCAATAAGATCAATTCTCATTCTTCAAAATTCGAGAGAATACAGACCCAGTTTACCCAATCTCTCTTCATAGGACAGTCCCGCCTACCCTGGAACAAGTCTGGTGAACCTTCATTGCCCTCTCTCTAGGGCAATAATGTCCTTTCTGAGGTAAGGGGACCCAAACTGCACACAGTATCCCAGGTGCGATTTAACCAAGCTCCTATACAATTGAGGCAAGACCTCACCAGTCCAAATCTCTTGGAATAAAGGCTAACATTCCATTAGCCTTTGTAGTGGCTTGCTGAACCTGCTTGCTAGCTTTCAGTGACTTATGGACAAGGACACCCAAGTTGCTTTGTACATCTAGCATAGTTAAGAGTATCATTGCATAGTTACAGCACAGAAAGAGGCCATTTGCCTCCACCACACTCTCAGGCAGTGCATTCTAGATCCTAACCGCTTGCTGCGTATAATAGTTTTCCCTCATTCATCATTGATCCTTCTGTCAATCACCTTAAAATAGTGTCCCCTAGGTCTTGACTCTTCCACTCCCTTCTGTACTGTAACCATTCTATGATAACAGTAACTACATTTCAAAAGGTCTTCTTAGGCTTTGGAATGCTTTGGGACATCCTGACATTGTTAAAGGCACTTCATAAATGCATGTTTTCTCTTTCTTTACTGTTTTCACAGAGTCACCTCCTGCTGTGTTTTGTGATTTAAAACTGCTGCTTAGATTTTGCTATGTACTATCATTTTGCTTAAGATTTCCTTGATGCTATATTCTTTTTTTAAATGTTTATATTGAGTTTTCATGTTTTATATCCAACAATTTATAAATTACAAAACCGTGCCAAAAACCCACCCATATATTCACAAGCAAGTATCTTCACAACAACTGCTGACTTGACCTCCCCCTCCCTCCCGTCACACACACTTTCGTCGGCATACATATTTTACATTCCCCAATTTGGCCGAACACATTTTTTTGAAGAATTTTTATTTTACAAATTTTCAACAGTTTTACAATACAAAACAACCCCACAAAAACTTCCCAAACCGACCCCCCCCCCCCCACCCCGCCCCCCAACAGTGAACGGTAACCAACTCCCAAAAATGCATGATGAACAAACCCCAACAATTGTAGAACCCATCTTGCCCCCCTCAGAGCAAACTTCACCTCAAGGTCAGAAACTGAAGCAGGTCCCCCCGCCACACCGAGGCACAGAGTGGAGAAGCTGACATCCACCCAACAAGACCTGCCTATGAGCTATCAGCGAGGTGAAGACTAAAACATCTGCCCCCACACCCGCCTGCAGCTCTGGCCAATCCGACACCCCAAATATGGCTTCTAGGAGACCAGGCTCCACGTCCACATGTAGAATTCCCGAAATGGTGTTAAACACCGTCCTCCAAAACCTTTCCAGCTTCGGGCAGGACCAAAACATCTGCACATGATTCACCGGGCTCCTCCCACATCGTTCACAGATATCCTCCACCTCTTTGAACAACCAGCTCATGCTAGACTTTGTGAAGTTCGCCCTGTACACTACTTTCAACTGTATCAGCCATTGCCTCGCGCTCCAAGTCGAGGCATTTACCCTCCACATGACCTCACACCACAAGCCCTCCTCCAGCACCACCCCCACTCTTCCTCCCACTTTGCCTTAACCCTCCTTCATAGACATCCCATCCTCCTCCAATATCCTCCCATAAATTGGCGAAACAACCCCACTCTCCAAAGCCACCGCCAACAGCATCTCCTCCAACTTGCAAATTACCCTCCTTGAAACTAATAGTTCATTTCCTTAATCCCCCTCTCTTCTCATCCCCGAAACCTTACATCCATCCTCCCCGGCTCAAACCCATGATTCCCCCTGATCAGCATCATCCTGACCCTGCTCTCAAGCTAAAGTGCTGTCTAAACTGCCTCCAAAGTGGCCCCCACCACCTGACTCACCGCATTGTTTCCTGGACCCATCAAGAGCGGTGCCGTTGCCTGCGCCCACAGCCCCGACCTCCTGCAAGAACCCGCCTCCATCTTCACCCACCTAGCCCCCCTCCCTCCCTGCTCCATTCCCGAACCTTTTCTGCATTTGGCGCCCAATAATAATACAACAAATTTGGGAGGCCTAACCCCCCCCCCCCCCCCCCCCCCCCCGCTTGCCATCCTAAAACATGGATTTACAAGCGTTTATTTACAATTTGGTTTGGTCCTTAGCTTGACCGGTCCTTTGTGGCTTTGTCCCTCCTGCATGTCCCTCGCGTTCTTTTTGCTTGCCTTTGCGCTCTCTCCCTCCCCCGTCCCCCCTTCCCTACCCTCCTCTTCTAATGCTGCATTCTTAAATTCCAATCCAGAATCATTATGAATGGTGCTGCACTGAACTGTACATTGCATTACTACGTTTCTTCTAATCATTACCAAATGTGGCCTAATCATCTATGTTCAAGTGGATTATGAGAGCACAATTTGCACGATTATATCAGATAACCAGAGTCACTATTAAGTATCCTTTTGCCAAGCCTCAGATAAACACTTCGGCCTGCGTGAAATGTGGAACAAATTCTCTCTATGATAACCTGGAGATAACATACAAGTGAAATAGCAACTCAGCAAACTCTAAGATGTGAGACATTCATGCAATACTAAGGGCTTTATGACAGTAAGGGATTGAATCAGGCTTTGGTAATTTGACATTCAAATTTGTTGTTGTTTGGATTACATTTAACTTACTCCACAGTTCACGGCGCCGAGGCCCCAGGTTCGATCCCGGCTCTGGAGTTTGCACATTCTCCCTGTGTTTGCGTGGGTTTCGCCCTCACAACCCAAAGCTGTGCAGGGTAGGTGGATTGGCCATTCTAAATTGGCCCTTAATTGGAAAAAATGAATTGGGTACTCTAAATTTATTTTAAAAAAATGTTTTTTAAACTTACTCCACATTGAAAAAAGATGTTGACTACTGTTTTGTTGCACAATGAATGTTTCTCTCCATTGAATGAAAATTAGCTGGTCATGTCAAATCAAAATTCTACACTTTTTTGTACATCTGGCAGTACTGTGTTCTGCATCAATTTTCATAAAATTAGAACACAGATGCTAAGAAGAAAAGGACACGATAATGTTATATGGAGCTGATGTTGGTGCGTACTTGGGCATTTTCACCTACATCCTATTGATATTTTGTTACTGCAACTGCAGGAACTATCATGTTGCTTTTACACAACTGATAGAATAAAACTGAGGCCATAGTTTGTTTGTTTGAAATAAGAACAGAATTAAGGTACATAGGGAATAATTAACAGTTATTACTGTCAATTATAGTTTAAATGTGGTCATTTCTTTTTTTCTAACAATAACCACATATAGATTTGTGTTGATCGAGGTGAGTGTGACCAGGTTGGGGAGTGGATTAGTTTCTTTTACATACTCATTGAAACACAAAGGGCGTGGTCTACCGGCCTCGTCGCACCAAGTGTGATAATGAGCGGGCTTTGGGGCAGCATGGTGGCGCAGTGGTTAGCACTGCTGCCTCACGGCGCCAAGGTCCCAGGTTCAATCCAGGCCCTGGGTCACTGTCCGTGTGGAGTTTGCACAATCTCCCCGTGTCTGCGTAGGTTTCGCCCCCACAACTCAAAGATGTACAGGGTAAGGGGATTGGCCACGCTAAATTGCCCCTCAATTGGAAAAATGAATTGGGTACTCTAAATTTATTTTATTTTTTTAAAAACGAGTGGGCCAGTTAGTAACCGGAGAGGCCAAAATCAACAACCATGCCAGGCGCCGATTGGTTTCCAATCTAATCGGCCTGCTACCATTGGCGAGATCTGGATCCCGTGCTTGTGGCGAGAAACCAATAATCACCAATTAAGTCCAATTTCCATACCATTAACGGGAAGGACCCCCTGTTGAACAGCCACCCGTGATCTAACTGACTCCCCAACGAGTGGTGACGCGGGCACAGTTTAGTACACTTTTTAAAAAACATCAAGACAGCAGAATGGCTGTAGTTGGGATCTGAGGAGGTGAGTAGCCATCTTGGAAATCAGGCAGTCAGCCCAAGGGCACAGGGGCCGCTGTTCCAGTTCACTGGGGGGGGCCCTCCAAGGAGGGACAGACGCGGTCGGGGGAGTGGGCCACCCTTGGTGGGGAGTCTCTCCTGAGCTGGGCAGGCGGGTGGTCCACCGTCCCCATGTTTGCCCCCCGAATTATGTATACCCATAACGGGGCAACTCCAGCTTCTGCTGATCTGTCCCACTGAACACCCCCAAGAAAGAGCCCCATTCGTGCTAATATGGTGAAGATCACTTTAACTCCCACTGACCATGGCAGCCGCAGGCCGCACAGCTGAAGGCTATTGCTAATGGGGAATTGGCAATTCTAGCAATACGAGCACTTCACAGCTCCCAAGTGGATTCCCATGGGTAGACGTGCGGTTGTTAATGCCTAGCATCTGAATCAGATTGTGAGGCCTGGACACTGTGCCTGAACTCTGGAGGCAGGAACATCACAGAGGGAGCAGCCAACATCTAACAAGAGCTGGGCCACAGCACTAGGGGACATCCCCGGAACCAGATGGTGGGTGTGTGGACCAGGGAAGGAACCGCCACTCCAGGTAATATTTCCAGTGGGTGCCTGGGGTACAGGGTCTGGGGTCGGGGGGGGGGGGGGGTGGGGTGCGTATGCAGGGCATGCTGAATGCACCATGTGGATGTGAGGGTGGGGGAGGTCTGGGGGACCCATGGGTCCGGGCTGGAAACCATAGCTGATTGTCCCTCACCCTCTCCAATTCCTTACAGATGTCACATCATGGACTCCGCGGAAGCATCCCTCGCAGTGCTACTGGCAGGCCAGTCAGCCAGACGCCACAGAAGGTAGTGGCAGCAGTGTCGACAGAGGCCTGAGGCAGCGGGTCATGTGCAGGACCCGCTCCTCATCCTAAGGGTTCGGCCGCCCATCTGGCCAGTGAGGGACCCAGAGGGTGAGGCCTGCGACGGCCCAAAGTGTACAGGCATCGCTGGTCTTACGAACTGATGTCAGGCAGCATGTGCCGCAGGAGGCTCCGCCTCAACAAGGAGATGGCACCACATGGAGGAGGAGACTACCCACTCCTGGTCACCGTCAAGATCACCGCAGCCCTGAACCTCTATGCATCAGGATCATTCCACAAGTGCATCCGAGAAGTCCTGGATGCTATGTTTGTCCGGGCAGCCGACTACGTAAACTTTGATTTGGACCAAGCCCAGCAAGATGCCTGTGCAGCAGGATTCTCTGCCATCGCTGGGATGCCCCAGTTCGAGGTCATAATAGATGGCATGCATGTCGTCTTGCATGCACTGGTGGTCCCAAATCAACAGGAAGGGGTTCCACTCCCTGGAGGTCCAGCTTGTGTGCGATCTCCACCTGAGGTTCATGCTCTTGCGTGCACGCTTCCCAGGGAGCGTGCATAGCAACTACATCCTGGGGCAGTCGGAGATCCACGGAAACTTCGAGGGACACCCTGTGGTAGTCACCACTGTTGTATTATATTGTATATATGGTTATTACGGTAAGGCCCCTGTACGACAGGTACAGGGGTAGAGCCCTGCCTGCTGGCTCCTCCCAGGAGGCGGAGTATAAATGTGTGTGCTCTCCGAACAGCAGCCATTTCGTAAGCTGCTGTAGGAGGCCACACATCTCTGTGTAATAAAGCCACGATTACATTCTACTCTCGTCTCGTCGTAATTGATAGAGCATCAATTTATTACACAGAGATTTTCAGAGATGGACCTCCGCATCAAGCCGGATCGCCTGCAGCTGCATCCTCAAGCAGACAACGGCAAAAAGGATTCCAACATTGGCTAGCTTGCTTTGAAGCATACATCGGGTCTGCGCCAGACCCAATCTCAGAAGCACAGAAGCTCCAGATTCTGTACACGCGGCTGAGCTCCAACGGTTTTCCCCTCGTCCAGGACGCGCCTACCTATGCAGAGGCCATGGCGCTACTGACGGAGAATTACGCTCAGCAGACCAACAAGATCTACGCCAGGCACCTCCTATCCACGCGGCACCAACTTCCCGCTGAGTCTGTGGAAGATTTCTGGCGTGCCCTGCTCACCCTGGTAAGAGACTGTGACTGCCAGGCCGTTTCGGCCACTGAACATTCGAACCTGCTAATGAGAGACACTTTCGTTACGGGCATAGGGTCTGACTACATCCGCCAGCGTCTCTTAGAAGGGGCCACGCTTGACCTCGTGGTGACCAAGAAACTAGTGCTCTCGCTCACGGTCGCCTCACACAACCTCAGTACAGGCTTATGCCCCCGACCGCATGGCCCACCACCCCTGTGCATCGTGGACCCCATAAGTGACCGCCCTCAGCCAACCCACGCAGCGTGGCAGCCAACCAACCCCGGGGGAACCATGTACTACTTCTGCGGACAGACAAAACACCCCCGACAGCGCTGCCCGGCGTGGAGTGCGCTCTGCAAGGCCTGTGGCAAGAAGGGACATTTCGCTGCAGTGTGCCAGGCCCGCTCAATCGCTGCTATTGTCCCGGCACCCCCCACGTGCGGCAGTGGATGCCGCCATCTTCCTCTCCTCAGACCACGTTTGGCCCGTGGGCGCCGCCAGCTTGCTCCACTCACAACACGTGCAGTCCGTGGGTGCCGCCATCTTGCTTGCGTCAGAACCAATGGGCAGCGCCATCTTCCCTGCCCCAGGACACGTGTGGACCATGGACGCCGACATCTTACGCGCCTCAGGACCCCTGCCCATCAGGCACCTCATCGGGCCGCTCATCGCCTGCAACCGCCGACGACCAGCAGTTCGACGACTCAGTCACGATCGACCAGTCTCGACCGCACAACCTCGCGCCCGCTTCGGCAAAGGTGAAGGTCGACGGGCACGAGATATCCTGCCTTCTGGACTCCGGGAGCACTGAGAGCTTCATCCACCCCGATACGGTAAGGCACTGCTCCCTCACGGTACACCCCGCTAACCAAAGAATCTCCCTGGCCTCCGGATCCCACTCCGTGGCGATCCGGGGGTACTGCATCGCACCCTCACCGTCCAGCAGCTTCCGGCTCTACGTCTTCCCCAACCTCTGCGCTGCCTTGCTACTCGGCCTGGACGTCCAGTGCAACCTCCAGAGCCTAACCCTGAAATTTGGCGGGCCCCTACCACCCCTTACTGTTTGCAGCCTCGCGACCCTTAAGGTCGACCTGCCTTCCCTGTTTGCAAACCTCACCCCGGATTGCAAACCCGTCGCCACCCGGAGCAGACGGTACAGCGCCCAGGACAGGACCTTCATCAGGTCTGAGGTCCAGCAGCTGCTGCGGGAAGGTATCATCGAGGCCAGCAACAGCCCCTGGAGAGCCCAAGTGGTAGTGGTGAAAACCGGGGAGAAAAACAGGATGGTCGTTGACTACAGTCAGACCATCAGTCGGTACACGCAGCTCGACGCGTACCCCCTCCCACGCATATCTGATATGGTCAATCAGATTGCACAGTACCGGGTCTTCTCGACAGTGGACCTGAAATCTGCCTACCACCAGCTCCCCATCCGTAAGGCGGACCGCCCATACACTGCGTTTGAAGCAGACGGCCGCCTTTATCATTTCCATAGGGTTCCCTTCGGCGTCACCAACGGGGTCTCGGTCTTCCAACGGGAGATGGACCGAATGGTTGACCGGTTCGGGCTGCAGGCCACTTTCCCGTACCTGGACAATGTCACCATTTGCGGCCACGACCAGCAGGACCATGACGCTAACCTTTCCACATTTCTCCACACCGCCACACTCCTCAACCTAACTTACAACAAGGAGAAGTGTGTGTTCAGCACGAACCGATTAGCCATCCTCGGCTATGTGGTTCAGAACGGAGTTCTAGGGCCTGACCCCGATCGCATGCGCCCCCTCATGGAACTCCCCCTCCTCCACTGCCCCAAGGCCTTCAAATGATGCCTGGGGTTCTTTTCGTATTACGTCCAGTGGGTCCCAAACTATCCGGACAAGGCCAGCCCACTCATTCAATCTACCGCTTTCTCACTGACTGCCGAGGCTCGCCAGGCCTTCAACCGTATCAAGGCTGACATCGCCAAGGCCGCGATGCACGCTTTCAACGAGACGCTCGATTTCCAAGTGGAGAGCGATGCATCAGGTGTCGCTCTGGCCGCCACACTCAAACAGGCAGGCAGGCCCGTGGCATTCTTTTCCCGCACCCTCCATGCTTCCGAAATTCGGCACTCCTCCGTCGAAAAGGAGGCCCAAGCGATCGTTGAAGCTGTGCGACATTGGAGGCTTTACCTGGCCGGCAGGAGATTCACTCTCCTCACTGACCATCGGTCGGTTGCCTTCATGTTCAACACCACACAGCGGGGTAAGATCAAAAATGATCAAATCTTGCGTTGGAGGATCGAGCTCTCCACCTACAATTACGAGATTTTGTATCGCCCCGGTAAGCTCAACGTGCCCTCCGATGCCCTGTCCCGAGGTACATGTGCCAGCGCACAAGTGGACCGACTCCGGACCCAGCACCCAGGAGTCACCCGCTTTTACCACTTCATTAAGGCCCGCAATCTGCCCTCCTCCATCGAGGAAGTCAGGGCTGTCACCAGAGACTGCTAGGTCTGCGCGGAGTGTAAACTGCACTTCTACCGGCCAGACCGTGCGCGCCTGGTGAAGGCCTCCCACCCCTTTGAACGCCTCAGCGTGGACTTCAAAAGGCCCCTCCCCCCCACCGACCGCAACACATACTTTCTTAATGTGGTAACGAGTATTCCCGATTCCCCTTCGCCGTCCCATGCCCCGATATGACATCTGCCACCGTCATCAAAGCCCTCACCACCATCTTCGTTCTGTTCGGTTTCCCCGCCTACGTCCACAGCAACCGGGGATCCTCATTTATGAGCGAGGAGCTGCGCCAGTATCTGCTAAACAGGGGCATTGCCTCGAGCAGGACGACCAGCTGCAACCCCAGGGGAAACAGGCAGGTGGAGCGGGAGAATGGGACGGTCTGGAGGGCTGCCCAGCTGGCCCTACGGTCCAGAAATCTCCCGGCCTCCCGCTGGCAGGAGATCCTCCCCGATGCACTGCACTCCATTTGGTCGCTCTTGTGCAGCGCGACCAACGAAACCCCCCATGAACGTCTCTTTGCCTTCCCCAAGAAGTCCACCTCTGGGATTTCACTCCTAACCTGGCTGGGAGCTCCAGGACCCGTTCTCCTCCACAAGCACGTGCGGCTCCACAAGGCGGACCCGTTGGTTGAGAGAGTACAGCTACTCCATGCGAACCCGCAGTACGCCTACATAGCGTACTCCCACGGCTGCCAAGACACAGTCTCCCTCAGGGATCTGGCACCAGCTGGGTCCCCCCCCCCTGCCCCGGCGCCACCATCCCCTCCCCAGGCGCACCCCACCGCAGCCCCCACTCCAGGACAATCCGTCCTCCCCTTGCTCCCACCCAGAGATGAAGAGGATTTCGACACGCTCCCAGAGTCACCGAAGACCAAGCCGACGCCTGAGTCGTCACCAGCACTGCGGCGCTCTCAATGACAGATCAAGGCGCCCGATCGTCTAAATTTGTAACCTTCTCTGTAATTTAAAAACCAATCTGTATGGATATAGTTTTCCACACCCCCCCCCATCGCACCACCTCTCCCCACTCCACCGACTGTGCCCCTCTTCCCCTCAATGTGCTTAGCCCTCCGTGCTCTCCCGCTACATCTAGGTGAGTCACCAGGGTGCAAATCAGGGGTATTGGCATCCTTCTGCCGACCGCTCCCTGTGCCTTTGATGTCCCTGGCGCGCATCCTCTGGACGACCTGGGGCTGGAGTGCCGCTGCCAACTTGGCAGTGGTACATGATTGGCCATGCACAATGTTCCGCACACTGACCCCAAGACGTGCTGCTGTCGCGGGGGGTGGGGGGGGGGGGCGGGAGGTGGGGGTCGACTCGGGAGAGCTGGTGACTGCCATCGTCTCCCTGTAGGGAGGATCTGGGTCGGCATGGATGGCCCATGCTAAAGCCGAAGTTAATTTACAATTTGACCTATCTGCCAAAATTTTACGAAACATTTCATCTATCACAGCATGATTTCTCTCGCACACCCCATTACTAAATGGGCTTTCTGCCCATTTCTGCAGCTGTATTCATGACTATTACATTCATGTTCTCACACAGATTCTAAAATTGATCGTTAGCAAATTCCGACCATTATCAGTGAGGAACTTTGCCGGTGGCCCTGGTCCGGGTCCCTATCCATTTGTCCATTATCTGAGCCACAATTTTCTTTTCTTTACCATGTATAATCGTCAACTGACTAAACCTCATTGCCCAGTGTACAAAATGTAAAATGAAAATGTTCTTTTCTTTGTCCCACACCTTAAGATTCATAGTCACAACTTCATTAAAAGTTTCGCTAAGGGCACACTCATTATGGATTGCGATGGTGTCCTTCTAGATTTCCTACATATATCACATCTATCGCTGATCTGTTTGGTATGTTTGGTGTATTATACCCCCATCCTTAAGAAAAATATTTAATCTTTGCGAAGACAGATGGGCAAATTGCTAATACAACTTTAACACAATCAACTTTTTGTTTTCAGACTCCTGTTCTCTGATCCTAACTGTACTTCCTTAATTTCTTTACAAGGAAATTAGGATTTATTAAAGGGACACAGTAGTGTCCAAATTGTGTAAATTGTAAGTCCACAGTTTTTCCAAATATGATGGCCGTGTCGTTTTCCATGTCAAGTTGCATGCGTGCTTTCTTCATTGATGGTCGACTCAACAATAAAGATATTTTGCTGGATATTGCATCCATGCTAATAAAATGATTCCTTCCAGTGATTTTACAAGCAATTTAAGGGTATTATCATCCAGGATCTACCCAGTTCGCCACGCCTGGCGAGACCTAACGTGATCTTGCTAGGGTCAAGAATATAAGTAGACAAAACGTCAGTGAAAGCCCCGAAGACGGGCATAAATTCAGAATAAGCAAAGGAGGACTAAAAAGATAATAAAAAGAGAGAAAATAAACTCCAAGGGCAAACTAATGAGGAATATTTAAAAAACTGACAATAGGAACTTCTTTAAATATGTAACAAGGAAGAGAGAGGTCAAAGTGAACATAGGCCCCTTAAAAATGAATCTGGGGAGATAGTCATGGGGAGACATCCTTGACCCTAGCACCAGGGAGGCAACATATCATCCTGGAGTCTAGTTTACGGCCACAGAAACGTCTATCTATTCCCCTTACAATTGAATACCCTATAACTATTGCAGAGGGCTGGTTTAGTTCAGTGGGCTAGACAGCTGGTTTGTAATGCAGAACAAGGCCAGCAGTGCGGTTTCGATTCCCGTACCAGCTGAGAATTCTGAATTCTCCCTCTGTGCACGCGAACAGATGCCGGAATGTGGTGACTAGGGGTTTTCACAGTAACTTCATTGCAATGTTAATGTAAGCCTACATGTGACAATAAAAAGATTTATTTTTTATCTATTGCATTCCCACACCTTTTACTCCTCTCCTGTGCAGCAGAGACAACAGGTGTGCAATAAATTTGGCTGTTGCTGCTTTCTCCTGAGAGGCCATTCCCCTCAACAGTATTAGAAGCGGTATATCTGTTTTTCAGGGGAAAAGCCATAGGATATTCCTGCACCCAGTCCTTTGCCAGATGGCCAACCATTCCTTTCCTGCCTGTGGAGTCTGAGCCTGCAGTGTGACCACCTTTCGATATATGCTATGCACGATGCTCTTGTTGCTCATTTTAGCCTTAGTTTAATTGCTCTTGTTCTATCACCTTTGCTCGAGTCGCCAGGTATCTTTCTAATACCGCCACGTGGTTCAAGTCCGAGTAATGATCAATAATCCAACACACCGCTTAGTAAGAGTTAAATCAACGCACGTTTATTATATACAGTAATCAATACTTATACATATATTCTACTTCTAAGCCACTTCCTACAACTAACAGGCCAATACTTAACTTTGGAAATGGCCCACCAGGTCAGGGAAACGAATGGCCTTTCGTATGGGTTATGAGCCTGCGGGATTCAAAGCGGGTACAGGTCGATAGTCAGGAGTGTCTATCTTGTAGTGAGCATTGGAGTGAGACTTACAGTTTCTTGCGGCTGTTGTAGAGGGTCAGCAGAAGGGTCTCGAAGGGTGCGGAGAGGAGAAGAAGGGTCGATTTGAACTTGGCCCCTATTGTTATAGTCCCCAGGAGCTTCCCACCTCTCGGGGCAGACCTTGTACCTGGTTCCAAGTGATTGGACTTGATCCCAATCACTTGGTTCGATATTCTTCAATGCTGGAGCAATTCCTTGATCGAGGAGTGGTCATTCACCTCTCTTTGTGTAAGCTCCTGCTGGCGCCGAAAAATCTGGCATGGCTTTGTGTTTCTAATTTGTAGCATATTGTTTCCGTGATTGCTACTTACTGTGCAGATGGCTGGTGTGTTGTTGTGTTGATGGCTGCAGGTATAGATTCTGTCTGGCCTCCCCAGAGGCGAATACACAGTTTTGCCTGCAGCTGTCTGTTTGAGTCCTGTTGGCTGATTTTCCCATCAGCCTCTTCCGTTCGCCATTTTAAATCGGGGTTTGGCCATTCTAATCGGGAGTTAGCCATTTTAAGCGGCAACAAACCCTCCTTGTGATCCCAACGCGAAGCGTGAAGGATCACATCATGATTGTTACTTTCCATTCCCTGACTGGGGGGGACACCTCCTACATGGCCTCTGCACTGACCATAGCTATGCACAACATTTTTTAACTAACAATTCTAAGGGCGCTATGTCAGACAGGGACATGCATTACAAAACAATAAACTTGGAACCTCTAATTTATCCTTAATATACTACCCTCGCTAAACATTCCATTATCCTACCTTCCTCAATCATCCAACAAAATCACAGCATTTCATACAGTCTTTCCTGGCTTGGCAGTCAAGCTCAGGATCATACAATTTTTTTGCTCATGAAAAAGTTTTTTTACATCTCTTTATTTACAACAATAAACGCAAGTGAATGCACTTTATTATTTTATTATAGATCGCGGGGGTCGGGGGTCTGGTCGTAACCAAACATAGGGGATCTGATCCTATATACCGGGGTTCGAGCGCGGTAGGCTCTCCTTCTCCATTTACGTAGGCGCATAGTCTGCACTACACAGCAGAGTATCGCCAACGCCAATAGTGTTTCGATCACATAGGACAGGGAGTACCAGGTTATGAACCTGGCACACCAGGATGATGCAGTGTCGCTGGTGACTGGACTCTGGGTACTGCGGGGCAGTGAAACATTAACGGCTGGGGAGTTTGAAGTCATGGGGTTCGTGTTCATGCGCAACCAAATGTCCATAAACAGTGTGTTGATCAAGGTGAAGGAAGTCCTCATGGCCGTTCTCTTTCCTTCTCTTTTTTCTCTTTCTTTATTTTCTCCGGTCCTGGAGCTTCTGGAGTTCTGTAGAAACAAGCATAGTATCTGTAACTATCTTTGGTTAATATCTGGTATGCTAGTGTGTCTGTCCTTTGGTGCCAATTATTCCCTTATAATTGGTCACTATGTCCCTTTTTTTTCCAAAAACAAATTTTAGGACACGGCACACTTCCCAATCATGAACCAGTGCTGAGTTACCATCCAAATGTTCCAGGATGTAAATAGCAGATGGCGGGCAACCTAAAGGTTCCCTAAACAAACAAAACTTTTTGAAATGAAAAATGTCAAACTGAGGTGCGTATGGGCCACGACGGGTAAGAGATGGATGAAGTCCCCGGGTAGGACGGCTACCAATGCCGTCAATCTCCCCTACCTGAGCGTAGTTGACCAGCAGAGGGGTCCCCAGGCAGGGCGGGTCTCAAGCCGTTTCTCCACTGCCTGAGCAACCGACAAGAACGGGCAAAAATGTAGCCATCGTGGTGGGGCTGCCGTAGTGGTTCTATCCTTCGAACCAGAAGGGCAGTTATGATCGGGCGTCTGATACCCGAACAAGTATCAGCTGAAAAGCTAGTTCCTCTGAACGAGCGTGTGGTCTCTTGACCAGTTTCTGCAGATAAGCTAGTTCCGCTGAACAAGCGTGTGGAAAAATTCTCCTGTCGGACATACAACATTGAACAAACTTACAAACAACGCAAAACATTCTGCAGGTTCCCTCAGAATACGGGACATCGTAAATCACATTTGGGCTGAGGTGTAATTAGCATATGGAGGAAGTGCAGCGTGACCAAAGAAGAAAGGAAGGAGGAGTGAAACAAAAATGAAGTGGCCTTGCTGAGGTAACGCTGCCATGAGAAGTGGTGGATAAGCGCTCACAGTTTGCATGGGGCAGCTGGGACCTTGTGGCTGCTGTGGGTGGTGTTCTCCTTCATATCTGGGGGTTAGTCTAGCTGGTGGGGTCTCCTGCAATCTCGGGCGAAGTGTCCTGACTGCCCACAGTTGTAACATGACCCCTGGGGCACATAAGGTGGAGCAGGCTCTCTGGTGCATTGTTCCCTTGAGTATGGTTCACTGGGTGGGGGGTCGGGGCTGTTGGTGTCTTTGCTGGCTCGGGGGGCATTTGTGGGCTGATTCTGTTGCTGTTTCAGGGGGCTTGACATTCTTGTGCGTAATGTCCTAATTGTCCGCAATTGTGACATTCCGGTGGTTTCTGTGGGGGGCTGTTCCTTCCTTCGTTTACCCATGCGGGGTTCTGGTGCGTTTTAACTGGATGCATGTCTGCCTGCTCTTCCTCGGGTTCCCTAACTGCGGGTTTGTCTGCTTCTGCCTGCTGTTCTTCGGGATTTTTAACTGTGGGTTTGCTTTGTACAGACTGCTCCCAGGCGCGGGACAGTCTTTTTAAAACCCATTTCTCATTGTGGGCTTCCTCTGAGGGGTCATAATTCGTACAGGCTTTTTGTCCTGCCTCTGTGGCATGGGAGATAAGGGTGCAGGTCCATTTGGCCATACCGTCTTGTGACAAATGGGCGCTTTCTAAATTACCGAAAACTGCTGTGAAGTGAATTCACAGGCGTCCAGCAAATGCTGTGGGGTGTTCTGTCTTTTCCTGCCTGCACTTATTGAGGCCATCTACGGGGTCACCCCGGTTATACCCAATCGCATCCAGGATCGCGGTATGCATTTCTGCAAGGTTGCCTCCTCCTACATTCTGTGGGTCGGGAAGGGCTGCTGCTACTGACGGATCTAAACTTAAAACCATGAGCTTTACATGCTCTCGCTCATCCAGGCCGTACATGTTCGCCTGATGTCTAACTGTGGCAAAGAAATGGTGGGGGTCTGAGGCGGGGAGGAACGGTGTGATCTTCTCGCACGCGTCCCATAATTGGGTCACTGTTAAGGGGGTGGAATATAGATATTCCGCATCGTCCGATGTGGCTGTGCAGTGGGTGGTTACAGGGTTCATTGGAGCCTGAGCTATCTGCTGTGTGGGGGGTTGGGGTGCTTTTCTCTTTTGGGGCTTTCCCTGCGCACATGCTCCCTGAACATATCTCTGCGCTGTTTCGTGTAACTCTTCCCAATCAAGGCCGTCTTCCTGGTCTAACTTTTCCCCAAAGGTTTCCTGAAAACCTTTCTGAACAGAAAGCAGTGATTGCAGCTCTGCAATCTGCTTCCCGCACTTTGCGTGATCTATGGTGCTCTGACTTTGTTCTGTGGTGGCAGCGTGGAGTGCTCTTAGTGCTGCCTTGAGATCACTACACTGTTTCTGTAGCGTCTCTACCTGTTTTTCTGTCTCTTCTCTTACCAGGACTGCACGTTGCGTGTCCTGACAGGCCTTTTCATATTGCGACTGGAAATTGCTTAAATGCGCCAGACAAGACTGGTGATCCCCGTTTGGCGTCAGCCACCTCTCCATCTTTTGCTGCCAATTTCCTCCTTAATTCTAAATTCTCTTTTTCAACTTCACTTACATCGAATTTACTCATCCGATGTATGCCCTCAACCTCTTTGCGGAGCGTCTTGACGACCTCCTCTGTGTCTCGCAATTGTGCCAAACAGGACACGATTTCCATCGGCTTGCGAGCTTTTCCCAAGCTCTTTTTGTGTATCTCGCTCAGGTTCTCCCACCAGGTATGCCCTATACTTCTGGGACCTGATTCCTCGTTATCGCAGAAATCATTCCACAGGGGCCATCCTTTGCCCTTGAGATATTTCCGGATTTCCTCCTCCCACATGGGACACTGTCCCACTCTACTGCTGCTGGTCGCTGCGACCGCAAATTCCTCAGGGTTCATGAGGCGCTGCATTGCCTGCATGGCTATCTTTCCTATCCGACTGCTTCTTCTAAATTTGGAACAGGGGGCTAAGGCGGTGTTGTAAATGCGGGTACGGCTTTCGCTACTTTACGAAAATACAGACTACCGACAGTTTTGACGCAACAAAAATCTATCAGTTTTACCTTATAGCCCTGTTAGTTATGCATGCATACACACACTTCCGAATTATGGGTATTGATCAGAACGACTTGAACACTTGTGGTTTTCTGTTTCCAATTGTGTTTCTAATTCAAATTTCTTGGGTTCTCCCAGAGTGGTTTTCCACTTCTAAATCGGGTCCCGTCAGGATGTTGCCAAAATGTTGCTCGTTTTAGCCTTAGTTTAATTACTCTTGTTCTATAACCTTTGCTCTTGAGTCGCCAGGTATCTTTCTGATACCGCCACGTGGTTCAAGTCCGAGTAATGATCAATAATCCAACACACCGCTTAGTAAGAGTTAAATCAACGCACATTTATTATATACAGTAATCAATACTTATACATATATTCTACTTCTAAGCTACTTCCTACAACTAACAGGCCAATACTTAACTTTGGAAATGGCCCACCAGGTCAGGGAAACGAATGGCCTTTCATATGGGTTCTGAGCCTGCGGGATTCAAAGCGGGTACAGGTCGATAGTCAGGAGTGTCTATCTTGTAGCGAGCGTTGGAGTGAGACTTACAGTTTCTTGCGGCTGTTGTAGAGGGTCAGCAGAAGGGTCTTGAAGGGTGTGGAGAGGAGAAGAAGGGTCGATTTGAACTTGGCCCCTATTGTTATAGTCCCCAGGGGCTTCCCGCCTCTCGGGGCGGACCTTGTACCTGGTTCCAAGTGATTGGACTTGGTCCCACTCACTTGGTTCGATATTCTCCAATGCTGGAGCGATTCCTTGATCGAGGGGTGGTCATTCACCTCTCTTTGTGAAAGCTCCTGCTGGCGCCGAAAAGTCTGGGTTGTCTTTGTGTTTCTAATTTTAGCATATTGTTCCCGGGATTGCTACTTACTATGCAGATGGCTGGTGTGTTGTTATGTTGATGGCTGCCGGTATCGATTCTGTCTGGCCTCCCCAGAGGCGAATACACAGTTTTGCCTGCAGCTGTCTGTTTGAGTCCTGTTGGCTGATTTTCCCATCAGCCTCTTCCGTTCACCATTTTAAATCGGGGTTTGGCCATTCTAATCGGGAGTTAGCCATTTTAAGCGGCTACACTCTCCACCTTGCGGATGTTCCAATGTCTCCAGCTTCCTCTCCAGCTCTGAAACCCAAGCTCCCAGGAGCTGCATCTGGAGACACTTCCTGAACACATGCTAGCCCTGGACACTGAAAATGTTCACGGCTTCCCACATGGAGCACGAGAAGCGCACCATGACTTTGAACTCTCCTGCCATGACGTACCCCTTTAAATTAAACCTTTGGCAAATGCTTAATGTCAAATAATATCAATAACTGTAGTCTTTCCGGGTCCTCGTTACTATAGAATACAGCCCTTACAAAATATAAACCACAAAAGACCATACAAACTATAAGCAATCAAAGTAGTAAATACTTTGCCATCCTTACTGACTACTTACCAATCAGCTTTCTCCCTTGTAGCCTCTACTGCTGCAGCAGGGCAAGATCACTCTCTTAATATTTACAAAGTTAAAAAGCAAAGAAAAAAGCAAGAAGCACCACTTTCCCCTCTGCACCAAGTTCTCACTGTGCTCCAAATTCCTGATACCCACACACACTCAGGATGTGTTCTCTCCCACTGCTACTGCGAAAAGTTCACTGATTATAACAGGAATATTTTTATTTCAGTCTTGTAAAGTTCAGTTTATGTGCAGATAGTATGAGAACTGTTGCAAACTGCTTATTCTCTCTCCTGAATGCAGGCTTAGTATAGGGTGTTACTCAGAAACCTTGTACAGATTCAGACATTATTCTGTAATCTCATCCGTAGTTATTTGAACCTGTTGTCAGTGATCTGCTTCCTAGCGAGACTTAGTTTTTAGCTCTGCCAGCTATCCTGCTACATGAGGTTCTTCCCCAACTAAACTTTACTGAGATAAAGTGTTTTGTTTTAAAGATTCTTTGTGCAGTTATGTTGCTGCAGTTGCATAAAGAACAACAAAAGTTTGAAATTGAAAACCAAGATTATTCAGTCTGAAGATGATGTCATCATGCTTCACTAACTAGATTTAGTACATATCCCCTGTGGAAAAGAGATCAACCTATTCACTTGGTGTTGGTCATATCCATTCATGGTAAACATGACCACAATTAGTGATAAACATGAATAGATATGATAAACATGACCACAATTAGTACTTCTCGGTATTAATTAACCCAAATGGGTCTTCAATGTCTGAGTGCAATTTAATCAGTCAAAAGTGAGCTGGAGGAACTCAGCGGATTAAGAAAAGGAAATCTGTGGTCCTACGATCTGAGCATTAATTCCTGGATCTCCTGCCAGTAGCCTTTGCCACTAACTCTGCCAATTAGGGGAAGGCCATCTAAAGCACTGTGAGCCAATGCTTGTCGGGTTCATATTGTGTTCCCAGCTGCCTGAGGAAGCTGCCAAATTGACAGAGGATGCCAAGTTCATGGAGGACAAAGGAAAGCTCTGAATCATGTTTTACATCGGCATGAAAATTTTTCTTCAAATACCGAAGGAGCATGGACATGACCTGAGCCTAGACTGACAAATGAGCGGCACTTTTTCTGAATGATAGGCCAGTACACCTAACCCTGATTACCATACCAGCTTCTGCGCGTTTCTGAGGCCGGAAATTAGAAAGTTACAATCCCCCAATTGCATCGTTTCTTATGGTGGGCAGAGGGTCTATCCCAGACAAGGCCGTGTAGAAATTGTCAGAGCAAACCAAGACTCCCGTTCTAATTTTCAGCTATTCAAGCAGAGTTATGGTTGTAGTCCAGGAAAAGGATTACCTATATTTTGCCTCAAGTAAGAAAAAAGATTATTTAAAATTAATTGGTCAAACTTCCTCTGCTGTTTTTTGTTGTAGATACCACATGTCCAATCTAACAGATGGTTGTTGGAGCCCTGTAAGGCCGTCTGTTTTCTTCACAACCAAAATGGATGGAACTGTTGACACCTGGGACTTGTTATTTAAACATAGTGAACCAACACTCAGCATTAAGGTACTGTGATTGATTGTTCGAATCATTTGCATTGCTGCAAATGAAAATAAAAATCGGGGAAGATATAAAATGGGCTGCAGACTTGCTTATCACTCTTTTTACACAATTGTACAAAACAAAATCTATCCCATGTAGATTCCAACAGGGAACTCTGGATGCCAACTAAGATTGGGACCCATGGTTAATCGTTCTTTTTGACTTCCCTTCTTAGACTGGAAATATTGAAGCAATGATGTTGGTAATATTCACTTTTTCCCCCTCCCCTCACTACTTTTTCTCCTCTTCTCTCCTGAAATAATCTCTAATATAGATTCATAGGCTGTCTTCTGGTACCTCCATTACCCATTTGTGACCACTGACCTTGAGGTTTTTCCAGTCACTTTTGATCAGGTGCAGGGACTATAGCCATTCTATCCCTTCCTTAACTGTGGAAGCTTATATACATGTGCAGGATCCCTAAACTGTTTCAGAGAAGATTAAGTCTATGATATAGAATTTACAGTGCAGAAGATGGCCATTCGGCCCATTGAGTTTGCACCAGCCCTTGGAAAGAACACCCCACCTCATCCAAGCCCACACCTCCACCCTAACCCAGTAACCTCACCCAACCTTTTTGGACACTAAGGGCAATTTAGCATGGTCAATCCACCTAACCTGCACATCTTTGAACTATGGGAGGAAACCGGAGCACCCGTAGGAAAACCACACAGACACGGGGAGAACATGCAGACGCCAAACAGACAGCGACCCAAGCCAGGAATCGAACCTGGGATCCTGGAGCTGTTAAGCAACTGTGCTAACCACTGTGTTACCGTGTTGCCCAAGTTATTGGAACCTCCAACTAGTGCGTAGGAAGGTTTCCTCATAAATGATTGGCTGTTGTAGGACAAGTGGCTGAGAAGAAATGTTGGGCTGTAACTTCCTTGGAGTGTCAATCAGTGATAGATTGCCACTCTGTGCGTGCTTTTCTTTGCCAAATTTCTTCCGTGCCTGTCTCGCTCGACTTTCTGACTCAGGACTGATTTGATGCATACATCGGGAGGGGGGAATCAGACACCAAGGGAGGTTCAGACATCGGGGGAGGTGGATGAGAGAGGTTGGGCATGTTAAGAACCCCATTGATGTTACCTGCGAGAGTGTCTCAAACCCCGAAGGATAACTTGAAACACTGGTTATTAGTGGTCTATATATGTTTGGGATAATATGAGCAACAATGTACAACCCAGTGAGGAAGCAGACCAGGCATTGGTCTGGTAAAAGCAAAGAAAAAACCCACAAAAGACTCATATACACTATGACAAGTATATTAACTAAACACACCATTTTATCTGAAGTTACCTCTTGTTCCCAAAATATACCCACATTCACTGAGCTCACTAAAACTCCCCGGGTGGGATTCTCCGGTCGTCCACGCCGAAATCGCGTTCGGCAATCGGCCGGAGAATACCCGTTTCCGACCAAATCAGGGGCGGTGCCGTTTTCGTGATGCTCCGCCCCCACCAAAGCGGTGTACCCTGAGGCTCACTCCCCGATGCTCCGCCCCCGACCAGCCAAGTTCCCGACGGCGTCGGTCGCGTGTGGTACCATGCATCGGTAACTCGGCATGACGGCTGCGGATTGGCCCTTCTAAATTGCCCCTTAGTGTCCAAAAGGTAGGTTGGACTACAGGGAAAATGCCTCGGTAGGGTGCCCTTTCAGAGTCGGTGCAGACTCGATTGGCCAAATGGCCATCTTCTGCACTATAGGGATTCTATGATAATTTTAAAAAACATTTCTCCACATTTCTCTTTGAGCCAGACATTCAACTCTGAAATCATATTTTCCCTGCGCCAATTTTCTCGAGCTCAGGTAATACTCCAGAGTATTTGCAACATTTTCTGTTTTAAATTCAGATTTGCAGTGTTTTCCTTTTGTTTTGGCATGATCTAGTTTAGTTTATCCCCCTGGTAACCTGTTCATCTGTTTCAAATTCTTAATAATTGTTGAACATCACAGTTAATGTAATTTTATTTTAATTTAACCACTGCTAGAGTCATTGTAAGGGATTTGTACAAAATACCAGCCTCATTGTGAGGATGATCTCATGATGTGTGCATCATGACAAGTGCATTGTCTTAATTATCACTAGATAAACACAACTACCCATTTCAAACACATCCATTTCATATTTAGGTACTTTTTATTTTTAAAAATGGTAGATTTACTTCCTAAATTTGGTTACCAAAGGATTGAACTATTTCATGCCACAAGAAATTGCTGCTTTTTTTACTGTACAGTCTAATATGTTAAATCTCATCCCAATCTGTTACTACAATGAGCTCACAGGGATTATTCTATTTTGCAGTTTGCATCCAATGGCACTGTAATTCCAGGTCCCAAGTTGTCATCCTTTAATGAGTTGTGAATGCTTTTTTTTTTTAATAAGCAAAGTATTAGGTTACCTCACTTAATTTCTTTTGTTTCTCGCCAAATCTTTAAGGTGTTTTCCTTTATCCTTTGTGTCATCTGAATCTTGACCGACTTTTTTGTTGGGAAGGCATGATAGTAACCTCTTATTAATGTCGCTTTTCAAGCTACATAAATGTGACCCAATATGGCACACTCTCTTACATTTTTCCTTCTGTTCCAGTAGGAAAGTGTCTTGTCACTGCACCCTCCTGACACACAATCTGACCAAGAAGTTTCATTATATGGGGAAATCACAAGCTGACTTGTTCCTGTCACTGTTTATACAGTGTGATGGAACACTTTTACATTGCTTCACTGAACCATCTCTCACCACTGAGAGGCCCTATGTCACACTTGAGGAATTTTGCCAAGAGATCTGACAGGAAGTTTGCTGCGCAGTTAAATACAACAGGATTTTTTTTGCTTAAGAATGTGACTTTTTGATTGTCAAAGGATGTGTATGTTTGCATCTGAAGACCTAAGACTTCTGTACACCATTTTGTGTTATTGCCTATTTGGAGTGTAAGAGCATCCTGACTCTTCAGCTGTTATTTTGTTCCCTGTGGGGAAGTACCTAGCATCTGCTTCATGCTCATCATAGGGGTAGAATTAAGATCAGGAACTCGGCATGTGGAAACTAGTAAGCATGAATCTGAGTCATACCACTCAGTTGCCTTTACAGGGTTAAAGGATCAGATGTAAAGTTTCTTATTAGAATTACAATCTAAGAAAATGTCAAAGGTGCAGAAGGGACATTCAGCTGTCTGTACTTGTCTTTCTAGTACTTCAGCTCACTAACTATTAGCAACACCCCTCATATCTTTGATTCCACATACTTCCCTGCAGATTGTTGAAAGATTAATAAGCATGTAAAGATTTTGTTTCAAAGATGTGTTCTAAATTCAAATTGTATTCATTTGTTCGAATGGTATAACATACCGTGAAGCAATATTCTGATTGACATTTCCTAATAATTTCTCCACCTACATGATATTTGTTTATGAAACTCTTAAGTATTAACGTTTGAACAACTCTATTGCAGTCCGCTTGTTAGTTTTTTGTTCTATTTCAATTATTATAAAATTGTTTTCGTTCAACATAGTTATTATGAGAATGTATTCGGCTGTCATGATAGCAATCTTTAAAGTTGTGACTTAGTCTCTTATTTCATTTGGTGTTTGGCGTTGGAATTGTTTCTATTTTTTAAAGTGTCGTGATTATAATGAAAAATCCTGAATAAAGCACTTTTTTCTTTCTGCACTTCACAATTGGAATGTAATACTGACACTGAAGGATAATTGGGTTTAGAGACATTGCTAGTTAAAAAGGGGGGATCAGTATCCCCCTTCTTATTGTTACATGTTTCATTATCAATTTGCTAAATCTGGATTGTTTTCCTTAATACATTCTCTTTCCTTCCTCTCACCAAGGTGTGTGATGAACCTCTGTACAGTTTGCGTATCCAAGACAATGGACGATTACTGGCCTGTGGTTCCTACCTGGGCACAACGACCCTGCTTGAGTTCTCATCAGGTTTCTGTACTTATCAGAAAAATGAAAAAGCACTTGCAAATGCCGTAAGTGTTCTGAGTTAGAGAGTTTGATCACTATTGCTGCGGCCAGCCAGTTTTTACTGAGGTATAGATTTGTGTGCAAAATTGATGGACTTCATTGCATTTAAAATGATTTTAAGTAAACTACAACTCTGAGGCCTATGCTTCAGATTTCAACATGAGTGTAATTGCAGGTAATATTGCCAAATTACACAATTGTAACAAAACCTGCAGAATGCTTAATAGTGAAATAATGTTGATTCGATAAATATGAGATACTATGACAAAATTTAATATGGTCTACTTGAGAAGCTCTCCAGTGAGACACGGTTAACTGTGCACACGTAAACAGGCTTTTGCATGTTTTGCATGAAATATCTGAAGGAACAGAGTCCCAATTTTGAATTAGATGCCGCTTTTTCTATTTATCATTAAAGTAATAAATATACTATTCGGTCCCACTCATGGGCTAAACTCACTTTGGATTTCAAAAGTCACTGAAGTAACAGTCACTAATCTATTTTTCTGTCGGCCATATATGCGATATCTTAGTCTAAAGTCCCACAGCCTCCTTCACCGTGTGGAAAATAATATGGGTAAGATCTTCTGGCTGTTCACTGCAGTGGGATCTTTCACTGATGTCACACCCCCGCCACAGATTTCCCATGGTGGGGTGGATTCAATGGAAAGTCCCATCGACAGCAGTGGACCAGAAGATCCTACCACTGGCCAACGGCAGTCCTCTTCCCGCTGCCGAGAAACACGCTCCGGGGAGGAAGGAGAATCTCGCCCACTATCTGTGTTCCCCTGCATTTCATTCAGACTGTTATAGACTGCTTTCTTAAGAGAAAAGGAAAGAGCGACACACACACACAGAAAAAAAAATTACGTCTTGACCCATGCCTCAACTCTTTACTGAGGAATGGCACCAAGCTGCTGAACAACTATCAGTAAGCCTGGCGCCTAAGCTCCTCACCTGGACTGTGCACTACCTGTGGGTGGCAGCTGTCTGGACTGGCTGACTGAGAGGTAATAGCCAGGGCATTGGCAGAGTGGGAGCACATCCTGAGAGAGAACAGCACATTTGTACCTCCTGTGGATATACCTAAAACACATAGACTGCAGCAGCTCAAGAAAGCAGCTCACCACTACCTTCTAAAGTGTAATTAGGGATGGGCAACAAATGTTGGTCTATCCAGCAGCGCCCACAGGATAAAAACAAATCACATAATAATATGGCATTTTTTGTTTTATTCTTAGATGTTTGAGAGGGAGACAAAACGGGAGAAGATTCTGGAAGCACGTCAACGTGAGATACGGGTAAAAGAGCGGGCTAAATCTGAACAAGGAAAAGTGGTTGAACACAAAGACGAAGACGAGGAGGAAACTATTGAATACAAAATTGAACAAGCTGAGGCAGCGTTCTTTGAAACTATTGAACAAGAAAGACAGAGATTTGAGATGGAGGCAGAAAAAATGGATGAAAGGGTAAGAGGAAGGAGTTTGAGGTATTTTTTTACTTTTGGAAATGATAGTGCTAATCTGTTTTTAATCTTAATGCCAAAAACCTTGAATGCTGCTGACGCCCATTTTCTGTTTTATCGGTGTCTCCTGTACGATTTTGTTATTCTGAGAATTAAAAAGCTAGCTAATGAAAGTCGCCTCGAATAATGTTCCTTTTGCACCTCTTAAGTGGCTAAATAGTACTTAATTGCCGAGTAGTGGACAACTGTGGAGAAATAGAATTAGATAAAATAACAGTGAGAAGTGAATTTGTAATGTCAGGGTTTGTTTGAACAGATGTCGGTGCGTCTACATTTGAACTTTCATCAGCTAATAGATAAACACAGCTCATTCTCCTCATCCCAGGCTTGCATCTATAGAATGTGCCTGTTTCATGCATTACTTTTATCTACACTTAAAACTCACTTAAATCTGAAAGGCATTATTTTGTGCATAGTTACAATGAGAAAAGAATCAAACTTGAGAAGCAGGCTTTCTATTTAGATATCACAGTGCAAGAGGAACAGAGCACTTTCCCACCAGTTGTTGCTCTGCTTCACTTTTCCAATTCTGTAAGTAAAGTGAATAATTAAAAGTGTTCATGGGCTCATCTCTGGTAGAAGGAATGATGGAAGTTAAGATTCAGTAAGCCAATTAAAAATTTCAGGTTTCACTCGCACCACATTCCACAAATCTTGTTGGTATATTTTTAATTTGGTTCCCAGCTTCATATTCAGTTTGAGTTTTGTTATAACCCCCACAAGATCCATGGGGATGACCCGATTGATCTCCCCGTGGGGCTCGTGGAGTATGAGCTCCCCTGCTAAGGGGCGGAGGCGCAACAGCGGGTTTATTAATTCCCCAAGATAAAGGTCGGCCCAGAAAAGAGCCAGCAACTCAGGATGGTCCCGGCTGGGGCTTGGACTGCTGCTTAGTTCTGTATTTCCTAGCTGTGAGTAGCAAATAAACTACTTTTGGCTCACCTTTTCAGATCTTCCAATTGACTACAATAATTTGTAAATGTTAAGCAATCTCAGTTAGCTTTCTTAACTCTATACCAATATCTCAACTGCTGGCCAACCGATGGAGCACACACTTATTAATGTACCTTGGAGCTATGTCTCATATGTATGAAGTTCTACCTGAATTAGCAGATGGAGTCAGAATAAAAAATCCAACACCAAGCCCAACATATGGAAATGCACTTTATGGACCAACACTTGGTGGCTATTAGAAAGTTGTTTGCCTGACTTTCCGATCCTGCCAGCTGAAGGCAGAAGTACAAATGAAGGATATTGCAGTGGGCGTTTTAAGAGAGAGATTGTGTTAATTCTTTTATAGTATTGCAGTTATATCACCAATTTTTAATATGTTCATTATTGATTCTGTGGTCAAACAATTTCCATGTTAACATGATTTATCAGTTATCTAATGTTTCCAAAGATGCAAATAAATAGGCTTTTGATAAATTGTCAGTGTAATATGCCATGGTCACCATATTCATTCAGGGCTGTTAGCCCAAGGGCAAAATATGGAATAGGATCATCCAACTGGTTATCGGTGTTGGCTAACTGATTTTACTATGACAATAAGTTGCATTTATATTGCGTCTTTAATATAAAAATGCTACAAGGCAGATAGGTGTAATGAAATAGACACAGAGTCAACAAAGAAAAAAATAGGAGAGATAAGTGAAGTCTCCATGGCCGAGATGTATTTTCGGGATATTTTTAACGATGGACACAGAGGTGCAAATTTTAACCCCCAAAAACAGGTGGTTTGGGGCTGGATTAAAATGTTAAAACTCTCAACCCTGACTTCAACCCAAATCCAACGCAGCAACCTCTGGGTTCAGTGGAGGCAGAGTGGGATGTGGTGACCAAACCTCCCAAGAGGTTGGTTGATTGTTTAAATATTATAATGTCGCAGATTTAATTTCCCCTTTAAATTTGAGCCTGGTTGGCCAGGTATTCCAAACCTTGGGGATGATGTATCTCCAGTGCTCTCAACCTCATCCCCCCCAAATTGTTTCCAGGTATCTGATTGATCCATTGCACCTGATCTGGATCTCTTCTCCCGACTCTCCACTCCCCAGCTGAGTACTGATTCCAATTCCTTTTTAAAAAATGTAGAGTACGCAATTCATTTTTTCCAATGAAAGGGCAATTTAGCATGGCCAATCCACCTACCCTGCACATCTTTGGGTTGTGGGGGCGAAACCCACGCTAACACGGGGAGAATGTGCAAACTTCACACGGACAGTGACCCAGAGCTGGGATCGAACCTGTGACCTCGGCGCCGTGAGGCAACAGTGCTAACCACTGAGCCACCTTCTAGGATTCCTGAACATAATACAGTGCCCCTACCAGCCTCCAAGTTAACATCTGGGTTTATTATTCGAGATTTAGGAAAAGGGTTCCAAAAGGTAGCAGTATGGTGGCAGAAGGCTTTAGCACTAGCAGTGTGTTAAAAGAGTATGCTCAGAAAGCTGAAGTATGAAGATAGTAACTTATGTCAGATTGTAAAATATTGCAGAAACAAGATGAGCAAGGCTAATAAAGGATTTATAGACAAAAACAAGCATCTTGAATTGAATACACTGAGAAATTAAGAAATAAATTTTGGTCTGTAGGAATGGCACTGATGGGTGAGCAAGATGTAGCAATGGGTAGGATACATGTGGTATTTGGTGCAATTTTTTCAGAGTGTCAGGCTCTGACTGAAATCCAGCGTATAACTCTCCCGATGCACAGCCGAGTTTTTAGTCCAGGTTTTGAGCTCCTCTGGAATACGAAATTCAGGGGGCGTGGCTTACACCGTCACTGTGGTGCAGCGGGGTCTGATAGAGGCTTTAAGACTGGCGCCACGGTGTTAGAGGCGTCTGTTAAAAAGGATGCCCTGATCAGCACAGAAAATAAGCCCCTCCCCAACCAAGGACACAGGGGACCCTTCACACCCACACCCCACCCCACCATCATCACCATTGGAGGATCTCAACCCCCCCCCCCTTACCACCACCACCATTAGCATTGGGGGCTCTCACCCCCCCCCCCCCCCCCCCCCCCACCAGAAACATCAGCATTGGGCCAGAGAGGTGGGTCAGTAGTAAGGAAGAAAGCTTGGGTTGCGGACCATAAAAGATAGTTTTGACCTTCATGATGTGAGCTTGTTATTTATACAGTCCAACATATAGTGTAGAGGAGATACACATACAGTTATTCAGAATCGATGTTGGAGAGCTTAGTAACCAGCTAACAGCTCCAGGGTATAATCATTAACTATTTATGGTGGCTAATGGGGTAAGTTGTGGAAAATGCCAGACCAACTTTACAAACATCTATCACTTAATACTGCTTCTTCGTCTAGTTTCCATGGTCCAGTTTGCAAAATGGCATGGTACGCTTTTTCAGTCTGATTTTTTCAAAAGGCCGAAAAGAGCAATGAGCTGGTATGGCATCTGTGGGCAGATGTCTGAAAATTGTTCACTATGACTAGGCCAGATGATAATCTTTTAGTTAGACTGGCAGTGAAATTGCTCAAGCAAAAATAACCCCTCCATCTCTTTATACTTCTACATCAAATAATTTGTACTCTGATATACTTTTTGTAGAACCCTTGGGTGGGCAGGAGCAGAAATTCATACTTAAAGTCATTGGGTGTTTGGCTGCCTCTCCAAATTTTCTGTCCTACCTGTGATGGATTCTGCCACAGACAGGACTGGAAAATCCCAATTTTAGGATTAAATTAGACTGTTGGTCTCATGAAAAACCACAAAGTATATTTATTTTCAAATCAAATTGTTTACGAAATTGTACTTTTTTTCTCTAGGAAAAGATGCTGTCAGAAGAGGAAGAGGAGGTGAGAACGGCTTTTTGAATTTAATGAGTGTACTAAGGATTTGGTTATATTCTAAGTTGGTTCAGTTACTTAATGTAAAAATTAAACAATTTCCAGAGATACTGATCGGAATTCTCCGATAGTTACACTAAGTCCCATGGTGGGGGAGGGGCAGATACTGGAATGTTGACCACTGCGGTGGCAGGAACGAATGACAAAACGTCTGGCCCCAACCTGATTAATTATGCAACCGGGGTGTTTTGCGTCATATCCGGTGACGGGCAGGCCTGATGATGCATAGTCTGCTGTTCTATCCGGCACCATTTTGAAAATGCGCCAAACATCACTGACCCACTATTGAAGAACAAAGGTGAAAGCCTAAAAATGAGAATGGATCTCTGGCATCCTGAGGCTGGAAAATGGATCCCCTTGATGACACCTTATCTGGAAGGTCCACTTGTAGATACTTCCCCTACCCACTGCTGTGGTATTCCTGGAAATCCACCCTGAACTCCGGAGGCAGCTCCAGGCATTGTTCCAGGTGTGTTTCGCACCAGCGTGTTTTCCCGATGGTGCCAAGGAGAATTGGGCATGGGTGGTCAGGACTTCATCTGCACCCTATTAGCAGGATACCAATGAGTTTCACGTCAGACTCAGGCGGGTTTCCCGATCCGCTATGGTGGGCACCAGCAGAAAATCCCGCTGTAAATGCATGCTGGTGTAAAACCAATTTTTGGGCCTCCCGCCAAATTCTCTGCCCCCCCATCCTCCCCCCCCCCCCCCCCCCCCCACATGCCATTGAACCCACCGGTGGGGGCTTGGGACAATTCGGTCTACTGAATTCTCTCTTGCGCAGATAGCATCCAACTGTTCGGCTCTGAATTTAAATTCAGTTTCAAACCAGCTGTGAGGCCAAAACAAAATTCTCAACTCCTCCCGCACCTCTGCCTGGATTCCTAATCATCATTCTTTGTTTGCTAACTATTAAAAGAATAAGTGTTTACCACAGACCAATGCTGAATATAAGAAATGAATTCCAAAAATGGGGCAAATATATAAAGCATGTCTTCAGCCGCTTTTTCTAAATATAATTTTATCTCAGTCCAGAGATGACATTCTAGATTTCTGTATATATCTAATGAGAACCTTTGTTTTTTTTTAGATGGATGACTATTAATCGGAAAATGCTACTGCAGTGTCAATTAAGTAAATTAATTAAATTTGCTTCACTATTGAAAGAACAGCCAGCATCCAGAAGATTAATATCCTGAAACTTGGTATTGACATCTGGACATTAAATGCACCTATTTTCATATTACATTGATTTTATTCAATACATGGTTTTCTTTGAATTTTTAAATAAAGGTTCAACGTTTTATTTGTAGTGCTTTCATCTATATATGATGCATTGTAAAGATTTATTGAACTGCAACAAAGTCAATTTGTTGCAAAAACAAGCTTCCCTGAGTTGAAGAAGAGACTGTGTGTCAAGACAAGAGAAGCTACCACAATTTATATTTCTTCTCCAATTTTGCTCCCAGAAGAACCATTCGCTGTTAGCTTGGGACTGTTATTCCATGAGAGAATAGCTTTTCAAGGCCATACTTAAACAAGGCTGGCAGCTGATAGCAGTTGTAATGCTCTTGAATTCCAGAGCCTTTAACCTTGGTAAGCTCTACAACTAGAGCTAACATCATTATGAAACTAAGGGCAGGGTTTTCTGGCTGTTCCCCCTGGTGGGATCTTCCTCCAGGGGTGTGGGTCAAAATCCCCTGCCACAGCAGCATGGTAGGATTTAAATTCAATTAATAAACTGTTTGATATGAGACTTGCAATTCTGGGGAGAGGAATAAGTGACAAGGAACTGTTTATTTTTATAATCCAAATTTAAGTTGCCTACACAAAAAATACTGTTGAGTCAATTGTGCTTTTGATCATTTGACACAGTAAAAGATTTTTAAAACATTAAATGTTGTCATCCTTTCAACTAAAAGCTGGTAATTCGAATTTCTCTTGAAAAGTTATCAATCTCTACGGAGGTCATAACACTGGATAGAAGAACCCTGTGATTCACGTTGTGAAGATGAAGTTTGAGGCGGGAACAGACCATAAAAAGTATCAGCTTATAGCGGTTTCTTAAGATATCCCTGAACCTCACACACAGGTTAGACTGCAAGATTCGGAGAGAGTGCTGAAAGTTAGAGGCAGCTAGGCCTGCACCATAAGCAGTGAAAATGTTGGTTGCCATGAGAAACGTGGGAGGTAGGTCATGCCCAGATTGAATAGACAGTGCTTGTGAGGATTTCAACAAGAGTGGAAAATTTGCCTAGCATGTCTAGAGGGAGGAATTTTTAATTTGTCCCTCATTATTAGAGTCAGTTCAAGGAATAGAAATGATTCAGCTGGAAAAATAAAAGGGAAGCAAGCCAACAGGAGCCGAGGATAGCTTTGGACTAGTTATTGGAAAATGAAGTGTCCACTTAAAGTATAATCTTGGAGGGGGATTTTTTGTCATTTTAAAAGTTAAATGGATATCTTTTCTGTAGTTTAGGATATGAGATGCCTACTGAATAGTGTTTGGGCACTTGCTTTAATTTGTTAACTGCAGTAAAAGTCTTAAAACTTAAAATTTTTATCATATGAATCTTCCAGCGACTCACTAGAAATTCAAATATCTTTCTAAAGATGTATTGATCTCTACAGGGAGCATAACAAAAGGAAGTGTTAGCTCCTATCATTAGGTGACATTGATGTCAGTCCAGGTGCTAAATGATCTAATAACTATAACAGCCAGTAAAAGTGCTAACAGATAAGGCAACATTTCAAACAAGTGCATTTAATTCTACTTAAGACACTAATGAGCTCACAAACTCCATTACTGAGTCAGCAATTCTATCCTGCTTTATGTCAGCTGTCTCACTCTAAACTTGACAATTTGCAACCTGGACATCCCGCTTGACCCTGAGATATGCTTCTGATGCCATATCTATCATATAGACCACCTATTGCCACCTCTGTAATATCAGCCACACCCATCCCAGTTGCAGCCCAACTGCTGCTGAAACTCCGTGCGTGTATCATCTACTCTGATGCTGTCCTGGTTACTCTCCCATTTCCACCCTCCATAAACCTGAAATGATCCAAAACTATGCTGCCGAAATTCCAGATTATGTTAAACACTGTTCACTCATCATCTCTGCGCTTGCTGACCAATGTTGGCTTGTGGTCAACTAACGGCTCAACTTAACATTGTCATCCTCATTTTCAAATTGCCCTACAGCTTCACCCCACTCTTTGTAACCTCCAAAGCCCTACAACTCTTTGGGATCTCTGCATCCCTAAAACCTTGTCCTCTTGTACTTATAGCTAACCATTAGCAGTCATGCCTTGAGCCATATAAGCCTTAAGTTCTGAAATTTCTTTCCTAAACCTCGCTACCTTTTTACCTCTCTGAGAGACCTATGCAATTGTGTTAAAATGAAGGACCAGTTCTATGGAGGGCAGTGCATGTGAGTTCTTTAAATTAGACAGGAACATATTAAAAAGGTACATGTTATAGCTTCCATAATGTTGAGAAGTCTCATGCTGATTAGTTATTAACCATGATGTACATCCACAACTCAATAGTTCATTTGTAACAACATTAAGCAATCTTCATCACTCTTCTATATCTATAAATCAGGTGAGTGAATCCAAACAAAATTAATTATAGTCTACTGATCTTGCGTACACCCAATTTTAACCACTCCACTGTTGGCAGCATTGCTTTTAGTCCTAAACTCTGGAATTCCCTCCTTAAATCTATCTGCCTTTCTCTCTTTGAGACACTTCTTGAAATCACCGTTTGATCCAAACATTTGGTCACCAAACTGTCCAGAAACTGTTCCTCATGTGCCTGAATGTCACACTTTGCTCAATAAAGCTCTTGAGAAATGCGTTGGGACTTTTTATTGTATATAATGGAGAATAAAACAGAGAGTACAGACCTAGGTATGTAAAATAGAGAGAGTGCCATGCTTGTCAGCTTTGCTATCCCCTCCATCTAATTCCTGCATTTTGTGGTCTATTATTTCGTTGTTGCTGTGGGACCCACCTAGTTTGCAATTCAGGTTTTGTAACTTGTCTGTTCAGCCCCATTCACTGGATTATTCTTGCCAGGAGTACTGATTGAATCCTAAATTTGTCTGTGTTCAGCCCTAAACCCTATGGAAATGGGCCCAGAGCATTTTACTTGTTATGGCTCAGATCTAATTTTGAAAAACTCATGCAGAATCATTCAGGGTGGTTAAAAATCAGAGCATTTATCTCCTGGTTATAAATGAAAGCAGGTTATTGATTGCTTATACAGTTGATGATCATAATGAACAAGAAAACTGGGGGAAAATATTATAACAATCGCAGCCAGGCCCAGTGTGGTGATATGCATGCACACATCAATGTAAATAGTTGTCTATCAGTGCACAAAGTTATCGGTATGACCTCCGACCAGCAGGTGGCGTTAGAGATCCATCACGTGATTGGGGACACCGACCAGTTGGTAGTAAGCCGTACAAGAAGATAGTCACACTTGGAGTAGCTCCAGGAGAATTCACTGAATTCATTTAGTAGCCATCGTCTGTATTATAGTTTATTAGTTATCTTTTCCACGTGCTTGCTAATGAATCATCTTTATAGTTAAACAGCTATATGTTCTGTGTACACCATTACAACGCTAATATCACAGAACACAAAACCCATAAAATGACAACAGGGAAGAGGAATCCTTAAACATATTTCCAAAGGGACTTCCGGTTGCGGCTATGCCTAGGTAGGTTTCACGTTTGGCAGCTCCCGCCGGGAACGGACTTTTGGGCTCTTCAGAGAGGCCCGAACGGCAATTGTTCGATGGCTTCCAGTGTGGGAAGGTGACCGCAAGGTCCCCCCGACATTATATGGATTGGACCAGGAGTGGAGCGGTTAAAAAAGTGATCCTGGTGCAGCGAAAAGTGCGAGGGAGGAAAAGCAAGATGGCGGCGGGTGGAGACCAGCGTGGGCGCAGTGGTCGCAGGAGCAGCAGGAGTTTCTTAAATGCTGCTTTGAGGAGCTGAGGACAGAAATGCTGGCGCCAATGAAGGCGGCGATTGAGAAGCTTGTGGAGACCCAGAAGGCCCAAGGGGCGGCGATCCGGGAGGTGCGGCAAAAAGCCTCGGAGAACGAGGACGAGATCTTGGGCCTGGCGGTGAAGGTGGAGGCGCACGAGGCGCTGCACAAGAGGTGGGCGGAAAAATTTGAGGACCTGGAGAATAGGTCGAGGAGGAAGAATCTTCGGATTCTGGGTCTCCCTGAAGGAGTGGAGGGGCCCAATGCCGTGGCATATATGAGCACGATGCTCAATTCGCTGATGGGCGCGGGAGCTTTCCCGAGGCCCCTGGAGCTGGATGGGGCTCATCGGGTCCTGGCAAGGAGACCCAAAGCCAACAAGCCACCAAGGGCTGGAGTGGTGAGTTTCCACCGCTTCATGGACAGAGAGTGTGTCCTGAGATGGGCCAAAAAAGAGCGGAGCAGCAGGTGGGAGAATACGGAGATCCGAATTTACCAGGACTGGAGTGCGGAGGTGGCTAAGAAGAGGGCGGTGCTCCATCGGAAGCGGGTGAAGTTCGGGATGCTGCAGCCAGCGCGATTGTGGGTCACGTTCCAAGATCGGCACCACTATTTTGAAACGCCTGTTGAGGCATGGAACTCTATACAGACTGAAAAGTTGGACTCAAATTGAGGGTTTGTCGTGGGGAGATGTTTACTGTGTTTACTGCATTTGGGGAATATTCTTTTTGTTTGAATACAAATGTGCGGAGGCTCCTCAATGTGATTATGATGCCCTCGGTGGAGGGGGAAGCGGAGGTTGTGGCAGCTGTGGACGCGGAGAAGGCCTTTGATCGGGGGGAGTGGGAGTATCTTTGGAAGTGTTGCGGAGGTTTGGGTTCGGGGAGGGGTTTATCAGTTGGGTCAGGCTGCTATATAGAGCCCTAGTGGCGAGTGTGGCTACGAACCGGCGGAGGTCGGAGTACTTTCGGCTGTACCGGGGGACGAGGCAGGGGTGCCCCTTATCCCCCTTGTTTGCACGGGCAATTGAGCCGCTGGCCATGGCACTGAGGGAGTCCAGGAAATTGAGGGTCTGGTCCGGGGGGAAGGAACACCGGGTGTCGTTGTATGCCGACGACCTGTTGTTGTATGTGGCGGATCCAGTGGAGGGGATGGCAGAGGCCATGCGGCTCCTAAGGGAGTTTGGGGACTTTTCGGGGTATAAACTCAACGTAGGGAAGAATGAGCTCTTTGTGGTGCATCCAGGGGACCAGGGAAGGGAGATAGACGAGCTACCGGTGAAGAGGGTGGAATGGAGGTTTCGGTACGTAGGGATTCAAGTAGCTAGGAGTTGGGGGGCCCTGCACAAGCTCAATTTGACGCGGTTGGTGGAGCAGATGGAGGAGGATTTTAAAAGATGGGATATGCTGCCACTCTCACTAGCGGGTAGGGTGCAGTCGGTCAAAATGGTGGTCCTCCCGAGGTTTCACTTTGTGTTCCAGTGCCTTCCCATTATGGTCACCAAGGCCGTTTCCAAACGGGTAAGCAGGAGCATCATGGGATTTGTGTGGGCGAATAAGACCCCGAGGGTGAAGAGAGTGTTTCTGGAGTGTAGTATGGACGGGGGGGGGCTGGCGCTGCCGAATCTGTGTGGCTATTATTGGGCAGCCAATGTGGCGATTATCCGTAAGTGGGTAATGGAGGGAGAGGGGGCGGCGTGGAAGAGACTAGAGATGGCGTCCTGTGTGGGCACGAGCCTGAGGGCGCTGGTGACGGCACCGCTGTCGCTCTCGCCGACAAGGTACACCACGAGTCCGGTGGTAGCAGCGACGCTGAAGATCTGGGGGCAGTGGAGGCGACACAGGGGCGAGGTGGGAGCCTCAGTTTGGTCCCCGATTCAGGAGAACCATCGGTTCGTCCCGGGAAGGACGGATGGGGGGTTTTGGAGCTGGCATCAGGCAGGGATTAGAAGAATGGGGGACCTGTTCATCGATGGGACGTCTGCAAGCCTAGGGGCGCTGGAGGAGAAGTTTGGGCTACCCCCGGGAAACGCTTTCAGGTACATGCGAGTGAGGGCGTTTGTGAGGTGGCAGGTGAGGGAATTCCCGCTGCTTCCGACACGTGGGAATCAGGACAGGGTGATTTCGGGTGTATGGGTTGGAGAAGGCAAGGTTTCGGCGATTAACCAGGAGCTGAAGGAAGAGGAGGAGGCCTCGGTGGAGGAGTTAAAGGGCAAGTGGGAGGAGGAGCTTGGGGAGGAGATAGATGAGGGTCTGTGGGCTGATGCCCTGAGTAGGGTTAATTCTTCCTCCTCTTGCGGCAGGCTCAGCCTAATACAGTTCAAAGTTACTCACAGAGCGCATATGAAAGGGGCGAGGTTGAGTGGGTACGTTGGGGTGGAGGACAGATGTGGGAGGTGCTCAGGGAGCCCGGCAAACCACGTCCATATGTTCTGGTCGTGCCCGGCGCTGGATGGGTTTTGGAGGGGTTTTGCGAGGACTATGTCCAAGGTGGTGAACGCCCGGGTCAAGCCGAGCTGGGGATTAGCATTATTTGGGGTATCGGACGAGCCGGGAGTGCAGGAGCCAAAAGAGGCCGGTATTCTGGCCTTTGCGTCCCTGGTAGCCCGGCGGAGGATTTTGCTACTATGGAATGATTCGAAGCCCCCTCGTGTGGAAGCTTGGATCAATGACATGACAGGGTTCATCAAGCTGGAGTGGATAAAGTTTGCCTTGCGAGGGTCTGTGCAAGGGTTCTCCAGGCGGTGGCAACCATTCCTAGACTAA
Source organism: Scyliorhinus torazame (assembly GCF_047496885.1). NCBI lineage: Eukaryota > Metazoa > Chordata > Chondrichthyes > Carcharhiniformes > Scyliorhinidae > Scyliorhinus > Scyliorhinus torazame. The sequence goes on along the minus strand of NC_092724.1, from coordinate 134,994,245 downwards.
CTCGCGGAGCGTTAGGAGGAGGTCAGCAGCAGCAGCAGCAGCACGGGGGGGGAGGGGGGGTTTCTTTTGGGGTGGCGTTTGGGTGAAGGTGTTTTTTTTCTTCTCTATTTGGGCTTTTAAATGTTATATGGGGGGTTATTGTATATGGGGGAAATCCAATGTATAATTTTTGATTGTTGTTTCTTTCTTTTTGTTGGGGGGGGGGGTTGTTGAAAATTTGTTGAAAAATTTGAATAAATATATTGAAAAAAAACATATTTCCAAAGAATATTCAAATACTCCTCCCAAACACCCTGGTCGTGCAAAGCCTAAAACAATTGTCCTTCTGTTTGTACATGTGATCACACATGTCATTTCAGGGAAAACTAAAATACTGAACTTTAAAAATCACTTCATTTTTCATTTAATTCGTGAATTCTTGGAAATTTTGTGCTTTGATTAATCAATAACTTAATTAATTGTTGTATTGTTGGAACTCTCTTCCACAAAAGACAATTGATGCTAGTTCAATTCACTAATTGAGTGGCAAACAGACTCGAGGGACTAAATAGCCTTAGATAAATGCACATTGTTGATGTTGATAATTTAAAGCCATGATGTGAGATGCACCCGGCGTTGGACTGGGGCGAGCACAGTAAGAATCATTCACCTGAGGAAGGAGCAGTGCTCCGAAAGCTAGTGATTCGAAACAAACCTGTTGGACTTTAACCTGGTGTTGTAAGACTTCTTACTTGATAATTTAAAGTCATGTAACTTGAGTGTACAGTTGTAAAAAATCCTGAGTTTCTGTTTCATTCAAACTGCTTGATTGGAAAATTCAAAATGTTTTATTGGAAATAAAAAAATACTCAATTGACAACAGTTAACACTTGAGGCGCTTCATAAAACGTGGCTCAGTGGCATATTTTGTTGTATCATGCTGGTTTGAAGCACCTTGGGACATTTAATCACATTAAACGTGCTAAATAAATATAAGTTGTTGTTGTTCATGAACCCGCCTAAAGGCACTCAATGTTTCTTTAGACACTTCGTTATCCTGTTTGCTCTGTAAGTTTTAATATCTTTCTATCAGCAAAACTGCCATTCCTCCAAGGAGTGATAATTCAACAAAGAGAAATTGAAATACTCACTCGTGCAAATTGTCACTTCATAGTGAACTGCTGCAGCATTCTTAAATTAATTGAAAGGTCATAGTGACATTTGATATGCTCATGCCAACTGAATAAACAATATCCAACCTAGTTTTCAGAGATTATCAGTTTATCCTCATGAATTCCAGTCTTTTTTCCAGTCGCTTTCAATGGACTTTGTTCAAGGCAACTGAGTGCAAAGTTGTCTTTTTGTTCAGCTGTATTAGCAGCTTAGTTATGCAGATTTGAATCAGCTTTATTTCATGTGTCATGGACAGGAAGGGGGTCAATTTAAACTGCTCTGATTTCCCCACTGTCCACCCCTCCATAAACAGAAAGGTCTTTTTTAATTCTGATTTCCCGCTTTATACATATTTTCCCCAACCCTTAAATTTGAAATGCCCCTATCCTCTATTAATAACTTGCACAGCAAACTTGAGGTAAGATGAAATAAAAAGGATTGGTTTATTTTTAAACCACACATGTACGTGAGATGGAGAAGGGAATAAATGGGGGATAAGGGAAAAGGAAGAAGGTTTGGACCATGACCACAATAAAATACCTGGGGCGTCATTCTCCGACCCCCGCCGGGTCGGAGAATCGCTGGGGGCTGCCGTGAATCCCGCCCCCGCCGGTTGCCGAAGTCTCCGGCACCGGATATTCGGCGGGGGCGGGAATCGGGCTGCGCCGGTTGGCGGGCCCCCCCGCTCGATTCTCCGGCCCGGATGGGCCAAAGTCCCACCGATAAATTGCCTGTCCCGCCGGCGTGGATTAAACCACCTTTTGAACGGCGGGACAAGGCGGCGTGGGCGGGCTCCGGGGTCCTGGGGGGGGCGCGGGGCGATCTGGCCCCGGGGGGTGCCCCCACGGTGGCCTGGCCCGCGATCAGGGCCCACCGATCCGCGGGCGGGCCTGTGCCGTGGGGGCACTCCTTCCCTTCCGCCTCCGCCACGGTCTCCACCATGGCGGAGGCGGAAGAGACTCCCTCCACTGCGCATGCGTGGGAAACTCAGCGGCCGCTGACGCTCCCACGCATGCGCCACCCGGGGATGTCATTTCCGCGCCAGCTGGCGGGGCAAAAAAGGCCGTTTCCGCCAGCTGGCGGGACGGAAATTCCTCCGGCGTCGGCCTAGCCCCTCAATGTTGGGGCTCGGCCCCCAAAGATGCGGAGTATTCCGCACCTTTGGGGCAGCGCGATGCCCGTCTGATTGGCGCCGTTTTGGGCGCCAGTCGGCGGACATCGCGCCGTTTCCGGAGGATTTCGCCCATGATGTGGAAATGCCGGCGTTGGACTGGGATGAGCACAGTAAGAACTCTTACAACACCAGGTTAAAGTCCAGGCTTGTTTCAAACACTAGCTTTCGGAGCACTGCTCCTTCCTCAGGTGCAATAAAATACAAGTTAGGGTTTTACATCTGTCCAGAGTAGAGAATCAGAAGTCAACTGGAGTGTTCCTTCCATGGTAAGGTTGGCTGATTGTAGAGTGAACCATCTTTCCACGGCAGGAGAAGGCACATAGAATGATTTAGTCTGGAGGCCTGAGTTCCAAGGTTCCAGCAATTGGCAAGTTTGATGAAGGTCAGAGTTCTTTCTGCTGCCACTGGCTTGATGGTAGACAGCACAGACTGTTGCCAGGAGTTCTGTTCATGTTGGAGGTCAAACTGCCTGAGTTCAATTGCAGAAGACAATATGACTGTGCAGTTTGTGGGAGAGGTTAAGCGACACACATCCCACCACCATTTCTTGATGTGAGACGTAGGAGGTATATTCCCATGGCTGGAATCTTGAAATGTTTAGTTGGAGTTAGGATTCCTTTTGTTCTTGGAGTCACTGGTTTGGGGTTGTTGAATGAGGCTCTCTTGCTCAAACCATTGTGTTAGAACAGTTAATGCTTAGGCCATTCGCACTATTATTGGAGATTAAGATCTGCGAAGACTCTTTGTTTGACGTTGGCTGGAGCTGCCCATTGTCTACGGGGCCGATGTATTGGCAGGATTGGAATGTTTATGATAGGCCAGGAGTGTTATATTCTAGACGTTTGAAGCGTTAGCCTTTGTTAATTTTGAAACTGCTGGGCACCAGCATGTGACCAGCTGGAGACATCATGTCAGCTCAGCAATTGTCCATTTTGAAATGCACAAAGAAATGACTTTATAAAGCATTCCAGCTGACGAATACATATCCATATATATATATAAATACAGGATGAGCATCCTTTATCCAAAAAACAAAAAATTCCAACAAGTCCTCACTTTTTTTCATGCGCCAACGTGACATCATGAGTGGGAAATCCCACAAGGCTCTGGGAAGGTACCCGGATGATGCGCTGGTCCCAATACGTCACATATGCGTATTATCACATTATATTCCAAAATCCAGAAAATTCCAAAATCTGATACACACTTGGCCCCAAGCATTTCAGATAAGGGATGCTCAACCTGTATAGATATATATTTCCTTGATGTCCCGACCATTACAATTGTGAATTAAACAGTTTGAATGTAATTTAATCTGTGAAATTCTGAATGATATAAAACAAGGAATACAAATGATTTATATCACTGAAAAACAAAAAGAATCTCAATTAAAAATAAGATTAAAACTAAAAGTAATTGTGAGTAAAATCCTGATGTAGTATGCAAAGGTTTCACTTTAGGTCTGAGTTTGTTATGATCCCCATTAAGGAACAATAAATCAAAATAACCAAATTTACTGAATGACCCCCAAATGATGGAATAATCAATGAGATTCCCCTTTTCGTCGCTTTTACTTTAACACAAATCGGACCCAATGCAATTTATACATGAATTTACAGGAAAGTGATATTGCAAATATTTTTTTTTAATGAATTTAGAGTGCCCAATTATTTGTTTCTAATTAGTGTGGCCAATCCACCTGCCCTGAACATCTTTGGGTTGTGGGGGTGAGACCCACGCAGACACGGGGAGAATGTGCAAACTCCACACGGACAGTGACCCAGGGCCGGGATCGAAACCAGGTCCTCAGCACCACGAGGCAGTGCTAACCACTGTGCCACCCACTATATTGCAAATAATAAAATAAATTTCAATTTATACAGTCCACACAACGAAGAAAGGTCTTATGTTACGACACCCTGGGTGAGCGTGCGATCAATTCAAGCCCCACAGACCCCGGCATCCCAACATAAATGAATTAACCACTGATTTGTATATTTTACTGAGATCTTTGGCCCTTGACTGCTCAATGACTTTCAGGCACCTGATTTGTAAGTAAAACCTTCCAAAAAAATGTTTCTTTATGACAAGAGAAGAAATAAACATGTAATGGTAATAATAGGACAACGGTCTGCTAATTTAATTATTCCCCTAACACCATCCCACCCTCCACCACACACACACAAGACAGGGGATAGGGAAAAATCAAAATAATTCCAATTAAACTGGGAATGAGAGAATTGAGTATCTTCGAGGCTGAGGCTGAGGTCTTTGTAGGCGGCGTTCTCTTTGGGACGCAAAACATTAAAATCCACCAGTTGGATCATATCCTCTAGTCTGTGCCTCCAATTAAAACCCGCAGGCTACAGAATTTCCCCTGGGGAGTCACTTTCATTTGATTGACCTCAATCTCACTGAGACTATCTTAAAATTCACTGCCTAAAAATTTAAAAGAGGGTTTTCCATCCACTCTGCCTCTGGAATGCTTGTCTGCAGATCAAGATTAACTATGGTGACGAGAAAAAGAAAAGGGATCTTTTTTCCAGACCTCTAGAAATCTCAGGAGAGAGTAATCAGTGCTGGGCCTTCCCCAGCCTTCCAAACAGAGGTTAAGCTTTCACACATCTGGCTGCTGACTGCTTGCAGCCTTTTCATCAGAGGTTAAACTTTCACAGGCCTGGCTAGATAGAGAGAGTGCTTTAAACCTGCTTCTTGCTGCTCTTGAGATCTAAGCAGAACTGAATTGAAATGGAGTCTGAGCTTCTTCTTCCAGAATCTTCTGAAGGTTCAAAGAATCAAAAATTGGATAAATCCCGAATTCCAGAACAGCTGATTGGCTGCTAGCCATGTCCATCAAAATGACATCATGGGATCCTGCCATATAGCACACTGCACTGAGTAACGTGCCTGTGCCAGTTCAAATAGCATATTAAACCAGGTGTGTTTCAGTTTAAAAACCAAAGTCTGCAGTATTGAAGCAGCCAGTAAGACAGGAATTAAAAAGGGAAAGAAGGGTAAGACTAGGAACCTTGGGCGGGATTCTCTGACCTCGGGGCCGGGTCAGAGAATCACTGGGCCGGGCACAATACATGCGACGCTGCCCCAACGCCGGTCACCGGAGAATCGGCGCCATTGGCGCTGGCGCGGTCAGCGCAGCACCAGTCGGGGGCCGCTCTATAGGACACCCCGGCGATTCCCTGCACGGGATGGGCCAAGTGGCTGCCGAGATAGCCCGAGTCCTGCCAGCGCCGTTCACATGTGGTCTTACCCGGCGAGACCTTGTCGTCCATCCTGCGGAGGGCGGCCTGGTGGGGGAGGGGAGGGGGGATCCGACCCCGGGGGGGTGGGGGCCTCCAGCGTGGCCTGGCCCGCGATCGGGGCCTACTGATCAGCGGGCTGGCTTCTCCTGGTGGCGGCCTCTTTTACTCCACGCCGGCCCCTGTAGCTCTCCGCCATGTTGTGTCATGGCCGGTGTGGAGAAGGAAGCTACCGTGCATGCGTGAATTTGCGCCGGCCTGTTTGATGCTGGTATCGGCTCCTGGAGCTACGTGAGTCGCTCCAGTGCCGTGCTGGCCTCCTGTAAGGCTCAGGGCCGCTGCTCCTGGGGGCCCGTTGACGCCGTCGTAAAACGCAACGGCGTTTACGATGGTGTCAACACTTAGCCTCAGGATCAGAGAATCCCGCCCCTTAAAAGAGGTTCCTTACACTTACACAACCCCAAGCAGTCACAGTCTTTGACGTAGAAATGTGACACTACGTAGCCACACAGTTCCAAATTATGCTGTTCTTTATTCATGCAGTGTAAGTCAGGAGTCCTTTCCGACCAAGGCTTTTGCCCTCAAGTTTCAAGGATATGATTATCATCTTTAAGGCACAATTTTACAATTCCTTTCTCCATCGGGTCACGACAGTCGTGATAGTGTAGCTTCCCAGATTTCCCTTTTCAACCCACCAACCAATTAGACTACGCTTCACAGTTAGGCTGCTTTTGGGAAAACACCCAGCTCTTTACCGCCTCTGAGCCATTCACACAGCTTTCCAGACCCATTTTTAGCCAACTTACACACTATCTCAAAAGCTTCCGTCTCTTTTTCTGACAAACAGAAAACCAGACCTCTTCCTGAGAGTAAGTTGCTCTTCTCCTCACAAGAATTCTCTGGGTTCTTCTTAATGTCTATGTCTGCTCTCTCTTTGTGTCTGCATCTGTGTGCTGATCAGCAGCTTTGCCCTCCAGCTCCTCTGCTTGTAGCTCTCCTTTGTCCGCAGCTCTCTTATGTGTCTGCTGGCACACAGTTCTGATCATAACTTCCTTCTTCTCTGTACAGCTTTCAGGACAAGGGTAGCCAGGTCACATTGGCCAGTATTTCCTATTATCTAAGAAAATTACAATTGATAAGTTTGCAAACTCTTAAAAGTCCCTTTCAAACATTCTTAGAACTAATTACAGATTTGAAAGAAATAAAAATGTTTCCTTATTGCATTGTTTCTAGTCAAAGGTTATCACAATGTACAATTGAAGGTGACATATCAGTGAAACAGCATAAATCCAATAAAATATGGAATATTGATAAATCATTACCACTTAATAACCACTCCATAGTAGCACAGAAGCAGCTAAAGGTTACCTGTACACCTTTCTAGTGAATGAATAATATTTAGCAATGGGAAGTCTATATACATGGAACCTTCAGCTGCACAAATTAACAATGAAACTAACTGATTTCCGGTGGCGCCCTCGAGGAAGCAGGTCGCAGGTCGGATCGCTCCCGCCCGCTGGGGAGGTCAAGGTGGAGCTCTCCAGCCAGGCGGACATGGTGGCGGAGCTGAAGCACGAGGTGGAAGAGCTGAATGCCCGCCAGATGAGGATGCAGGAGCAGCTTGAAGAGCTGGGGAACAGAGCCAGGAGGCAGAATTTGAGGATCGTTGACCTCCCCGAGGGCTGCGAGGGGTCGGATGTGGGTGCATACATGAAAGATATGCTCGAGGCGCTGATGGGGCCGGAGGCCTTCGCCCGACCCCTGGAGTTGGATGGGGCGCATAGAGCCCCCGCAAGGAAGCCCAGCACGGGCGTCCGACCGAGGGCCTTGGTGGTCCGCTTTCACCGGCTTGCTGACAGGGAACGTATGCTGCGATGGGCCAAGGCGGAGAGGAGCAGCAGATGGGAGAATTGTGAGGTGGGCATCTACCAGGACTTGGGAACGGAGCTGGCCAAGAGGCGTGCAGGATTCATCAAGGTAAAGGCAGCCCTCTACAAAAAGGAGGTGAGGTTTGGAAAGCTGTATCCTGCGAAGCTTTGGGTTACGTTTGAGGAACTCCACTACTACTTCGAGACACCAGAACAGGTTTGGACTTTTATTAAAGAAAAGAAGCTGGGGCGAGATTCTCTGACCCCCCCGCCGGGTCGGAGAATCGCCGGGGGCTGGCGTGAATCCCGCCCCCGCCGGTTGCCGAAGGAGGAGGGGCGGGCTGAGGCCAAGTGCAGGGCTGGCCTGGCAAGTCAGGCCTCGGGGGGGGGGGGGGGGTAGGGGAGGTTGGGGGGGGGGGCAGCCGGGAAGGAGAGCAGAGAAGATTTAAGTGGGCGAGGGGGGGTGTCTAGGGATCCCACGGGGGAGAAAGTCGCTTGCAGATTCTCAGGGAACAGCGCAGGAAACCGACAGCAGCAGCACCCGAGGGAGGGGGGGGGTGGGGGGGGGGGTGGGGGGTGGGGGGAGGGGGGGTTAGAGCCACGTTAATTTAGTTGAACAAGTGGGGCATGGCAAACCGAGTTGCCCGGGAAGTGCTTTATTAACATGTTTATTCTTGCCCACTGTTTGTTTTCACCATGTTAAGACTCTTTGCATCGGGCCTGATTTCTCTCTGGAAATGTTACAAATTTGTTTTAAATAAAAATTTCAAAAACCCCCCAAAAAACAATGAAACTAACTGCAATAGGTGTTTTATGCAAAATCTATTTATTATACAAACTTAATGGAAAACCCCCAGTGTTGAACAATATTCTTGTTAGCAGTGCAACTATTAAAGAAACCCATGCATCTTGCATTTAGGGATTTGTTTTTTTTCCCAGAACTTGTATTCCCATTTGCCAATGAATACCTGAACCAATTTCTAGTTCCCTTCAATATTAGAATTGATTTGATTGTCGTTCAGCCCTTTATTTGAATATGTTTTGCATAATAAATTCAATTCATTGTCCATCAAGACAAGTCTCAGATTTACCAAAACAATTTAATTGCTACATCTTCAGCATAACTTCAAAAATGTACCATTAAATGACTGGGATCTCGCGAAGCAAATATGGAAATTGTGTTCAAAGGATCATTTGAATCCTTATTCTATTTTAGTTTAATTTTGATAAGTTGCTCTAATTTTAAATAGTATCCGATTTTAAAATGGATAACAAGCGTACCACTTAAACTTAGTTTTGTTCAACCTCCTTCCACCCCACTCCCTCCCCCATAACACATCCAGTTAGAGAGTGTTCTGTTCCAAACACTAAGCGTTGTGCAGAACAACCTAAAGTTTCAGGGTTAGGGTTAGGGTTAGGGTTGGACCCACAGCATGATCCAGTTCATTGGCACGGGTCGTATTAAGAATCTTAGGCATATTCTCGTTGGGATAATTTGGGGGGAATAACTGTTTTATTGTGTTTGAAAATAAACTTGGGTTGAATTGTTAACTTATGCCTGTCCTTTGTTGATCTCGCAAATAAGGGCACCTGGGTAAAACTTCTGAATAATAAACTGGTCGAAGTGTCTGAATTTTATGGACAACACCGGGTGGCGCTGCCAGGCTGGTAGGAGCACTGCCAGGATGCTGGGCTGGCCGTGCCAAGTTTCCGGGTGCCAGGTTTCCCATGCCGGGGATCGGGCCTGGGGGTGCCCTGCCCATAAGAGGTGGTGTGAGGTGGGGGGGGGACGCGAGAACCCCCTAAGGGTTAAATTGGGGTAGTAGGGGGGTGTTAGCATAGAGGGGTTCAAAAGATCGGGGCGGCATTTAAAAATGGCGTCCCTATCCGCAAAACCTCTTCCTGTACTGGCGAGCTGAGCTCATCAGTGTAGGAAACTAGGTAAGTGCGGCCTCGGTGGGAGTTCAACGTATATCTGACCAGCCGGTGAAATTATAGATTAAGATTCCATATCGCACATGATACATTGTGACATATGTTTTTTTTACCTTTCATTAATATTTGTTCGGGCAAAAATCATCGATTTTATTCCATTTTGGGGAAAGGGGCTGTTTAGCACAGGGCTAAATCGCTGGCTTTGAAAGCAGACCAAGGCAGGCCAGCAGCACGGCTCAATTCCCGTAACAGCCTCCCCGAACAGGCGCTGGAATGTGGCGACTAGGGGCTTTTCACAGTAACTTCATTTGAAGCCTACTTGTGACAATAAGCGATTTTCATTTCATTTTGGCATCCAGTGCCAACATCAAACCATTCATTCGGTACAATAAGGTGCTGGCTACATTTAAAATGTTCTTTCCTTTCTGCAAACACCATAACGTAATAACTAAGAACATTTTATGAGATCAGTGTGATGTCCCATTTCCCACATAGAGCCATCCTTAAACTCTGACCTGTCCACGTGTCTCAGGCATATCATCACCAGGTGCAATGAGAATGACTACCCTTGACAGCAAGGCAATTAGGGGTGGTGACGCACACATCCCATGAAAGAATATTAAAAAAACACTACCCCCCTCTGTACACCCATTTTTCCTGTTGTTCCCTGCGCATTACCCTCCTTTCCTGTTTTAGGTTTACCAACATTATTTAGACCACATATGTCAAATTCACAAACCAGGTCACCTTCCTGACTCTGGTACAATATTCTTCCTGGTTTTTCTGAACCTCTGCAGCATTCAATATAATTGACCTTTCATCCTCACCCATTGTCTTATTCCATATGGTTCACTTCTGGTGATATTGTTCTCACTTTGACCCATTCTTAATTCTACCAATACCACAACTGCAATGGATTTCTTCTTACCAACCCTGTACTGACACCTAAGACTAATCCCCCCTTATTCCTTGTCTATAGAACATAGAACATAGAAAATACAGCACAGAACAGGCCCTTCTGCCCACGATGTTGTGCCGAACCTTTGTCCTAGATTAATCATAGATTATCATTGAATTTACAGTGCAGAAGGAGGCCATTCGGCCCTTTGAGTCTGCACCAGCTCTTGGAAAGAGCACCCTACCCAAACTCAACACCTCCACCCAACACCAAGGGCAATTTGGACATTAAGGGCAATTTATCATTGGCCAATTCACCTAACCCGCACATCTTTGGACTGTGGGAGGAAACCGGAGCACCCGGAGGAAACCCACGCAGACACGGGGAGGACGTGCAGACTCCGCACAAACAATGACCCAAGCTGGAATCGAACCTGGGACCATGGATCTGTGAAGCAATTGTGCTATCCACAATGCTACCGTGCTGCCCTTAAGAACAAATAAATCTACACTATATCATTTTCCCGTAATCCATGTACCTATCCAACAGCTGCTTGAAGGTCCCTAATGTTTCCGACTCAACTACTTCCACAGGCAGTGCATTCCATGCCCCCACTACTCTCTGGGTAAAGAACCTACCTCTGATATCCCTCCTATATCTTCCACCTTTCACCTTAAATTTATGTCCCCTTGTAATGGTGTGTTCCACCTGGGGAAAAAGTCTCTGACTGTCTACTCTATCTATTCCCCTGATCATCTTATAAACCTCTATCAAGTCGCCCCTCATCCTTCTCCGCTCTAATGAGAAAAGGCCTAGCACCCTCAACCTTTCCTCGTAAGACCTACTCTCCATTCCAGGCAACATCCTGGTAAATCTTCTTTGCACCTTTATAATATGCCATTGGTGACTATATGTAACTGATGACCACCATCATAAACTCCACAACCACCACGGTCATATCTGACTGCTTCAGATATCAAGTCATGGATGAGCTACAACTTTGCATCAGCAAGACTAACGCCGTACTGTTTGGATCCTGGCACTTTATATCCTAACTCTTCACTTGTGGCTGCTCCATTTTGTCTGAACTTGCTGGAACAAAACCTTACCATTCCGTTTGATCCTGAGCTGAACTTTAAAACAAATGTACTATCCATCACCAAGGAAACCTATTCCCACTTCCACGTCTGTTACCACAGAGTTGCCTTCTCCAATTGGCTCCTCACTCAACTTTTAAATTCCAACTATTATGAACTCCAGCTTGGCCAAAACACTATTACCCATATTCTATTGTGTACTCTGCACAATGCTGTCCTTACGGACTTCCAATCACTCCCTGGTCCTCAATTTATTGAATTAAAAAACCCTCATGACATTGTATGCCTTATCACGGCAACCATCTCCAGTTCTGATGTGTTAGTGTACCCTTTTGACTGTAAGATACCCCGTCCTCCAATGATGACAGAATCTTTAGCTAACTGGGCCCTATAACCTCTATTCTGACACTCCTTCTGCCTTGCTACTGCTCTCCTCCATTTCCCCATCCTCTTTGAACCATGCTAACATCCACCTCCCCTAATTATTTTCTCATACTGCAGGCTGATGTTTCATTGCAGTACTGGACTGTCAGAGGTGCCAAGCTTCTGACGAGAGATTAAATCAATATTCCGTTTGCCCTCTCAGCTGGACAGAAAGAAAGGGACAGAGAGTGTCGGGATAAACGTCCATCTGCAAATAAGGTGCATGCAACAAAATTAAAATTTACAGGCTCCTTATCTGAATGCGTGAATCATTCATAATATGATAGATGAACTGGTGATACAAATCAACATAAATGGTTTCAATCTAATCACCATTAGGAAGACATGGCTACAAGGTGACCAAAGTTGGGGAAATAAATATTCCTTGATACATCACATTTTCAAATGACAGCCAGAATAAAATGGAGGAGCATTAACTTTGATCGTAAAGGATGGCATAAGAACAGCAATGAGAAAGGATCACGGTTCAAATGATCAGGAGGCAGGCCACATTGTGAGCAGTAAATTCAATAGAAAGAAGAACAGTTATTCACCATTTCAGCTGGAAGGACTGTTTGGGAACTTTGAAAAAGAGAGAGGAGGCAAAGCAGCAGATGATGCATCTCCTGAACCTGCCAGGGGAAGGTGAGGGGTTATTGGGATGATTGAAGAGTGGGCAAGGGTCTCGTGGAGGGAACAATCCCTTCAGAATGTTGAACCCGGAGTGGAAATTGTGCATGGTGGTGGCATCACATCGGAGGCGGAGGAACTGTGGAAGATGACCCATTGGATGCAGAGACTGGTGGGGGTACAAGGTAACAAAAAAGGGAATCTTATCATGGTGCTGGGAGGAATGGGTAGGGGTGGCAGCAGATGTATGGGAAATGGGACAGTCATGGCCAAGGGCCTTGTCAACCATAGGGCAGGGGATTCTTTGTTGATGGAAAAGGGAAGACATATAAAAAATGTTGGTTTGGAAGATTGCATCATCAGAATAGATGCAACAAAGACAGAGAAACTGGTCTCCTTACAATACTCAGGGTTTGAGCAAGCGTAGTCAAGGTAGCTATGGGCTTGCACTGAATATTTTATTGATAACCTAACATCAGAAATGGAGTCAGAGAAGTTGAGAAAGGGAAGAATTAGAAGTGGACAATGTGATGGGAGGAGAGGGATGGTAATTGGAAGTAAAGTTGGTTAAATCCTCCAATTCAGGGCAAGAGCAGGAAATCAAGGTACCAGGAAAAGAGGTAACAGAGGGCAGCCTGAATTGGAAAATGTCATCAACTTTACTTCCAATTACCACCCCACCCTCACCATCACATTGTCCACCCCTGATATCCTTCAAAAAAGCAGGCATAGCTAGGACCCATGTGGCAACCCATAAGCAATAAATAGCTAATTATCCATAGTCCACAAAGGACCACAGGCTTCTCTCTCCATCAGGGAGGCTAATTGGTTGAATGGAACCACTCATTTTTGTAAAAAATAAATGGACTTAGGGGCAGCACGGTGGTGCAGTGGTTAGCACTGCGGCCTCATGGCGCCGAGGTCCCAGGTTCGATTCTGGGTCACTGTCCGCGTGCAGTTTGCACATTCTCCCCGTGTTTGCGTGGGTTTTGCCCCCACAACCCAAAAAGATGTGCAGGGTAGGTGGATTGGCCACGCTAAATTGCCCCTTAATTGGAAAAAAAATGAATGAGCTTTTCTAAATTTATTTTAAAATAAATTAATGGACTTGTATCCATTAGCTAAGTAAAAACTTAGTTTCTATAAAGACTGCCCAGAATCTTTTCACCTATTATCTCAATGGCCACCAGAGGAAGAAAATGTTCTCAGGATTTGGAGTTAGATTTGGTCACGAGGACAAAATCAATTTGTATTCTCGCTAAAATTAGCTCATTTCAGTCTTTAATCTGTTTAACTGCATGATGCAAGAGGTCAGATTTATGCTGATGAAATTGAGGATTACTAAAACTTTCATATTGATGCATAGGGCATTCTTAGAGCGACTTGATTGAATTACAGGCTTGCAAATCCCTCCCGGGTATCGGTTATTGCCAACACCAGCTAACTGGGGTAAATACCGGGCTGGCAAACACCAGCCTTCTGTTTACAAGGAGCTTCCTATTTATTAAGTTGGTCTGAACTATGTGTTGTCTACCCGTTCACTGATCCCAATCAGCCAGATCGAAAGACCCAACCCCACCCCTCAGCAACCGGTTGGTGTTAACATTTGGTGCAGGAAGGTTGAATGGAGGCTTTCAAAGAGGAATTGGATAATTATCTAAAGCTTCAGGGCCCATGGTGGGGGGGGGGGGGGGCAAGCTGAGCAGCCCTCGCAGAGAGTTAGTACTGATGCAAGGGGCCGAATGGTCTGCTGTATTGTAACCATTCTCTGCTTCTAGATTGGAATGATGTGGAGATGCTGGTGTTGGACTGGGGTGTGAGCACAGTAAGAAGTCTTACAACACCAGAGCACTGCTCCTTCCTGAGGTGAATGATTCACCTCAGGAAGGAGCAGCGCTTCGAAAGCTAGTGATTCAAAACAAACCTGTTGGGACTTTAACCTGGTGTTGTAAGACTTCTTACTGTTCTAGATTAGAATCTGCAGAATCGTTCCAGGTGCTTCAGTGGAACTGTTCACAAAACCTAATCAGCAGCCCTTTGTATAGTTTGAAACAACCTCATCCTGAAATTGCTGCTGGGAAGCAGATTTCCAGTCTGAATGTACAGTAGAAGTTTCCTGGTGTTTTTTGTTGCTGTTTTCTTTAACTGAGAATTTTCACCCGCAAATACTTGATTGATTCTCATTCACTTTTATTCTAAATTCAGTACCCAAATTAAAAATATCAACCCCACGATTGTCCCTGTGTCGGCTGCTGAAGAGGGGGGGGTGAAACTCAGGGCGATGTGTGGGGACTTGGGTGCTCAGGCTGTGTGTGGCCGATAGGCGGCCTCTGTGAGCTCCTACCCAGCCGGTTGTGTTATGTGTCAGCTCGGATTTCTTGAGCACAGAAATCCAGCCTCGAAAGTCTGTCTGGCTCTAGGATAGCCACCAGACTCCCACACTAGCCAGAGGGGTCGGCAGGAGAGAACGCGCCTTGTATGGTCCAGCGACTGGGGAATAGGGGTCGCTTCCATTTAGGAGGCTTCACAGCAACAATAACAACAACAAAAATGAAAACAAGGAGAAAATCACCACGAACAGCTTCCAAAGGGAGATAAACAATTATTTTCATTTTTTTATTTTTAAAAAGAAATACATTTTTTTAAAAAGCTGTACCACAGTCCGAATCTGAAAATCTGCATCTTGGGCAGTTTGTGATAAAGTTGTGGATCTGAATTCTCCTGTGTGTTGAGTTGAGGGCTGTGCCGAGAGGAAGGTGCCCACCTCCCCCGGGGATGTGAGGTGTTCCACAGGGGGGACAGCCTGTGAGCTTTTGCTTCTCCTACTGGGACCCAGCGCCATGCAGCAGGTACTGTCCAATCCGACCGTCTGCCAAGAATCATGAAGGACGGTGGAGAATCCAAAGACCAACAACTGACTGTAAGTTCCTTTCTGGGAAAAAAAAACATCCGTGCCGGGGTGGGGGGGATAGATCATTTTATTTTCTGCATTCTGCTTTAATTTCCGTTCTGCTCAGTGTTAACACCACAGAAAAGGCGAGTCAAAACTGTTTAGCTGACAGTTGCGAATTAGGCTTCCTGTTGATACCAGGTCACATGAAGTATGCAGATATTTTACTTCATATTCCAAAGTCATCCAAATGTTTTTAAAAAAAAACTGCAGTTGCTCATGTGTACCGGATACAATTGGGACTGACATTTGGGGGTCTTCCATCTGAATGCAGGGCTGTTGAAAATGAAACCGAGTGTGGTGCATTTCCGGATGGCAATTAACTTGAGCATCTCCTGTGTAATCGTAGTCCCAGCTCCTTCCCCCAAATTCAGCTAAACCCTGGACTTTCCCTCATTTTTCTCAGTTTGCTCCATTTCTCTTCTAAAGATGCTGATTTTTGACTCGTGGACCATTCTCCTTTCATGAGCCCAGCCCAATCAAATAGCAGCCATATCCAATCTTGCTCTCACTTAACATGCCCATCGGTCAGGAAAACCCACTGGATAATATATTGGAACACTGGAAAACCTTTCACTTTAACAGTTCAGTTATGAGGACGCATTGCAGTAACTTGGCTTCTACTTTCTTGAAGTTTAGAAGATGATCTTTGTTTAAAACGATGACAGGGATTTGACAGGCTATTTTCATTAATGGGGACAGGCCAGAGCAGAAGGGTATATTCCTAAAATTAGAACTCGGCCATTTAGCAATGAAATCAGGAATATTTTTTCACACACGTTGTATTGGAAATCTGGAACTCTCTCCCAGAAAAGGTTGTGGATATTGGGTCAGTTGCAATTTTCAAGATGTAGACTGATAAGATTTTTATTAAGTAGGAGTATCAAGGAATGTGAAACAAAGGTGAGAAAATGGAATTCAGCAGCAATCCAAATGAAATGAGAGAACAGGTTCGAGGGCTGAATGGCATCTTCCTGCTTGTACAGATGTAACCCTTGAGTGCTGAAACCATAGTACTGCTCGACTGTTGCCCTGGCTGAATTAAACTGAGTGAGAGCCTTTGTTTAAAGCATCTTATTATATCCACAAGATGTCACAGCGCATTTCACTTCCAATCTATTACTGTTTGGAATATGGTTACTATTAACTCCCTCAAACAGAAACTGAAATAAACAACCAATTAATGTGTTTGTGATGCATTAGTTGAGGGAGAAAGCATGGCGTGGAAGATGCTCCTGTTCTTCTAGACTCATGCAATGGGATTTTTTAATATCAATCTGAACAGGTTGTTGGAACAAGGTGTAAGAATCCATTCAAAGGAAGTTCTTTTTGCAGCTCCCCAGATACTGAAGTAGTTCATGCTGCATGCAGGGTAGCATTCAGGCTTGAGTTGATAAGTGGCAAGGAAATGTCAGGCAGTGATCAACTGCAACAAGCGAGAATCTAATCATCTCTCCTTGACATTCAATAGCATTGTTGAATCTCCCATTCTCAACATCCTTCGGGGTTACCATTGACCAGAAACTGAACTGGACCAGCCATATAAATACTGTGACTACAAGAGCAGGTCAGAGGTGGGGAACTCTGTGGTGAGTAACTCACCTCCTGATTTCTCAAAGCTTGTGCACCATTTACAAGTCACGAATGAGATGTGGAATACCTGGGTGAGTGCAGCTCTAACAATATTCAAGCTCCACACCACCCCAGGAGAAGGCAGTCCACTTTATTGGCATCCCATCCGTCACCTAATAATAATAATCTTTATTATTGTCACAAGTAGGCTTACATTAACACTACAATGAAGTTACTGTGAAAAGCCCCTAGTTGCCACGCTCCGGTGCCTGTTCGGTACACTGAGGAAGAATTCAGAATGTCCCCTGTGCTAGCCACTGTGCTACCATGCCGCACCATAATAAATATTATGGTGGTCATTTGGTCCAGCAAGTCTCTACCGACCCTCTGAAAGGGCACCCTGCCTAGGCCCACTTCCCCCATCCTATTCCTGTAACCCCATCACCCCACCTGACTTGCACCTCTTTGGACACTAAGGGGCAATTTAGCACGGCCAATCGACCTAACCGTCACATCTTTGGACTGTGGGAGCAAACTGGAGCACCCGGAAGAAACCCACGCAGACATGGGGAGGACGTACAAACGTCACACAGACAGTCAACCAAGATGGGAACCGAACCCGGGTCCCTGGCCCTGTAAGGCAGCAGTGGCTATCCATATACAAGATGCACCGAGGTTTACCAAGGTTCTTTCCACAGCACATTCTAAGCCACAACCTCTACCACCTAGAAGAATAAAGGCAGCAGATGCTTGGGTCACCACTAACTGCACATTCCCCTCAATGTCACATTCTATCATTAGTCATATATCACCTTTCACTGTTGTTTGATCAAAATCTTGGAACTCCCGAACAGCACAGTTACCATATCAAGTGCAACAGCCCTTGAAATTGAAGGGGATTTTTCCTTTGCACCACCTGCCCGTGGTCCAGTCAGTCTGCCATTCAGGACTCGACCTGCTTGCTCATTAGTGATGCTGCCGAGCCACTCTTGGCCATGGACATTGAATGTTCTCCTCCCAGAGTACATTATGTGCCCTAGTTTCTCACAGTGCTTCTTCCAAATGCTATTCCACATGAAGGAGTATTGATTTATCAGCACTGAGGGAGACTGTTAATCCATTGAAGGTTTGCTTGCTCATGTTTGACCTGATGTCTGAGACTTCATGGAATCCAGTGCTAATGCTGAGAACTCCCAAGACTTTTCCCTTCCGACTATATAACATTGTGCCACCAGCGCTGGTGGGGTTGTCCAGCCAGGAGCACAGGACACATCCAAGGGTGGTAAGTGAGGAGTTTGGGATATTGGGTGAAATGTGTGACTCTGTAAGCCTGACTTGTGCTGCTGTTGTTTGACACCTCTATGGGACAGTTGTTCCAATTTTGGCACAGGTCTTCAGATTTTAGTGAGGTGGATTTAGCAAGGCTGACTGGACTGGGTGTACCATTTCCATGTCCAAGTTTGATGCCTCGGCTGATGCTGAATGGGCTATCTGGTTTTATTTTTATTATACATTTCTGTAGCAATTTGAATGGCTTGCTGGGCTATTTTGCATGGCTGTTAAAGAGTTAACCACATTGCTATGGGTCAACAATACAGAGGTCAGACCAGGTAAGGACTGCAGCCTTTCTATCTGAAAGAACATTAGTGAACCATCCGATATTTTAATGATCAGTATTATCCATATGTGCTTTTTAAATTTGAGATTTATTTAATTACCTGCATTTAAATTCCCCAACTGCTGTGGTAAGATTTGGACTAGTGGGTGGACCATTCACTGAGGCCTCTGGCTTACAGTAACATAAGGATACCATAAAACACATTTGTGTTGATGTTTTAAATGATTCCATCCAACTACACTTGCACAGGGGGCAGTCAAAGCAATGTAAGCATCATAGAGGTCCTGGGAAACCTTGTCTTAAACTAGTATTTATGTTCACCAGCACCGTTCAAATGATATGCCCTCCAATCAACCTCACAAACTCTAAAGGGAGTCAATCATGGAGTGCAGCACCAGCTCAACTGCTGGGACCCGCATTACCATTTATGCTATTCAGGCTAAAATTAGTAGTCCTAATAGTCCTAATTATATTTAGGAATTACAATTACTCAAAGGGAAAGACGTACAACAAATAAACTGCAATGCTGTTATTGTCTTATATTTCAAACTGTCCCAAAAGTAATTTCCAAAATCTTCCAGTCTGCAACAGAACCATGTAACAGCGTATGTAATTAAAGCACC
The DNA here is from genome assembly GCF_047496885.1 of Scyliorhinus torazame. NCBI lineage: Eukaryota > Metazoa > Chordata > Chondrichthyes > Carcharhiniformes > Scyliorhinidae > Scyliorhinus > Scyliorhinus torazame. Next base: position 134,975,048 of record NC_092724.1, on the reverse strand, counting down.
ATGGGTTGCTTCAGACCCATGGAACCACTCCAGTTACTACACTGATCAAACAAATCAGAGATTGAGCACCCCGGGGAACTGCTGGACTAATATTGTTAGGCTCTGCTACTGGTAGGGAGCCTTGCTGGCGGCAAGCACGGTTCAAAGAACCAAAACCGTAATGATATTGTACTATCTCTGGCCTGCATTGGCATCCTACAAGTCTCTGCACCAGCAACAGATCCTGCCAGAATTATCCGCATGATGTTGGTATTGGCGTTTTATGAAGTGGAGACAGGTTTCTTTTATGCTGTTGGCTTTCTGTGAGGTGGGGACAGGTTTCTTTGAAGAACAATCAGATTCTTTCTCAGCAGGCTGGCAATTGTAGTATTAATTATTTTTCCTTTTCATTTGGAGAAGTTGAGAACAGCAGTCCCTTGCTGGACTGAGTCATTTATCTGCCCAGTGCCTGAAAAGAAGCCTATTTGAATTTAATTTGGCTTGACACGCATTTGATGGTTCCAACAATCATAAATATATTATCGTTGGAAAAACTAAAGGTAGTAGCCAAACAAACTTAATCTGACAGTCCCGTTAACAAAGATGGATCACCATTCCTTCAAGCTCTAGTTATCTCATGTATTTGTTCCATTTAAAAATATATAATCCAGAAAGTCTTTGCATATTAACAATATTGGAATACTGTTGTATTGACATTTGTGTTTCCCTGGTGGTGTAGTTCTTTGACAGGATCTATTTTAAAATTGCATAGTTTAGTCAAATACATGAGAAATTCTTGACTCTTGCTCTAGCCTGACAGATGTGGAGTGCTTTCTGAGTCAGGGGGTTGGCACAGATCTAGGTTTTTGTTGGTTGATTTCCCACATAAAAGCATTGGGATACCCTCCAAGAAGAAGTGGGTTGCTCTGATAGCATTCATTCATAGAGGAGAAAATATCACACTGTGGATTCTCTGCAAGCAAGCATACAATCTTATTGGAGAGGATTCTGAATGCTATTCACCTGCAGCAGGAACTATTTCAGAACACACTAGAGTCACTCGTGTTGTCTGTATCGCAACACATAATCTAGGGGTAAGGAACAGATGGGGCTGGCAAGATTCCAGCCAAAAATATTAAAACTGATCTATCTATTCATTAATAGACACAATTCCTGTTCCTGGTAGTACCCAAAGAAATGCCCACTGTAGTGGGTATTGTAGATTTAAAAAATGATAGATATTTATTATAAAACCTACATTGGTGGTAAGGGGGTGATAAAGACATTAGGTAAAAGTAGACTAATTGTTAGGATGACTTGGTTGAATGCACGATTACTGATCCTGGGGGATAAATCGAGTAGTGTTACTTGAACTGTCGATGAATTGCCCAATTCCAGTTGTAACCAATGTACCTTCATCAGAAGAGCCAGAATTATATTCTGGTATTAGGCAGTCTGTTCCTCATCAGATTCTATCCCCTGTAGAGAATAGTGGAACCTCTTTGTTCTGCATGTTCAGAAATTGTCTTCACTTTTGCTTTGTACAGGTGGCCCTACGGATTCGGCCCATCAATGAGACAGAAGTGGAGGAAGGAGCCACAGTCATTGCTCATAAGGTCGATGAGCAGGTCAGATGTTCCTGAATGTTTTTATATCAACCTGATTTGAATGGGTTATTTTTACAGCAAATGACAACTGGTGTCGAGGGGTAGCTTTTGTTGTTGGGAAATGCCCTGAAAGTGGATCAATTCACATCGCGCTTCTTTCTTTCCAAAATTTCAGAATAACAGTGTATCGAACTGTCACAATCTAGAAGATAACCATTCAAGATTTACAATCACGAGATCGATAGGTTGCAAACCAATTAATTGGGACTGTGTTTGTTTCTTTGGAGTATAATTATTCAAATTAGGCTGCAATTTGTGGGTGTATTTTAAATAAATAACAAAGTTAAGGGCAGTATGGTGGCACAGTGGTTAGCACTGCTGCCTCACTGCGCCAGGGACTCGGGTTCAATTCCGGCCTTGGGTGACTGTGTGGAGTTTGCACTTTCTCCCATGTCTGCGTGGGTTTCCTCCGGGTGCTCCAGTTTCCTCCCGCAGTCCAAAGATGTGCAGTTTAGGTGGATTGGCCATGATAAATTGCCCCTAGTGTCAAAAGATTTGCAGGTTAGGTGGAGTTACGGGGATAGGATGGGGGAGTGGCGCTAGGTAGGGCCCTCTTTCAGAGGGTCGGTGCAGACTCGATGGGCTGAATGGCCTCCTTCTGCACTGTAGGAATTTTAATTCTAAAGAACATGTGGGATTTTTAAAGTTCAAAGGTGAGATAGAAGGAAGGGAGGTCAGGAGGAATTTCAGCAATTATATTAACAACTATTTTCAATGTAGATGAGACTAATATATTTTCTGGAGCTAAGCGTGGGGAATGAGGACACCTGAAGTACTGGAAGAAAAAGGAGATTTGAAAATAATGATTGACCTTCACACTCCACAAGGTGACTAGACCAGATGAAATGCAAGACAAATGCCTAACGGGAATAAGGATAGAGGTGGAGCGAGTCTGTGGCTGAAATTAGGGAGAAAATCAGAAGCAGCATAAATAATGGGGCTCACATAAAAAACCCTTACCTCTTGTGCAGTCAATAATAGTCACAGAAATCACTAAGTCACACAAAGCAAAAGGACAATTAATTATTGGAAAGCAGTTCTGCAATCATTCTTCACTGAATCTCAATCTTTGTCTACTAGATTTCCCGTATGTACCGTACGATTTATCTTAAGTACAATAAGGAGCATCGTATAACGTTCTGAGTAAACCACACAGAAGGCTATTTCTGTTTTTACAAGGTTCAGTGCTGGGGACTTCGCTATTTACAATCTATATCAATAACTTCAATGAAGAGACAAAGAATAATATATCTAAATGTGCTTACGATACAGAGCTAGGTGGGAATGTAAGCTGTGAAGAGGACACAAAGATCTAGAGATCTAGGCAGGGTAGGCGAGTGGGCAAAAAGGTGGCAGATGAGACTATAATGTGGAGAAAGGTGAGGTTATTCATTTTGGAATAGAAAAGCAGATTTTTTTTTAAAGGGTGCAAAACTTGTAAATGCTGCTGTTTTAGAGACGTAAGCGGACAGGTGCAAGGAACAGTGAAAGTGAGCACACAGGTACAGAAAGCAATTAGGAAGGCAGATGGCATGGTACAGGACACCATTTTGAAGTTTGCAGATGATGCAAAACTTGGAAGTACAGTAAACAGGAATATGGTAATAGACTTCAAGGGGACACAAAGGTATTGAGGAATGGGTGGATACACGACATGAAATTCAACACAGAAAAGTGAGGTAATTATGCTTGGAAGAATGAGGAGGGACAAGACAGGCAAAATAGTTTTAAAATGAGTGCAAGAACAGCGCAAGACGTGGGAGCTTAATTTTGAAGGTAACGGGGCAGATGAACAAAGCAAATTAATAAAACATACAGGATCTTGGGTTTTGTAGGGACATTGGGCAGGCATGGTAGCACAGTGGCTAGCTCTGTGTTGATTCACAGCTTCAGGACCCCAGGTTCGATTCTGGCTTGGGTCATTGTCTGTGTGGAGTCTGCACGTTCTCCCCATGTCTGCGTGGGTTTCCTCCTGGTGCTCCGTTTCCTCCCACAAATCCCGAAAGACGTGCTTGTTAGGAGAATTGGACATTCTGAATTCTACCTCTGTGTACCCGAACAGGCGGCGGAATGTGGTGACTAGGGGATTTCCACAGTAACTTCATTGCAGTGTTAATGTAAGCCTGCTTGTGACAATAAAGATTATTATAGAATGAAAAAGTCAGGAAGTTATTTTAAACCTTTATAAAACACTAGTTCAGCTTCAGCTAAAGTATTGTCCAATTCTGGGCACCGTAATTTAGGAAGGACTTAGAGGACTTTGGAGAGGTTACAGAAGAGATTTATTAGAATGCAATCCCCCATCCTTCGCACCAATAACATGGATATACGGGAGAAACTGAAATTATTTTCCTTGGAGCAGAGAAGGTTATGGTTTGATAGAACTGTTTAAAGTCATTAAGGACTGTGATCCAGCAGATGAAGAGAAAATGTTTCCCAATAGCTAAAAGGTGAATAAGCAAAGAGCATATTTAAGATGATTTGCAAAAAATTGAGAGGCAAATAAGGGAAAACTTTTCAGTACGACAAGTTGTTAGGATTTGGAATGCACTATTTGAATCTGCATTCATCTACCTATCAATGGTGGCCAATGAAGTAGTAGGTGTGTTAGTGTTAATTTCCCAAAATTCGCTAGATTCTAGAAAGGTTCCATCAGACTAGAAAGTAACAAATATTACCCCTTGATTCAAGAAGACAGGGAGGCAGGAAACTATAGACCAGTTAGCATTATGTCTGTCGTGGGATTGTGTTGGAATCGATCATTAAGAAAGTTATAGCTGGGCACTTAGAAAAAACTCATGGGAATCGAAGTGTCAGAATGGTTTTGTGAAAGGGAAATTATCTTTAAGCAGTTTATTGGCATTCTTTGAATGAGCAACATGTACTGTGGATGAAGTGAGCATATGGACGCACTGCACTTGGATATCTAGAAGGTATTTGACAGGGTGCTACATATAAGGTTATTGTGCAAAGTAGGATCTCATGATGTAGGGGGTGACATATAAGCATGGATAGAAGATTGGCTGGCTGACAGAGTATGCATAAATAGGTCTTTTTCTAATTGGTAAGATGTGACGAGTGGAGTCCTACAGGGGCCTTTGCTTGAGCCTTGGCTTTTTACAATCTATTTAATGACTTGGATGAGGGGAACAAAGGCATGGCAGCTAAATTTACTGATGACTCAAAGGTAGGAAATTATGTTGTGAAGAGGACCGAAGGAGGTTGCAGACAGATACAGATAGGTTGACTGAGTGGGCAAACATCTGGCAGATGGTGTATAATGTGGGGAAATGTGAAGTTGTTCACTTTGGCAGGTAGAATAAAAAAGCAGACTATTACTTAAACGGAGGGTGACTGCAGTATTCTGAAGTGCAGCGGTATCTAGGTGTCCTAGTGCATGAGTCACAAAATGTTAGGATGCAGGTATAGCAAGTAATTTAGAAGGCTAATGGAATGATGTCCTAGAGAGGAATTGAACATAAAAGTAAGGATGTTGTGCTTCTGTTATAAAAGGCATTGGTGAGACCACATCTCAAATACTGTGTGCAGTTTTGGTATGCTTATTTAAGGAAGGATGTAAATATTTTCCATGCGCTTCAGAGGAGGTTTACTTGATTGGTACCTGGAATCAGCAGGTTGGCTTCCGAGGTTGGACAGACTGGGCTTGTTTCTACTGGAGTTTTGAAGAGTGAGGGGTGACTTGATTGAAGTATGTAGGACCCTCAATGGTCTTGACAAGGTGAATGTAGAATGGACGTTTCCTCTTGTGGGTAAGTCCAGAACTAGGGGGCACTGTTTGAAAAATAGGCGCTGCCCTTTTAGGATAGAGATGAGGAAAACATTTTTTCTGCGGGTTGCGTGACTTTGGAGCTCTCTGCCTCACAAGGCGACGGATCGTTGAATATTTTTAAGGGCGGACATGGAAGAATTATTCTTAGGCAAGGGAATCAAAGGTTATCTGGGGATAGATGGGAATGTGGAATTCGAAACACAAACCTGATCAGCCAAGATCTTATTAAATGGCATAGCGGGCTGAAGGGGAGAATGGTCCACTTCTGCACCTAGCTCATAAGTACAATATGTTTCAGCAGTAACACTCACTGCTCAATCAATTAACAGGTGGCATATATTAGATAATGTTCAGTCAGCTTTTTGACGTGCTTTGATCCCTTCACGCGCTGTGAAGATTTTTCTTTTGAATTTTGAATTTCTATGTGGTGCTGAGTGATTTGGACCAAAGGATATTATCGTGCTGGATTTAAAATGCAGTACCTGAAAATGTATTGGACTGCATGGCAGGGCCAGGGATTTATTTCAGCAAATGTTGGAATTAATAATGGTCCAGCACACATTTTGCTATGTTATTCATCATGGTTGTCAAATCAGAACACCTGAACTACAGAGCCACAAGTGGGATTAGTCTGACGCACCCCATAGGTGGAGGAGGTGAGATAAATCTCTCAAAGCACTGGTGGCAAAAATCCATCATCTATGGGTTAAAATTGTGTTTACTGATCAGATTATGTTGCACAAGGGAATGATCCCAACAATGAATGCTTGCTGGTTGCATTGTTTAAATCAGATAGTTGGTAAAGGAGTAAAAGATCAGCCATTTATTGTATTTGCCTGTGTCTGTACTTAGGGGTTTTATTCCTCTGTCTTTTTTGGTAAATGCTTCTCCTCCCATCCGGAAAATGTGTTTAGCTATGGTTTCACGAGTGACGAGGACACACTGCAATTAAGTGCAATAGAAGCAGTAGGTGCTGGAAATACCCAGCAGGTCAGGCAGCATCTGCGGAGAGGGAAATGGTTAACAGTTCAGGTTGATGACCTTACATGAGAACTGGGAAAAGTGGGAGATGCAAATAGGTTTTGAGCAAGGGGTGAGTCAGACGAGGACAAAAGAAAGGCCTGTAATATGGCAAAAACGGGAGAGAATGAATATCAGAAGAGTTGGTTCAAAAGGAATGGTGATGGCGGGGGGTGGGTTGGCAAACAGAAGACGTGCCTGGAACATTTGTGTTGTCTTCTTTAAAAAAGAAGAGAAAAACAAAAATATGTAAAAGAAAAAAAATCAAACAAAATTTGGGGACAGAACTCATGGTCTGAAATTGTTGAAATTTGTGAAGCTTTAAAAAAAACTTTTCATGGGACGTGGGTGTCGCAGGCTGTGCCAGCATTTACTGCCCATCCCTAATTGCCCTTGAGGGGGCAGTTAAGAGTCAACCACATTGCTGTGGGCCTGGAGTCACATGTAGGCCAGACCAGGTAAGGACGGCAGATTTCCTTCCCTAAAGGACATTAGTGAACCAGATGGGTTTTTACGACAATCGGCAACGGTTTCATGTTCATCATTAGACTTTTAATTCTAGATTTTTATTGAACTCAAAGTTCGACATCTGCAGTGATGGGATTTGAACCTGGATCCCCAGAGCATTACCCTGGGATTCTGGTTTGCTAGTCCAGTGACCATACCACTACGCCACCGCCTCCCGTATGGAAGGTTCGAAAGTGCCAAATTGAAAGGTGAAGTGATATTTTCGGCAGCAGGCCTCCTGACCCAGCGATTCAGCGGCCCTCAGGGGGCCAGCGCAGGGGCGGAGTGCTGCGTGCTGCTCCGGCGCCATTACACGGGCCTGCACTGCCGCGCAGGTCCGTGAATGCCGCGACGGCCGTCTGCATGCCGACGCATTCGCGTGGTGGCCGTCTCCGCGCCGGCACATGCACATGGTGGCCGTCTCTGCGCCGGTGCATGTGTGTGGTGACCGTTTCCGCGCAGGCGCCGCACAAAATGGTGGAGCCCTACAGCGGGCTCGCGCAGAAGGAGGTAGGCCCCCCTCCAGATCGCGGGCGCCCGCCGATCGGTTGTCCCCGATCGTGGGCCTGGACGGCGTGGAGTCCCACCCGGAGTCTGACCCCCCCCCCCCGCCCCCCCCCCCCCCCCCCCACCCACCAGGGCGCCCACTGCAGCCGTGGGTCCGAGATCCCGCCGGGTGGTACCAGGTTGGAACCACGCCGGCGGGACTCGGCAGGAATTCGGCTGGTCGACCGCAGAGAATTGACGCGGGGGCCTCTATCAGCAGCCCCTGACCAGCGCCGCGTCGACCGCGCGGGCATGATTGGTGCCAATTCTCTGGTCGCCGGAGAATCGCGTCCCGCCGTTGAAGCGGCATGCCGGGACTTTCCCGTGTCACCGCCGACTCTCTGACCCGCCGCGGGGCTGTAGGGGATGTTTACTGTTTTTTGTTTTTTAGGTGTGTTGCGAGTGTCGGTCCACGCGGTTGTTTAAGAAATGTTAATGTATTAAACTGTGAAAATTACAAATGCTTCAATAAAATATTTTCTAAAAAAAAAACAAGAGGGCTGATTTGTCCTGGATGATGTAATAATAATAATCTTTCTTAGTGTCATAAGTAGGCTGACATTAACATTGCAATGAAGGACTGTGAAAATCCCCTAGTCGCCACAGTGTAGCATCTGCTCGGCTACACTGAGGGAGAATTCAGAATGTCCAATTCACCTAACAAGCACGACTTTCGGGACTATGTGGGAGGAAACCAGAGCACCCGGAGTAAACCCACCCAGACACGGGGAGAACGTGCAGACTCCGCACAGACAGTGACCCAAGCCGGGAATGGAACCCGGGTCCATGGCGCTGTGAAGGAACAGTGCTAACCACTGTGCTATTGTGTTGCCCTTTGAGCTTCTTTGAGTGTGTTTGGAGCTGCGTCCAGGCAAATGGGGAGTATCCCATCACACTGCTGATTTGTGCCTTCTAGATGGTGGGAAAGGCTTTGGGGGAGTCAGGAGGGAGGTTACTCTCCACAGAATACTCTGACCTTCTCTCATAGCCACGGTATTTACGTGGCCAGTCCAGTTACACTTTTTAATCCCAGGATATTGTATTCTTATTTATATCTTAGTCTTGAGCCTATCCAAAAGAATATTGAAGATGAAAACTGTAAAGGTGATTGGTATAAAAATCATAAGGCACTCTATTGGAGATGCACACAGCACTGGTGGACTGTTGAAGTGAAATTGAGTCCTGTAATTTTCTTCTTGTAAATCGGTTGTAATCCAAGGACTTCAGCGACTGATTCTGGAAATCACACTGTTATTTTCTCTCTATATTTCTCCAATTTCTTCTGTCTTCCAGGCAAGTAGTGGCTTGTCCTGGGACACAGTTCCACTGGTGTCAGCAGTATCTTGCCTAAGTAATTGCTCTGCAGTATGTGACGCAAGGCAGTGGAGTGACTGTTAACCAGGCAGCAGCACCGCGGACTTGGATTCTGTTTTCATTTTATGCTGGGAGGATGTTCTCACTGTCCAGACATGTGGTGACCTTTTGACTTTGCAGCATTTTGATGGTTGTCAATCCCATCACTAAGAGTGGATAATCGGTCACTTTTACGGATAGGATTATGCGGGTGGGGGGGGACATGGATAATTATCAAGAATGAAAAACTCTGGTAGACCTTTTTCCGCTCCCCAACCGAGGGTCGTGAGGTGAATCTTTGCACCTTTAACCAGATTGGAACCTTCTTGCCAACTACACTTTTGGGGACTAGAATTCAAAGTAAAATGGTAGGCAATGTTCTGCCCTAAGCTGAATCTGAGATCTTGCCTGAAAATAACTTCTGCCTAGTGTTTGTGCAGTCCTGGGGAGTTCCTTCTGATGTGTTTACTTGATATCGTTTTAAATCATTTTTGTGCTCTCCGAGGGAAGGAATGTTAATATTGGAGAATGGAATTTGAATTCGTTCCATTTCATTCCCTGACCGGGATTCGAACACGGGCCAAGGCAGTGAGAGCACCGAATCCTAACCACTGGACCACAATTCATTCCATTTCAGGCACCCATTCAGTATCATGCAATTCTGAGTCAGGTCTCTAACAGTGTGAGGCACGGAATAAAGATCCCTCACCTTTGCATCAACATTGCTCCTCAAAATAGGTCTCCGCCTTATATGGGTAGCATTATGTCTATTCCCAACACAGCTGCCCTGGGGTCTGCCTGTGAATTCTCAGTCAGCTATCTTCAATTCAGAATCGTAGAATCCCTACAATGCAGAAGGAGGCCATTCGGCCCATCAAGTGGGCACCAAGCCTTCGAAATACCACCCTACCTAGGCCCAATCCCCCGCTCCATTCCTGCAACCCCACCCTAAGGGGCAATTTAATATGAGCAATCCACCTAACCTGCACATCTTTGGACGGTGGGAGGAAACCGGACGGAGCACCCGGAGGAAACCCACGCAGACATGAGGAGAAAGTGCAATCTCCATACCGATAGTCACCCAAGGCCGAAATTGAAACTGGGTCCCTGGTGCAGAGAGGCAGCAGTGCTAACCACTGTGTCGCCCACTCTCGGTTGATTTTTGGACAGTAAGGGTTATGGGTTAAGATGGGAAAGCACTGGGCAGCACGGTGGCGCAGTGGGTTAGCCCTGCTGCCTCACGGCGCTGAGGTCACAGGTTCGATTCTGGGTCCCTGTCCGTGTGGAGTTTGCACATTCTCCCCGTGTTTGCGTGGGTTTCGCCCCCACAACCCAAAAATGTGCAGGGTAGGTGGATTGGCCTTGATAAATTGCCCCTTAATTGGAAAAAATGAATTGAGTACTCTAAATTTATGAAGAAAAGATGGAAAGTGGTTTGCTGCTACTTGTATTTCTCATTTTTACATTAAAGTGGCTACTTTGTGTCACTTTGTTCATATTCTCATCTCCCCACTCCCCCCCCCCCCCCCCCGCCCCCTCCACCCACGCTTTTGTCTCTATTGCTTTCTCATTATGTAATTAAATTACATTGTTAAAGAATGAAAGTGCCATAACATGTCATGTCAAGAGAACACACAGAACTGGTTTAAAACTTGAAGCAAAATGGCATCTTTAAAAATCACAAAATTCAAAATGAGATGACTTGATTTTTAAAGGCACAAGTCAAATGTAGACTTTTTTTAAAATTCTGAAATCTCTTGCAAATGTAATTACTAAATGGGGCTTCAGAGACACATTTGAGCTAAATCGTGATTATGAAGTCTGTACCCATAAACAATAAGCTGGCTGAGCCAAGCATCAGTGACCTGTGTGATATTCATGTTCTGCTCGTATGGCTAATCTAATCTAAATGAACTTGGCCTCAACTCCATGTCTTTTTGTATTGTTATACCAGTGTAAGCTGAGACAGGGCAACAGATGTGATTGGCACCTGCATTCATCATCCAGTGGCTCTTATTGACTCCTACATTACTAAAACAGTGCAATCAAACATAAGTCTAAAAGGGACACAATGCTATTGAATAAATTTGAAATGCTTTGGCTCAAAGAGGGCACTACATGAGGTAACATCTTCATTCAATAAAACTAAGCATTACATGCCAGCCATCTGTAATTCATGCTAATACCAGTCCACTTGTCGCAATTGCGGAAACAAAATCAATATTGGATTTTAATTTTCTGCTTATCTCAAGGGTATTGCAGGGTAAGTTTGTCTTGTGCGTGTGTGGACCTTGTGCACGTGTGGCTACGTGGTAAGGTGCTTCCTGCTCTTGTGAATAAATGGCATGTGATGGGGGGTGGGAGGGGAGGGTGGCATCAGGGAGGGGGGTCAACATCAGAGGGAGGCTTGCAGTGGCCAGAGTGTTATTTTTATTTTGATCTTTTTAATTTCTTATCTCTCAAGCCGTATATCCAATGGATGATTCTTAAGCTAGGATAAAATAGTTAAGTGTTTTAACTGTCCGGCTAATGACTAACTGCATGTATATCACATAGTAAGTAAACAGATCAACTGTTCAATCTTGTTGATGTGTAACCTTTCCTCAATGTGTTTGTGACGATAAACATTGCATTAGCATGCAATATGCATGGGTAAGAAAAACTGAACATCTTTCTTCAAAATCCTGTGCCATTTTAGAAAAAAAAACCTTCAATGAAATATGGTAAATTCACTGAGTATGTATATTAGTAAACAAAGGAATTTCTGGCCCAGTGTGTTATGTAGACGGTACATCCCAATGGCCGGTGGATCATATCGAATCATATACACCTTCAGCTGTTTGCAACAGGCAAAGTAATGACCATACTCAACCAACTCGTATTTGCAAAACTCAAAACATGATATCCAACATTAGACGTAATTCTGCAATTTGACAACATTTGCTAAACAATCCTGTCTGTGCTTAGAGGTACACTAACAATTAATTTAATCAATTTAAGATTATTAGTCAGACTAACAGTGTGCACTTATGCATGCCAGAAGCTACATATATTCACTCACCGGGCCCTGTCCTTTGCAGACAGAAGGAGCATATTCACACATTGCTTTCTATTAGCTTCCCAAATTACTTGCTGTACCTGTATACTGGGCTTTTGTGATTCAGGGATGAACAGAAACGTGTAAAGACCTAGGATGGAGTCAGCTCCATACTTGCGCCCTCTACTATATGTATATAATTATGAGTTGTTAATAAAGACTTGCTGTTAATATACTCTAGGCCATGAAGCCTACTTTGTGGTGTCCAAAGCAGGATTCTTCAAACATGATTCACTTAAAGCACCTCCTTTTGGACAGGTTTCAGGCAAAGAGGCTCTCTCTCCCCTGTCCTGTGCGAACCTTTAATGGTTTGGTGACTTTTTCTGGCTCTCGTTGCTCGTTTAAAAATTCTGCCATCTCTTCAGATTGAGTCAGCCTCTGGAGTTGTGCTGTTAGACAATAGATAGCCAAGCACTGACCGTAATTTTATTGTAAATGCCATGTGGGGACACCCAGCAAGATTTTAGTTTTGCAGCACTTCTATATTCATTGTAACGTTTGAGGCAGCTGTTCTCCTTTACTTATCCTTAATAAGATTTTGGAGCTGGTTCAAAATGAAAGCTGATGGAAATCGTCATTGAATCTGGAGCGTTAGTTACAAGTGTATCAATCAACAGTGCCCAGCTGGCAGAAGCTAAACCTTGATAAATATAAGTCACTTTCTGGCTTGAACATTATGTTGGTTGCAAGCTGTGACAGCATGCAGTCCACCTTGTAACCTAAGATCAAAAGAAAACGATAGGACAGAGTTAGATGAAAATAAGATCAGTTTTCTCCCTATATTTAATATTTTAGGAATAGCACAGAAAATGATGTGTTGTTTGCCTGTTACTTGCATAATCCTACCTGCTGATCATCTTATGGTGAGACAGAGTAAGGCGATTAGCTTAGTATCCTGGTCTGATTGTCTTGAGTAGGAGAAGATCCTCTTCTGGTCATTATGTCTTTGCTGGGCTCGGGTCCAATCAAGAAATAATCTTAAAATATACACATGTGTTGCATCTACTGTGGCATGAAATCCTCTCCGCTTTGGAGAAATACAGGCTAGCAGTGGCTCTGGTCGCACCAATGAATGCAGGATGCCTAAGCTGTGTTTTAGGCTGGCCCAAACTGCTTTTGAACAAAACGTGCAAGTGTTTAATTTAAAAACAAAATGCTAAAATGTATTCAGATGCGGCATGATAGCACAGTGGTTAGCACTGTTGCTTCACAGCGCCAGGGTCACAGGTTTGATTCCCGGCTTGGTCACTGTCTGTGTGGAGTCTGCACATTCTCCCTGCGTCTGCGTGGGTTTCCTCTGGGTGCTCCGGTTTCCTCCCACAAGACCCGAACGATGTGCTGTTAGGTAATTTGGACATTCTGAATTCTCCCTCTGTGTACCCGAACAGGCACCAGAATGAGGCGACTAGGGGCTTTACACAGTAACTTCATTGCAGCGTTAATGTAAGCCTAATTGTGGCAATAAGATGCGTATTAGGCAGAGTCTGATTTCCAATCCAGTCGGTTTGGGATTGTGTAGTCTGCTCTGTTTATACATTGGGGTGGGTGTAAACAAAGTTCAAGATGCAATGAAGTTCTGAAAGAAACACTTGATTTCAATTTTAAAAATCCAGTACCTCTTCATCCTGGTTTTTGATATTTTTCTGGCAATTTTGTGATTTGTTTGAACGGTTGTAGATGTTTTGCTTTGTCAGAACGAGAGGAAATGCTTATTTTGAGACAAAGAGAGTTGAATGTCTTTATTCATTCTCAGGATACGAGCATCACTGGCAAGGTTAGTTTTTATTGTCCAACTGTAGTTGCCCTGAGAAGGTGGTGGTGAGATGCCACCTTGTGTGGTGGAGGTGTTCCCACAGTGCAATTAGGTAGGGACTTGGAGGATTTTTGAGCCAGTGACAATAAAGGAACGACAATCATATTTCCAAGTCAGGGTGGCCGGTGACTTGGAGAGGAATTTAATTTGCTGGTGTTCAAAGCTGTGCTGATCATGTCCTTTCTAGGTGGTGGAGGTTGCATGTTGGGAAGGTTCTGCTGAAGGAGCCTTGGTGAGTTGCTATAGTGCATCCTGTGTTGCGTACAAACTAGCTACAGTAAGTATTTAGCTTAGTGAATGAGATACCTCTGAAGTGGACTATTTTGTTGTGAATGGTGTCAAGCTTCTTGAGTATTGTTGCCATTGCAACAATCTGAGGCAGTGCAATGCTCTCTACCTGCCTGGAAGTGATGGAGAGGCTTTGGGTAGGGAATGAGTCACAAACTACAAAATACAAATCTGATCTAGCAGCCACAGCATTGATGTGACTAGTTCAGTTGAATTTCTGTATGTTTGCAACATCACTGGAACATAAATTGTAATTGAAGCATTTTGAAAATGTCAGTTGCACAGGAAAAGCTTAAAAGAGGGGACACACAAAAGGTCTCTTCTTTGATATAAACTTTCACAGGAACTCTGAATGACACAATGTTTGAGCATGAGATAAAAAGACCCATGTTAGCTGTCATGATATTCAAGTGAACATCACAGCACATACATACATACATAATGATGGACAGATCAACGGACCAATTAGCACACACAACACGACAGCCAATCACAGACAAGAGCATACACAGTACAAAACAAGGAACATGACACTTCCTGAGCAGTCCAGCAGGAGATGGCTCAGGGCACAGACCTCATTGCCAGCCACTCAGACAGTCACCATGTGCTGAGTACCACACTTTACTATGTCAATAGTTAAATGAAATAAAACTGCGTTGTACCAATCGTAACCGTGTTGGTTCGTCTGTGTCTCAGAGTACCCAACACTTCATTAGCTGCTGTGTCGTTAAAATTAATAATCAGAATTGTTTTTAAACTATCTTGAATATTACATCTCATAGTTTAAAGGGTACAAGATAAAGGAAGACGTATTGACAGAGCCATACTGTTCACACCTGTTGTTATGGGACCAACCACGTCTACGGGTTCTGGAATACCAACCTAGCAAAGGCACTCAGTCAGCAGAAACACCTGTACCTGCACCATAAGGATGTCACTGGCTGTGATAGTAATGGCAACCCTATTTTTGCCCAATATCAATCCATCCTTCCAGATTGGTATAATCTGCAGTATTGTGTTGTCCATATTTTTATAAACAAGGGCATGGGGAGGCAGTGGCACATTGGGGATGTCACTGGACTAGCAGTGCTGAGGACCAGGCTGATGCTGAGGGGACATGGGTAGATTGGTGAGGTCCCTCTTGAGGGTTCCCTCCCCACCTGCCACAGATCCAATCTTTTTTTTAATTAAATATTTTATTGAAAATTTTTGGTCAACCAACACAGTACATTGTGCATCCTTTACACAATATTATAACAACACAAATAACAATGACCTATTTTATAAACAAAAAATGAATAAATAATAAATAACAAAAATGAAAACTAGCCCTAATTGGCAACTGCCTTGTCACAAGTAACACTCTCCAAAAATATAATTTAACAGTCCAATATATAATTATCTGTAGCAACGACCTATACATACTATACAGTATATATTAACAACCCTGAGAGTCCTTCTGGTTCCTCCCCCCCCCCCCCGATCCTGGGCTGCTGCTGCTGCCTTCTTTTTCCCATTCCGTCTATCTTTCTGCGAGGTATTCGACGAACGGTTGCCACCGCCTGGTGAACCCTTGAGCCGACCCCCTTAGGACGAACTTAATCCGCTCTAGCTTTATAAACCCCGCCATGTCATTTATCCAGGTCTCCACCCCCGGGGGCTTGGCTTCTTTCCACATTTGCAATATCCTGCGCCGGGCTACTAGGGACGCAAAGGCCAAAACATCGGCCTCTCTCGCCTCCTGCACTCCCAGCTCTTGTGCAACCCCAAATATTGCCAACCCTCAGCTTGGTTCGACCCGGACTCCGACTACTTTTGAAAGCACCTTTGTCACCCCCATCCAAAACCCCTGTAGTGCCGGGCATGACCAAAACATATGGGTATGATTCGCTGGGCTTCTCGAGCACCTCGCACACCTATCCTCCACCCCAAAAAATTTACTGAGCCGTGCTCCAGTCATATGTGCCCTGTGTAATACCTTAAACTGAATCAGGCTTAGCCTGGCACACGAGGACGACGAGTTTACCCTGCTTAGGGCATCTGCCCACAGCCCCTCCTCGATCTCCTCCCCCAGCTCTTCTTCCCATTTCCCTTTTAGTTCATCTACCATAGTCTCCCCTTCGTCCCTCATTTCCCTATATATATCTGACACCTTACCATCCCCCACCCATGTCTTTGAGATCACTCTGTCCTGCACCTCTTGTGTCGGGAGCTGCGGGAATTCCCTCACCTGTTGCCTCGCAAAAGCCCTCAGTTGCATATACCTGAATGCATTCCCTTGGGGCAACCCATATTTCTCAGTCAGCGCTCCCAGACTTGCGAACTTCCCATCCACAAACAGATCTTTCAGTTGCGTTATTCCTGCTCTTTGCCACATTCCATATCCCCCATCCATTCCCCCCGGGGCAAACCTATGGTTGTTTCTTATCGGGGACCCCCCCAAGGCTCCAGTCTTTCCCCTATGCCGTCTCCACTGTCCCCAAATCTTCAGTGTAGCCACCACCACCGGGCTTGTGGTGTAGTTCCTCGGTGAGAACGGCAATGGGGCTGTCACCATAGCCTGTAGGCTAGTCCCCCTACAGGACGCCCTCTCTAATCTCTTCCACGCCGCTCCCTCCTCCTCTCCCATCCACTTACTCACCATTGAAATATTAGCGGCCCAATAATACTCACTTAGGCTCGGTAGTGCCAGCCCCCCCCTATCCCTGCTACGCTGTAAGAATCCCTTCCTCACTCTCGGGGTCTTCCCGGCCCACACAAAACCCATGATGCTCTTTTCAATCCTTTTAAAAAAAGCCTTCGTGATCACCACCGGAGGCACTGAAACACAAAGAGGAATCTCGGGAGGACCACCATCTTAACAGCCTGCACCCTCCCTGCCATTGACAGGGATACCATATCCCATCTCTTGAAATCCTCCTCCATCTGTTCCACCAACCGCGTTAAATTTAACCTATGCAATGTGCCCCAATTCTTAGCTATCTGGATCCCCAGGTAACGAAAGTCCCTTGTTACCTTCCTCAACGGTAGGTCCTCTATTTCTCTACTCTGCTCCCCTGGATGCACCACAAACAACTCACTTTTCCCCATGTTCAATTTATACCCTGAAAAATCCCCAAACTCCCCAAGTATCCGCATTATTTCTGGCATCCCCTCCGCCGGGTCCGCCACGTATAGTAGCAAATCGTCCGCATACAAAGATACCCGGTGCTCTTCTCCTCCCCTAAGTACTCCCCTCCACTTCTTGGAACCCCTCAACGCTATCGCCAGGGGCTCAATCGCCAGTGCAAACAATAATGGGGACAGAGGGCATCCCTGCCTTGTCCCTCTATGGAGCCGAAAATATGCAGATCCCCGTCCATTCGTGACCACGCTCGCCACTGGGGCCCTATACAACAGCTGCACCCATCTAACATACCCCTCTCCAAAACCAAATCTCCTCAACACCTCCCACAAATAATCCCACTCCACTCTATCAAATGCTTTCTCGGCATCCATCGCCACTACTATCTCCATTTCTCCCTCTGGTGGGGCCATCATCATTACCCCTAACAACCTCCGTATATTCGTGTTCAGCTGTCTCCCCTTCACAAACCCAGTTTGGTCCTCGTGGACCACCCCCGGGACACATTCCTCTATTCTCATTGCCATTACCTTGGCCAGGACCTTGGCATCTACATTTAGGAGGGAAATAGGTCTATAGGACCCGCATTGTACCGGGTCCTTTTCCTTCTTTAAGAGAAGCGATATCGTTGCTTCAGACATAGTCGGGGGCAGTTGTCCCCTTTCCTTTGCCTCATTAAAGGTCGTCGTCAGTACCGGGGCGAGCAAGTCCACATATTTTCTATAGAATTCGACTGGGAATCCATCCGGTCCCGGGGCCTTTCCCGCCTGCATGCTCCTAATTCCTTTCACCACTTCTTCTACCTCGATCTGTGCTCCCAGTCCCACCCTTTCCTGCTCTTCCACCTTGGGAAATTCCAGCCGATCGAAGAAGCCCATCATTCTCTCCCTCCCATCCGGTGGTTGAGCTTCATATAATTTTTTATAAAATGTCTTGAACACTCCATTCACTCTCTCCGCTCCCCGCTCCATCTCTCCTTCCTCATCCCTCACTCCCCCTATTTCCCTCGCTGCTCCCCTTTTCCTCAATTGGTGTGCCAGCAACCTGCTCGCCTTCTCCCCATATTCGTACTGTATACCCTGTGCCTTCCTCCATTGTGCCTCTGCAGTGCCTGTAGTCAGCAAGTCAAATTCTACATGTAGCCTTTGCCTTTCCCTGTACAGTCCCTCCTCCGGTGCTTCCGCATATTGTCTGTCCGCCCTCAAAAGTTCTTGCAGCAACCGCTCCCGTTCCTTACTCTCCTGCTTCCCTTTATGTGCCCTTATTGATATCAGCTCCCCTGTAACCACCGCCTTCAACGCCTCCCAGACCACTCCCACCTGGACCTCCCCATTATCATTGAGTTCCAAGTACTTTTCAATGCACCCCCTCACCCTTAGACACACCCCCTCATCTGCCATTAGTCCCATGTCCATTCTCCAGGGTGGGCGCCCTCCTGTTTCCTCCCCTATCTCCAAGTCCACCCAGTGTGGAGCGTGATCCGAAATGGCTATAGCCGTATACTCCGTTCCCCTCACCTTCGGGATCAATGCCCTACGAGCACAAAAAATTCTATTCGCGAGTAGACTTTATGGACATAGGAGAAAAACGAGAACTCCTTACTCCTAGGTCTGCTAAATCTCCACGGGTCTACACCTCCCATCTGCTCCATAAAATCTTTAAGTACCTTGGCTGCTGCCGGCCTCCTTCCAGTCCTGGACTTCGACCTATCCAGCCCTGGTTCCAACACCGTATTAAAATCTCCCCCCATTATCAGCTTTCCCATCTCTAGGTCCGGAATGCGTCCCAGCATCCGCCTCATAAAATTGGCATCATCCCAGTTCGGGGCATATACGTTTACCAAAACCACCGTCTCCCCCTGTAGTTTGCCACTCACCATCACGTATCTGCCCCCGTTATCCGCCACTATAGTCTTTGCCTCGAACATTACCCGCTTCCCCACTAATATAGCCACCCCCCTGTTTTTCGCATCTAGCCCCGAATGGAACACCTGCCCCACCCATCCTTTGCGTAGCCTAACCTGGTCTATCAGTTTCAGGTGCGTTTCCTGTAACATAACCACATCTGCCTTAAGTTTCTTAAGGTGTGCGAGTTCCCGTGCCCTCTTTATCGGCCCGTTCAGCCCTCTCACGTTCCACGTGATCAGCCGAGTTGGGGGGCTTCCTACCCCCCCCCCCTTGTCGATTAGCCATCACCTTTTTCCAGCTCCTCACCTGGTTCCCACGCAGCTGTATCTCCCCCAGGCGGTGCCCCCCCGCCCATCCTCTCCCATACCAGCTACCCCCTCTCCCCAGCAGCAGCAACCCAGTAATTCCCCCCTCCCACCCCCCCCCCCCGCTAGATCCCCCGCTAGCGTAATTACTCCCCCCATGTTGCTCCCAGAAGTCAGCAAACTCTAGCTGACCTCGGCTTCCCCCCGTGACCTCGGCTCGCACCGTGCGACGCCCCCTCCTTCCTGCTTCTCTATTCCCGCCATGATTATCATAGCGCGGGAACCAATACCACTTCTCCCTTGGCCCCGCCCCCAATGGCCAACGCCCCATCTCCTCCACCTCCCCTCCTCCCCCCATCACCACCTGTGGGAGAGAGAAAATTTACCACATCGCAGGATTAGTACATAAAACCCCTCTTTGCCCCCCACATTCGCCCCACCACTTTGTTCGAACGTTCTTTTTAATAACCCGCTCATTCCAGTTTTTCTTCCACAATAAAAGTCCACGCTTCATCCGCCGTCTCAAAGTAGTGGTGCCTCCCTCGATATGTGACTCACAGTCTTGCCGGTTGCAGCATTCCAAATTTTATCTTCTTTTTATGAAGCACCGCCTTGGCCCGATTAAAGTTCGCCCTCCTTCTCGCCACCTCCGCACTCCAGTCTTGATAAACGCGGATCACCGCGTTCTCCCATTTACTGCTCCGAATTTTCTTCGCTCATCTAAGGACCATTTCTCTATCCTTAAAACGGAGGAATCTCACCACTATGGCTCTGGGAATTTCTCCTGCTCTCGGTCCTCGCGCCATCACTCGGTATGCTCCCTCCACCTCCAACGGACCCGCCGGGGCCTCCGCTCCCATTAACGAGTGCAGCATCGTGCTCACATATGCCCCGACGTCCGCTCCCTCCACACCTTCAGGAAGACCAAGAATCCTCAGGTTGTTCCTCCTTGCGTTGTTTTCCAGTGCCTCCAACCTTTCCACACATCGTTTCTGATGTGCCTCCTGCGTCTCCGTCTTCACCACCAGGCCCTGTATATCGTCCTCATTCTCGGCTGCCTTTGCCTTCACGACCCGAAGCTCCCGCTCCTGGGTCTTTTGTTCCTCCTTTAGCCCTTCGATCGCCTGTAGTATCGGGGCCAACAGCTCTTTCTTCATTTCCTTTTTGATCTCTTCCACACAGCATTTCAAGAACTCTTGTTGTTCAGGGCCCCATGTTAAACTGCCACCTTCCGACGCCATCTTGGTTTTTGCTTGCCTTCCTTGCCGCTGTTCTAAAGGATCCACTGCAATCTGGCCACTCTCTCCTCCTTTTTCCATCCGTATCCAGGGGGGATTCCCTTCTGGTTTACCGCACAGTGTTTTTAGCCGTCAAAATTGCCGTTGGGGCTCCTATCAAGAGCCCAAAAGTCCATTTCACAGGGAGCTGCCGAAACGTGCGACTCAGCTGGTCATCGCCGCACCCGGAAGTCCCACAGATCCAATCTAGCAGCTACGTGCTCTAGGGCTTGCCCAGTGGTGGTGCTACCAAGCCACTCTTCATGATGGACATTGGAGTCCCCCACCCAGAGTACATTCTGTGCCCTTGCCACCCGCAGTGCTTCTCCAATTGGTGTTTAGCATGGAGGAGTACTGACTCATCAGCTGAGGGAGGTGGTAGGGGTGGATTAGGGTCAGTAGGTGGTCATGAGCAGTAAGTTTCCTTGCCCATGTTTGACCTGATGCCATGGAGTTTCATGGGGTCTGGAGTTGATGTTGAGGACTCTCAGAGCGACTCCTAGGGCAACTCCCTCCTAAAACCATAAGACATAGGAGCAGAATTAGGCCATTTGGCCCATCGAGTCTGCTCCGCCATTCAATCATGGGTTTCTCATCCCCCATTCTCCTGCCTTCTCCCCATAACCCCTGATACCCAAATTAATCAAGAACCTATCTATCTCTGCCTTAAAGACACTCAGTGGTTTGGCCTCCACAGTCTTCTGCAGCAAAGAGTTCCACAGATTCACCACCCTCTGTGGCTGAAGAAATTCCTCCTTGTCTCATTTTTAAAGGATCGTCCCTTCAGTCTGAGGCTGTGGCCTCGGGATCTAGTTTTTCCTACTAGTGGAAACACCCTCTCCACGTCCACTCTATCCAGGCCTCTCAGTATCCTGCAAGTTTCAATAAGATCCCCCCCATCCTTCAAAACTCCGAGTGCAAACCCAGATTCCTCAACCGCTCCTCATATGACAAGCTCTTCATTCCAGGGATCGTTCTTGTGAACCTCCACTGGATCCTTTCCAAGGCCAGCACACCCTTCCTTAGATATGGGGCCAAAACCGCTCACAATACTCCAAATGGGGTCTGACCAGAGCCATATGCAGCCTCAGAAGTACATCCCTGGCCTTGTATTGTAGCCATCTTGACATGATTACTAACATTGCATTTTCCTTTCCTAACAGCTGACTGAACCTGCATACCAATCTTAAGAGATTCTTCAAGTCCCTTTGTACTTCTGATTTCATAAGCTTTTTCCCATTTAGAAAACAGTCTCTGCCTCCATTCATTCTACCAAAGTACATAACCTCACATTTTTCCACATTGTATTCCATCTGCCACTTCTTTGTCCACTCTCCTAGCCTGTCCAAGTCCTTTTGCAGCCCCCCTACTTCCTCAATACTACCTGTACCTCTACAGATTTTTGTATCATCTGCAAACTTAGCAACAGTGCCTTCACTCCCTTCTTCCAGACAATTAATGTGTATTGTGAAAAGTTGCGGGCCTGACTGTATAACGTTGTGCCGCCATCTCAAGATGTAACAAAAGGAGCACACAGGAATGTTCTCTCTCTTTCTTTGACCAGACTTCATTTTACAGTGTCTGATCTTTGTCTGGTTGTTCCTTATGGGAATGAGTGAGCCGATTAATAAAATGTAAGTGCTGAATGGTGCGAGCACTGAGCTTGGGGGATGCCTCATGTCTTCAACATTCACAATCTAGCAATACTTTCAAATATAGAGTGGCTACCTCCGGGGGGATTTAATTCAGATTCAGATTCCCATTCAGATCTGCTTTAATGATGTTCAAAATCTGTCTGCTTCTGTTTGCAAGATGTGAAAATCACATATATAGGGCGTCATTCTCCGACCCCCCGCCGGGTCGGAGAATGGCCGTTGGCCGCCGTGAATCCCGCCCCCGCCCCCGCCGAAGTCTCCGCTCCCGGAGATTGGGCGGGGGCGGGAATCCGGCCGCGCCGGTTGGCGGGACCCCCCGCTGGATTCTCCAGCCCGGATGGGCCGAAGTCCTGCCCAGGAATTGCCTGTCCCGCCGGCGTAAATCAAACCTGGTATTTACCGGCGGGACCAGGCGGCGTGGGCGGGCTCCAGGGTCCTGGGGGGGGGGGGCGCGGGGCGATCTGACCCCGGGGGGTGCCCCCACAGTGGCCTGGCCCGCGATCGGGGCCCACTGATTTGCGGGCGGGCCTGTGCCGTGGGGGCACTCTTTCCCTTCCGCCTCCGCTACGGCCTCCACCATGGCGGAGGCGGAAGAGACTCTCCCCACTGCGCATGCGCGGGAAACTGACAGCGGCCGCTGACGCTCCCGCGCATGCGCTGGGAAACTGACAGCGGCCGCTGACGCTCTCGCGCATGCGCCGCATTTCCGCGCCAGCTGGCGGGGCAACAAACGCCATTTCCGCCAGCTGGCGGGGCGGAAATCCCTCCAGCGTCGGCCTAGCCCCTCAATGTTGGGGCTAGGCCGCCAAAGATGCGGAGACTTCCGCACCTTTGGGCCGGCGCGATGCCCGTCTGATTGGCGCCGGCTTTGGCGCCAGTCGGTGGGCATCCCGCCGTTGGGGGAGAATTTCGCCCATAATGTCAGGTATGAAAGTTGCCATTGTCGTAGAGGACCATAGGCTGCTTCCCCCCTGTGAGAGAGAGGGAGAGAGAGCTAACTGGTGGTGATTTAACCTGAGGGCCACTACACCTCAGGCGAGGTGAAAGAATGATGGACTTTGTTGAGCCAACTATAAATGCAGCACTGTGTGGCATGCACACTTGGCCAGCCCTCCAGGTAAGCAGTCCAGCTAGATGATCTTAACTGGCGGATTGGAAATTAGCAAACGTGACACCACTGTTTATAAAAGGAGGTAGGCAGAAAGTGGGTAATTATAGGCCAGTGAGCTTAACTTCGGTAGTAGGGAAGATGCTGGAATCTATCATCAAGGAAGAAATAGCGAGGCATCTGGATGGAAATTGTCCCATTGGGCAGACGCAGCATGGGTTCATAAAGGGCAGGTCGTGCCTAACTAATTTGGTGGAATTTTTTGAGGACATTACCAGTGCGGTAGATAACGGGGAGCCAATGGATGTGGTATATCTGGATTTCCAGAAAGCCTTTGACAAGGTGCCACACAAAAGGTTGCTGCATAAAATAAAGTTGTATGACATTAAGGGTAAAGTAGTAGCATGGATAGAGGATTGGTTAATTAATAAAGCAAAGAGTGGGGATTAATGGGTGTTTCTCTGGTTGGCAATCAGTAGCTAGTGGTATCCCTCAGGAATCAGTGTTGGGCCCACAACTGTTCACAATTTACATAGATGATTTGGAGTTGGGGACCAAGTGCAGAGGATACTGGAAGTCTGCACAGGGATTTGGATAGGCTACGTGAATGGGCTAGGGTCTGGCAGATGGAATACAAGGTTGACAAATGTGAGGTTATCCATTTTGGTAGGAATAACAGCAAAAGGGATTATTATTTAAATGATAAAATATTAAAACATGCTGCTGTGCAGAGAAACCTGGGTGTCCTAGTGCATGAGTCGCAAAACGTTGGTTCACAGGTGCAACAGGTGATTAAGAAGGCGAATGGAATTTTGTCCTTCATTGCTAGAGGGTTGGAGTTTAAGACTTGGTAGGTTATGCTGCAATTGTATGAGGTGTTAGTGAGGCCACACCTGGAGTATTGTGTCCAGTTTTGGTCTCCTTACTTGAGAAAGGACGTACTGGCACTGGAGGGTGTGCAGAGGAGATTCATTAGGCTAATCCCAGAGCTGAAGGGGTTGGATTACGAGGAGAGGTTGAGTAGACTGGGACTGTAATCATTGGAATTTAGAAGGATGAGGGGGGATCTTATAGAAACATATAAAATTATGAAGGGAATAGATAGGATAGATGCGGGCAGGTTGTTTCCACTGGCGGGTGAAAGCAGAACTAGGGGGCAAAGCCTCAAAATACGGGGAAGTAGATTTAGGACTGAGTTTAGGAGGAACTTCTTCACCCAAAGGGTTGTGAATCTATGGAATTCCATGCTCAGTGAAGCAGTAGAGGCTCCTTCATTAAATGTTTTTAAGGTGAGGATAATCAATAGTTTTTTGAAGAATAAAGGGATTAAGAGTTATGGTGTTCGGGCCGGAAACTGGAGCTGAGTCCACAAAAGATCAGCCATGATCTCATTGAGTGGAGGAGCAGGCTCGAGGGGCCAGATGGCCTACTCCTGCTCCTGGCTCTTATGTTCTTATGTTCTTATATCGGCTTTGCTGAGGTGCGAAAGCTTCTTCAGCAACTGTTCCTAGCCCCCATGATAAGGCACACAGCATTGACCATATCCACTACCTCCTTCCAGATATACTGCTGTCCTCTAGTGAAGCTGTCTCTCTCTTGGCACCCCTCAATCAACAACACCTATATTTCACCAGATATTAAGTGTGGCAGTCACCACTAACTGTATTAGATGTATATTAGATGTAGTACGGTAAGACTCCTGTATTAGAGGTACATGGGTAAATCCCTGCCTGATAGAACTTCGCATCAAGCCTGATAGCCTACAGCTCAGCCCCCAAGTCCGCTTTTGACCACTGGCTAGCCTGCTTCGAAAGCTACCTCCGAACATCTACTGAAGAACCCTCGGACTCACAGAAGCTCCAAGTCCTCTATTCACGGGTGAGCTGTGACATTTTTCCTCTAATCCGGGATGCGCCCACTTACTCGGAAGCAATGGAACTCCTCAAAGGACATTACGTTCGGCCGGTCAACAAACTATACGCCAGGCACCTCCTGTCCACGAGACAGCAACTCGCCGGTGAGTCCCGAGACGATTTCTGGCGTGCCCTGCACATCCTGGCGAGGAACTGTGACTGCCAGGCAGTTTTGGCAGTCGAGCATACAGAACTTTTAATCAGAGATGATTTTGTTACGGGCATGGGGTCGGCGTATATCCGCCAGCGCCTATTGGAGGGGGGTACACTTGATCTTGCGGGTACCAGGCAGCTCGCGAATTCGTTAACAGTGGCCTCCCGTAACGTCCAGTCGTACGCCCCCGACCACACGGCACCCTCATGGGCATCGTGGGCCCCACCAGCTACTAACCCCAGCCCACCGCAAGTCTGTGCTGTGCGGCAACCAGCCAACCCTGGGGGGCCCAAATGCTACTTCTGCGAGCAGAACAAACACCCCCGGCAGTGCTGCCCGGCGTGGAGCGCAACCTGCAGCGGCTGCGGAAAGAAGGGACATTTGGCTGCTGTGTGTCAGGCCCGGTTGGTCGCCGCTGTTTCAAGGCCCAGCGTTCCTACACCCCCCACGTGTGGCCCGTGGTTGCCACCATCTTCTTCTCCACAGGCCACGTGTGGCCCGTGGTTGCCACCATCTTCTTCTCCACAGGCCACGTGTGGCCCGTGGGCGCCGCCATCTTTAATGTCGCCCGCCATGTGCGCCCCGTGGGCGCTGTCACCTTCGGCGCCATTTTGGATGGCGCTTCAGGTCCCCTGCTCGTTGGGAAGCTCATCTGGCTGCTCATCGCCTGCCATCACCGCTGACCAGCCCGGGGCGTCCCTGCATCAGCCGCAGCTCGCCTCGATCATCCTCGACCAGTCCCGGCCCACAACCTCGCAACCACAACGACAACGGTGAAAATCGACGGGCACAAGACTCCTGCCTTTTTGACTCCGAAGCATGGAAAGCTTCATCCGCCCCACTACAGTAAGGCGCTGCTCCCTCGTGGTACACCCCGTTACCCAGAAAAGCTCCCTGGCCTCCGGATCCCATTCCGTGGAAATCCAGGGGTACTGCATCACGACCCGTTACTCGGCCTGGACTTCCAGTGCCACCTCCAAAGCTTAACTTTAAAATTTGCCGAACCCCTACCCCCCCTCACCGTATGCGGCCTCACGACCCTTAAGGTCAATCCACCTTCCTTGTTTGCGAACCTCACCACAGATTGCAAACCCGTCGCCACCAGGAGCAGAAGGCCCAGGACAGGACCTTCAACAGGTCGGAGGTCCAGCGGCTGCTGCGGGAAGGCATCATTGAGGCCAGCAACAGCCCCTGGAGAGCCCAAGTGGTAGTAATAAAGACTGGGAGAAACACAGGATGGTCATTGACTAGTCAGACCATCAATCGGTACACACGGCTCGACGCGTACCCCCTCCCACGCATATCTGATGTGGTCAATCAGATTGCACAGTACCGTGTTTTTTCCACAGTGGACCTGAAGTCCGCCTACCACCAGCTCCCCATCCGCAAGGAGGACCGCCAATACACTGCGTTCAAAGCAGATGCCGCCTCTATCACTTCCTTAGGGTTCCCTTCGGCGTCACTAACGGGGCCTCGGTCTTCCAACGTGAGATGGACCGAATGGTTGACCGATACGGACTGCGGACCACCTTCCCGTACCTAGACAACGTCACCATCTGCGGCCACGATCAGCAGGACCACAACGCTAACCTTCTCAAATATCTCCACACCGCCAACTCCTTAATCTCACGTACAATAAGGAGAAGTGCGTGTTCCGCACCAACCGCTTAGCCATCTTTGGCTATGTTGTGGAAAATGGAGTTCTAGGGCCCGACCCCGACCGCATGCGCCCCTCAGACCAAGGCAGGCCAGCAGCACGGTTCAATTCCCGTACCAGCCTCCCCGAACAGGCGCCGGAATGTGGCGACTAGGGGCTTTTCACATTAACTTCATTTGAAGCCTTCTTGTGACAATAAGCGATTTTCATTCATTCATTCATTTCATGGAACTCCCCCTCCCCCACTGCCCCAAGGCCCTGAAACGATGCCTGGGGTTCTTCTCCTATTATGCCCAGTGGGTCCCTAACTATGCGAACAAGGCCTACCCACCCATTCAGTCCACAGTCTTTCCCCTGATGGCTGAGGCCCGCCAGGCCTTTAACCGCATCAAGGCAGACGTCGCCAA
This sequence comes from Scyliorhinus torazame, assembly GCF_047496885.1. Classification (NCBI taxonomy): domain Eukaryota; kingdom Metazoa; phylum Chordata; class Chondrichthyes; order Carcharhiniformes; family Scyliorhinidae; genus Scyliorhinus; species Scyliorhinus torazame. Next base: position 134,947,481 of record NC_092724.1, on the reverse strand, counting down.
GTCTACGATGCACGCGGTCGACGAGTCCCTCCCTTTCAGGTCGAGAGCGACGCATCGGACGTAGCTCTGGCCGCCACCGTCAACCAGGCAGGCCCGTGGCATTCTTTTCCCGCACCCTCCATGCCTCTGAAATTCGGCACTCCTCTGCTGAAAAGGAGGCCCAAGCCATTGTGGAAGCTGTGCGGCATTGGAGGAATTACCTGGCCGGCAGGAGATTCACTCTCCTCACTGACCAATGGTCAGTTGCCTTCATCTTCAATAATACACAGCGGGGCAAGATCAAAAATGTGAAGATCTTGAGGTGGAGGATCGGCTCTCCATCTATAATTACGAGACTTGTATCGCCCCGGTAAGCTCAACGAGCCCCCCGATGCCCTATCCCGAGGTACATGTGCCAGCACACAAGTGGACTGACTCCAGGCTCTAGACGATGGCCTCTGTCACCCGGGGGTCACCTGGTTCTTCCACTTCATCAAGGCCCGCAACCTGCCCTACTCCATTGAGGAGACTCTGCACGGAGTGCAAACTGCACTTCTACCGGCCAGATCGAGCACACCTGGTGAAGGCCTCCCGCCCCTTTGAGCACCTCAGCATGGACTTGAAAGGGCCCCTCCCCTCCATCGACCGAAACACGTACTTTCTGAACGTGGTCGACGAGTACTCCCGGTTTCCCTTAACCATCCCAGGCCCCAATATGACTTCTGCCACGGTCATTAAAGCACTCCACAGCATCTTCGCCCTGTTCGGTTTCCCCGCTTACGTCCACAGCGATCGGGGATCCTCCTTTATGAGCGATGAGCTGCGCCAGTACCTGCTCAACAGGGGCATTGCCTCGAGCAGGACGACCAGCTACAACCCCCGGGGAAACGGGCAGGTGGAGAGGGAGAACGGGACGGCCTGGGAAGCCGTCCTGCTGGCCCTATGGTCGAACAATCTCCCGGTCTCCCGCTGGCAGGATGTCCTCCCCACCGCGCTCCACTCCATCCAATCGCTCCTCTGCATTGCAACTAATGAAACCCCCCATGAACGTCTCTTCGCCTTCCCCAGGAAGTCCACCTCCGGGGTCTCGCTGCCAACATGGCTGGCAGCTCCTGGACCCATCCTTCTTCGCAAACATGTGCGGACCCATAAGTCAGACCCGTTGGACGAAAGGGTCCAACTACCGCACGCGAACCTGCAGTTTGCCCATGTGGCGCACCCCGACGGGCGCCAGAACACAGTCTCCCTCCGGGACCTGGCACCCACTGGATCCCCACCCATGGCCCACCACCTGACTCCCCCCCCCCCTCCAGTTGCCCCTGCGCCACTCCCCCTCCCCCAGTGCACCTCACCGCAGCCCCCGCCCCAGGAGGATCCGTCCTCCCACTGGTTCTACTCGGGGTCAATAAAGACGAGGACAACACGCTCCCGGAGTCACCGGTGACCAAGTCGGCGCCCGCATCACCACCAGAACCGAGGCGATCACAGCGGAGGATCAAGGCTCCCGACAGACTGAACTTGTAAATTTTTCCACCACCCCCGCCGGACTCATTTTTTAACAGGGGGTGAATGTGGTAGTCACCACTAGCTGTATTAGATGTATATTAGATGTAGTACGGTAAGACTCCTATCTTAGAGGTACATGGGTAAATCCCTGCCTGCTGGCTCCGCCCAGTAGGCGGCGTCTAAATGTGTGTGCTCGCCGGGGCTGCTCCCATTCTAGTAGCAGCTACAGGAGGCCACACATCTTTGCTCAATAAAGCCTCGATTATTCACTGCTCTCATCTTTGTAGTAATTGATAGTGCATCATTAAGTCAGTGGGTGGGTGGGTGGGGCTGCTGTGGCGTGCACGTTGTTGCTACGCTTCTCCATATCACTTGCCCACAGACTCCATTTTCTGCCTCCACGTTTGGTGTTGGCCAGTTGCTTCTTTCTTTTGCAGCCTTTCTAGAAGCTAAAGGTTTTTCCAGCTTTTGAAAAATATGTCCAATGTTTTTTCTTCCCTTGCGCCGTTTACCTTTTAATTGTGCCCCTCGCTACCGAATCAAACTAGGCCGGAATCTTGCCTTGTTCAGCAACGATGATCAGCCCTCGAAAATCCAGCAATGCCGGCCCTCATTCCATTGTGTGAGTGTAAAGCTGACAACGCTTTAGATACCACAACTTCAGCATCGGGACTAGAAAAGATCCCCTCTGGTGTGAATTCCATTTAATTACAATTGCTTAATCTGGTTGTAGTTTGATAATTATGTAGGCTGAATGGTTACGAGTGAGAAAATGATTTTCAATATGTAATTGGAGGTCATCTGCAAATGCAAGGAACCATGTGCCTGTGAAAAGCAGTTTCAAAGACCTTAATTTTTTGGGAAAATTGAATCATATACATTACAAGTTTTTGCATGCCTGTTATCAGAATCACAATGTGGCAAAAGACAGTTACTATAACTCCATATGACTACTGGGGTGATTTAAACAAACAGAATGAGTGTGGTCTGCCAGGTCGCGGCACACCCAGTGAATGCTGGGACGGGCCTCTCCCGGGCTTCCCGGCACCTGTTACGCCTCCCGAGATCTAACGAGACATCCCAATCCGGATCCCACCCACAATGGGTGGGGTCCAGTCTCGCAGAGTGAAGCCGGCTTAGAAGCGAATTTACCTCTGCCTTCACTGAATCGAACGGCCACCCAGCATCTCCCAGCGTCACTGGGGAGACCCCAGCCGGGCGGCCTTCAGTACTGGTCCCCACAAACGTCGACCAGGCGGAACGGGACCTTGGGGTGTCTCCCAGCTGATCAGAGGCCCCCAGGTGGTCGGGCCTCGAGACATGGTGCCACCCAGGCACCTTGGCACTGCCAGCCTGGCACCTTGGCAGTGCCACCTGGCAGTGGGGTGTGGGAGGCCCGAGGACCCCCCGACAGGTGAGTTGGGACATTGGGGGTGGTCCAGGCATTGCATTGGGAGGCCGTGGGATTGGGGTGCCATTTAAAAATGGCATCTCGACCCCTTCCTGCACTGAGGAGCTCTGCTCGTCGAAGTTCCTCAGAGCAGGAAATGCGGCTAAGGGCGGTGCATTCCCCACCGGGGAAGGAAAACATGACCGAGAGCACCGGGAAGGACCGCTCTAATCTTGGTCAGAATGGCACTCTGTTTTATTTTGGTTCGATTGTGCCAATGTTTGTGATGTATTTTTGGTGGGAGTGGGGGGCAAAACTCTTATTCTTTGGAATATTTTCCATTCATAGAACTTTACTTCCATATTTTCATGTTGACCCTTAAAATTCAAAAGTTGTTTGAGCAGTGGTGTAAACCTGCAGGCCGCATTAACAAAATACAACGGAACAATCAGCTTAGATGTTGTTTGTGAGGGGATGTCACTTGAAGTCTTTTATTCAGCCCACACATCAGATTTTTATGCCTATTCAGGCATTTCACATCTTCAGCTAGTAAAAAAAAAGCAATGGACCCATTATTGGGAATGTCACGCCTTGTTGACTAACAATAAAAACAGCGTCTCGTAAGCTATGGGCTGTCTTATGTGCTGTATCCATGAACTTCACTCGAGACAATTCACTAAGTCACTGGTGTGCAGATGTTTTATTCCAGCTCGCTGTAGCCATGGAAGCAGGGCTCAAAGGTCAGGGGCTGTTCTTTTAGGAATGGTGAACCTCTGGCAGGGAGTGTGCAGTGTAACTTGTTCTACCAGTGGCTGAAATACTTTGGAGGATGTGTCCACGTAAACCGCAGGTGAAAAAGGAAGCCAGCGTGTGGAGTGCTGTATCTGTAATCTGTCCACCGTGTCACTTTTGTGACAGTCTAGCAATCACCAGCTCGCCAATAAACAGGAATATGTGCCTTTGTGTTCATGCAAACTGGACACGCCCTCGTCTTGCTGGAATACATCAGAAAAGTTGATTTACAATCCTCAGCAAAGTTGGATACAAACCGCCATCGGTCCATTAATGTAGGATTTGAAGCTTGTTGACACTCACAGCATTTCAAATTCTTAAATTATCATTAGCCTTGATTAGATGGCATTTTAAAATGTACTCACTCTACTGGTTCTCCCTATTAACAGTAAATGGAAACACAAATAGACTACCTGACCTGTATTTTTAGAAAATGAGCTGTAATTGGAACCTCGCTCAGTGAAGTCAGCCATTATCTTCTTGCATTAAACAGCAGGACCAGTGAGGTACACATTTCACAAATCTGTTGTACAGTAAAATAAAAGAACAGGCACAACAACAAGAGCACTATTGATTTTGAAAGAAACCTGCTTCTCCACTTTTGTTCCCCCGTAGAAAGTATTGATACAGTGTATAATTTTCTTATCATTAAAAACTGCATCTCTTTTCAGTCAACTCTTATCATTAAAAATGTAATATCAGGGAGTCACCTTATTGAGAGTTTAGCTCTTCCAGTGATAATTATGAAACTTCCACCGAGACAGTAAATTCATGGTTTTAATGAGAACATCCACTGTGCATGGATCCACATTATAGCAATGCTATCAATTACAGAATACATTCAGATATAATTTACCTTGTTCCCACGTGGATCATTGCACTTGGCTTTATGAAGGCCTGTGGAAAGATTCATACGCTACGACTACTGTTCATGCTGTGGAGTAAAACTTTGGCAAGCAGTCCAGTACCTCGTCTTCTTTCATCCGCTCCCCCACCCCAAATCAAAGAAGTCCCCCATTGAAACCTGCCGTTCCTCATCTTTACAGAACAGAAAGAAAGTGGAAATTTAGCACCCACGGTCAAATCTCAAACTAAATACTCTAACATTTTGTGATCTGACTTTTGCGAATGAAATGATATTCAATGTTGCCTTGGTTATTCATTGGTAATAGTTTCCCTTTATATTTTCAAAATAGTTTTATGGTAGCTTTAATTGTCTCAATTTTTTTATTAAATAGCTTGTTAATATTTTTCAACGGCACCAAAAAAATCATGGCACAAACTCAGCGGAGCTGATCTTGCCTTGTACCATCCGTGAACACAAAAGGAATAGACTATCTGGTTAAAATAAACTTTGGGGGAAGGCCCCGGGACCGGATGGGTTCCCGGTGGAATTTTATAGGAAATATATAGACCTACTGGCCCCGCTTTTGACGAGAACCTTTAATGAGGCCAGGGAAAGGGGGAAGTTGCCCCCGACTATGTCGGAGGCGACAATATTGTTACTTTTGAAGAAGGATAATGACCCGCTGCAGTGTGGGTCCTACAGGCCCATTTCCCTTTTGAATGTAGATGCTAAGCTCCTGGCCAAGGTAATGGCAATGAGGATAGAGGATTGTGTCCCGGGGGTGGTCCATGAGGATCAAACTGGGTTCGTTAAGGGGAGGCAGCTGAACACGAACATACGGAGACTGCTAGGGGTGATGGTGATGCCCCCACCAGAGGGGGAGACGGAGATAGTGGTGGCGATGGATGCCGAGAAAGCATTTGACAGGGTCGAGTGGGACTACCTGTGGGAAGTGTTGAGGATATTTGGTTTCGGTGAAGGGTTCATTGGATGGGTACAGCTGCTATATAGGGCCCCGGTGGCAAGTGTGATCACGAACAGGCAGAGGTCTGACTACTACCGTCTTTATAGAGGGACGAGGCAGGGGTGTCCCCTGTCTCCGTTACTGTTTGCATTGGTAATTGAGCCCCTGGCCATAGCACTGAGGGGCTCCAGGAAGTGGAGGGGAGTACTCAGGGGAGGAGAAGAACACCGGGTATCATTGTATGCAGATGATTTACTGCTGTATGTTGCGGACCCGGTGGAGGGGATGCCTGAATGCAGACGCTCGGGGAGTTTGGGGAATTCTCGGGGTACAAATTGAACATGGGGAAGAGTGAATTGTTTGTGGTACATCCAGGGGAGCAGAGCAGGGGAATAGAGGATTTACCGCTGAGGAGGGTAACAAGGGATTTCCGGTACTTGGGGATCCAGATAGCCAGGAGTTGGGGAACCTTACATAGGCTTAATTTAACACGATTGGTGGAACAGATGGAGGAGGATTTTAAGAGATGGGACATGGTGCCCCTGTCACTGGTGGGGAGGGTGCAGGCGGTCAAAATGGCAGTCCTCCCGAGATTCCTTTTTGTGTTTCAGTGCCTCCCGGTGATGGTCACGAAGGCTTTTTTCAAGAAGATCGAGAAAAGCGTTATGAGTTTTGTGTGGGCTGGGAAGACCCCGAGAGTGAGGAGGGGGTTCTTGCAGCGTAGCAGCGAGAGGGGGGGACTGGCACTACCGAGCTTAAGTGAATACTATTGGGCTGCCAATATTTCAATGTGTGTAAGTGGATGGGAGAAGGGGAGGGAGCGGCGTGGAAGAGATTGGAGATGGCGTCCTGCAAAGGAACCAGCCTACAAGCACTGGTGACGGCGCCGTTGCCGTTCTCCCCGAAGAAATACACCACAAGTCCAGTGGTGGTGGCAACACTGAAAATTTGGGTGCAGTGGAGACGGCATAGGGGAAGGACGGGAGCATCGGTGCGGTCCCCGATAAGAAATAATCATAGGTTTGTCCCGGGGAGAATAGATGGGGGATTTGGAGCATGGCAGAGAGCTGGGATTGTGCAACTGAGGGATCTGTTCTTGGACGGGACGTTTGCGAGTCTGGGAGCGCTGACGGAAAAATATGGGTTGCCCCAAGGGAATGAATTTCGATACATGCAACTGAGGGCTTTTGCGAGGCAACAGGTGAGGGAATTCCCGCAGCTCCCGACGCAGGAGATTCAGGATAGAGTGATCTCAGGGACATGGGTGGGGGATGGTAGGGTGTCAGATATATACAGGGAAATGAGAGACGAGGGGGAGAACATGGTGGATGAGCTGAAGGGAAAATGGGAGGAAGAGCTGGGGGAAGAGATTGAAGAGGGGTTGTGGGCAGATGCCCTACGTAGGGTAAACTCTTCGTCCTCTTGCGCTAGGCTTAGCCTGATACAATTTAAGGTTTGCACAGGGCACATATGACCGGAGCAAGGCTCAGTAAATTTTTCGGGGTAGAGGATAGGTGTGGGAGATGCTCGAGAAGCCCAGCAAACCACACCCACATGTTTTGGTCATGCCTGGCACTGCAGGGGTTCTGGGTGGGGGTGGCGAAGGTGCTTTCAAAGGTGGTGGGGGTCCGGGTCGAGCCAGGCTGGGGGCTGGCTATATTCGGGGTTGCAGAAGAGCCGGGAGTGCAGGAGGCGAGAGAGGCTGATGTTTTGGCCTTTGCGTCTGTGGTGGTATGTATTAGGGGTCATGTGGGACTACCTCCGAACGGCCCCCGGCCGGATCACAGAAGGCCAGAAAATGCAGGTCCTGCATTCGAGGGTAAGACCGGAAATTTACCCTCTCATAGAAGACGCAGAGGATTTCCCGACGGCGCTCGCATTACTGAAGGGCATCTACGTTCGGCCCATGAACCAGGTCTACGCGCGCCACCAACTCGCAACGAGACGGCAAAGTCCCGGAAAATCGCTAGAAGAATTCTACGCCTCGCTGCTAATTTTGGGACGGGGCTGCAGCTGCCCGCCGGTGAACGCGATCGAACACACGGACATGCTAATTCGCGATGCTTTTGTGGCGGGTATGAACTCTCCCCAAATCCGCCAAAGACTTTTAGAAAGAGAGTCGCTAGGACTCTTAGAGGCACGGGCCCTTGCAGCTTCCCTAGATGTGGCCTCGCAAAACGCCCGCGCCTACGGCCCCGACCGCGCAGCAGCCCCTTGGGCTCCGTGGACCCCCGTCTCGACAAACCCCCACCCCCTCGCAGGCTTGCGCGGTTAAAGCGCCAGACCATCCCGGGGGGGCCCGCTGCTATTTCTGCGGGCAAGCGAAACACCCCCGGCAGCGCTGCCCGGCCTGCGCAGCTATTTGTAAAAGCTGCGGCAAGAAGGGCCATTACGCGGCAGTGTGCCGGTCCCGGGGGGTCGCCACAATCCCCGGAGAAGAACGAGCCCAGCATAGCCCAAACGCTCCCCAACCCCCCCAGCGCCCCATGTGTGACCCACGGGTGCCGCCATTTTGGGTCCCAGGCACCACGAGGGGAGGATGGGCGCCGCCATCTTGTGACCCCCCAGCCACGTGCGATTCATGGGGGTGGCCATTTTGTCCACCCCCGACCACGTGCGATCCATGGGGGCGGCCATTTTGTCCACCCCCGGCCGCGTGCGATTCATGGACGCCACCATCTTGGTTGACAACAAAAGACCCCAGCATCGACGGCTCCACGGGTTCCGAAGAAGACGCCGCGACACTACTACCATGACTGGCTTCGGTGACTCTGGATCAATCACGGCCCCGGACGCTCCAGACGATGACAACAACGGTGCTGATCAACGGACACGAGACATCATGCTTAATCGACTCCGGGAGCACTGACAGTTTTATTCACCCAGACACGGTAAGACGCTGTTTTCTGACCATCCATCCAAGTACGCAAAAGATTTCCCTAGCTGCAGGATCCCACCCCGTAGAGATCAAAGGGTTCTGCATCGCGAACCTAACGGTGCAAGGGAGGGAGTTTAAGAACTACAGGCTCTACGTCCTTCCCCAACTCTGCGCGCCCACATTACTGGGATTAGATTTCCAGTGTAACCTGCAGAGCCTAACATTTCAATTCGGCGGCCCAATACCCCCACTCACTATCTGCGGCCTCGCAACTCTCAAGGTTGAACCGCCGTCCTTGTTTGCAAACCTCACCCCGGATTGCAAACCCGTCGCCACTAGGAGCAGACGGTACAGCGCCCAGGACCGGATATTTATTCGGTCTGAAGTCCAGCGGTTGCTGAAGGAAGGCATAATCCAGGCCAGCAATAGTCCCTGGAGAGCCCAGGTGGTAGTAGTAAAGACCGGGGAGAAGCAAAGGATGGTCATAGACTATAGCCAGACCATCAACAGGTACACACAGCTAGATGCGTACCCTCTCCCCCGCATATCCGACATATCTCCACCGTGGACCTCAAGTCCGCCTACCACCAGCTCCCCATCCGCCCAGGTGACTGCAAGTACACAGCCTTCGCGGCAGACGGGCGTCTATACCACTTCCTAAGGGTCCCATTTGGTGTCACGAACGGGGTCTCGGTCTTCCAATGGGAGATGGACCGAATGGTTGACCAGCACGGGTTGCAGGCCACGTTCCCGTATCTCGACAGCGTAACCATCTGGGGCCACGATCAGCAGGACCACGATGCCAACCTCCAAAAATTCCTCCAGACCGTTAACGCCCTGAACCTCACATACAACGAGGAAAAGTGCGTTTTTAGCACAAACCGGTTGGCCATCCTGGGATACGTAGTGCGCAATGGGATAATAGGCCCCGACCCCGAACGCATGCGCCCCCTGATGGAATTCCCCCTCCCCCACTGCTCCAAAGCCCTGAAACGTTGCCTGGGTTTCTTTTCATATTACGCCCAGTGGGTCCCCCAGTATGCAGACAAGGCCCGCCCGCTAATACAGACCACTACCTTCCCCCTGTCGACAGAGGCTCGCCAGGCCTTCAGCCGCATCAAAGCGGATATCGCAAAGGCCACGATGCGCGCCATCGACGAGTCCCTCCCCTTCCAGGTCGAGAGCGACGCATCCGACGTAGCTCTGGCGGCCACCCTTAACCAAGCGGGCAGACCCGTGGCTTTTTTCTCCCGGACCCTCCACGCCTCAGAAATCCGCCACTCCTCAGTGGAAAAGGAAGCCCAAGCCATAGTGGAAGCTGTGCGACATTGGAGGCATTACCTGGCCGGCAGGAGATTCACTCTCCTCACCGACCAACGGTCGGTAGCCTTCATGTTCGATAATGCACAGCGGGGCAAAATTAAAAATGACAAGATCTTAAGGTGGAGGATCGAGCTCTCCACCTTCAACTATGAGATCTTGTACCGTCCGGGAAAGCTGAACGAGCCGTCCGATGCCCTATCCCGCGGCACATGTGCCAACGCACAAATAGACCGTCTCCAAGCCCTCCACGAGGACCTCTGCCACCCGGGGGTCACTCGATTCTACCATTTCATAAAGTCCCGCAACCTCCCCTACTCTGTGGAGGAGGTCCGTACAGTCAACAGGAACTGCCACATCTGTGCAGAGTGCAAACCGCACTTTTTCAGGCCGGATAGAGCGCACCTGATCAAGGCTTCCCGCCCCTTTGAACGCCTCAGTTTGGATTTCAAAGGGCCCCTCCCCTCCACTGGCCGCAACGCATACTTCCTGAACGTGGTGGACGAGTACTCACGTTTCCCCTTCGCCATCCCCTGCCCCGACATGACAGCGGCCACAGTCATTAAAGCCCTTGGCACCATATTCACACTGTTAGGTTGCCCCGCGTATATCCATAGCGACAGGGGGTCCTCCTTCATGAGTGACGAGTTGCGCCAGTTCCTGCTCAGTAAGGGCATAGCCTCGAGCAGGACGACCAGCTACAACCCCAGGGGGAACGGGCAAGTAGAGAGGGAGAACGGCACGGTCTGGAAGACCGTCCTGCTGGCCCTACGGTCCAGGGATCTCCCAGTTTCCCGGTGGCAGGAGGTACTCCCGGATGCTCTCCACTCCATCCGGTCGCTGCTGTGTACCACGACTAACCAAACGCCTCATGAGCACCTCCTTGTCTTCCCCAGGAAGTCCTCCTCCGGAACGTCGCTGCCGACCTGGCTGGCGGCCCCAGGACCCATCTTGCTCCGGAAACATGTGCGGGCGCACAAATCGGACACGTTGGTCGAGAGGGTTAACCTTCTCCAAGCGAACCCGCAGTACGCCTACGTGGCGTACCCCGACGGCCGACAGGACACGGTCTCCCTGCGGGACCTGCGCCCGCCGGCAACACACACACCTCCCGACACCGATCATCCCCTCCCTACCACCGGCGCACCCCGCGACCGCCCCCTTCCCGGGAGGATCGGTCCTCCTCCCGTGCCCGCCCAGGAGTGAAACAGGAACAAACACCGAAACGCTCCCGGAGACGACAACGCCTGAACAAGCACCTGCACCACCACCGGGGCTGAGGCGATCGACAAGACCAGACCGCCCGCTCGACTCGTGGCATCCGCGTGACACCAAGAATGTTGTTGTATTGTAACAAAAAAAAATTTTTTTCTCTTGCTAATATTGTAAATAGTTTCGCAAACTTTGTACATAGCCCAGTGTAGGGCTAAAACTGTAGTAACGTGTCCGAAATTATCCTTCCAGGGCCAGCCTTGTAAACCCCTACCACCATGCGAACCACCACCCCGCCGGGTTCCTTTTTAACAAGGGGTGAATGTAGTGGTATGTATTAGGGGTCATGTGGGACTGTGAAGCCGTGATGCTATTGGCTGACAGATCCCGGGTCCTGGTTGGCTGCTGACTCCTGGCTCCGCCCTGAAGGCGGGGTATAAGAAGCCGAGCTTCTCCCCGCCGCTTCATTCTGTTGCTGAACTGTTGGGGACACGTCTCGCTTAATAAAGCCTGAATCGACTTCATCACTTCTCGTCTCTCTCGTAAGTCATTGTGCGCTACAGCGTCCCTAGTAGCCCGGCGAAGGATACTGCTTTTGTGGAAGGAAGCCAAGCCTCCGGGCGTGGAGACCTGGATAAACGACATGGCAGGGTTTATAAAATTGGAACGGATAAAGTTTGCACTAAGGGGTTCGGCTCAGGGGTTCACCAGGCGGTGGCAACCGTTCATTAACTACCTTGCAGAACGATAAAGGAAATGGGAAGGTAACAGCAGCAACCCAGGGGGGAGGGGGGGCAGGGGGGGGAGGGCTCAGGTGGGTCCTCAGGGGTGTTTTTGTAAAGATATTGGTACTTGGTTATGTATATTGAATTACTGATTTTATTATTTGGGAGAGCTATTATTTTTGTTATGGCAGTTGCCATTTAGTTTATATATTATTTATTTATTTGTTAAAATACGGTCACAGTTATTTATATTGTTTTGCTGTTGTAAATAGGGGAAAAACCTTTGTACTGTTTTGTATGGCCGAAAAAATTGAATAAAATATATATTTAAAAAAAAAAACTTTGGAACATAAGTTAAGTAACCACATTAGACACACAGAATAATGTATACTGTACATTATTTTTTGTAATTACAATTATAACATTAATTAGTGTTTCAGGATATTTCTCAACGCTGGCAACTTTTTCGGGATTATCTTTGGTTCTTGAGGGGCTTGGGATTGAGAGTTGAGTTGGGATTGCAAGTTGAGACCAGTTGTCTTCTCAAATTGACTGTGGAAAGCCCTGAAACATAGCATATCTACATTTTGAGAAAGCATTTGGCAATATCCTTCATGAAAGTCTACTATTCAAACTTAAAGCCCCGGAGATTCGGGGTGGATTCTGGAAATAAAAATGAAGCTGCTTGAGGGCTGGAGTAGACATTGGAGTACACATTGTTCACTAACACCTCTTCAGGGGCAATTGCAGAGGACCTAGTGCCCATTAAAGGCTCACTGTCAGAAACTAGACAAATTTGTTGCTACCAAATCTGGAGGGGCAGTGGAATTGGAGGAAGGAGCTCAAAATTACAGAGTGAATTAGACAAAATGAATATGTGGTGGATGGATTTGAAGGTTAACAAAGGTGCAAAGTGTAGAATAAAGAGTTAACAAAATGGATATGCTAATCTATGAGGGCTATGTGGATGTTGCACTGATATCAGGCAGCCATGTGCCGCTAGTCTAGGTAGCCCCAAGGGGCGATGTGCCTTCCATGTAACCCACTCTGTACATACTGTAAACAGCGTCAATAAGCTAGTTTTTAAGTAAGTACCCTGAATCTCCCATAGCTCTTTTGTTTAGTGCCAGACTTAGCACATTCTACACACGAAACTTTTGAATTTATGGTGGCAATATAAGCAAGGCACATGGTTGAACTACAAAGTTAAAACAATTGAATACAAGTCTGAGGAAACTAATAGGTGCTGTTGTCTGCAGTTCTGGGTGGCAAGGGACGTTCAGCAAGATACTCAGATGAACCACAAGACTGATGCTTAATGTTGGATCTAAGTTACAAAAGAGACTCAAGAGACTGGCTTTTCAGTCTGGAAAGAAGATGTCAGATGGTTTTGTAGTTCATACAAGTTAGAGAATGGTACGGAAAAAGTCAATCTGGAATATTACCTTTAATTTAGATTTATTGTCACGCGTACCGAGGCACAGTGGGAAGTATTGTTTTGCATACAGTCCAGGCAGAACACTCCATACATGAAAACATAGAACATGTGATAAATACATGAGGTTACATAATGAAAGTACATGACTATAGACAGTGGGTGAAGTATACGGTATATAGCGCTAAAATTGCAGAGAAGATGCATAGAAAGGTCAGTTCAGTCCATAAGATCAGTTCAGACCCTAAGAGGGTCATTCAGGAGTCTGGTAACAATGGGGAAGAAACTGTTTTTGAATCTATTGGTGCATGTTCTCAAACCTTTGTATCTTCTGCCTGATGGAAGAGGTTGGAAGAGAGAATAACCCGGGTGGGAGGGGTCTTTGATTATGCTGTTGGCTTTACCAAGGCAGCGGGAGGTGTAGACAGAGTCAATGCATGGGAGAAGGGCTCGCGTGGTGGACTGGGCTGTGTTCACAACTCTGTAGTTTCTTACAGTCTTGGGCCGAGCAGTTGCCATACCAGACAGTGATGCAGCCAGGTAAGATGCTTCCTATGGTACATCTATAGAAATGACATTGTGGGGCAACGACCAGGGGACATAGATCCAAGAAAATAAAAATAACATTAGGACTGTATCAGGAGATTCTACTACATGGAGATTGTGATCGACACTTGGAATGAAAGTGGAGGCAAAGAAATCTGGACACAACTCGATGAAGGAATGGAAGATCTGCATAATACTTACGGATGGATGAACTAACTTGAGCTAAATAGCCTTCCTCATCTTTAACTTTCTTGTGAATGATCTATTATTGGAGCTTTCAAACTATAGCCCGTGGGCCAGAGTGAGTTTGCACGTCCTAGCAATGCGGCCTCGAAACATTGGTATTTGGGTATTTGCATCTATTTTCCTTATTTTCTAGACTAACCTCTGAGTTTGGCAACCTGGTTTGCAGAAGGCTGCTCTGAGCACTGCTGTTTTACTAGTGACCAAATTCTAAATGAGAACACTGTCATAATATACAGTCATAATATACACCAGTATATTATGGTGCAGACACACACACACACACTGATGGACATGCAGTGGGACCAATCAGCATACACAACACCGCAGCCAATCACCAGTGAGAGCACACGCACTATAAAGACAGGGGACAGGAGAGTTCCCGCTCATTTTAGTAGCAGCCAGCTCGGAGCACAGAGCTCACAGCCTGCAACACAGACATTCACCATGTGCTGAGTGCATTGCATTTACCCACAGTACAAGTATGTTAATATAGTTAACCTTATAATAAAATAGAGCTGCACCACTTCCAGTGTTGTTGACCTGTTTGTGATCCAGAACACCCAACACATCAAACACCATGGTCATGGTGCTAGCTGGTGACATATGCAAACGCATAACAATGTTGATAAACACCTTCTTTGTGGCCCATTTGGACAAACTCAACGTCAGTCATCAAAATTTGTGTTGCTATTTTGTTTTTATCAGAAAAGTTTGTGTGAAATCTCTGTACTGCAAGCTCTGTTTTCAAAATTACAGGATGTATTCTTGGAAAATTATGTGCAGTCAGAGGAGGACTTGATGAAATACACTTGGTTGATTGTGAAGGTGACCTTTTTTTTGTTGCACTGCAGAACGTAACAATGTATCCATCCTGGAGATAAGAAATGAATCTTCTGATGACAGAGATGTGTTAACAGAGCCTGCATTTAGACCAAAAGTTCCTGTAATTGTGCATGTTCTCAAAGACAGGAACTGAATGACTTTGCAAAAAACGCATTCACTGCAATGTTCCAACAGTAATATAATTCACAGCAATGTCCTTCCCAAGTATGGGAAAAAAAGCCTTTTAAGAGTTTGTGAATGACACATGAATTTATTGCATTTAATAGCACTCGTATCATATAGTGTGCATTGTCTGAGCTGGTGTGCATGGTTAATGATTTAAGTATATTCCTATACACTTAACACAAGACACAGAATTGAAATGTGTTCACGCTCTCATATTTACCCTGTTTAAAAGATAAAAGATATCAGTCAGTTTTAACCCCCAATACGTTATAAAGATGGTATTGGAGGTGAGTAGGGAAGGGCCATGGTTTTGTTTTTGAGCTCCTTGAGTCGCTCCTTTAAGGACTGCTGGTTTGGCCGTTCAATGAATTGTCCAGTGGAATTATGTGGGGCTCCGACCAAATGGTGTAGAACACCATCAAAAACAGATCAATTAAACCATTGACCACTACATCTCTTCCACACCCATTTTATCTAAAGACATTATTTTAAATTCTGTAATTCTAGACAACAAACAAATATACATCAAGTAATTTCTTAGCATTTAACTTCTCTGTTTACTTTAAGTACAGAAATAGCTTTTGAGATATGAACCTCTCTTGGGCTGTGATTAGATCTACAAATTTGAGATTGTGGTTCTGTGCGATCAACTTGATGAGGCAGATGATCAACATCGCTCATAATCACCGTCCTCCGAATATCTTGATCGGCTCACTATC
The DNA here is from genome assembly GCF_047496885.1 of Scyliorhinus torazame. Lineage (NCBI taxonomy): Eukaryota > Metazoa > Chordata > Chondrichthyes > Carcharhiniformes > Scyliorhinidae > Scyliorhinus > Scyliorhinus torazame. The sequence goes on along the minus strand of NC_092724.1, from coordinate 134,931,914 downwards.
GAGCATCTCGCGTTCCACTTGGTGATGTCATCCAAAAGATAAGCATTGATAGTGAGCAACTGTTTGATCAGCTTTGGCTCTGATAGAGATGATGCAAGTTTGTGGTTGCGATTTGGCCGTTTGATTCAAACCCAATCTCCAACTTCAAATCACAGTTACCTTGCGCCTGCTTGTTTCTCAAAGTATGTTCTGTTTTACCTTTACCTTGTCACTTTGTGATTTCATCTGCTTTCACTCTGACATTCCCATTGACTGGTGGTGAACCTATGGTCAGTGGCATGCAAAAGTTATGACCCTATCATAAGTTTGGCTGGTGTCTTATTTGTCAGAGAGTGGGGGGTAAATCGATATGTGTGAAGTAGGATTTCAATAGACTGTTGAGTATTTTCCCCCTCCGACAGACTAGCTCTCTGTTAAATCATTCACCATTCGATCGCAGGTTGTAACCCAATGTCAGATGGCAATCTGTTCCTCAGGAGGAATATATGAACTGATTGGAAACAAACTGCAGTCCATTCTCTGTCGTGATGGTCTTCAGCAAATCCCATTTAGTAAACAACTGGTCTAGAATGTCAATGACTCAAGCGGTGGTCATGGAATTTGTCATAGCGATTTCTGGCCATTTTCTATGTAGATCGTGAACAACAAGCAAAAAACTTTGATTCCTAGGAACTGCTTGCATAGTCCCAAAAATATCTATTTGGAGTTGTTACCATGGTTATTTTTGGCCTTGGGGTTGGTTGTAGAGATTGCAGGACGCAATGCAAATTGCTGCAACATTTTTGGAATAAATGTTCGGGTTTTGTGTGCAGTGCAGTTGACAGCAAGCAATGTGAGTTCATTGCATCCTCTGTAGTATGGTACCAGCTCTTCCTCTATTTCATGAGGCTGCTCCGTTTTTAGGTATTGGCTTACTTTCTGCAGTGCATTGGTTGTTGCCAATTCTGCTTTTAACTCCTCTCCTGTAACAAGGCACAAAATCGCCACGATCAACATCGCGAGTTGCTTTGCTCACACTGATGCAGCCTGCGATAGTAGTATGGCTAAGCATATCAGCTGCTCGGTTGCGTGAACCTGCAAGATGTTCAACCTCCGTTGTACTGATGAAAACAATCTGACCATATAAATGCAAAGAGGTGGACGACCTGATCCTGATGTTGCTAACAATGTATTCCGTATTTAGAAGCTTTCTATCATAGAGCCAAATGTGCCAATATTCACAAATGTAGATGTCGGTCAGTGCTTCTGCTCTATCGTTTAGTTTCTGACAATGGGCATGATGCAAAGCGATTGGTTATTCATTACTTTCATCTCTGCACAATAGCTTCCAAAGAGATTTTCACAATCTCTGAATACATAGCCCATGGTCTCAGCTAGCATCCAGATCAGTTTTCTGGAACTTTCACCTTTCAGTATGATGTCAGTTACCTTGGCGTTCTCACTCCACCCACAGACTTAAGCAATTAAGTTCTGTACAGTGAACATTGATCAGTGAACAGACTAACATAATCAAACACAGATCAGTAAAACCATTGAACACCATAATGAAAGCACCCATTACATTTTTATGGGGTTAATTGAGGGGTGAATCTGGAAAAGGATACTCAAGCATCAAAGCTATCTTGCTTTGAATTGTGCTGATAGATATTTATGAACCACCAGGGCAAGCAGATCAGTCCTCAGTTTAACATCCCATCTGAAACAAAATTGTTACAACCAACAGGTATTCTTAAAAGTTCACTTCATAGTCACTGATTTCATTTGTAAAGGTAGAACTTTATTGTATTCATTCATGACATGTGGGCTTCACTGGCCAGCTTTTATTGTCCATACCTAATTGCCCTTGAACTGAGTGGCTTGCCAGGCCATTTCCGAGTCAACCACATTGCTGTGGATCTGGAGTCACATGTGGCCCACACCAGGTAAGGATGGAAGATCTCCTTCACTAAAGGGCTGAAACCCAGATGAATTTTTACATTAGACTTTTAATTCCAGATTTTTTTTCAATTGAATTCAAATCTCACCATCTGCCGTGGTGGAATTTGAACATGGGTCCCCCAAAGCATTCCCCTGGGTCTCTGAATTACGAGTCCAATGACAATGCCACTATGCCATCCCTCCCCCTAATTCCCCAATTGTGTCCATTGCTAGGTGCCACATTTTAGAAAGGACATCAAAGCCTTAGCCAGGGTGCAGAAGAGATTTACTGGTTTAATACAAGAGATGAAAGACTATGGGCAGCACCACGGTAACACAGTGATTAGCACTGTGGCTTCACAGCGCCAGGGTCCTAGGTTCGATTCCCCGCTGGGTCACTGCCTGTGCGGAGTCAGCACGTTCTCCCCGTGTCTGTGTGGGTTTCCTCCGGGTGCTCCTGTTTCCTCCCACAGTCCAAAGACGTGCAGGTTAGGTGGATTGGCCATGATAAATTGCCCTTAGTGACCAAAAAGGTTATGAGGGGTTATTGGGTTACGGGGATAGGGGGGAAGTGAGGGTTTAAGTGGGATGGTGCAGACCCGATGGGCCGAATGGCCTCCTTCTGCACTGTATGTTCAGTTACGTGAAGACTAGAGAAACTGTGATTGGTCTCCTTAGAGTGGACAAGGTTAAGAGGGGATTTGATAGAGGTTCAAAATCTTGAAGAACTAAAGGAGGAACTTATTTCAGTGGCTGAAGGATCAGTAACCAAAGGACACAAAGTTAATGTAATTTGCAAATGCACCAGCGGCGACATGAGGATATTTTTTTAACACTTACGTTGTTTTGATCCAGAATACACTGCGTGAAAGGGTGCGAGGAGCAGATTCGATAGTGACATTCAAAAATAAATTGCTTAAGTACTTGAAAACGAAAGGTTTTCTGGACTATGGAGAAAGAACAGAGGAGTGAACATAACTGGATAATTTTGATAAAATATAGACCTGTACAAACTTCACTACTGAGCGGTTTCATAATTTGATCGATCTTAATACAAGCTGTGCCTGTTATGATGTTTGGCAACTGTTATGAGCTTTAGCCTTGTCTTGTCTTTCAAAGGTTTGACTTCAGGGGCGGGATTCTCCGACCTCCCCCGCCGGGTCGGAGAATCGCCAGGGGCTGGCGTGAATCCCGCCCCTGCCGGTTGCCGAATTCTCCGGCACCGGATATTCGGCGGGGGTGGGAATCGTGCCGTGCCGGTTGGCGGGCCCCCCCCCCCAGCGATTCTCCGGCCCGCGATGGGCCGAAGTCCCGCTGCTGGAATGCCTGTCCTGCCGGCGAGAATCAAACCACCTCTCTTCCCGGCGGGACAAGGCGGCGCGGGCGGGCTCCGGGGTCCTGGGGGGGGCGCGGGGCGATCTGGCCCTGGGGGGTGCCCCCACGGTGGCCTGGCCCGCGATCGGGGCCCACCGATCCGCAGGCGGGCCTGTGCCGTGGGGGCACTCTTTTCCTTCCGCCTTCACCATAGTCTCCACTATGGCGGAGGCGGAAGAAACCCCCTCCACTGTGCATGCGCGGGATGCCGTGAGCGGCCGCTGACGCTCCCGCGCATGCGCCACACGGCAAAGTCATTTCCGCGCCAGCTGGCGGGGCACCAAAGGCCTTTCCTGCCAGCTGGCGGGCCGGAAATCAGTCCGGCGCGGGCCTAGCCCCTCAAGGTGAGGGCTCGGCCCCTCAAGATGCAGAGAATTCCGCACCTTTGGGGCGGCGCGATGCCGGACTGATTCGTGCCGTTTTGGGCGCCGGTCGGCGGACATCGCGCCAATATCGGAGAATCCCGCCCCAGATTTTTTTTGTAAGCTACGATTATTACATTTACTGGTATATTTTTTCTATAGTTACCAAGTTCAGTCAGTGTAAAAGATAAGGCTGAAACACTTGCAGCTATCTTCAGCCAGGTGTGTCAAGTGGGTGATCCATTTTGGCCTTCCCTTGAGGTCCCTGGCATCACAGATGCCAGCCTTCAAATAATTTGATTCACTCCACATGATATCAAGAAACAGCTAAAGGCTCTGGGTACTGCAATGACCACGAGCCCTGAGAACATTCTGGCAATAGTATTGAAGACTGACGTTCCAGAATTAGCTCTGCTCTGAGCTCAGCTGTTCCACCTACAACATTGGAATTTACTTGGCAATGTGGAAAATTGCTCAGGTACACCCTGCCCACAAAGCAGGAAAAGTCCAACCTGGCCAATTACCACCCCATCAGTCTACACTCTTATCATCAGCAAAGTGATGGAGGGGGATCATCCACAGTGCTATGAAGCGACAACTCGCTTAGCAATAACCTGATCACTGACACTCCGTTTGGGTTCTGCCTGGGCCATTCTGCACCTGACCTCATTACAGTCCCAGTACAAGCATGAACAAAAGAGCTGAACTCCAGAGGTGCAGTGACCATGACTGCCCTTGAAATCAAGGCAGCATTTGATTGTGGCGTAATGGAGCCCTAGAAAAATTGGAGTCAATGGGAATCAGGGGTAACCTCGCCACTCGGTCGTAGCACAAAGGAAGGTGGTTATGGTTATTGGAGGCCAATTATCTCAGCCCCAGAAGATCACGGCAGGAGTTACTCAGGGTACAGTCCTAAGCTCAGCCAGCTTCAGCTACTTCATCAATAACCTTTCCTCCATCAGAAGGTCAGAAGTGGGCATGTTCGCTGATGATTGCATAAGTTCAGCACCATTCGTAAGTCCTCAGATACTGAAGCTATCCGTGTCCATCGGCAGCTAGGCCTGGACAATCAATATTCAGGCCTGGACTGTTAAATGGCAAGTAATAATTACGAACAGAAGTGCCAGGTAATGATCATCTCCAACAAGAATGAATCTAACCATCTCTCCTCGACATTCAACAGCATTACCATCATTGCAGTCCCCACTATCAACATCCTGGGGATAACCATTACGTAGAAACTGAACTGGACCAGACATATAAGTATTGTGTCTCCATGAGCAGGTCAATAGGCTGGGAATTCAGCAGCGAGTAACTCACCACCTGACTCCTCAAAGACTGATCTTTATCTACAAGGCACAAGTCAGGAGTGTAATGGAATAGTCTCCACTTACCTGGATGAGTGCAGCTCATCGCTCAAGAAGCTCAACACCATCCAGGTCAAAGCAGCCTGCTTGAATGGACCCCCACCTTCAACATTCACTCCCTCCGCCAGAAATTCATAGTGGCAGCAGTGTGTACCATCTACAAGATGTACGTGCAGCAACCCACCAAGGCTCCTTCAATAGCACCATCCAAACCTGCTCTACCACCTAGAAGGACAAGGGTAGCAGATGTATGGGAACCCCACCATCTGCATGTTTCCCTCCAAGTCGCATACTATTCTGACTTTGAACTATATTGGCGTTTCTTGATTATTGGGGGGCCAAAACCCCCTCCCTAACAGCACTGTGAATGTGCCTACACCACATGGACTGCAGTGGTTCAAGGAAGTGGCTCCCCATCACTTTCTCAAGGACATTTACGGATGGGCATTAAATGCTGACCTTGGCAGTGGCATCCAGATCCTGTGAAAGAATGGAATAAGACGGTACCAATGCATTTTAGGTACTGTGGCTGTACTGTGTTGATGCGCCATTTAGTTATTTGTAGTGTTCAGAAAGCTTTGTAGAAACACTGCATCATTTAGGAAGCCACCATTTTGTCTGCTGTATGGTGGACAGAACAATACATTTTAATTTATTTTAGAGAAGCGCAAAGCTGCAGAAATGGCAATTATATCCCATTGTCCATGATGTGGTTCAGAAATTTATTTTGATAAATGTAAAGCGATATAAATGAAACAACTGCATCGCGGATTGGATGCAAAGGGCACATTCACCTTGGATTTTATCTTTTAATTAAAAATGGTGTTTCATGTTTTTGCTCCTCCTGTTTCTGCTTTTCTTGAATTTTATAAAAGTCTCCCTCTCCTGTGTATTTTTCTGCTCCATAAAATAATATTGAAGTGCTTTTCCCTTCTCAATGTTGTTTCTCTCTTTAGGGTTCTCTGTATCATCTGTCATTTTTATTTACCTTCTCATCATCGTTTGTCCCAAATCATTTTTGCCTTTTTCTGTCTATTCAGTTTATATTATTTGTATTGAAAGTACATTTCTGTCAGATATATCTGCATTTCTGCCTCCTTATTTCTTCTTATGTTTTTGCCTGTATTCAGTCAGATCCTGGCTGTTCTGTTCCAGGACAGCTGCAACCATGGCAGCCACCCGGAAACGTGGAAAATTGCCAGGCACATCTTAGCCACAAAAGACAGGGAAAATCTAATCTGGCCAATTATTACCCCATCATTCTACTCTCAATCATTAGTGTTGTTAAGTGGCCTTCGTTGGCAAAAATCTGCTCAGCAATGCTCCGTTTGAGTTGCACTAGAAGCGCTCAAAAAGCCTTGATCCAGACGTTAGGTGAATGACTAATTGTGACATCAAGGCAGCATTTGATCGAGTGTTGCATTGGGTGGCATCAAGAAGCCCACGCACAATTGAAGTCAGTGAGATCTCCACTGGTTGGAGTCATACCAAAATGAGAAGATGGTGGTTGTAGGAGGCCACTTGCCTCAGCCCAGTGATATCACAGCAGGGTTCCTCAGGGTAGTGTCCTAGGCCCAACCATCTTCAGCTGCTTCATCAATGACCTTACCTCCATCGTAAGGTGAGGTGGAGATGATTGCTGATGATTGCGCAGTGTTCAATACCATTCGCGACTCCTCAAATTCTGAAGCAGTCTGTGTCCATATGCAGCAAGACTCAGACAACATTTAGACTTGGGCTGATGTGTGGTGTGAACATTAATTGCCACTTAAGTGCTGAATCCTGCACCATCCTGGAGGTCACCATTGATCAGAAACTTCCCCGCAGCAACCACATAAACACTATATGGCATCGCTTTTCGGCCTTTTGGCTAAGATTGAGCATGAGGTCAGGTATAATGACTGGATCTGGTATGTCTCCCTTGTGGGGACCATGAATTGGATTCGATTTGAATTGGTCTTTGGAAAAGGCAAGGAGTTGGATTAGGGGTTTGCCCCTGTCCACTCTGGGCTCTGGCTTTGTAACTCTGATACAGGAATAAAGAAAAACACTATGGCTGCAAGAGGAGATCAGAAGCTCGGAATTTTGTGACGAGTAACTCACCTCCTGACTCTCCAAAACCTGTTCACCCATCTACAAGGCACAAGTCAGGAGTGTAATGGAATACTTCCACTTGTCTGGATGAGTGCAGCTCCAACTACACTCATGAAGCTCAACACCATCCAGGACAAAAGAACTCAGTTGATTGGCACCCCCATCCAGAACAAACATTCACTCCCCCCCCACTCCCACGCTGGCACACAGTGGCAGCAGTGTGTACCACCTAGAAGGTGAACTGCAGCAACTTACGAAAGCTTCTTTGACAGCACCGTACAAAACTGCAACTTATCAGCTAATAAAACTGCAACTTATCAGCTAATAAGATGAGGGCAACAGACATATGGATACGCTGCAACTTGCAAGTTCCCCTCCATGCTACACACACCATCCTAACTTCGAGCTATATCGGTGTCCCTTCACTGTTGCTGCATTAAAAACCCAGAGCTCCCTCCCTAACGGACTGGATGGACTGCAGCAGTCGAAGAAGGTGGTGAGCCACCTTCTCAAGGACAGTTTGAGATGGGCAACATATGTCTGGCCTTGCCAACAGTTCTCACATCCCACGATTGAATAAAAATAAATCCATTTAGCCAGCATTGATCTGTAACCTTAGCTGAATGAAAATCTATCGCTGTCCAGTCCTGAATATTTCAAATTGACCCAGAGTCAATGGAATATTTGGGGCAAGATCTAGATTTTGTGTGAAGGTGCCCTTCCTGATTTCCCTCGCGAATGTCCTGGCTCTAATTTTAAGCTGGTGCCCTCTTTTTCTGGATTCCCCCGCCATGGAAATTGCTTCTCTATCAGTTAACCATTTCAAATTGCCCTGGGGCTTCAGGAATTGGAGACAAATCTCCAGGACCTTGCTACATGCAACCCAGGAGAAAAATCTTAGGAACGTTACTTTTTAAAAGTTTTAAAATTTTGGTTTACTCCTGTTTGATAATGAAGAATCATAAATAATCTTAACTCCTGTCAAAGTGAAGTCAGAAGCTGTGCACCAGGGATGGACATGTCAGGTGATCAATAGTGGGGGTGTGGGGGAGGGGAAGTTGAAGGCAGGAAGTTATATGATGAGACCTCCAGGAATATTTCCAATTAGAGTTAGCAACCTTCAAATCCATTCGCCATTTTAAACACCTTGATTAGATCACTTCTTAACAACTCGAGGGAATATAAAACCAATTTATGTAATCTTAACTCATAATTTAATGCATTAAGCCCCGATGCCCTCTGCTGAACGTGCACTGTACACACCCCAAGGTCAATACACCTTTCCCGAGGTGTGGGCCCAAAAAGTGAATGCAGTCCTCCTAACAGAGCTTTACCATGGCTCTGCACAACTGGAGTATGAATGCATTCCAAATCTCTTGAGATAAAGGCCAATGCTCCACGACCTTTTATGATTATTTTGAGGTTTGACAACCAGTTCCTAATCCTTCATAATATGGAACGTATGCTGATTTGTCTCCCCTGGATCCAAAGTGGCTGACCTCACGCACCCATGTTGAACTTCCATCCACCACAGTTTTGTCCACTTACTTCATCTACCTGTGTTCCTTTTCTACTTCCTGCTCCCGTCTAAACAACTTATTTTGCCTCCTCCTAGTGCCGTCTACAAGTTTGTGTATACAACTCCATTCCTTCACCCCAGTCGTTTATGTATGTGGTGAAAAGCTGAGGCCTGGAACAGGTCCTTTTGAAATCTGCTTGTCATATTCTGCCAGTCAGAGTATATTTCCTGTTCTGTCTGCTACCTTCCAACTAATTCCAACTATTGTCACAGGATTACCTCCAATTCTGAGGTTTAATTTTTATTAATAATCTCTTCTGTGGAACCTTATCAAATGTCTTCTGCAAGTCCCTCTAGAAATATATAGACACTCCTCTGACCACCATGTTAGTGAGTTCCTAAATATATTCAGCTAGATTAGTCAGACATGGCCTACCCTTCACAATCCATATTGGCACCTTTTGAACAGATTGCACTTGTTCAAGTGCTCAGTATTCTGTCTTTGATACAGATTCCATTAATTTCCCCCCTTAGTGCTAAACTGACAGGTCTGTATTTTCCTGGTTTCTCCCTCCTCCCGTTTATTATATAATGGAAAAATATTAGCAGTTTTGCAATACAAAGGCATAATTTAGAAATCTAGAGAGCGTTGACAAATTGTGCTGAAGTATGCAGTTTCCTCATTTGTTTCTTCAAACTAAATGGAAACAGGATTTTTTTATTGTATACTTTAAAATTCTGTATAGCAAGTTCTTCCCCCATTAGATACTTGGGTAAATGCCAAATAGGAGCCTTGGGATGCTTTACTATATTAATGCTGCCATATAAGTGCAAGTTATTGCTGTAATTGAGCTGAAACTTTGCTGTGGATTGGAACAGGCAAAATTCCAATTCCAATTTGTTCCACTCCAGAGTAGCAATTCAAATAAACGGCAGAATTTTACGCTCCCTCACCGGCCTGTTGTTAGGCGAAGGTGAGCGTAAAATTGAAGGGACCGGATTCCCTCCAAGTTCCCACCCACCCAATCACACGCTGCTTTTATACTGGGACGAGCAAGGCCTTGGATAGCAAGACCACCTGTAGTACCCTCAATAACGCCACGAGAGTGTGGAATGGTAAATGAAGGCTTTAATAAGCAGAGAACTAGCCAGCTACAGTGATGAGTGCTCACTGAGTGCCGCCTACAGGGTGTCACCTTATATACGGCTCCCTGGTGGGTGGAGCCGGAGGCGGAGTCCCCCAAGGTTCCAAACCCGGTCTTAAAGGGGCATCACCTACATGATGTTAAGGGTACAGTAACGATTCATCACATTCACCCCTTGTTTAAAAAAAAACCCAGAGTCCGTCGGGCGTGAAGTGGAATGACATGTCTATTCATTTTGGCGGCCTGACTGTCCTCTTCGACCTTCTCAGCTCGGGCGGTGGTGCGGTGGACACGGACGTCTTTGGTGAGGGTACATCCGGGAGTACGGTGGTCGGAGCCATCGTCCGGGTCGGGGTAGGGGGTCGGGGGGCAGGGGGAATAGCTGGGGGAATAGCAGGGGGTAGCGGTGCCGGCGCCAGCGGGGAGTGTGGAGGGGGGGCGCTAGGGGTGGGCGCGGTCGGTGTCTACCGGCGGTGTGGGGGCCCAGGGGGGGCATCAGTGGGGGAACCAGCAGGTGCCAGATCCCGGAGGGAAACCGCGAGGGGGGGTATCAGTGGGGGAACCAGCGGGTGCCAGATTCCATGGGAAACCGTGTCTTGCCTTCCGTCGGGGTGCGCGACGTAGACGTATCGGGGGTCCGCATGTAGCAGTTGGACCCTCTCGACCAGGGGGTCCGTCTTATGGCTCCTCGCGCACCTCCGGAGAAGAACAGGTCCTGGAGTCGTCAACCAAGGTGGAAGCAAGACCCTCAGAGGTGGACTTCCTGGGGAAGACAAACAAGCGATTGTGTGGGGTCTCATTCGTGGCCATGCAGAGGAGCGACCTAATAGAGTGGAGGGCATCGGGTAGGACCTCCTGCCAGCGGGTGGTTGGGAGACCTCTCAACCATAGGGCCAGAAGGACAGCCTTCCAAACTGTTGCGTTCTCCCTCTCGACCTGCCCGTTTCCCCGCGGGTTATAACTGGTTGTTCTGCTCAAGGCGATGCCCTTGCTGAGCAGATACTGACGCAGCTCATCGCTCATGAACGATGTACCCTGGTCACTGTGGATATAAGCGGGGAAACCAAACAGGGTGAAGATGCTGTGCAGTGCCTTTATCATGGTGGCCGAGGTCATGTTGGGGCAGGGAACGGCGAATGGGAAGCGGGAGAACTCGTCGATGACGGTTAGGAAGTAGATATTACGGTTGGTGGACGGCAAGGGGCCTTTGAAGTCCACGCTTAGTTGCTCAAAGGGCCCCGAGGCCTTTACAAGGCGAGCCTTGTCCGGCCGCTAGAAGTGCGGTTTGCATTCCGTGCAGATCTGGCAAGCCCTGGACATGGCCTTGACCTCCCTGGTGGAGTAAGGTAGGTTGCGGGACTTGATAAAGTGGACGAGCCGGGTAACCCCCGGGTGACAGAGGTCATTGTGGATGGCCCGCAGGCGATCCTCCTGCGCGTTGGCGCGTGTGCCGCGGGACAGGACATCTGGGGGCTCGTTGAGCTCCCCTGGACAAAACTTTATATCGTACGAATAGGTGGAGAGTTCGATCCTCCACCTCAAGATTTTATCATTTTAATTTTGCCCCGTTGTGCGTTATCAAACATGAAGTTGGTCGGTGATTAGGGTAAACCTCCTACCGGCTAGGTAGTGTCTCCAGTGCCGCACAGCCTCCACAAATGCTTGTGCCTCCTTCTCGACTGCAGAGTGCCGAATCTCGGAGGCGGTGAGGGTCCAGGAGAAGAATGCTACTGGCCTGCCTGCCTGGTTGAGAGTAGCAGCCAGGGCGATGTCTGACGCATTGCTCTCTACCTGGAAAGGGATGGTTTCGTCCACCGCGAGCATTGCGGCCTTGATGATGTTGGCCTTGATGCGACTGAAGGTCGACCGGGTCTCAGCCGTCAGGGGAAATGGCATGGTCTTTATGAGTGGGCGGGTTTTGTCCGCATATCTGGGGACCCACTGGGCGTAATAGGAGAAAAGCCCCAAGCACCGTTTGAGGGCCTTGAGGCTATGGGGGAGGGGGAGTTCCTTAAGGGGGCGCATGCGGTCGGGGTCGGGACCTAGGACCCCATCTTCCACGACGTAGCCGAGGATGGCTAGTCGGGTTGTGTGGAAAACGCATTTTTCCTTGTTGTAGGTCAGGTTGAGGGCCTGGGCGGTCTGGTGGAACTTTTCAAGGTTCGCATCATGGTCCTGCTGATCATGGCCGCAGATGGTGACATTGTCCAAGTACAGGTAAGTAGCCCGCAGGCCGTACAGATCCACCATTTGGTCCATCGCCCTCTGGAAGACAGAGACCCCATTTGTGACGCCGAAGGGGACCCTGAGGAAGTGGAAAAGCCGGCCGGCTGCTTCGAAAGCAGTATAGAGGCGGTCTTTCGGTCGGATAGGGAGCTGGTGGTAGGCGGATTTTAGGTCGACAGTGGAGAATACGAGGTATTGAGCGATCCGATTGGCCATCTCTGCTATGCGGGGAAGGGGGTAGGCATCGAGCTGCGTGAAGCGGTTTATGGTCTGGCTGTAGTCCACGACCATCCGTTTCTTTTCCCCGGACCGTACTACCACCACTTGTGTTCTCCAGGGGCTGTTGCTAGCCTCGATGACCCCCTCTTTCAGTAAATGCTGGACCTCTGACTTGATAAAAGTCATGTCTTGGGCACTGTACCGCCGGCTCCTGGTGGCGACAGGCTTACAATCCGGGGTGAGGTTCGCGAATAGTGAGGGGGTTGCAACTTTCAGTGTTGCAAGTCTGCATACCATGAGGGGGGGCAAGGGTCCGCCGAACTTCAGGGTCAGGCTTCGGTGGCTGCATTGGAAATCCAGACCGAGCAGCAGGGGGGCGCAGAGGTGAGGGAGGATATAGAGCTTGAAACAAGCGTATTCGGCGCCCTGGATCATGCGATTCGCAATACAATACCCCTTGATTTGGATCGAGTGGGACCCGGAGGCGAGGGCTACGGTTTGGGAAGCGGGATTGGTGCACAAGGAGTAGCGCCTTACCGTTTCTGGATGGAAAAAGCTCTCCGTGCTCCCGGAGTCGGAGAGGCAGGGAGTGTCGCGCCCGTTGATCTGGACCTGCATCATGGAGTTCCGCAGGTGCTTTGCCACGATTGGTCAAAGATGATCGCTCCCAGTTGCGGGTAGTCTGAGTCCTCAGCTGAGTCGGATTCACAAAATGGCCGCCGCCGTCGGTCGCACGTGTCGGGTTTAGAAGATGCCCGCCGCCAAGGTGGCCGCCCCATGATTCGCACGAGGCCGATGACGCTTCCGAAAGGGGCGTGTCCGTCCGGTGCGCAGCCGCGTTGCGGGGCCGGCGGGCCTGTGAGCTTGATTTTCAGGCCTGGTGAGCTTTTTGTTTCTGGGCCTTGGGCCTGGCCAGGCAGACCCTCGCGAAATGCCCCTTCTTTCCGCAGTCGCTGCAGATGGCGGGGCGGGCTGGGCAGCGTTGACATGGATGCTGGCCCTACCCACAGAAATAGCACGGTGTGCCCCCGGTCTGGGTGGGTCGCCACGCGGCGCAGGCCCGTAGCGTGGCCGAGCCTGGGGATGTCCGAGGGGGGCTCGCAGGGTCCGCGGGGTACATGCCTAGGTTGTGGCGGGACACTTCCAGTGAGGTGGCGAGCGTTACCGTGTCCTGAAGGTCTTTAGCTCCATTTTGGAGGATGCGCTGCCTCATCTAGGTCGAACGGATGCCGGACACGAAGGCGTCTCGGATGTACAGGTTCATGTGGACTTCCCCCGTCACATCCTGATGGTTGCAGTTCCTGGCGAGCGCGGTGAGCTTTTCCACATACTCGTCCAGCATTTCCCCTGAGTGCTGCCGGCAGGTAGAGAGCAGGTGCCGTGCATGTACCTCATTTATGGGTTTGACTAAATGCTTTTGCAGGATCTCGATCGCCTCGTCGTAAGTGGTCGCCTTCTCGATCGTGGCGGAGATTCTATGGCTCACCCGGGCGTGGAGTAGGCGCAGCTTGCAAAGCCCTTCAATGGGAGCTGCCGAGGATTCCAGGTAGGCCTCGAAGCAGCGGAGCCAGTACTTAAAACTTTCTTTGGCCTCCGGTGTCCGTGCTTCCAGGTTGAGCCTTTCTGGCTTGAGACCGACGTCCATCCTAACGTAGTCTGCTTATTAAATTGTAGTACCCTCAATAACAACACGAGAGTGTGGAATGGTAAATGAAGGCTTTAATAAGCAGAGAACTAGCCAGCTACAGAGATGAGTGCTCACTGAGTGCCGCCTACAGGGCATCACCTTATATACGGCTCCCTAGTAGGCGGAGCTGGAGGCGGAGTCCCCCAGGGTTCCAAACCCGGTCTTAAAGGGGCATCACCTACATGGTGTTAAGGGTACAGTAACCATTCATCACATCGCCTTTGCCCAATTGAGACTCTTAAGTGACCAATTATTGGCCATTTAAGGTCCATTTAGAATCTGGCCTTAATTTGTAGGCTGGCGGAAGGCTTGAATTTTCATGGGGGAGGCCCACAAAGGACAATTACATCTCAGTTGAGAAGTGGAGAGGTGCACCTCCACCAGAAGTCCCTGTCTGAGGTCAGGTGCCACCCCTTGAAGTCTGGTGGCATCTGGGCCTCCACCAGCCTCTTCCTTCCCCACCACAGCCTGTCCTAGGCCCTCAGTGCCCAGGCATCATCTCAGGTGTCCTCCTGTATTTCTTCTGTCCACTGCTGTAGGGACTGGAGATCTGCCAGCCAATCAGATTGACAGCAGCTGTCTAAGGCAGGACTGCCTCCCAAGTGAGATGCGATGTACATCTTGCAGACACTTTAATGTTCATTCGAGCGTGAAGTGATTGTGAGGCACACATGACAGGAATCAAGACCCTGCCATCCGAAAAATTCAGGGCCAAGGTTTTGATTATTTTCCATCATAATTGAGTGAGTCATCCATTAAACAACTGTGTTTCAAAGGAGCTGGGAAATCTTTTACAGCAAATCAATTTAAGGAAGGCAATAGGTCTTAAGGCTTAAGAGAGTCTTAACCATCTCAAACAGGAATTTATCATGGCTGGTATTCTCCGTTTGGGAAACTATGGGCAGGATTCTCCAGCCGTCTTTTCCCGGTGACTGGAGAATCCCGCCCGAGGTAAATGGATTTTGCCATTGTCAGCGTCTCGCTCGTGGAATTCTTGCGGCGGGTGGAGCAGGAAAACACAGCCCTAGTGGAGAACATTGATTTGCTGTAAAAGATTTCCTAGTTCCTTTATAACACAATTTTAACAGTTCCTCCCTCGGGGAGTCTCTGAGTGGGGGCCTATCTAAGGAGTCTCGGGGGGGTGGGGGGGATGTCCCCCATCTAAGGGTCCCTGTGGCAGGGGGGGAGTGGTGTGGGCAGGTCATGAATAGTGGGAGGATGGCCCTCGGGTGGACATTGGGGGCAGCTCCCTTAAAGGGTTGCCCCCTTGGCCCACAACACAGTCCACCACATCAGGGCCACGCTGGTAAATACAGTCATGATCCATGCCCACGTGATTCCCAGCCGGGCCCGCTAAGTGGATGTAAATGGGTCATTAAGACCCATTAGCATCCTCCCATTGACGTGCAGGTGCAAACCTCAATCCCACTGCCAGCTGAGGGGGGAGCTGGAACATCAAGGTCAGTTCAGCAACCGGTGTGATCCTCTCTTCGGGCGGATGCCCAATACTCCCCACCCCCCCCCCCAATGCTATCCGCATTGCAGGCGTTATGGGGCGGAGAATCCAGCCCCATGTATCTATTATAATGATGAAGATTAAGATGTTGTGCTGCCTCCACGTCTGACATCCTTTTTGGGTGCCTCCTGCATTTCTTGACACCACTCGCTAGAGGGTGGGACTTTGATAAACAAGGACGTGCTTGCAGCAGATGGAGAAGACAAGACCATTGTTTCCTTTGTGAACACAGATCTAACCTGCTGATTACCAGTGTAATGGGATCTTTGAATTGAACTGCCTGAGCTACAGACGGATGCTGACAGTTTTACTGCTAATCGGGGGACCAAATGTGGTTCAGCTGCCTCGTCAGCCATTAGTAGTACTTGGGCCTGTCTCGCTTCTTCTTGCTAATGAGCAACTATCTTTATTTTGTTTGCTATTTTCAAAATACAAAACTACACAAAATCTAAAATGCGGTGAAGGTCTTCTTTGACAATCCTCTGGAGGTATTTATGAGGGTCGTTTAGTTGCTTTGTTCATAACAACCTGCTCCAGTCCTCCTCCTCTGTGTCCCACAATCATCCTGCTGTGAGAATGGGAAAAACAAACTGCGGATGTAACTACTGGGAGATGTGTAAGTGTTGTGTTCACCCTTCCTACAGGTTGGGTGCCTCACTTGGTGGTTAGCCAGGAGAGATTAAAGACGACAAAACTTTCTTTATTCATTTTTCGTACGTTGATGCCAAAAATTGGTTTTGTAGTTTGAACAAAACAACCGTCTGGTTGTAGGGGGACAGGAATCAGTGCTGTGAGGCCAAGCCTTCCACAAATCACAATGACCGAGGCGATGAGACTTCTGAGGGAAAGAATGCTCTCCACCTGGTGTTGTACCAGTTCCTATGAATCAATTGGCCATTCACACGGTCAATCTGAAGGAGCACGCAACGTCGTTTGCATTTCAAGAACTGCAGTTTATTGAACTATTCGCCTTCTAAGAAATATACAGAGTTTTATGTCTGCTTTCACCGCAATCCCATTCTCGATGAGTGGGTGAGATCTTGCATTGAACCACATGAATTAGGAATGGACAATTCATTAAGAGAACTAGGCTGAATAGATCTTGTTCCAGGTTTCCTATGCATTCACAATGTTGTGCCATTGTTGCAATCAAGAACAGCGTAGCAACACAGTGCAGCAAGAATAGCACAGCACCACGATCCACTATGTTGCTTACAGCTCTTCAGCCAGACATTTGAGCACAAACTGTTTCTTGTGTAGAGAACCATAAACAATAAATGAGCTATACCGCTCTAGGTTAAAGTAATCTGATAGTTTAGAATTGTGACTTTCCAACCATGTGTCTACATGTTAAAACTCGTGGTGCTAATGGCTTAATTTTCAACATCTTGAGGAGAAGCAGCGAATAAGCACCTGTGCTTATTAACACTTGTCCACCCTATTGGCTGACTACAAAATGACTGCACCTTGTCTTGTACTTTTGGACAAGTGTCTGTGACGGAAAAGTGAAATCTAGATGAAAGTTCCTGGAAACTGAGCGCGGCACGATAGCACTGTGGTTATCACTGTTACTTCACAGCTCCAGGGTCCCAGGTTTGATTCCCGGCTTGGGTCACTGCCCGTGTGGAGTCTGCACGTTCTCCCCGTGTCTGCGTGGGTTATCCTCCGGGTGCTCCGGTTTCCTCCCATAGTCCAAAGATGTGCAGGTGAGGTGGATTGGCCATGCTAAATTGCTCTTAGTGTCCAAAAAGTTTAGGTGGGGTTGCTGGGTTGCGGGGATAGGGTGGAGGTATGGGCTTAAGTAGGGTGCTCTTTCCAAGGGCCGGTGCAGACTCGATGGGCCGAATGACTTCCTTCTGCACTGTAAATTCTATGATTCTATGAAACTCAGCTATATGAATAATAATAATAATCTTCATTATTGTCATAAGTAGGCTTACATTAAGTCTAGTTGACAGCTGCTATAATGGTGATTTTGCTTCAGCATATTCTATATTTTATTACCAGGGAAGATTTTCTTCTGGAAATACTTGTTCCATTTTTGGTCTTTTCTAAATCTTTTATCCTGAATTATTTCCATTTGGATTACGCTCCTGGGTTAGCCCCTGTCCCTCTAAACCTGAATAGAGATTTTTCTGATGTTCAGCAAGGCACACAAGTAAGCTAAACCTTGATTGATAATTACAATTGGGTAATAAGCTATCCTCAAGATGTGAAAGCGAAGGAAATCATTGAATTTAAAACAAAAATTCATTTATAGGATCTGGGTGACTAGACGGGCATTTATTGGACATCCCTAATTTTCCTGGAGAAGGTGAGCTACTATGTAGACGCACCCACAGTGCTGTGAGAAGGGAAGTTTCTGGATTTTGATCCAGCACAGAAGGTGGCCATTCGATCCATCGTGCTAATGCTGGATGAGGGAGTGCATAGTCTAACAATGGTATAGTGCTAACATATACTGACAAGAATCTGCACTGTATCCAATTCTTGAGTAGAATAAATAAAATGATTGCTATTCTAACAAGTAACATCAACCCCAAATGATTTTAGAATGACAGACGCTTTGATGGCCACTTGCAATGTGTGCCCACCTGATCCACTGGGACGGAGGTCATGTTTCAGGAGGCTGCAGAAGTCAGCAGTGGCCTGCAGGAGTAGCCTGAACCCCCTGAACCACTGATTCTGAGATACGTCAAGCGAACTGGTCCTCTGCCTGCCGACCCAATGCTAGGGGTCTCGCCTCGTTGGAAGCTGCATCTGTGTCCATACCCTTTGCCCTGTAACCTGGTATGCGATTGAGGAAGAGGCTGCCGGTGTTGCTCTTGCTGCTTCTCCTCTTCTTGCTCCTCTTCAGAGGTGTAAAATGGAGTCTCACAAGCTGCTCCCATGCCATGGCTGACTGCAGGGAAGTCCAGCTGAAGTTGAGTGCGATGCAAGGCAGGTGAACTGACAAGGAGCTGACAATCACGTGCCAAGCAGTGAAAGTACACTTTCAGAAGAAGTGCTTTGTGCTGCGGCCTCTCACGCTCTTCAGCGTCACTGTTTAAAGGCTTCCCAGCCTGTTTGTTTCACTGAAGAAGCACACTGCATTACCTCGGTGACTTTGGTGGTTGCTGACTGCTTGGGAAATAGCTGGCTGTTAAAGCCAGAGTGTTTGACTGAAAAAGTACTCCATTAGCTATTCGAATATTAAATTGACTGACCTGGGGATCCTCGCTTGCCTGCAAGCCCACCCAAGTGATATATGGAAGTGGGTCAGATCCTGATCCTATGTAAATTTGGGGAGATTTAATTCATCACGTGCACCAGAACCATTTCCCCTTGCCCATAAAATCTCCCCCAATATTTATTTTTCCTTCCAGAAATATCAACCTGTCAGCTCTTCTCCAACATTATATTCGTTACCTCGTGATTTCCAAGCGGATACTTGGCGCCGAGATTTTCCAATTGCTAATGGTCTAAAAATTGGAACAGGGCACGATTGTGGGATTTTCACAGTAACTTCATCGCAGTGTTAATGTAAGCTTACTTGTGACAATAAAGATTATTATTATCACCACATTAGTGTAGTAGTAAAATGTCAGCTACACACACCAAACTTGGGGACAGAGGCAACTCGACTGTTATGGGGTTGGATGGGGTTTTGACTCAAACAGCAGCTGAGAATCTTGGAATGGATTGGCGGGGATGTCGACGAGGTGGGGGGGAGGCAGCAATCAGAAAAGTGGTTGTGCAGCAGCCCACAGTTTTAAAGTGCAGCTGACTGCAGCAATTCTGCTCCGCAATAAAGTAAGTTTAAAAAGAAAACCCTCAAACTCACCTGTAGGTTGGCAGCCTCCAGCCACCCTGGAGAAACTGACCACAGCGCATGTGAATGCCGTCGAGGTTCACGACGGCGCGAAACGGCCCCTATCCCGACCGATTCAGGGCCCGATAATGGGCTAGGAGCGGCCCGCGTCATTTACGCGCGCCAGGCCGTGGCGCCGCGTAAAGGTGGTGCCGCATACATGACGCGGCATAACTGGTGTCACCCGCGCATGCATGGTTGCCATCCTCTCCGAGTCCGCCCCGCAAGAAGATGTCAGACGGATCTTGCGGGGCTGTGGAAGAAAGGAGGTCCTCCTTCAGAGAGGACGGCCCGATGATCGGTGGGCACCGATCGCGGGCCAGACCCCATTTGAGGCCTCCGAGGTGCGGAGAATCGGCGCCATTTGCACCGGCGCCAGCCAGAGGCCGCTGGAATCGGCGAAGCTGCCGATTCCCCGACCCGGATGGGCCGAGCGGCCGCGCCGATACAACAGAGTCCCCCTGGTCGCTGCCGGCGGGAACTCTGCGGTAACGGTCGGGGGGCGACCTTGGGGGGTGGGGGGGGAGAGGGGCTCCTTCACCAAGAGGGGGGGCCTCCAATGGAGTCTGGCCTGCGATCGGTGCCCACCGATCTGTGGGCCGGCCTCTCCCGCTCTGGGCCTACTTTCTGGCGCGGCCGGCCCCTGAACACCGGCTCCATCTTGAGTCAGGGCCGGTGCACTAAAGAAGTCCCTTGCGCATGCGCAGGATGGCGCGGCCCAACTGCGCATGTGCAGGATGGACTTGCGTGAACCGCTCCAGCACCGTGCTGGCCCCCTGTGGGGGCCAGAATCGGACATAACCGGGCCCGGTTCGCGCCGTCGTGAAATGCGACGGCGTTCACGACGGCGTGAACACTTGGGCCCAATATTGGAGAATCGCCCCTCTTTGAGAATTGGTTTGGTTTTCATTGAAAGGAAACACGACTTTTGTCACGTTCTGATATAAATTCTACAAATTTGAAAGCAATTTGTAAAATCTATTTTCCATTAAGTTTTATAACAAATTGCCTCATTAAAATTCCTTGGACCATTTTCTCTCGGCTATGGATCAATGCCTGAATTGGACAGATTGATTGAAAGATTTGTATGGCACTCAAGTTGGTAGTTCAGCTGTGCCCAAGGACAATATAGATTTCACCCTGTTTTCTGTTTATAACATGGGCAAAATATTTAGATACTATACAGATAGAGCACTGGGAGAGACTTGGACCATGGGGATGAAACCAAGCTTACAAGCACAGAGGAAGGACAATAAAGCCATCACTATGAAGAGGTGGTACCAGCATTAACAACGCACAGCCATATGTGATTCACAAGATTGAAAGGGCTTCACATTACATCAATATTAATTGTACAGGTGGCTGACACCCACACTGAGTATTTTTCATTTGTAGCAAATCTAGAGTGAATTCAGCAGGTACCTAACAGAATTGGTCATTCACAGGAGAGTGATCACATCTTTAGAAGTCGTAGCTTCTTGCTGCCATTTGCCCCAGTGATGGCGAATTATATTTCAATCGCTGGGTCTGTCAGCGCATTGAATCATGTGAGGATGGAAAATAGTGAGGATGGAAAGTGGTGAGTCTGGAGTAAAGCAAAATGATAATTGTGCTTCTTGTTACAGGAACTGAACAAGGTTATACAGCGCTTTTATTCATTCGCAAGTTTTTGCTGCACATTGTCAGTGGCCGACAGGATGTGCCAAACCTCTTCTCCTTCTTCAGTGACACTTCATAACTAAGAGTAGACCCTCGTTATGAATCAGATAGTGCCTCCCAGTTTTCTGTCAATCCTGGAATTCAAACTCGAAAGCCAGGAGATGTGGGCATGCTCATTTTTTGGATGTGTGCGGGTGACACCCTTGAATGGTGATGCCTGTTGCACCCGTGGTATTGAACTTGTGGCCACATTACAGTGAAGTGAATAATCAGCCAATGAAGAGGAAACCAATATTGAGCAGGTGCTAGTTTCCTCAGGTCATTGAAGCCAAAGAAAGTGGAGTGGCGGGGGGAGACGGGTGACCATTGCATTGGGGGCTGATGGTGTTAGTAGATGGTGTTAGTTTTGGAGGTGGATGAAAGTGGGATTGGGCATACTGGCAAGTTTTCTTTCAATGTGGAGGCAGGAGGGATATTCTTGCTTCCCCAAGCTCTATATTCAGCTTAGTATCTTTCAAACAATTTATCATTTGTAGGTTGCAGGCTGCCTGAGGTGTGGTTCTATTGAGTGCAGTTATTGCTGTGGATAACCAATCTTGAATTGGGGTCTCATGGTGGGCTCCCTGGTGGCAGGACAGGTGAGTCACGCAATACGCCGTGCACATTGGCGGGAATAAAAGTTCCCGCCAGTGGCCACTGATGAACCGCCTCCGTCATCAGAAAACACACCAATAGGCTATTTATTTTCAGATGCAAAGGACCTATTACCAGTCTTGCTGTGGACCATGGTTGCCAATTTCTTTCCTTCGCCATTATAGCAGGGGACTGAGTTCTGGTTCAAAATGTGCACAGATTTCCTATTCCCTCCCCCAGTAATACAAGCTTAGTAAGCTAATTAGCACCTGAAAATAGCTAAATTTATAGGCCCAAATGTCATGAGTAAGTACCAATGTGCCTCATTTCCCTTTGATTAAACCTTCCAATCTTTCTGAGCTTTTGGCAGTCTGGAATTGCTGCCTTATCTTAAGGGTTTGAATAAGAATCTATGTGAATTGTGACTCCATGATTAGATTTTTCATACTTCTGGGTTAATGCCAAACAGTTAAACTAAGTTCTGTAATCGAAACTGGATTGACACGATAAAGTTAAATTTGAGGTTAGTACCAAACATTAAGTTGGAAGTTAAGAAAGTGAAGGTTGGGCTGGACTTTCCAAAGCTTTTTGGTTCCAGGGTCTATGCTGCTGGTCTTTTCATTATGAGTCGATGTAGGGAACTTGGGCTCCCAGCCGAAGGGGAGCGAGCTTTGTATTTCTATTACTTGAGTATTCGAAGTGCCACTCATTCTTCAGATTGTGCTTGTTGGGTGTGCAACAAGATCTATATGAATAATTGTTTACATGTTGTTATGGAAACATGTCTTCCCAGTGCAATATCTGTCCGTTTGCCTTCATGTGGAAGTTAAATATTAACCAGATTTCAATAATGCTCCCAGCAAAGTGCAGACCAGATTTTACAAAGAAATAGATGTTGAACTGCACTGTGGTATTTCCTGACAATAAAACAGAGTCATAGAATCACTTGAGGCACAGAAGGAGGCTATTCGGCCCATCCAAGTCCAAGTGGGCTCTCCACAGAGCTATCCAGTTAGTCCCACTCTCCCACTTGATCCCGATAGCCCCCGTAAGTTTATCTGCTTCAGGAATCTAATCAATTTCTTTTTGAAGTAATTGGTTCAGCTTCGTGGGCAGTAACTTTCAACTCATTCCCCTTGCATCTCTTGACCAAAATGTTTGACGCAATTTAATGGCCTCGTCAGGGCGACCTGGTGGCGCGCTGAGGCCGATGAATCTCGTGAGAGGTCTCTTGCGAGATCCTCAACGCTTGAGATGTCTCGCGAGATTCATCCGAACCTCGTGAGATAACATGTGGCCATTTAACTATGAATGCGCTGTATTCTCCCGGGGCCTGGGAACTAAGGACCTGGACCAAGCTCCGTTTAGTACTGGTCCACGCTAACGTGGTCCAGGCCTAATGGTCCCTGGGGGGGGGAGGGGTTCCCAGGCATTTGAAGACCCCTGGGTTGTTGGGGACAGGGTGCCACCCTGCTCTCCCTCTGGCAGCTTGGCACTGCCTGTCTGGCACCTTGGCACTGCCACCCTGGCACAGTGCGAGGGTGGCAGTGCCCAGGTGGCACTCTAAGAGTCTGGGCCTGAGGGGGGTCCATGCCAATGAGAGGGGGATATGAAGGGTGGCGTGGATGAAGGCGGGTATGAAAGGGCCTAGTAAAGGTTGGGGGTGGGGATCCTGAAAGGGGGGCCCAAAAGGGTGGAGAGGCCGGAAAAGGGAGGAGGCCCTCAGCGACCTCATAGCAGGGTGTCCTCACTTTGGGGGGTTGGGGGTAATGCCTGTGTGTGCGGGAGGTGACATTGTCTGTGGGTGGGGTGTGTGGGGGACCCTCAATCTCACTTAGAGATCAGGCCTTTGAAAAGGGCGCCCGATCTCCAAGGAGCCGGTCTCGCAGGTGGGTTCGGCTCCCCAGTTTTGAAAAAAGTTCTAAGCGTGGGCTTGACTGCCGAGAAGCTCCCCAAGGCCCAATAAAATGACTAAGTGTGGTTGAATAACAGTGTGGATCTCACCCAAAAAGCTGGCGAGAAACACCCTGTCAAACTCATCCAAAATGACACTTAGAAAGTTTTTGGTTGAGTTCCCTTAAACCTTTGTCCCCCAATTCTTCTACCATTAACTAATGGGACAAGTTTTCGTCTGTCTACCTTATCTGCCTAAACATCTCCTAATCGTGTACACCTCTAACAAATCTCCCCTCAATCTGCTCTGTTCCAAGGAGAACTACCCAGCCTTTCCAACCAAACCTACCTCTCGATAACTGGTAAGTCCAGTTGGATACTGCCTTTTCCATGAGCCCCAATTTTGTTAACCAGATTTTATGTGGCACTTTGTCAACCGACACGGTAGCACAGTGGTTAGCACTGCTGCTTCACAGCTCCAGGCTCCCAGGTTCGATTCCCGGCTTGGGTCACGGTGCGGAGTCTGCACGTTCTCCCCGTGTCTGCATGGGTTTCCTCCGGGTGCTCCGGTTTCCTCCCACAGTCCAAAGATGAGCAGGTTAGGTGGATTGGCCATGCTAAATTGCCCTTAGTGTCCAAAACGGTTAGGTGGGGTTACTGGGTTACGGGGATAGGGTGGAGGTGTGGGCTTTAGTGGGGTGCTCTTTCCAAGAGCTGATGGGGCGAATAGCTTCCTGCTGCACAGTAGATTCTATGAAATACTTTCATAAAATCCATATAGACAACATCTACCATATTTCCCTTCAGCCTTCTCTGTTATTTCCTTTAAAAAATCAGTTGGATTAGTCAAACACAATCTTCCCTTTACAGATCTGTGCTGGCTCTTAATTAATTCAAACCTCTCCAGGTGCCTGTTGATGTTTTTCCCTGATTTGTGGATTCCAAAACCATCCCACCACTGATGTTAGGCTATAACTGGCCTGTAGCTGCTAGGACTGTTCCTGCAGCCTTTTGTGAATCAGGGTGTCACATTTGCCACTCTCCAATCCTCTGGTGCTTCCCCATATCTAGGGAAGCTTGAAAGATTAAGCCAAATCCTTGTGCTATCTACACCACCACTTCCTTTAGCAACCAGGAATGCACACCATTTGGGCCATGTTATCTGTCTATCCTAAGCTAGTCAGCTTTTCCAGTACCTCCTGTCAATTTTCCCACTATCCATTGTCTCCACTATCTTCGCTCCTGCCGATGTTTTGTCAGACTCCTCTTTCTTAGTAAACATTGGCCTTGTTCTGTGCCTTTCAGCATATATCCTTTGTCCTTAATTGGCTCCACTCCACCTCTTATTGCCTGCTTATTATTTACATGCTGGTAGAAGATTTTTGGGTTCCCTTGTCATGTTGACTGGCATTCGATCCTTGCACTCTTTCTTTTCCAAACTTGTTTTCTCTTCACCTCCCTTCTCAGTCTATTGTACTTATTTGTTCTCGCTTGATATGCTTCATACACCCTCTGTTTTTGTAAACTCTATCTCCCTCGTCATCTAATGTATCTTGCCTGTACCTGAAGCATCACTTCCTTAAAAATCCCCCATTTGTTCCAGTTTTTCCAATCAGTCTCTGGTTCCATTTTACCCTGGCTAGATCCCTTCTCATCACATTGAAATTAGCCCATCCAATTTCAAAGTTCCATTTTTGATTGTTCCTTGCTCTTCCCATTATTGATGTAAACCTTCTGATATGATCATTCTTATCCAAGTGTTCTCCAACCAATGCTTGCTCCAGTTAGTCCACCTCATTTCCCAACACTAGATCCACCTTTGACATCGGATTCAAAATTGACATTGGGAAAGGTGAAATCCATGCAGCAGAGTTATATGTATTGCGGATAGCTTTCTTCGAGGCCAATAACAAGTGCCATTTGTTCACCGAGATGTGTACATGTGTGGAAGCTGAGCTGCTGTATAACTTAACACTTTTGTGCAACAGTCAAAATAAAATTAACCTGGCGAGAGTATAAGACATTCCTTTCCAGATCATTTAGATTGTATAGCTTGACGAGTGAGCTCATTCTAATGTTTGGTGGGTCTGTCAAAACTGCACAACTTGGCTTTTGTTCATTGCTTGTTTGTTTCTTTGTTTGCATTATTAAAGAGATTACTTCACCATCTATAAAACCATTAATCTTGTCCCCGTTTGAAAATTGTTTTCATCTTCACTTAGTGTTAGCAACGTTTTGCCCCACACAGCGGAGGTGGTGGGGAAGAATGGAATGCTCCAGAGGGCATCTATCACGAATGCTTCTGAGTAGTTGTGTTTGAAGAGATTCTTCCAGGTCAAATGGAAGTAGTGAAACCTCGGGGGCGATTCTACGAGCCCCGCGCCACAACCGCACCACGACGCCCCGACGCCGGCGCGCGATTCTCCGAGTTGCGGAGAATCGGCGGCATTTGCGCCTGCGCGTTTGACGCGGCGCCGGCCGCTGGAATCGGCGGGGCCGCCGATTCTCCAGCCCGTATGGGCCGAGTGACCGCGCGGATACGACAGCGTCCCGCCGGCATCGTTCACCCCTGGTCGCTGCCGGCGGGAACTCTGCACGAAGGGTCAGGGGGGCGGCCTGTGGGGGTGGAAAAGCGATCTTTCACCGGGGGGGGGGGGGGCCTCCGATGGGGTCTGGCCCGCGATCGGGGCCCACCGATCGGCGGGCCGGCCTCTCCTCCCCCCGGGCCCCTGAACACCGATGCCATGTTGAGTCGGGGCCAGTGCGCTGAAGTCCCCCGCGCATACGCAGGTTGGCGCGGCTCAACTGCGCATGCGTGGGTTGGTGCGGCGCCCGTTTGGCACCGGGAAGGGAGGCTGGAGTGGCGTGAACCGCTCCAGCGCCGTGCTTGCCCCCTGTGGGGGACAGAATCAGTACCACCCGGGCCCGTTTCGCGCCGTCGTGAAACGCGATGGCGTTCACGACGGCGCGAACACTTGGTCTCCATTTTCGGGAATCGCCTCCAGGAAGTGTTTGCATAATAGCTGCGATATGGTTACACCCGCCTTTCTTGACTTGTTCAGAACTTCTCTTCCTCCTCCAAATCTAGGACCCCAAAATGAATTCCTGCTCACTTTATGTTTGCAAGTGGAAAAAGCAGCTGGAAGAAGACTTGTGGGAAATGGAGTTATAAATAAACAATTTGCAAAGTAGAAGAATCGGAACTAAACAGGGACGAAATGTAATGCAACAATGAAAATACTGATAAAGCAATAGGATGGAGAAAAAAAGTGCTTCACATTTTAGGAAGCCAATATTTAAAGGTCAAACCATCCTGACAGTCTTCCTATTTTAAACGAGATATTTTGCATTTGCATTTCTGTGGAAGTTTGCGCTGAACAATAGTCTGCTGAAAATTAACAAAACAATTTGAAGTTTAATTCTGCGGCAGAGTGAACTGGGCTTGCAGATTCTACTGCATCTGACCTTTCAACCCACACGCATATCCTGTAAGGTTCAGCATTGTGAGCAGTGCCCGACAATATTAACCAGATTGTATACATTAACTGCA
This sequence comes from Scyliorhinus torazame, assembly GCF_047496885.1. Taxonomy (NCBI): domain Eukaryota; kingdom Metazoa; phylum Chordata; class Chondrichthyes; order Carcharhiniformes; family Scyliorhinidae; genus Scyliorhinus; species Scyliorhinus torazame. Next base: position 134,904,903 of record NC_092724.1, on the reverse strand, counting down.
AAACTAACTGCAGGGTACATATTGAAAAGCACTACACTAGACTTTCACTGTCTAAACAATGTAGACGCACTTTGTTCAAAGGTGAGTCATTTGGAAAATGAATTATATATAAATTCTATTGTTGTAATGTCTCAAACAATGTTAATTCAGATGAGAAAGTAATGCGTAGTATGATTATAGTATTTGCACAAATTGCTGTTCAGGCAATTCAGATAAGCATTCCGGTCACAGGAGCAATGATAAACAGTTTCCACTAAGTTACAATTATGCACCAACTATGGCTGTGAATGAAGTCTTGTCCCTTGTGGGGCTATCTATTTCAGGGGGTTTACAATTACTGTAACAGGTGGAATTGTACACACAGAGTCAATATTACAGCAGTTTTCACACAGCTACTCAAGAAATGTCACCTGGAAAGATTCAATAACTTCAGAACCTTCCATTGCAAAGCATAAGAAAACATGACATAAACTAAAGTGACTATTTGTGAGTGACTAGGGGATTTTCACAGTAACTTCATTGCAATGTCAATGTAAGCCTACTTGTGAAACTAATACAGATTATTATTACTATTGTGTCAGGCGATTTTCAGCTCCCGATCAATAATCATTTGATTTCACAAAATTAACGATGCTGATTGCTGACCAATTGATATTAAACGGGTAATTCCTACTTTGCTGTTTACAAATAAAAATGTGTTTAACCGCTCTATACACTGACAGGTTGAGGCACTTAATGTTATATTGGTGCCCCCAGCATCGTTCACCTACGTTTGTGGCTCAGTCCAGGAGATCCAGACATACTTAGAGAAAGTATGGGGCTGGTTTAGCACACTGGGCTAAATCGCTGGCTTTTAAAGCAGACCAAGCAGGCCAGCAGCACGGTTCAATTCCGGCACCAGCCTCCCCGAACAGGCGCCGGAATGTGGCGACTAGGGGCTTTTCACAGTAACTTCATTGAAGCCTACTTTTGACAATAAGCAATTTTCATTCTTTTTTTTTCATTTTCAAGTAGGAAAATAAAGGGATAGATTTCCCACTTTGGATGCAATTGGTAATTCGCACTGTAATTTTCCAAATTTTAAGATATAGTTCAAGTTTCCACTCAGATTTGTTTTTCATATAAATTTATAGTATCCAATTTTTTTTTTTTCTCCAATTAAGGGGCAAATTTGCATGACCAATCCACCTACTCTGCACACCATTTTGGGTTGTGGGGGTGAGACCCACGCAGATACGGAGAGAATGTGCAAACTCCACACGGACAGTGACCCGGGGCCGGGATTGAACCCGAGTCCTCAGCGCCGTTAGTTTCCACTCAGATTCATTTGCATCATCACAAATATAAAATATTCCATGGATCAGCATGTTCAGAACAAAAACATTGAAACATGTTCCTTGCTCATATTCGGTAGCCTGGTGCAGTTTATTAATACAAAAAAATGGGTTTATTACAAAAAATTTTTTTTTTTTATCAGGTCGAGTCCATCAATTGTCAGTAACCTGGAAATAACTTTTTCTTTTTAAATTACACTACGTAGAATTACATTGGATATGTAGGCACAGCAACAAGGTGGCGCAGTGGTTAGCGCTGCTTCCTGACACTCCAGGGACCCGGATTCAATACCAGCCTTGGGTGACTCTGTGTGGAGCTTGCATGCTCTCCCCATGTTTGCGACGGTTTCCTCTGTGTGCTCCAGTTTCCTCTCACTGTCCATAGATGCGCAGGTTGGGTGGATTGGCCATGCTGAATTGCCCCTTGGTGTCCAAAGATGTGCAGGTTAGTTGGTAGACTTGATCAATGTGCACGGTTGCAGGGATAGGGCTGTGGAGTGAGCCAAGGTAGAGTGCTCTTTCGGAGGGTTGGTCCAGACCTCTAGAGCGAATGGCCTCCTTTGGGACTCTGTTTAAGCTCTTTCCCACAAAAGGAAACATTCTCTCTGTATCCAATCTTATCAAAATCTTTCTGAATTTCAAAGGCCTCTATTAGATCACTCCTCGGTCTTCCCTTTTTTGAGGAGAAAATGATGCAGCCTGTTCATCATTTCCTGATATGTACATCCACACATTTCTGGTATGGTCCTTGCAAATCTTCGCTGCACACTCTGCAGTATTACCGACATCCTTTTTCTAATGTGGCGATCAGGACTGGACACAGTGTGGTCTAACCAAGGTTGATACAGGTTTAGCAGAACTTTCCTACATTTCAGTTCTGTCCCACTAGAAAAAAAGGCTGGAGTTTGTGGTGTGTTAATCTGTGGCGTAACCTTTAGTGATTGACATCTGCTGAGATCCATTTCTAGATTTGACTTTCCAAGTAATAAACAATCTCCCTGTTCTTCTTCACCAAAATGTACTGTCTCATATTTGTCTGTGTTGAATTTCACTTGACAAATATTTTCCCATTCTACAAATCTAACACAAATGATTTACTAGTTCAATTGGTGAAAACAAGTCAGCCTCCTAGCAAACTAAATATGTTTTGAATATTTAAAAGCTTTTAGAGTGTGTATTAGTATCCTCGCACTTAAAATAATCATTGTCCCCTGCCAATGCAAGATGGCCGTGCAGAATGGCCACTGATATGCCTGCGAATGCTCAATTATCCGCGGGATAAATCTATGCAACACTCCCTCCAAGGCCAATACATCCTTCCTAGATCTAAACTCTGTATTCTTAAGTGTCCTCTAGAGCTTTGTATTCTGTGGAATGGTTACAATTAGTTTAACTTACTTTTATTTGAGTTGAAAGTAAATAGTAGCAGCTTTAAGGAATTTGGGGATTAGTAATGTTCAAAGGGTTGTCGTCGCATTTGGGAGCAGGAGTCATGGAATATGGGAGCACTGGGAAGAGACGTAGGAGTGGGAAAGAGTTTTTGACTATAGGAGCAATGAGAAGAGGGAATGCCAATGTTCCTGAAGAAGCAGGAAAGAGGTAACGAGTAGAGTGAACCTGGGTAGGAGGGTCAGTGTGCAAGGAAAGCAAGAAATATTCTAAATTTAGATGTTCTGGGTGCAGCAGGACTACTATGGCAACGGGAAGTACGAAAATATTGGGAAAGGAGTTAATGTGCATGGGATTAATAGGAATGGGTCTATTTGGCAAGAACTTTGGCAGTAGATTGGCATAGAGGATAGACAAGATATAACGTTAGTTGCAGATATTGCATGAGATAATTTGTGGTGAGTTGGAGGATATGCACAATGTACTCAGTAGCTAAGCTAAAACTGTCTTTCATTAGGTTAAAAAGCTAATTTGTCAGAAGGTAAACACAGCTCCGGGGTCAATTGGAGTTTGTGATGGAATTTTGCAAATAGAAGCTGCTCGTATATTCAGCTCCAGGAAGAAGAACCTAGTTTTGGAGTCACCACTCATTAGCACCATTGAAGTAAGCACAAAATCCACTTCCCATCGAACGTTCACCAACTAGAAGGTGAGAAATCAGATGTGACTTCAGCTTTTGTTTTATGGATTTGAGGCTGCTTAGAGGGCAAGCTTTTGTGTGATGGGAAAAGGAAAGGTAGGTTGGGTTACGGGGATAAAGGGGATATAGTGTCGGCATGGGGCTTAGGTAGGGTGCTCTTTCCAAGAGCCGGTGTAGGCTCGATGGGCTGAATGGCCTCCTTCTACACTGTAAATTCTATGATTCTATGAATTCACCGGAAAAATGTCAGAGTCCGATTTTGGGCGCATTTGGCCGGATGTTTCGTGATGGCTGCACTGCCGAGATTGACACCGCTATTCAATGGCACTTATCCGTTTTTGGGAGCCTCCGGGAAATTCTCCCCGACGAGGCCACACATGGGCTGCGATTAAACTAATTGGGAACAAAGTCCCATAGTGAGCGCATTTAGCCACCTGTCGCGAGAAACACATGGTTATACAATGTGACTCACATTGTTTAAGGTGCCTCAGTGGGGAATGCGCGGTCGAGGTGGCACATTAGCCCCGTTTTGTACACTGGGGAGCCAAAGGGCATGCAGCTGGGGTGTGCGATCCCCTGGGAGACCACCAAAAGTGCCATTCTGTCTGGTCCCTGTCTCTGGAACCCAGTACCAAATGGCGCTCGCCCAAGGTCTTCGATGCGAAGGGGATGAATCCCAAAACCTCAGGTACATCGGGAATCTGCACATTAGAGTGAAACTGGCTGCCTTGATCTAATATACAGATTTGCCAAAAAGTGATCCTGCCCACAATGGGCAGGATTTACATCACAGCACCTCATGACATCGCGCTGGATCTCACAAGGCGTAGCGAGCTGGGTAGATCTTGGGAGTGGGATCTCCCGGTGTGGTGTGCTGCTTTCCGGCCACTGGATTGTGCCCTTTGAAGGTTTTCCAGCTCTGGGGAGCTGGATTCACCAGCAAGACTGGCTCCTTACAAGGCGCCACTTTGAAAGGCAGCCCCAATCTCTGCCCCCCCCCCCATCTCTGCACCCCCCCTTCCAGGACCCCTCTTTCAGGAACCCTCTCTTCACCTCCCCAACCTTGCTGCAGCCGTCTCAAACCCCCCTCATCTCCCTTTCATGGCCGTGGCAGGTTTCCTGGCGGTGTGGGGTGGATTCAGTGCAAAGATCCATTGACAGTAGCAGGACCAGAAGATCTCGCCACCGGCCAATGATGAGCTGCCTCCCACTACCGAGAAACACGCTGCAGGGAGACCAGAGAACCTTAGTTAGGCCACACTTGGAGTATAGTGTTCAATTCTGGTCGCCACACTACCAGAAGGATGTGGAGGTTTTACAGAGGGTGCAGAAGAGATTTACCAGGATGTTGCCCGGTATGGAGGGCATTAGCTATGAAAAGCGGTTGAATAAACTCGGTTTGTTCTCACTGGAATGGCAGAGGTTGAGGGGCGACCTGATAGAGGTCTACAAAATTATGAAGGGCATTGACAGAGTGGATAGTCAGAGGCTTTTTCCCAGGGTAGAGGGGTCAATTACTAGGGGGCATAGGTTTAAGGTGAGAGGGGCAAGGCTTAGAGTAGATGTACGAGGCAAGTTTTTTTTACACAGAAGGCAGTGGGTGCCTGGAATTCGCTGCCGGAGGAGGTGGTGGAAGCAGGGACGATATTAAAGGGCATCTTGACAAATACATGAATAGGATGGGAATAGAGGGATACGGACCCAGGAAGTGTAGAAGATTTTAGTTTAGACGGGCAGCATGGTCGGCACAGGCTTGGAGGGCCGAAGGGCCTGTTCCTGTGCTGTACTTTTCTTTGTTCTTTGTTCTCACCCATGAATGGGATGAACAATAGTCTTAGCAGACCTCTATAGAACTGCAGAATTATTGCTCCTCGAAGGTGCTCTCATCTTCCACTTTCAATTGCCCAGCTAATTTCCTATCTGACTAGTTAATGTGCCATTTGTATCAAAAGCCTCAATGTCTGAGAAAACATTGGGTGCAAAGTTTTGTCAAATGCCTTCCAAGAAACATTGTCCATGAAGTTTATAAATTTGCATCAAAATGTTCAAGGATTCTATATTTATTGTTGATATCTTAGTCACATTATGATAGTTCGCTTTGTTTTGGTGTGTTTGCATTATTGGTATTGACCATCACCCTGACATGGCTAGTTATTTGAAAATGTGATTTACGGTAAAAGAGCAGTTTTAATTAAGACATTTCAACAAGGTTAAAAGTTGTGTCCCATTTGTGTACTTTCTGACTTCCAGATGAAAAGACCATGTTGATCTCATCCAGAATATTTACCCACAGCTTCCCCTTCATTGATTTAGCGTGCAGTCAGCTGTATAAGTTTTATTCAAGGACTAGTACAGGCTTGTTTGATTCTTTGGAAGCTCATAATTACTTGCTAAAGGTTCAGATGATTTCTATAAGTGAACGCCTGTGGATCAAGCCTGTAAGTCACAATTTGCAATAAGTCGCTATGTCCTTGGCAATAGTGACATACTTCTCACACATCACCCACCACATTGGTGCTGCTGCGTAACATGCTGCACATTTGACAGTAATAGGAAAAGAAAACCTTAAGAACAACAAATTGAGACACGGGTTTCTCTCGTTCACTGAATGTCTATTTGTTCTCTGTTTCCCTGTGAAATAAATGTAACCACCCGGTTTGTCTCCTCTTGGTCATGTACATTTAAATGAGACATTGTGTACAAATGGAAGCACTATGTATATGAAATAAGAACCTGTTGTGTCTGAGATGAAGTAATTTGGTTGACAGAAGGAGGTCATTCCGTCCATTGTGTCTCTACATCGCTTGCTCCTCAAATGGAGCCTTCTCTATTCTTTCCTCTTTTATATCCTTCCTTTTTCAATATTTTAAAATTATTTCCTGGGATGACAGGGTTGCTGACAAGGCCAGAATTTATTACCTACATTTTTTTGTTTCAAATTCATAATATAACTCCCATTTAAATTATATTATTGTGTGTGCCACAAGACTGTTAAAACATTCCATGTTCCAGGAATACTGCGATTTCTCTCACCCGCTTCCACCTTTGTTCTTGTAATAATCACCCTAACTCTACACCACCATTGGGCAACCAGTGGAAAGAATTGATTACTCTCTGAGAACGTTTCTTAATTTTGAAAATCTTTATTCGGTTCCCTTTTAATTTTCTAAGTTCTGTGAAGAGAGGCACTTCTTTCAAATCTTCCTTTCTACCCATAATTTCCCAATTCCAGTATAATTTGAGTGAATCTTCTTATGTCCTCCCCATAGCTTTGATAGTCACCCAGTGCCCAGATGTGCACAGAATACTACAAAGGCAGACTTATCAATGCCTTGTATGACTTCATCAAAACTTGTTTGCCTTTATAATCAATGCCACTCCCATAAAACTCACTTCTCCATTAGTTTTATGTATCTGCTCCCCAGATCTCTCCCCGTAAAGTTATAAGTTACTTCATTGATGCTTATAAAAGGATTTCTTATTACCCTATGATAACTTTAAAGATAAATTTAGAGTACCCAATTTTTTTCCATTTAAGGGCAATTTAGTGTTGCCAATCCACCTAACCTGCACACCTTTGGGTACTGAGGTTGGAAATCTGAAATGCAAACAGAGAACACTGGAAACGCCCAGCAGGTCAAGCAACCTCTGCGGAGAGAGAAACAGGTCAACAATGTTGAATGGAATTAATCAGAAAAGACATTTTAGACTAAACTCACCTTGCCTGTAAAACCCTCTTCACCCTAGAACTCTTTCCAATCTTAATAAGAGCCACAATTCGGCCCTCTGCACCATCTGTCAAGCCTTGCAGCGATGTGTCTCGTTTGTTTTTCCCTAATTGGTCTCGCACATGGTACAGGATGTAATCCAATGAAGGCCAAGTGGAGATCTTGCTTTTTAATCTCACTCCTAATTGCTCAAATCTCCTTTGCAAGACCTCCATCTTGTTCTTCCCTTCATGGTTTCAGTGAGAACCACAGGTTTAGGATGCTTAACTTTTCTATCAAGAATCTTTTCCATTTACATTTTTACATTGGTTACCTTGATGCTTGGGAGACAGCAATTCATTTGGGACTCCCTCAGATTTATTTACGACAACTCTTCTCAATACTAACATTTCTTCTGTCTCTCTCTTTCCCCCCCCCCCCCCCCCCCTCTTTCCTCATGACCATTTGCTCCAATATCATGGTATTGCTCACAATTTCCCTCCTTTTGATCTTTCGCCCTCATCTGCATCATAGATACTCAGCGCTGTCGCAGGCAACTTTAGACCGTAGGAGTCTCCCTCAACGCCTCTACCAGTGTTACCCTCCCCAGTGTTGAATCCCAGCAGAGAGCAAATTGTGCTCTTTCATCTGCTTTCTTACTCTGCTGGTCTTTTGACGCACGTGCCTCTGTACAATCCGCTGGAATCCTGTCAAGACAGCAGGCTATACAAACCAACAGTCAGTTCAAACACAGGGCTCACTTTCAAAGCAGGCGATCAATGAAACAGTACCCATTCATCAGCACTTTTACTTTCAATTTATAACTAGTTTTTCTGTCAATCGCCCCCACATCCTTAATTAGATGATACTCCCAAGAAGTGGCCTCTTAATTGGTCATCTCTGGGAAGAATGATAAAGCAGACAGGACTCTCAGCCCGTACTTGTAAATCTTTTTTTGTACCTTCTCCGGAGCCCCTGTACCTTTCGATAATGTGACAACCAAATTGTACGCTGTAGACCAAATGTGGTTGAACCAAGGCCGAGTACAGATTTAGCAGAATTTCTCTACTTTTTATTTCATCCCTCTAGAAATTAACCCTTGTGCCTGCTTTGATTTTTTGGGGGCTATGGTCTTATTAATCTGTGTCACTACTCTTAACGAGTTGTGTGTTTGTACTCCTAGATCCCTTTGTTCTTCTGCCCGCTTTGTATTCTTATTTTCCAAATATCATATGACCACCAGGGGCTCGATTCAACCAAATAGGAACAAAGTCCCATAGTGGGCGGGTTCAGCTGAGTGTTTCTTGTCACTCGCAGTGCTGAGAAACACATGGCTATATCGCACGACTCGCGTTGTATTCGGGGCCTGAATGGGGAAAGCGCAGCCGAGGCCGCACATAGCTCCATTTTGTACATTGGGGAGCTCCACTCGCTGGAACTCCCCATTGTAGTGCGAGATCAGAATGCCATTTTTAATTGGCGTCCTGCTCTCCGAGGCCCCCGAAGCGATTCCCCCAGCCCAAATGCACTATGGGACCCGCCCCCCGCCCAACACCCACACGGGGCACCACAGGTCCAATCACGCCCGCAAAAAAAAAGCCAGCTTGACGCCTTGGCAGTCCCAACCTGGCACCCTGGCAGTGCCCATGCCAGCTGGCAATGCCACCTTGGCAGTGCCAGACTGACACCCAGGTGGCTCTGCCAAGCCGCTTCTAATGGTACAACATTCCTTCATTCAAAAAAAATGTTTTTATTGAACTTTTAGAATCTTATACAAATCACAACATCAATAACCCCGACAAACAATTAACAGCTCCTTAAAGTGCAAACTAAACGGCCACCATCTATGATAGAACTCATCGGTTGACCCTTTTACCATGAACTTAACCATCCCAAGGTTCAAGGACGCCATCAAGTCAGCCAGCCATGCTGCGGTGCTAGGTGATGTCTCCTGCCTCTAACTCAGCAATATCTGCTGCCGGGCAAATGCCACAGCATCCGTCTCCACCCCTGTCCTCAGTTCCTCTGATCCGACACCCCAAATACCACTACCAACAGGCATGGCTCCAGATCCACATTCAGGATAGTCGATAAGGTGCTTAAAGAAAAAGGCCCCCAAAAACCCATCAGCTTCAGGCAGGACCAGAACATGTGCCTGTGGTGAGCAGGCCCACCCGTTCACACGTACCTTCAACCCTTTCAAAAGATCGCCTCATCCTGGCCCGAGGGAGATGCGCCCTGAACACCACCTTTAGCTGAATCAAACTCAACCTCGCGCAAGATGACCTGCTGAGATTGTCCACTATTTTCTGTTTTGGTTTCTGGCATTGGGTTGTTCTCGTACTCCCTATCTGCACCTAAAATCTAGTCTACCACTTCCTGACATTCCCTCCTGGTCTCCCTGTCCACGTGTGACTTGTACGAGATGACCTCCCCCACCCCCACCCCCCCAAATCACCGCTTTTAATGCCTCCCACACCGTAGATGGCAAGACCATCCCAGTGTTGTTCCACTCTACATGGTGCCCTATGGCCCTAGAAATCTTTGCACAAAATCCAAGATCCGATTCAAGTCCCACGTCCAGCCTGACCTGGCCTCCAACATCAGGTCCATCAAATGCGGCATGAAACTGAATACTCCGCGCTTTTTAGCAGGGTCCTACCCATAACAAAAAAGTCGATCCTTCAATGCACCTGAAGAAAACGAGAACTCCTTGCCTTCGGGGAGCATAAACTGCCAAGGATCCACCCCCCCCCCCCCCTGCTAGCACATCCCCACCCCCCCCCACCCACCACCACCGTGCCCGACTCGCAAACCCAGGATGAAAGTCTTGGCGCACCCAGGCCTTCCACAGCCTGATCTGGTCCCGCACCCGCAGGTGAGCTTCTTGCAGGAACAGCACTTCGGTCCCCAAATCCTTTAAATGGGAAAAAAGCCTTGCCCTCTTCACCGGCCCCCTTAAGCTTCGCACATTACAGGTGATGAACCTTTTCGGGAGTCTCTCCACCCCCCCCCCCCCCCCCCCCCCCCCCCCCCCTCCCCAAATGAGTCAGCCATCTGCGCCGTGACGCAATCTTCCCGGTTCCAAGCCCACCTAAGATGGCCACCAGCCCCACCTCTAGGGTGAGACAAAGAAAAGTCCCTGGTCACTGTTAGTCCATGCCCCACCACAAGGCCCCCCCCCCCCCACCACACAAATTAGCAGTTTCACCTATTGCATCCCACCCAACCTGACCCAACAGATCACAGCCTCCTCGCACTCCACTCCTGTTTACTAGCCACTCCTCCTGCTCTTACTAGCAAAGTGGTCCCCACCAGGGTCCGCCTCCAATACCCCCAGAAATAACAGCCAACCTGACCCTTCTCCTAAGCCCCCGCAAGATCAACAATCCTTTCTGTCCTCCAAACGAAACGTAACAATCCCCTTTTTATATTACCCCCAACAGAGCAATAATAACACAACAGAACACACAGCAGCATAGATACATTTAACAAACGCGCCCTCTTCATACACAGTACCAAGTAGCTCTCTTCAAAGTGGTCCCAACTTCTTCTCTCTCATGTAGGCCTTGCTGCCTGTTCTGGCGCATCAAAGAAGTGATGATTTGAGTCCATTGTGACCCGCAGTCGCGCTGGGTGCACCACACAAAATTGCACACCCTTATTTAAAACACTGCCTTCATCCTGTTGAAGGACTCATGCCTCTTCGCCAGCTCAGTCCCAATATCTTGGTTTATCCGCACCATGTTCCCACCCTAGTCAATATTCCAAATCTTCTTCGCCCATTCCAAGACCTTCTCCTTCCTTTGATAATTGTGAAAGCAGATTATCACCACCCGAGGTGGCTCATTCGGCCTTGGCCTTTGCCTGAGCACCTGATGTGCACTATCCAACTCCAAGGGGGTGAACACTTCATCCCCTCCCACCAGGCGAGAAAACATTTCTGCAAAATACTGGGTCAGCTTCGAAACCCTCCATTCTTCCGGCAGCCCCACTATCCTGAGGTTCAGCCGTCATGACCTACCGTCCACCTTGAACCTCAAGCTTTTATTACTCCGCCATCAGCAGCAACTCCGCTTCTAGCGCAGCAAACCGGTCCTCGTGCTCCGGCAAGGCCTCCTCCACCCTCTTGAATGTCTCACCTTGTGTTCGCAACACATTCGAGGTTCTCACTAGCTGCTCAAGGATCGGACCCAAAACTTCAACGACAGTGACTTTAAAAGATTCCTTAATCCCCAGGCCCTGCAACTTGGACTGCCTTTCCATCTGTTTGCCAAACTGCTCCAGCTCCTGCACCATTACTGATGTGTTGGGTACTCTGCTACACAGACGAACCAACACGTTTGCGAATGGTACAACTCAGTTTTATTACTAACATTTATTTACAGTGGTAAACTGGTTACTGAGGTTCGATCATAACCCTAGAATCTGTGGACCTATCCCTAATACTATCTTGTGGTGGCACTCAGCACATGGTGGATGTCTGAGTGGCTTGCTATGAGCTCTGTGCCCTGAACTGCCTCCTGCTGGAATCCCCAGGAAGTGTCGTGTTCCCTGTTTTGTACTGTGTATGCTCTTGCCTGTGATTGGCTATGGTGTTGTGTGTGTGTTGATTGGTCCGTTGATCTGTCCATCAGCATGTATGTATGTTTGTACTATGATTTTAACCTGAATATCATGACATCCCCCTTTTTTTACAAGAACATGTGCCTATGTGGTTATAAATAGAGATGTGTACTGAGTGCAGCTAAATGTGTGTGTGTGCAATATCTACAGCCTGTACATGGGGCTAAACTATATACAAGGGGCGATGTCGGGTGCGACATAACAACGAGGTTGTACCATAAACAAAGAACGGGGAAATGTTGAACGACAAAACAAACTCCTGTAACGACAAGGAAGAACAGAAACATATTAACACAGTGGTTCCATGAGTTCAATGTACAAACAGGCTCATAAGTCCAGTCTAGTAGGTGGGCGACGAATTCGGGTTGACCGTTAGGGTGGCACACCATTCATCACCCGGATTGACAGTGTTCATTTGCAACAGCTGGTGGGTCCTGACTGGAGACATCCGGGGCGAAATTCTCCCCCAACGGCGGGATGTCCGCCGGGGTCAGATCGCCCCGTGCCCCCCCCCCCCCCAGGACCCCGGAGCCCGCCCACGCCGCCTGGTCCCGCCGGTAAATACCAGGTTTGATTTACGTCGGCGGGACAGGCAATTCCTGGGCGGGACTTCGGCCCATCCGGGCCGGAGAATCCAGCGTAGGGTCCCGCCAACCGGCGCGGCCCGATTCCCGCCCCCGCCCAATCTCCGGTACCGGAGACTTCGGCGGGGGCGGGGGCGGGATTCACGGTGGCCAACGGCCATTCTCCGACCCGGCGGGGGGTCGGAGAATGACGCCCCCGGTTCCCATCAATGACCGCAACACAGAAGGCGTCCCGTTCGTCTGTGTCACTGGTCTGGATATCGTCTGGGCGCGACTCATAGTAAGGAGGCTGAATGGTCCGCACGTCCCTGCGAGGTTGTCGGAATTGGGGAACATTGGCAGGTTGAGCTGCTCGACAGCAGGCAGCGTAGTGGCCCATCTTGTCATCTTGCGGGACATTGTCGCTCTAAATGTGCGGCTCCGCAGTTGCCGCACGTCGTGACGTCATGGCGTTCGTTGCGCCATCGCGCATGCGCAGTTCGGTCTTGCGTCGAGCGCGCCTGCACATCACGTCCCTCAGTGCCGACGTCGTTTTTGGCGCGCACAAACGCGGGAGGCCTCGAAAAGCTCGCGAAATGGACGCCCTCGTCTGGGCCGCGGGCCGTGAGGAACTCGATCGCCTGTACCCGTTCGGCCTCGTAGGATGACTGCTTCGCCGATCCGGCCACGTAGGACCCCTGCCGCGCCGATTCGGCCGCCTGAAATTGGGAGTAGCAGCTAGTCGCGTTTTCATGCAGGACACAGGCTTCGATTGCGGAGACTAGGGTGAGGCCTTTAATTTTTAAGAGCTGCTGGCGTAGCGTGCCCGAGGGGACCCCAAAAACGATCTGGTCCCGAATCATGGAATCGGAGGTGGTGTCGTAACCGCAGGACTGCGCGAGGATATGGAGATGCGTAAGGAAGGATTGAAAGGGCTCATCCTTACCCTGCAGGCGCTGCTGGAAGAGATACCTCTCGAAACTTTTGTTGACCTCGACGTTGAAGTGTTGGTCGAGTTTGAGAAGGACCGTCTTGTACTTGGTCTTGTCCTCACCTTCCGCGAACACCAGGGAGTTGTAGACATGGATGGCCTGTTGACCTGCCGTGGAGAGGAGGATGGCGATCTTTCTGGTTTCCGAAGTGCTCTCCTTTTCGTTGGCTTCCAGGAAGAGCTGGAAACGCTGTTTGAACGGCTTCCAATTAACGCAGAGGTTTCCAGCGACTTGTAGCGGCTGTGGTGTACTAACGGTGTCCATGGCGCAGGATGGCAGATTCCGGAGGATTTGTACGTAGGTCCCACAGTTACTCCTGGTACTATGATGTGTTGGGTACTCTGCTACACAGACGAACCAACACGGTTGCGAATGGTACAACTCAGTTTTATTACTAACATTTATTTACAGTGGTAAACTGGTTACTGAGGTTCAATCATAACCCTAGAAGCTGTGGACCTATTCCTAATACTATCTTGTAGTGGCACTCAGCACATGGTGGATGTCTGAGTGGCGTGCTATGAGCTCTGTGCCCTGAACTGTCTCCTGCTGGAATCTCCAGGAAGTGTCGTGTTCCCTGTTTTGTACTGTGTATGCTCTTGCCTGTGATTGGCTGTGGTGTTGTGTGTGTGTTGATTGGTCCGTTGATCTGTCCATCAGTATGTATGTATGTTTGTGCTATGATGTTTACCTGAATATCATGGCAATTACCACGGCCAACGTGTCTAGTGTAATGGGCACGGTGGCCCACCTTCCCTTCGCCACCTCCTTCCCAGGAAGGCTACCCTCATGAGCCTTCTTGTATTGGATTGCTTCTTCGACGATTTTGATATACCACCGTCAGGAAAGATTCCACCCGCTCAACAACCCTGGCTTGAACACCAAAACCCCCTGAAAAGACACGGCAAAGGGATCAAAAACATACACTTCCTCTTACATGACGTCACCGGAAGTCTCGCAACATTCCTTCATAATGACTCAGAATTGTCCTCCGAGACCAAGTGCTTGCAACTCCAAGGCTTCTTTGTCACAAAGGCTGAGGCCATTGATTCAATTGCCTCTACAAACCGCACCCCCCACCCCCAACCTTGCCACCTTTTCACCAAGCCAAAGCTCCCAATAACATTCAGCTCCATCCTCCTCAACCCTTCCACTGCCGGCATGATGTCAGTCTCCGTGACTGAGAACCACTCTCGGGTGACTCGTAATTTCCTCCAATTTCACCCAGTTGTCTATTCTTGTGATGTTCCCTGGGATGTTTGTCTATGTTAGATGTGGGTTGTACAATTAGTTAACTTTATTGTTATTAGTACTAATTCATCTCAATTTTGTGCATGGTATAAATACATTGTGGTTGCATAAATGAAGATTTAATTTGCTTTGAGCTTCCTGATGAATCTAGCTTGATGGGGGATGTGAAATTGCTTATTGCACTGTAAGGTGTCCCTGAATAATCTGGAAGCTCGCAGCAATCATTTTAATGGAATTGTTTTTCACAGATTACTGAGTTTTAAACTCTGGGCTGCTTGCCTGCTCCAGCTGATAGCTATTCTTTCAGATAAGGCTAATGTGTTGTATTTAAATGCAGGGCCATATGGCATATTCGAGTTGCTGCTCAGGACAATAGATGCGGTTGCACCGTGGGAGCAGCTTTTGTTTCGGGTTCCAGGTGGCAGGTGGAACTCCTGTGAACTCTCGAGCTCTTTGTGTACTGAATTTCCTCTATTAGCAGATTAACCTCTTCTGTTTTACAGTGTCTTGGGTCGTCACGTTCTTTTCTCAGTCTAATTATAAATGAATCCATGCATATAGACCGAACACTGCTAATTCATTTCTGGTCGATTATATCTGTAGCCGTCTCTTTGCCAAAAATACACATTTGACGCTCATATCCAGTAATCAATGCTGCTTTTTTAACTGTTGCTAGAATGTCCATCTCTTGAAAGCCTTGTCCCTTAAATAGATATTGAAAATTTTGCTTGGGCTTGCTACTGCTGCTTCCCCGTACTGGGAGTGGCGATAGAGCTGGAATTTGTGCTGGAAATTCAGCCATGATCTTATTGAATAGGGTAACTGGCTTGAAGGCCATTCGGGCCTCCTTCTGCCTCCCTCTCTTATGTTCTTCTGCTCAGGATTGATGCATTCTGGGGGCACTGGAGGAGAATTTCACTGCCCTTGGCTCTAATTTTGGTAGCGGATTGGCACAAATCCCAGAACAACAGCATTAAGGGTCGTTCCTGTCACCTCAGGGTTTCTGCTGCTGTTCTGTGGAAATTCTACCCCAGTGCCTTCTGGATGAAATATTAAAACAAGGTACCATCTGCCTGTTTGGATATAAAATATGCCTCCATAACTGAGACATCGATCTTCTTTCTCTTGGACCTTTGGGCCTTGCGAGGTCAAACCATTGACTTGGTTAATCGGTGATAAACATCCACCTCGCGCCATGATTTGTCCAGAAGGCATCAGGTCCCCCGTATAGATCAAGTGATACGGATATCACTCGGATCTTTGACCCAAATATGACTTGATCCACGAATTGCCAATTCTTTGATCAAGGATGCTTTCATGTGGCTTTGCATTAGTGCAGAAGAAGGTGTTTGTTATAATGAGGCCATGCTGACATTCCTTTGTCAGCTGGAGGACTCATTTGCATTGGCTTTTCCCACCGTTTTTCCAAATGACCACGCTCCAGACATCAGAGTCGCGGCCAAATCTTATGTTATAGTTCCTCAGAAGAATGACCTTATCTTCATTTCAGATGGCAGTGAAGACATCATCAAGGTCAACATAGAGCTTCTTTTGAACACCTTTATTGGAGTCAAGGATCAGTGCATGAGCACTGAAGATAGTGGCATACAAGTTATGGCTGAGTGGCAAATGAAGTGTTTGAGTATGTTATTAATAAAATTGGGGAGTTCTGGCAGGGCACCAAGATCCTATTCCAGTGGTAAAACCATGATTGCAGTCAGCCTTTCCTTTCCCACGGAAGATGAATCCCCCGCTTGTTCCTTCAGCTGTCCCTCCCCTGTATATGTGTTCCTAGCTGAAATGCAGAAAAAGCTCTGTCTAGATTTTGCTGGAAAACCCTTGAATCCCACATCCCATTCCTACTATCGCTTGCCAAACCCCATGAAAATGAAGGTGCGGTAGAATTAAGCAGGCACGAAACCATTCTGCAAATAAAATTTGGAACAAAAAGACCACGAAACCCGGCGAATCCCGCACTGTTTTTCATTGGAATCGATTGTGTCCCACGTGGCGCCGGTGCTAGCCCCTCCGCAGTCGCTGAATCGACCCAGGTTCGGTGCCAGTTTTGCTGTTGTGAAAGTCCACAAATTCTGCATCGGCGTCAGAATCCTGCCTGACATTTTTTCACGCCTCCTTACTCTAAGTGTCTCCTAATGGATAATGTTTTAATGAGTGAAGGATGATGGCAAGAAGATTTAAAAAAATTAACTTGATGTTTCAGAACCCAAATTAAAAACACCATGAAGGTATCAGCTGTCTTCGGGCTTGTGGTGAGTTTATTTTCATTAAATGACTAGAATCATTCAGTATAATTTTAATGGGTGTATTTACTCAGGCACGTCGGGATGTAAATCATAGAATCATAGAATCCACAGTGCAGAAGGAGGCCATTCAGCCCATCGAGTCTCCACCAGCCCCTGGAAAGAGAAGCCTACTTAAGCCGACACCTCCACCCTATCCCTGTAACCCAGTAACCCCACCAATTTTTGGACACTAAGGACAATTTAGCAAGGCCAATCCACCTAACCGGCACATCTTTGGACTGTCTTTGGAAACCGGAGCACCGGAGGAAACCCACGCAGACACGGGGAGAGCGTGCAGACTCCGCACAGACAGTGACACAAGGCGGGAATCGAACCTGGGACCCTGGAGCTGTGAAGCAACTGTGCTAACCACTGTGCTACTGTGCTGCCCATAAAATGAACCTGTCATGGAGCTTTTAATATTCCAGGTTTTATTTTTCTTGAATACCTTTTCCTTTCTCATTTTCCTTGTAACAAACTGCAAAGAAGGCTGGCTGGTTGCTGTCAGGACATTAGTGGGAAGTTGTGCGTGGTGTCCGAGGAGATAGGAGAGGTGCTAAATGAATATTTTTCGTCAGTATTCACGCAGGAAAAAGACAATGTTGTCAAGGAGAATACTGAGATACAGGCTACGAGACTAGAAGGGCTTGAGGTTCATAAGGAGGAGGTGTTAGCAATTCTGCAAAGTGTGAAAATAGATATGTCCCCTGGGCCGGATGGGATTTATCCTAGGATTCTCTGGGAAGCTAGGGAGGAGATTGCTGAGCCTTTGGCTTTGATCTTTATGTCATCATTGTCTACAGGAGTAGTGCCAGAAGACTGGAGGACAGCAAATGTTGTCCCCTTGTTCAAGAAGGGGAGTAGAGACTATAGGTAACTATAGACCAGTGAGCCTTACTTCTGTTGTGGGCAAAGTCTTGGAAAGGTTTATAAGAGATAGGATGTATAGTCATCTGGAAAGGAATAATTTGATTAGAGATAGTCAACACGGTTTTGTGAAGGGTAGGTCGTGCCTCACAAACCTTATTGAGTTTTTTGAGAAGGTGACCAAACAGGTGGACGAGGGTAAAGCAGTTGATGTGGTGTATATGGATTTCAGTAAAGCGTTTGATAATGTTCCCCACATTATCACATTGTGCTATTGCACAAAATACGGAGGCATGGGATTCAGGGTGATTTGGCAGTTTGGATCAGAAATTGGCTCGCTGGAAGAAGACCAAGGGTGGTGGTTGATGGGAAATGTTCAGTCTGGAGTCCAGTTACTAGTGGTATACCACAAGGATCTGTTTTGGGGCCACTGTTGTTTGTCATTTTTATAAATGACCTGGAGGAGGGCGTAGAAGGATGGGTGAGTAAATTTGCAGATGACACTAAAGTCGGTGGAGTTGTGGACAGTGGGGAAGGATGTTCCAAGTTACAGAGGGACATAGATAAGCTGCAGAGCTGGGCTGAGAGGTGGCAAATGGAGTTTAATGCAGAAAAGTGTGAGGTGATTCATTTTGGAAGGAATAACAGGAAGACAGAGTACTGGGCTAATGGTAAGATTCTTGGTAGTGTGGATGAGCAGAGAGATCTCGGTGTCCATGTACACAGATCCCTGAAAGATGCCACCCAGGTTGAGAGGGTTGTTAAGAAGGCTTACGGTGTGTTAGCTTTTATTGGTAGAGGGATTGAGTTTCGGAGCCATGAGGTCATGTTGCAGCTGTACAAAACTCTGGTGTGGCCGCATCTGGAGTATTGCGTGCAGTTCTGGTTGCCGCATTATAGGAAGGATGTGGAAGCATTGGAAAGGGTGCAGAGGAGATTTACCAGGATGTTGCCTGGTATGGAGGGAAGATCTTATAAGGGAAAGCTGAGGGACTTGAGGCTGTTTTCGTTAAGAGAGAAGAAGGGTAAGAGGTGACTTAATAGAGGCATACAAGATGATCAGAGGATTAGATAGGGTGGACAGTGAGAGCCTTTTTCCTCGGATGGTGATGTCTAGCACGAGGGGACATAGCTTTAAATTGAGGGGAGATCGATATGGGACTGAGGTCAGAGGTAGGTTCTTCACTCAGAGAGTAGTAAGGGCGTGGAATGCCCTGCCTGCAATAGTAGTGGACTCGCCAACATTAAGGGCATTTAAATGGTCATTGGATAAACATATGGATGATAAGGGAATAGTGTAGATGGGCTTTAGAGTGGTTTCACAGGTCGGCGCAACATCGAGGGCCAAAGGGCCTGTACTGCGCTGTAATGTTCTATGTTCAGTCCTATCTTATTCTGCTGGAATCTCTATATTTATCTCTGATTCCGTGTGATGGAAGGTGCACAATAAATTAGGAGCCAGATGCAATTTTCCCTTTGTAAATTCAGGTGCAATATTTTTTCTCGGAAAAGTTTTTGTTGAGGTAGTTTGTGGTCTCTGGAGTTTTGGTATATTACAGGTTCTGTGGTATGTTATTTTCAGTCATGAATAGTGAGCACTTAACTCAGTTCTGTCATTTCCTCTGCGCTCAATATTGCAATTTTGCATGTTGTCAATATTGCAGGATGACAAGATCAGAATTTTTCCTTGATAGAGATGGGGTTAGTTCAGGTGAAGAGAACGGGTCAGCCCCTGTGGAAGGACTGAGCCAGCCAAGTTAAGATGGGAGTGGGAAGCTCAGCAACCATTCTTTTTTTTTAGGAGCAAGCCAATGATATCATTCAATTCAGCACAATAGTGGCCTGAATGGAACCAGTTCGTACTCATTCAAAAATCTCTAATCATCGGCTTGAGTTGGCATATTTGTTGACACACAGTAATCTGGAGCAGGATTCTCTGTCAGCTGGTGCCAGAATCGGGAAACACGATTGGGCGAGCAATCGGTTTTGGCGCTTGTGGTGATAACAGGTATTGCGGTACCTGAGAGGTGGATGACCATTGGCTAGACCCAGGAGTCTACCATTGGCTGATGTACATAGCTCCGCCCTGAGAGGCGGAGTATAAGAACCGATGCCGTCCCAGCAGCCTTCACTTTCTGTATCGAAGCTGCTGGGGAATAGTTCTAGCAGATTAAAGCCTATTAGTTATGACTCACCTTGTCTTGAGAGTAATTGATTGCGCATCAATTTAATCTGCTACAACTTCAGTGAAGGGATGGATCTCCCTATCAAACCGGAGTGCCTTCAGCTCAGCCCCCACGCGGACAACTCTGCTGCTATCTTCAAACATTGGCTGGCGTGCTTTGAGGGCTACCTCGACACGTCCGCCGACACCCCCACAAAAAGACAAAAAATGCACCTTCTACGCTCGCGGGTCAGCCCAGGGATCTACTCTCTGATCGAGGAGGCGGAGAATTATGCTGCGGCGATTGAGCTGCTAGAAGGACACTATATCCGCCCTGTGAACCAGGTCTACGCCCGTCACCTGCTGGCGACTAGGAGGCAAAGCCCCGAAGAATCGTTGGAAGACTTCTACCGGGCGCTGTTGGTGCTGGGCCGAAACTGTGGCTGCCCGCCAGTTTCGGGGAACGAGCACACGGAACTTTTGATCAGGGATGCTTTCGTGGCAGGTATGACTTCCCCGACATCCGCCGCAGGCTCCTAGAAATGGACACTCTTGGACTGACTGAGGCACGGGCCCTGGCGGGGTCCATGGACGTTGCGTGTACAAACGCGCCTGCTATTGCTCCAGGACGCGCGGTGGCCCCCTGGGCTGCGTGGCACCCCGCTGCGGCATCCCCCTCAGACCTTCCCCCTGACCCCGCAAGCCTGCACGGCGAGACGGCCCGCTACCGCCGCCGGACACCGCTGTTTCTTCTGCGGGCAGGCGAATCATCCCCGCCCGCACTGCCCGGCCCGCACCGCCACCTGCAAAGGGCGCGGCAAGAAGGGCCACTATGTCGGGGTCTGCCAGGCCCGCTCCGTGGCTGCGGTCTCCAGCGACTATCAGCATCCCCACTTTCAGGCCCCGACCCTGCTGGGGAATAGTTCTAGCAGATTAAAGCCTATTCGTTTTGACTCACCTTGTCTTGAGAGTAATTGATTGCGCATCAGCGCTGAAAACGTGGCGGGCGCTGGTTTCATGGCAAATCGCAATTCTCCGTCGCCTCGATAGCGGCATCAATGCATTCCACTCCACAAGTACAGTCAACGCCGTTGGCATATCATTAGCGGGCCCGACCCGGTATTCTCCGGGGCCTACGCGATTTTCCGCCTCCACTGGGGGAAGTCCTGATGGCAATGTTCATTTGTACTTTGAAACATCGTGAAACAGGTGCCGTGGCTGATGAGAAAGAGGAGGTAGGACATGGAGAGGCACGACCTTGGGCTGCCGGTCCTAACAATAGGGGGGGGGAATGGGCCTTGCAGCTGTGGTGCCCAGGCAAGGACTGCCATTTCCGTGTTCTGTAAGGCAATCACCTTTCTCCGCACCCTATTGACCACCCACCTTGGCCCTGGTTCTGCAGAGTGCCACCAGCGATATGAATGGCTGCCCCCACCTCACCACCCCCACATGCCACCCCCCGGCATGTCACTCCCCCTCCCCGCCAACCACTGGCAAGGCAGCATGTGGCCCATCCAAGGGCAATGCCCACAGTAGCCCCTACAGGGGGTGCCAGGGGTGTGGGAATGTGGGGGGACGAACATACGGGGGCAGGGGCTATAGTGCCAACCGGACTCACTATGTGGCCTGCAGGACCTGGTTGAGCACAGGGTATGCACCATGCTAATGTGTCGCCATTTTACCCCATGCAGGCAATGGGTATTGAATACAACCAGTAATGGTAGCCATCCTCAGAATCGCCACAGCCCTGGGGATGCCCTGCGGTTGTACGAGCAGGAGCTCCTCGAGGAGGAGGAAGCTGCAGCAGTGGAGCGTGCCCCAGAGGAAGAGGAAGCAGTCGCTGAGGATGGAGAGCCGGCAACCCAACCGGCCAAGGAGGAGGAGGAGATGCAAAGGAGGCACCTCATGAGCCCGCGTGTGTACCAGCAGCGCCTGTCATTTGTGGACCTGCCGGACCGCGCGTGCCGTCGAAGACCCCGGCTGAGCAGGGCGATTGTGTGGCATATTGCCAGATCATGGCACACTGGGCACCGCAGGGGAATGGGGAGGCCACCTGCTCCCGGTGACCGTAAGTTGACGGTCGCTCTAAACGTCTACGCCACGGGTCCTTCCAGGCGCCGAGTGAGGACCTATCCGGGGTTTCACAGAGCTCGGTGCACTGGTGCATCCGCGGTGTCACACAGGCCCTATCTGCCCAGTTAGCACAACACATAAACTTCAATGTGCACTGTGCTCACCCGGCTGCCAAGGCAGCGGGCTTCACCGCCATCAACAGGATGCCTTGGGTCCAGGGGGTGATCAACGGGGTGCATGTTGCCCTATGGACACCTGCAGATGACAGGCCGCTCCACACAAACCAAAAGGGGTCCCAGCTGGTGTGTGACCTTCGGATGCACATTATGCACATCTGCGGCTGATACCTGTGTTGGCCTGGGTAGCACGCAAGGCCCACATCACCTCCTCCTCTTGCATGCGGTTGAACTCCTCCACCTACTCGCAGACAGCCCTTCAATCTCCACAAGTCTCAATAATGGATGGAACTATCCGTTCCAGAAGCCCCAAACCTGCCTGGATGGCAGCTAATCCCTGGGATCGGCTCGCCCTCTGACCGTCCGCCCCCTCTGGAGTTCCTACCTACATCTGCTGCAACAGAGCATGTGCATGGTGTGCACCAGACAGTGCCCCAGGAGCCTCTTCACTAAAGTGCCCAATCCAGGTGAGTGTCTCTGGGATGGTGAAGGGTGTTGGAGACAGCTGTGACGGGAAATCTGTGTCACCCTCGGACTTGAGCTGCGGGGACTCCTGGGTCTCGGGCTGATGGCTTGCATCCGTGTCGGTGTCCTCGCCGCTGGTCGGTACCTGGGGTTCTGGCTATGGCTGTGGCTGGGGTCAGGGGTGGGGGACACCAGTCGGGCCCGCCCCATCATCAGTAGGTCCTGCAAGACACAAGACAAGACGCATGATTTCATTGCGGCCTGCGGGGAGTGGACGTGTGTTGGGGAGGGTGTGTGTGCTTGGGAGAGGGGTAACACGCGTGTCACGGGGAACTGCAGCTCAGCGAGGTCTCACTGCCTCGCCCGATGCGACCTCCACCCTGGTGACTGCCCTTTCCTCGGGCCCGCCGATCGCGTCAAGGACCCGCTGCTCTGCCGCAGTGAGGGGCTGCAGATCCAGTGGTCCCCCTCTAGTCTTCTCCCGCTCCCGGCGGTTATGGACGGCCTTCTCTTGTGCGGGGCGGTGGGTGGTCACAGAAAACGCACAGTGTTAGACAGTCCAATGCATGCAGCCCTGGGAGTGGGTAGTTGGTGGCTCCTTTGGAGGTTGTGCAGTTTCTAACAATGTTGTTGTCTGGTCCAGACAGTGTTGTTGATGGTGCTGACCTGTGCCCAGGCACGGCGGAAGCCCTATGTTTCCACTATTTTCTTTAAATTCTCTGTAATGCTCTGTTTATCGTTACCCAGGTTGCTACGCTGCGCAGAGACCTTTCTAAAAAAAAATTACATTATGAATTTCTCCTCAACTGATTCCCTCTGGAAATGAAATAAAATCAGAAAATGTGGAATTACTCAGCAGGTCGGGCAGCATCTGTGGCGAGAGAGTTAACCTCCCAGGTCCTGATCCGATGACGATGGCCAAATAAGGCAACACCGGCCTTTAAATGTCCAGTGTCTCCCTTAGTGAAAGTCATTGTTCATATGAAAGGCAGAGTAATTGTACAGCCTGACATTAATCAATCCAGTTCCATCACCATGGTAACAATACAAGCCGTTCCAGCATTCATACCTCCCACAACAACAGTCCTTAGCTTCCGTTCCACGATATCATCGGGACGTCTGATCTGAATCCAGCGGACATAGCCCAGCCCCAATATTTCTTTGTTCAAAGAATGAAAGTTAGCCGTACAAAACAAAGGTCTTTTCGGCTTTAGAAGGTTAATTTGATTTTTGATTCACAGCGGTTCACACTGGGACCTCCGTGGCCATTAATTCACCAGATGACAATTCTTCTTGATTAGTTTCAGCAGTATATTGCAGAAGTGGCCCAATTTCACAGCAATATAAATCTCCCAGCTCCTCAACCATGGCTTTTTCATTACTTTACTTAATGAAATGATACCTGCAGACAAACCAGTCTGGGGAGAGATTGGTTTTTTTCGGTATACATGAGATTGAACTAACCTTCAAATTTGCAGCCTTCCATTTAAAACTGATTATTTTAAAAATCAAACCCGATATTGTTAACAGTACAAGAGACATGTTTTATCAGTTCTTTATTAAATGCCGAGTGCTGTTATTCCGGTGCAAAAACTCATCAGATAATGGTTTTTGCATCTGTAATTTTATAACCGACACTCTATAAAGTGGGTAACCCATTCCACATCCCTGCAATCCTGGGGCCATCATATTGACGATGCAGATTCAAATGCAGCTACACTGTATTTTCCCACTCACCTGTAAGCTGACTTTGCTTCTCCAGCTTCAGTTGCTACAGGGACAGAGATTCTAAGTTATTAACTCAAGGCCTCGATTCTGCCTGAAGATTGAAATGGTAGATTGGACTGGTTGCACCACAAGCTATAAAACATTAAAGCATCTGTCCTAAAAAAATTGACGTCTCAAAATAAATATTAGAATTAAGAATTAGAATGCCCTTGGAAAGAGCACCCTACCCAAGCCCACACCCCACCCTATCCCCGTAACCCAGTAACCCCATCCAAACTTTTTGGACACTAAGGGCAATTTATCATGGCCAATCCACCTAACCTGCACATCTTTGGACTGTGGGAGGAAACCGGAGCACCCGGAGGAAACCCACACAGACATGGGGAGAAACGGCAAACTCTGCACAGTCTGTGACCCAGCGGGGAATTGGGCCTGGGACCCTGGAGCTGTAAAGCAAATGTGCTGACAACTGTGCTACCGTGCCCCCCAAATTATAAAAGCAGTCCTGAATAAAGAACCACGGCTTTAAGGTCACTACTTCAGGGTAATAGAATCAAGTTATGTTCCTTGGGCTAGATTCTCTGTTTGGGAGACTGAATGGCTTCAGGTTTGGGTTGGCACTGGGAGCGGTATCCAGAAGCGATTCACTCTCACTCGCTTGCCATGCAGATTTATGCATGGTGGGAGCGCAAGGGATTTAATTTTGAATCCCGCAATTGGGGGACGGGCAGAGAGCAAGGCCCAGTGGCTACCGCCCCGCCCCCCCCCCTCCTTCCCCAAAACGCAAATTCTGCCACACCCACGCTGACAAGTAGGGGACTTTTTTCCCATAGATCACTCCCCCTTTCCCCTCAACAGCACGCCGCATGAAGGTGCCCGACACCCTCCCCGTCGAACCCATCAGTGACCACACGCATCAGACCCCCCCCCGCCAGAAACCCCTCCCACCAGAAACCACCCCCACAAGAGAGACCCCCACCAGAGACCCACCCACCAGAGAGCCCCCACCAGAGACCCCCCACTAGAGACCCCCCACTAGAGACCCCCCACTAGAGACCCCCCACTAGCGACCCCCACTAGAGACCCCCCACGAGAGACCCCCCACGAGAGACCCACCCCCCCCACCATAGACCCCACTCAACCATTCTGAATTTATTGTATGTCCTCTGTTTTTCATGTATGAAACGATTGCCTGCACTGTACACAGAACAATACTTTTCCCTGTACATCGATACACATGAAAAATCCAAATCGTCATGGCACCTCAAAACATACCCCTCCATTGGTTTGCAAATGGAGTCAACAACATGAAATCCTGAACTCATACTTGCAAAATTCACGTTGACATATAAAAAAGAACAGCCAACATTTTCTTGCTCATTGCAACTAGAAAACACTCCTACTCTCCGCCAGCTTTTTGTAACTTGAACACTACTAGGATCAAAACTGAGAATTCATTGTTGAACCTCTTTCCCTGTAGGGTAATGGACATCATAGGGCAGCACGGTGGCACAATGGTTAGCACTCACAGCCTCACAGCTCCAGGGACCTGGGTTCAATTCTAGCCTTGGGTGACTGTCTGTTTGGAGTTTGAACTTTCTCCCCGTGTCTGCGTGGGTTCCCTCCGGGTGCTCTGGTTTCCTCCCATAGTCCAAAGATGTGCAGGTTAGGCGAATTGGTCATGCTGAGTTGCCCGTAGTGTACAAAAGATTAGATGGAGTTATGGGGTTACAGGGATAGGGTTGGGTGTGGGCCTTGGTAGGATGCTCGTTCAGTGGGTCAGGATAGACTCAATGGGCTGAATGGCCTCCTTCTGCACTGTAGGGATTATATGATAACGAAAGACTCTTGAAAATCGACATTGACATGGACAATTTGAGGCGAGTTTAATGATGGAACCGCTCACAGTTTTATTTCATATTGTGCGTGTTACTCTGAGTCAGTCACTTATGAATCACTCCTGGAGAACTTGTCTAGACATTACATTGTTACAAAAAGTCAAATATATTGTAATTATACATTATGGATGTTATTCATGTCATTTGTAGGAAAAATGAAACCACTAAATGAGTTATCAAGACTTTTTGGGAAATCAAATTTGTATTATGGCAATGACATTAAAAGGTTTTATGTCATCGCAATTCACATTATCAGTACTTTCTAATTCCGTGAGGGACATCAAAAATGTAATATTGCACAAGCTGCTGATCTTTATTATGGAAGTGCTATTATTCAAAATGGGAAAAATGCCACATTTACAATAATAAGAAAATTAGCACAGTCACTGAGCTCTGGGGAAACACAATAAATTTTGTTTGCATCTAATATTGAAAGCAGGGATAGTCTTGGGAGATTTATTTAAAAGTTCATTTACAGGATGTGGGTGTCGCTGGTTAGGCCAGCGTTTATTGCCCATCCCTAGTTGCCCTTCAGAAGGTGGTGGTGAGTTGCCTTCTTGAACTGCTGCAGTTCCTGAGGTGTAGGTACACCCACAGTGCTGTTAGGCAGGGAGTTCCAGGATTTTGACCCAGCGACAGTGGAGGAACGGTGATATATTTCCAGATTGGGGTGGTGAGTGACATATAGGGGACCTCCAGGTTGGGGGTGGGGGGGGGGTGTGCTGGGTTCCAGGTATCTGCTGCTCTTGTCCTTCTAGAAGGTAGTGGTTTTGGAAGGTGCTGCCTTGGAAAACTTGTGACTTACTGCAGTGCATCTTGTAGGTGGTACACACGGCTGCCACTGTTCGTTGGTGGTGGAGGGATTGTATGTTTGTGGAAGGAGCAATCAATCAGGCTGGTTTGTCCTGGATGGTGTACAGCTTCTTGACTGTTGTTGGTGCTGCACTCATCAGGCAAGTGGAGAGTATTCCGTCACACTCCTGACTCGTGCCTTATAGATGGTTGTCAGGCTTTGGGGGGGTCAGGAGGTGAGCTACTCGCTGTAGGATTCCTAGCCTTTGACCTGCCCTGGTAGCCACAGTATTAATATGGCTAGTCCAGTTCAGTTTCTGATCAATGGTAACCCTCAGGATGTTGATTGTGGGGGATTCAGCAATGGTAATGCCATGGAATGTCAAGGGGCAATGGTTAGATCCTCTCTTGTAGGAGATGGTTAATGCCTGGCACTTGTGTGGAGTGAATGTAACTTGCCACTTGCCACTCCAAGCCTGGATATTGTCCCATTCTTGCTGCATTTGGACATGGACTGATTCATTATCTGAGGAGTTGTGAATGGTACACAGGAAAGTAGGAATTAGGAGCAGCAGTAGGCAATTCAGCCCTTCCTGCTCAGCCATTCATGCAGATCATGATGGATCTTTCCCTGGTCTTAAATCTACCTCTCTACCTGTTCTCCATATCCCTTTAACCTTTTTTTAAAAAATTAGAAATATATCTATCTCCTTCTTGAAACCATTTAATCATTCAGACTCCATCGTATTTGGGGCAGCAAGTTCCACAAATTCATCATCCTCTACGAGAAATAGTTCCTCCTCCTCCTCTCAGCTTTAAATCGACTGCCTCTCAACCTAAATTATCTCACAAGGGGGAACATTTGGTCTACGCTTACATGATCAAACCCTTTTCGTATTTTATATACTTTGATCTGATCCCTTCTCATTCTTCTAAACTCCAGCGAGTATAAGCCCAAACTGATAAACCCTTTCATCGCCGGAATCAATCCGGTGAACCTACTCTGAACAGCCTCCAATGCCAGCACTTCCTTCCTCAAGTAAGGAGACCAAAACTGGAAACAGTACTCCAGATGTGGTCTCAAAAACACCCTATACAATTGCACCAACACCTCTCTAGTGCTGAACATTGTGTAATCATCTTGAACATCCTCACCTCGGACTTTTTGATGGAAGGGAGGTCATTGATGAAGCAGTTGAATATGGGTGGGCCTAGGACATTATCCTGAGGAACTCTTGCAATGATGTCCTGGAGCTGAGATGATTGACTTCCAACCACCACAACCATCTTCCTTTGTGCCGGGTCTGATTCCAACCAGTGGAGAATATTCCCACTGAATCCCATTGACTCCAGTTTTGCTTGGGCTCCTTGATGCCACACTCGGTCAAATGCTGCCTGATGTCAAGGGCAATCACTCTCACCTCACCTCCAGCATTCAGCACTTTTGTCCATCTTTGAACCAAGGCTGTAATGAGGATAGGAGCTCATTCGCCCAAACTGAGCGTCCGTAAGCAGGTTATTGCTGAGTAAGTGCTGCTTGACAGCACTGTTAATGGGTCCTTCCATCATTTTTCTAATGATGATGGAGAGTAGACTGACAGGGCGGTAATTGGCTGGGTTGGATTTGTCCTGTTTCTTGTGTACAGGGTACCTATGCCATTTACCACATTGCCAGGTAGATGCCAGTCTTGTAGCTGTACTGGAACAGCTTGGCTAGGGATTCGGCAGGTTCTGGAGCACAAATTATCAGTACTATTGCTGGAATATTGTCAGGGCCCATAGCCTTTGCAGTATCGAGTGCCGTCAGCCTTTTCTTGCGACCATGTGGAGTGAATCGTATTGGGTGAAGATGGACATCTGTGATGCTGGGGGCTTCCGGAGGAGACCGAGATGGAACATCCATTCGGCACTTCTGCTGAAGATTGTTCCGAATGCTTCATCATTGCCTTTTGCACAGATGTGCTTGGGCTCCTCCATCATTGAAGCCTCCTCCTCCAGTGGAGCCTCCTCCTCCAGTGAATTGTTTAATTATCCTCCACCATTCGTGGCGGGATGTGGCAAAACTGCAGAGCTTAGATTTTTAAAAAAATAATCTTTATTGTCACAAGTAGACTTACATTAGCACTGCAATGACGTTAGTGTGAAAATTCCCCAGTTGCCATACTCCAGCGCCTGCTCGGGTACACAGAGGGAGAATTCAGAATGTTCAAATTCACCTAACAAGCACAGTCTTTCGGGACTTGTGGGAGGAAACCGGAGCACCCTGAGGAAACCCACGCAGACACAGGCAGATCGTGCAGACTCTGCACAGACAGTAACCCAAGCCGGGAATCAAACCTGGGACTCTGGTGCTGTGAAGCAACAGTGCTACACACTGTGCTGCCCATCTGATGTGTTTGTTGTAGAATCGCGTAGCTCTGCTGTTTGGCACGCAAACCAGGGACTAGTGTACCTCAGTTGTCTAGACAGCTGGTTCGTGATGCAGAGCGAGGTCAGCAGTGTGGGCTAAATTCCCTTATAAGGTGAGGTTATTCACAAAGGCCCCCCCTTCTCAACCTTGCCCCTCACCTGAGTTGTGTTGACCCTCAGGTTAAATCAACACGAATCAGTTCTCCCCCTCAAAGTGGAAAGCAGCCTATGGTAACTTTACCTTTAACTTACCTGTTTGGCACACAAGTAGTCCTGTGCTGTATCTTCACCAGGTTGGCAGCTCATTTTTAGGTATGCCTGGTATTACTTCAGGCATGCTCTCCTGCATCTTCATTAAACCAGGGTTGATCCCCTGGCTTGGTTGATCTCCATGACGGCTCTGGAGCTGCGGATGGACTCACTTTGGAGCATCCGCGATGCTGAGGAGGTCGTGGATAGCACGTTCAGTCAGTTGGTCACATCGCAGATTAGGATTGATGAGGGAGACAGGGTGACCAAAAGGCAGAGAAAGAGCAGGAAGGCAGTGCAGGTGTCCCCTGCGGTCATCTCCCTCCAAAACAGGTATACCGTTTTGGATACTGTTGGGGGAGATGACTCACCAGGGGAAGGCAGTAGTATTCATGGCACCGTGGCTGGCTCTGCTGCACAGAAGAGCGGGAAAAAGACTGGTAGGGCTATAGTCATCGGGGATTCAATCGTAAGGGGAGTAGACAGGCATTTATGTGGTCGGAAACGAGATTCCCGAATGGTATGTTGCCTCCCGGGTGCACGGGTCATGGATGTCTCAGATCGGCTGCAGGACATACTGAAGGGGGAGGGTGAACAGCCAGTTGTCGTGGTGCATATAGGCACCAACGACATAGGTAAACAACGGGATGCGGTCCTATAATCAGAATTTAGGGAGTTTAGAGATAAGTTAAAAAGTAGGACCTCAAAGGTAGTAATCTCAGGATTGCTACCAGTGCCATGAGACAGTCAGAGTAGAAATTCAAGAATAGTCAGAATGAATATGTGGCCTGAGAGATGGTGCAGGAGGGAGGGGTTCTGACTTTTGGGACATTGGAACTAGTTCTGGGGGCGGTGGGACTATTACAAATCGGATGATCTACACCTGGGCAGGACTGGAACCAATGTCCGAGGAGGTGCTTTTGCTAACACTGTTGGGGAGGTATTAAAATAATGTGGCAGGGGGATGGGAACCAGATTAGGAAGTTAGAGGTCAGTAAAGAGGCAGCAACTAAAGCCAGTAAGGTACTAGATAATAAACTCATTGTGACTAAGGGGACGAGTAGACAGGGAAGAGATGATGACGCAATGGTCTGAGGTGCATTTGTTTTAATGCGAGAAGTGTAGCAGGTAAGGCAGATGAATTTAGGGCTTGGATTAGTACCTGGAATATGATGTTATTGGTATTACTGAGACTTGGTTGAGGGAAGGGCAAGATTGGCAACTAAATATCCCAGGGTATAGATGCTTCAGGAGGGATAGAGAGGGAGGTAAAAAGGGTGGAGGAGTTGCATTACTGGTCAGAGATGATATCACAGCTGTGATGAAGGAGGGCACTATGGAGGATTCGAGCACTGAGGCAATATGGGTAGAGCTAAGAAATAGGAAGGGAGCAGTAACATTGTTGGGACTTTACTACAGGCCTCCCAAAAGCGAGCGTGAAGTAGAGGTACAAATATGTAGACAGATTATGGAAAAATGTAGGAGCACTAGGGTGATTGTGATGGGAGATTTTAACTTCCCCAACATTGAATGGGACTCTTGTAGTGTTGGAGGCGTAGATGGAGCAGAATTTGTAAAGAGCCTCCAGGAGAGTTTTTTTAGAGCAGTATGTAAATAGTCCAACTCGGGAAGGGGCCATACTGGACCTGGTATTGGGGAATGATCCCGGCCAGGTGGTTGAAGTTTCAGTCGGTGATTACTTTGGGAATAGCAATCACAATTCCGTAAGTTTTAGAATACTCATGGACAAGGACGAGAGTGGTCCTAAAGGAAGAGTGCTAAATTGGGGAAAGGCCAAGTATAACAAAATTCGGCAGCAGCTAGGGAATGTGGATTGGGAGCAGCTGTTTAAGGGTAAATCCACATTTGAAATGTGGGAGTCTTTTAAGGTAAGGTTGATTAGAGTGCAGGACAGACATGTCCCTGTGAAAATGAGAGATAGAAATGGCAAGATTAGGGAACCATGGATGACAGGTGGAATTGTGAGACGAGCTAAAATGAAAATGGAAGCATACATAAGGTCTAGGTGACTTAAAACTGATGAAGCTTTGGAGGAATATAGGGAATGTAGGACAAATCTCAAACGCGCAATAAAGAGGGCTAAAAGGGGTCATGAAATATCTTTGGCTAACAGGATTAAGGAAAATTCCAAAGCCTTTTATTCGTATATAAGGAGCAAGAGGGTAACTAGAAAAAGGATTGGCCCACTCAAAGACCAAAAGAGGGAATTTGTGCATGGAGTTAGAGGAAATGGGTGAGATTCTTAATGAGTACTTTGCATCGGTATTCACCAAGGAGTGGGACAGGACAGATGTTGAGGTTAGGGATGGATGTTTAAATACTCTAGGTCAAGTCGGCATGAGGAAGGGGGAAGTTTGGGGTATTCTAAAAAGCATTAAGGTGGACAAGTCCCCAGGTCCGGATGGGCGCTATCCCAGGTTACTGAGGGAAACGAGGGACAAAATAGCTGGGGCCTTAATAGATATCTTTGCAGCATCCTTGAGCACGGGTGAGGTCCCGGAGGACTGGAGAATTGCTAATGTTGTCTCTTTGTTTAAGAAGGGTAGCAGGGATAATCCAGGGAATTATAGACCTGTGAGCTTGACGTCAGTGGTAGGCAAACTGTTGGTGAAGATACTGAGGGATAGGATCTATTCACATTTGGAAGAAAATAGACTTATCAGTGATAGGCAGCATGGTTTTGTGCAGGGAAGGTCATGTCTTACAAACCTAATAGAATTCTTTGAGGAAGTGACAAAGTTAATTGATGAGGGAAGGGCTGTAGATGTCATATACATGGATTTCAGTAAGGCGTTTGATAAAGTTTCCCATGGCAGGTTGATGGAAAAAGTTAAGTCGCATGGAGTTCAGGGTGTACGAGCTAGATGGATAAAGAACTGGCTTGGCAACAGGAGACAGAGAGTAGTGGTGGAAGGGAGTGTCTCAAAATGGAGAAAGGTGACTAGTGGTGTTCCACAGGGATCCGTGCTCGGACCACTGTTGTTTGTGATATATATAAATGATCTGGACTAAGGTGTAGGTGGTCTGATTAGCAAGTTTGCAGATGATACTAAGATGGGTGGAGCTGCAGATAGCGAGGAGGACTGTCAGAGAATACAGCAAAATATAGATAGATTGGAGAGTTGGGCAGAGAAATGGCAGATGGAGTTCAATCCACGCAAATGCGAGGTGATGCATTTTGGAAGATCTAATTCAAGAGCGGACTATACGGTCAATGGAAGAGTCCTGGGGAAAATTGATGTACAGAGCGATCTGGGAGTTGAGGTCCATTGTACCCTGAAGGTGGCAACGCAGGTCGATAGAGTGGTCAAGAAAGCATACAGCATGCTTGCCTTCAACGGATGGGGTATTGAATACAAGAGTCGGCAGGTCATGTTACAGTCGTATAGGACTTTGGTTGGGCTACATTTGGAATACTGCGTGCAGTTCTGGTTGCCACATTACCAAAAGGATGTGGATGCTTTAGAGAGGGTGCAGAGGAGGTTCACCAGGATGTTGCCTGGTATGGAGGGTGCTAGCTATGAAGAAAGGTTGAGTAGATTAGGATTGTTTTCGTTGGAAAGACGGAGGTTGAGGGTGGACCTGATTGAGGTCTACAAAATTATGAGAGGTATGGACAGGGTGGATAGCAACAAGCTTTTTCCAAGAGTGGGGGTGTCAATTACAAGGGGTCACGATTTCAAGGTGAGAGGGGGAAAGTTTAAGGTCGATGTGCGTGGAAAGTTTTTTACGCAGAGGGTGGTGGGTGCCTGGAAAGCTTTGCCAGCGGAGGTGGTAGAGGCGGGCATGATAGCATCATTCAAGATGCATCTAGACAGATATATGAATGGGCGGGGAACAGAGGGAAGTAGGTCCTTGGAAAATAGGCGCCAGGTTTAGATAAAGGATCTGGATCGGCGCAGGCTGGGAGGGCCGAAGGGCCTATTCCTGTACTGTAATTTTCTTTGTCCTTTTCTTTGTTCTTTGTAATGGTAGAGTGAAGATATGCCAGACCATGAGGTTGCAGATTGCGGTTGAGTATAATTCTTCTGCTGCTGAATGCCTACAGTGCTTCATGGATGCCCATTCTTGAGTTGCTAGATCTGTTCTAAGTCTATAATTTTGCACGGTGGTAGTGCACACAACACGATGAGAGTACCCTCAATGTGAAGACGGAACTTTGTCGCCACAAGGACTGTGCGGTGGTCACTTCTACCGATACTGTCATCGACAGATGCACCTGTAGCAGGCAGATTGGTGAGGATGAGGTCAAGTTTGTTTTTCCATCTTGTTGGTTCCCTCACCACCTACTGCAGTCCCAGGTATGTCCTTTAGGACCTGGCCAGTTCTGTCTGTTGCTTGACTATTCTGCGAGAAAGCTATCCCCACTTTGGCACAGATGTTAGAAAGGAGGACTTTGCAGGGTCGACAGTGCTGGGTTTGTCTTTGCCGTTTACGGTGTCTGGGTTGATGCTGGGTGGTCTATCTGGTTTCATTCCTTTTTTGTGTTTTTGTAGCAGTCGAATACAATTGAGTGGCTTGCTAGGCCACGTCAGAGGGTTGTTAAGAGTCAACTTCATTGCTGTGGGTCTGAAGTCACATGTAGGCCAGAGCAGGTAAGGATGGCAGATTTCCTTCCCTAAAGGACATCAGTGAGCCAGATGGGTTACAACAATTGATGATGGTTATCATTAGACTTTTAATTCCATATTTTTAAAAATTGTGTTTAAATTCCATCACCTACCATGGTGGGATTTGAACCCAGCTTCCCAGATCATCATCCTGGTTTTCTAGATTACTAGCCCAGCAACAATACCACTATGCCACCGTCTCCCCTGGCAATATAGGCATCTGTTTTTTAAAATTGTTAGGTTATAAATGTAAATAATCTTTATTGTCACAAGTAGGTTTATATTAACACTGCAATGAAGTTACTGTGAAAAGCCCCTAGTCACCACATTCCGGCGCCTGTTTGGGTACACAGAGGGAGAATTCAGAATTCTCAGCTGGTTCGGGAATTGAACTCGCGCTGCTGGCCTTGTTCTGCATCACAAACCAGCTGTCTAGTCCACTGAGCTAAACCAGCCCACGTGGACTGGAAAGGTTTTAAAAATTAACCCCATGTCCATCCATCCAAGAAGCCAAAGCCCCCTGAACTACCAAAACAGGCACAAGTATTGGGGGACCTTGTTATTCCTGCAGAGCCCAATCTGTCGCCACAGTGTTTAACGTGGGCCAATTTGAAACAATTTTTTTAATGAATTAAATTCCAATGGTTACTTATGGAGATTTCAATATTTTTTCTGCTGCTGTCTTGTGATGTATAGACCATTTCAAGGCGTGTTTCCCAAACAATGCATGGTGCATGCACAATGGGGAGATCTGTAAAAACCATAGACATTCACCCATGCAAACATTAGGAATAGGGTCTGAAAAATAAAGCAGTCCCATCCTTGTTTGGCAACGATTAAATAAGCTAGACAGAGGAGCAATATGAAATTGAAAAGAACAAAAAGTTAACATTTTTCTGCTGATTGTTTAAAATTTACAATTTCCCCTCAAATATTTTGCCAACTGGTGCAGATAAAAACTAAAAGAACTCATTTTCGGCTGGTAAAGTCAATAGCAAAATAATGATCGGAGCTGAACCAGAAATCACACTATAATGATGTAAACATCTGAACATCTGCAGTCACCTGGAATCATTTTAATTATCTGTTATTTAAAGCATATAATGAACCAGCTGTCTGCAATAGTCTTGTTATTTTTCTTTCATTATCTGCTCCTTGAAATTGAGGTTGTCATGAGGACTGAAATTGTTCACAAACATTGCAACCTGTGTCTTTCTCGGCCACTTTTGGTGTGGGTCGGATTCAAAGAAGGAAAGTCCCTGAGGTCAGGTGGGTTTCCCTAACTTTTCCAGCTTAGAACTGTCATGACAGCATGGGCCAGTGCGTGGTCACTCCTGACCTGGAGTCACAACACAGTTGAAATGAACTTTCATGCACTCCCATGTCGCCCTCATTCTCTCACACGCACATTCCTATCTCTCTCTCTCTCTCTCTCGCACACACACACACACTCCTATCACTCTCACACACACACTCCTATCTCTCTTACTCACACACTCACAATCTCACCTTTCTCTCTCACACACAAACTTACACGCTCCCACTTTTCTCTCCCTCACATACAAAAATATGCAAGCACATTCACACATCTCTTTCTTTCTCTCACACACACATTTACACTCCCATCTTTCTCTCTCTCACACACAAACACATACATATAGACACATCTTTTACACACACTCACCTCTCTCTCTCACACACACTCACCTCTCACACACACACTCACCTCTCACATACACACTCACCTCTCACATACACACTCATCTCCCACACACACTCTCATCTCTCTCTCTCACACACACATGCACACTCTCATCTCACTCTCTCACACACACACTCTCATCTCACTCTCACACGCACACTCTCATCTCACTCTCTCACACACACAAGTACCTTCTCATCGCACTCTCTTACATGCACACACGCACTCTCATCTCACTCTCACACACGCACATACTCTCATCTCACTCTCACACATGCACACTCTCATCTCACTCTCTCACACACAAGCACACTCTCATCTCACTCTCTTACACACACACACACTCTCATCTCTCTCTCTCTCACATACACACTCATCTCACTCTCTCTCACATGCACACACATACTCATCTCTCTCAACATTGCTCGATTGCTGTTCCCCCTTCATCATTCCGTGACCACCTCCCCTCTCTCCTCCTAGGCTACATCCTCTCCCATCATTCGAGATCGCTGCCTACTTCACTCCACTGCCTGTCCCGCTGTCTGAACGCCTTCACTCTCACCTTTGCCTGGACGTAGAATATTGATTTTGCCACTATTTCCAGCTCAACCAGAGGCTGGCTTCTCCGTGCATAGGCCTATCAGTTGCCATCATAGTGTGAAAACTGTCTTCGATTGGACAAGCTGGACGGACAGCATTTTCAAATTTAAAATGGCCGGGCCTACCACGCACCCTTGGATCTCTCCTATGGACCCCCAGGGTTTGGGAAACACTGGTTAGACCACACTTGGAGTATTGTGTCCAGTTCTGGTCGCCTCATTGTAGGAAGGATGTGGATGCTTTGGAGAGGGTACAGAGGAGATTTACCAGGATGCTGCCTGGACTGGAGGACATGTCTTATGAAGAAAGGTTGAGGGAGCTAAGGCTTTTCTCACTGGAGCAAAGAAGGCAGAGAGGTGACTTGATAGAGGTGTACAAGGTGATGAGAGGCATGGATAGAGTGGATAGCCGGAGACTTTTCACGAGGGGACATAATTTTAAGGTGATTGGAAGAAAGTAAAGGGGAGATGTCAGAGGTAGGTTCTTTACACAGAGAGTGGTGGGTGCGTGGAATGCACTGCCAGGAGAGGTGGTGGAGTCAGAGTCATTAGGGACATTTAAGCGACTCTTGGACAGGCACATGGACAGCAGCAAATTGAAGGGGTGTAGGTTAGGTTGATCTTAGATTAGGATAAGTGGTCGGCACAACATCATGGCCCGAAGGGCCTGTACTGTGCTGTACTGTTCTATGTTCTGTAGGGCTCATGTTAAGGTGGCAAGGATGAGTAGGTTTTTTGCGGGGTAGAGGATAGGGGTGGGCGGTGTGCGGGGTGGGAGGCGCGAATCACGTCCACATGTTTTGGGCGTGTCCGAGTTTTAGGGTGTTCTGGCAGGGGCTCTCGTACATGATGTCCGAGGTGCTGGGTGTGGGGGTGGATCCGAGTCCAGAGGTGGCGATTTTCGGAGAGTCGGAAGATCCGGGAGTCCAGGGGGTGAGAGAGGCAGATGTTTTGGCCTTTGCCTCACTATTAGCCTGAAGATGGATTTGCTAGGGTGGCGGGACTTGGAGCCGCTGACAGCCAGGGTGTAGGTGAGTGACCTGGCAGCATTCAGGGGCCGGAGAAGGTCAAGTTCGCTTTGAGGGTGTCGGCAGAGGGGTTCACCCGGAGGTGGAAACCATTTATTGATTTCTTTAAATAACTGAAATAACTGAGCATTTGGAAAGCCGGGACAAGATCGGTCGAAGTCAGCATGGATTCACTAAAGGGAAATCATGCTTGACAAATCTTCTGAAATTTTTTGAGGGTGTGACCAGTAGAGTGGACAAGGGTGAACCAGTGGCTGTTGTGTATCTGGACTTTCAAAAGGTTTTTTACAAGGTCCCACACAGGAGATTAGTGAGCAAAATTAAAGCTCATGGTATTGGGGGTAATGTATTGGCGTGGATAGAGAATTGGTTGGCAGACAGGAAGCAGAGTGGGAATAAATGGGTCCTTTTCAGAGTGGCAGGCAGTGACTAGTGGGGTATCGCAGGGTTCAGTGCTGGGACCCCAGCTGTTCACAATATACATTAATGATTTGGACGAAGGAGTTGCATGCAATATCTCCAAATTTGCAGACGACACTAAGCTGGGTGGCAGTGTGTGCTGTGAGGAGGATGCAAAGAGGCTGCAGGGTGACTTGGACAGGCTGGCTGAATGGGCAAATACTTGACAGATGCAATATAATGTGGGTAAATGTGAGGTTATCCACTTTGGTGGCAAAAACAGGAAGGCAGATTATCTGAATTGTGGCAGTTTAGGAAAAGGGGAAGTGCAACGAGACCTGGGTGTCATGGTGGAACAGTTGCTATAGGTTTTCATGCAGATACAGCAGGTGGTGAGGAAAGCTAATGGAATGCTGGCCTTCATAGCGGGAGGATTTGAGTATAGGTGTAGGGATGTCTAGCTGCAGTTATACAGGACATTGGTGAGGCCACACCTTGAGTATTGTGTGCAGTTTTGATCTCCTAGTTTGAGGAAAGACATTGTTGCTATTGAGGGTGTCCAGTGAAGATTCACCAGACTAATTCCTGGGATGGCAGGACTGACATGTGAAGAAAGAATGGATCGACTGGGCTTGTACTCATTGGAGTTTGGAAGAATGAGAGGGGATCTCATAGAAACATATAAAATCTTGATGGGACTGGACAGGCTGGATGCAGGAAGAATGTTCCTGATGTTGGGGATGTCGGGACCTAGCGGTCACAGCCTGAGAATAAGGGGTAAACCATTCAGGACTGAGATGAGGAAGAACTTCTTCTCTGAGAGAGTTGTAAACTTGTGGAATTCTCTAGCACAGGAAGCTGTTGCGGTAAAATTTGTTGGATATATTTAAGAGGGAGTCGGACATGGCCCTTGCGGCTAAATGGATCAAGCGGCATGGAGAAAAAGTGGGAGTGGGATACTGAATTTGCATGATCAGCTGTGATCATATTGAATGGTGGTGCAGGCTCGAAGGGCTGAATGGCCTACTCCTGCACCTATTTTCAAATAGCGCCCCGGTCTCTTGCACTGCGGAGTTCGGCGGGCGGAGCTCCTCTGTGCAGAAAAACGGGACTAAGCGCGGCTTCCCCACTGAGGCCCCCGATCTACCCTGATGGGCGTTAGCTGGTAGGGTGTTTCTCAGCACTCCGAGCATTGGAAAACACCTGGCTGATCTTGCATGCCAAGGGACTCTGTCCCCATTCGGGTAGATCGCATCCTTTATATTTCAATAAGATCACCTCTCATTCTTCTAAACTCCAATGGGTATAGGCCCAATCTGTTAACCTTTCTTCATAAAATAATCCCCTCATCGCAGAATGAGTCGAGTGAACCTTCCCTGATCTGCTTCAAACGCAATTATATCTTTTTTCAAATGAGACCAAAACTACTGTGCTCCAGATGTGATCTGACCAATGCCCTGGACAGCTGCAGTAAAACCTGCTTTATTTAGATATTCCATTTCTCCTTGCAGTAAATGCCAACATTCCATTTGCCTTCCTGATCACTTGCTGTACCTGCACATTAACTGTATATAATGTTGAAAATGTGCAACATCCACTGTGTCCTTGTGCCGCTCTGAGAGAAGCGACCTGGTCACAATTGATGACATCCTAGAGGACCCTTCTACCCTCAGAACTGCTGGCCCAGTTTTATTTGATTTGGGCAGATCTGTTCCAGCATGACCTCCCATAACCAATTCCATCAATCCTGCCTTTTCTCTCCTTGCTTCACATCCAGCTTGTTGGCAGGTGTTTGGAACTGCAGAGAGTACTTTTCATTAAACTGATTGGATTTTAATGACTGTCATCTGTCAAGCTGTGGGGGTTGGAATCTGTGTTAAATCTCAAATGAATACATTATCCGCTGGGTAATTCGGCTGAATGCAAGTGGTGACTGAACTTTTACAGGGGGCGGGGTTGAAGCAATAAAATACTTTACAGTTTAATGTGTTAATATAAAATGAATCTTGCCGTGAACTTGTGCACTGAAAACATGATACACTGCCTTGAAATACATTGTTCCTTCTCTATGTTATTCAAGATGTAAATTAAATCAACTAAAATAGAAATGTTTATATATTTTCACATGTTGTATATTCTCATAGTTTAATATTATTAAACTGGGTTAGGGTAGCAATCCACCAACTCATCTTTATTCTGGGTGCCCTGCTGGGAAAATGAATACCGTAAAGATTTATGGGTCAGGGTGCTGAGATTATCCTGCTGATCTTTACAATTATCATCACGGTTGCACAGGGACAGGAAGCAACATCTATTTCAGAGGGATCCTTTGAATTAGCCTTAAATAACCTAATTTCGATCAATTCTGCTGCTCTGCTGTCCTTTTACTCAGGTGGATAAACAGAAATTTCTGTTGACAACCTGCTGTTTATCATGCATGTGACGCATTGAAGTTGCCGCAGCTGTGACTGACTCCAAAAGATGGTGGTGTTCTGCCTTTTCCTTCCTTTCTTTCCTCAGGTGCTTTAGTTATTGCTGTGCATTTTTAAAAAACAATTGCAAGTTTTTGCATTCATGCGCTTGATGGTTTCTCCTCGTGTTCCATGAGTTGGGGTCGAGGAGGAGAGCAGGGTATTTCTGGGTGTCTAAGATTCTGGTAGCCTTAATGGAGGAGAGGTAATTGTTGTTTGCTTGGCAACCTATTGCTAGGCTGGGATGATAGGAACAGGCTATTCAATGCTCCAACCTATGCCGCTATTCAGTTAGAGCCCCGCCGACCTGCATCTTGACTCTGTCTCCCTGCCTTTTCTATAACCCTCACTGCCTTTGCGTCACAAGCAAAAGACATCAATCTCAGATTCGAAATGTTCAATTGACATCCCAATCCCTAAAAGAAAGCCAGGGCAGAGAAGGTCTTCATCAGGTCACCATCAGTCTTGTTTGGAAAGACAAGTATTTGAGTAGTCAGCTACGTCAGACCCTTAATGTGTAAGTGCAGGAGCAGAGGTCCCTGATGCAGGAAACCTTCATCATGAACAAAGCCAACCAAACAAAGTGGAATGTATTTCAGAAGCAATTTCAAAAGCAGAAAAAGTCAACAGATTTCATTAAAAAAGTACATTTTGTATTTCTAATAACATTTATTTTAATAATATGTCGAGCCAGATATGTGATGATGCCTCTTAATATATCGATATATAGCATGAATTGATGCCTTTGTGTTCAAATTTCCTCTGTTTCAGGCGATTCACGGTAGTCAAACCTGTTTTTCAAATACTGGCTAGTGTTCAGCAAACATTGTGACGTGTTTAAGTTGCCCCTGACAATCGCCATTCTATTTGAAGAGTGTTATCATCTGATTCAGTGATTTCAGATGAAGCAGGATGTGTCAATCAACGTACTACAGAACCTGTTAATTCTTCCGGGTCAGCTGCTTTTTTTCCTCTGATGTCCTCGATAATTCCAGCTGCCCGCAGAGACGGGTCTCCTTTTCCCAACTTCTCTATGCTTCCTTCACGATTTTCCCAAAGGGCAGTGATGCTGAAACAGAACAGGAATAAAATGTTGGGGAGTTTTGTTACTTACCAAAAGGAATACATGGTTGGTGTCCCATTCTGCTGGCGACACTGTAATGTGGGAAGGTTCACTGAAGCTCAGTAAACATACAGCAGACATGAGCTGGTCTCGCCTCAGGCTTTGTCCACACCTCCATCTGTAGAGGGAATACTAGGTGGTGGGTGGTAGTAATATCAGACAGTGGCCATTTTATATCATCTTCCAATTGCCTTGTGTTGTGGCAATGGTTTCTTCTCACTGAGGGGAGGACATTCAGAAACTACTAGTTAATACAAGCACCACTGACGGAATTTGACCAGCCTTCCCGCCGGACTCTTCCAGTCCCGCCAAAGTCATTGGAGTTTTGAATGGTCCTACTCTGCCGTCACGTAAAATTCCACCCCATAATTTTTTTGAAGCTTGATTGTAGCTCTGCTCCCAGCTAACCATGAAAGACAGATCATTGCTTTATTTTTTGATCACTTATCAGTATGGCAAAAATGACCCAATCATATATGTGTGTATGGGGGGGGGGGGGGTAAAGTTAATTATTGTTTGACACTACACAATGATTTATTACTTGCCATATGCTTAATGCATTAAAAATACAATTTGGTATTGGTCTTTGGAAATAAACTGGATCATTTAAACTGAATGGTCCGAAGTTAGTTGTACGTTCCCCTATTTCAGATGCTCTTCGTGTTATTAAGGCCCAATCATGGTGGGTAAGAAGCATTTACAGCGCGAGTTGTGCATCGCCATATCAGGTGAGGACAGGCATCCTTCACCCAAGCCTCTCTTCGGGGCCTAATGGCTGTTTGAAGCCCTCTTCTGAGAGATTGGTTTACCTTGAAGCAGCTCTGTAGCTATTGGGGCTAAGTATCCTCCCAGTACTGTTAATTGTGCAGAAACTTTGGGTAAGTATCAGTTTAGGACAAATTGGTGTTTTCTGAGAATTGCAGTTACGGTGTTTCTATTTAATGTTTGTACCTACAGAAGTTAAACAAGGCAATCAGTTTGTGCAAGTGCTGTTTTTCTTTTTTCATGAAGGAATATTTCTGGGACATGCCCAGCTATCATCTTTATCTATTTTCTTCAAGACTAGTTGCTTTTTTGAGATCCAGGTACATTAATAGGCTATTTTGAGCATTGCTGCCACTGGAATTGGCTGGGTTTGGAAATGCAGTGTGGTACGTAGAACATAGAACATACAGTGCAGAAGGAGGCCATTCGGCCCATCAAGTCTGCACTGACGCACTTAAGCCCTCACTTCCACCCTATCCCCGTAACCCAATAACACCTATCCTTCTTGGTCACTAAGGGAAATTTAGCATGGCCAATCCACCTAACCTGCACGTCTTTGGACTGTGGGAGGAAACTGGAGCACCCGGAGGAAACCCACTCAGACACGGAGAGAACGTGCAGACTCCGCACAGATTGTGACCCAGCAGGGAATCGAACCTAGGACCCTGGCGCTGTGAAGCCACAGTGCTATCCACTTGTGCTACCGTGCTGTCCACTTGTGCTACCGTGCTGCCCTGGTAGAAGTGGCAAAACCTAAACTTGAGCATATTACACTGAGATTAAATTGGGACTTTTGCTGCAGTGTACCACTGTGACATGTGAGGCTTGTGTGTGGTGATTTTGTCTGTTAGCCACAGGGCGCAGTTATGTTCTGTAACTTAACTGTTTTGAGTTAGTTTATATACACAAGATCCCTCATTTTCTTATTGTGCAGTAACTGGGAAGAAAGCCCACACCAGCCATATTAGTTTGAATGGTCAACATAGTGGGAAATATGAGGAGACACATTAAAACATTGTAAAGCCTGAAGGAAGCACCCAGTCAGAGACACTTTGAGAGAACACAGAGTGATCCTGCAAGCCATGCTTTTTTGCATTTTTGAACAATGATTTCACTATGTAATAGTTTTTATTTCTTATATAAGTAAATAAACTTATTTGACAATGTCAAAAGAACAATTTGGATTACTGCTACCATTGAAAGCGGATGAATACTTAAATGTTTAACAGTCCTCCATACATTTTTAAAAGTGGATGTACTTTTTCAACATGCCCTATAAAATTCGATTACATTATCTGCAAGTAACATATTCCCCAATTTTGAGCAACAAAGTTGCTGCTCCCCACATGATTAATGAACTTTGTAGGGATTGACAGTAACTATTGTAGATAACAGTGCAGATGGCGGAGTGGTTTCGGCCTAAAACACAATCCTGGGGTGAAGTCGTTTTCCTCTGAAGTTCCACAATATAATGGAACTTACATTGAGGCCCGGGACCAGCTGGGGTGAATCAGTGGTGAGGGGGCTTGTGGAGTGGAGTTAGAGCATGGAGGGGAGATTGGAAGAGGGATCCAGAGAAGACAGATGGTTTGGGGGGGGGGTCGATCATAGGTGTGGTGGTGGTGGTAGGGTAATGGGGACAGTCAGTCAAGGTAAGGAAGTGAACTGTCTAAAGGGCAGTGTCATTACTGTCCAAATGTGTGAGCATCTCAGGGTGTTGGCAAAGTCTGTGCAGGGCTTTGAATTCACCTAACATATTTCAATTATCCCATTGGGAGTGACCTTTGACAGTATCCTCTACACTGCATAGAAAGGAGGACCAGCTGAGCCTGCAAGTTTAACCATGTCTCACAGAGTGTGGAGTACAACACTGGACTCTAATATTAACATTCAATAAAGAGTTTAACAAAAAAAACCACAACATTGTTTTTTCACAATAGAGGAAATGTCCCTAACTCTCCTGTAGCTATCAGTGTGTGCCAACCATGAGTTGTGCCAGTTCATTTATCTCTCTGACTAAGCTAGTCTCTACAAAGAACGATGATGCAAACATGAATGAAGTGAAGCCAATGTAATGTGAAGTATTTCAAAATGAAAATTCATTTTGAAAATTATTGGTGCCACCTTTCTGCTTTCAAGTCTTATGTTAATGGCAATGGAGCTGGGCATGATAGTTATGGACATGATGCAGAGCCTCCGTGTTTGACCAGGAAGCTCTTTAACAGGCTGCCCATAGAAGCAGTGTGGCCAATTGATGTCAGTTTTCACCAATAAAACAATTCCCTCACTGCTGAATCAAATGT
Source organism: Scyliorhinus torazame (assembly GCF_047496885.1). Lineage (NCBI taxonomy): Eukaryota > Metazoa > Chordata > Chondrichthyes > Carcharhiniformes > Scyliorhinidae > Scyliorhinus > Scyliorhinus torazame. The sequence goes on along the minus strand of NC_092724.1, from coordinate 134,860,196 downwards.
GTTTGCCACGCTCGCTGCTGGCACTTAGTATTTTATTGATAATCGGGTGGGAAATGGCAAAAAGAGAGAAAGCGGGCGTGGGTGACTGTTCCGATTGCATCATGAACGGCAGTCTGTTGCTAAAATCACGTTCGGGGAACATAGTTTAAAAACGAGGAGTTTTCCATTTAAGATGGAAATGAGGAGGAATTTCAGCTCTCAAATTATCATTAATCCTTGCAATCCGTTTCCACAGAAGGTAATGAAGGCTGGGCCATTGAATATATCCAAGGCTGAGTTAGATGGAGTTGTAATTGACAAGGGAGTCGAGGGTAATGGAGGATAGGCAAGAAAGTAAAGGTTAGGCCATAATCAAATCAGTATTATGGGCCAGGGTTAGAGAACACCAAAGCATATCATGGAGTTCACCTGATCTACAACTGTTTATAGTCTTTGGTTATGAGGAGCACAAGGGCGTACTCTTCAGGTGTTGTGCAACAGAGGCCTGAAGCACTTTAAATCAAAAACAAAGTTTATTCTACAAATTAAGTTAACATTTATAAACACACACAATAAGCATTTTTACCAACTACAAACATACATTTCCCCCACACAGCTCCAGTACTCTATATTTAACCCTTAATAACTTCCCTTTTACTGATTCATTCAAGTAACAACATCTATAAATCAGACAATCCCTTTTTCACAAAACAGTAGGTTTGAATTCTTTACAGAAAGCAGGTATCACTTTTAAATTATCAAGTGATCTGGACACCTTCTAACATATAGAGAGAGAGAGAGACCAAAATAAACCTTCTTTGGCTGAATGCAACTCCCAACTGTGTAAACCGAAAGTAAAACACAGAGCCACAAACAGCTCCCAGCTCAAAACGAAAGTAAAAGCCAGAACCTCAGCCCAGCTCCACCCACACAATGACATCACTGAAGCTATTTGATAAACACACATTTCTTAAAGGGACATTCCCATGACATCAGCCATGATATTTCTGAATGGAGGAGCAGGCTCAATGGGCCGAATGGCCTACTCCTGATCCCATTTCTAATGGCCTTATGAACCTGATCAAAGAGAGTTAACAAGGATTAGAGGGGTAGATCTCATCTGTCTAAACCAGTGGTTCTCAAAATCTTTTGGTTCAAATATTCCTTTTCAAATGGATTAATAATCTTGGACTCCATTATCTCACTTAGGAAACATCATGAGATGTGACCAGGACAGCATTTATTGCCCATCCCTAACTGTCCTTGAAAAGAAGGCGGTGAGCCACCTTTGTGAACCACTGCAGTCCATGTGGTGTAGGTCCACCCACAGTGCTGTTAGGAGGGGAGTTCTAGGCTTTTAACACAGTGAAGGAACAGCGATATAACTTTGGTGTGCAGCTTGGAGGAGAACTTGCACAGTGATTTGCTGCCCTTGTTGTTTTGGGTGGTGGGGTCATCTGTTTAGATGGTGGTATCGAAGGAGCCATGGCAACTTGCTGCCGTGCATGGTATTTATATGGTGCTGTTCCCATGGTATTTAAATTGCTGGTCCAATTGAATTTGTGGCTCTAGGAAGTTGATGGTGGGGGATTCAGCAATGGTAAAGCTGTTGAATGTTCACGGTGTTGGGTCTCTCTTATTGGAGATGGGTCATTGCCTGACACTTGTGTGGTGTGAATATGCTGTATGCAGTAATGAAATATGTTTTAAACCTCCCCTCTCATGAACAAGGCTGACCTCGCACTGAAGCCCACCACCAGGTTTGACAATTTTGATAACGATAGCTGGGATTTTCCGGCCCTGCCCGCCGCTGGGATCACCGGCTCCTCCGAAAGCCAATGGAATTTGGCTGGCCCGCCTCACTCCCTGTGGCAGGACCCACCAGGGTGGGGCTGGAAAATCCTAACCAATAATTGATGAGGGAAGGGCTGTAGATGTCATATACATGGACTTCAGTAAGGCGTTTGATAAAGTTTCTCATGGCAGGTTGATGGAAAAAGTGAAGTCTTATGGGGTTCAGGGTGTACTAGCTAGATGGATAAAGAACTGGCTGGGCAACAGGAGACAGAGAGTAGGGGTAGAAGGGAGTGTCTCAAAATGGAGAAAGGTGACTAGTGGTATTCCACAGGAATCCGTGCTCAGACCACTGATGTTTGTGATATACATAAATGATCTGGACGAAGGTATAGGTGGTCTGATTAGCAAGTTTGCAGATGATACTAAGATTGGTGGAGTTGCAGATAGCGAGGGGGACTGTCAGAGAATACAGCAAAATATAGATAGATTGGAGAGTTGGGCAGAGAGATGGCAGATGGAGTTCAATCCAGGCAAATGCGAGGTGATGCATTTTGGAAGATCCAATTCAAGAGCGGACTATACGGTCAATGGAAGAGTCCTGGGGAAAATTGATGTACAGAGCGATCTGGGAGTTGAGGTCCATTGTACCCTGAAGGTGGCAACGCTGGTCGATAGAGTGGTCAAGAAGGCATACAGCATGCTTGCCTTCATCGGACGGGGCATTGAGTATAAGAGTCGGCAGGTCATGTTACAGTTGTCTAAGGCTTTCATTAGGCCACATTTGGAATACTGCGTGCAGTTCTGGTCGCCACATTACCAGAAGGATGTGGATGCTTTAGAGAGGGTGCAGAGGAGGTTCACCAGGATGTTGCCTAGTATAGAGGGTGCTAGCTATGAAGAAAGGTTGAGTAGGTTAGGATTGTTTTCGTTGGAAAGCCGGAGGTTGAGGGGAGACCTGATTGAGGTCTGCAAAATTATGAGAGGTATGGACAGGGTGGATACAACAAGCTTTTCCAAGAGTGGGGGTGTCAATTACAAGGGGGTCACAATTTCAAGATGAGAGGGGGAAAGTTTAAGAGCGATGTGCGTGGAAAGTTTTTTACACAGAGGGTGGTGGGTGCCTGGAACGCTTTGCCAGCGGAGGTGGTAGAGGCGGGCATGATAGCATCATTTAAGATGCATCTAGACAGATATATGAATGGGCGGGGAACAGAGGGAAGTAGATCCTTGGAAAATAGGTGACCGGTTTAGATAAAGGATCTGGATCTGGGAGGGCCGAAGGGCCTGTTCCTGTGCTGTAATTTTCTTTGTTCTTTATTCTTATAAGTCTATTTCTGGCGGCCCGGTGGCACAGTGGTTAGCACTGCTGCCTCACGGCTCTGAGGACCCGGCTTTGATCCCGGCTCCGGATCACTGTCTGTGTGGAGTTTGCACATTCCCCTCGTGTTTCTGTGGGTCTTACCTCCACAACCCAAAGATGTGCAGGGTAAGCTAAATTGCCCCTTAATTGGAAAAAACCCAGAATTGGGTACTCTAAATTTATTTAAATTTTTTAAAAAATAAAGTCTATTTTCATTTTTTTTTAATAAACATTTTATTTAGGTAATTTTGGTATTATAACAACAACAAAATAAACAATATACATGAAACTATACACATAGTGCAAAAGCCGTCACCCTCCCTTACAGGTCCCACCTTTATTAACCCCCTACTCTAAGCTAAACAAACCCCCCCCCCCCTTCTGCTGACGATTAATTTTCCACGAAGAAGTCGACGAACGGTTGCCACCTCCGGGTGAACCCCAACAGTGACCCTCTCAAGGTGAACTTGATTTTCTGCAAACAGAGAAAGCTAGCCATGTCCGATAGCCAGGTCTCCGACTTCGGGGGCTTTGAGTCCCTCCAAGCTAATAGTATCCGTCTCCGGGCTACCAGGGAAGCAAAGGCCAGAAGGTCTGCCTCTTTCTCCTCCTGGATTCCCGGGTCTTCCGACACCCCGAAAATCGCCACCTCTGGATTCAGTGCCACCCTTGTTTTTAACACCGTGGACATGACATCTGCAAACCCTGCCAAAATCCCCTAAGCTTCGGACATGCCCAGAACATGTGGACATGGTTCGCTGGTCCTCACGCACATTTTGCACACCTGTCCTCCACCCCAAAGAATCTGCTCATCCGGGCCACTATCATGTGAGCTCGGTGAACGACCTTGAATTGTATCAGGCTGACCCTGGTACATGTTGCAGACGCGTTGACTCTACTCAACGCGTCCACCCATAGACCATCCTCTATCTCTCCTCCCAGCTCCTCCTCCCACTTGCGCTTCAGCTCCTCGGTCTGCGTCTCCTCTGACCCCATAAGTTCCTTGTAAATGTCAGAGACGCTCCCTTCTCCTAACCACCCTCTGGAAACTACCCTGTCCTGAATCCCCCTTAGCGGTAGGAGCAGGAATGTTGCCACCTGTTTACATAGGAAGTCCCGCACTTGCAGATACCTGAATTTGTTTCCCCTTGCCAGCCCAAACTTCTCCTCCAGTGCCCGCATACTCGGAAAGCTCCCCTCTATAAACATATCCCCCAGCCTCTCAATCCCTGCTCGCCGCCATATCCAGAACCCCCCATCCATACTTCCCGGGGCAAACCGGTGATTATTACAGAATGGGGACCAGACCGATGCTCCCTCTGCTCCCCCAGACTCTCAGGGCCGCCACCATGACGGGGCTGGTGGAGTACTATGCCGGCGGGAACGGCAGAGGCACCGTTACCAACGCCCCCAGACTGGTGCCCTTGCATGAAGCCGCCTCCAGACGCTCCCATGCCAACCGCCCCCCCCCCCCTCCTGATCATGGCTATATTCGCCGCCCAGTAATAATTACTAAAATTTGGCAGCGCCAGCCCGCCCTCTCCCCGACTCCGCTCAAGCAGTACCTTCCTTACTCGCGGGGTCGTGCCCACCCAAACAAAGCCAGTGATCACTTTGTTGATCCGTTTAAAAAAGGACCGTGGAATAAAGATGGGGAGACATTGAAACACGAACAGAAATCTCGGGAGGACCGTCATCTTCACCGTTTGCACCCTCCCAGCCAGTGACAACGGAAGCGCGTCCCACCTTCGGAAATCGTCCTTCATTTAGTCTACTAGTCGAGCCAGATTTAATTTATGCAGTCGGTCCCATTCTCCCCGCCACTTGAATACCTAGGTACCTAAAGCTTCCCCCTACTAATCTAAACGGCAGCTCCCCCAATCGCCTCTCCTGTCCCCTCGTCTGGACCGCAAACATCTCACTTTTCCCCATATTTAGCTTATACCCGGAAAACCAGCCAAATTCCCCTAGAATCCTCAAGATTTCTTCTACCCCCTCTAATGGGTCCGATATGAAGTCTATTTTTTGCCACTCTCAGTTCTCCTCCATTTTAATTGCTCTCCGAAAGTAGACAGCCAGCCTACGCTGTGGTGCACACCTAGTGGTCACATTCTGTTCCTACCTCCTGTCTCAAACCAAGCTTGCCTCTGACTGCCGCACACTCCCTTACTCTTGACCATGGCACCTATTGACAGTGGCACTCTGGGTGGTCGCCCACCTCTCTTACCTGTAAGACCAGTCCTGCTGGGTAAATACTTTCAAGGTATTTAGCAGATATCCTGGAAAGTTTCTAGGGTCCGAGGGCCCTAGGTTGAGAACATAAACATCTAAATTAGTTCAACCTTTTGGGGATTTCACTAGTATAGTGGATAAGAGAGGGGCTGACACATTATATTATGGACCTTTGAAGACATTTGACCAGTAACTTGGCGGTAACCTTGTCACATGAGTTGCAGACTGGTTGGGAGAGAGGAGTCAGAGAGCAAGGAAAAAAAAGGAATGTCTGATTGAATCGATGTGGAAATTAGGTTTCCCAAAAGGATTTGTACTAGGCTCTCAGCTTTTCACCATATGTATCACTGAGTTGGAATGGAGAAATGGATGTTCAAATTTTCAGATTACATTGAGTTCGGAGGCACAGTCGATTGTGCAGATGGGATCAAGAAGTTACAAAAGGACATAGTGGGAAAAGCTGTGACAGGGGTTCAATATGGGAAAATGTAAAGTCATCTATTTTGGATTTGAGTGAAGCCAAATCCAAATATTTTATTAATACTGAGAAGCTAGGTTCCGGTGGCAGCTATGAGGGAGTAGGTCGCGCATTTGGTGGCTCCCGTTTCGGTCGGACTTTTGGACCTGTTCCGCCAACTTTTTTGCACTTTTGAGCGCGGAACTGGAAAGCAATAATACTCAGGCACTGAACCCATACAGAGTTGTATGGACTTAAGAAGCCGGAGGGACCGTAAACAGCAGAAGAAGTGGTCAAGCAAGGGCACGGTAGAGGCTGAGAGAGAGACCAATATGGCTGATGTCCAGAGCAAGGCGCCGACAACCCAGCCTACAATGGAGCAGCTGCCACAGGCCATGCAGGAGGGCTTTTTAGCTCTGAAGCACGATAACTTGGAGTCGCTCCAGAAGTCGATGGACCGATTGGAAAAAAGGCTGGATGATCAGGCTGAGAAGCTCCAGAAGCTGGAGAAGACGGTGGAGGAGCAGGCCGACTTTCAAACGGTGGCGGACGTGGAGATTCGGAGGTTGAGGGATCAGCAAAAAATGCTCCTGGAGAGGCTGGAGGACCTGGACAACAGATCTCGCCGGCAGAATGTAAGAATCGTTGTCCCCCCGGAGGGGGCTGAGTGGCTGGATGCTGCTGCGTATGTGGAGGGTATGTTTCAGAAGCTGCTGGGGAACGATGTGTTCCCTCGCCCGCCGGTGATGGACAGGGCACACAGAGTGCAGGTGAGGCAGCCGCGACGAGGGGGGTCCCACACAAGCGATGGTGGTCCGGTTCCACAGGTACCTGGACAAGGAGCGGGTTCTGCAATGGGCCAAGAGCACACAAAGCTGTACTTGGGACAGTAGCACCCTGCGCGTTTACCAAGACCTGAGTACGGAGGTGACCAGGAGGAGGGGAGGCTGCAGGCAGGTGAAGGAGATTTTGTATAAGAACAAGGTGAAATTCGGGCTGCTTTTTCCAGCGCGACTGTGGGTTACGTATGAGAGTCAGCACCACTATTTTGAGGAACCCGAGGAGGCGATGGACTTTGTTAAGAAGCAAGGGCTGGCCCTGAGCTGAGGACTCTTGGACTCATGGTAGAACTTTTAAGTCTATTTTGTTTCTCTCTCGCTGTGAGAGAGGCCTGCATGCTTGGGTCCGTTCTTTGCTTTTTTTCGACCTTTTTAGGTGGGGGTATTTTGGTTGCGATGTGTTTTTCTTGTTCTTTTTTGTGTTTCATTGAATGTCTCCTTTTTAGGTTACTTGTTTGGTTGGAGTTTTGGTAGGGGGAAAACATAAAAAAGAAAATAGTTAAAAGGGTGCGGTTATGGTGGGGTTTTGGGGGAATGTTTTGCAATTTTTTCTGTGTTTGGAGGGGAAAGGCTGAGAGTGCCTGGTACTTCTTATCTCTATTTGTTTGATTTAAATTGCACTATTGTTGGGGATGTTTCTGACTTGTATAGAGGATTTGTTTAAGCAGGACTGGTTTGGGGAAGTGGTATGGATGGGCCGGGGGTGGGGAGCCAGGGAACAATGGGTGAGAGACGCGCTGGCGCCGAAGCTGGGAGCCACCGGACTAGCTGGGTGGGCGAGTCAACGGAAGCCAGGTGGGGGGGTGTTCATATAGTTAGATTAGAGCAGGGGTTAGGTGGTAGGATGGTGTTGCTAGGGGGGGGGGACAAAGAACAAAGAACAAAGAAATGTACAGCACAGGAACAGACCCTCCAAGCCCGTGCCGACCATGCTGACCGACTAAACTACAATCTTCTACACTTCCTGGGTCCGTATCCTTCTATTCCCATCCTATTCATGTATTTGTCAAGATGCCCCTTAAACGTCACTATCGTCCCTGCTTCCACCACCTCCTCCGGTAGCGAGTTCCAGGCAGCCACTACCCTCTGCGTAAAAAACTTGCCTCGTACATCTACTCTAAACCTTGCGCCTCTCACCTTAAACCTATGCCCCCTAGTAATTGACCCCTCTACCCTGGGGAAAAGCCTCTGACTATCCACTCTGTCTATGCCCCTCATAATTTTGTAGACCTCTATCAGGTCTCCCCTCAACCTCCTTCGTTCCAGTGAGAACAAACCGAGTTTATTCAACCGCTCCTCATAGCTAATGCCCTCCATACCAGGCAACATTCTGGTAAATCTCTTCTGCACCCTCTCTAAAGCCTCCACATCCTTCTGGTAGTGTGGCGACCAGAATTGAACACTATACTCCAAGTGTGGCCTAACTAAGGTTCTATACAGCTGCAACATGACTTGCCAATTCTTATACTCAATGCCCCGGCCAATGAAGGCAAGCATGCCGTATGCCTTCTTGACTACCTTCTCCACCTGTGTTGCCCCTTTCAATGACCTGTGGACCTGTACTCCTAGATCTCTTTGACTTTCAATACTCTTGAGGGTTCTACCATTCACTGTATATTCCCTACCTGCATTAGACCTTCCAAAATGCATTACCTCACATTTGTCCGGATTAAACTCCATCTGCCATCTCTCCGCCCAAGTCTCCAGACAATCTAAATCCTGCTGAGGGGGGAGTTGATCTGCTGACGAGGATGGAAATTGGACATGGCAACAGTGGGGAGGTCATGGGTGGAGATGGCCAGGAGGCGGGCCAGAGGATGCGCGACACATGGCTGTGGGGCTGGCCAAGGAAACGGGATGGCTGATCAGCAAAGGGGGGGGGGGGGCGAAGTGCCCCCCAACCAGGCTGATCACTTGGAATGTTAGTGGGCTAAATGGGCCAGTGAAGAGGGCACGTGTGTTCGCGCATTTGCGGGTTCTGAAGGCGGATGTAGTCATGCTGCAGGAGAAGCACCTGAAAGTGGCAGACCAGGTTAGGCTAAGGAAGGGCTGGGTTAGTCAGGTCTTTCACTCGGGGCTCGACACTAAGACTAGGGGGGGTTGCGATCCTGATTAATAAAAGGGTTCAATTTGAAGCGGAGGGTACAGTTGCGGATCGGGGCGGCAGACTTGTTATGGTTAGGGGTAAGCTCGAAGGGGTGAGAGTACTCTTGGACAGTGTGTATGCCTCTAATTGGGACGATGTGAATTTTATCAGGAGGATGCTAGGAAAGATCCCCGACTTGGACGCGCGCAAACTGATCATAGAACTTAGAACAGTACAGCACAGAACAGGCCCTTCGGCCCTCGATGTTGTGCCGAGCCTTGTCCGAAACCAAGATCAAGCTATCCCACTCCCTGAAATTCTGGTGTGCTCCATGTGCCTATCCAATAACCGCTTGAAAGTTCCAAAAGTGTCAGACTCCACTATCACAGCAGGCAGTCCATTCCACACCCTAACCACTCTCTGAGTAAAGAACCTACCTCGGACATCCCTCCTATTTCTCCCCCCCGGAACCTTATAGTTATGCCCCCTTGTAACAGCTACATCCACCCGAGGAAATAGTCTCTGAACGTCCACTCTATCTATCCCCCTCATCATCTTATAAACCTCTATTAAGTTGCCTCTCATCCTCCTCCGCACCAAAGAGAAAAGCCCTAGCTCCCTACACCTTTCCTCATAAGACCTATCCTCCAAACCAGGCAGCATCCTGGTAAATCTCCTTTGCACCCTTTCCAATGCTTCCACATCCTTCCTATAGTGAGGTGACCAGAACTGCACACAATACTCCAAATGTGGTCTCACCAGGGTCATGTACAGTTGCAGCATAACCCCGTGGCTCTTAAACTCAAGCCCCCTGTTAATAAATGCTAACACACTATATGCCTTCTTCACGGCTCTATCCACTTGAGTGGCAACCTTCAGAGATCTGTGGACATGAACCCCAAGATCTCTCTGTTCCTCCACATTCCTCAGAACCCTGCCGTTGACCCTGTAATCCACATTCAAATTATTCCTACCAAAATGAATCACCTCGCACTTATCAGGGTTAAACTCCATCTGCCATTTTCCGGCCCAGCTCTGCATCCTATCAATGTCTCTTTGCAGCCTACAACAGCCCTCCACCTCATCCACTACTCCACCAATCTTGGTGTCATCAACAAATTTACTGACCACCCTTCTGCCCCCTCCTCCAAGTCATTGATAAAAATCACAAATAGCAGAGGACCCAGCACTGATCCCTGTGGTACACCGCTGGTAACTGGTCTCCAGTCTGAACATTTTCCATCCACCACCACTCTCTGTCTTCTATGTGATAGCCAGTTACTTATCCAATTGGCCAAATTTCCCTCTATCCCACACCTCCTTACTTTCTTCATGAGCCGACTATGGGGAACCTTATCAAACGCCTTACTAAAATCCATGTATACGACATCAACTGCTCTACCTTCATCTACACACTTAGTTATCTCCTCAAAGAATTCAATCGAATTTGTGAGGCAAGACTTACCCTTCACAAATCCGTGTTGACTATCCCGGATTAAGCTGCATCTTTCCAAAAGGTCCTATCCTTCAGGACCTTTTCAATTAACTTACCGACCACCGAAGTAAGACTAACCGGCCTATAATTACCAGGGTCATTCCTATTCCCTTTCTTGAACAGAGGAACAACATTCGCCACTCTCCAGTCCTCTGGCACTATCCCCGTGGACAGTGAGGACCCAAAGATCAAAGCCAAGGGCACTGCAATCTCATCCCTTGCCTCCCAAAGAATCCTAGAAGATATCCCATCTGGCCCATGGGACTTGTCGACCCTAAGGTTTTCAAAATTGCTAATACATCCTTCCTCAGAACATCTACCTCCTCCAGCCTACCCGCCTGTATCACACTCTCATCCTCAAAAACATGGCCCCTCTCCTTGGTGAACACTGAAGAAAAGTATTCATTCAACGCCTCTCCTATCTCTTCTGACTCCATGCACAAGTTCCCACTACTGTCCTTGACCGGCCCTAACCTCACCCTGGTCATTCTTTTATTTCTCACAGAAGAGTAAAAAGCCTTGGGGTTTTCCTTGATCCGACCCGCCAAGGACTTCTCATGCCCCCTCCTAGCTCTCCTAAGCCTTTTTTTTTAGCTCATTCCTTGCTACCTTGTAACCCTCAAGCGACCCAACTGAACCTTGTTTTCTCATCTTTACATACGCTTCCTTTTTCCTCTTGACAAGACATTCAACCTCTTTTGTGAACCATGGCTCCCTCACACCCAGCCTTTTCCTCCCTGCCTGACAGGGACATACCTATCAAGGACATGCAGTATTTGTTCCTTGAACAAGCTCCACTTTTCATTTGTGTCTTTCCCTAACAGTTTCTGTTCCCATCTTATGCTCCCTAATTCTTGCCTAATCACATCATAATTACCCCTCCCCCAATTAGAAACTTTGCCCTGCCGTATGGCCCTATACCTCTCCATGCGATAGTGAAAGACACCGAATTGTGGTCACTATCTCCAACATGCTCTCCCACAAACAAATCTAACAGTTGGCCTAGTTCATTACTCAGTACCAAATCCAACTGTACAAAAACTGCCCCATCCGAACTGTTCGACCTATAGAGGTTCCAATCAATATTTGGAAAGTTAAAGTCACCCATGACAACTACCCTGAGACCTCCACACCTATCCATAATCTGTTTTACAATTTCTTCCTCCACATCTCTATTACTATTTGGGGGCCTATAGAAAACTCCTAACAACGTGACCGCTCCTTTCCTATTTCTAATTTCAGCCCATATTACCTCAGTAGGCAGATCCCCCTCGAACTGCTTTTCTGCAGCCGTTAAACTATCCTTCAGTAACAATGCTACTCCTCCACCTCTTTTACCACCTTCCCTACTCTTACTGAAACATCTATACCTCGGAACTTCCAACAACCATTCCTGTCCCTGTTCTAACCATGTCTCCGTAATGCCCACAACATCGTAGTCCCAGGTACCAATCCACGCTCCAAGTTCACCTACCTTATTCCGGATGCTCCTTGCATTGAAGTAGACACACTTCAACCCACCTTCCTGTCTGCCGGTACACTCCTGCGACCTTGATACCCTCCTCAGTACCTCACTACTCTCAACACTGGCTTCTGGACTACAGCTCGTTTTCCCATCCCCCTGACAAATTAGTTTAAACACCCCCCCGAAGAGCTGTGGCAAATTTCCCTCCCAGGATATTGGGTGGGGACTTTAACACAGTCCTGGACCCGAGCCTGGATCGGTCGTGTTCAAAAATGGGCAGGTTGCCAGTGATGGCAAAGGAACTGAGAGGGTTCATGGAGCAAATGGGGGGAGCTGATCCGTGGAGATTTAGCCAGCCGTCGGTGAGGGAGTTTTCGTACTACTCCCACGTACACAAGGTGTATTCCTGAATTGATTTCTTTGTCATGAGTAGGGACTTGCTGGCCGGGATGGTGGGGGGGCAGAATATCCGGCAATTGCCATATCGGACCATGCTCCGTACTGGGTAGATCTACAGATTTGTAAGGATAGCTTTCAGCACCCACAATGGAGGCTGGAAGTTGGATTGCTAGCGGACGAGGCGGTGTATGAGAGACTCAGGAGATGCATGCAGAATTACCTGCAGGTAAACAATACTGGAGAAGTCTCAGCAGCGGTGCTCTGGGAGGCGCTGAAGGCAGTGGTGAGAGGGGGGCTGATCTCAATCCGGGCTCATAGGGACAGGACAGATAGGACAGAAACGGATCGACTGGTTAAGGAAATTTTCTGATGGACAGAAGCTACACTGTGCTCCTAAGCCCAGAGTTACTCCGGAAACGACAGAGGCTGCAGGCCGAATTCGGGGTGTTGACTACAGGCAAGGCCGTAGAGCAGCTTAGAAAGGCAAAAGGTGCGATACATGAGCATGGAGAGAAGGCCAGCAGAATGCTCGCGCAACAACTAAGGAAGAGGGAAGCGGCTAAGGAGATTGGAAGGATAGCGAATGAGGAGGGAAATCTGGTGGGGGATCCGGCAGAGCTGAACAAGATGTTTAGGGACTTTTATAGTAAGCTGTACACTTCTGAACTCCCCAGGGGGCCGGAGGGGATGAGGCGATTCCTGGACAGACTGACCTTCCCAAGAGTGGGTAGGGGGGTGGTAGACGGACTGGGGGCCCTGGTCAGGATCAAAGAGGTATTGGGGGGCCTGAAGGTCATGCAGTCGGGCAAAGCCCCGGGGCTGGATGGGTATCCGGTGGAGTTTAATCAAAAGTTTGCCGAGATAGTGGGGCCAGTGCTGGTCAAGGTTTTTAACGAGGCAAGAGACAGAGGGGTTCTACCCCCGACGATGTCGCAGACCACTATTTCACTTATTCTGAAACGGGATAAAGACCCGGAGGCTTGTGGGTCTTACAGGCCGATCTCTTTGATCAACATAGACGCTAAATTACTGGCCAAGGTCTTGGCGACTAGAATTGAGGACTGTGTACCGGACGTAATTGCGGAGGACCAAACCGGGTTCGTAAAGGGTAGGCAACTGGTGGCCAATCTAAGGAGTGTGGTGAATGGAACTACTGTTAATTCACCAGTGCACTGTGATATCATGTTACTGCTGTATCGTGTTACGTTATGTATTTGTTGTTGTACCAATCACAGGCAGGCTCAGTTGTAAGCTGATTAAAACCACGGTTTACTTCTCAATGTGTCTCTCAGTGAATTGATGGTCGCATCAAGGAGGCTGCTTAATGTGATCATGATGCCCCCGGAGAGCAGGGAGGCAGAGATAGTGGTAGCAATGGATGCGGAAAAGGCTTTTGACCGGGTCAAGTGGGACTATCTGTGGGAGGTGCTGGGACGGTTTGGGTTCGGGGAGGGGTTCATTGACTGGGTTAGGCTGTTATACCAGGCCCCAGAGGCTAGTGTAAGGACAAACAGGACGACATCAGATTATTTCAGACTGCACCGCGGGACAAGACAGGATTGCCCTCTCTCCCCACTGCTGTTCGTGCTGGCCATAGAGCCCCTGGCAATTGCTCTGAGAGCTTCAAGGGACTGGAAAGGGCTGGTCCGGGGGGGAGTGGAACATAAAGTCTCGTTATACGCGGATGACCTGTTGTTATACGTGTCAGACCCAATGGCGGGGATGGACGGCATCATGAAAACCCTGAGGGAATTTGGCCGGTTTTCAGGATATAAACTGAACGTGGCTAAGAGCGAGTTGTTTGTAATTCAGGCGAGGGGGCAAGAGAGTAGGCTGAAGGGGTTGCCGTTCAGGCTGGTAGGAGAAAGCTTCAGATACTTGGGGATTCAGGTGGCACGGGACTGGGTCAAGTTGCATAAGCTCAACCTGTCCCGACTGGTGGAACGAGTGAGGGAGGAGGTTCGGAGTTGGGATGCGCTCCCGCTGTCACTTGCGGGGAGGGTGCAGACTGTTAAGATGACAATTCTCCCGAGATTCTTGTTCATATTTCAGTGTCTCCCTGTTTTCATCCCGACATCCTTCTTTAAGAGGCTGAATAAAATTATCCTGGGATTTGTTTGGGCGGGGAAGTTCCCGCGGGTGAGGAAGGTGATGCTCGAAAGGAGCAGAGGGGAAGGGGGCTGGCGTTGCCAAACTTCAGCAACTACTACTGGGCAGCCAACATAGCAATGATAAGGAAATGGATGGTGGGCACAGGGTCGGTTTGAGAGCGGATGGAGGCTGCTTCGTGCAGGGGCACCAGTTTGGCAGCCCTGGTTACGTCGCCTCTGCCGCTCCCGCCGGCACGGTACTCCACCAGCCCTATAGTGGTGGCGGCTCTGCGGATCTGGGGCCAGTGGAGGAGGCATATAGGGGAAGTGAGAGCATCGGTGTGGACCCAATCTGCGGCAATCACCGATTTGCCCCGGGGAACATGGACGGTGGGTTTCGATTGTGGCAGAGGGCGGGGATTGCGAGGGTGGGTGATCTGTTCTTGGAAGGGAGCTTCCCGGGCATGAGGGCATTGGAGGAGAAGTTTGGGCTGGCGGGAGGGAATGACTTTAGATACTTGCAGGTGCGGGATTTCTCACGTCTCCCGCCAAAGGGGAGGCAGGACAGGGTAGTATCGACGGGGGAGGTAGGTGAGGGTAGAGTCTCAGATATTTATAAAGAACTAATGGGAGCAGAGGATACACAGACTGAGGACCTGAAGCTAAAGTGGGAAGAGGCAGGGATTCGCGGACATCATGTCCCGGGTTTTGAAAACTGGGGTGGTAATGAGTCCTGAGGTGGCAATCTTTGGGGTGTCGGAGGACCCGGGAGTCCAGGAGGAGAAGGAGGCCGACGTCTTGGCCTTTGCTTTCCTGGTATCCCGGCAACGAATACTGTTGGCATGGAGGGACTCAAAGCCTCTGAAGATCGAAGTATGGATATCGGACATGGCGAGCTTTCTCGGTCTAGAGAAAGTTAAGTTCGCCTTGAGAGGTTCACTATCGGGGTGGCAGCCATTCATTACTTCTTCGCGGAGAATTAACCGTCAGCAGGGGGGGGGGATGGGGCGGGGGCTAGGGTAGAGTAGAGTAGGGGGTGGTTTCAGCAGGTCCTTGCGAGAATGGAGTTGTGGTTTGTACTCTGCGTTATTTGGTTTTCTTTTTTGTACAGTACTATACAATGTCATTGTTTTATATGCCAAAAATACCTCAATAAAATTGTTTATTAAAAAAAAAATACTGAGAAGCTAAGATCTCTGGAGGAGCAAAGGGATTTAGGAATCTATCCAAATCACTAAAAGATGCTGCCGGTACAAACAATAATGAAAAACATAAATGGGATGTTGGCCTTTATCTCGACGATTTAAAATTGGACATAATTTACTGATGATTTTTTAAAAATATACTTTTTTAGATTTAAATTTTTTACAAATATGGCTCACGGAAAACCCAACAGGAACAAGTCAGATAAGGTGGAGCCTATAAATTTAAGAAAGTGTTCTCATATTTTACAGAATGCTTAGACCGGATCACCGATGTCAGGAATTACATAGGAATACATTCCATAACGATTTTATGCCAGTTTTGAATTGAAGGATGTTTGTCACTAATCCAGTACCATAGGATATTCTTACGAGCTGCAACAGTCAGGAAATTGCACAGCCTTTTTCATTAGCATCAGTAATTCTCCCATCAGGAAGACCCAGAATTAGGAACATAGGATTAAGTTCTAAGGCTCTGTCAAAGATCCATTCCTGCTCTAGGACTACACCAGACTAATAGGATTGAATCATAACACAGGTCCATACGCAATGTATATAATCACCCTCGACTACCAGGTACTTTAGGCACATCGGGTATACAGCAGGATTAAATCTGTGTCTAAGACTGGGCATGATATGCAAAGGTGCAGTATCTTATATTGAGTCTTATTTTTTCTACATGCACTGCTCCATGTCTCCTCATCAATATTAGTTGCCAAGTCTTTTTCACAAGACTGCAAGGTAGCCAATATACTAACGCACAATCTAGAACATAAAGTATCATAAAACCTGCTGATTAACTGTTTAGGCTCCACAGAATTCAGGATTTGATCCATTGAGGAAATAATGGAGTCAAGGCGCAAGTATGTCTTATTAAGGATAAAGTCTCTCAGCTATAATTACTTAAAAAAGGAGTGTTTCAGGTTGTCAATTTGTTGGCATAGCTGCTCAAAGGATTATAAGAAAGCATCTCTGAACATGCCTGCCAGCCTGCAATTGCCTCTGTCCTTCCATGTATCAAATCTATGGTCCATAAGACCCAATGGGAAGTCTGGGCTGCTCTGGATAGGAGAGGGAGCGGAAGTCAGCCCTTCTAATTGACGGAAAAATCTCCACACTCTAAGAGTATTAATAATAATAGGATTATCACATTTAGCTGAACCTGCCTTACTGTCTCCATAAAATAACAAGAGGATAAGCCGACTGGTCTGCTTCAATGTTGAGCCAAATAAAGGTAGGGTCCTTCCTAACTCAGTCCTTTATGAACCTAAAGTGAGAAGCCAGTTGATATAACATAATGTTCAGGACTACCAGACCTCCTCTAGCCCCTGAGAGATGGAGCTTGGTAAACTTTAGACAAGGCGTCCTGTTGTTCCAAATAAATAAACGGATCATTCCATTGATTTCTTTTAAAATTGGCAACATCTGCAAGGGGTATAATTGTCCACGCAACACATTCCTTTTAATCAAGGCAATCCTGCCCAGCCATGAAACTAACAGGAATGACCAATGAGCCAAGTCCAACCTAATAGTAGCAATCAATTGAGGGAAATTGGCCTCATATAACTGCTGAAAAGAAGGGGTAATTGTGACACCCAGGTACCTAAACCCCAATGGGGACCACTTAAAGGGGAAATTATCAAGGGAGGTCTGTCCCTCAACTCTCCCACCGCATAGCCTCTGACTTTGTAAAATTGATCTTCTAACCGAGAAGGCATGAAATCCATCCACCACGTCAATGATAGTGGGAACTGAGACATCCGGCTTTAGACACTAACAGCAGCACATCATCCACATAAAGCGTAATCTTGTATTGCTTCTCCCCACACTCCAACCCCGATGTTAGAGGGGACCCGTCTAATAGTCTCTGCCAATGGTTCTTCAATGCAAATAACAAGAGAGATGGAGGACAGCCCTACCTGGTCCCTCTATGGAGCCCCAAATTCTCAGACCTAAAACCATTCGTGAACACTGCTGCTACAGACTGTTGGTACAGATCCTGAATCCATTTAACATAGTCCTCACCCAGTCCAAATCTCTGCAGCATGTACACCGGATAATTCCACTCAACCTGATCAAAGGCTTTCTCCACAATCAAGGAGATCACCAGTCCATCCAGAGCCTGCATCTCCTGACATTTTATCAGGAGAACCATTCTTTAATAAAGCCAGACTGGTCCTTCCGAACAATCATCAGCAGGACACCTTCCAACCGTCTTTCCAGTGCCTTAGAGAACAATTTTAAATCGGCATTCAAAAGGGAGGTTGGTCTGTAAGAGGCAGATTCCTCCAGGTCTTTAACTCGCTTCAAAATCAGGGAGATTTTGGCCTCATGAAATGTCGGTGGTAACAGCCCTGCCAGTGGCTCTATTAACAGATCCTTAAACTCCCGATAAAACTCACACCCAAAACCATCTGACCTGGGGCTCCCAAATGACCGCAACCACCTCATGAATCATTCTTTCTGTTATCTTAAAAAATAAACGAAAATATTGGGGTTTCGGTACAGTGTCCTAGCCACTGATTGTAATAATTCCTTCTGGCAGACTGTTGAATCGGGTATCCTTTCTCTGACCTCTGTTCTCCAAACCTTCCAGGATTTCTGACATCCCACACAGTTGGTTTTCCAAGAATATGAGCTTCAGCTGAAGAAGTAACATTCTCGACTTTCAGGATTATTTCCTCCGTTTCATCAAGCCTCATATTGGTTTTCTACAACTCAGTCTCATGAACACTTAGATTTTGTGTCAGTAAGCTGAGTCTCTGACCTGTAACTCAGATAATATTGGCAGTCATCATTTTCAGCACCTCCGAGAGTATCTCGGAGAACGGCAGGTCAAGGGACTGCTCGGGGATCAAGTCGCCATATTGAAATGGCGGCTCCACTCCGCTGAATCTGATTCCGTTCTTGCACTGCTGGATTTGCTCACATATTTTGGCATATTTTCACCAATACTAATCCAGGGACAGTCTTCCAGGGACATAATATCAGATGTTAACTCTTGGATTAGGTAAGTATGTGCCTGGCAACGAGGGTAACTGACGATTTATGGAGCAAGTGGTGCCTGAGCCCGAGGAAAAGCTACTATTCCCCCACCCACATCTTGTATCCTACCGATGTTTGGTTGTACAGAGCCTTAATTGGACCATATCTAGAATGTTGTGCTCTGTTTGGAGCGCTGCCCCTCAGGAATGACATTGAAATAGGCAGATTCACCTCAGGATGTTGTTGAGGCTTAAAATGCTAAATTGTGAAGAGAAGTTGTAGAAACTTGTTGGTTTACATTCCCTTGATTATGGAAGAATAAGGATATATTGCATTCAGGTGTTTTAAATGATAAAGGCGTTTCTTCAGGCAGAAAAGCATTATCCTTTGGTGGAGCAATCCAGACCAAGTGAATATAATCCTAAAATGAAAGTAGGTCCCATGAGAGTGAAATCAGGAAGTGCATTATCCACACAGAGGATGGTGGAAATCTGGAACTCACTTCACAAAGGCCAGCAAATGTTTGACAAATTGAAATTTTCAAAACTGACATTGATAGATTTTTTTGAAGTAAATGCATTAAAGGGATATGAATCAAAGGCGGACAAAGGAGTTGAGGTACAGATCGGCCATGATGTAGTTAAATGGCACAACAGGCTTAGGTGATTAAATGGCCTGCTCCTGTGTCTAGATGAATCCCTGACCATATGGATTTGTAATAATATGCAAATATATGCGTTATTTGATAACGTGCAAATTCTTCCAGTGTTTTTCAGAAGTTGTCGGCTTGCTCTGATTTAATGATAGAGGGGAGCAACAGAGATGAGCTCATTGGTGGGCGTAGATGTGAGAACTGGACTATACATTCAGGGAGAAAATAAAAGCATCAAATGAGAATAGCATTTAGAGCTCAACTGCGCCATTAAAATGCAATATATCATTGAGTTTTCCAAAGCTAAAGTTGGCTCCACAGATGAAAGCAATGTGTGTGGACTTAGCTGAATGTTACAAGATTGATATTGTAGGCAGCTGCAAAACAGGATATGGTGTGAAATTATTCATTGTGTAATAGTTGGCCTGCACTCTACTGGTGGAAATCCTTAATTATAACAATGTTTTGACACACTGATTCTTTACTGATCAAGTCTAAAATATTTGGATTCAAAGGTTATAGGATACATTTCTCTCAACAGTGACGCTGCTATGGAAATGTTTGTAATTACATTATCTTGCTATCACTGCAATATCCTCCACTTACCCCAGCAGAGATTCGCTGTGTAGCATGCTTTTAAAGTGTATTGAACGCTGTTGACAGAAATGTCCCTTTGTTCACTTCTGGTAATATGTATTACGTCTCCTTTATAGATGGTGGTGCTAATGGATCCAATGGAAGACCCTGATGACATTCTACGAGCCAACCGCTCTCGAGAGAAGTCATACATGTTTGATGTGACCTTCAATTACACTGCATCTCAGGTGAGGTATTTAATATTGTACAAGACCTCCGTTTGAATGCTGTGCCCAGCTTATGTCTTCTCAGATGGTGGGTGATGGTGAAGATCTGGAAAAGGATACCAATCATGCTCAAGGAACAACTAAAAGAACATTTTTTAAAAATATACTATCGAATCAATGATTTTGAAAGTAAGAGAGTGCAGCTTAAATTCAAAACCATAGACAATGATGCCACAGTCTGGGCTACTAGATTACATTATATCAGGTCCATGCATTAGAAATTAATTGATACAGGTTAAACAAGGGCACACAATCAAATTAACTACATCGATGATACAACCTAGAGATGGACAGTACTGGAGGAGAGTTCTGACACACACAACCCAAACTAATTGCAATTCTTACATTTTTTTAAATATAAATTTAGAGTGCCCAATTATTTATTTTCCAATTAAGGGGCAATGTAGCGTGGCCAACCCACCTACCCTGCACATCTTTGGATTGTGGGGGTGAAACCCACGCAGACACGGGAAGAATGTGCAAACTCCACAAGGACAGTGACCCAGGGCCGGGATTCGAACCTGGGTCCTCAGCGCCGTAGGCAGCAGTGCTAACCACTGTGCCACCGTGCCGCTGCAATTCTTAAATTTATATTATAATATTGGAGTTTGATGACGATGTAGATTTGGACTGATCACAATGTAGGTTAAAATTTGAACAGAAGACCCTCGGATAAGCAGTCCAGTATTTATTAATTTTGACGGCCTCTCTTAAGGAACTGTGCTCAGTAATTTTTGGCAGCAAGGTTGAAAGAATTAAATTGTCTTATTTGTTTCAACTCAGTTTGAATTGAGCACCACTTTGCCATTTCTGGCTACGAACTTTCAAGTACAGACCCTTAAGTAAGATACCCCTTTTAAAACCATAACATTTTAAATTCCTATTGTGAACTTGAATAAATTTGAATGGATAATAATCGGTTACTGTCACAAGTAGGCTTCAATGAAGTTACTGTGAAAAGCCCCTAGTTACCACATTCCAACACCTGTTTGGGGAGGCTGAAGGGGAATTGAACCCGCGCTGCTGCCTATTCTGCATTACAAGCCAGCGATTTAGCCCAGTGTGCTAAACCAGATCTTGGGTGGAATTTTACCAAAATTTGTCAGAGTTCCATGCAAACTAGCGTGTATTTCTCCAGATGCACAGCCATGTTTTCACTCCAGATATTTTGGCACTCAGTACACAGAGAATCTGGGGAAGTGTTTTGCACCATCACGGTGGTGGGTCAGGACCTGATAGAGCCAGCAAGACCAGTTCCACAGAGAATGGGGGGCATTTTTAAAGAGCTCCCCGATCTGCGCTTGAAATTAAACACCACATCCTCCCCACGGAGGACTCCACCCCCCCCCCCCCCCCCCCTAACATCTGACCACACATAAGGGGGACTCCCCCCAGTGGGGCTCCTCAGAGGACCCACTCCTGGCACTGCCAGGGCATGTTTTTCACCTCTCTGAGGCTATACTTACCTCTGTGCCCCGGCGTGGCCAGAATGACTTGTTTGTGTTTTTGGAAACCAGTAGTGATTCACGCAGGCGTGATTTCACACCGGCTAGGTGCGACAATACGTTGAGGGCAGAAGTAGCGGCACTAACTCTGCTAATGAGATTAAAGTATATGATAATTTCTGCTAATCTGGCTCGCATCCTTCCTGGGCGTGAACCTAATCACGTCATTGGAAAGGGGTGGGGAAGATTGCATTCGGAAATCTTGCCGGCGCAAATCCTGTTTTTGGCCTCTCACGAGATTTTGTGGCCATTCCAAGATTTATGCCTGTAGCTAGCGTGACCTTCAAGTAGGCATGGCTCAAATTGGATCAAACCTTGGACATAGTGGACCAGCCTGAACTCGGGTGATTATGAATTTCTACTTTAGCTTCAATGTTTATCCCCTTTGTAAGCACTGTTTACTCCCCTAAGTGCTTATTCCTCCTCTATATATCACCTATTCTACTTACACAAGACAGTTTACACACAAGGTAGTTCCACACACAAAGTGAGCAGATCTCATGGTCTTTAATTAGCTTGAACCTTATTCTTTCTTGCCTCCTCCTGTAGCGATGGACAAATGGCATATTGTGTCTCCAACAAGTCTTAAAATTTATGCATTGCCTTACAGCAACTTAATTCATGCAAACCGTACTGTGATGGTCTTGACGCTGAGTCACTTCGATCTGAAATTGATGTATTACAAATGCAAAATGTAGTAATAATGTTCTACACCTCATCTCTTCCACTTGTTTCAACCAGCATCTTCTTAGTGCTTGATTTATTTTTCAGGCAGTTATATATTCTGCAACTTTAACATGGTATTTCTCTCCCATAGTTTGATAATTGCTTCAGAAGTATAATCTTTTCCTACTCCATAAATTCTTATCTTCCTCATCCAGGTGTATGATGGGGCATTGTACTGTATCAGAAAATATGCATTATAGTTGATTAAACCACTGAAACAAGTACAAGCTACTTTTTTGGGGGAATGTTAAAGGACGGAGCAGGAAATTGTATTCTCTGTATTTCTTGTAGATAATATCTCACTGAGGATAAAGCTTAATGCCATTTCATCAGTATAAGCTCGGACGGTTTTGAGAGCAATTTCAGTGGTGCCTGATTGGATAACGCCTTCGTGATTGTAGCTTCTACTTTAGCACATACAGGGCTGTCTTTGTATTTTGTGCTCTATTCTCCCTCGAGATGGGGTTACAGGAAAATTTCAGCTGTGAATTTTGTGGTCAATAATGTTCAGAAAGAATGAGTGCCTGGCAGTAAAGAAATTAGTAGAATTTCAGAAAAGCAGAAACGAAACTACAACAGCATCTATGTAGCACCTTCCCGCCAAACGTCCCAACGTGATTCACAGGAATCTTAATTCAAGCAGATTTTACCCCGAGCTACACAGAGGGATTTTTGGAACCGGTGACCAAAAGCTTGGCTACAGAAGTAAGTTGTAAGGAGTGTCTTAAAGGAGGAAAAGAGAAGCTGAAAGGTTTAAGGAAGGAGTTTGAGGGCATTGGCAGCTTAAGGCACAGTCAGCAATGGTGAGGGAAATTTGAACGGAAAAAGTTTTCACCAGATTGATGGCGCTGATTTAAAAATGACAAACAAGATAGAATTTCTGAAAATGAATGTTGGATCATGGGTGGTGAAGCACCAGTTAATTGGATGGTTTCGAGCTGGAGCGTCTTGGCATTTGCTGGAGGGTGTACTTTGTCAATAGTCAGTTGAATTACTAGAGATAATGGGTGTATGAAAAGCAGACCTGGCTGCTTCCTACTGCCACAAGCTGATCTTCCATGGACTGATAGAGAGCAGAATTGACGGAAGTAGTAAATCTTCAGCTTGGCATACCCTCCTCCTCCTGCTGCGTGCTAAATTGTATTGAATAATTCATGTATCTAAATAGGTAAGAGAAAAATCAAGGAAAAATAAAGAAATAAGAGTTTGATTAAAGATGCGGTTATCTTCAAAATCCTGGCCACAATTTAGCTAGCCCTGGGCACCAATCGTGTAATGGCTACTGTAATCCTGTAAGTTCGCTGCACGGTAGCCCAGTGGTTAGCACTGCTGCCTCACAGCGCCAGGAACCTGGGTTTAATTCTGGCCTTGGGTGACTGTCTGTGTGGAGTTTGCACTTTTCCCCCCGTGTCTGGGTGGGTTTCCTCCGGGTGCTCCGGTTTCCTCCCACAGTCCAAAGATGTGCAGGTTAGGTGGATTAGCCGCGCTAAATTGCCCCTTGGTGGCCAAAAGGTTAGGTGAGGTTACTGGGTTACAGTGGCAGGATGGGGGACATGGGCCTATGCAGGGGGCTCTTTCAGAGGATCAGTGCAGACTGGATGGGTCGCATGGTCTCCTTCTGCAATGTCGAGATTCTATGACATAATAATGAACAGTTCAGTATATAAACAATTGTAATACATTGCAGAGTGCAGGTATCCTGAATTTGCAGAATAAAAATGAAAGGTGTACTGCCGTCTGCAATTTTTATTATAGTTCATAGATCATATTTTATGAGGTTGAGGTTATTAAATTCTCAATCATTTACATGTGGGTCGAGGTCGGGTGCTCTTTCCAAGAGTCACTGCAGACTCGATGGGCTGAATGGCCTCCTTCTCCATTGTAGGGATTCTATGATCTGTGGCCTAAAATGGGATTTGTATCGGCGAGATTCCGAACGTGATCTCCCACACATCCCCTCCGATGACGCGATCAGGTTCCCGCCCAGGAAGGGCGAGAGCCCGATTAGGATACATTAATTAGCGGCTTTTACGTCCCACCCAGCCGGTGTGACATCATGCCGGTGCGATTTAAAACTGTTTTTCAAAAACGAAAAACACAGCGGGGCGCACAGGTACGAATAGCCCCCGGGTGCCCAGCACCCAGACACTACCCTCTGGCAGTGCCGGGGCAGACCCACTAAGGAGCCCCATTGAGGGGTGGTTCCCCTAATGTGTGATTGGGGGGTGGGGGGTGCGCAGACCACAATGATTGTGAAGTGGTGCGCCACGATACCTGGGAAAAGGCAGGGTGCCTGGGGGAGTGGGGGGCATGGTGCGGGAGAGGGGGTGGGGGAGAGTGTCCCAATGTGTACGAGGGGGGGATTCCTGAGGGATAGAGGAAGTGCGCTGATGCTTGTGTTGGTGGCTGCCTCCATTGTAGGGGGGGTCCTCCGTGTTCATGGGGGCGATGGGGGGAGTTTACTTCTAATGCTGATTTAGGGTGCCCCTTTAAGGTGGCATCCAGATCTCTGTGGAGTCATCTTTGCCGGCACTGTACCAGATATCTTCAATAAATTACAATGACTAGAACATGGATGAATAATGCTCAAGGGCTTGCATTTTCTCCGGGCACAACCCAGCTGGAAAATCACCATGTAGTGTATTCAAAGTCACATCATTCATCCTCCTGGTGCCTCCCCACTCTAATTCCATTGCAGCATGTACTGACAACCTCAGTGTTAAAGCTGGATGGCCAACATTGGTGCATTCTCCTCAGCAAGGACGTTAGCTTAATGGTTGTCCTTACCGCTCCTGCACTGTGATGATGCAGTGATGCTGGTGTATTACTGGTCACCGTGAGACCCCCCTCTCCTGGCACTCAGGCCAACACCCAGGTCATTCATCTGGGGATTCTTGCTATCAGCTCAAGGAAGGCAACGGCTGAAGCCTTGAGAGAGTCTCTCCACTTGCACCTCATCAGCACCTCTAACAACGAATGAGGCAGGATCAGCAGAGATTGGTCCTTCAGCATCTCATCACCTAGAGACTACCCTGTTCATTGGCAGATCGTGAGCAGCATTCTGCCAGGCAGGAGTCAGAAGTTCACAGGAGATCTGAGGAGCATTTCTCTGTCCTCAATGCAAGTCATCATCATTCTCCCACACTGTTTGGTTCTTGGGCTTCTGAGCTCTGCCCATGAAAGGAGAGAACGAGGCGCTGACACCACACCGATAACTAAGGCCCACACCCCATGTGGCCCCCTTGATATCCTTATCTGAGGAAATGTGGTGATCTTCCATGTCCTCCTCAGCCAGCTACTCATCCTGTTGCAGCATCAGATTATGGAGTGTGCAGCACACCATAATGTTGGACGATATCCTCTGGGGGCTGTACTGGAGCCACCACCACACACACACACACAACCCCCCCCCCCCCCCCCCCCGAGAGAAGTCTGGTCACCCATTCCACCAATGAGCGAGTTGCAGCATGAGCAATGAGATACTCATTGCACCAAGTCTCAGCTGCACTATGTGGCGTCCGCACAGGCATCCTCAGCTATGTCCTGAGGGGGTCCCCCTTGTCCCCGAGGAACTATCCCTCCAGCCGCTGCTCCCTCTCAAAGGCCACTGGGATCTGACAGCAGCCAAGGATGTAGCTGTCGTGGTCACTACCCGGGAACCAGGCGCACACCCGCAGGATGCGCTTGGTATTGCCGCAGATGAACTGCACATCCAGGCAGTGGAATCCCGTGCGTTTAATGAATGAACCACCATGATGCCATGGGGAATGCAGAGCCACATGTGTGCAGGCAATTACTCCCTGCACATGGAAAACTCCAGCAATGCGCGCAAACCGCATTGGTTGGCCTGGATCCAGCCAAAGCTGATGTATTTGCGCTCCCTTACGAAGAGCGCATTGGTCACTTATGTGCGGCAGACTGGCAGATGCCAGAGAGGTCTCCACTGGTAGACCTGTACCCGATATTGTCGCATCAGAGTGCCCTCCCTGTGTGGTGCAGCCTCTGGCAGCTCAGCAGACCCTGCCAACCCTTCCTCCTCAGGGTGCTGCTGCTGTCTACGTGCAGCCACACATTGATGCTGGCGTGCTCTTTCTTGGCCCACGGCTATCAGTAAACCGGCAGCTCAACTGCCTCCATGATAGCTTGTAGAGAGATCCATGCACATCTGCTGGCTTTCACTGCAGCTCTTCTCTCTGAAAACGAAACGAAACACACCCTGTAGCAGACAGCCCAAAGAGAAAGAAAAAGCAGACGGACAGCCCAGCTCCACCCACACTCTGACATCACTGATAAACATCCATTTCTTAAAGGTACATCCACTACAGCTATTTTATAAACACCCATTTCTTAAAGGTACTCTCACGTGATACAATTCATTATGTTTCCAATTTAGCGGGACCAATCCACCTACCCCACACATATTTTGGTTTGTGGGGGTGAGGCCCATGCAGGCATGCGGAGAATGTGCAAACGAGAGAAAATAAAAAATGTTTCAAATCCGTGTGACTCTTCTACAGAGCTATTTTAGCTGTGGTTGTGGACGGGAAACTCTGATTACTCCAGAGGTACCTCACTGACCCGAACCATATTACCAACACCAGGAGATGTGCATATGAGAGCTGGGCGTTCTGGTCTCCAGGCAGAGACTGAACCAGTTTGGGAGTTCCTGCAACTAGTGAAATGGGTGATTAACAAGCTGCCCTTTCAAGCAAAATTGTCTGATATTTATATGGAACCAGAGAAATTGACGGCAGATGGACACTTCAAAACATGTGGGATGATGACTTTTAAAAGTAGCAGTGTCATGCAAACCATTGCCAGCATTTGCTAACTGGCAACAGTAATTTTAGCCGGTAGTAATCTCGGTCTTTTGGCTAAGTTCAAGCCCAAGATGAGGTGCAATGCCTTTTCTTGTCAGCCTTGATCTTGTACGCCTCTCTTGTCGAGACTATCTATTGTCTTCAATTTGAATTTGAATTGGTTTTTGGAGCCAGCAATGAGTTGGATTAAGGGCTTGTCTTGTCCAGTCTGCGCACTGGCTTTGAAACTTTAAGAATGGGATAACAGGTCTTTGTCTGTCCTTGCAGGCGTTGCCCACCTTTTACCAGGACCTATTCAAAGTCTGGAACATGGTCGCCTGGCGCCACAGAACTCGCCCATCTGGATATGCGGCTGTCGTCAGGGAGCCGCTGCTCAGGAATCTGCACCTCCACCAATACCATTTCGGGTTGCTGGCAGAGGGACGGGCTGTGGCTGCTGGGTGACCAGGATCGGGGACGTGCTGGGTGGTGGAGGAGTGGGCTGGATGGCACCCCACGAGTTGGAGCAAATGTGCAGTGGACTCCCATCTGAGCATAACCCTGCTCGGACAGAATTTCACATTGGTCCCCAGCCACGGCACTCCCCTCGGGAGCTGGAGCCCCACAGCCTGAGCCACCTCACAGAAATGCCCTCCGTGTCCTTTCGCACTGCACGGAGGTGTTTCCTGTATGGGCTGCTGGTACATGCCCGTCACTTCCTTGTCTTTGCCTGTTGCCTGGACACGCCTGTCGGTGGAGGTCCCCAATGGAGGTTCCTCTACAGAGATGTCCTCCCCCTTCACATCGAGATCCTGGGAGGGAGGGTATCACATTCAGCAGTACCATACAACCATAGGATACAACAGTTCACAAAGCCCCCAAGATACCTGTCCTTTTTACGCCCTTGTGGAGTCCATGGACCATGCCTCTAGGTTGTTTTAGACAGAACCCCCTTTTCAGTTATTTAAAAAACCTTTTGTTATTTGTACTTCAGCCCCACACCCCTGATCTACAGGCATCTAGTGCAGAGAGGGGCAGGGAAAAAGGAGGACATTCTTGTGAACCTGCTGCTGGACCTGTCCAAACCTCTCATCAACAGATCCAGGCAATGGGCGATCAAGGGGGTTGTCCAACCTGACTGTATGCCCCTCTTCCATGGCTATATTCTCAGCTGGATGTCCCTGGAGAGGGAGCATGTCGTGTCCACTGGCACCCTTGACACCTTCCGTGCCCATTCTGCACCGTAGGGGCTGGGGTGCATTATTGACCCCTGCCATCACGTTTTGGTTTGATGTTTTAAGTATCACCTGTGATTTGCTTTTTGTTGAAGGCAGTTTCCCTTTAAGGTACTGTCCCTTTAATTTTTTATTTAAAAAAAAATATTTTTATTCTCCTTTTTCACATTTTCTCCCACATTTACACCCATCAACAATAAACAATAATCAGCAAGATATGTCAATCCCCATAATAACAACGATCCCATCCGCCCACCAACCCCCAAACCTCAGCCCACATGTTTACATAAACAAATAACAAAAAGGAATCAGGGATTACCCATAGTCACCCTTAATCTACACAACCCCCCCCCCCCCCAACTAATGCTCGATGTTATCCAGTTCTTGAAAGTACATAATAAATAGTGCCCATGACTTGTAGAACCCCCCCGAGCTTCCCCTCAGTTCAAACGTAACCTTCTCAAGGGTCAAGTATTCCAACAGGTCCCCCCGCTCTGTCCCTTTAATTTGTCCCTCGGTTTATTTAATTTAGTTTAATTGGTTATTTATGTTGATCAAACTAGTTGGCTAAGATCAAGCATCAGATTGAGCCCAAGATGATGTGCAATGCCTTTCTTTGGCAGCCTGGATCTTGTATGTCTCGCTTGTGGAGACCATGAATTAGATTCAATTTGAATTGCTTTTTGGAGCAAGCAATGAGATGGATTAAGGGCTTGCCCTCTCCAATCTGCGCATTGGCTTTGTAACTTTAAGAATTGGATAACAAGTTTTTGTCTGTCCTTGTAGGCATTGCCCATCTTTCACCAGGACCTATTCAAAGTCTGAAAGATGGTCGCATCATGCTGCAGCTTTTACCTGTCTGGAATAGCGGCTATCGTCAGGGAGCCGCTGCTCAGGAATCCGCACCTCCACCAATACCATTTCCATTGGCTGGCAGAGAGATGGGGTGTGGCTACCAGGATGACCAGGATCGGGGATGTGCTGGGTGGTGGAGGAGTGTGGGGTGGCACCCCACATGTTGGCACAACACGTGGCGGTGAGGGTCCAGCTCGCGACCAATGCCATCAAAATGGCCGTGCTCAGACCCGACGGCACTTGTAGATGTAGTAGATGTGATGTAATTGAACTCCCATCTGAGCGTATCCCTGCTCAGGTGGTATTTCACGTTAGCCCCAAGCCCTGACCCCCTCCCATTGGGAGCTGGAGCACCACAGCCTAATCCGCATGGTGGAGCTGCCCTCCATGCCCTTTTGAGCTGCACAGTCTCCTGTATGGGCTCCTGCTGCACGTTCATCGCTTCCTTGCCCTTGCCCATTGCCCCGACATGCCTTGTCGTGCCTTGTTGCCACCTATCGGTAGAGGTCCCCAGTGGAGGTCCCTCTACAGAGGGGTCCTTCTCCTTAACATCAAGGACCTGGGATGGAGGGTGTTACATTCAGCAGTGCCATATAACCATAGGATACAACGGTTCATTGTTTTTTGCAGCCTTGTGGAGTCCATGGACCATGCCTCTCTCAGTTATTTTAGACTGAACCCCTTTTCAGTTACTTAAAAAACAATTTGTTGCAATTTTGTTTGTACTCCAGCCCTACGCTCCTGGCGTACAGGAAGCCGGTGCGGAGAGGAGGAGGAAAAGCGGAGGACCTCCTTGTGAGCCTGCTCCTGTGCCTGGCCAAACCTGCCATCAACTGGTCCAGGCAGCGGGCGTTCGAGGGGGCCGTCCGACCTGACTGTATGCCTCTTTTCCGTGGTTATATTCCCGGCGGGTGTCCCTGGCGAGGGAGCATGCGGTGTCCACTGGGACCCTCGAGACCTTCCATGCCTGTTGGGCGCCGCAGGAGCTGGGGTGCCTTCTTGACCCCTCTGATCACATTTTGGTTTGATGCTTTAAGTCTCATTTGTGATTCACTTTTTGTTTAAGGCGGTTCCCCTTTAAGGGACTGTCCCTTTAATGTGTCCCTCAGTTTATTTGATTTAGTTTAATTGGTTATTTATGTCGATAGAAATAGTTGGCTGAGATCAAGCATCAGATCAAACACAAGATGAGGTGCAATGCCTTTCCTTGGCAGTGTTACATGTCTCTCTTGTGAGACATTTGAATTGGTTTTTGGAGCAAGCAATGAGATGGATTAAGGTCTTGCCCTGTCCACTCTGTGCATTGGCTTTAAGAATGGAGTAAAAAAAAATGTTTTCTCCTTTGACTCACAATATGCTAATACCACTACATTCTCTGCATAAACAGATGCATATATATATTTTTTTAAACACACATAGATGGTGAAGAAAGTCTGCAAACATTCATCATCATTTTTGCAAATTACTGGTATTTAAATGTTTTGATTGTGGAAGCGAATCAGCCTCTTGGCGGGCGTGTTTATGCTCAGTAGGTACATTATGCATGGAATGCTGTGTTATTGAACCTGTTTCGTTGGATTGCCACTGGCTGGAGAAAGGTGACCAGATATGGAAAACGTGATGATGATTGTGTCTCACTGCAGCTCGTGTTACAATCTCAGATCAATGAGGTGTAATCAGACTCAGAGCCTGGCTCAGCATTGATTTCAACTTGTACTCGCAGGCATGGCTCGGAGAAAGTGAATGGCTAATTTATTGATCCTGGTGGAGAAGGTAGTGCCTGCTGAAATAAACAGCAACATCTGACATTCATTCATAAATGCTGGGAGATTAGATTCCCCAAGGTTAACATCTGCATCTTTTTTAAACCGGCTATACCCATTTCCTTCAGTCACATTTAATCAAAAGAGACTGTTTTTCTGGTGATGCTGTCATTTTTCTTTGATCAACCTTTAAATATCCATTTTGTTATGAATATCACGGACCTCTACGTCAAGCTAGCTGTCTCTTCGCTGCATGTTTCCCTTTGAAACTGGCTTTTGGATGGAAATTTTCAGAAACTGTGCCTTATCATCCTTGGGGGGGGAAGAGTTATGTATGTTCATTGCATCGTGCTGTCTACATCCCCAAGGGGACTCGATGCTGACAGAAAATGCGAAGTGCTGAACCCCTGCACTTCCCTAACACTTTGATTCTGCTAGTGCACCAGCACAAAAACAGTGTCAAATTAATGTTTTGGAACTCTTTAAGACGTGTTTGAATCATTGTACAGAATAGGACAATATTTAAATTGTTGAAACCTTGGCAACTCAAGATTGCACAATGTTGAGCTCCGAAAAGATAATTCTGTGGTGAACGGATATCCATGTATATTGTTTGCTGCCAACAAACATTTGTAACAGCTCATCTGAATAGTGAGCCACACATTTCGGCTGACCCCTGCTCTGTAATTCATAACTCCCCTGGGTTCCCTAGGAAATTGGAGCCATCCAGGGCAGCACGGTAGCATGGTGGTTAGCACAATTGCTTCACAGCTCCAGGGTCCCAGGTTCGATTCCCGGCTTGGGTCACTGTCTGTGTGGAGTCTGCACGTTCTCTCCGTGTGTGCGTGGGTTTCCTCCGGGTGCTCCGGTTTCTTCCCACAGTCCAAAGATGTGCAGGTTAGGTGGATTGGCCATGATAAATTGCCTTTAGTGTCCAAAATTGCCCTTAGTGTTGGGTGGGGTTAATGGGTTATGGGGATAGGGTGGAGGTGTGGACTTAGATAGGGTGCTCTTTCAAAGAGCCAGTGCAGACTCGATGGGCCGAATGGCCTCCTTCTGCACTGTAAATTCTATGATAACTCTATGATAACTGAGTTGTGTGTCTCAGCAGATGAGAATAAACAGTTTGTGCAAGTTCAATCAGTAAGCAAATGTTTTTAGCGCTCATCACATATCAGTTTTCAGAACACATATGTGGTGTGCATTGGTTCTTCCCCCAGACCATGTTACAGGAAATGTGATTCACCTGAAGAGCTTTTTTAACCCCTCGAGAACTGGACCTTTGTATTTGTCAAGCTTGTAACTATTGTCCAAATATGTTCCTGGAAAATTTCTGTTTCAAAGTTTGAGACACAAAAAGCAAAAAATCACTTGAAAATCTCCACATTCAATCGTCTGAAACAACCAGTTTTGGCTTCCCTTCCCAAAAATGTTGAGATCGTTTTTGCGTTCATGTGCACTCAATGCTCTCAAGTACAATTTGACATCAATAATTCTAATTTGGAATGAATTTCAAAACTTAAAACTAGTCCAGCTCATTCAAAACTAACCCAGTGCTCTAAAAGCTATCCCGCAACGCCCAAGGCTATCCCGGCATTCTCAATATCCTAGCGGTGCTCAAAGCTATCCCAGCATGCTCAAGCAATCCTGGTTTCCAGCCAACCCTGTAAACAGATATTGTCAGTTGGTGGTGGGAGGAGAAAGGTAGGGAAGGATACAGGGGAGGGGTGTGGAAGGGGGTGGAGAGGGGAGTGATAACGGCAGAAGGAAGGATGAGAGGGGGGAAGAGGACAGGGAAAGAGGGAGAAAAAGTTGGGAAAAGAGGAGAAGGGAGGGAGGGAGGAGGGTGAGAGGATTTTTGTGAAAAGTGGTAGGGGGTTTGGGGAGAGAAATAAAGGGTGCGCTGGGAGGCAGTGGAGAGAGGGAGAGGTTGGGTGGGGGTGTGGGGGGTGTGACCCTACTCGCTGCATACATAATCCGTGGGATTTACGAAAATGTTGGCTGGAGATATAGTCATATTTTGTTTTAATCACTGCAGGATCGCGATTGATGACATGATGTCAGTTGATAACTATCATTTGACATTGCAGGTATGGTTCTGTGTGAAATGATGACTGGTCAGTTGTGAGTGAAATGAAATGGGATGATAACCAGATGATTGTTTGTGAGTGCTAGAGATAGCAAATGATGACAACATTGCAGCATTTGAGAACAACGGACATGAAATGGTGGCAAGATGATTGCAATTGAGTGCAGTTGACATCAATTGAAAGCTGTTGAAAGCAAATGATGTCTAATGATATGAAAAATTTCAGATTGGCAAGAAGCTTTAATGAAAACAGCAAGCATCATTCTGAATAATATTCCTACAGCATCCAAACACAAAGAATAACAGATATAGGCTAAGTTTCTCATTTGCATTTGTTTACATATTTAAAAGTTTTGAACAGAATAATGAACCTATCTTACCATAAGCATAAAAGCTATCTCTGGCAAATAGCTGGTGAGTGTAAAGTATTGCATGTTAAATGCATACTGATATAGGAGACATCTACTTATCTTCTGCACACGGATCTCTGGTCCCAATATTTAAAAAATATCCTGATGCTTTTTATGAGAATAAATCAAATATATAAAAATATTTTAGTTGCTGATGATTATGTAGATTAATTAAAGACAAATGCCTTGTGTGCTTCTTATTTAACTCATATTTTTATCTTTTCCCAAGGATGATGTATACCGTGCTACCACCAAGGGTCTGATTGAAGGCATCATTTCAGGTTACAATGCAACAGTTTTTGCCTATGGACCAACAGGTGAGTAGCACGTTCTTTTCAGAGGCATGGTTTGCTGAATGCAGCATTGTGTAAATCATTAGTGTTTACAATAAAAAAATTAATTTGGGGACTGATTATTCCTCTTTTGAAATAGAAATTTGATCATTTATTCTCGAGCAGTTTCAATTATTCTGCTCATGTATAAAGATGCAGTTCCATTTATCATTTAACGTTATCCTATATGGTCCAGTAGTTCAATTAAGTTTGTCTAATGGCAATGAACTTTTCTTCCGAAGCAAAGGCTTTCAATTATTCAGCTGATGAAACAGGAATGCTATTATTAAAGGCAGTCGTGGATATTAAACTATTCACGCGAAAATTTCACCCTAATGGTTTATTTCTAATTTGATGTTGTAGAAGCACAATAAATGGTAAGAGGAGACACCAGTCCAAACGTATTGCACTATTCTTTTTGGTCAGTTGGCATCTGACATACAGTAAACCAATCAACAAGTTGAGCCTCAGCAAAACAAGCTACTGAGAAACCTGAGTTTGACCAATTGAACCACATTGGTACACTTTTGACTGCTTATCTGTCGAGTCTATCCTTTGCATTAAAGCATTGATTTGCCAGGGTGGCTGAAAACAAATGGGTAAAATCTCCACTTACAACAGTAGTTCTCCCCCTTCAGTTTTGAGTCAGGTTGGCTGGCTGATGATGATTATAGAGTACGACAAACCTAACTGGCTCAGGTTGCTGGTAGCTGCGTTTTATAAGGCCACAAAGGAGTCTACAGCAAAGTCAAAAAAACTTAGTTTATTTGCAATAACTATTATATACATCACATGCTAGTATACATCCCAACTGTGTGGTGTTCTTTGTGATTCTGTTATCAGGATGGATGTTGTAGTGTTCACAAAGCTAAGTTCATTAACGAAGCTAACGTTTATTTACTCTACTTATTAAAGCTTGACCACTTATTCCTATAGTAAACAATAATCTAGTAATCTACAATCTACACTCTACTAACACTAGTCCCTACACTCTATCTATAACTATACTATACACTCTCACTGCTCCTTTCCACCCTTTTCCCAGAAGCCTGTGAGTCAGTGCTTTATATAGTTCTACATGTAGCTCCATCTAATGGTTAATAATGATATGACATCAACCCTTTGTATTCTGAACATTTCACATAATGTCACAAACTGGGTCTGCCTTGCTGACGCCTAACTGACCGGTTTTATATATCATCCAGCTATACATTTAGAGGCCCCCCCGCCCCCTTAACGGGGGAGTTCATATTCTGCAAGGTTCACGGGGAAGTTAATTGTTCCCACCTTGTAAGATACTTGCGGGTTATAACACTGCGTCTGCCACATGGGGTTAACCCGTGCTGTTAATTTCCATTGTCAGCCATGTCACCTTGGAGCCAACTCAGTTCAAAAGAGATTGAAATCTCCTCTTCGCCTCCTCCCTCCCAGACTATCATGGTTCCATCATTTTCAGCTGCCTCTGCCCAAAATTCCAGAATTACCTCCATAAACCTCCACACCTCGCCACCTTATTTTCCTCCTCGTTTAAGACCTGCATTTAAACCGACCATTTTGACCAAGGTTTCGGTCACCTGTCATTTATTTGGTTCAATGACTGACTTGGTTCAACAATGCTCGTCGGAAGCAGCTGGCTGCATTAAGGATGTAAGATTATCATTGTCTTTGTCTCGAGATTTAATGTCAAATACAGATAAGGTCAAAACATCCCTTGCAATTTTACAGAATCTTTAACTGATCATCTGAATAAATGAAAGCATTTGCATTTTCCCCATAAATCACTGTTTATCTCATCTGACAGGCAGAAAATCTAATGATGCTGGGTAAGTTTAAGGGTTTTTCGAGGTTAAATTCATCTTGAGTTGATTTCCATGCAAAATGGATGATATCCCATTGCATACAACTATTTAATTAATTTTTTTAACCACTCGGCACCATTCCAATAAATTTAAAAAGATTGCTGGACATGCGTGATGAGTTAACACTATTTGAGAGCATCACATCGATTAAGCCTGCTTCCTATTGCATCACACAGAATTCAATATTTTCAACCTTAATAGATTCTTTGCGTCAGTCAACAAGTGAGGATTAGTTTATTCTTATTGAGCAAAGATGAGCAAACACTTTAGATTTGAATTGTTCAGGGGCAGCACGGTGGTGCAGTGGTTAGCACTGCTGCCTCACAGCTCCGAGATCCCAGGTTCGATCCTGGCCCCAGGTCACTGTCAGTGTGGAGTTTGCACATTCTCCCCGTGTTTGCGTAGGTTTCGCTCCCACAACCCAAAGATGTGCAGCGTAGGTGGATTGGCCACGCTAAATTTCCCTTTAATAAATAAAAAATTTGAATTGTTTTTTAAGAGGCAAATGGTTTGAATGAGGAGATGGTAGCATACTGTTATTGTCATTGGACTGGCAATCCAATGACCCAGGATAATTCTCTGGGGTTTGAATCTCACCACAGCATGTTAGGGGAGTTTCACAGCAATTCAACTGTACTCCCCCCACTCCCCTGACTGACAAGATGGTACTTTGAGTTCCATTTCAAGGGGCGTCATTATCCAATCCCCCGCCGGGTTGGAGAATCGCCGGGGGCTGCCGTGAATCCCGCCCCTGCCGGTTGCCGAAGTCTCCGGTACCGGATATTCGGCGGGGACGGGAATCGGGGCGGGCTCCCCCGCTGGATTCTCCAGCCCGGATGGGCCGAAGTCCCGCTGATAAATTGCCTGTCCCGCCGGCGTGGATTAAACCACCTTTTGAACGGCGGGACAAGGCGGCGTGGGTGGGCTCCGGGGTCCTGGGGGGGGCGCGGGGCGGTCTGACCCCAGGGGGTGCCCCCACGGTGGCCTGGCCCGCGATCGGGGCCCACCGATCCGCGGGCGGGCCTGTGCCGTGGGGGCACTCTTTCCCTTCCGCCTCCGCCATGGTGGAGACCATGGCGGAGGCGGAAGAGACTCCCTCCACTGCGCATGCGCGGGAAGCTGTCAGCGGCCGCTGACGCTCCCTCGCATGCACCGCCCGGAGATGTCATTTCCGCGCCAGCTGGCGGGGCAACAAAGGCCGTTTCCGCCAGCTGGCGGGGCGGAAATTCCTCCGGCGTCGGCCTAGCCCCTCAATGTTGGGGCTCGGCCCCCAAAGATGCGGAGCATCCCGCACCTTTGGGGCGGCGCGATGCCCATCTGGCGCCATTTCGGGCGCCAGTCGGCGGACATCGCGCCATTTCGGGAAATTTCGCCCAAGACCTTTATTCAAGCTATAACAGGAAAGTCTGCCTCCACCAAGGGTGGCTCACAAACCTCCAGAACAATACACTGCAACAGTGATTAAACCTTTAGTTTATCCGACAAATAATTTGCACATACCAATAAAAAGTTTACCATTGTTTAGAAATTATCTATATCCATTCACAATTAATAATTAAGATCACATAATGTATATAGTTATCCAGTTACAATTTGTGCCCGTCTACTTTATTATAATATCACAAAGTACATATTTTCTCAATTTTATTGTCACAAGAAGGCTTATATTAACACTGCAATGAAGTTACCGTGAAAATCCCTTAGTCGCCACATTCCGGCACCTGTTCGGGTACACGGAAGGAGGATTCAGAAGGTCCAAATTACCTAACAGCACGGCTTTCGGGACTTGTAGGAGGAAACCGGAGCACCCAGAGGAAACCCACGCAGACACGGGGAGAACATGCAGACCCCGCACAGACAGTGACCCAAGCTGGGAAACGACCCTGGCACTGTGAAGCAACAGTGCTAACCAGACAGCAGTAAGATAGAAATATGTCTGACCAATGGTGTATCAAACTCCCTTGTCCACTGTTTCTGGTTTTAGTGGCCACACACGAGTAGGGGCTTCCACCCCGGGACCCTCAAATCCCCCAAGCTTCCCCCATCCTTACATGTCCCACCTTCTCTCAAGTGCCATCCACTGAGCCAGTTGTGCTGGAGAACCTCACTCTGCACACTCACCCCCAGGCACATCAGGAGCCCCTAAACCCCAGACCCCTGCGGGAAAATTAGGGAGATCGTGCACAGGTACCCTCCCCTGATCCACACACTCGCCCTTTGTTCGCGAGGATATCCCCAGTGCTAAGTCCAGCTTTTGAGTGTTTGATTGTTGGCTGCTGCCACTATAGTTCTGATGCTTCTAGAATTCAGGCAAACTGTTCAGGCATCGAAGTTTGACTGAAACGCGACGCAATAATCACTGTCTGATTCATAGCACGTGTACCCACGAGAACGCATTTGCGAATATTTTGTTTATTAAACGGTCAACAGTAACAAAGGCTTGTAAAGCAACTACGTAACGTTCCACATATCATACGAACCATTAAACAACAAGGAAACGTTACCGTTCCATATTGGTACCAATGACCAATACAAAGCTATATCAGCTCACCTTCACAAAAACCAAACACTTGGTATCACCCCTCACATTCCTCAACAGAAAAAGAGGATAAGCCTGAGAATGTGTAAGCTTGTCCAGAACTTTGTCGTTAGGAATGACCTGTCCATCAGTGTGTGACTTGTTCCACGTATCAGTGCCATTCTCCGTCTCGGAGCCGCAGCTGTGCAGGCCCCTCCCACACGGCCCAATCTCACCGGAACCAAATCCTGGCATCCACTGCAGTTGAACATCCTTGACTTCCAGCTTGTTTAACCCACCGTGACGTGCCAGTTACATGCAGCACTCACCACACCAGCAAAAAAAGCATCATCAATCTGAGAAAGCATTTCTTCAACAACGTCATCAAGTGGCTCATTTGGATCAATGCCACACACCTCAGCAGCGTCAAACTGGATTGCTTTCTAGACTCACACATCTCCCTGAGCCCAGTGTTCCATGTCCCAGGTATCTTAGAACACATTGCCCTTCTTTCTGGCTACGGAAAGAAAGGAAACAACAGCAGCCTCCAGGCATCTGCAGCCACCAGCAAGAACAAGCAGCGAACACAACCTGTGAAGTGTTCTCACAACTAACAATGCCAATTCATTATTAGCAATTTGCCCCCCCCCCGCTGAATTTCTCTATTGATATTGTCTAACTAAAGTAGGAAAAATGGTATGAGAGGTCTTCCATTGTTATGGTGGGTAGAGTAATCAGACAAGTTGATAGAGTAGATAGAGACAATTTCCTCACGAGGCAGAAACAAGTGGGCACAATGTTAATTTAATTACAGATAGACCAGTCAGGGTGACGTCAGGAAACATTTCAGACGAAAGGTAGTGGAAATCTGGATCTCTCTGCCCCAGAAAGCTCTTGAGGTTAGGTCGGTTGAAACTGAGGTGGATATGTTTTTGTTAGTCACAAAAACTAAGGGTCACTGAACCAAAGCAAAATTTTAAAACAAACCAAAATCTACTCTTGCTCCTAAGTCACATGTTCCCATTTCCTGTGGAGTTAAGACACAAACCTGTCACAATGAAATGGCAGAACAGGCCCAGAGTGCTGCATGACGTGTTTCCACGTGTGTGCTATGTGTGAGAGTAATTTGAATCTTCAAACTAAGCAATCTGCAGTGACTTAATTTTCACGCCAATTCATGGGAAGGGGTGGCTTGTCCAAGTGGGTTACCGTAACAGCAATTTTGTACGAGGTTCAATGCAAGTACTTCTCGTGTGAGTTCTGTTCAGAATTGGCGGCAGTTAGGATAATCCTGCTGAATGATGGGGCACAGCAGAGATACTGCGCGTGGATTGCACCTTCTTTTTGCTTTTGTTTTGGGTTTTGAAACTTTTGGAGGCGTTGTGACTGCAACATATACAACCTAACTTATCTTCAAGATTGGGAATATAGGCCCAGTATAGGCCGAAACATGCCCTTGGCGTCCAAAAACAGAGGTTG
Source organism: Scyliorhinus torazame (assembly GCF_047496885.1). NCBI lineage: Eukaryota > Metazoa > Chordata > Chondrichthyes > Carcharhiniformes > Scyliorhinidae > Scyliorhinus > Scyliorhinus torazame. Next base: position 134,820,725 of record NC_092724.1, on the reverse strand, counting down.
TCTTATACACCCTGTTGATTTATATGTCACGGTCTACAGTGTTTTGAGCTGGAGTCACTGTTGTTAAGTAGATAAATGCAGCAGTTTTTCTACACACACCAATATACCACAAACAACAATGAGGTGAATGACCAGTGGTTTGGCGTAGTAGGTTGAGGGAACGTTGGCAATAGAACTACTTCTTCAAACAATGTAATCTTTAAATGCCAATCTTTAAAGTCCACCTGAGGCATAGTGATGCACTATCAATTACAACAAAGACGAGAGTAGTGGAATAATGGAGGCTTTATTGAGCAAAGATGTGGTGCCTCCTGTAGCTGGAACCAGAATGGCTGCAGCACCGGCGAGCACACACATTTATACTCCGCCTACTGGGCGGAGCCAGCAGGCAGGGATTTACCCATGTACCTCTACTATACGTGTCTTACCGTAATACATATAATACTGCTAGTGGTGACTACCACACATAGGAACACATGGGTCTCAATTTGAAATCTCAGTCAAAAGACTGCAGCTCTGATAATGCAGTATTTCTCTCACTTGTGGATCAGTCTAGTTTAATGTGCTTAAGATGCTACAATGACGCTTGAACTCATGACCTTCTCACCCTAAGGAAAGATGTGATAAGCTGACCCAGCAACAACATAAGCGCCGCTAATGAAAGCATTGCAGTTATGGGTTACTCGACAGCGACATGTATAACAACTCATTACTTTGATTTAAATCACTACCAGGTTTTGGATAATTTCCAATTTAGAAGATAATTCTGATGATTTGTTAAATAAATGTGGGCTGTGTAATAAAACTGGCCTTGTCAGGATTTGTGGCTGCTTATTATGGCTTTTCAAACTGCCGAAAAGCACACTAGAAGTAGATGTATTTATGTTCTGATCAAGTGTGCTTGAAGCATTTCATTAAAATTGTTGAAGTGGTAATACTGCTGGATCAGAATATATTACATGAAGAGAGATCTTCTCTTAAAGATGTAGCAGGGTGTTGGTAATGATTTGGTCCACACAAATGAGTTGAACTGAACTTGAACTGGCGTATTACAATTTTACAATGTTTTGATTAAATGCTGTGTTAATGAGGGTGTAGTGGCTCCTTGCAGTTTATCCCCCACATACCTGACAGCCACTGTTTTCCAAATTCTATTTTTAAAAATTTGTTTACCAGATGTGGGCGTCGCTGGTGAGGTCAGCAATTATTGCTCATCGCTAATTGTCCTTGAGAAGATGGTGGCCTTTTTGAACCGTTGCAGTCCTAGTGGTGTTGGTTCACCCACAGTACTGTTAAGAAGGGAGTTCCGGTATTTCAACCCAGCGACTGGGGAGGCGGTAGCGTAGTGGTATTGTCACTGGACTAATAATCCAGAGACACCGAGTACTCTGTGGTCCCAGGTTCAAATCCCACCACTGCAAGTGGTGAAATTTGAATTCAATAAAAATCTAATGATGACCATGAAACCATTGTCGTAAAAACCCATCTGGTTCACTCATGTCCTTTAGGGAAGGAGATTAGCTGGTGTGGCCGACATGCGACTCCAGATCCACAACAATGTGGCTGACTCTTAACTGCCCCTCAAGGGCAATTAGGGATGGGCAGTAAATGCTGGTGCAGCCCACGTCCCATGAACGAATTTAAAAAATATAGCTCCAAGTCAGGATAGTGACTGCAGGTGGAGGTGTTCCCAAGTGTCTACTCTCCTTGTCCTTCCAAATGGTAGCAATTGGGGGTTTGCTGCCGAAGGAGCCTTGGCGAGACCCAGCAGTGCATCTTGTAGATGATACACACAGCTGCCACTGTTCATCAGCGGTGGAGGGAGTGAATGTTTGTGGAAGGAGTGCCACTCAGCCTTTTGAACATTATTTAATTTGATAAAAAGGATTCGTTCTTTGGCCAAGGAGGAATGAAAGTTTGACTCTCAGTATCAACTTATGTTTATTCACAAGCGAATTAGGTGGCAAGCAGATGGTGTTAGCAGAGGTGTTTGAAAGTGTATTCATAGTGAGTGTTGAAGGTATGCAGAAATGTAGCAAGGTGAAGGGCTTAAGAATTCACAGGGTCAAAGGCGGCACGGTGGCGCAGCGGTTGGCACTGCTGCCTCACAGCACCGAGGACCCGGGTCTGGGTCACTGTCCCTGGGTCACTGTTTGTGTGGAGATTGGACATTCTCCCTGTGTCTGCACGGGTCTTACCCCCCACAACCTAAAGATGTGCCTGGTAGGTGAATTGGCCACGCTAAATTGCCCCTTAATTGGAAAAAAAAGAATTGGGTACTCTAAATTCATTTAAAAAAAATAATTCACAAGGCTAATAATAGATAGAAAGAAAACATCACCTCCTCATGATATCTCAAATAATTTTACAACTAATGAATTACTTTAACATCTTAAAATGATGGTAAGTCTCATTACTTATCTCACTGGTGTGCTGGATGAGCGGGGATTGATAGTGTAAAACCTTGAAAAAGGGTTGCCACAGAGAAGAACATGGAGGATAGCTATTGGATAGGAATGGAGTGGTTGACTATGTTGAAGGCCATAGAGATGCTGAGGACAAGGAAGAAGGATAACTGTCCTAGTTGCAGTTGCAAATGACATAATTAGTGGATTTGACATGGAAAGTTTTTGTACAGTGCATGAAAACTAGACTGAGAGGATTAGAACAGAGCTGTGAGAGATGGTTGTCCAATGATAACAGATTGAGTAGCATAGACCTATAATCTCTGGTAGATGCTGAGAGGCAATTTCTTCTCACTGAAGTGTTTGGATTGAAGAGCCTAGTTTCAAGTGAAAGGGTTGGACTGGGGTGAGGAAAGGTTTCTTCATCCAGAGAGTTAGACTCAGAATCCCTACCATGCAGAAGTAGGCCATTCAGCCCATCGGGTCTGCACCAAGAGTACACCTCCCAAGCCCATTTCCCCGCCCTAACCCAATCACCCCTGAACCCAACCTACACATCTTTGGACACTAAGGGGTAATTTAGCATGGCCAATCTACCTAACCTGTACATCTTTAGACTGTGGGGGGAAACCCCGGAGGAAACTCACTCAGACACGGGAAGAACGTGCAGACTCCACACAGACACCCAAGGCCGGAATTGAACCCGGGTCCCTGGTGCAGTGAGGCAGCAGTGCCACTGTGCAGCAGTTGTTCAAAATCTAATAGTAGGAAAGATTGTATTCTTGCTTACTTTTCTTTTAGGGCAGATGCTTTTGGGTGATGACATGGGTTCATGTTTTCCTGTTGTTATGGGAGAGGTGTTTTCAGAACCCCAAAATGTATCATGGAGTTCAACCAACGTCCCCCTTTAATGTATTGTTGCTTTTGAAGCACACGGCTTGTTCTCCAGGTGTGGTATTACAATTATGGACGCGTGGGTTTTTAAACACAAAACAATGTTTATTCCATGAACTCAACTTAACCTTTTAAATAAACATTGGATCACTTCACACTCCTTACTTCAAAGATAACCCCGAAAATAATACAACACTAAATAATCCTTCAGTTATTCCTTTCAACATCCAAGAGACTTAACACCTTTAAACAGAAACACATCAGGTTAAAGGCATTACTATTATGAGTTTAAATCACCCAAATGATCCAGAGATAGTCTTTCATGGCAGAGATCACAGCAGATCCAACTCCCTGCAAACACAGACACATCCAAGCTCTTGTCCTCAAAACTGAAACTAAAAACTACAAAATGGCCCAGCTAAAACCCAGCTCCACCCACACTCTGACGTCACTGCATTTCTTAAAGGTACATTGCGTAAACATCCATTTCTTAAAGGCACTCTCACATGACACTGTAAAATAATAGTGAGGCTAATGAGCTCTTCATTATTTATGCACAAATGGTACAGATGCACGGGGAAATTCAAATGCCAAGAAATTGTCCAAGTTGCGATGCTCCACCACGAGCATTGCAAAATCGGTATCACACTATCTGCCTCATCATTGAATGGCGTGAACTTGTTGTATTTGTGTACTAGATATGAACTAAATTTACGCTTTGTATTTCATTCAAAGTACTTTTTTAGTGATGTGATGAGCAGTAAAAACTGCCGCCCAATCTTTATGACATTACGAAAGTGGAATCTCATTCCTTCAGGTTTCAATTGCTGTTGGTCTACCAATTATTGGAAACATTTAGCGGATTACCTTGTCTATTTTTACTTTCTAGGTGCTGGGAAAACGTACACGATGTTGGGAACAGATTATGAACCTGGTATTTATGTACGAACACTCAATGACTTGTTCAAATGCATTGAAGAAACTAGTGATGATATGGAGTACACTGTTTCCATGTCATACTTAGAGGTAGGTACATATTAATAACTTACAGGAGCAACCTTTCATTTGCTATTTACAGGGCACAACCACAGAAGCTCCATCACCCTAAGCAATTGTACTTCAGCTGTGATCTCCATTTGTTTAACAGCTGGGATCAGCTTTGGTAATTGCATAATTTTATCCAGGTGATCCTCACTTCTAGCTCTAGCAGAAAGCCCTTGGGGCGATAGGATGTGTGTATAATGCAGATTACCCAACCAAAGCTTTGGGGCAGGATTCTCCGTCCCGCCAGCCGCGTTTTCCGGCGCGGCGAGGCGCACCCCCACCGGCAGCGGGATTCTCCGTTCCCGTAGCCAGCCAATGGAGTTTCCCATTGAGGGCCACCCCATGTCGCCAGGAAACCTGCAGGAGTGGGTGCATGCCGATAGGGCGGAGAATCCCACTGATGTAGAATCCCGCAGTTGATTCCTGGAATATATGTGAAGTTGATTCAAGATGACGCACCATCAGTTATTTTCTCTTGCCTTGTTGGCAGATAAGTGCGATGGGAGTGGAACTGCTTCTAACTTGAACATTTCTGGGTTACTTTTCTTGATAATTTCTGGAGCTTACACAAGCTCATCCTGGTCCCCATATCCTAACCAGCAACAGGTCCAGTCACCCCATGCTCCCATACTTGCTCACCTATATTGGCTCGCGATCTACCAATTGCATGATGGCCTTGAGCTATTCCGTTCTGTAACCTCCTCCAGCCCTGCATCCCTTCAAGAACTCTGCACTCCACCAACTCGCGCCTCTCACATTCACCTTTCATAGATTGATGGTCACAACTTTTACCATTTTACTCTGAAGATCTAGAATTTCTTTCTAAATCTCTCCACCAATTCTCTCTTTTATGACGTTCCTTAAAACCTAACTCTTTAACACCTTTAGTGACTTATTCTAATATCTTTCTTTCTCCGACGTCAAATTTTGATGGATTCTGCTCCAGTGAAGTCTCTTGGAACATTTTCCAAAGTGATGAAGTGAAATTTCAAATAGGGGATGTCTGAGCACTAGTTCAAGATGTTGTGAAAAAGCTCAAATAATTATGGTGCATGTCTTCAACTTAGCATTTCCCCAGAGGCTCAAATGAAATCATAAAATAATTTATTGGGATTTGTAACCGTGACCTGCATTCATGGTGCACACAACAACCTACAATGGCACCTGTTCTCCTTTTATTAATATATTGTTATTTAGCTACAACATATGTATGCACTGAACTCATTACATGATCTGACAACAGGAAGGCCCATTGACAGCTTAAGACAGCATTCTACTCTGTTTACATATGCATCCTGCAGGACAAGGTCAACAAATCTGCACGTCCCCCTCCAAGTCAGCACACCATTCTGACTAGGAACCATATCGCTGTTTTTTCACTGACCCTGGATCAAATTCCTGGAACTCCTTCCTAGCACCACGAACACTGCAATGGACCAAGAAGGCGGCTCAGCACCACATTCTCTAGGGACATTCAGGATCCATAAAATCCCTACAGTGCAGAAGGAGGCTATTCGGCTCATCAGTTAGCACCGACTCTCTGAAAAAGCAACTTACTTAGCCCACTCCCCTGCCCTATCCCCGTAACCTTACCTAACCTACACGCCTTTGGACTGTGGTAGGAAACCGGAGCATCTGGAGGAAACGCACGCAGACACAGGGAGAAAGTGCAAACTCCGCACAGACAGCCACCCAAGGTCAGAATTGAACCCGGGTCCCTGGCGCTGTGAGGCAGCAATGCTAATCACTGTGCCACCGATGGGCACCAAAGCTTACCTTGTTGGTCACACCCTTATCCTGTGAACAAATAAAACAAGAACGCATCAGCTGCGAACTGCATAGTTTAAAAAAAAGAAAACCTGTTGCTTTTCTTTGAATCAGGCTATTTATGGATGCTGGCCATGTATTGATTCAATACCCATTTGTTACTATAAATGGGCTATTGGTGCCAACATAATGAATGTCATTTATTTGTGAGCTTTGGTTAAGCGACTTTTAAGTGAAATTCAGACTCGTCAGGCGTGCGGCTCAAAAGAGTGGCCGATGTTTAAGTTTAACTGAATAGTAACAGAAAGAAAACTCAAACATTTATAATTTCTAATATAGAGGTTTATAATTTCACTTCTGTAAACGTTGATATAAGCTCCCCTCCCCTCACACCCAGCGCAATCCTCTTGCTCTTGATTTCGTACGGGTTGCTAAACTGCAGCTTGTTGTCTTTGTGATTATTGCCATGGTGACATGATCCATTGGATGCAGCAGAATAGCACTCCCAGCTGATTGAGTATGCTAACACACTAATAGCATTTGTAACAGGAAGCTAGGAAACACTAACAAACCTATTACTTAAATATAAGTGACAGGAGTCGTGCAAACATTAAGGTGCATGATTCCTCAGTTGCTCTGATAGAACTTTTTACGAGTACATGAAAGCTAAGACTACAGAGTTGCATTCGGTTTTACACTGAGGATGATGAATTTCCTAAGGGGGGGGGGCGTGGTTCCAGATTTTTCCACTGTAACTTGGGCAGATTGGCCATGGAAATCTTCAAAAAAAGTGTAAACCTTAGAGTAAAGGGTTAACACCAGAAGCACGTCACGCTGATGGAACTGTGATGTAATGACACATGGCTAAGTAACAGAGATCTGGTGAGAGGCAAAGTCTAGCCTCATGCAGAGTTCATAAGATGTACAGAGAGCTGTAAATAAATAATAATGGTTTTAACAAATTAGTCTTTACTAGCTTACTTAGGGAGAATAGACAAACCCTGAAAAATTCCATCGAGACCCTGAACTAATAATAATCTAATAATCTTTATTATTATCTCAAGTAGGCTTGCAATAAAGTTACTGTGAAAATATGACAAATTTTCAAAGAAAACAAATGAAGTGGATTAAGACAGTAGCCTTCATTCTTCTTTCTTCAAAACTGTAATTAAAACTCAAATCCTCACGCAAATATATATAGTAAGTATAAACTCTTCTGCAGCCACAGGGGGCTTTTCCATTGCCACAGAATCACCACTCTCCCACTCAAACAATTGCTTTACAGCTAGCCCTGCTCCTTAACTCAATTCAAAATGCAACTGCATACATACATTAAACAGGCAACTTTGAAATGACTATCAAAACCAGACCACAGAGGGTTACCTCCGTGACACAGGCACTTGACGGACTCGCAGACAAGGGAAAATCACACACTAACACACAAACAGCAACCCAACAAACACAGGTTCTTTTTTTCAACCAGTAAAAACATGACAAAATATAAATGACATGGGAATTTAGGCTCTAACCATCCAGGTAAGACAATTAAATGTGGGTAGAGCCCCTACTGTTCAAACTGCCCATGTTCAAATCAGTCAAATAGAGCAAGCCATTTGCTGCCACCATTATAGGGAATGCCAAAGTCACCAGTGTGTTAAGTGCGCCGTTCATTCTATGCCAAAATGGGTGTTCCGTGTGTGAGAAGTATGTTACGGCCAGAAAGTTCCAACAGCACCTCCCAGCTACCTGATTAATGCAGGAGATCTCAGGTACAGTTAGCGACAGGAGAGATTAACGAATTATAAAGGGAACCACTTTGAAGAAGGGAGAACAATGTTCTGGTCAGGTTATAAACAAAAACAGTAAATTTGTATCAACCATCTAGCGGGCAAATGGTGCCCTTACGCCTGCCGTATTAGGGATGCTTTAACAGGGGAGGATATAAGCACAGTGGGATACTGTTTCCGCTTGGCTGCACTGGTTTAACCAGGAGAAATGATCGTGGAATTTTAAATGCAAATTGTGCTCAGCACAAATCTGATTTCTGCAATTGTTTTTGTCAGTTTGAATAAATAAATTGTGCTGGAAATTGACTCCATCCACAAAACTGGTCATGCTCCTGAGATTAATTAATCACAAGTGGGAGTAACTGCTAATTGTGGCCATTTACAGACGCTTTAGGGGCCTATAGAAGTTATGGTGCATTTGAGGAAAAGGATGCTAATAGGAATGTTTCGCAAATTTTTGAATCTAATTTTTAGAAATTCACTAAGAACTTGACCATAGTTCCCCGAGATAACACATGGTTCTGTGTATTTTAAAAAAAAACTCATTTCAAGTGATCTAAAATTGAGTTAGTCAGAAGTGGTGGAGTAACAGGCGATCTAACTAAAAGAAAATAGAATCCATTCTGGGCGGGATTAACGGGGTCGTTCCCAGCGTTTGTAGCTCCAGGAATATCCCGGCTATCTAATAGCCCTCTTTTCTTCTGGTGGCCTGGCGGGGAACGCCCCCGGTACGCCCCACCCCCGATGCCATACTTAGCGTAATTTCCTGCACTGAGGAGCTCCGGAGCTCTGACGAGCGGAGCACCTCGGTGCAGGAGGAAATTGGGTCGCCCCCCCATGCCCCGATATGGGGGTCCTCGTGCTCCCCCATACCCCACCTCAGACAGGCAGGGCACCTCCGGGCCCAATCCCTGGCACGGACAAAATGCCAGCCTGTCGCCCTGGCAGTGTCCCTGCTAGCCTGGCAGTGCCAGGGTGGTACCTGGGTGATGGTGCCAGGCTGGCATTGCCAAAGTGCCTGGGTGGCACCACCCTGGAAGCCACCACCTGGGGGCCTCCGATCTCCTGAGAAATCCCCCCCAAGTGCTGTTCCACCTGTTCCCCATTTGTGGGGGCCAGTACCGAACGGCGGCTGGTTGGGGCCTCCTCAGCAAGGCTGGTAGATGCCGGGTTGCGGTTCGATCCGGTGGCAGCATGGCCACGTGGGTTCTTAAGCTCACTTAGCCGTGCAACATCTCGTGAGATCTGATCAGATCTAACGGCCAGTAGATCGTGCCCGTGATTGAAAATGTGACGGCAGCAAGGTGGTGCAGTGGGTTAGCACTGCGGCCTCACAGCATCGAGGTCCTAGGTTCGATCCCGGCTCTGGGTCACTGTCCGTGTGGAGTTTGCACATTCTCCCCTTCTTTGAGTGGGTTTTGCCCCCACAACCCAAAAGATGTGCAGGGTAGGTGGATTTGGCCAGGCTAAATTGCCCCTTAATTGGAAAAAAATGAATTGGGTCTCTAAATTTTAAAAGAAAAGTGATTGAAAATGTTTTTTTTGTGATAACCGATTTTCAGCTAATTTTGCAAGAGGGTTTCCCTGCCTCTATCAATACAGCATGTTAAGTATAGTTACTCATTTTGCTCTGTGTGAAATAAACAATTATTCTCATTATTAGATGGAGCCAGAATAGTCATTTCTAACTCAGAAGTTTTAAAGAGTTTCTAATTGACAACTATTTCCAAACAATTTGGAAGGGAATAGATTAAATTATACCATAAGCATAAAAATGTGATTAATTTCCTTCAACATAAATTGATGCAACCATTGTGAGATATGCCTATATTTAATGGTTTAGCTGCCTAAAGATCTCAACCAGAGGGGGAAATAATTGGAATTTTAAAAAGCCTTCAGATTCAAAGATTTCCAGGACTTGGGCAACATTATATTCATGGTAGAACCCGGGTCATTTCCAAATGGGATTAGAAGTCTAAAGCGTTGTCTCTGATGAAGGACACTGGGGGTGCAGTGCGGTAAAGGATTGATCTCTCATCTCAGGAATTTGATATCAACCTGGGCAGGAAAGGTGAAGCTCTCTGAAAGCAGAGCATTCTAGAAAGGTTTTAGAACACCACTATACTTAATACGTTATTTTCAAAGAGATAGATAAATCCTCTTGCAAAATTATCAGCTGGCAAAGGGTTAAGAGGGGACTAAACTCCAGTGGTAGATATTTTATTTTCTTCTCTGATTCTCCTTTCTTTCATTTTTATTCTTGCAAATGCTTCTCAATTGTTGCTCCCCTCTCTGATCGGACAGCCCTCTATTAATTTATTTACATCAGTTGGGGCATCATGTGCGCATTTTCTGCAAGGAACTATGGACAGCAAATTATAACTGATGACTCATAGTCATTGTAGAAATCACTAGGATGTCAAAACTCACTCGTATGTAAACAATTCCTTTTCTTGTATCTGGTCATTATGTTTTGAGAGTGGTTTGTTTTAAATGAACGAGTGTGTTACAGGCTGTAATGTATAGTTAATTCACACCCAACTGCAGTTGTAAGGATTCTTCCCTCCATGATAAGTCAGATATTAGGGATAACCGTGACCAATCCTGCCTCTACACTGGACAGCTCCAGCTGTACAGCAGTGAAGGAAACAGATGGTGAGTCAAGTTTCACTGCTAATATGTTAAATGTTTGAGTCAATCGGATTCTCTCGGTGAAAAATGTTGATGGTGTGCGCACCGCGGGTAGAATTTAATGTGCCTCGGACTGGGTTAGGAGGCAAAGGGAAGCCAGAGAATCGGGAGGGAAGATGGGGCTGGAGTGACAGACACTTTCCTGATGGCTTAGAATTGTCCCAGCAGCAGGGAAGTCGAGGATGGCCTTCTTGTCAGAGGCCAACTGAGACATTTAAGTGTTCAATAAAAGGTCTCTTACTATCAGTAATATGCCTGTGTAATGGGCAGCAGGAAGGCACAGTGGTTAAAAACTTGCTTCACAGTGACCCGGGTTTGATTCCTGGCTTGGGTCACTGTCTGTGCAGAGTCTGCACGTTCTCCCCATGTCAGGCGCCATAATGTGGTGACTAGGGGATTTTCGCAGTAACTTAATTGCAGTGTTGATGTAAGCCTACTTGTGATGACACTAATAAAGATTATATTATTATTATTGTTCTGGAATTTTACTGGATGGGTGGTCCCTCCATGATATGGAGGACCACCTAGTGAAACCTGGGTGGACCTCTCCATGGGCTCAGTGACGGAGGGAGGAGGACCGGCCCTACCCTTAGCAGCAACATTCATCGCCCCTCACCTCCCCAACCTGGCCGTGCCTGCCACAATGGCCCTAACAAGCCCACTTATCTTTGGTCCCAGGACAGAGTCCTTGATGCTGCTCCAGAGAAGGCGTAGTCCCAGCCTTGGCCTCTTTTCCTGGTGTCGCTCCGTTTGACCGGCAGCTCTTAGAAGTGGGATCTCTGCCCTTAAAGGGCTTGACGCCCAACAGTTAAATGCTTCATGGGCAAATGATCGGATTGGGACTCTGGGAAATGACTGATGCGGACTTTCCCTGCCGGCCTGTCACACTGCTCCTCCGACAAAATTCAGCTTAACATTTGTAGTGCTGCGTGAGAAGTCTAACATTGAGCAGGCCACATGTGCAGGCATTGGAGGTAACTGGCAGGAGTATCAATTATTATTATACATGCCCAATGCTGCCCAGGCATTTGTACGTGGCACTACCTCCAGTTGATGACGGATCTGGGGTGAAGCGGACAAAATGATACCCATGAGATTTGTGAAGCCCAGAGTAATGCTTTTCTGCAATATCAACTCAATTCTTCCAGAGCTTGAAGAGACAGTCCTTTCCACTCTGGCACCCAGATCTCCATGGCAGCAGTTTCAGCAACTCCTGGAAGAAAAGCAAAAAACCCAGTATAAATGGAGTCTCCGCCGTTATTGTCAAATTCTCCAAGGTGGACAGTAATTCTGCAAACATGGCACTGCACATGAGGGAAGTGGACTTGTGCAGGCCCACCATCAGCAACGTCTTCTATGTTATAGCTGTATGCCCGCACATGCATTTGCTACCTCTGCTAATCCCAACTCTCGAATTAGCAATGTCATCTTCTTCATGGTCCACCACCCTCCTGTTCATCCAAGCTTTGTCTGTCATTGAGAGCCCTGCCCTCTGGCTCATGTTTAAATTCCACTGGAAACGATGTCTCCGAGCTGTTGAATGTGAGGGAAGAACTGAAAGAGAGTTTGTTGTCCGACGTGTTGTTGTGGCAAGATCCTCTGGCGCCTGGTTAGGGTTCCCAAGTTGGTACATCCAGAAAAGAAAAGGATCAGGACTGGTGAGAATGTATTGCTGTAGAGAAGAGTCCTCGACTCCTACATGCTCTGTTTCCCTTTAGGAAAACTTCCTCCTCAATTCACACTGGACTGTCTGCTCTTTGAACAAGAATGGAAACACTGAGAATTACCTTTTGGTTACCATTAGAGCGATAAACCCAGGTATTTGTATGCATTCATCAATGGTGCACTGACAGATGCTGGCACTAAGCAAGTAAATTATATGTGAGGCTTTTCTAGGATGATTGCATGCAACGCTGGGATTGATCAAAGGAGCTCATTCTTGAGCTGAGAGGGGCTAGTGGAGGTTGAGTGTAAGGAGCTTAGTTATGAGTGGGTGATCAGCCTTTCGATACCGTAACACAAGGTGTTGTTTTCCTTTGCACAAAAAGCAAATATCTATGTGAATTGGGTAGGCAAAGTTAGATTCTTGCAAGAGTTTGGTGCTTGTGAGAGTTCCGTTAACACCATTTACGTTCTTTAAAGATGGGCACCAAGCGATTAGGGCGCAGGGAGCCCTGCTGAGGTTTGTGGAATGTGATCCTCAACATACCTAGGAGTACACATTTGCACCAAGGTATGATTGTGAGACTCTGGAGAAAAGGATTCCTGCACTCAACCAGAAGTCGAGTGGCACAGCACCAGAGAAGCGAGGAGTTTCTAGACTGCCCTCTCCAGAATGTTATCGCCTGAGAGGCAGGGCTGGACTGTATTAATCATAGGAATAACGTGGCGAGCAGCCTCCCTCTGCCTTCTGAAACAATGAAGTGGCGATGCCGCCGTTGGACTGGGTTGAGCACAGTAAGAAGTCTTACAACACCAGGTTAAAGTTCACCAGCTGAAGGAACAACACTCCGAAAACTAGACAAACCTGTCGGACTTTAACCTGGTGTTGTAAGACTTCTTTCTGAAACTATAAACCAAGCAGCCAAAGCTCACAGGATACATTCGAGTCAGTGCCATAGATAGTCGCTTGAGATGTTATAAAGGAAGTTTCATGGCTTAGGCATCAGATTGAAAAGCAAGATCTCTAAAGTGATGAACTCTGTTGCATGCCCCATTCTGAAAAATGAGCAGGAATGCTTGACTGATGCACAAAGATTGAGTTCACGTACTTGGGACATTGCAGCAAGTTTTGGAATGGGTTGAGATGCAAGCTTCAGCCAGAACTGAAATGATACCGATATCCTCATGGAGAGGATAAAGAGAGCAACGGAGGGGGAAGAGGGATGTAAGATGCCGGTTGAGGATGGGGGTGGGGGTGCGCGGGTAGTGGGGGGCTAGGATGTGAACTGCAGCTTGGGTAGCATAATTAGTAAAAATGTTGGAACTGATGCAATACCCTTTGCTAAAGTAAAAGAAAATAGGGGACGAGTGGAAAGAGGTTATTCCATAGAGACAAAATCACTGTTGTGGAAGAGATAAATAAAGGAGAAATAATGAGAAGTCCAGGAAAAGGAATGTGGGTCAGCTTTGCAAAAATAAAAATAGGAGTATGAATTGCAAGGTATGGATGTGAATACAGAGTGTTCAAAACAAAGGTAGGCAGTTTAATTATGATGTAAGGTGACATGGCTGCTATGATAGAGATTTAACTTGTTTTGGACACCCTGGGAATTTAATATTCCCAGTTCTTATAGCTTCAGAAAATGGTGAAGCAAAAGGTGGATGGGCTGGCCATCTTAGTTAAGGATTCAATTACAATGCTTGAATTTAATGAGTTTGTCCAAAGTTAGCATCACATAGGTTTATATCTATAATTCTTGGAACACATTACAGCTTGGCCACTAAAGGAATGCAAGACTAATAGGGCAACAACACGGGGTATCTTTAACTATCCCAAGATGGACTGGAACAGAACAAATGCATGTGGGGAATGCTCTTCGAATTCATTCAGGACTGCTTCCTAAATCAGTCCATCCCTAATTCAACAATGTAAAGAAACATGGACTGGGACAACACTAATGAATGGGGGCGGGGGGGGGGGGGGGGGGTTGGGGGAGATCTTTACTTCATACATAGACCAATATTGAAAAGTCAGACGTGGAATATAAATACCTAATTCATAGTAGAATGTATTCCTTGTCCCAGGGTTTCATTGTTCATTGTTTTTATACAGTCAGTGGCATGAAAAGAACAACAGTTTTGAATGCAGTGTAATCCAACACATACAGTGCTGTCCACATTCCTTTCACCAGCTTGTCATAAATTGTTGGCTCTGATTCCCATACTTGTCTTGGCAGCCACTGTTTAGTTATCAATAGATGAATAAGGGAATTGTTATCTAAATCATGAACTAATTGCTAATATTACAAATGTTTCTTTCAGGTTTAAAAGAGACAGGAAATCCAGTAACTATGGCCAGATTCTCCGTTCTGAGGCGGCACAGTGGTTAGCACTGCTGCCTCACAGAGCCAGGCACCCGGATTCAATTCTGACCTCGGGTGACTGTCTGTGTGGAGTCTGCACATTCTCCACTTGGCTGCGTGGTTTTCCTCCGGGTGCTCCGGTTTCCTCGCACAGTCCAAAGATGTGCAAGCTAGGTGGATTGGCTTGGTAAATTGCTCCTTCGTGCCCAAAGGTTAGGTGGGGTTACAGGGATAGAGCGTGGCATTGGGCCTAGGTAGGGTGCTCTTTCGAAGGGTCGGTACAGACTCAATGGGTTGAATGGCCTCCTGCACTGTAGGGATTCTATGATTCTGTGAAGTGTCATGGGAGTGTCCCTTTAAGAAATGTTTTGTCTTATCACATGGCTTCAGTGATGTCATTGGGCTGTGGCTCTGAGTTTTACTTTCGTTTTGGTTTGGGCTTGTTTTGGTGGCACTGAGTTTTTTGCTTTCATTTTCACATTTTGGCTGCTGCATTCAGACAGACAAGTATCTTGGAGTGTCTCTCTACCTTCAGTTTAAAAGCTGTATCTAGGCTGCTTGATAACGTGAAAAGAAATAATTGTTTTCTGGGAGAAATTCAAACCTGTCATTTTGAAAAGGACACAAGAAGTATCCATACCAAGTCTTAAAGATAGTAAGAGTGCTGTGTGCTGGGCTACACCTTTGAAAAGGGTTTTCTGGTTTATGGGATATCGTTATTAAATTGGAACAGCTTAAGAGGGAAATTTATTAAGGGTTATACGTAGAGTACTGTAGCTGTGTGGGGTATTTATGTTAGTAGTTGATAAAAATGCTTACTGTGTGTGTTTATAGAAATGTAAACTAGATTCGTAAAATAAACTTTGTTTTGATTAAAAGTGCTTAAGGCCTCTGTTGAATAACACCTGAAAGATAGGCCCTTGTGCTCATCGCAACCAAAATCTATAAACAGTTATAAACCCTGGCCCATAACAGAAGCATAAGAACTCCCGCCAGTGGAGAATCTCCACTCAGACTGGGAGCAGGTCCCAGCTGCGAGTCTCTCTCCTTAACCATGCAGATATATGCATGGTGCAGAGCTTGTCGGAATACCGGTATCAGGCCACTACTTTGAGCGGCTGGCCCGATCCCGAGGTCCAGCGGCAGGCCCCCCTCTTCCCACAGCTTTAGTCCTGCCCACCCCACTGACAAAGAGGGGCATCCCCCCAACCCCACCACCACCACCACCACGGGAATAACGAGTCACCACCGTCAGGTGACCCGATTTCACCCCCCCCATCAGAGACCCCCCCCCCCACCAGACACCCCCATCAGTCATGCCTGTCTGAAAGTTGAAGAGCAGTCTAGACAGTACAGTGAAAAATCACTGCATTTTCACTTACCCTTCCCTAACATTTGCTGCCTCAGACAAAAGCCTTTAGAGCAGCAGCTGTTACAAATGTCAGAGGCTTCCTCCAAAGTCCAGAACACTTGAAAGGGCTTCAAATCCCCTTTTGTGGGTCAAAGCACAGCTGCTTGGTGGATTGTTTATTGATCTTTCCTTCATGCTTGAATGCATCTTCATTACCTTGCTTTGATGCTAACCACAATGTTTATAAGCACTCTTGCTATGATTGACAGCTCTTCACCACATCAAAAGGAACAAAATGCTTTCTGCTGTGAAAAAGAGGAAGTGAAACGCTTGGCTGCTTTTGATGTGGTGAGGAGCTGTCAATCATAGCAAGAGTGTTTCTGAACATTTGCAGGATACTGTCACAAGTCAGCAGTCTCAACAACCATGGGTTTAAATGAATTTATGCAGCAATGGGAGTCTCGACCAGGGAACCCCGATCCCGAGAGGCTACCCCGAGTCCAAACACTTGCCACCAAAATCGATCCCCTCTACTTCCTGAGGTCCAGGCATAATGTGGGGCTGGTGATTTGGGCTTTCAGCCTCCTAATCAGATTTAAATACACGCAAATTGTGGATTTGAATGGTGCCGCTGGCACGGGGTGGGCAGTTTGCTGAGGCTGGCGGCGGGGCAGCGGAGCATTGCAACTGTCTGGCGCCTAGTGCTGACACCGTTTTCCGGGCGACCAATCATTCTTCGTCCGATAACTGGCGTCAGGCAATGGAGCATCTACCCGATGTTTATTTCAACATAATTATGAATAATGAAATGAATATGTTGAAACTATTTTTTTACAAAACAATTTCTTTCTTTCCTGTATTTAATATCCTCACTTCTGATCATGTTAAAAAGCTGAGCTGTGGGCAGAGGTAAACATGTTACTGAGTAACTCATATTGTGCTTCAATATGAAAATATTAATCACGATCGTTCTCACTCTGCATATAATCTTAGCTAATTAAAAATATCTTTCTGACACTTCTTTCTGACACTTTTAGATTAATAGAGAGTTGGGTTAACTTTCTGAGAAACGAAATGGATGGTCAATAATAAAAAACAGCTCTGAAGGAAGAGTCATACGGACTCGATGTTAACACTGGGGTGAATTCTCCAGCACACGCTGCCGGTAGCGGGGTTTGCAATGTAGTGGAGAATCGAGCGTCAGGCTAAAAACGGGATTGGTGCCCGGTTTGAATCCCATTTCGGTGCTCTGGTCCCTGCCAGTGGCGGCAGCAAGGTGCATACTCCGCACCGAGGAAGGATGCAAATGTGGGTTATTTGAATTCATTTGCATCCGATTAATGGGCTGGAAGCCCGATTCTCCACGCCTCCAGGATATTTTGGCTCTCTCGGCCGGGATTCACAAGGGCTTGGATTGGTGCAAGTATTATCAAGAGTATCCCTGACGCAGTCAATCAAGGGGATAAGTAAGCAACATAGGTGCCCCCAAAGTACATCGGAGGGCACCCCAAAATGCAAATCCTGCTGACCACCAACAACAGACACCCACTCAACAGAGTTCCCCCCCATCAACATCAGAGACCTGTCCCCACAGCGCCAGAGACCCGGGTTCGATTCTGACCTTGGGTGACTGTGTAGAGTTTGCACATTATCCCCATCTCTGTGTGGGTTTCCTCCGGGTGCTCCAGTTTCCTCCCAATATCCGAAGATGTGCAGATTAGGTGGATTGGACATGCTAAATTGTCCCTTAATGTTTAGGGCTTTGCAGGTTTAGTGGGGGTACTGGGAGAGGTTGTGGGACAGCGCCTAGTTAGGGTTCACTTTCAAAGGGTCAGTGCAGACTCAATGGCAAATGGACTCCTTCTGCACTGTCGGGATTCTTATGATTCTACATCACATGGTTTTAAACTTTGATCTTTGATCTACGAGGCCTCTATTCACTTTCAAAGAGAAATAGCTTTTGGTAGGCTGTAATTGACAGGGTAATAGCTTCCAGACAGCCAGGTGTCTGGATTGTTTATTTTCATTTCCCATCTCACTTGAATGCATATTCAAGTACTCTGCTTTGAAGCTCTCTGATAGGGGGGGGGGGTTCTCTATTGTGGGGGTCTCTGATGTGGGGGTCTCTATTGTGGGGATCACTTTAAAATTATGTCCCCTCGTGACAGCCATGTCCACCCTGGGTAAAAGCCATTGGCTATCCACGCTATCCATGCCTCTCATCAACTTGTACATCTCTATCAAGTCACCTCTTTTCCTTCTTCGCTCCCTCAACCTTTCTTCTTAAGACAAGCTCTCCAGTCCAGGCAACATCCTGGTAAATCTTCTCTGCACCGTCTCCAACGCATCCGCTTCATTCCTATAATGAGGCACCAGAACTGGGCACAATATTCCAAGTGTGGTCTAACCAGGGTTTTATAATGCTGCAGCAAAACCTCGCGGCTCTTAAACTCAATCCCCCTGTTAATGAAAGCCAACACACCATACGCCTTCTTAACAACTCTATCAACCTTGGTGGCAACTTTGAGGGATCTATGTACGTGGATCGCAAAATCCCTCTGTTCCTCCAGAAATGCAGCCAAATTTTCTGGCCAGTTCTTCTAATATCGGGTGAGGGCCATGGTTTGTGCCGTCACTCTGGCGGTGCGGGGACTGATAGAACCAGCATTACTAGCTCCACAAAGATCAGAGTGCCATCTTTAAAGGGCTCTTTGATTTGCGAAAAAAATAAACTCCCTCCCACCCTTCTCGCAGCCATGGAGGACCACCCCCACCAGCTTTGATGCGACCCTCCCCCCACCCACCAACCACACAAATTTCAGAGAGCAGTTTTCCCCCTCTTCACCATTCCCCCCCCCTCCAACCACACATAAGGGGAACACCCCCTCCCCCAATGGGAGGAGGAGTAATCCCTGGCAGTGCCCACCTCGGTGTCCCCTGGCAATACCCCTGGGCAGTATCCCCTCATATTGCCCTGGGGTCAATGACCAGCCTTGGCCCACAACTGCAGGACCTCCAGGCACCTCCGCACCGCTGACATGGTCATCGCAAATGTATTTTGATTCTGAAAACAAGCAGTGAATCTCGCTGGCGTGGTGTCACACCACCGGCAGGGAACTATTCCACAGTCTGGCGGCTACGGAATAAAGCTACGGAATATAGCTACGGAATAAAGTTATTTGATTACATACAAGTCCGCGAGACATGCTGTTAGGTGAATTAGACATTCTGAAGTCTCCCTCAGTGTACCCGAACAGGTGCCGGAATGTGGCGACTAGGGGATTTTCACAGTAACTTCATTGCAGTGTTAATGTAAGCCTACTTGTGACAAAAAGATTATTATTACTATAAATCCTTGCAAATCAGAATCATGCCCTTTCTGGGGTGGAAGGGGGGGAAACAGGGTAGATCTGAAACTGAGATCTTGCCGGCGCGAATCCCATTATGGCCCTCTCACCAGACTTGCCGACCGTAACGGGATTTATGCTCATGGCTATCGGGCCCACAAAATACTGCCCCATGAAATGGAGGCATCAATTTATTACTGGATTTCTGCCCATCCTCATTTGCAGATGCACCTCAATCCCAGCAGTCAAAGTACCTGCTGGATACAGGGGAGTTTAATTAATGCAAGTTAATAGGATTTTGATGATGTAAGTAAGATTGACAATACCACGTCTGTGAAATGTGGGAAATACATAATCAGAGGAAGCCATCATCAATGAAGTAAACAAAAACGCTGGATGGGGGCTGTTGTGTTATGTATTCTGGGATAACACAGGCTGCAACTCGATGTAGATTTGACCAAAAGATACTCCAGACTTTGAAGTAAGCTCAATATGATTTATTGAACCATTAGCACAGTTCTCTATGAGTTCGACTCTCCTGCTAATCTTGCTATAGTAACTCAGTCTAACTAACCAGTCTGCTCTAAGCCACGTGGTGGGTGTGATGCTTTCGTTCTGCCCCTGTCCTACTCTCGTAAGTGTCGCCTGTGGAAAGAGAGAGAGCATGTGTGCCCTGTCCTTATATATGGGTTATGTAATGTCCCCTTGTGGTAGTGTCACCTCTGGGTGTCCTGACTGCCCATTGGTCGTGTCCTATTCTATGTGTTCATTAGCTGTATGTCTGCATGTCATGACGTCTCTGGTGCTCCCTCTAGTGTTTACTTAGTCGTAGTGTATTTACATTAACTCCTTGTGTATTTACAGTGATGCATATCACCACAGGGGCGGGAGACAAGTATTTATGGCAGTCTCTTATAAGTAATTTTAAGTAATAAAAGCTTCCAAAGTTAGTGTGCTCACTGCTGGGTTTGCTTTTAAAAGCTTTCAATCCCCCCTGCCCCTCCCCGTTTTCCTTTTCAAGTACTTCTGCAGGTCTTTCACAGTCAGCCAGCGTGTTACTTACTGGGGAGAAGCTCTGACAAAAGATCATCGATTAACTCTGTTTCTTTGTGCACATGCTGTCTGACCTGTTGAGTACATCCAGCATTCTCTGTTTTCATTACCAACTGGGGGGCATTTCGCTCTGGGTTCATGGCAACGACATGGTGGTGAGGACCCGGAGCCAAAAGTCCCTGCTGACTCCTTAGCATGTGTTCCGTCCACTGCCTGCCTGACCAAACAAAACTACTTTCAGGACGCAGGCTCGAAATGTTAATGGAGTTAGTTGACATTTTAAAAATCGTATTCCAGTTGCCTATTTGAGTTAATTCCAAATATACGTTGAAAGCTCGTGTGTTTTAATCACTGTTATTTTATGAAGACACTCGGGATACCATTTTTAGTGACTTGAAATAAAGGGGTGGATTTTTCAGCCCCCATTAGAGCTATTGAAAGCGAGAGGCTGGGGGTGGTTGGGGGCACATACAATAAAATGGTGGCCAGCTCACTGTCATCCCGCCTACTTCTCCATTTTACAAGGAGCAGATAAGGTATCAGGCAGCCCATGTGCCGTTCGGCCTATTAAGTGGACAGTTAACTGCCAATTTAGGGCTTCATTCCACCTCTACTGCAATTTTCTGATCTGCAGGGGAAGGCAGAAGGAAGGTTCACAGCCCAGCAACTCTGACAACATGGCTACTGTCCGGCAGGAGGTAGGGGTACCAAATTTCGAAAGCCCTCTGTGCCCAATGGTGGCACCACCCCCCCTCAAAGATTCCCAAGGTGATACACCGCCTTTGTCCCTGCTTCCAGGCACTCTACCCCGATGTGTCTCCCAGATGTGCCTGCCAAAAATCCCCGGACATACCTGAAGTCTGAGAGACAGCTTCTCCTCTTCATTGGAACTGGTTTAGTCTCTCTGTAGAGAGTGCAGCTACTCTCTGGAGTAGTAGCTGCTACTTTCTACAGAGCTTTCAGCCAATCAGGTTGGCCAACAGCTGTCTATGGCAGGACTTGCTGCCCCTGAGGGGCAGAATCCCACTGTGCACTAATTGAGGCCACCCCCCAGTGTATTTTCGCTGTGAGGCAGCAGATTTCACTTTGGTGAAGTGCCAACAGACATTTAAGTCGGGGATACTGTCCCCTGTAAAATCCACCCCAAGGGGTAATTTGTGGTGGTATGTATTAGGGGTAATAAGGTACACCATGATGCCGAGGGGCTATTGGTGGACAGATACTGGGTCCTGATTGGATCTGCCGCCTACTGGGCTCCACCCAGAAAGGCGGGGTATAAGAACCCAGGTTCTCCCAGCAGCCGCATTCTGTAACTGAGCTGCTGGGGAACAAGTCTGCTCAATAAAGCCTCGATTGAGTTCTCTACGCCTCGTGTGTTATCGATGGTGCCACAATTTATTGAGCAGACTTAAAAAGGAATATGGAGCTCCGGATCGCCCCGGAGTGCCTGCGAATCGGCCCCCAAGCAGCTAACTCAACATCTGCGTTTAAGCACTGGCTGGCGTGCTTTGAGGGATACCTCCGAACGGCCCCCGGCCGACCAACTGAAGACCAGAAGTTGCAGTTTCTACATTCCAGCGTGAGTCCCGAAATCTACTCGCTCATCGAGGACGCGGAAGATTTCCAAGCGGCGATCACCTTGCTGAGAGAGACCTACATTCGACCCGTCAACCAGGTCTATGCACGCCACCAGCTCGCGACGAGACGACAAATCCCCGGGGAATCGCTAGACGAATTCTACAATGCTCTACTGATCCTGGGAAGAAACTGCAACTGCCCAGCAGTAACGGCGAATGAGCACACGGAGCTCCTGATCAGAGACGCTATTGTAGCAGGTTTGGCATCATCTCAAATTCGCCAGAGACTTTTAGAAAAAGACTCTCGACGTGGCCGCCAAAATGCCCACGCCTATGGCCCCAACCGCACTACAGCCCCTTGGGCTCCGTGGACCCCCGTCGCGATCGACACCCCGGCACCCCCCACCCCCGTGCAAGCTTGCGCGTCCAGAACCCCAGACCACCCGGGGGTGCTCCGCTGCTATTTTTGTGGGCAGCCGAAACACCCCCGCCTGCGCTGCCCGGCCCACTCGGCCACCTGTAAAAGCTGCAGCAAAAAGGGGCACTACGCAGCAGTGTAGCAGTCCCGGGGGGTCGCCGCTATCTCCGGGGAAGAAACGGGACCACAGACTCACCCCCCCAACGACCCATGTGCGGCCAACGGGCGCTGCCATTTTGGACCCCGGACGCCATGAGGGGGGGATGGGCGCCGATTTCTTGTTACACGCGGGCCGCGTGCGATCCATGGGAGCGGCCATTTTGTCCACCCCCGGCCGCGTGCGACCGATGGGAGCGGCCATTTTGTCCACCCCCGACCGCGTGCGATCCATGGACGCCGCCATCTTGGCTGGCTCCACGCTGCCTGAAGACAATGACCAGATGCAGCAACCATGTTTGGCATCGGTGACCCTGGACCAGTCGCAGCCCCGGACGCTCCAGACAGCGACGACGAAGGTGCTGGTGAACGGGCATGAGACACCGTGTTTGATCGACTCTGGGAGCACGGAGAGTTTTATTCATCCGGACACGGTAAGGTGCTGTTCCCTTGTCATTCGTCCAAGCACCCAGAAAGATTTCCTGGCGGCGGGGTCCCACTCCGTTGAAATCAAAGGGTTCTGCATTGCAAACCCAACAGTGCAGGGTAGAGAGTTCAAAAATTACCGGCTGTATGTCCTCCCCCACCTCTGCGCTCCCACCCTCCTGGGATTGGATTTCCAATGCAACCTCCAGAGCTTAACATTCAATTTTGGCGGCCCTATACCCCCACTGACTATCTGCGGCCTCGCGATCCTCAAGGTTGAACCGCCTTCCTTGTTTGCGAACCTCACCCCGGATTGCAAGCCCGTCACCACTAGGAGCAGACGGTACAGTACCCAGGACCAGATGTTTATCCGGTCCGAAGTCCAGCGGCTGCTGAAGGAAGGCATAATGCAGGCCAGCAATAGTTCCTGGAGAGCCCAGGTGGTAGTTGTGAAGACGGGGGAGAAGCAGAGGATGGTCGTAGACTAGTCAGACCATCAACAGGTACACGCAGCTAGATGCGTACCCACTTCCCCGCATATCCGACTTGGTCAATCGGATTGCACAGTACAAGGTCTTCTCCACCGTGGACCTTAAGTCCGCCTACCACCAGCTCCCCATTCGCCCCGGTGACCGCAAGTACACGGCCTTCGAAGCAGACGGGCGGCTATACCACTTTCTAAGGGTTCCATTCGGCGGCACGAACGGAGTCTCGGTCTTCCAACGGGAGATGGACCGAATGGTTGACCAGCACGGTTTACGGGCCACGTTCCCATACCTTGACAACGTCACCATCTGCGGCCACGACCAGCAGGACCACGACGCCAACCTCCGCAAATTCCTCCTGACCGCTAACGCCCTCAACCTCACCTACAATGAGGAAAAATGCGTGTTTAGCACCGACCGTCTAGCCATCTTGGGCTACGTAGTGCGTAATGGAGTGATAGGCCCCGACCCTGAACGCATGCGCCCCCTCATGGAGTTCCCTCTTCCCCACTGTGTCAAAGCCCTGAAACGCTGCCTGGGCTTCTTTTCTTATTACGCCCAGTGGGTTCCCCAATACGCAGACAAGGCCCGTCCACTAATCCAGTCCACTACTTTTCCCCTGTCGACAGAGGCCCGCCAGGCCTTCAGCCGCATCAAAGCGGATATCGCAAAGGCCACAATGCGCGCCATCGACGAGTCCCTCCCCTTCCAAGTCGAGAGCGACGCATCCGACGTAGCTCTGGCGGCCACCCTCAACCAAGCGGGCAGACCAGTGGCCTTTTTCTCCCGGACCCTCCACGCTTCAGAAATTCGCCACTCCTCAGTAGAAAAGGAGGCCCAAGCCATAGTGGAAGCTGTGCAACATTGGAGGCATTACCTGGTCGGTAGGAGATTCACTCCCCTCACTGACCAACGGTCGGTAGCCTTCATGTTCGATAATGCACAGCGGGGCAAGATAAAAAACGACAAGATCCTGCGCTGGAGGATCGAACTCTCCACCTACAATTATGAGATCTTGTACCGTCCCGGAAAGCTGAACGAGCCGTCCGATGCCCTATCTCGCGGCACATGTGCCAACGCACAAGTGGACCATCTCCAAGCCCTCCACGAGGACCTCTGCAACCCCGGGGTCACTCATTTCTACCACTTCATAAAGGCCCGCAACCTCCCGTACTCCGACGAGGAGGTCCGAACAGTCACCAGGAACTGCCAAATCTGCGCAGAATGCAAACCGCATTTTTTCAGCCAGATAGAGCGCACCTGATAAAGACTTCCCGTCCCTTTGAACGTCTCAGTTCGGATTTCCCCTCCACCGATCACAACTCGTACTTTCTTAACGTCGTTGACGAATACTCCCGTTTCCCCTTCGCCATCCCCTGCCCCGACATGACCGCGGCCACGGTCATTAAAGCCCTCTGCACCATCTTTACCCTGTTCGGTTTCCCCGCCTACATCCATAGCGATAGGGGGTCCTCCTTCATGAGTGACGAACTGCGTCAATTCCTGCTCAGCAAGGGCATAGCCTCGAGTAGGACGACTAGCTACAACCCCCGGGGGAACAGGCAGGTAGAGAGGGAGAACGGAATGGTCTGGAAGACCGTCGTACTGGCCCTACGGTCTAGGAGTCTCCCAACTTCCCGCTGGCAGGAAGTCCTCCCGGATGCCCGTCACTCTATCCGGTCCCTGCTGTGCACCACCACTAACCAAACACCTCACGAGCGCCTCCTTGTCTTCCCTCGGAAGTCCTCCTCTGGACCGTCACTTCCGACCTGGCTGGCAGCCCCGGGACCCATCCTGCTCCGGAAACGTGTGCGGGCGCACAAATCAGACCCGCTGGTGGAAAAGGTACATCTCCTCCACGCAAACCCGCAGTACGCCTACGTGGCGCACCCCGACGGCTGACAGGACATGGTCTCCCTGCGGTACCTGGCGCCCGCTGGAGCTCCCCACACCCCCCCCCCAACACCAATCACCACCCCCTCACTCCCGCCGGTGCACCCCACAGCCACCCCCTTTCCGGGGGATCGGCTCTCCTCCCAGGCCCGCCCAGGAGTAAGGAAACAGGGACGGACAGCGCGATGCTCCCAGAGTCGACCGGACCCGAGCCAGCACCACCACCACCACCCGGGCTGAGACGATCGGAAAGGGCGACCAGAGCACCATCTCGGCTCATCAAATCGGTTTAAGATGTAAATAATTCAGTGGCCCAGTAAAAGCGGCATTGTTGTACATAGTTAATGGTTCAGGCACAATACCGACCCTGTAAATCCCTACCACCATACCACCCACCACCCCGCCGGGTTCTTTTTTAACAAGGGGTGAATGTGGTGATATGTATTAGGGGTAATACGGTACACCATGATGCCGAGGGGCTATTGGTGGACATATACTGGGTCCTGATTGGATCTGCCGCCTACTGGGCTCCACCCAGAAAGGCGGGGTATAAGAACCCAGGTTCTCCCAGCAGCCGCATTCTGTAACTGAGCTGCTGGGGAACAAGTCTGCTCAATAAAGACTCGATTGAGTTCTCTACGTCTCGCCTCGTGTGTTATTGATGGTGCCACATAATTTTATAAGTTCATTACTTTCCATAGAGACTCACCGGGATAGATATCTGGCATTTATGGGCAGGGATGTAGTGCTGCCAAAACGCAGTGGAGCACTGTCCCAGCATTTTCAAACAGGACCCAGAAGAGGGGAGGTGCAGACGGTTTCCAACACTGGAGCTGGGGGCTAAGAGGGCCTGAAATCGGTGTTTTAAACTGCGCTCTCGTCATCCACTCTGAGCAACAGGACCTGGCAGACTGGCATTTAAAAAATTGGAACTTTAAGGCGATGTTCCAATCTTTTGAAGCCAGTCTGTCAGGTCAATTTCATTTGTTCCTGTCCTGCTGCTGGGGAGGTTAGGGGGTTGGGGAGTGCGGGGGGTGTTTGGGGGGTGGATGGGAGTTTCAGGTGGAGGGGGTTAGGGAAGGAAAGAACGTTTTTTGGAGAAGGGGCAGCTGGGTAGGTGATGTGGCATATTGTGGTAAAAATTGGTGTCCTCTTTCTGATTTGGATAAGTTGATGCAAATCTTCCAACCAACATATTCATCGTAGTATAAACAAGAAAGGTGCATTTGTGAAACCACGAGCTGGATTCTTCCACGCCGTCTGCCGCAAGATTGCCACCGGCGAAACGCGGACAACGGAAAAATCCATTGACCTCGGCGGAATTCTCTGGTCGCCGGGCGGGTGCTGCCGGAGAATCCCGCCCCACACCTGGGAGTATATGTACAGTATTGGTCTCCTTACTTAAGCAAGGATATAAATGCATTGGAAGAAGGTCAGAGAAGATTTACTAAACTAATACCTGGAATGGGAGGATGGGCTTATAAGGAAAGGTTGGGCAGGCTAGGTTTGTATCGATTGAGGTTTGGAAGAGTAAGGGGTAATTTGATTGAGACATATAAGATTCTGAGGGGTCTTGACATGGTGGGTATGGAAAGGATGTTTCTTCTTGTAGAAGAACCTAGAATTAAGTGTCACTGTTTAGAAATCAGGGTCACCCACTTAAGACAGATGAGGAGAATATATTCCTTTTGTGAGATATGAATGATTGGAACTCTCTCCATCAAAAGGCAGTGGAAGCGAGGGTGGAATTCTCCTTTCCTGACACTAAGTGTTGATGCCGGGGCAGTAGTCGTAGAGTTCTACGATAGCAAAACTGGTGCTGCACCTGGACCAATTCAGCAGCCGTTGAGGGGCTACCACTGGCGCAACATGGAACACGATCGATTCCAATAGAAAACGGTGTCGGATTCGCCAGGGTCGGGATTGACACTCGAGAGGCCACAAGCTGCAGCCGCATGTTAGCACTCCACACCCATCACATACATCCCAGCCCACAAGTTGGCACTGGTTGCTCTGGAGCACGCCCATCCCGGTGGAATGGCCTGGGGGGGGGGTCACCCATACGACCCGTGGCACTAAGTTCACAGTGGGCAGTCAGCAGCATGCCCTGCCGCATGGCTGCCTTTCTGTCTGCAGCAATGGTATCCCGTGCCCATCCACCCCAACCCCACTGCCCACCTTCCTGGCCACCCCCCGTGCCTCCCCCTGGCCCTGGCAGCAGCCCCCCGGCAACACAACTGTCAGTAAACCATGGCGATGTTGGACACTTTCTGTGCCACCTCCCTCTCCCTCACCAGCCACAGTGCCTGTTTCACAATTTTTAAAAGCACAAGTGAACCTCACCGCCGGGAATTCCCCCAGTAGAGGCGGAGAATCGCGGAGGGCCCGGAGAATACCAGGTCAGGGCGGCTATTGATATGCCAAGGCCGTTTACTGTATATACGGTGTGGAATGCATTGACACTGTTGAGGCACCAGAGAATTGCGATGTAGCTTGAAAACTGCGCCTCACGCGTTTTCGCCGTCAAACCCAATTCTCCGCCCGATCGCGTTTCCTGATTTTGGTGCCAGCTGATTGAGAATCCCAGAGTCTGTGAATATTTGAAAGGCGGAGTGAGATGGATTCTTGCTAAGCAAGGAGGTGAAAGGTTATCGGGGGTAGGCAGGAATATGGATTTGAGGTTATAGTCAGATTAGCCATTATCTTATTGAATGGTGAAGTAGGCTCGAGGGGGCTCCTCCTGCTCCTAATTCCTATGTTCATAGGTGCAATACATAAATTAGTGAAGAAAAGTGTTTATTTTTTTTCTGTGTCTTAAAATGTACTGACCGCTTGTTCGTGTTAGTGTTATGCTTGCTGAAGTTTATGCCACAGTTGCTGCTTTCCTCAACTTAAAAATAATTCAAAGAAAGCGATATGTCTCTCTAACTAGACCTGACCATCTATTCCTAGAGGCAAAGTTTTAATGTCAAAAGTTTTACTGAAATAAAGGCAATCACAATTTAGCTAAACAGTTTTTTTTTTAAATAAAATGTTCCTCGAGATCTCCACAGGCCACTGTCTGGAGCAAAACACCTAATTCCATTGTGAGGCAGGTCATCATCCAGGAGGAAAACATGCATTTTCAGCCTGGTACAATGCTTATAGGAGCTCATCAGCCGGACTGCCACTGTTGCCTTGTTCTCCTCTGTTATATATTGTGCAAAAGCACAGGCGCTCAAAGTTATGCCCTTTAACAAGTAACATGGCATCATGCAATCATTCATTATGCCATCAGCTGTGCACTTACATTTCTACAAACTCTTTCAACTTGACTGCAATCAGAGGAAATGCTCCCAGCTGCTCTATGTGCGAAATCAACTTTGCCTGCCCAAATGAAAACTAAACCTAAACCTGTACACCCAAATGAATGAAGCTTCGTCTGTCGGGTGCTTCTGTCACACAAATCTTTACGCAAGTTTCGGATGTGACAAACACCCTTTTTGCATTTAGCATATGGAGCGGTTTAGGCAATTTCCAATTGCATGGTGTAACATTTACTAGCTGAGGATGTTGTGCATTATTCTTTCATTTCCTTTGCGTACTTGCTGGCATCAGAACGGGCGCAGGATTACTTTCTGGGATCTGATGCAGCGGACGAGCAGATGGTGGAGAATGCAGGAAGGGAGCCAAGTTCTGCTAATTTTGACACCACAAAACCTCCTCTCGTTTTCCCTTAAAGCCAAGTGCGAAGAAATTCTGAACGTTTGTGATTTTCTCTTATTCTTACTACTTTCTTTTCCTCCACAGATTTATAATGAGATGATACGAGATCTACTTAATCCGTCATCTGGCTTCCTAGATCTCCGAGAGGATTCCAAGGGTGGGATCCAAATTGCAGGAATTACTGAAGTGTCAACTATTAATGCCAAAGAGGTAATACAAAGGCTTTTGCTATTAACAAAAACACATTCCTTGCACAATATCTGGTAGGAATGGAAAACAATTGTAAATTTTTCACTATTTTGGCACTGCCACTTAAATTAATGTTTCATTCATCCAAAAGAAACTGGAAAAAAATGAATCCTCAAAGTAGCGATAAAGAGCAAGATTCTCTAATCCCTCAGCCTTGTGTTTCTCGGCGATGGTGATGGGATTTGCTACTCGTGCCGCTTGTCAATGGGATTTCCCATTGATGCCACCACACACGCAAGGTGCACCGTTGGCAGGAACAGAGGGCGGGATTCTCTGATCCTCAGGCTAAGTGTTGACGCCGTCGGAAACACCGTCGCGTTTCTCGACGGCGTCAACACGGCCTCAGGATCAGCAATTCTGTCCCCTACAGGGGTCCAGCATGGCACTGGAGCAGCCCACGCACACCAGCTGCTGGTCCCGGCATCAACTGGGTGCCGCAGAGTCCGCGCATGCGCAGTGACACCGGCGCCAACGTGCGCATGCGCAGTGGCTCCCTTCTCCGCGCCGGCCCCAACGCAACATGGCGCAGGGCTACAGGGGCCGGTGTGGAAGAAAGGAGGCCGCCAGTCCGAGAAGCCAGCCTGCTGATCGGTGGGCCCCGATCGCTGGCCAGGCCACAACGGAGGCCCGCCCCCCCCCGGGGTCGATCCCTCCCCCACCCCCACAGGCCAGGCCGTCCCTGGACCCTTCCACACTGAAGCCCCGCCGGCTGAGAGCAGATTAGAACGGCGGTGGCGGGACTCGGGTTTTTTGGTCCGGTCGCTCGGCCGCCGAGAATCGGCGGAGGGGCCGTATGGAGCGGTCCACGACCGGCGCCGCACCGACCACATCGGCGCCAATTCTCCGTGCTGTGGAGAATCACGTCCAGGCGTCGGGGCAGTGTGGCGCAATTCCGGCCAAAATGAGCACACGGTTTATACAATCAGTGCGTTTGTGAGGCAGGGAACAGCTGAAAATATCAGAGCAGAAACATACTGGAGGGCAGTAAAGGGTTATGGTTAG
Source organism: Scyliorhinus torazame (assembly GCF_047496885.1). Classification (NCBI taxonomy): domain Eukaryota; kingdom Metazoa; phylum Chordata; class Chondrichthyes; order Carcharhiniformes; family Scyliorhinidae; genus Scyliorhinus; species Scyliorhinus torazame. The sequence continues at coordinate 134,790,450 of NC_092724.1, read as the reverse complement.
AGATGGAGGGCGAATCATCGGAAGGTTTTAAAGAGTTTTACTCTTGTCGTCACACTTTGAAGTATCAAATTTACAAACTGGGGAAAGTCGAGAAGGATTTTTCTGACCTTGAGCCGGAAACTTGCAAACACCTGACAGTTAACAAACAACAACAAAACTCCAGCTGAGACATAGACATAGAACATACAGTGCAGAAGGATGCCATTCGGCCCATCAGGTCTGCACCGACCCACTTAAGCCGTCATATAATAATCCACAGGAGGCAGGGGTTCCGTCACTACACCAGTATTTATTTGCAATAACTATATACAAGAGCGGCTCCAAACAGTGCTGCTAGCATTCCAGTCAACTTAAGACTGCCTCATAAAGCCTACACAGGTGCTTATATGGGCCCCCTCAATGAGCTATCATTGAGGGAGCTCATACTCCAATTGGCCAACCAATAATGCCAATTGGCCAACCAATAATGCCAATTGGAGGTCATTACACCTCACTTCCACCCTACCCCAATAACCCCTCCTAACCTTTTTGGACACTAAGGGCAATTTAGCATGACCAATCCACCTAACCTGCACATCTTTGGACTGTGGGAGGAAACCAGAGCACCCGGAGGAAACCCATGCAGACACGGGGAGAACGTGCAGACTCCGCACAGACAGTGACCCAGCAGGGAATCAAACCTGGGACCCTGGCGCTGTGAAGCCACAGTGCTAACCACTATGCTACCGTGCTGAGCTCAGGACCTAGTTAGACATGAGGGTGTTTCTAATGCTTTCATGTGATGTGGGCATCAATGGCGAGGCCAAATTAATTGCCCATCCCCAATTGCCTTTGCGAAGGTAGTGGTGAAAGGCCCTCTTAAAACTGCTGCAGTCCATGTGGTGTAAATGGAATGTTAATTATATTGTTAGGATAAACAGGTCAAGGGAATTGTTTAATTAAGTACGTTAAGCATTTTTAAACAGGAGACATGGGCGCCACGGGGACTGAGGTGCATCATCACCCCCGGGAATTATGTTTTGGTTTAGTTAGTTAAGTTTCCTTTGATTTGTTTTAGTTACAGTGCCCGGCCTGGGGCTGTCACACTTGGTTATTTTTGTTTAATTTATTGATCATTTTTGTTCCATTCAAAGGAGTACAGGTAGGAGACCGCTAGGATACTGGGTATGTGAGGAGAGCTATGAGATGGAACAAAGTCAATAAACTCTCTCAATAAAGAACAGCTCTGTGTCTTGGTTTTAACTTCACCACTCAGTTTAGAATCTATTAATCACAGGTGCACCCACAGTCCTGGTGGGAAGGGAGTTTCAGGATTTTGAACCAGCAACAATGATGGAACGGCATTATATTTCCAAGTGTGTGACTTGACGGGGAACTTGCAGGTTGTCATGTTCCCATATGTTTGCTGCCCTTGGTCTTCTGTGTAGTAGAACACAGAAGGTGCTGTCGATGGAGTTGCTGCAGTGCACCTTGTAACTGGTAGGCACTGCTGTGACTGTGTGCTGAAGACGGAGGGTGCAAATGTTTAAGGTGATGGTTGGAGAGTGAGTCAAGTGGGCTGTTTCGTCCTGGGTGGTGTCGCGCTTCTTGAGTGTTGTTGGAGCTACCCTCATCTACTCAAGTAGAGAGTATTCCATCACACTCCTCACTTGTGCCGTGTAAATGGGGGACAGGCTTTGGAGAGTCAGGAACTGAGTTAAACTCTGCAGAATTCCCAGCCTCTTACCTGCTCTTCCAGCCATAGTATTAATGTGTGGGGTCCAGCTCAGTTTCTGGTCAATGGTAACCATCATGATGTGATAGGGGGGTTCAGTGATGGTGATGTCATTGAACGCCAAAGGAATATGTTTGTATTTTCTCTTGTTGGAGATGGTGTGTTGTGCATGTTACTTTTCATTTATCAGACCAAGCCTGACTATTGTTCAGGTCTTGCTGAAGTGGGTACGATCAGCTTCAGTGCCTGAGGAGTCACAAATGGTGCTGAGCATTGTGCCATCATCAGTGAACATATAATACCGACTTTTGACCTTATGATGGAGGGACTGCCATTGATGAAGCATCTGAAGATGGTTGGGCCTAGGTCACTACCCTGAGGAACTCCTGCTGTGATGTCCTGGGACAGTGATGATTGACCTCCAATCACACAGCCATCTTCCTTTGTGCCAGGTATCATAGATGATCATAGATCATAGAATCTCTACACTGCAGAAGGAGGCCATTCGGCCCATCGGGTCTGCACTGACCCTCTAAAAGAGCACCCTATCTAGGCCCATTACCCCACTCTATCCCTGAAACCCCACCTAACCTGCACATCCCTAACACGGGCAATTTTATCATGGCCAATCCACCTGCATGTCTTTGGACTGGGGGAGGAAACTGGAGGATCCGGAGAAAAGCCACGCAGACACAGGGAGAAAGTGCAGACTCCACACAGACAGTTACCCAAGGCTGGAATTGAACCCGGGTCTCTGGTGCTGTGAGGCAGCAGTGCTAACCACTGTGCCACCATTCCTCTCCAAACCAGTGACTCAAACCAGTGGAGAGTTTTCCCCCTGACTCTCATTGACTCCAGTTTTGCTAGGGCATCTTGATGCCATACTCGGTCAAATGCTGCCTTAATGTCAAGGGCAATTACTCTCAGCTCACTTCTTGAGTTCAGCTCTTTTGTCCTTGTTTAAACAAAGGTTATAATGAGGTCAGGAGCTGAGTAGCCCGGGAAGAACTCATACTGAGTGCTGGTGAGAAGGCTATTGCCAACGTGGCAGTTTGATACAACTGAGTGGCTTACTAGGCCATTGCAGGGGGCAGGGGGCAGTTGCTGTGGACCACGTAGGCCAGACCGGGTAAAGATGGCAGATTTCCTTCCCTAAAGGGCATTCGTGAGCCAGATGGTTGTTTATCACAATCCACAATGGTTTCATGGTCACTGTCACTGAGACTAGGGCCGGGATTCTCCGTCATGAGTCGGCCCCGCTACCAGCAAGGATGGAGAATTTGGCGCGCCATTCGATGGTGGTGGGATCCTCGACTCCTGCCGCTTGTCAATGGGATTTCCTGTTGAGGGCACCCCAAGCCATGGGGAAACCAGGTGCACTGCCGACAGGAACAGAGAATCCTGCCGCCAGCAATCGGCTGGAGAATCCTGCCCTAGCTTTTTAATTCCAGATTAATTAATTGAATTAGAATTCCACCAGTTGCCTTGGTGGGATTTTAACCTGTGTCCTCAGAGCATCTTCCTGGGCCTCTGGATTACGGGTCCCATGCCATTACCTCTACGCCACCACCTCCCCCACTAAAACCAGAATATTTGGGATTCTGGAAATCTGAAAGAAGAACAAAAACTGCTGGAAATACTCAGCAGGTCAGGCAGCAGCTGTGGAGAGCAAAACAGAGTTCATGGACGGTATTTTCCACCCAAATTCAACGGAACTTTTGCTGGTTCGTCAAATTTTCCGTCCCGCCCGTGACAATCCCCGCGAGGATTCACGCAGCAAGCGGGCCTGGAAAATCCCGCCCTGGTGACTTTTCATCAGAACTAAACCATTAACTCTGTTTCCCCCTTCCACAGATGCTGCCTGACCTGCTGAGTGTTTTCAGCATTTTCGCTTTTTGTTGCAGGGACTAGCTCAGTGGCCTTCAGGGGCAGGCCTTTGAAACAGCTAAATAACACAGCTGTGCCTTCGGAGATCAGCTAGTAATCAAAAATGTCTCCCCTCCAGCTGGTTAGTGTTGATTGTTTTGCCCTGACATTAATGACACTGTGTAAATTAATTTTATTCAGTGTTTGGTGACATTTTTACTGCATTCGATCTGATAATTTACTGCAGTGAGTTATCATTTGGCATATCTATTGTGCACCGCATTCCAAAAGCGCTTCAAACCCGAACAGTTTGCATTGAAGTTTATGGCACGAATAGAATTTTACAGTGGGGATGGACTATGTGATACTGCACTTGGTTTATTGTCTAGCAGGAATGCAATAACTCATTTGTAAATGCAATGCTCATCAGGTATTCTTCCTTCTGGTGTGTGAACTAAATGGATGGCACGCAATCCTCCGTGTTATATATACACGGTGAATGTAAATGATTCAGTTTTGCTTTGATTAAATATGGCATAAAGTAAGCTGTTGGAATACTCTAAATATTTTTTGATTATGAAAAAGTATCAAGAATTGTATAATTAATGGTAGATTTCTCGTTGTATCCATGAGGCTTGGTCGGTAGCGACTTGGCTCACCTCAGTAATGATTTTCTGTTCTTCAGTGACTCAGATGGATTACTGGTTGGGTCAATTTATTGTTTAGAGTACAGATTGTTAGTTGTGCTGTTCTTCACTGTTTCTGCTTTAATATACAATTTACGACAGTGTATAATTTGTTTAGAAATGTTTTATAATGCAATAAATGCCTCGTCAATAGAATATAGTATGATTCTGATCTGTGATGCTTTAATGTGACCACTACTTAAAGTCCTGTGTCACATGGAAGTGGAATGTTTGACATATTTAGTCGTCTGAGTGGATGCAATGCTGTTGGAAGTCTTTGCTAAGATCCATTTAGGGACCAATAACCTTTTGTTTAAAGTAGATAAATTTTGATTTTCATGACTCTTGCTCAGTGAATAAAGCCACAGTCTGCATTCCAGCACCAACTCACAAGCACAACTTCAAAGGGTGGCCCAGAGTCACCAACCTTCTGCTGTCACCTTCAATTGCCAGGGCTTCTCCTGAGCCCTCAACATACAAAGTCTGCCCACCATAGCCCCTTTTCTGTTTGGAATCTCTCTCACTACTCTTCTTTCACATGAACTGGGACCTCTCCATGTCTCCTGCCTGGGACTCTTCATGACTATGGCATTCCGCACCAGGTTATGTGGTTGGGATTTTTGCACAATTTCTTTTATCTTTTTAGACAGGTGCACCACTGTCAAAATGGCTCAGCTCTTTAGCTGCCGAATTGTGCATGTGCCACCTGTTCTCGGCCTGCACATGTGTAAAGTTCCCAAGGCCTGCTGGAACTTTGAGTTCCTGGTTCCCTCTCCACGAGAAGGTAAGTTGGATCCCATCGTCCCAACTTTAATAATAAAACAACAACAAATTCTATTGATATAACTCCTGTGATGTAGTAAAATATCCCAAGTCACTTCAGAAGAACAATATCAGACATTGGGCATGATTCTCCGGTACTGCCTGCATGCCCGGCAACCGGATATTCCCGCCCGATGTCAATGGACCTTTACATGGTCTGCGTCCCGCCTGTGGTTTTCCTGCGGTGGGGGGGGGGGGGGGGGGGGGAAGAATCCAACCCATAATTTCACACCAAGCCACATAGAGATATTAGGCCAGGTGACATGTTCGGATCTGGAATGTGCGAATGGTTCAGATCTGGAATGCACTGTTTGACAGTATGGTAGAGGAAGATTCAATCTTGGCTTTCAAAAGCAAATTGGATAATTATCTGAAGAGAAAATAAAATTTCAGAGCCACAGGGAAAGAGTGGGGGACAGGGGCTAGCTGAATTGCTGCTGCAGAGAGCCAGCAGGAATGTGAAGGGTCGAATGGCTTCCCTCTATGCTGTAATTATTCAATTATTGTTGACAACTTTTGCTTCTGTGGTTAGGCTCGATTACAGAGTACTATATTATACATCACAGCTGACAATCCTGTATCCTGTATCTAACAGGCATTAAATGAAAATCATTTGTTGGAAAGCAAATGCTATGGCTGCTATGACAGAGCAACAATTGCCATTCAAAACTGCTTCAGATTAGATCATTGAGACGTCAGTAGCTAAATCAATGAGCACCCATTTAAAGGGTCATGCTGTCATGTCTGCCATTTTTCTAGTTTCACAAACAAATGCTCACTAATTGTTAATGCGCTTGCTTTTGGATCATCAATTGCATTTGGTACTAAAATATGATAATTGAAATTTTTTCTAAAAATATAGCCCAGTATATGCATATCACAATGATCCGTGGTGCAGTAGGTATTTTCTGTGCTGCAGATTAAAGGTATTAATGAGGTCTGAAACAGATTATTTGGTGAAGATCAGTGCTGGGACTAAATGAATGTTGCATGACAGTGTTCCTCTAATTGGAAATATCTAACAGTAATTAATAATCCTTTCCTTCCTCTATTTTCCCCTCACAACTATTTTATATCCATAAGACAGCTGCTAACTTTCAAATATTTCATATCACGTTGTGAATATGTCTATTACTTAGATTGGAGAAACTGATGGGGAAAATCAGAAAGATACTCTATTGTATCAAGAAGATGTATATCAAGATCACTTCAATTAGATAGAAAACACCCCATGTTATTCTAGCAGCTCATTACTTCCACTCAAGCATCTCTTGTCATGTAAACGCTTGTAATGATAGTGCTTACCTGAGAAGAAAATACTTGCTATCATTTTGCATTTTGAAGGTGAACCGTATAATACAGAAGGGTAAACAAACGGATTTACCAGCACAGGCATTGGAACTCATTTTCTGAAGTTTAACTAATGCTTTGAGGAGAAAGAAATGGAAGCAGAGAGCATGATCTGAAATTGTTGAAATCAGTGTTGAGTCTGCAAAATTGTAAAGTGGTGAATCAGGGCAGCACGGTGGTTAGCACTGCTGCCTCACAGTGCTAGGGACACAGGTTCGATTCTGGCCGTGGGTGACTGTTGGATTCAGCAATTATGGAGGGGGGGGTCCTTTTAGAATATTGGCTAGAAAAGATTCCTGAAAATTGCTGAATTTCTGGAAATGCTATGAAATAATATGAGTAAGTTATAACTATGATTATAATTATGGATGCTGTCCATGGTTGTATCAAGTGTTACGAATAATGAACTACAAGTTCTGACATTATCTGGTGTGAGGGTACATTCAACAAGATTGAGGCGGTATCCTGGTTGGGACGAGACGTGACGTGGAGAGTTTGAAAGTGGCACAAAAATCAGGAGACACTTCGAGAGACACGGAGAAAGCATTTTCCAGTTAATTTTGTGTGAATGTACCAACATGTGTTTTTAAGAAATAAAAACTTTGTTCAATTCATCCAACCGGACTGACTTATCTATGAACGAGAGATAAGACAAATCTTTCTGTGACTGACTGTGGAGTTTGCACGTTCTCCCCGTGTCTATGTGGGTTTCCTCTGGGTGCTCTGGTTTCCTCCCATAGTCCAAAGATGTGCATGTTAGGTGGGGTTACTGGGATAGGGTGGGGGAGTGGGCCAGGGTAGAGTGCTCAATGGGCCAAATGGCTTCCTTCTGCATTGTAGGGATTCTATGGAAAGGTTGTAGCATTGTTGATTGTCAAGTTTCATTGGAACAGTGTAGAAGACCAAGGACAGTGAAGGCAGAGTGGGACTGAAAATTAAAATGGCAAACGTCCACAAAGTCAAGGTCACACTTGCAGACTGAATGGAGGTGTTCAGCAAAGCAATCTACCAATCTGTGTTTGGTCTGCTGGGTGTCGAGGAGACCACATGATGAGTAATATGAAATACTGTATTGTATCAAAAGAGTGATACCACATTATGTTGATCTGAGAGGAGCTGCCCAGTTAACTCTCAGTGAACTATATTGCTGTGAAGTGATTACCAATAAAGCAAAACCATACTCCTATATTTACTCATCTACTACGCATGAATCTCAACCTTAGCTTTGACAACATAAAACCTGAAACTTATACAACAGCTGATTTATTTCATGTACAGATCCTCTCATATGCAATTAACATTGGAAGTTGGAGGTCACAGTTAAGCACATATCATCATCATTCTCTTGCATTTATGTAGTACCTTAAACATAGGCTCTTGACCCAAAACACTTCATAGAAGAGGAGGAGGCCATTTTACTTCTCAAGCCTGCTCGATCATTCAATTAAGCCATGTGCTGGATTTAATAGAGGCATTGGATGTCTCGCCAGGTGACTGGAGGGACATCGGAAGACCTGTGTCATCTCTCTTAGGGATGGCCTGCTTAATTAAGTGCCACTCAGGCACTTAACTGAACAACAATGGGCCTTCCCCAAGTTCAAGCATCATGGGGGTTAAAATAATAATAATATAATAATAATCGCTTATTGTCACAAGTAGGCTTCAATAAATTACTGTGAAAAGCCCCTAGTCACCACATTGCGGCGCCTGTTCGGGGAGGCTGGTACGGGAATTGAACCGGCGCTGCTGGCATTGTTCTGCATTATAAGCCAGCTATTTAGCCCACTGTGCTAAACCAGCCCCCAGAAATCCAAACCAGAAATCTCACGCCCCCAAGAGTTGCCAGTCAATGAGAAGTTTGCAGCTCTATTGAATGGCAGCACCACCAAGCAGGTGGTGGCTGCTGCCAGTATGATACCCTCCCGAGGCCAAGTATTGGCTGGCTCACAGGTCACAGGTACGTGATGGTAGGAAGCTGATTGCAGAGTGTAGACCATGGAGGCAGGGAGTAGGACACCCTCCCCCTTTCCCGATGCCAGGTCCTTCGATCAGGCACTGCATTTGATGGAGGGACTCCCCCGGAGAGCCTGCATGCAACCGCGTACAGGTTTGCTGCTTGCGCTTCCTGCATGGTGAGCCCATGCCTGCCACTGGGATGAGGCCCTTAAGTGGGCCTTGCTGCCATGAACTTAATTGAGGTGGAAGCAAAAAGGTGGTGGGATCTCCACCGCCCCCCTTCTGCCGAATTAAATGCCTCTGCCATCAAATTCATCATGGGAAAGGACACTAAATTCTGTTCCATGGCTCATCTGCAGCTTATCTCTATTTACTTGCTTTGGTTTCATACCCCATCTGTATTTATATAATGCATTTAAGTAAAAGTAAAATGTCACAGATGCTTCACAGCAACGTTTTTGTAATTTGGCACCAAGTAATATTAGAAGATATTAGGGCAGATAAACAAAGGCTTGGTCGAAGCGGTAAGTTTTAAGAAGCATCTTTAAAGAGGAGGAGGAGTAGCAGAGAGACGGAGAGGTTTAGGGAAGGAGCTTAGGGCCTTGAGAGCAGATGCTGGCTGGCTGATAGAGCGATTAAAATATTGGTTGCAGGAGAAACCAGCATTGGAGGAATGCAGGTATCTTGGTGGGGTTGTAGGGCTCATGGAAGGTATAAAGATTGTGGGGGGGGGGGCTTTGGAAGAATATGAAAGCAAGGGTGAGAATTTCAAAATTAGCTACTGCGTAACTGGGACCCAGTGTATGTCAGCAAGTACAAGGGCAATGAGTGAATGGGACTTGGTGTGACTTTGGACATGGGCACAAGTTTATAAAGGGTAGAATGTGGAATCATCACGAATGCATTGGAATAATCAAGTCTAGGAGTAACAAAGACATTGATGAGGATTTTAGCAGCTGCTGAATTGAGGCAGAGCTGAGTTACGTTACGGAGCTGGAAGTAAGTTGTCTTAGTGATGGAGAGGATATGTGGTCATGTGCATGAGGATTACAAAGAGTTTTATTCTACCTCAGATAGTTGCTGGGGAGAGGGATGGAGTCATTGGTTAAGGAACAGAGTTTGTGACAAGGTCCGAAACAATGGCTTTGTTCTTCGCAATATTTAGCTGGAGGAAACTTCTGCTACTAGATGTTGAACAGGCAGTCTGACAATTTGAAGGTAGTGGAGGAGTTGGGAAAAGTGGTGGTGAGGTCGAGTTGGGTATCGTCGGGGTACATATGGGGAACTAATGTGGTATTTTCAGATGATGTGACCAAGGTTTGGCATGTAGATCAGAAATAGAAGGAGGCCAAGGATAGATTCTTTTGAGGACACCAGAAGTAATGGTCCAGAATGGGGAAGAGAATCATTGCAGGGTAATTCTATGGCTATGAATGGATAGCTAAAAATGGAACCAAATGAGTGTAGTTCCACCCAACTTGTAATACCCTTACCTAACGAAAATCCATCAATCTCAGTTTTGAAATTTTCAATCGACATAGCCTCAACAGTTTTTTGAGGGATAGTTTCAGATTACACTGCCCTTTATGCTAAGAAGTGTTTCTTGACATCACTCCTGAATACTTTAGCTCTATTGTGCTCTTATTCTAGATGCCCAATGCCAGAAGAAATAGTTCCTTTCTACCTACCATGTCAAATACTTTAATCATCTTAAACAGTTCAATCAGAGAATCCTTTAATCGTCTACCTCAAAGGAAAACCAATCTCATCTATGTGACGTTTCTCATAATTTACCCTTTTAGTACCACTATTACTCCAGTGAATCTTCACTGCAATCCCTCAGAATCCAATCTATCCTTCCAGATGCCCAGAACTGAGCACTTTTACCCAGCTCCATTGATATAGAGGTAACATTCCATTAGTCTTCAAATTCTAATGGACAAAACAAACATCATTTTAGAGATTTATGCATATCTCTTTGCCCTGCCACAATTCCTAGCTTTGCACCATTTTGAAAAATATTGCTATCTCTCTTGCTGGGGTCCAAAATGGATAACTTCACACATCAACTCCATGTACCACACTTTTGCCCACTTATTTTTTTCTTTTAAATTTTAGAGTACCCAATTCATTTTTTCCAATTAAGGGGCAATTTAGCGTGGTCAATCCACCTAGCCTGCACATCTTTTGGGTTGTGGGGGCGAAACCCACGCAAACACGAGGAGAATGTGCAAACTCCACACGGACAGTGACCCAGAGCCGGGATCGAACCTGGGATCTCGGCGCCGTGAGGCAGCAGGGCTAACCCACTGCGCCACCATGCTGCCCGCCCACTCATTTAATCTATTAATATCCCTTTGTAACGTTCTGCTCCAATTTACACTGTCTTCAATAAACTTGGATATATAGCTTTCTATTCCTTCCTCCGTTTCATGTATAAATGTAGTTAAAAAGCTGAAGTACCAGTATAGATGCTTGGGGGACACCACTAGTCCCATCCTGCCAAGTGGAGTATGTACCGTATCACAGCATTGGGCTGAGATCAGAAGGGGCGGTACCTCCCTGCAAATTTCCTGTTGGCCAGAACTACACAGCAGGTGACACGCACTACGTTTCCCAGAAGGCGTCATATTGAACCAGGAACTGGAAGTAGGTGTGGGTATAAAATGAGGGAGCTTGAGCAGAATTGTTTCAGCTGAGCAAGAGAAAAATGTGCAGACAAGGTGACTGAGTGGGCAAGCAAGCTTGAGGTGAAGGGGCTCATGGCCCAGAGGGATTCCCTCAGCAGTCAACTCCAGGAGGTGAGCCAGCCCAATGGGCTGCTTTTGGAGCAGTAACAGCAATGCGAACAGGACAAAGAGCAGCTCCAGAAGGAATTAGAGGAAGATTGGAAGTCGACATAAATGGAAGGCCATGCTGGATGAGATGGCCGTTGAGATGCTGCAGAAGAAGACTCGAGACAAGGAGGAGGTCAGCAATGTGAAGCTGGAGCACCAGAAGGAGGTGCTGGGAATTTGTGTCAAGTACGAGAAGGAAATTCGAGAGCTGCACGAGGAGAAGACCTGAACAGTGAAAGAGCTTTGCCAACAGATACAGGCCATGGAAGGGGCAACAGGCTGGTCCAAGAGGGATCTGAAGGAATCAGAGGAGATGGGTCCCATTCTACTGCCCCAAGCCTCGTACCAGCCTCCCCGAACAGGCGCCGGAATGTGGCAACTTGGGGCTTTTCACAGTAACTTCATTGAAGCCTATTCATGACAATAAGCGATTATTATTATTATTATTATTATTATTAATAAGAAAAACTTGAAATCTCACCGCATGATTCAGTCGAAAAAACAGAGGTCATGGAAACTGCAGAAACTGAGATAGTTGAAGCAGCAACCAAAGATTTTGAAATTAAGAGTACCTGGTGCTGCTAGCAAACCACAAAGCCAGCAACTGAAGAGGTCAAGGCTGCACATGGAGGTGTGAGCCTCAAACAAGCAGCAGAGGAGGATGAACTTGTGGAGAAGGTGGGGTGTGAGCTATCTATGGTGGAAAAGGACAAACAACCAGATAAAGAGGTTGAATTCATTAAGGCTTTACCCACCCATGGTGAACTAGTCCAGGATGACCAATTGGATGAGTCAAAAAAGGAGATGCAGTGGAGTTACCCAATGGAACAAGTGATAAATGGTAAATGGAGACTGAAGTGGAAGTTGGTCAAATAAGGACATTTGAACAGCAAAGCACAATGCTTGCTCAGGGTCCAATTCAGGATATCGTGATGCCAACTGAGAGAGCAGAGAGACAATTTGACACTGTTCCTGCTGAACAGGATACAGACTAGGACCAAATGCATAAAGCTGACAAAGTGATTGAGGTTCAACAGAAGTGGGTGTTGGAAGAAAAAGTGAAGTGTCTGGAAGTGAGCTGTTCGTCGAAGGCAGAAAGTTTCTGTCACCGGAACCTATATGATGGACAGTCAGATTGATATGTCGATGGGTCTTAATGCTGCTGATTGAAGATGTTTGAGCAGTTTCATGCAAGAGGTGGTCAAACCGGAATGTGCATCTGTTTTTCCATTGCTGCTCAGTCCGAGGGGGCTACGCTGAGGCAGGAGGCATGTGACACAGAATTTGGCTGAGTTGAGTCGGGGCAGTACCTCTCTGCTTATTTCCTCTTGGCCAGAACTACACAACAGGTCTCACGCGCTACATTTCCCAGGATGCATCACACTGAAACAGGAAGTGGGGGCGGGTATAAAAGGAGGGGGTTGAACAGAGTATAAGAATGATCTTTATTAATGTCACAAGTAGGCTTACATTAACACTGCAATGAAGTTACTGTGAAAATACCTACTCGCCACACTATGGCACCTGTTCGGGTACATTGAGGGAGAATTCAGAATGTCCAATTCACCTAACACCGCATCTTTTGGAACTTGTGGGAGGAAACCTGAGCATCCGGAGGAAACCCACGCAGACACGGCGAGAATGTGCAGACTCCGCATAGACAGTGACCCAAGCCGGGAATTGAATCCGGGTCCCTGGCGCTGTGAAGCAACAGCGCTAACCACTGTGCTACTGTGTCCCAGCTAAGGGCCTGCCTGCTGAGGAATACGAGTTGCCGCTGGCCAGGGGCCTGCAGGGGAATTTAAATTAGAGCTGGCCGAGAGCCTGCGGAGGAATACAAGTTGGAGCTGGCCACGGGCCTGCGGAGGATTACGAGTTGGAGCTGGCCAGGGGCCTGCGGAGAAATACGAGTTGAAGCTGGCCGAGGGCCTGCGGAGGAATACGAGTTAGAGCTGGCCAGGGGCCTATGGAGAAATCTGAGTTGGGGCTGTCTGGGTGACGGCAGAGGTAAATGATGTTGTGGAGATGACCTGGTGAGCAACCTGAAAGGAAATGTGTTTGACAACCTGGCTTTGAATTTTGTTAGCCATGTGACCTCATATTAGAATATGAAGAGGGACTGGCTGAGAGCCCAACCTGGTAAAGCCTTAACTTTCCAACGTCAAGAGACTCTCTTCCATTTTGATTTGATTGCACCAGTAAATTGCTATCCTGGTTAAATATATAGGGAAGGCAATCAATGTATAGCTAACACTCAACAAAAAGCTAGGTTTCTGTATTATATTGGAGCGGCTTGTTTCTGTAGAACAGATTTTGCAACAATAAATATGCAGTCACCATGCAATTTCTTGAGCACATGCGTTAAAGTGTGGCTAAACTCCCTGCCTACAAAGATCCCAATACAATGCAACTCCCTTCACAGCATTACAGTACCTCGTAGCCTAACTCTCCACCTCCTAACCAATTCCTCAGACATGTCAAAAGATCGCTTCCAATTCTATATGCTTTTATTTTTACTAACCGTGCATTTATAGTTCATAAAAATAATGTACGTGATGTACCATCAATTACCACGAGACGAGAATGGTGGAACAGGCAGTGCCGTAATACATATAATATACCACTAGTGGTGACTACCACAGTACGCTGAGCCAAAAAAGGAGATATTTAGAGCAGTGACCTCAACCTTGGTGAGGGTGGATTTTAAGGGTGTCCCTGAGAAGAGGAAGCTGGAAAGGAGAAGGGATTTAAAGGTGGGAATTTTACAGCATTGGGAGTAAATGACTAAGCACGTGGCTGCCAGTTCTGGGGTGCAGCAATAGAGATTTCTGAGTTGGAAGGTGGTAGGGCTGGAGGAGGTTCCCAGAGGGGAAGGCACAGGCAGTGAGGGGATTTAAACATGATGGGGAGATCACCTCTGAAGTGTTAGGGGAGTGGGAACCTTTGTAGTTCAGCAGGTAAACTGCACGTGCAATTTGGTCCTTGGGGTTTATATGGGGGAAAACCAGTCAAACTTGAGAAATGACTGGTACTGGTTTGAACTCGAGTTCCATTTTAAGATATACATGTCCAGTTCAAACCAGTACTCATCATTTCCCAAGTTTGACTGGGTTTTTTTCTTCTGGCATACATTCCCCAGATTATAACAACCAAACCAACAGAATTAAATGAGATCAGCTTCTCATTGTGTCCATAGATCAAATCAAAACGTTAGAATTCCAAAAAAAGTCAGAGTTAACTTTGGTTAAATCAGTTTTTGACTTTGAGCTGTGCATACACACCTCAGACTTTCGCACCTTCTGGTGAACTGGAATCTGTTTTGAGGACTTGCTAATGGCGCACATCAATTTAGTGTTGCCTTCTGGTTCCCTGTTATAGCTGCAAGTGTGATGTGAATTTAAAGTGGAAAATTGTTCATATTGAGTAATTTCAGATTTCCTTGTGAACTTATTTTAATTCATTCATGGGAAGCGGTCATTGCTGGCAAAGTCGGCCTTTATTGCCCATTCTTAATTATCCTTCAACCATTTCAGTTCTTGCAGTGTAGTTAGTACACCCACAGTTTGGGTTGCGGGGGGGGGGGGGGGGGGGGGGGGGGTGTATTTCCAGGATTCAAACCTAGCGACAGCAAAATTATTGGGCTGGATTTTGTGATCAGCAGCTGTAAGCGATGGCACTTGCTGCTAACCACCTAGTCCATGCTGGGAGATAAAGCAATCCTGCTTAAGCTCTCTCATTGTGCAATGGTACAGGGACTGATCGCAGTCTTCTTTACTGGGCATGCAGTGTAGAACTTGACTGATGTCTTTAAACTATCCAAGCAATCAATCACTTCATTTTTGCAGATGAGGCAACAGAAAACATTAAAATAAAATCACTTTTGAAAATTTGTACTTGGAGCAAATTAAAGATTGGGACATATTATATGAGCTGAAGGTGGAATCTAAAATACATTGAATTCAAAAAAAAATTATTTGTAAAAATAAATTAGCTTAAAATCTACCAATTAATCATTTCACAGTGATCCACAATTACATCAAATTATTTTTTCAGGACCAGCTCATTAAATGTTATTACTCTCATCACATTAAAAAACCCAGTTATAGCTAATTGAACAAGGTGTAACTTTTTAAAGAGCTTTCAAATAGCGGCAGGAAAGTTGAAATTCCCGTTAATCTCCTGGTTGCTGGCTCTGGACGCGGGGATGGTGTAGGGATCCACAACACAGCCAATCTTGGAATGACAGACTGCAACTGCAGGATTCCCGAGCTAATTTGCACATGCTTGACATCCTGAAATTGCAATCACTCCTGAAGGGGTAACGTCACCGAACCCTGACTGTTCCCAGTGAAACCACACACTACGTCCCGCCTCCACAAAATCCAGGCCAAGTTCTGGAGGTTGAGGTGAAACAGGCAAGCTGTTGCAAATAGCACTTGTATATGTTTTCATTCCTGGTAGTGTAGAGGTAGTAAAAATGAAAATCGCTTATTGTCACAAGTAGGCTTCAAATGAAGTTACTGTGAAAAGCCCCTAGTCGCCACATTCCGGCGCCTGTTCGGGGAGGCTAGTACGGGAATTGAACTGTGCTGCTGGCCTGCCTTGGTCTGCTTTCAAAGCCAACGATTTAGCCCTGTGCTAAACCAGTGTTAAGATAGCTCTCAAATAGCACATGTTCAAACCATGAAGCGCAACTCAAAATGTTTCATAGATTATCATAGATTATCATAGAATTTACAGTGCAGAAGGAGGCCATTCGGCCCATCGAGTCTGCACCGGCTCTTGGAAAGAGCACCCTACCCAAGGTCAACACCTCCACCCCATCCCCATAACCCAGTAACCCCACCCAACACTATGGGCAATTTTGGACACTAAGGGCAATTTATCATGGCCAATCCACCTAACCTGCACATCTTTGGACTGTGGGAGGAAACCGGAGCACCCGGAGGAAACCCACGCACACACGGGGAGAATATGCAGACTCCGCACAGACAGTGACCCAAGCCAGAATCGAACCTGGGACCCTGGAGCTGTGAAGCAATTGTGCTATCCACAATGCTACCGTGCTGTCCCGTTCATGCCAATGATCTTCAGTATCTGTAAAAATTACCACCATCTTACATCTTACAATTTACTTTCTTAGTTATTCAAATCATCTTCAGGAATACAGAAAATCTGGGTCTTTGAAGCCAGAGCTATAACCGCACCTACCGAAATGGATGTAGCAACATTGGAGCAGGTGAATGCTATTCTGCCCCTCCAGTCTGTTATTCCACTAGATCATGGCAGATGTCTACGTCAGTGCCATTTTCCCCACTAACCCCTTGATATCATTAATGTCCAGAAATCTGTCGATCTCCGTCTTGAACATACTCAATGATGGAGCTTTCACAGCCCTCTGGGGTAGAGAATTCCAAAGATTCACCACCCTGTGAGTGAAGAAATTCCTTCTCATCTTAGTCTTAATGGCCTGCCGCTTATTCTGAGTCTGTGCCCCCTGGCACTCAGACCTTCACAGTAGATACTCACCAACCAATAACCAAAGATTTTGTTCTTTTTATTTACTCTTCCTTCAAACTCCGTGCGCGCCGATCCAAGCTAGATATGCATAAAATTCTTAATTAAATGTGCAGAAATACTCGTCTGTGTTGGGATTCCAGCTGGGCTTTCCATCTTCAGGATTTAGATTTTTGTTGATGTAAATTATGCTTTTGGATGAAGTAAATTGTTCGCACTTTGAAGCAGCTAAATATTGTATGTGAAAGTAATGCCCAGAGTATATCGAGAAAATCATATTCTGGATGACGGAGATTCCAGCTGTGAACAGTGCATATTGACCTTTTCCAGTAGTCTTGTAGCTAGAAGTTTCTTACAAGGATGAGAATGAATTGTTCTGAATGTATTGGTATATTTATTAAACTCCACTGTTGTGTACTGTAACTGATGTTATAAAGTAATATACAGCTGTGCATGAATTCCATTTTTTGATTTTAGTTGATACGACATTTATGTTTTTAAGGTTAGGAATTTAGTTTTGTTATATTTGTAGTATAATTCTGAAAATGCACTATTAAGGGTTAATATCACACTTGGACAGTGTACTCACTGTTATGGTCTCCATGTTTCTAAAAGGATACAGAAGTACTGCAAAAATATCAGGAAAGCTTTGCAAGGATGACTCCAGAGCTGAGAGGTGAGAACAATCAATAAAGACTGAATTGGCTGAGTTATTGGGCTCGATTCAACCAAATGGGAACAAAGTCCCACAGCGAGCATGTTTAGCTGCACGTTTCCCGCCGCTCGCAGTGCCTCGAGTTGCGAGTCGGGTTGTATAAGGGGCCTAAACAACGCACGGCTGAGGCTGCACATGGTCCTGTTTTGTACACTGGGAGCTCTACTCAATGGAATTCCCCAGTGTAGTGAGAGATCGGGATGCCATTTAAAAATGGCGAGGCCCCCGAAGCAATCTCGACCTGCACACCCCCCAGCCCGAATGCACTATGGGAACGCGGTCTGGGACTCGGCCATTCTCCGCCCATTTGCCGCATGATCTGCGGGTGGTTCATGCGGCGCTGGTGCTAGCCCCTCACCAGTACCAGAATCGGTGAGGGGTTCGCTCCGATTTTCCTGTCGTGAACCACCCGCGGATTCCCCGTTGGCTCCAGCACTTAGCTGCTGGAACGGAGAATTCCGCCCGTGGTCTCCAGGCAGGTGTCTCTGAGACTGTGTGCCTGTAGTAGATTATGCTGATGGGGTAATTTGAAGAAGGTTAGGAGGAGGCTAAGGTGGAGCAAGGACCCTTTAGTCAGAATAAATTCTTTCTGTGTAATTTCTGCATAATCCTAACTCAACCTTTTCCTCCCGATCAGATAATGCAACTGTTAGTGAAAGGCAACAAACAGAGAACGCAGGAACCCACTGCAGCCAACAAAACCTCCTCTCGGTCTCATGCTGTCCTGCAAGTCACCGTTAGGCAGACGAGTCGCATCAAGAACATTTTGCAGGAAGTACGAATTGGACGTCTATTCATGATTGACCTCGCGGGATCCGAGAGAGCTTCACAGGTTTGTCTCTCTTATAAACTTGACGCAGTGTCACAAATTCATGTGAAAGTTATTGGAACAAATCAGAGATTTACGTAAATAGAAAACTTGAACAAATAGAAATCTAATGTTCTCATGGCAGATATTCTTAAAAGTGATGTTCCCCGATCCCCACATCCCTTATTAACAGCATTACTGAGTCCGCTGTATGCAGACAAGAAATGCAATATCAAGTGGAGGTGTACTGGGTTCAACGTAAGAAGTCCAATTATTATAAACTTGCTTTTGTTTTTATTTTGGCATGAAAATTGTACAAAGGTTCTCAATGGATTCCTGCAGTTGATGTCCACAGGGCAGTGCTCCCCACACCTTTTTCTGGTGTTACCCTATTTTAATGCCTCCGTCTTTGTGTTACCCCTGGGGTGTAGGTGCTCCTGAGAAGGTGGTGGGGGTTAGCTCCTACGCTGAGGAGGAGGGAGAAGATCAGCGTGGTGGGGATTGTTTAAACTGCAAGTGCCGGGAAACATACGGATAAACGCGGTCATTCGGGGACTTTGTTCCCTTTTGGGAAGGTCGCGCCCTCTATGTCCTATGGTGATTCTAGATCAAACTGGTTTTCCTGTTTACCTTGCTGCAGTAACTAAGATGAACAAATTACTGTGTCACCAGATACATCTACGCTACAAGCCATGGCTGTGACACTTCCAATTAATTAATGTCACCAAAAGAAAATACATTGATTTCAGTGGGTGTGTTAGATTTTAATATCTGCCCATTGGCACCATGTTCATATCACTGCTGGCTAGCAAAGTTCGTGAGGAAACCGTTCACTGTGAAGTCCTGTCCAGGGGCCTTCACCTTTTAATTACTATAATTTGCTGAAATTATCTCCTTGCGCTCGAGTGCATTTTATATCATTTTTCTATTGTGCTTTATGCAATTCCAGTTTAACATTTAAATGATGACATAATACACCTTTAGCACAAAAGCACCAATTATAGCTGTGCTGGGTGAAAATGGCAGCCTACTCTGCCTGTAGGTTACTAACCCATTGCCTCCTGTATTTAATATGTGTGTGTACAGATTGCAGCACTGTTTAAGACAATTTTTAAAACACAATCCTGGAAGTGGTAAAGGCTCTAAAATCTGTCGCAAAAAGAAATCTTGAGAGCAGGTGCAGTATCCAAGGTCCATGGCTTGAACCTTAATTGGCACAAATGTGCAAGGGCAGAATGGAATTGGATACAAAATACTCCGGCTGCATCACAGCACCATCTAGTGGTGAGAGAAAGGAATACGCTTTGTTTTAAAATTTAGAATACCGACTGTGCAGAAAGAGGCCATTCGGCCCATCGAGTCTGCACTGACACTTGGAAAGACCACCTTACCGAGACCCAATCACTTGCCCTGTAACATCACCCCTAGGGGCAATTTAGCATGAACTTGCACTTCTTTGGACTATGGGAGGAAACCGGAGCACCCGGAGGAAACCCACGCAGACACTGGGAGAAAGTGCAAACTCCACACACAGGCACCCAAGGCCGGAATCGAACCCGGGACCCTGGCAGTGTGAGGTAGCAGTGCTAACCATTGTGCCACCATGCCGCCACAAATTAATAAAAGTTTTACAGAAACAAAACAAATCTGTGTAGCGAGAGAAAGAGCAGCAGACATTTCAGGTCACCGGTCTTTCATCAGCATTGAAAAAGAGACAGTGTCGGTACTTCAAAAAGGTGACCCACCTGAAAATATTTGTATTTTAATATGTTCCCTTATAAAGCCGCTGTTCTGCAGGGCAGGACTGACTGGTTGTACCAGTTTTGCTCCCACAGATCAATTACACTACTGTTCTTAAAAAGCTTTTTCTAAACGGCTTGTGACCCTGCCAAGAGCGAGTGCAACTCATGTAACAAGGACGGGCAGGTTTGCCCCCAGAATGAAGGCCTTGATGGGTAGCCTGGGGAATGGCTGCATGGTGTTTGCAGCGAACAATCAACAAATGTTTCAAACAGGAATCACTTTAAAACTGTTGGGCTATGTCGAAACCCCACTCAAACAACCTTTGCAGGTTTTTTTCTATTTGCAGAAAAATATAATTGAGAACAAACATCAGAATATATGGGTCAAACATTTGGGATGCTGATTTGACCTGTTACTTTCCATGGAAGGTTATGGTTGGATTGAAATTGGGTCAGTGGTCTATGTGAAAGTTGCCTTTTTAACCACCTTGTGCATTTTTCTTTCATAATGTTACAATTTCAGTTGACGTTATAACTGGACAGGAAGATTCCAGAATGGAAACCTGGCTCAAAAGATCTTGGGCAGGATTATCCGTCCCGCCGCACCCGTTTCCTAGTGTGACGTGCCCCCGCCGGCAACGGGATCCTCCGTCCTGCCAGCTGGCCAATGGGGTTTCCCATTATGGGCACCCCCAAGTTGTCGGGAAATCCGTGGGCGTGAGTCCGCTGCCGGCGAAGCGGAGGATCACGCGAATGGAGAATCCAGCCCCTTAACTTAAAATGGGGAGGGGCAGAGTCACAGGACCACTAATTAGTTTTAACAACAAGAAAAAAAACTTTTATTAAACATGAAAAGATTGGATTATAATACTATATTCCTTTACTTCCCACCCCCCCCTTATCGTAACAATTACACACAGGTTTTAGGATTAACACAGATTCCAAAGTGCATGTTAAGATATAATGGTGTCATTAACACAAAGTCCTTTTAAGCAAACAAGATAACTCTGAGCAAATACACTCTCCACGCTGAACCCCAAATGAATGTTTATGGATGTCTCCTCCGAATTTTCCCAAATTGTCACGTGAGAGTTTCCAAACTTAACTCTCAGAAATACGCTTTAAAATCTTTTCTCATAATTATGCTTTCCCTTAGCAGTTTGCAGTCTACTAAATCCAGGCCAGGTTTTCCAAATGATACTTTTAAACAAAGCTTTCGCTTCACTTTAATAGCGAATCCAGTCCAGGATTTCACACCAACCTCTTTTGGATTTCTTTGTCTTGACTGCTGTGTGAACTGCTCACTATCGCTTTAACTCTTGATTCCCAGACTGTATTAAAATTACACCAAACACAGAGTGAGAAAGGTGCTGCTACAAAGGGGAAGGCAGGCAGGGGGTTTGGGTCTTCCGAACCTGATGTACTACTACTAGGTGGCGAATGTGGAGAAGGTGCGGAGCTGGGTCAGGGGGGTTTATTCCCAGTGGGTTAGAATGGAGGAGAGTTTGTGCAGGGGGTCGGGACTGAAAGCACTAGCAACAGCGCCGCTCCCGCTAGCTCCGGGGAAATACTCCGTGAGTCCGGTAATAATAGCTTCATTGAAAATCTGGAGGCAATTTCACCAATACTTCGGATTGGGGGCAGGGTCAAGGGAAATGCCGATTCGGGGGAACCACAGATTTGAGCCAGGGAGGTGGGATGGAAATATCCGGAAATGGGACGAGAAGGGGATTAAGACGCTAAAAGACTTGTTTCTTAGGGGTCGATTTGCAGGATTGTAGGAGCTGGACGCGAAGTGTGGGTTGGAGCAGGGAGAAATGTTTAGATACATGCAGGTTCGAGATTTTGCCAGAAAGGAGATACAGAGCTTCCTGGAGGAACCGGCCTCCACATTGCTGGAGGAGGTGCTGACGACAGGGTGACTGGAGAAGGGGGTAGTGTCAGCGGTGTACGGAGCTATTTTGGAAGAGGATAAGGCACCACTGGAAGGGATCAAAGCAAAGTGGGAGGAAGAGTTGGGAGAGGTCATAGAGGAGGGGGTCTGGTGTGAGGTGCTCCGGAGAGTAAATGCCTCCACCTCATGTGCGAGGTTGGGGCTGATACAGCTGAAGGTGGTATACAGAGCACACCTCATGAGGGCGAGGATGAGCCGATTCTTTGAAGGAGTAGAAGATGTGTGTGAGCGTTGCCGGGGGAGGGGGGGGGGGGGCAGGTAGGCCAATCACGGCCATATGTTTTGGTCCTGTCCAAAGCTAGAGGATTACTGGAAGGAGGTTTCTAGGGTAATTTCCAAGATGGTGCATGTGAAACTGGACCCGGGTCTCCGGGAGGCCATATTCGGGGTGTCGGACCAGCAAGGGTTGGAAACGGGTGCGGAGGTAGATATCGTAGCCTTCGCCTCGTTGATCGCCCGAAGGTGGATCCTGTTTGGATGGAGAGCAGCCTCTCCACCCTGTGCCCAGGCATGTCGGGGGGACCTGTTGGAATCCTTGACTCTTGAAAAGGTTAAGTTTGAACTGAGGGGAAGGACGGAGGGGTTCTACAATTCATGCGCATTATTCATTATGCACTTTCAAGAACTGGATAACATCGAACATTAGTTGGGGGGGATGGGTGGGAGGGTTGGGGAGGGGGGCTGTGTGTATTAAGGGTGACTATGGGTAACCCCTGGTTCCTTTTTGTCGTTTGTTTATGTAATCAAGCCGGCTAATGTTTGGGGGTTGGTGGGAGGATGGGATCGTTGTTATTGTTATGGAGATTGACGTATTTGTTGCTGATTATTGTTTATTGTTGGTGGGTGTAAATTTGGGGGGAAATGTGAAAAAGGAGGAGAATAAAAATATATTTTAAAAAAAATTACACCAAACATTTAATCTACCTCTGAAGTCTGTTGACGCACTTTAAATCTGGTTCCTGCGATTGTCTCTTTAACTCAGAACACTTTATTTACTTGAATTCTTCTGAACAATTCCTTGGTCTGTTCTCTTAACTTCAGGTGTCTTATTATTAAACGTTCTTTCTGTCCTAATTCCCTGGTTATCTGAACTGTAACTTGTATTTGAGGAAGCATGCCTCTTTGCGGCTCTCGTCCTGTCCAATCTATTTTCTGGCAGAGTTGAGAGATGTTCACTCCCTGAAATTGTGTCTCCAACTGCAATAAAAATACAGTTGGAACTTAACAAACGCCAATATCTTTATCAGCATGAATCTAACTATAGGCTTATCCTTCCAGACATAAAAACATTAAATTAAACCCACTTAAAAAACCATACCTGATTTCTAATGTTTACCAATACAAATACAAACCCTTAAAACAACCTTTGTTGTGGGGGGAGGGAGGGGGTAGAGGGAAGAGACAGGGAACAACAGAGGAGAGCCAGGGAGGGGGAGGAGGGAGGTAGGGAAACGTTAACAAACTTGGCATCCACAGGAGCAGAGAAAACTGGGAAGGCGGGAGGGCCGCAGAAGCGGAAGTGCGCACGAGACGACAATGGCAGCGAACTCCGTCCGGGCAAAGCAAGGGACAACACCACGAACAGATGCCTACTTATGTGTGTAAATAATTTTGCCAAGTATACAGAGCTGCCGCTGTTGAGCGGGGGCATAATACCATCCGCCGACTTTGTGGGGAAAATTAAAATTAAAACCTCAGCAGCAGCGGCGATGCATAGGGGTGGGTGGGTGAGTGCTCCGTTGGGAGGGTGTGGGAAGACTGAGGCGCGGGGGGTAACAACTAGTTAATTGCTATTGTATATCCTCTTTCTGCACTATGTTAATGTTCACTCTATTTTGTTGTGTTAGGATTATTACTGTTTATTCTGAAAAATTTTGCAAAACTTTTAATAAAAATATTTTTAAAATTAAATTAAAAAAAAAAAAAACAACCTTTGTCTTCCTAACAATAGTACAAATGATTAACAAATGAATTTGTCCTCCAATTATGTGGTTCCATTGATATTCTCCAACATTTTTCAAATGACAATATTGTTTTGTCATCACTGGGGTAGGGATAGTATCTTATTCATCTTGTGAATGTCATGAATAATTAAGGACACATTTCTTGATTGTATCCATGTGATATTACAATGATTATGTAATATCAATGGGTGCTATTGGGGGAATACAGGGTATATGATGCATATTTACTTTTGAATGAAAGAATATGCATACTGTGGTCTACTGTAAATGCTGGCACATCTTCCCATGTGAAGAACACGGCAATATAACAAGGTTGTTGGAGAGGTAGCAAGAGCTGGAGAGACAGAAAAATTAGTAACCTGAGAGCTGTGTGAGGTATAGTCAACTTCTATTTCTTTCAGACTTAAATATTAATTCAAAATAAAATAATAAAAGCTGACTGTACCTCATGCACCAGTGTAAAGAGCCGAGTATAGTGATGGAGGGGAAATTACTAAATGTGT
The DNA here is from genome assembly GCF_047496885.1 of Scyliorhinus torazame. Taxonomy (NCBI): domain Eukaryota; kingdom Metazoa; phylum Chordata; class Chondrichthyes; order Carcharhiniformes; family Scyliorhinidae; genus Scyliorhinus; species Scyliorhinus torazame. Next base: position 134,766,016 of record NC_092724.1, on the reverse strand, counting down.
ACAAAAGAACTCTCTTAATTAGTGTGTTTCCAGCCCAAGGTGGAAAAGGCAGTGTTGGATCTGGTTCTAGGGAATGAAATTGGACAAATGGAGCATGTTTCAGTCAGGGGGCTATTGGGGAATAGTGATCATAGTATCATCAATTTAGAATAGCTATCGGAAAAAAAACAAGGAACAGTCAAATGTAAAATACTTTTTGAAAGAGGGCTAATTTCAGTGTGTTGAAGAGACTCAGGTTGGGGCAGCACGGTGGCATAATGGTTAGCACTGCTGCCACAACACTGAGGACTCAGGTTCGTACCTGGACCTGGGTCACTGTCCGTGTGGAGTTTGCACATTCGCCCTGTGTCATCCCAGAGATGTGCAGGTTAGATGGATTGGCCACGCTAAAAAATTGCCCCTTAATTGGGGAAAAAAATTGGGTACACTAAATCAAAAAGACTCGGGTGGATTGGAGTTAAGTATTAGCTAGCAAAAGTGTAATTGAATAATGGGAGACCTCCAAGGTGGAGATAGTTCAGTTATGTATTAGGTACATTCCCATGAGGGTAAAGGATCAGCATCCAAAGCTAGAGCTCCTTGAGATGTAAAGCTCAAACAAGAGATGATCTAATCATTTCCCAATGACATTCAAGAGCATTACCATCGCTGAAATCCCCATTGACCAGAAACTGAACTGGACTAGCCATATAAATGCTGTGGCTACAAGAGCAGATCAGAGGCTGGGAATTCTGTGGTGAGTAACTCCCCTCCCCAAAGCTTGCCCACATCTATAAGGCTCAAGTCAGGAGGGTGATAGAATAGTCTCCACTTGACTGGATGAGTGCAGTTCCAACAACACTCAAGAAACTTGACAAAGCAGCCCACTTGATAATAATAATCCTTATTAGTGTCACAAGTAGGCTTACATTAACACTGCAATGAAGTTACTGTGAAAAACCCCTAATCGCCACACTCCGGTGCCTGGTTGGGTGCACGGAGGGAGAATTCAATGTCCAATTTATCTAATAAGCACATCTCATCCACCACCATAAACATTTAACTCCTCTGCCACCAATGAATAATGACAGTAGTGTGTACCATTGACACAGCGCACTGCAGAAACTCACCAATCTCCTTCGACTGCCGCTTCCAATCTCGCAACCTCTGCCACCTAGAAGACCCGACGGCAGCAGGTATATCCGAACACCACCACCTGCAGGTTTCCCTCCAAACCACCTGACTTGGAATTATATTGTCATTCCTTCAATGTCGTTGGATCAAAATCCTGTAACTCCCTTCATAATACCACTGTGGGTGTTGTCATAATCCCCACGAGGACCATGGGGAAACCATTGTCGATCTCCCCGTGGGACCCGTGGAGTACAAGCGTCCCAGGTAGTGGACGGAGGCCACCCAGCTAGAGCTCATTAGACTTACATATAAAGCCGGCCCAAACAGGGCCCGGCGCTGTTACTTGTCCCAACTGGAACTAGATTGGGAGAGAGTTACTGCCATGGGCAGTGTATTGTAGATAGTTTAATAAACCTTTGTTCCACTACTGCTGGCTCCCTCAAGTTACTAAAGTGTACCTACACCACATGGACTACAGCAGTTGAAGAAGGCATTTGACCACCACCACCTCAAGGACCAACCTCAGGGTTGGTCAATAAGTGCTGGCCTAGCCAGAAAAGCTCACATCCCATGAATGAATAAATAAACTCCCTAAGTTGCTTGAACTACCTGGGCCGATATGAGTTCTCTGTTCCTGCGTGTTCGCTGTCTGTTTCCGGTCTACAAATGTCATCCCTCATTGGTGTACTGTTTGTTCCTCAATACAGGGTACTTGTTTGCTGGCTCACCTACTCATGCTGGCTTGTAACATAACTGGACAAGCTGTAGTATAACTGGACAAACTGCAGTATAAGAGTGTGGCACATAAGGGTTAAAGTGGGCATGAGTAGAGTACCAACCACACAGTGTGCAAGAGAACACCTAACCCACACCATGGAGTCAGTGTAGTGTTGGACAGAGCTGTGTCTTGAAGCAAGCAGGGAGACAGCTCCTAGCCTGGGCCTTTACTGTACCTATGTGCATGGTTTTTAGCCATTAATAAATATGTATTGTTGAACTACCCAAGACGACAAATACCTTGACAAGACCTACACCCAACACCTTACAACTCAAGCCACAAAAATATCTCATGACAAAGGTGAGTCAGAAGCTAGGTATTTTGCGGCAGATAACTTGACCACCTGACTCCCTAAAGTCTTTTTACCATCTGACAAGATGCAAGTCAGCAATGTGATGGAATGGGTGGTCAGTTAGCTCCGATGGCTGGGTGGCTGGTTTGTGATGCGGAGCAACACCAACAGCAATGTGATGGAATACCCTTTGCTTGCCTGGAATCAGTGGAGCTCCATTCAAGATGCTCAACGCCATCTAGGACAATGCAGACCTTTGGATTGGCACTCTATTACTACCTTAAACATTCACCCCCTCTATCACCAGTGCACATTGACAGCAGTGTGCACTAGCTACAAGATGCATTGCTAAGACCTTTTCAACAGCACCTTCCAAACTGCTAGCGTCTACCATTTGAGAAGAACACGCATGGGAAAACCACCGCCTACAGGTCACCCCTCCAAGTCCAATATCATTCTGACTTGGAAATATATCATCCTACTTCCATTGTCTCTGGGTCAAAATCCTGTTAGTCCTTACCTAACAGCCCCGTGGATGTACCTACACCACATGAACTGCAGTGATTCAAGAAGACAGCTCACCTCCACCTTCTAAGTGGAATTAGAGATGGGCAATAATTGCTGACCTGGCTGGCTTTGCCCACATTCCATGAACAAATAAAGGGGGGAAAAAAGACAACTTGTACAGCTGTGACCTGCCCGCTTGCCATTTTCCCCATCAATTATTACTCCTGCAGGTTCCACTATTCCTGTTCCCATTGTGTTGCAAACCTGTTCCCCAGGCCTAATCCTACCTACAGTGATGATACCTGCAGTCTAGCTGGCTCCCAGTAGTGTCATGTTTGGAATATCCAGCATTACCAATGGGGTTTTCCAGGAGCTTCTACAGAAATACCACAAGGTCTTTCAGAGTGAGTTAAGTTGGATCAAAGGAGTGAAAGCAAAAACCTATGTAGTGTCAGAAGCAACACCAACATTTTCATGCCAGACTGTTGCCTTATGCTCCACACCAAACAGTGGGGACAGAGTTGAAGATCTGGAAAACCTGGGCATTAATTACTCCAGTCCAGTTTTCAGAATGGGCAGCACTGATCATCCGAGTGTTGAGCACATTTCGAATCTGCGGAGATTATAAAATGACTATGAACAAGGCTGCTAGAGTAGTCCAATATCCTATCCCCAGGACACACCAAATTGGATTTAAGCCATGCGTACCAGCAGCTTGAGCTGGAAGATGAGTCAAGAAAGTTCATCACCATAAATACCCACAAAGGCTTGTTCCAATATACGAGATTGCCTTCCCGTATTTCATTGTTATATTTCAGCGCACAATCGAGAGCCTTTGCAGGGAATTCTGAAGGTTGTCGTGTATCTGGACAATGTCCTAGTGACAGGGACGATACTTCCTGGGCCACTTGACAGGTCCTGAGCACATGGGGACAGAATGCACAATGTTAGCCTGTCAGGTGTTTAGGCACAGATCCGGCTGTTGGGGTTTGGTCAGAGTTTGCCTGGGAACAAGACCTGTGTAGTAGTTGTGCTGTTATGTGTATATGGTTCTTAGTTAAATCAATCACTGTTGTAATGAAACACTACCTTGGCGCTTGACTTGCAATGCAACACTTTGGTTCTATAATGAAATTCAGTCACTCTCTTCGGGATGAGTCTTTCCTTTTGAATGCATTTCAGCAACTCTGTCAGTCATTAAATGTTTGGCCCTTTAATACAGTGAGCAACTTAATAACTGATCCTGGACTGTAAGCAAATGTCCCACCAGTGCTACATATATATGTCATGAGAACATCCTGAACTTGTTTCATTGCAGAGTGAAGTTAATTAGGAACAGGAGAATTATGCCCGCCAAATATTTCCTTTGCTGCCTCTCAATCCCTTCTCTTTAGTAAACCATCCAACTCCCTCCTTGACATATTTCCACTGTCAATCCCAATGGTCTTCTCTGGAATTATTCCAAAATTATTGTGTCCTTTGGTTGCAAAGCTCTTCACATGAGGTCCATTCTCACTCCTGTCATCCTCACTTTCAGTTTTGTAAACTTCTCCTTCGCAATAATAAATAATTCACCTGCATCACTTTTTGTCCGTCCCTTGCCTTATTTTGAAAACTTCAATCTGATCAACTCTGTCCCTTGCAAGGGAAACAACCTCACATCGATTGCTTAACCTTCCTGAAATCCTTGACACCCAAAAGTATATAGAATTTCTTATTTTTCCGGAATACATCTGCTGGATATATAATTGATTAGATTTCTGGAAATCTGCATTTATAAACTACTGAAGAATCGTTAAGCTCGTATCTGGGGCAGATCTGCCTTTGGAGGCCTCACTGCTGTAGTTACCAGTCTCACCTGCTTTCAAGAAAACTCACTGCATTTAATTTCTTGGCCGTTTTGTAGACACAGAACCGGGGAAAGCGAATGAAGGAAGGAGCACACATCAACCGATCACTATTGGCACTTGGAAACTGTATCAATGCTCTGAGTGAGAGGGGAGGAAATAAGTACGTCAATTACCGAGATAGCAAGCTGACACGATTGCTGAAGGTATGAGGGGTCTGTGTGTATCAAGATCAGGATCACCATGTTTGGTTATGTAACCCATTTTTGTTGGTGCTTGACGATTGCATTAAGCTGTTGTAGGATTACAAAATGAAATTAAACTGTGACTATTGTTTTTGTTTAAAATAGATAATAATGTTTATTGTCACAAGTAGGCTTACATTAACACTGCAATGAACTTACTGTGAAAAGCCCTTAGTCGCCACATTCCTGCGCCTGTTCGGGTACACAGAGGGAGGATTCAGAATGTCCAAATTACCTCTTTCGGGACTTGTGGGAGGAAACCGGAGCACCCGGAGGAAACCCACCCAGACACGGGGAGAACGTGCAGACTCCGCACAGACCCAAGCCGGGAATCGAACCTAGGACCCTGGCTCTGTGAAGCAACAGTGCTAACCACTGTGCTACCGTGCGAATTCACGGTGCGATACATTCGCTCGTCACTCAACATACGTTTTGTATAAAACTGCAATTTTTATTGTTAATGTGCACATCGGAAGAGTTAGTCAGGCTTTCAGCACCTCTTTCCTCAGTCAGCTGCCATTTGCAGGTAAGCACAGATTTCCATTTCTGAGTTTGCTTCCTTCCTTCCCATGGCAGGATTCGCTGGGTGGAAACAGCAGGACAGTGATGATCGCTCACATCAGCCCAGCGAGCCTCTCCTTTGAGGAATCACGGAATACTCTCACTTATGCAGACCGTGCCAAAAACATTAAAACCAGGGTAAGCACCAGGCAATTGCCACCAATATATGAGTTTAAATGACCTTAAATCTTAATCTACAATACACACTTTCGGAAAGAATGGATGAGGAAGGAAATTTCAGCTTTTGAGATGTTTCAATGTCCCTTGACCTGATAACACAGATTCAACCAGATAATGATTCAGCAACCGCAAATGCATCTGAATGTTGAGTAACCTTGAACAAATTTTTAAAAACATAAGAGGCTGGGTATTTAAGAGATTTTAAATCAATCTATTACCCGGGTTCTAGCCTTGACTGTACAAAAAAGGAATTCAATGAACTCTGAAAAGATCAATAATTTTCCAGAATAAACATAGATTCTAGAATGTTACCTGGGTGTCTCTTTGACATAGAGTCACTTGTTGCTAATTGTGTTTCTCTTTATTTGGCTCTGAAGGTGGCGGCCAATATGGTCGCCTTCCTTAATTCTAATTACGTTTTGCTCTAGAGTCGACAGGTATCTCTCGATACCGCCACAAGGTTCAAACCAAATATTGATCAAAGACTCGATACACCAGTTAGTTAGTTCAAAGTCAAATGCTTATTTATTTACACACACAGTTAAACATAATCATGCACAAACACTACAGACTAAACTATCACTACTGCTAAAGCCTATACTTAGCTTCGGGCGCCCACTCAGTCAGAGGAACAATGGCCGTTGTTCGGTTCTGAGGCTCCTGGGGTGGAACTGGTACGGGATAACAGCTTAGGACTTCTGTCTGGTAGCTTGTGTTGACCTTGGACTTACTTGTTCTGGTGCAGCTGTTGGGCAGGTCTCTCCTCGGTGAGAGCGGGAGCCAAGAGAGTGATTCCCTCTTTGGGGTTCCTTTTTATACCCAAAGGGTGCTTCGCGCGCTTTTGGGCGGGCCTTGAACTTGGCCCCAATCAATTGGGCCGTTTCTCAATCGTTCCTCTCGATTTCCTCCAATAAAGGGGTGGGTGCCCTGATGGCTGGGCGTGTCCTAGGTGGCCGTTGGCCTGCTTTGTTCTGGTCTCCTCTGGCACTGGGGTGTCTGCCTTAGTATCGGTTACTCAAATGTTACTCTTTTGTCCCCGGAGATGGCTCATTAGTATGGTAATGGCTTTGCAGTTTCAGTCTTGTCTGGGAGCTGCGGCTCCAATAAACAGACACACCTGAACCTGCTTGTTTTCTCAGTATTGTCCATTTTCCCTGCAATCTTTGCAAAGTGTCCATTTTGTAATCGGGAAGTGGCCATCCCAGATGGCTACACACTGCAATCATTTTGTGATTTTGCCAAATAAAAAGCCATTTCACAAAAACAGCAACTGATCATATTCCTTTCATTACACTCTTTCTTCACCTTGTATAAAGAAGTGAAAGTTCTGATGGTAATGTTAATAAATAAGTAAATTTACTACAAAGAATAGCTATTTGAATTTGACTGCAACATTGGGAAAGAGAGAATTTGATGTACAAGCTATAGTTGGAACTGCAGTTTTTGTTTGTCATTCCCCATTATTGAGTAAGATTAGTTTTGGCATATCCTGGGTCTAATGTGATTCTTATTCCATGCACCAGGTAAAACGCAATTTGATGAATGTGTCCTATCACATTGCTCAGTACACTAATATCATCTCCGATCTACGCAGTGAAATCCATCGTCTAAAGAAGAAGATAGATGCGCAACGAATACAACAAACAAAAAATGATAGAGCTGACATACGCAACGTGCAAGGTGAGTGACGGGTCTGAACAGTGGATAGCATCATCTGTGGTACAGAACCACAATGTGTTAACTCACCATCTTCGTTCATTTGAGAATTCTGGGATGTGTATATTTGCATATTTTCGAAATATCTCCGGAGCAACAATCTGCCTGTTTCAAGTTTTAAAATGTCCTATTTGGTAACATCAAGCCATTTTGGCTTAATGTCCTAAGTGTTTCAAAGGGAAGTTGGGTATGTTAAACAACTGAGAAAGTAAATGAAAGCCTAATGCTACATAGATGTTCTTTCGTCAGAAACACTTGTAGGTTCTGTTGTGTGTAACATAAGCTGCTACTTGATGTGGGCTTTGCCGAAGAATGCTCCAGACTCTGAGATAAGTTCAACATATTTATTGAGCGATTAACAATGCTCTTAAATGAGTTTGACACTCTGCTAATCTGACTCTAGTAACTCAGTCTACTCTGCTAACTATACAAGCTTGCTCTAGACCACGTGCTAGGGTGTGATGTTGCTGTTAATCAACCCTGTCTTGCTTTCTAGGTTTCTGCCGGAGGAAGAGGCAGAGCCTGTGTGCCTTGTCCTTTTTATAGTGGTCGTGTAGTGCCCCCTTGTGGTAATGTCACCTCTGGGTGTCCTGGTTACCCATTGGTTGTGTCCTGTTCTGATGACCCGTTGGTTGCATGTCTGCATATCATGACATCTCTCCCCCCCCCCCCCCCCCCCCCCTTTTTTTCTTTTTTTTTGATATATACCTGTGTATGTGCCTGTCTAATGTGGCAACGGGAGCTACAGCTGACAGTGTTAAGAATGACTGGTATATACAGTGGACAGAAATACAGTTAAAAAAAAAACTATTCATAAGTCCAGTCTCTGGGGTTTCCGTCTGATCATCGATGACCGCTGGAGAGGTGACGGATGGGATGCCGGTGTCTTGATAGGTGTGTGGGAGGCACGACTGGTGGACTCGTGGTTTGTGGTGTCTGGAGGTGGCACTTCAACAGGTGGAAGTGGAGGGGGAATTGGTTGTGGGCGTATGATTTTCCGCAGTGCCCTTCGATTTCTGCGAACAATGGTGCCGTCAGACATTGTGAGCACATAGGATCTGGGCGCAGCCTGCCGAACGATGACAGCCGGGGCAGACCACCCACCATCAGGTGTCATGATCCTGATCGTGTCTGCTGGGGATAGCACGTCCAGATCAGTGGCATGTGCGTCATAGTGCTGTTTCTGACCGTTGCGCAGCTATTGCATCTTTTGTAGTACCGGTAGGTTATCTGGGTTGGGCAGATGTAGGGCTGGAAGTGTTGTTCGCAGGTCCCTGTTCATTAGCAGTTGAGCTGGTGGCATGCCAGTTGATAAGAAAGTCGCCCGGTACGCTAGTAGTGCAAGGTATATGTCAGAGGCAGAGTCCGAGGCCTTGTGGATGAGCTGCTTAACGATGTGCACCCCCTTTTCGACATTGCCGTTGGACTGCGGGTAGTGTGGACTGAAGATGACGTGTCTGAAGTTGTAGCTCTTAGCAAACAAGGACCATTCTCGACTGTGGAAACATGGGCCATTGTTGCTCATGACGGTATTCGGGATGCCATGCCGCGAGAATATCTCCTTGTACGCTTTGATGACGGTCCTTGAGGTGAGGACGGACAGCTTCAGCACTTCTGGATAGTTCGAAAAGCAATCAATGAGTAGGATGTAGTCGCGACCATTCGCGTGGAATAGGTCAATGCCGACCTTGGACCATGGTGAGTTTTCCAGGTCGTGTTGTTGGAGCGTCTCCTTGCTCTACGCTGGTTGGAACCTCTGACAGGTTTCGCAGTCCAGGACGGCTTGTCGGGCCCTGCGTCTGCACTTTTCTATGCCCAGGTGTCCCTCATGAATCTTCCGCAGCACCATGCGCTGGAGACGCAGCGGGATCACTATTCTGTCCACCTTCAGCAGGATGCCGTTGATTAGCATTAGGTCGCCATTGTAGAATTGAGGGCATTGCCCTTTCGGCCACCCATTGTTGAGGTTGTGGATGACTCGCTGCAACAGGGGGTCTTTGGCCGTCTTCTCTGATGAGAACGAGCTTTTTGTCTGTTGCCGGGAGAGTGCTTACGCACATTTGTACCTGTGATTCAATGTGCTGGATGATCTCCAGTGGCTCACTCGGTGAGGTGACAGAGCGGGACAATGCATTGGCAATGATGAGCTCCTTGCCAGGCGTATACACCAGATTGAAATCGTACCTCCGGAGTTTGAGCAGAATCCTCTGCAATCGGGGCGTCATGTCGTTCAGGTTCTTTTGGATGATGTGGACCAGAGGTCTGTGATCCGTCTCAACGGTAAATGTCGGCAGGCTGTTGACGCAGTCATGGAATTTGAGGATGCCGGTGAGAAGACCTAAACACTCCTTTTCAATCTGCACGTACCTGGTCTCAGTCGGTGTCATTGCCCGTGACGTGTATATTACTGGGACCTATGATGATGTGTCGATTGTTTGTTGCAGCACCGCCACAATGCCATCCTGACTCGCATTGGTCGGTATCTTAGTTTCCCAGTCTGGGTCAAAGAATGCAAGGACGGGTGCAGTGTTGAGCTTGGCCTTCAGCTCCAACCACTCTGGTGTTCCGTCTTCCACTCGAAGGTGGTTGATTTATTGATCAGTTTTCTGTGTGTGGCCAAATTTGGGATGAATTTGCCTCGGAAGTTTACCACTCCAAGGAAGTGCAGTACTGCTTTCTTGTCCTCGGGGACTTTCATTGCCTCGATGGCTTTTATTTTGTACACCATGTTTCAATATCTGATCACCCAGGAACTTCGGCGTGGATGTCCCAAAACAGCACTTAGCTTTGTTTAGTTTAAGGCCATGTTCATGTATGCGTCGGAATACCCTCTTTAGTCGCAACACATGTCCCTCCGGATTTGAAGACCAGATTATGATATCGTCAACGTTACACGAACCCCTTCTATTCCTTCCATCATCTGTTCCATGATGCGATGGAATATCTCTGATGCCGAGATGATGCCAAGTGGCATTCGGTTGTAGCACAATCTGTCAAAAGGCATGTTGAAGGTGCAGAGCCTTCTGCTGGATTCTTCAAGTTGAATTTGCCAAAATCCTTGGGATGCGTCCGGTTTTGTGAAGAAGCGCGCGTGTGCCATCTCGCTCGTGATTTCTTCCCTTTTTGGGATTGGGTAATGTTCCCGCATAATGTTCTTGTTTAGATCCTTAGGGTTGATGCAGATGCGCAGGTCCCCCGAAGGCTTTTTTAATGCACACCATCGAGCTGACCCAGTCGATTGGTTCAATGACCTTAGAGATGATGCCTTTCGACTTCCGGTGGCAGCTATGAAGGAGTAAGTCGCACATTTGGTGGCTCCCGCTCTGGTCGGATTTTTGGACCTTTGCCCCGGACTTTTTTCTGGTTTCAAACGGTGGATTCGAAGGCTGGGGCAATTGGGCACCGTTTCCACGTATTAATGTATGGAGCAAAGAACCAGAAGTGCACGAAAAGGCAGAAATAAGAAGTTAGCCAAGAGCTGTGTTGAAGGTGCAGCGGGAGACAGCATGGCCGAGGACCGGACCACTGAGGTGGCGGCGCAGCGACCAATGGAGCTGATGATGCAGGCCATCCAGGATGGTTTTGCTAAGCAGAAGTGGGAATGTTTGCACCCGATTAAAGAATCGATTGATCGGTTAGAGCATAGATTGGATGCCCAGGATCAGGCGATCCAGAAGGTTGAGAAGGCGCTGGCTGAGCAGGAGGAGCATCAAACAGCGATGGAGCTGGAGGTGGGGATGCTTCGGGACCAGAAGAAAAGGCTCCTGAAGAAGGTGGAGGACCTTGAGAATCGGTCCCGCCGGCAGAACTTAAGAATTGTCGGGCTCCCGGAGGGGGCTGAGGGAGCGGACGCTGGGGCATACCTAGCTGGTACGTGCGAGAAACAGCTGGGGGAGGGGGCATTCCCCCGACCGTTGGAGATCGACAGGGCGTACCGAGCGCTTGCTAGGAAGCCGCGAGTGGGGGACCCTCCGAGGGCAATGGTGGTGAGATTCCATAGGTTCCTGGACAAGGAATGCATTCTTCGGTGGACCAAGCGAACGCGGAGCTGTAAGTGGGACAACAGTATCCTGCGGGTGTACCAGGACCTGAGCGTGGAGGTGGCAAGGAAGAGAGCAGGCTTTAGCCAAGTCAAGTCAAGCAGGTGAAGTTCGGTCTGCTGTATCCGGCACGTCTTTGGGTCACGCATGAGGACCAGCATCACTATTTTGAGTCGCCCGATGAGGCGCTGGACTTTGCTAAAAGAAAAGGACTGGTGGGGGTCTGAGAGCTCTCGACCTTTGAGACAACTTGCTGGCCTATATTGGGCCCCTTTTCCCCCTTGTTTTGGGGGTTTTGTTTTCCTGTTTTAAATTGGTGATGCCTCCTCTTACTGTTGCGTTTCTGTTTTTGGGGTTCTGTATATGAAAAAGGGGGGTGGGAAAAGTCAATTTTTCATTGTTGGGTTCTTTTCTTGGTGGATGTTGGCAATGTCCCTTTTGTTTTTATTGATGTGCCCTTTTGTGGGATGGAGATGTGCCTGTTTGAGTTACGGTGGGTGGTGCTTTTGTTTTTATGTTTTCTTGCTGTTGGGTGTTTGTCTGAGGATTGTTAGATGAGTGTGGTAGTCACCACTAGTGGCATATTATATTTATTATGGCACTGCCTTTATATATTGGGTACAACGGTAAATCCCTGCCTGCTGGCTCCGCCCAGTAGGCGGCGTATAAATGTGTGTGCTCTCCGATGCTGCAGCCATTCTGGTTCCAGCTACAGGAGGCACAACACCTTGCTCAATAAAGCCTCGATTGTTCCACCATTCTCGTCTTGTGGTAATTGACGGTGCATCAGTGAGGGAATTTGTTTGTATGAGCGGGGGCGGGGAGGGGAGCGAGGGAACAATAGGTGGGAGACTTTTTGGCGCCGGGGGCAGGGGCCACCAAGCTAGCTGGGTGAGCTAGCTCACGGAAGCACAGTGGGGGTGTGCATACATTTAGTTTAGCAGATGGGTTAGGTTTTAGAGTAGTGTTGCTGGGGGGGGGGGAGATTGGTTCTGCTGACGAGGGAGGGACTTCGGTGGAGGGACAGTGGGGAGGTCGGGGTGGGGGCTGCCGTGGGGGGGCCAGAGGAGGTATGGCACAGGGGCTTGTGGCAGGACCAAGAAAGGGGATGGCTGATCGGTGGGGGGGGGGCACTTTGCCCCCCAACTAGGCTGATCACCTGGAATGTTTGGGGGCTAAATGGGCTGGTAAAGAGGGCACGTGTGTTTGCACACCTGAGGGGACCGAAGGCGGACGTGGTAATGTTGCAGGAGACGCACCTTAGAGTAGTGGACCAGGTCAGGTTGAGGAAAGGCTGGATCAATCAGATTTTTCACTCGGGGCTGGATACAAAGACTAGAGTTAGTAAGCGGGTGACATTTGAGGTGGGAAGGGTAGTCTCGGATGTGGGTGGTCGATATATCATGGTCAGTGGTAGGCTTCAGGGCATGAAGGTAGTGCTGGTCAATGTATATGCGCCAAATTGGGATGACAGGGATTTTATAAAGAGGGTGCGAGGGAAGATTCCGCACCTGGACTCGCATATGCTGATCATGGGAGGGGATTTTAATACAATTATTGAACCTGGCCTGGTTCGGTCATGCTCGAGAACGGGCAGGGTGCCAGCAATGGCAAAGGAGCTGAAAGGGTTCATGGAGCAGATGGGGGGGGCGGTCCATGGAGATTTAGGCAGCCAAGGGCGATGGAATTTTCTTTTTACTCCCATGTACATAAGGTGTACTCTCGGATCGATTTCTTTGTCGTGGGTAGGGCCTTACTGGCTGGGGTGGTGGACACGAGGTACTCGGCGATCACGATCTCGGACCATGCTCCGCACTGGGTGGACCTGCAGGTGAATATGGATAGCAAGCAGCGCCCGCAATGGAGGTTGGATGTAGGGCTATTGGCGGACAAAGCGATGTGCGAGGGGCTGAGGAATTGTATGTTGAACTACCTGCAGGTGAATGATACTGGGGAGGTCTCAGCAGCGGTGGTCTGGGAGGCGCTGAAGGCAGTGGTGAGAGATGAGCTGATTTCGATCCGGGCTCACAGAGACAGGACAGATAGGGCAGAGACGGACCGACTAGTGAAAGAGATTCTACAAGTTGATAGGAGGTACGCGGAGACTCCGGAGGCAGGGCTGTCAAGGGAACTCCGGAGGCTACAGGCGGAATTTGGCTTGCTTACCACAGGGAGGGCAGTGGAACGGCTCAGAAAGGCGAGGGGAGCGATTTTCGAGCATGGTGGTGAGAAGGCCAGCAGGACGCTTGCTCAGCAGCTCAGAAAGAGGGAGGCAGCTAGAGAAATAGGGAAAGTTATTGACGGGGATGGGAACTTAGTTGGGGACTCGGCAGGGGTGAGTAAGGCCTTCCGGGAATTTTATAGTAGGTTGTATAGGTCGGAACCTCCTGCGGGGCCAGAGGGGATGAGACACTTTCTGGAGGGGCTGACTTTCCCGAAGGTGGATGGGGATTGGTTGTGTCCTGTTCTGATGACCCATTGGTTGCGTGTCTGTATATCATGACAGGTTCAGGCCAATTAAGGATATAAATAGTGATGCTTTCCATCACAAGTTGCAGCAGTTCTCAGCAGTCCTGAGCAGCAATTCTAAGCGATTTGGTAAACTTGATGGGTCACAATGTGAGCCCTGATTTTAATTTGCCAACAGTTTAAAAAAAATAATTTTAAGGGCAGCCCAGTGGCTCAGTGGTTAGCACTGCTGCTTCACGGCGCCGAGGTCCCAGGTTCGATCCCGGCTCTGAGTCACTGTCCATGTGGAGTTTGCACATTCTCCCCGTGTTTGCGTGGGTCTCGCCCCCACAACCCAAAGATGTGCAGGGTAGGTGGATTGGCCACACTAAATTGCCCCCTAATTGGAAAAAATGAATTGGGTACTCTAAATTTTTTTCTTTAATTTTAAAAAACATTTCCAATTAAGGGGTAATTTAGCGTTGCCAATTCACTTTCACAGTAACTTCATTTGAAGCCTACTTGTGACAATAAGCGATTTTCATTCTCATTTCATTTTTCACCTACCCTACACATCTTTGGGTTATGGGGGTGAGGCCTAAGCAGACACGGGGAGAATGTGCAAACTCCACACGGACAGTGATCTGGGGCCGGGATCGAACCTGGATCCTCGGCGCCGTGAGTCAGCAGTGCTAACCACTGCGCCACCTTGCCACCTAGTATTTGCTAACAGCTTTTGACAGGTTTCATTTAAGTTCTGGGTATGAAGTCTGGAGTATTTCAATTCCCTGGCCTCATCAGACAACATTTCCATTGTCTGTGCAGCCACCAACAACAGGTAAGTCTGTGGGACAGGCTGCTGGATCAGCCCGTTCGGTCTCCACGATTGTGAGGGACGCATGATCGCAGCAGCAGAGATCTACGTTTTTTTCTTGTAGGATCCAGAGGAAATGCCTACCTGGTACCAAAGGGATTTAAAAAAAATTAATCTTCCCTTATCAGGTCTCTTCTGGCCTTGCTCTGGTTCCTCAATAGGACAAGCTGGCAGGAATCCTAGCCATTTTCCTCTTAGGTCTACATTTGTGATCCAGTATATTCATTAGGACCTGTCATGTATATAAAATGGACCTCATAAGCTGTGGACAGGTGCTTCTGTTACTCCAGTAAAAGTCCCAGCAGGGGGGGACTTCAACACGGTACTGGATCCAGCATTGGACCGCTCCAGGTCCAGGACGGGTAAGAGGCCGGCGGCGGCCAAGGTGCTGAGGGGGTTTATGGACCAGATGGGAGGAGTGGACCCATGGAGGTTTGTCAGGCCGGGGGCCAGGGAATTTTCTTTTTTTTCCCACGTCCATAAAGCCTACTCCCGGATAGACTTCTTCGTTATGAGCAGGGCACTAATTCCGAGGCTGGAGGGCACGGAGTATTCGGCCATAGCCATCTCAGACCATACCCTGCATTGGGTGGAGCAGGAGCTAGGGGAGGAGAGGGACCAGCGCCCGCTGTGGCGCCTGGATGTGGGCTTGCTGGCGGATGAGGAGGTGAGCGAGCGGATCCGGGGGTGCATTGAAAGCTATCTAGAGGCTAACGATAATGGGTGGGGGTGGTCTGGGAGGTGCTGAAGGGGGTGATTAGGGGAGAGCTAATCTCCACTAGGTCCCACAAGGAGAAGAAGGAGAGGAGAGAGAGGGAGAGATTGGTGGGGGAGATTTTAAGTGTGGATAGGAGGTATGCAGAGGTCCCCGAGGAGGGACTACTCAAGGAGCAACGTAGCCTCCAGGTCGAGTTCGACCTGTTGACCACCAAGAAGGCAGAGGAGCAGTGGAGGAAAGTGCAAGGGGCGGTGGATGAGTACGGGGAGAAGGCTAGCCGGATGTTGGCGCACCAGCTTCGGAGGCGGGAGGCAGCGAGGGAAATTGGGGAAGTTAGGGATAAAGGGGGGAACACGGTGCGGAGTGTGGTGGGAATAAATGGGGTATTTAGAGACTTTTATGAGGGGCTGTATAGGTCTGTGCCCCCGACGGAGGAGGGGGGGGATGCGTCGATTTTTGGGTCGACTGAGGTTCCCGAGGGTGGAGGAGGAGCAGGTGGCTGGGCTTGGGGCACCGGTAGGGCTGGAGGAGCTGACTAAGGGGCTGGGGAGTATGCAGGCGGGGAAGGCACCGGGGCCAGATGGGTTCCCGGTGGAATTTTACCGGAAGTACATGGACTTGCTGGGCCCTCTACTAGTGAGGACTTTCAATGAGGCGAGGGAAAGGGGGGGGCCCTACCCCCGACGCTGTCCAGGGCGCTGATGGACAAGGACCCATTACAGTGTGGGTCGTATAGGCCAATCTCTCTCCTCAACGTGGACGCGAAGCTGTTAGCGAAGGTGTTGGCTACTAGAATTGAGGACTGTGTCCTAGGGGTGATTCACGAGGACCAGACGGGTTTTGTTAAGGGAAGGCAGCTGAATACCAATGTGCGGCGGCTCCTTAACGTAATCATGATGCAGACAGCGGAGGGGGAGGCGGAGATAGTGGCGGCGATGAACGCGGAGAAGGCCTTCGATAGGGTGGAGTGGGGGTACCTTTGGGAAGTGTTGAGGAGGTTTGGGTTCGGGGAGGGGTTCATTAGTTGGGTTAGGCTACTTTACGAAGCCCCGGTGGCGAGTGTGGCCACGAATCGGAGGAGGTCGGAATACTTTCGGCTGTACCGGGGGACGAGGCTGGGGTGCCCCCTATCCCTCTTGCTATTTGCATTGGCAATTGAGCCTTTGGCTATGGCTCTAAGGGAGTCCAGGAACTGGAGGGGGCTCCAGGTGGCTAGGAGCTGGGGGGCCCTACACAAGCTCAACTTGACGAGGCTGTGGAGCAGATGGAGGAGGAGTTTAAAAGGTGGGATATGCTGCCACTCTCCTTGGCGGGTAGGGTACAGTCGGTGAAGGTGACGGTGCTCCCGAGGTTCCTTTTTATATTCCAGTGCCTCCCTATCCTTATCCAGAAGGCCTTTTTTAAGCGGATCAGTAGGAGCATCATGGGATTCGTGTGGGCGAAAAAGACCCCGAGGGTGAGAAGGGTGGTTCTGGAGCGGAGTAGGGAAGAGGAGGGTTAGCGTTACCTAATCTGTGTGGGTATTACTGGGCTGACAATATGGCGATGATACGCAAGTGGGTAATGGAGGGGGAGGGGGCGGCGTGGAAGAGGCTGGAGATGGCGTCCTGTGTGGGCACGAGTCTGGGAGCGCTGGTGACAGCACTGATGCCGCACCCGCCGACTAGGCACACCACGAGTCCGGTGGCGGCGGCAACTTTGAAAATTTGGGGGCAGTGGAGACGCCACAGAGGTGAGGTAGAGGCTTTGGTTTGGTCCCCGATCCGGGAGAACCATCGGTTTGTCCAAGGGAGAATGGATGGAGGGTTCCTGAGCTGGCACAGGGCAGGAATTAGAAGGATGGGGGACCTGTTTTTCGATGGGACGTTTGCGAGCCTTGGGGCGCTGGAGGAAAAATTTGGCCTTCAGGTACATGCAGGTAAGGGCGTTTGTAAGACGGCAGGTGAGGGAGTTCCCTCTGCTTCCAGCACGTAGGATCCAGGATAGGGTGCTCTCGGGGGTGTGGGTTGGAGAGGGCAGGGTCTCGGCGATCTACCAGGAGATGCAGGAGGAGGAGGAGACCTCGGTGGAGGAGCTAAAGGGTAAATGGGAGGAGGAACTTGGGGAGGAGATAGACGAGGGTACGTGGCGGACGCCCTGGGTAGGGTTAATTCTTCCTCCTCTTGAGCCAGGCTTAGCCTGATACAATTTAACGTCCTTCACAGAGCGCATATGACAGGGGGGAGGCTGAGCAGGTTCTTTGTGGGGGGAGACAGGTGTGGTAGGTGCTCTGGGAGCCCAGCAAATCACACCCACATGTTCAGGGCGTGCCCGTCGCTGGATGGGTTCTGGAGGGGTATTGCGAGGACGATGTCTAAGGTGGTGCACACCCAGGTTAAGCCGAGCTGGGGGTTAGCACTATTTGGGGTATCGGACGAGCCGGGTGTGCAGGAGGCGAAAGAGGCCGGTATTCTGGCCTTTGCGCCCCTGGTAGCCCGGCGGAGGATTCTGCTACAGTGGAAGGATGCGAGGCCCCCGAGCGTGGAAGCCTAGATCAGCGACATGGCAGGGTTCGTTAAATTGGAGAGGGTAAAATTTGCCTTGAGAAGGTCTGTACAAGGGTTCTTCAGGCGGTGGCAACCGTTCCTAGACTTTCTAGCGGGGCGTTAGGAGGTGGTCAGCAGCAGCAACCCGGGGTGGGGGGGGGTGTACTTTGTGTTTTCTACTGTGTTTATTATTGCTTAATGGGGGGTTTGTATATTGGGGGAATTTGTGATGTAGTTGTAAGATGTTTATTTATGTGTTCTTTGTTTTTATTTTTTCTGTAAGGGGGGGGGTTTGTTGAAAATATGTGAAAATTTGAATTAAAATATTTCTAAGAAAAAAGTCCCAGCAGGTCAGCTCCTGCAGGTCCAGCATGAGGGATTTTAAATGTATCCAGCCAGTTACCCATTATTGGTTTGTACTGAAATCACCCCCATGGAGATAAACTGAATGGCCTGAATGAGGTTCAAAGCTCTCACACGTATGCAAAGATTTGATGAAGATCACAAACCTAATTGCAACATATTAATCTGATGTTCAAAAATCCAATACGGTCCCTGTATATTTTTCTGCCCGATATGTTTTTCTCATGTGTAAATTAAATTGTTTCATTCTGAGAAGATGTGGCTTACATTCATTTTCGTCAGTAGGAATGTACATTTAGGTGCTGGGAAGTCTGAATAGATATGGCACGGTTGACAAGAGTCTGATTAACCTAAAAACCTTTTAATCCTGGATTATGGTGTGTATGTTTTTGCTTGCAGTCATTTGCTCCACGGGATCTTGTGAATTCTAAATTTTTTTTTCCCTTAGCTGAGGTACAGCTACATTCCTCCCGCTACGACAGACGGGAGATGGAAAGGCTACGTGAGCATTTGATCACTGCCTTTCGAGAACAGATGGATATCCGACGCAATTTGCTGGAACTGGACAGCAACAACATGCAAATTCAAGTTGACACATCCAGGCACTTACTAACTATCGCAGAGTAAGTACACTTCATACTTCCCTGCTGCTCACTGCAACCATTGGTTCCTGCCAGCGTGCGCAAGGTTGAATAGTTGAAGAGGGAATAATTACCAAAATCATCAACGAAGATGATAAATCTCGAAAAAAATCTTGTTTGGTGCAACTGGTCATAGAAACAATTAACACATTGTGATACGTTAAAGTCCTCAAAGAAATTATTATCAGTTTAATTATATTGTAACGTTAATTATTTCCAAAACCTTTGGTATCAATAGTAGCTCATTGTTACTTGCCTACTGATCGTGTATGACATTAATAACATGCGTAGAGCTAATGGAACTGGGATAAATCTTGCCCTGCAGTCAATTACATTGTAGTTACGTGCCTAATGAGATAATCACACACTGCATCTTTCAAATTGTGATGGTGTTCATGGATTCAATGCATCAGCAAGCAAAGCACATCAAATAATTTGCAATTTACATTGAAAAACCATCCCTTCTCCATTGAGTGTTTACTATCCAGTGACTCCTGCTGGAAGCTTAACATATGTTAACATTAGATAACTATTTTGATGCGTGCATTGGTGAATAGTCTGTTGACGATCACAATTTAATAATCATAATCACTTATTGTCACAAGTAGGCTTCAATGAAGTTACTGTGAAAAAACCCTAGTTGCCACATTCCGCGCCTGTTGGGGGAGGCTGGAACAGGAATTGAACCCGCGCTGTTGGCCTTGTTCTGCATTACATGCCAGCTGTCTTGCCCACTGTGCTAAACCAGCCCCTCAAAAGCATCACAACTCCGACATGAAGAATGACGCAGCAGCCAATGTACCAGATGGCAGTTTACACCCATGGAACCCAAACTCTGCACGGAGAGAGGGAAAGCAAAGAATAAGTTGTGTGATAGTCCCACATACAAGTGACTGAAAAGTGGAACCTAAAGGGGTGATGAGGTGGTGGATAATGTCACTGAACTAGTAATCCAGAGATCCAGACTCATGCCCTAGGGACAGGGGTTCAAATCCCACCATAGCAGTTGGTGGAATTTAAATTCAATTAATTAATTTGGAATTAAAAGCTAGTCTTGTAATAGTCACCATTGCCAATTGTTGTAAAAAAAAAAGCCCTTTAGAGAAGGGAATTTGCTCTCATTACCTCGCCTGACCTACATGTGACTCTAGACCCACAGCAATGTGGTTGACTCTTAATTGCCCTCTGAAATGGCCTAAATAAACCACTCATGTCAAGCTCAATTAAAGATAGGCAACAAATGCTAACTTTGCCATTAATACCTGTCATAACATCTATGTATATAATGGAGTGCAGACAGGCAGTGATTGACACACAGGATGACCAGTAAGCACACTGAACAGAGCAGCCAATCACCAGACAGGACACGACCACTATAAAGCCAGAGGGCACCAGTTTTCCCGCTCTCTCGGGACCCAGCCTCTGAGACAGTCAGAGTTAGTGAGCTGGCCAGTGCAAACACCATGTGGTAGCTAGTAAGTCTGGTTAGGCTAGTATCAGGTGTCCAGTCAAGTCAGCATAGTGTCAACCCACAGTTGAACATGTATAATAGTTTAGATGTTAAATAAAATCGTGTTGCATCTTCTCAAGTGTTGGAGGTCTGTCTCTCGCTACACTGCGTCAAGTGCAGTCCACAGCCTACCCAACACATCAATACCCACTCCCACTTCCCGTGAATGGACAAATTTTAAAAAAAGGCAGAAATCCAATAATATCTTAAAAGTAATCTTTGCTGTTTTCATCAATGATGTAAATGAAACATAGGCCAGCATTAGAACATAGAACATAGAAAATACAGCACAGAACAGGCCCTTCGGCCCACGATGTTGTGCCGAACCTTTGTCCTAGATTAATCATAGATTATCATTGAATTTACAGTGCAGAAGGAGGCCATTCGGCCCTTTGAGTCTGCACCGGCTCTTGGAAAGACCACCCTACCCAAACTCAACACCTCCACCCAACACCAAGGGCAATTTGGACATTAAGGGCAATTTATCATTGGCCAATTCACCTAACCCGCACATCTTTGGACTGTGGGAGGAAACCGGAGCACCCGGAGGAAACCCACGCAGACACGGGGAGGACGTGCAGACTCCGCACAGACAGTGACCCAAGCCGGAATCGAACCTGGGACCCTGGAGCTGTGAAGCAATTGTGCTATCCACAATGCTACCGTGCTGCCCTTGAGAACAAATAAATCTACACTATATAATTTTACCGTAATCCATGTACCTATCCAATAGCTGCTTGAAGGTCCCTAATGTTTCCGACTCAACTACTTCCACAGGCAGTGCATTCCATGCCCCCACTACTCTCTGGGTAAAGAACCTACCTCTGATATCCCTCCTATATCTTCCACCTTTCACCTTAAGTTTATGTCCCCTTGTAATGGTTTGTTCCAACCGGGGAAAAAGTCTCTGACTGTCTACTCTATCTATTCCCCTGATCATCTTATAAACCTCTATCAAGTCGCCCCTCATCCTTCTCCGTTCTAATGAGAAAAGGCCTAGCACCCTCAACCTTTCCTCGTAAGACCTCCTCTCCATTCCAGGCAACATCCTGGTAAATCTTCTTTGCACCTTTTCCAAAGCTTCCACATCCTTCCTAAAATGAGGCGACCAGAACTGTACACAGTACTCCAAATGTGGCCTTACCAAAGTTTTGTACAGCTGCATCATCATCTCACGGCTCTTAAATTCAATCCCTCTGTTAATGAACGCGAGCACACCATAGGCCTTCTTCACAGCTCTATCCACTTGAGTGGCAACTTTCAAAGATG
Organism: Scyliorhinus torazame; assembly: GCF_047496885.1. Lineage (NCBI taxonomy): Eukaryota > Metazoa > Chordata > Chondrichthyes > Carcharhiniformes > Scyliorhinidae > Scyliorhinus > Scyliorhinus torazame. The sequence continues at coordinate 134,744,389 of NC_092724.1, read as the reverse complement.
TATGAACATAGACCCCAAGATCTCGCTGCTCCTCCACATTGCCAAGAACTGTACCGTTAACCCTGTATTCCGCATTCATATTTGTCATTCCAAAATGGACAACCTCACACTTTTCAGGGTTAAACTCCATCTGCCACTTCTCAGCCCAGCTCTGCATCCTATCTATGTCTCTTTGCAGCCGACAACAGCCCTCCTTACTATCCACAACTCCACCAATCTTCGTATCGTCTGCAAATTTACTGACCCACCCTTCAACTCCCTCATCCAAGTCATTAATGAAAATCACAAACAGCAGAGGACCCAGAACTGATCCCTGCGGTACGCCACTGGTAACTGGGATCCAGGCTGAATATTTGCCATCCACCACCACTCTCTGACTTCTATCGGTTAGCCAGTTCGTTATCCAACTGGCCAAATTTCCCACTATCCCATGCCTCCTTACTTTCTGCATAAGCCTACCATGGGGAACTTTATCAAATGCCTTACTAAAATCCATGTACACTACATCCATTGCTTTACCTTCATCCACATGCTTGGTCACCTCCTCAAAGAATTCAATAAGATTTGTAAGGCAAGACCTACCCCTCACAAATCCGTGCTGACTATCCCTAATCAAGCAGTGTCTTTCCAGATGCTCAGAAATCCTATCCTTCAGTACCCTTTCCATTACTTTGCCTACCACCGAAGTAAGACTAACTGGCCTGTAATTCCCAGGGTTATCCCTAGTCCCTTTTTTGAACAGGGGCACGACATTCGCCACTCTCCAATCCCCTGGTACCACCCCTGTTGACAGTGAGGACGAAAAGATAATTGCCAACGGCTCTGCAATTTCATCTCTTGCTTCCCATAGAATCCTTGGATATATCCCGTCAGGCCCGGGGGACTTGTCTATCCTCAAGTTTTTCAAAATGCCCAACACATCTTCCTTCCTAACAAGTATTTCCTCGAGCTTACCAATCTGTTTCACACTGTCCTCTCCAACAATATCGCCCCTCTCATTTGTAAATACAGAAGAAAAGTACTCGTTCAAGACCTCTCCTATCTCTTCAGACTCACTACACAATCTCCCGCTACTGTCCTTGATCGGACCTACCCTCGCTCTAGTCATTCTCATATTTCTCACATATGTGTAAAAGGCCTTGGGGTTTTCCTTGATCCTACCCGCCAAAGATTGTTCATGCCCTCTCTTAGCTCTCCTAATCCCTTTCTTCAGTTCCCTCCTGGCTATCTTGTATCCCTCCAATGCCCTGTCTGAACCTTGTTTCCTCAGCCTTACATAAGTCACTTTTTTCCTCTTAACAAGACATTCAACCTCTCTTGTCAACCATGGTTCCCTCACTCGACCATCTCTTCCCTGCCTGACAGGGACATACATATCAAGGACACGTAGCACCTGTTCCTTGAAAAAGTTCCACATTTCACTTGTGTCCTTCCCTGCCAGCCTATGTTCCCAACTTATGCACTTCAATTCTTGTCTGACAACATCGTATTTACCCTTCCCCCAATTGTAAACCTTGCCCTGTTGCACGTACCTATCCCTCTCCATTACTAAAGTGAAAGTCACAGAATTGTGGTCACTATCTCCAAAATGCTCCCCCACTAACAAATCTATCACTTGCCCTGGCTCATTACCCAGTACGAAATCCAATATTGCCCCTCCTCTGGTCGGACAATCTACATACTGTGTTAGAAAAGCTTCCTGGACACACTGCACAAACACCACCCCATCCAAACTATTTGATCTAAAGAGTTTCCACTCAATATTTGGGAAGTTAAAGTCGCCCATGACTACTACCCTATGACTTCTGCACCTTTCCAAAATCTGTTTCCCAATCTGTTCCTCCACATCTCTGCTACTATTGGGGGCCTATAGAAAACTCCTAACAAGGTGACTGCTCCTTTCCTATTTCTGACTTCAACCCATACTACCTCAGTAGGCTGATACTCCTCGAACTGCCTTTCTGCAGCTGTTATACTATCTCTAATTAATAATGCCACCCCCCCACCTCTTTTACCACCCTCCCTAATCTTATTGAAACATCTATAACCAGGGACCTCCAACAACCATTTCTGCCCCTCTTCTATCCAAGTTTCCGTGATGGCCACCACATCGTAGTCCCAAGTACCGATCCATGCCTTAAGTTCACCCACCTTATTCCTGATGCTTCTTGCGTTGAAGTATACACACTTCAACCCATCTTCGTGCCTGCAAGTACTCTCCTTTGTCAGTGTTCCCTTCCCCACTGCCTCATTACACGCTTTGGCGTCCTGAATATCGGCTACCTTAGTTGCTGGACTACAAATCCGGTTCCCATTCCCCTGCCAAATTAGTTTAAACCCTCCCGAAGAGTACTAGAAAACCTCCCTCCCAGGATATTGGTGCCCCTCTGGTTCAGATGCAACCCGTCCTGCTTGTACAGGTCCCACCTTCCCCAGAATGCGCTCCAATTATCCAAATACCTGAAGCCCTCCCTCCTACACCATTCCTGCAGCCACGTGTTCAACTGCACTCTCTCCCTATTCCTAGCCTTGCTATCACGTGGCACCGGCAACAAACCAGAGATGACAACTCTGTCTGTCCTGGCTTTTAACTTCCAGCCTAACTCCCTAAACTCGTTTATTACCTCCACACCCCTTTTCCTACCTATGTCGTTGGTACCAATGTGCACCACAACTTCTGGCTGCTCACCCTCCCCCTTAAGGATCCTGAAGACACGATCCGAGACATCCCTGGCCCTGGCACCTGGGAGGCAACATACCTTCCGGGAGTCTCGTTCGCGACCACAGAATCTCCTATCTATTCCCCTAACCATTGAATCTCCTACAACTATTGCTTTTCTATTCTCCCCCCTTCACTTCTGAGCCCCAGAGCCAGACTCAGTGCCAGAGACCTGGCCGCTAGGGCCTTCCCCCGGTAGGCCATTCCCCCCAACAGCATCCAAAATGGTATACTTGTTTTGAAGGGGAACGGCCACGAGGGATCCCTGCACTTTCTGCCTGTTTGTTTTTTTCCCCCTGACTGTAACCCAGCTATTCTTGTCCTGTACCTTGGGTGTGATTACCTCCTTGTAACTCTTTTCAATCACCCCCTCTGCCTCCCGGATGATCCGAAGTTCATCCAGCTTCAGCTCCAGTTCCCTAACACGGTCTTTGAGGAGCTGAAGTTGGGTGCACTTCCCGCAGGTATAGTCAGTGGGGACACCGGTGGTATCCCTCACCACCCACATCCTACAGGAGGAGCATGTAACTGGCCTAGCCTCCATCCCCTCTTACCTGACAGAATATAGCTGCCCTGTGGACTAACTAGATCTCCGCCCTCCGACCCTGCTCCCAGCCAGCTACACTTTCTGTAAACTCCTGGCTCTCTTTGCACTCTTTGCGGAAATGTCGGAAACAAAATGAAAGGAGCACCTTACTCCCTCCTCACCTAACTCCCTCGGTCACCAAACTCTCACTATCGCACTCAAATGCACCAAAGTCAGCACTCCCTCGGTCACCAAACTCTCACTATCGCACTCAAATGCACCAAATTCAGCACTCAGTGCAAACAAAGTCTGCATTGTTTGAACTATGCTGTCCAAAGCCGGTTATTTGATGGGGAACTGATTCAAGTGTGATTTAAATGTCATCTGATTGTTCCTGTAGCTGGGTGCAGGAGAAGGCTCGGCGTGCCAAGAAGTGGAGGGAAGAGTACCGAAAGGAGGTGTACAGCAAGGAAGATAGTGAGAAGGATTCTGACACTGGAGATGACCAATCCGATATTATGGAGCCAACAGAGGTAGCTGTGGCCCGGGAAAATATTGCTGCTCTTGTGGCTGAGCAAAAGAAATTAAAATGGCAAAAGGTAACCATATAACCCAACAGCTTCAATATAAATCATTGTTTATTATAAAAGGACTCTGAATTTCCTGGAATAAATATGTTTATTAAGAAAATATTTTAAAATCTTAGCTTTATTTCATAGAATGTTTGCACAAATTGAAAAATTAAATTTTGTTAATTGAATTCCTGTTTAAGGACTAGCTACAAAAATATATTTAACTAAAAGAGTATACGAACAGTTGTTTGAATTAGAAACTTTTCTTGCACTTCATTGCCTGTCAGCAGAAATATAATGGTATTTTTAGTCATAATGAAGATTATAAAATAGATTTTCATATTGTTTTTCATCATTTTGATAAAAATTTATCATGCAATAAAATTCAGATACAACTTGCAGTCAATTGCTCAATCCATACTCTCACCAGAAACACCCCTTTATTCAGTGTGGAACCAATATCCACCTCAGTGATTTTCCTCGTTAACTTATTTCACAAGTCAGTTATACTTTTGTTGAATAGGTTCTGTATCGTTTTGCTTGAGTTTTTACAATGTTTGTCACCATTTTTCCCCCCTCTCCTCCTCAGAAGGTGTTGGCCTATTTCCAGAATACCTTTCACATGGTCAATTATACTTAAACACCAACAAAACACTTTATAAATGAACACGCTCTCTGGTTGTCAAGCTTAAATCAGAGGGTAGGGCTTTTTACACAATACATTTTTAATACAAATTTGCTAACTTTTCTTTATCTTGTACAAAGTAAATCTTCATATTCTCAGGCCATGATGAGGAATAAAATGTAAAATGCAGCCCTTGATCAAACCAAGCTCTAAACATATCTTAATGTACATAAACACCAAGAAATATGACAGAAAGTTTCTTTGTTTCTCTCCACTCTGAGTGAACACCCCACAACAACCCAAATTTCTTTAAACATCCCCTCTTATGCTCACCTGGTCTTCTTCTAGTCCCGATCCAATTATTTTTTAAAGGAGTCATCTTTACACGGAGACCAGACCCCTCATACATCCAGCTACAGTATGTGCTATATCACAGGTCACACAAGATATGCAGGTACATATTTTGAGGGAAGAGACTGTAAACCCTGCTTTCATTTCTTACATAGATCTCCTCAAGGCTTCAATGGTCTTAATGCTTGTATGGGCATTGAGCTTGCCAGTGGAAGGCCTGTTCTCTTGTGGCACCCAATTTAGATGAATTGCACCATGATAACCCAGCGTAAAATGGATATATTATAAGCCTACTACATTTCCTGTTAATTAGCTATTCCCACAGAGAGGTTGTTACTACGCTTCATATGTTTGAATGCTGGTTCACTTAATCTGCTGAAATTTCCAATCTCTAACCAGCTTCCACTTTCCCTTTTCTAGGTTGAGTTGGAGAAACAATTCACTGACATCCGTTCCCGTGCTCATAGATTGGAGGAGCTCCTTCCCAAGAGGATCAGCAGTGAGCAACAGCGGGAGGTTTTAAGCCTGCTCTGCAAGGTGCATGAACTGGAAATTGAGAACACAGAAATGCAGTCCAACGCATTACTCAAGGACAACGTCATACGGCAGACAGACTATGTCGTTCAACGTTTTGAGCAGCATAGGCAACTGTGTGCTGAAATTATTCAACAGCAGCGGCAGATCATAGAGGGTATCATATCACTTAATTCCTACAATTTATGCATATTCCTTTGGATAATTGCAAATGATCGGCTTTGCAATCTGCTTTTACATGTCTGCATTTGTGTGTCTGTGTATGTATAAATGTTCTTGATAAAGTTGCGTTGATTTTAAAACCTACACTCACAATGTTATGCTAACAATGAACTTCCTATTTGTATGGTTGGGATTGACCTGTCAAAATGATAACAAACACCTTTTGTTTCAAGTTGCAATTACAGCACAAATAAGTGATGCTGTTTCTTTGACATGGGAACCATGAGATATTTTGTGCCTCTTACAGATCACAACCTGCTGGTTCCTTCACAGTTGGATGAGTTGTATGAAATTTACCTGCGAGATCTGGAAGAAGGTAACCTGGACCGGATTGTAGCCATCCATACAGTCACAACAAGAACCCTGAAGGTACAGTCTAAATTGTGGGCATAGAGATCTATCTATTTAAATATGTGAGAAAAATCAGATCAGCTCCTTACAGAGATATACTGTATCAGAGTTATTCACCTTCAGTGGTTTATTTATTTCCCACTTCATGTAATTTTTTTGAAGTTAGAAATGTTCTTTGTCAGAATATAATACTAAAATGAACTTGGGATGGGGAGGGTTCATGCCCTTATGTTCTCTAAAAACTAAGGGCTATCTATAACACCGGAGTGGACAGCTCATTCATCATTCCAAATGGACTGGACTGAGTTTTATACAGGACAATGGATGTAATAACTGAATGCACCACTGTACCTGAAATACTTGCGAAAGATGTACAGAAACCTAGACAACCAGCACCTGTTTTGTGGGTGCAAAACAGCATCTACGCCTTCAATATAGCAGGCAGGAAGCATGCACTAATTATGAGCCGATCGGGACGGCACGGTGGCGCAGTGGTTAGCACTGCTGCCTCACGTCGCCGAGGACCCAGGTTCGATCCTGGCCCGGGGTCACTGTCCGTGTGGAGTTTGCACATTCTCTCCATGTCTGCATGGGTCTCACCTTCCACAACCCAAAGATGTGCAGGGAAGGTAGATTGGCCACACTAAATTTCCCCTTAATTGGAAAAGAATAATTGGGTACTCTAGATTTAGATTTTTAAAAATAATAATTATGAGCCCATCACCCATCAGATTGGTAAAGTTAAATAGGTTGCCATTCAGTGTCTCTGCCAAACTATTTGCATATGCCTGTTTGAGGTCCTGATGCGCAATCAATTACTCTCAAGACAAGATGAACCATAACTAATAGGCTTTAATCTGCTAGAACTCTTCCCTAGTAGCTTCGATACAGAAAGTGAAGGCTGCTGGGACGGCATCGGTTCTTATACTCCGCCTCTCAGGGCGGAGCTATGTACATCAGCCAATAGTAGACTCCTGGGTCTAACCAATGGTCATCCACCTCTCAGGTACCGCAATACCTGGTATTACCACATTCACCCCCTGTTAAAAAAGAGCCCGGCGGGGTGATGGCCAGCGTTAATAGTCGCCTTTCGCATGGTATGACCAGGTATGGAGGTACCGTGATGTCGAGGGTAATAACAAAGTGTACATGGTGCAGCAGTCAGTCGATCGGGTGGCCTGGGCGTCCTTCTGGAGCGTCTGGGCTTCGGTGGTGATTCTGATGGGGGTCCCGGCGGTTGCGACTCCGGGAATGTGAGGTCGTCCTCTCAGGCAGCTTCGTCACTCCTAGGCGGCGCTGTTGGGGCAAAAGGTGGATGGGGGGGAAGACGCCTGTGGGGGGCGTCGGTGTGTGTTCGGGCCTAGGCAGGAGCGGCGGGAGTACTGACCCTCCAGTTAGGTGCTGTTGGGAGGGTGAGGGTGGGGGCAATGGTGCGAGTGCGCGTGGGGCTCCGGCGGGCACCAGGTCCTGAAGGGAGACCGTGTTTTGGCGGCCGTCAGAGAACGCTACGTAGGTGTATTGGGGGTTGGCGTGCAGCAGGTGGACCCTCTCGACCAACGGGTCCGACTTGTGCGCCCTCACATGTTTCCGAAGCAGGATGAGTCCGGGTGTCACTAGCCAGGTTGGGGGCGAGGTCCCGGAGGAGGACTTCCTGGGGAAAACAAGGAGACGTTCGTGAGGTGTCTGGTTCATGGTTGTACAGAGCAGTGACCGGACGGAGTGGAGGGCCACCGGGAGGACTTCCTGCCAGTGGGAGACTGGGAGATTCCTGGACCGTAGGGCCAGCAGGACAGTCTTCCAGACTGTTCCGTTCTCCCTCTCTACCTGCCCGTTTTCCCGGGGGTTGTAACTGGTCGTCCTGCTCGAGGTGATGCCCTTGCTGAGCAGGAATTGACGCAGTTCATCACTCATAAAGGAGGACCCCCTATCACTGTGAATGTATGCGGGGAAACCGAACAGTGTAAAGATACCCTGGAGCGCCTTGATGACGGTGGTTGTGGTCATGTCTGGGCAGGGGATGGCGAATGGGAACCGGAAGTACTCGTCAATCACGTTAAGGAAGTACGTGTTGCAGTCGGTGGAGGGGAGGGGGCCTTTGAAATCCATGCTGAGGCATTCAAAGGGACGGGAAGCCTTTATCAGGTGCGCCCTCTCTGGCCGGTAAAAGTGCGGTTTGCACTCCGCGCAGATTTGGCAGTCCCTGGTGACGGTCCTGACCTCCTCGATGGAGTAGGGCAGGTTGCGGGTCTTGAGAAAATGAAAAAAACGAGTGACCCCCGGGTGGCAGAGGTCCTCGTGGAGGGATCGGAGGCGGTCCACTTGTGCGGTGGCACATGTGCCGCGGGACAGGGCATCAGGAGGCTCGTTCAGCTTCCCCGGATGGTACAAGATCTCGTAATTGTAGGTGGAGAGTTCGATCCTCCACCGCAAGATCTTGTCGTTCTTAATCTTACCCCGCTGTGCATTATCGAACATGAAGGCAACCGACCGTTGGTCCGCGAGGAGAGTGAATCTCCTGCTGGCCAGGTAATGCCTCCAGTGTCGCACAGCTTCTACTATGGCCTGGGCCTCCTTTTCGACCGAGGAGTGGCGAATTTCGGAAACATGGAGGGTACGGGAGAAGAAAGCCACAGGCCTGCCCACTTGGTTGAGGGTGGCCGCCAGAGCTACGTCGGACGCATCGCTCTCGACCTGGAAGGGGAGGGACTCGTCGATGGCGCGCATCGTGGCTTTTGCAATGTCTGCTTTGATGCGGCTGAAGGCCTGTCGGGCCTCTGTCGACAGGGGGAAGGTTGTGGACTGGATCAGGGGTCGAGCCTGGTCTGCGTAATTGGGGACCCACTGTGCATAATAGCTGAAGAACCCGAGGCAGCGCTTTAGTGCCTTGGGGCAGTGAGGGAGGGGGAACTCCATGAGGGGGGCGCATGCGCTCAGGGTCGGGGCCTATGACTCCACTTCGCACTACGTAGCCTAGAATGGCTAAACGGTCGGTGCTAAACATGCATTTATCCTTATTGTATGTCAGATTAGGGATTTTCGCGGTCTGGAGAAATTTGCGGAGGTTGGTGTCATGGTCCTGCTGGTCATGGCCGCAGATGGTGACGTTATCCAGATATGGGAACGTTGCGCGTAAGCCGTACCGGTCAACCTTTCGGTCCATCTCTCGCTGGAAGACCGAGACCCCGTTCGTGACACCGAAGGGAACACTTAAAAAGTGATAGAGCCGCCCGTCTGCTTCGAAGGCAGTGTACTGGCGGTCACCATTACGGAGGGGTAGCTGGTGGTAGGCAGTCTTGAGATCCACCGTGGAGAAAACCTTGTATTGCGCAATCCTGTTTACCAGGTCGGCTATACGGGGGAGAGGGTACGCATCCAGCTGCGTAAACCTGTTGATGGTCTGACTGTAGTCAATGACCATCCTATGTTTCTCCCCGGTCTTTACCACCACTACTTGAGCTCTCCAGGGACTGTTGCTCGCTTCGATGACCCCTTCCCTCAGCAGCCTCTGGACCTCCGACCTGATAAAGGTCCGGTCCTGGGCACTGTACCGTCTGCTCCTGGAGGCGACGGGTTTGCAATCCGGGGTGAGGTTCGCAAACAGGGAAGGCGGGTCGACCTTAAGGGTCGCGAGGCCGCAGACAGTAAGGGGGGGTATAGGGCCGCCAAATTTAAAAGTCAGGCTTTGCAGAAGGCACTGGAAATCCAGCCCAAGGAGAGTGGCTGCGCAGAGGTGCGGCAGGACATAAAGGCGGAAATTGTGGAATTCCCTGCCTTGGACAGTGAGGTTCGCTAGGCAGAACCCCTTTATCTCCACCGCGTGTGACCCGGAGGCCAGGGAGATCCTTTGATTTACGGGATGGGTGACAAGAGAACAGCGCCTTACCGTGTCAGGGTGAACAAAGCTTTCCGTGCTCCCAGAGTCAATCAGGCACAACGTCTCATGGCCGTTGATGGAGATCGTCGTTGTAGCTTTCGCAAGCGTCCGGGGCCGACTCTGGTCCAGAGTCACCAAGGCCAGCTGAAGTAATGGAGAGTTCTGGTCAGGCAGCATGTAGTCGGCTGTGCTGGGGGCCTGGGGCCCCATCCAAGATGGCGTCTCCCATGGATCGCACATGGTGTCCGGGGATGACGAAGATGGCGGCGGCGAGGGACAAAATGGCGGTGCCCACCCGTCCAGCGTGGTGTCCGGGGGGGCAAAATGGCCACGCCCGCAGGTCGCACGTGGCCTTAGGATAGGAGGGTGGCGGTGAGCGCTGGGCGGTCGGGGCCTGAAAGGGGGGTTGCCGATAGTCGCTGGAGACCGCGGCCACGGCGCGGGCCTGGCAGACCCCCGCATAGTGGCCCTTCTTGCCGCACCCTTTGCAGGTGGCAGCGCGGGCGGGGATGATTCGCCTGCCCGCAGAAGAAACAGCGGTGTCCGGCGGTGTTAGCGGGCCGTCTCGTCGCACAGGCTTGCGGGGTCAGGGGAAAGGTCTGAGGGGCTGCCGCTACGGGGTGCCACGCAGCCCAGGGGGCCGCCGCACGGTCGGGAGCAAAGGACAGCGCGTTTTTATATGCAATGTCCATGGACCCCGCCAGGGCCAGTGCCTCTGCAAGTCCCAGAGTGTCCATTTCTAGGAGCCTTCGGCAGATATCGGGGGAGGTCATACCTGCCACGAAAGCATCCCTGATCAAAAGTTCCGTGTGCTCGTTCCCCGAAACTGGCAGGCAGCCACAGTTTCGGCCCAGCACCAGCAGCGCCCGGTAGACGTCTTCCAACGTTTCCTCGGGGCTTTGCCTCCTAGTCGCCAGCAGGTGACGGGCGTAGACCTGGTTCACAGGGCGGATATAATGTCCTTCTAGCAGCTCGATCGCGGCAGCATAATTTGCCGCCTCCTCGATAAGAGGGTAGATCCCAGGGCTGACCCGTGAGCGTAGGAGATGCATCTTTTGTCCTTCCGTGCGGGTGTCGGCGACCGTGTCGAGGTAGCCCTTAAAGCACACCAGCCAGCCAATGTTTGATAATAGCAGCAGAGTTGTCCGCGTGGGGGCTGAGCTGAAGGCACTCCGGTTTGATATGGAGATCCATCCCTTCACTGAAGTTGTAGCAGATTAAATTGAGGCGCAATCAATTACTCTAGAGACAAGGTGAGTCATAACTAATAGGCTTTAATCTGCTAGAACTATTCCCCAGCAGCTTCGATACAGAAAGTGAAGGCTGCTGGGACGGCATCGGTTCTTATACTCTGCCTCTCAGGGCGGAGCTATGTACATCAGCCAATGGTAGACTACTGGGTCTAACTAATGGTCATCCACCTCTCAGGTACCGCAATACCTGGTATTACCACAGGTCCCCTCTGCAAAATTGGTTGACTTTTAGGTTAATAGTGACAGCTGCACTGAGGAAAATCTGGTCTGCATGGTCTAATGGGGGCCCTTTAATGTAATTTACCTGCTAGACAACAATCAACGAGGTAAGTTTTTAAAATACAGTTCCTGAATGTGGAACCACTTACAGCAAATGTGCTTCTGCCAACCCCAAATTCACAAGAATGCAAGTTGTTGCTGGCCGTACCTCTCTGCCCCTCCCTGCCCCCACCCTGTACTGTCCAATCCCCCCCCAATTGCTGCTTCCCCCCCTGTCATACCACTTTCAGAATTGGTTATCCACCCATGCCCCATCCATTCCACTTCAGCGATGAGCTCGTTGATAGTGGGAGCGATTCTCGAGCCGCATTGCCCCTGACACCCTCATTGGGCATGAACCAGATTAGCATATTTAAAGCAGTATTTGAATATGCTGACTCAGTTTCAAGCCGGATTCTCCTCGTTCCCGGTAATCCGCACGCTCGCTGGTGCATTGTGAGGCCGGCAGGAATCATTACTGGTCTCCACCACCGTGATGTTCACGCTGGGGGGCACAGAGGACATTGAAGCCCCTGAGTGGGCAGGGACACGACAGGGCAGTTCCATGGCATTGGCCCAGCACCCTGGCAGTGCCAGGGGACAGTGGCAGGTTGACCCTGCCGAAAGAGCAGGGCTTGAAAGGGGAGGGGCCTGAAGGAGGTCATGAAGAGGAGGGAGAATTTGGCGACCCTATAGGGTGTCGTTTAACTGGCGGGTTCCACTTCCGCTTGTGGCTATGCGGAGCTAAGTCGCACGTTCAGCAGCTCCCGCTAAAAACAGACTTTTGGGCTCTTTTTAGGGCCCGTAATGGCGCTTGTTCGACGTTTCCCGGTGTGGGAAAGGGACAGCAACATTCCCCCAATAGTGTATGGATTGGATCAGGAGTGGGGCGATTAAAAAGTGGCATTGAAGAAAAGAAAGGTGCGAGGGAGGAGGACCAAAATGGCGGCAGGCGGAGACCAGGCAGCGTGGAGGCAGTGGGCGCAAGAGCAGCAGGAGCTTTTCCAGTGCTGTTTGAAGGAACTGAAAGCAGAGCTGCTGGAGCTGATGAAGGCTTCAATCGATAAGTTGCTGGAGACCCGGACGGCCCAAGGGGCGGCGATCCGGGAGGTCCAGCACAAGGTCTCGGAGAACAACGACGAGATCCTGGGCCTGGCGGTGAAGGTGGAGGCGCACGAGGCGCTCCACAAGAAATGGCAGGTGAGGTTCAAGGAGATGGAGAACCGGTCGAGGTTGAAGAACCTGCGGATCCTGGGTCTCCAGGAGGGGCTGCAGGGATCGGACGTGGGGGCCTACGTGGTCACCATGCTGAATTCGCTGATGGGAGCGGGGGCCTTTCAGGGGCCCTTGGAGCTGGAGGGGGCCCACCGAGTGCCGGCGAGGAGGCCCAAGCCCAGCGAGCCGCCGCGGGCGGTGCTGATGCGGTTCCACCGGTTTGCTGATCGAGAGTGTGTGTTAAGGTGGGCCAAGAAGGAGCGGAGCAGCAGGTGGGAGAACGCGGAGGTTCGGATCTACCAGGATTGGAGTGTGGAGGTGGCGAAGGAGCGGGCCGGTTACAACCGGGCGAAGGCAGTGCTGCACAGGAAGGGGGTGAAGTTTGGTATGCTGCAGCCGGCGGGTCTGTGGGTCACCTATAAGGACCAATACCTTGATAGTGGGAGCGATTCTCAAGCCGCATTGCCCCTGACACCCTCATTGGGCGTGAACCAGATTTGCATATTTAAAGCATTATTTGAATATGCTGAGTCAGTTTCAAGCCGGATTCTCCTCGTTCCCGGTAATCCGCACGTTCGCTGGTGCAGTGTGAGGCCGGCAGGAATCATTCCTGGTCTCCACCACTGTGATGTTCACGCTGGGGGGCACAGAGGACATTGAAGCCCCTGAGTGGTCAGGGACATGACAGGGCAGTTCCATGGCATTGGCCCAGCACCCTGGCAGTGCCAGGGGACAGTGGCAGGTTGAGGTGGTCCCCGGAGGAGGCGTGGGCCTTTGTTCAGGCCAAAAAACTGGATTCGGATTAAGGGTCGGGGACGAGGGGTCGCGGTGGAGGGATGGTTGGGGATTGTTGTGTTGTGTTTCGAGGGGGGGTTCTTTGTTTTTCGGGGGTTGATTGGGCATTTTTTTGATTAGGTCCGCCGGGTGGGCTGGCGGGGGGAGGTGGGGGGGGAGGTAAACTGCTTGGGGGGTTGATGGTCGGTAGGGGGGATGGAGCCCCGCGGGAGAGGCCTGAGTTGGGGGTAGTGGGACTGGGCCTGGAAAGGGAGCTGCGGCAGAGGAGGTGGGGCTGGGCGAGTGGAAAGCGCGGGCTTTTTCCTGCGCTTAGGGTTGAAGGGGCGGGGCCGGAGCTGGGAAGCGCGGGCTTTTTTCCCCGCGCCGGGAGTGGAATGGATGAGAGCCTGCTGGTGGACAAGGGGGGGGAGGGGAAGTTCCACACTGGGGGGGGGGGGGGGGGTCGATGGAGCGGCGGGAGTGGCCTTAGTCAGCAGGAGTCAGCTGACTTACGGGAGTGCAATGGGGGGAGCAATGCAGCTAGCTGTGGGGGGGGGGGGGCGGGGTGCGAGAGGGACCAGGTTGCCGCTGGAATGGCCAAGGGAGAGCTGGAGTCAGTAGAGGAGGACGGGGCGAGGGTCTGCCGTTGTGGGGAACGGGTCGTGCGGGGGGCGCGGGCACGTGGCTGGCCTAGGAAGGGATATGGCTAGTCGGCGGGGGAGGGGGGTGAGTAGCCCCCAATCCGGCTGATAACCTGGAATGTAAGGGGACTGAATGGTCCGGTCAAGCGGGCCCGGGTGTTCGCGCACCTGAAGGGGCTGAAGGCGGATGTGGCCATGCTTCAGGAGACGCACCTGAGGGCGGCGGATCAGGTAAGGTTGAGAAAGGGGTGGGTAGGGCAGGTGTTTCATTCGGGTTTGGATGCAAAAAATCGGGGGGTGGCAATTTTGGTGGGGAAGAGAGTGTCGCTCGAGGCATCGAGCATTGTGGCAGACAATGGTGGTAGGTATGTGATGGTAAGTGGCAAGCTGCAGGGGGAGCGGGTGGTGTTGGTCAATGTATATGCCCCGAAGACATCCGATGGCGGCAATGAGTGAGTGAGCCGCACATTCGGGGGCTCTCACTGGTTCCCCGGTTTTGCGGGACTGCGGAGCGCTGGAAAGACGGCCACGGAGGTGCTGAGGAACGGGCAGAGCTGCATGGAACTGCGGGAGAGCAGAAAGCAGCGCAAACGGGAGAGGAAGGGACAAAGGCAAGGTGCAGGGGAAGCTGACCCGGGAGCAAAGATGGCGAACCTCGGACCCGGCGATCCAGCAGGCGCTGGAAAACATGCTGCAGGTGATAAAAAGCAGTTTTGAGTCGTTGAAGCGGGATAACTTGGACCCACTTGAAAATGAATGAAAATCACTTATTGTCACAAGTAGGCTTCAAATGAAGTTACTGTGAAAAGCCCCTAGTCACCACATTCCGGCACCTGTTCGGGGAGGCTGGTACGGGAATTGAACTGTGCTGCTGGCCTGCCTTGGTCTGCTTTCAAAGCCAGCGATTTAGCCCTGTGCTAAATCAGCCCCTCTTCAGAAGGCAGTGGTTCAGCTGAACCAGAGACTGGATGCCCAGGACGAAAAAGTTAAGGAGCTGGGGGAGGCGGTGGAGGAGCAGACGGACGCGCAGACGATTGCTGCGCTAGAAGTCGACGGGTTGAAGGAGAGACAGAGAAGACTGCTGGACAGAGTGTAGGAGCTGGAAAATAGAGCCCGTAGACAAAATCTGAGGATCATCGGCCTCCCGGAGGGGGCGGAGGGAGCTGATGCCACAGCGTTCGTGGTGGACCTGTTGATGCAGCTGATGGGGGCTGAAGCCTGTCCGCGATCGCGGAGCTGGAGGGGGAGTACAGGCGAGACAGGTGCGTCCCCCCCCCCCCCCCCCCCCCCCCCCCCGTCCGATGGTGATTAGGTTCCACAGGTTTGCGGAGAAGGAGCGGGTGCTGCAGTGGGCAAAGAGCGCTAAGAGCAGCACGTGGAATAACAGTGTCCTTCGCATTTACCAGGACCTAAGCCAGGAGGTGGCCAGGTGGCGAGCAGCCTTTAAACAAGTTAAGGAGGTGTTGTTCAAAAAGCACGTGAAGTTTGGTCTGCTCTTCCCGGCCTGTCTTTGGGCTACGCATCAGGGCCAACACCACTACTTCTCCAAGCCCGAAGAAGCGATGGACTTTGTGAGGGATCAGGGGCTGGTCTCGAAAAAAGGACCCACGGACGCAAGCTAGGGTCCGAGAGTTACTGGGTGAAGGGACGCCTACTGTGTCTGGACTGCAGGTCGACTGTTTACTGCTTTAAAGGTGCCTTGTGTATTTTCTTTGTGGGCAGTTTTTGCCTGTGGGGGGGGAGGGTATTACCCCCCCCCCCCCCCTCTCGAATGGTCTTTTTCCTTGTATTGCGGTGTTATATATTTATTTTTTTTTCTTTTTGGGTGCTCAGAAAGGGACGTGGATTAACACTTTTCTGTGTACACAGCTGGGACTGTGTTGTACCTGGAGCAGCCTCGCGTTGCTGTTTGATGTTTCCATCTTGTTTGATCTTTCCCATCTTAGTGAGACTGCTCCAGTGGGTAGGAGTGGGGGATGGTGTGCTGGGGAGTGGGGAGATGAGGTCGGGGGAACAATGGGAGTGAGACAAGTGGGCGCCGGAGTGATGAGTCACCGGGCTAGCAGATTGGCTAGTCAAGGGAGTCAGGTGGGGGGGGGAGAATACAGCCAGTGAATGGCAGGGGTGGGGTTATCGGGGGATGTTGCGGGGGGGGGGGGGGGGGTATTTTGCTGACTTGGGGGGGATCTGAAGTAGGTAATGGAAAGGAGGTCGGGGGTGGAGGCAGCCAAGAGGCGAGCCAGGAATGGCATGGCGCATGGGCCGGGGGCGGGCCCAAGAAAGGTTATGGCTGACCGGCTTTGGGGGGGGGGGGGGTTGTGCCCCCCAACCAGGCTGATCACCTGGAATGTCGGGACTAAATGGGCCAGTTAAAAGGGCACGTGTGATCGCGCATTTGCGGGCTCTAAAGGCGGACGTAATTATGTTGCAGGAGACACATCTGAAAGTGTCTGACCAGACTAGGCTAGGGAATGGCCGGATCAGCCAGGTCTTCCACTCGGACTTGGATTCTAAGTCCAGGGGGGTAGCAATTATGATCAATAAGCGGGTTCCAATTTGAGGCGGAGGGCATAGTCGCAGACGGCGGGGGCAGATTCCCTTATGGTAAGGTGCAAGCTGGAGGGGAGAAGAGTGGGTGCTGGTGGACATGTATGCGCCAAACTGGGACGACGTTGACTTTATCAAAAGAGTGCTGGGGGAGATCCCAGACCTAGACTCACGTAAGTTGATAATGGGGGGGGGGGGACTTTAATACGGTCCTTGACCTGGGGCTGGACCGGTCATGTCCCAGAACGGGCAGACTCCCAGCAATGGCAAGGGAGCTGAAAGGGTTCATGGAGCACAGGGGGCTGTGGACCAACGGAGAGCCAGACAGCCGACGGGGAAGGGGGGCTACTCGTTTTATTCGCATGTTCATAAAGTATATTCTAGGATTGATTTTTTTAGCTTGAGTAGGGACTGTGTAGGGGAGGTAAAGAATATGGAATACTCGGCAATCACTATCTCAGACCATGCCCCGCACTGGGTGGACCTGCAGGTCGGGGGGGGCGAATTACCCAACGCCCGCAATGGAGGTTAGACGTAGGACTGCTGTCGGAGGAGGGGATATGTGAGAGACTTCGGAAGTGTATGCAAAATTATTTGCAGGTGAACGATACGGGGAGAGGTTTCAGCAGCGACCCTGTGGGAGGCGCTGAAGGCAGTAGTGAGGGGGGAGCTGATCTCAATTCGGGTTCACAGGGTCAGGGCGGACAGAGCAGAAATGGACAGATTGGTTAGGGAAATTCACCGGATAGACGAGGAGCATGCAGGGTCCCCGGGGGAGGACCTACTCAGGGAGAGACGGAGATTGTAGGCGGAACTGGGGGGTGCTGTCCATGTAGATGGGGAGGGGAGCAGAGTGGAGGACCCGGCAGGACTGAATAAGGGATTTTGGGACTTCTATAGTAAGCTGTACACTTCAGAACCCCCGGAAGAGCCGGAGGAGATGAAAAGGTTCCTGGATGGACGAACCTTCCCAAAAGTAGGCAGGGGACTAGTGGACGGGCTGGGGGCCTCGATTAGAGCGGAGGAGGTATTGGGGGGCCTAAAAGCCATGCAGTCGGGGAAAGCCCCGGGACCCGGATGGATACCCAGTAGAGTTTTACAAGAAGTTCTCGGAGATAGTGGGACCAGTCCTGACAAGGTTTTTAATGAGGTAAGGGACAGAGGGACCCCTGCCACCGACGATGTCGCAAGCCACCATCTCACTGATACTGAAGCAGGACAAGGACCCGGAATCCTGCGGGTCATACAGGCCAATCTCCCTGATCAATGTGGATGCCAAGCTCCTGGCCAAGGTCCTGGCGATTAGAATTGAGGACCTGCGTACCTGAGGTGATGGGACGATCAGACAGGGTTTGTGAAAGGCAGGCAGCTGACAGCTAACTTGAGAAGATTGCTTAATGTGATCATGATGCCCCCGATGGGCAAGGAGGTGGAGGTAGTGGTGGCAATGGACGCTGAGAAGGCCTTCGACCGGTGGAGTGGGGCTATTTGTGGGAGATGCTTGGACGGTTTGGGTTCGGGGAGGGACTGGTTAATTGGGTCAGACTATTGTACCAGGCCCCAAAAGCTAGCATTAGGACGAACAGGATAATGTCAGATTATTTCAGACTACACCGCGGGACCAGACAGGAGTTGCTCACTCTGCCCGTTGCTGTTCGCGCTGGCCATAGAGCCGTTGACGATGGCGTTGAGAGCTGCGAAGGGGTGGAAGGGAATGACTGGGAGGGGCGGGGGGGGGAGCTGCCATTTAGGCTGGTGGAGGAAAGTTTCCGGTACTTGGGGATACAGGTGGCACGAGACTGGGCGGGTTACAATAAGTTACATTTGACTAGGGTTGTGGAACAAATGAAGAGGGAGTTTCGGAGATGGGATGCACTCCGCTGTCACTGGCGGGGAGGGTGCAGACTGTAAAGATAACAATCCTCCCTAGATTTTTGTTCATCTTCCAGTGCCTCCCGATCTTTATCCCATGGTCCTTCTTCAAAAGGACTGGCAAAATCATCATGAGGCTTTGTCTGGGCGGGAAAATCCCGCGGGTGAAGAAGGCGATGCTTGAAAGGATCCGCAGCGAGGGGGGGACTGGCATTGCGAGTCTGATCAACTACTACTGGGCGGCTAACATAGCCATGATAAGGAAGTGGATGGTGGGTACGGGGTCTATCTGGGAGCGGATGGAGGGCGGCTTCGTGCAGGGGCACCAGTTTGGCAGCCCTGGTCACGGCTCCCCTACCACTGTCGCCGGCCAGGTACTCCACCAGCCCGGTAGTGGGGGCGGCCCTGCGGATATGGGGCCAGTGGAGGAGGCATGTGGGGGGGGGGTGGGTGCGTTGCTGGGCTGGGCTCCAATATGTGATAACCATCGATTCGCCCCCGGGAACATGGATGGAGGGTTCGAACATGGCGGCAGGCGGGGGTGGGGAGGGTGGGCGATATGTTCCTGGAGGGGAGCTTTGCGAGTTTGAGGGCTTGGAGGAGAAATTTGGGCTGGTAAGGGGAAATGACTTTAGGTACGTACAGGTGCGGGACTTTGTACGCAGCCAGGTCCCATCCTTCCCATGCCCCCCGCCAATAGGGATCCAGGACAGAATAGTCTCTAGAGGAGAAGGAGGAGAGGGTAGAGTCTCAGATATCTACAAGGTGCTCATGAAGGGGGAAGAGTCCCAGACGGAGGAACTGAAACTCAATGGGAGGAGGAGTTTGGCGGGGAGATGGAGGACGGGCTGTGGGCGGAAGCTCTGAGTAGGGTAAGCTCAACCGCAACATGTGCCAGGCTCGGCCTGATTCAATTTAAGGTTGTCACCGGGCCCACATGATGGTAGCTCGGATGAGCAAATTCTTTGGGGTGGAGGACAAAGTGCGCTAGATGCACGGGAGGACCAGCGAACCATGTTCACATGTTTTGGGCATGTCCAAAGCTTAGGGGGTA
This sequence comes from Scyliorhinus torazame, assembly GCF_047496885.1. Lineage (NCBI taxonomy): Eukaryota > Metazoa > Chordata > Chondrichthyes > Carcharhiniformes > Scyliorhinidae > Scyliorhinus > Scyliorhinus torazame. The sequence continues at coordinate 134,725,001 of NC_092724.1, read as the reverse complement.
CTGGGAGGGATTTGCAGGGATCATGTCCCGGGTGCTGAAAACAAGGGTGGTGATGAGTCCAGAGGTGGCAGTTTTTGTGGTTTCGGAAGACCTGGGAGTCCAGGGGGAGAAAGAGGCAGATGTTCTGGTCTTTGCTTCCCTGATAGCCCGGCGGCGAATATTGCTGGGCATGGAGGGACTCAAAACCCCCGAAGACCGATCTATGGCTTTCGGACATGTCAAGTTTTCTGGGTATGGAAAAAATTAAGTTCGCCTTGAGGGGATCTGTACTGGGGTTCGCCCGAAGGTGGCAACCAGTCATTACTTCTTCGCGGGAGAGTGAACGTCAGCAGGCGAGGCGGGGGGGGGGGGGGGGGGGGGGGAAGGGAGAGGAAGATGGGGGGGAGGGGGGTGATTAGGGAGAGTAGGAGGGATAAATAGGCGGGCAGTGTCTAGGGAACAGGAGCGGGCATGTGCAGTATGGTTTGATTGAAGTAGTGGTTTTATACTGATGGTTTTATATTGATGTTTGCACATTTCTGTTAGCTGTAACTCTTTACAATGCCAAAAAATACCCCAATAAAATGTTTGTTTAAAAATAAAATGTATATGCCCCGAACTGGGACGATGCGGGGTTCATGCGGCGTATGCTGGGCCGGATTCCGGACCTGGAGACAGGGGGCCTGATAATGGGGGGGGATTTCAACACGGTGCTGGACCCGGCACTGGATCCCTCTCGGTCTAGGACGGGCAGGAGGCCGGCGGCAGCCAAGGTGCTGAGGGGGTTCATGACCCAAATGGGAGGGGGTGGACCAATGGAGGTTTGCGAGGCCGGGGGCCAGGTAATTTTCATTCTTCTCCCATGTCCACAAGGCCTACTCCCGGATTGACTTTTTGTCATGAGTAGGGCACTGATTCCGAGGGTGGAGGATACGGAGTACTTGGCGATAGCCATTTAAAAATATGTTTATTCAAAGTTTTTCCAACAAAAATTTTCAACCAATTATACCCCCCCCCCCTGTAACAGAAAAGAAAAAGAGAAAAGAACAGAACAAAACATAAACATATCAATCAAACATAATACAGAACTTATACAATGGGTTTCTCCCGCACATATTTACCCTCCCATATGCTTTTTATTTACAAGTACCCTAGGAAAACCCCCTCCCCCGCCCGTCCAAATACCCCCCCAGAAAGAGACACCCCCCTCCCCTCCCATCCCCACCCCCACCCCCCTCCCTGGGTTGCTGCTGCAGCTGACCGACCTCACTCTAACGCTCCGCGAGATAGGCTAGGAACGGTTGCCACCGCCTGAAGAACCCCTGCGCAGACCCTCTCAAGGCAAACTTTATCCGCTCCAGCTTAATGAACCCTGCCATGTCATTTATCCAGGCTTCCACACTGGGGGGCTTCACGTCCTTCCACATGAGCAAGATCCTCCGCCGGGGCTACCAGGGACGCAAAGGCCAGAATACCGGCCTCTTTCGCCTCCTGCACTCCCGGCTTGTCCGCCACCCCCAAATAATGCCAGCCCCCATACTCGGCTTGACCTGGACTTTCACCACCTTGGACATAGTCTTCGCGAAACCCCTCCAGAACCCATCCAGTGCCGGGCACGACCAGAACATGTGGGCGTGATTTGCCGGGCTTCCCGAGGCACCTCCCGCATCTGTCCCTCCATCCCAAAAAACCTACTCAGCCTCGCCCCTGTCATATGCGCTCTGTGAATAACTTAAACTGTATCAGGCGATAGCCATTTCTGATCACGCTCCGCACTGGATGGACCTCAAGTTGGAGGAGGAGAGGGCCCAGCGCCCGCTGTGGTGCCTAGAGGCGGGGTTGCTGGCGGACGAGAAGGTTAGCGGGCGGGTCGAGGGGTGTATAGAGAGGTACCTGGAGGCTATTGACAATGGGAGGTGCAAGTAGGGGTGGTCTGGGAGGCGCTGAAGGCGGTGGTCAGAGGAGAGCTGATCTCCATTAGGGCACACAAGGAGAGGGGGGGGGGGAGGGGGGGGGAGAGGTGGTGGGGGAGATGGTGAGGGTGGACAGGAGGTACGCAGAGGCCCCCGGAGGAGGGATTGCTTAGGGGAGCGGCGTAGCCTCCAGGCTGAGTTTGATTTGTTGACCACCAGGAAGGCGGAGGGGGCGGTATATGAATACAGAGAAAAGGAGAGCCGGATGCTGGCGCACCAGCTTCAGAAGCGAGAGGCAGCTAGGGAGATCGGGGGAGTTCGGGATGGAGGAGGGAGCATGGTGCGAAGTGCGTTGGGTATCAATGGGGTCTTCAGGGACTTCTACGAGGAACTGTACCGGTCTGACCCCCCACTGGAGGAGGGAGGGATGGGTCGCTTCCTGGACCGGCTGAGGTTTCCGAGGGTGGAGGAGGGGCAGGTGGCGGGGTTGGGGGCGCCGGCTGGGTTGGAGGAGTTGGTCAAAGGGATAGGGAACATGCAGGCGGGGAAGGCACCGGGGCCGGATGGGTTCCCCGTTGAATTTTACAAGAGGTATGCGGACCTGCTGGGCCAGCTGTTGGTAAGGACCTTCAACGAGGCAAGGGAAGGGGGGGTTCTGCCCCCGACGATGTCTAGAGCACTGATTTCCCTGATCCTGAAGCAGGACAAGGATTCCCCACAGTGTGGGTCATATAGGCCGATCTCACTCTTAAATGTAGATGCAAAGTTGCTGGCAAAGATTTTGGCCATGAGGATAGAGGACTGTGTGCCGCAGGTCATACACGAGGATCAGACGGGATGCGTGAAAGGGAGGCAGTTGAATACCAATGGACGGAGGCTCTTGAATGTTACAATGATGCCGGCAATGGAAGGGGAGGCGGAGATAGTGGAGGCGATGGATGCAGAGAAGGCCTTTGATAGGGTGGAATGGGGGTACCTTTGGGAGGTGTTTGAAAAGGTTCGGGTTCGGGGAGGGGTTCATCAGGTGGGTGAGGCTGCTATATGAGGCCCCGGTGCCGAGTGTGGCCAAGAACAGAAGGAGGTCAGAGTATTTCCGGCTACACCGGGGGACGAGGCAGGGGTGACCCTGTCCCCTCAGCTCTTTGCACTGGCGATTGAACCCCTGGCCATGGCGTTGAGGAAGTCGAGGAACTAGAGGGGGCTGGTGTGGGGTGGGGAGGAGCATCGGGTGTCGCTCTGTGCGGATGATTTGCTGCTATATGTGGCGGACCCGGTGGGGGGAATGCCAGAGGTGATGAGGATCCTTGGGGAGTTTGGAGATTTCTCCGGGTACAAGCTTAATATGGGGAAGAGTGAGTTGTTTGTGGTGCACCCAGGGGACCAGGAGAGGGAGATTGGTGAGCTCCCGCTAAAAAGGACGGAGAGGAGCTTCAGGTACCTGGAGGTCCAGGTGGCTAGGAGCTGGGGGGCCCTACATAAGCTTAACTTCACGAGGCTGGTGGAGCAGATGGAGGAGGAGTTTAAGAGGTGGGACGAGCTACCACTCTCCCTGGCGGGTAGGGTGCAGTCAGTTACAATGACGGTGTTCCCGAGGTTTTTGTTCCTGTTCCAATGCCTCCCCATCATGATCCCTAAAGCCTTCTTCAGGCCGGTTAACAGGAGCGTTATGGGGTTTGTGTGGGCGCAGAAGACCCCGAGGGTGGGAAGGGCGTTCCTGGAGCGGTGCAGGGATGGGGGGGATTGGCGCTGCCTAACCTCTGTGGATATTATTGGGCTGCCAATGTGGCGATGGTGCGTAAGAGGGTGATGGAGGGGGATGAGGCGGCATGGAAGAGGCTGGAGATGGCGTCCTGTGTGGGCACAAGCCTGGAGGCGCTGGTGATGGCGCCGCTGCCGCTTCCTCCAACGAGGTACACCACGAGCCCACTGGTGGCGGCTACCCTCAAAATTTGGGGGCAATGGAGATGTCACAGGGGGGGAGATGGGGGCCTCGGTGTGGTCCCCGATTCGGGGGAACCACCGGTTTGTCCCGGGAGGATGGACGGAGGGTTCCTGAGCTGGCATAGGGCAGGTATTAGAAGGATGGGGGACCTGTTTGTGGACGAGAAGTTCGTGAGCCTGGGTGAGCTGGATGAATAGTTTGGGCTCCCCCGGGAAACACCTTCAGATATATGCAGGTAACGGCGTTTGTTTGGCGGCAGGTGGTGGAGTTCCCACTGTTGCCGCCACGCAGGGTCCGGGACAGGGTGCTCTCGGGGGGGTGGGTGGGAGTGGGGAAGATCTCGGCAACGTATCAGGTGATGCAGGAGGAGGAGGAGGCCTCGGTGCGGTGGAGGAGCTAAAGGGTAAGTGGGAGGAGGTTGGGTGAGGAGATTGACGATGGGACGTGGGTGGATGCCCTGGGGAGAGTGAACATTTCCTCCTCTTGCGCGAGGCTCAGCCTCATACAGTTTAAGGTGCTGCACAAGGCTTACATGACCGGGGCAAGGATAAGCCGGTTCTTTGGGTGCGAGGACAGGTGTGTTAGGTGCTCAGGGAATCCAGCAAACCACACCCACATGTTCTGGGCGTGCCCAGCGCTGGAGGACTTTTGGAAGGGTATAGTGAGGACGGTGTCTAGGGTGGTAGGTTCCAGGGTCAAGCCGGGCTGGGGGCTCGCAATATTTGGGGTGGCAGAGGAGCCGGGAGTGCAGGAGGCGAAAGAGGCCGGTATTCTGGCCTTTGCGTCCCTGGTAGCCCGGCGAAGAATTCTTCTTCAGTGGAAGGATGCGAGGCCCCCAAGCGTGGAATCCTGGAACAACGATATGGTGGGGTTTATTAAATTGGAGAGGGTGAAATTTGCCTTGAGGGGATCGGTGCAAGGGTTCTTCAGGTGGTGGCAACTGTTCCTAGACTTCCTGGCAGAACATTAGAAGATGGTCAGCAGCGGCAGCAGCCCGGGGGGGGGTGGGGGGGGGTTTGTTTTTCTTGAGTGGGCATATATATTCCTTTGGGTTGATGAAGGCTGTTAATTTTTTATTTATGTATATGGGGGGGGGGGGTTGTTCTTTTCTTTCTGTATTTTGTTGTTGATATTTTGTGAAAATTTTAATTACATTTTTTTTTTAACTGGCGGGTTCCGCCAGTACCGGTAATTGGGGTCCAGGAGCCTAATACCGGCGTGAAGGGGGGGGGTTCTGATAGGGAGGCCTATTGGGAGGGTCCCAATGCCCCGATGCCAGTGATCCTTGCGGATTTGGGGGAAAAGGGATTTGATGCTGGCGAGGGTGGTTGGAGGGGAGTACACTGAACCCCGAGGCTGCGATGTTTGGGGGTGGGAGCCTGAACTGTCACTTTGAGATCAGGGCACTCCTATCTCGCTGAAGTCCTGCCTGCCAGTATGAATCATACCCCACTCCAATAAAATGACAATGCGCAGGGAGATCGTGGTTTAGAACAGTCGCGGGGATTCGCACCAGTTTTCTCAGCCAAAATTACACTTGGGTGTTTTGGGGGAAAATTCCGCCCAATATTTGCACCTTGCATGCTTAATTTGAATGAGAGCAGAGGTCCAATCTAGGGTGTGTCTCAGCCTCAAATGGAAAGATTATTCCCTGCACCCTGCCCAAACATTTGATTTTTAAGACAGAAATCTAGAATGTACAGTTACAGTTTACATTGACTCATAACAAGATCTTTTAACATTTATTTTTCTTTTCATAAATTTAGAGTACCCAATTCATTTTTACCAATTAAGGGGCAATTTAGCGTGGCCAATCCACCTACCCTGCACATCTTTGGGTTGTGGGGGCGAAACCCACACAAACACGGGAGAATGTGCAAACCCAGAGCCAGGATTGAACCTGGGACCACAACGCCGTGAGGCAGCAGTGCTAATCACTGCGCCACCGTGCTGCCCATCTTTTAACATTATTGACATCCACACAAATGTGGACCAGCCGTCACGGCACTTGGGGGGTCATCGGAGGCCCCTGGGTGATCAGGGATACGGCAGCGTAGCCCCGGTCCTCCCCCTGGGACATGAGCACCTTGATGCTGCTAGACTGGCACCTTGGCACTGCCACCCAAGCATTGGTAGGAGCATTCCGGGCATTAAAGTGGAGGCCATCAGCCTTGCCTTACTCCCTTGAAACTTACTGCCGCTACTTTGATTGCTTTTCTGTATTATGCTGTGTCCCTATTGTGCTAACAGTCTGTGTTTTCTCCCCCTTCCAAATTAGTTTAAACTCCTCCCAACAGCACTAGCAAGCCCACCAGAAAGGATGTTAATCCGGCTCTGGTTCAGAGGTGGACTGTTCCGCTTGTACATGTCCCACCATCCCCAGAAGCGGTCCCAGTGATCCAGGACTGTTGGATCCTGCACCAACTCTTAAGCCATGCATTTATCTGCGTTATTCTATTTCTGTACTCGCTAGCATGTGGTACTGGGAATAATCCAGAGATTACAACTCAAGAGGTCCTGCTTTTTGGTCTACTGCCTTGCTCCCTGAATTCTTGATGCAAGACCTTATCTCTCTTTCTACCTCTGTCACTGGTACCAACATGTGCCGTGACCTCTGCCTTACCACCCTCCACATTCAGGAACAGCAGGCAGGAAGCATTTTTGGTGAAGAGAAAGAGCAACTCACAGTTTCTTCTCTCAGCATCCAGGAGCGTTTCTCTGGATTGGCAGAAAACCCCCACCAGACTGAACCCAATCACTGTCTGTTGCCAGGCAGAATATGGTCTTTGGTCAATCCATTGGCCACCAGCCAACCAATAGAACCAAATCCCTCCAATCTCTCGGGTGCCAGAAAGCCTGATTCTTCTGTTCAAAATCTAAATTTTCACAGCTCAGTGTACTATTTTGAAACTTTGAGTTCCTTACTTCCTCTGTTCGACTGAAAGATATATGTCCATTAAAGATACATGGATCAAAATAATAACCACAAAGTAAAAGAAATGGGAATTAAGGGATTCAACAGGTATACAATGAGTATAAGTTTACATATTTGTTCCTTCCCTTTGTCATTTCTGCTGAAGGCACAAACAATTTGTACCAAAGATATAACAATAATACAGCTTCTTTACTTGTATGCCGGAAAAAAACCTGACTCCTTTGTCATCAGCAGTGTCTTGTCAAATGTGTTTTGTTGTCACAGTTTGAAACATGACGTAAAAAGAAAAATGTGATACAAAATTCATGTCTGCCGTAGATATTCTCTGGAGTTGATTCGTCTCTCTTGTAAGCTGATTCCGTATCCCTTACGACTCTTTTAGGTTAACCAGGTATATGAAAAGAAACAATCTTCCATGTCCCTTACAAGCAAGTGTTTACCTTTATTCGCCAATATCTAATCATATATTCATTCATTAGATGCAGGTGTTATTTATTGCTCATCTCCGATTGCCCTTCAAATGGCGGCGGTGAAACCGCTTCTTAAATTGTTGCACTCCATGTGGCGAAAGTGCTGTAAGGGAGAGAGTTCACGGATTTTCACCCACCAATGATGAAGTAATAGCAATACACTTCCAAGTCAGGATGGTGTCTGAGGGGAATTTGCTGGTCAGTTGATGTTCCCATGTGCCGACAGCATTTGTCTGCCACGTGGTAGAGGTTGCGGGGTTTGCAAGATGCTGTTGAAGGGGCCTTTGATAGTTGCTGCAGTGCATCTTGTAGATGGTACGCTGTGCTGCCAGTATGCACCGGTGGAGGAGGGAGCGAATGTTTGTTGTGGTGGATGAGTTGCCAATCAAGTGAGCTGCTTTATCTTGGATGATATCGAGCTTCTTGAATGTTGTTGGACTCATCCAGGCAAGTGGAAAATATTCCATCACGCTCCTGACTTGCACCTTACAGTTGGCAGAAGAGCTTTGGGAAGCGAGAATGTGGGTCACTTGCTGCAGAGTGCCAAACTCTGACCGGCTCTTGTAGTCACTGTATATGTGTGGCTGGTCCAGTGGTAACCCACAGGATGTTGATGGTGGGGTATTAAATTATGGTAATGCCTTTAAATGCCCAAGGGTCAGATCATTGCTACTGATGTCATGGGCATCCCTCTCACCTGTAGCGTGTCACAGGACCATAACAATAAAAATCACCTTGCAATATGACACCATTTTGTAATTGCCACCACAAGCAGTTCTCCAATCTTCCTAAAGGTGGACCTGTGCACACTTTAGGGAAACAGGAGGTTGAATTTAATTGGACTTGCTGGAATGGGCTTGATGGGGGTGAGAACTGCTGATACGGGAAACCCACCGCAAACGGCAGGAAGGCCGTTAGGCTCATTAACAAGCCGTCTGAGACCAATGATCCTTAACCTATCAGAATTTAATGGTGGCTCAGGGATTTAACTGGACGCTTGTGAGTCTCCTATGTCTCCAGAAAGCTGCCCAGCAAACAGTTTCAAATTTGTCTGTGGTTTGGGGGTGGTGGGTTCTCTTGTTCAAGGTGCCCAAGCAAAGGTGATGGCATTAGAAAGAGGAGAGTCAATGAAAGCCTCAACCCTGCCCTTGCATTCAAACCCCCCCCTTCCCCTCGCTGGCAGCCCCCTCCACACGACACCCATCCTCCCCACTTACCTCTCCAGTGACAATTTCTGGTGAAGGGCCTTAGGTTTATACCGGCAGTGGCCACCACACCCGGTGGTGCTGTGGGCCTCTGATTGCCTGGCAGCTCTTGAGGGCAGGATTTCCATGTACTGGAGACTTACCTCCGTGTGAGGCCCAATGATGTCCAGGTGAGTGCCTTATTGCACTGGTAGTGTCGGGCCTCCCTTGGAAAAGCGATGCAGTTATCTCATTGGTTCTCTAACTAATGGGCAAGTTTCTCATCAATACAACTAATACCACCCAAAGTCACCCGTAAGTCAGCAAACTTAAATTAGTTTATTTTAAATGAGATGTTAACACCAGAGTGAAACATCACAACAGATAAATATTTTATCTTGTGTACAATACAGCAGTTTTTTCCACATATAAAGTAAAATCAACTGATGGTCACAGCTAAATAAAGTGTCTCCACCATATGTTTGTGGAGTAAAGATCTTTTATGTTCAAAACCCATTTTCTTATTGCTTTGGTCATTCTGTTCTTTGTGAATAGTGTAGGGGTTAGAGTTGGTTATCTTCTTGGTTTGACCCTGCAGGATGGTTCAGTTACTAATGTGGCCCAGAGGCTAAAGGTTGGAGAGCTTGTCCAGGATGTGGACTCTGATCAGGAGAGTGTGCGAACAACTGGATCTGAAAAGCCTTATCCTTGGCGAAAGAATTGCAAAGATGCGCTACCACCGCTTGTACCAGAACCAGAGAGGTAATCTTAAGAATATAAGGACACAGAGGAGCACAGGCTCCAAGATAAGCTGGATGTTTTCAACCCTAAATATTATCTTTACCTCAAGAGTTTGTTGCCAGAATGGCAAGCCAGAATTTATTTTCCCCATAATGGGAGTACAGAGTAAAATTGATGAGACCTGAGTGTTAACTTGAAAATTTGCTGCAGGTGGGAATTCTGTGCAGAGAGGGAAGGAGGCACTGTTTATTTTTAACCTCTCTTTAACCCTCCGGGAGCTGGTGAATGTTCAAAGGCATTAATTGGATGAGGAGGTAGGTGATTGGTTGGTGAACTTTAAGATTTGATCCCTCTAAATGGAGGTAGTTCTTTAAATCGGTACTGGGGAGGTGTAAATATTCTAGTGAATTTATAGTTTAACTTGTTAAATCATTTGATATAACTACAGATAACAGTTGAGTAATTTTTCAAAATTTGAAACCTAATTAGTTAAGTAAAACAGAATAAAATTGACAGGGCAGGTGATGTGTTGCAGCCAAGGCATGTGGGAACTGGTATAAACTAGTGTGATCCACAGCAAGCTGGGTGCCGATGATGCTACCAAGATGTACGAGTGACTGCTGATGGATGCTATCAAAAGTCTTCTTAAAATCAATGAAGTTAAGAATGGTAGGCTTTCAATGTTTTATGGCTCCATATATGAGTGCTGGCCCGTACCTGCTCTTCAGCTCTTCAGAACAAAGAGACAGGCTCTTGGGGGGGATAAACTGTGGTTAGAAAGAACACCTGCTCAAAAGAGAAAGCACTGTAGAGTTAATGAAGAGCTATAAGAACAAACTAAGCTAACCCTCCTTTAAAATAGCCTGGACTTGTCAATCAAGAGGCATGCAAAAGGGAATGGGCCGTGAAATTGAATGTAAATGATGCAGTTCAAAGCTGTTAGTCTTCTCAGCATGCTTAGAGACTTTAAAAAGTTAAGTGGGAATGACTTTAAAAAAGCCCTTCAATGGTTCCAACAAATCAAGGGGAACACTTCACCTTGGTCAGACTAATCATTTATATTGACATGCTGGGAGAGACGTCAAAGGGTTTCAAGGCTACAGAGGGAAGACTTTTAACTACAACGTGACATGCTGAAAGATGGTTTAATAATTTTCAAAGCTACAGAAGGAAGGCCACACGACCCCCATCTCCGGAAAGACACTACATCTGAGCCCCTCCAGCCCAGCCCAAGATCCCCATCAGCACCCTGGAGGTACATGCACAGAGGTCACCCCCTTGCCCCTCCCACTCAGAGTCCATGCTACCAGGTTGGTCCTGCAATGGGGCAGGACCTGAAAGAGAGGGCATTTGGCAAGCCCATACAGAGCGTCATTCACTTTGGGATGGAGGGGAGCTTTGCCAGTGATTTTGGGGGGATTGCAATATTATTCTGAGATCAGATCGCCCATTTAAAAATAGCACCCCGATCTTGAGCAGCGGGTCCTGTCAGCCAATTTAGGCCCCGGCCCTTTCAAGGTCAGCACAAAATCCGCCCTCTGCAAAAGAGTTACTAAGCGGCATTGAGTCCCACCTCAGTAGCATTGCCAATGCCAGCAGGAAACACTCCTGTTCCCTGCTGGCGGCAAAATGTAACTTTTATTAGGATGAATTGATGCCAATGGGGCAAGGCAAAAGTGGGATGGGAATAGGACAGGGAGAGAAACAAAAGTTGCTTCGAGAGTAGGTATAAATAGGAAATGCAGAATCACTACCAATAGATTCTATGCAAAAATGAACACAAAATCGGGAGCAAGTATTTAAAAGTTTTCAACTCAATGTTGAGTCCAGGAGGATGTAACGTGTCCACCAATAGCTGAGGTACTGCTCCACTCACTTATGTTTTTAAAAAATACCCAAATCATTTTTTCCAATTAAGGGGCAATTTAGCATGGCCAATCCACCTAGCCTGCACACCTTTGGGTTGTCGGGGCGAAACTCACTCAAACAGGGGAAGAATGTGCAAACTCCACATGACCAGTGACCCAGAGCCGGGATCGAGCCTGGGACCTCGGTGCCATGAGGCCACAGTGCTAACTGCTCCATCACCGTGCTGCCCTCTGCTCCACTAGCTTATGTTGAGCATGTTTATAGTCTGTGGGTTTTATTTATCTTTGGGTGGCAGGTGTTGGAAATCATTCAGATTTTCTCATTCACACCTCCTCTATCGAGCAGCATGGTAGCATAGTGGGTAGCACTGGTGCTTCACAGCACCAGAGTCCCAGGTTTGATTCCTGGCTTGGGTCACTGCCTGTGCAGAGTCTGCACGTTCTCCCTGTGTCTGCGTGGGTTTCCTCCAGGTGCTCCAGCTTCCTCCCACAAGTCTCGAAAGACATGCTGTTAGGTGAATTGGACATTCTGAATTCTCCCTCTGTGCACCTGAACAGGTGCCGGAATGTGTCGACTAACTTCATTGCAGTGTTAATGTAAGCCTGCTTGAGACAATAAAGATAATAATTATTATTATCTAGGCATATCTTTTAGAAAAATAGAAACAGGGCCATTCAGCCCCTCAAACTGCTCCGTCATTCCATGAGATCGTGACTGATCAGTTGTTTGTTTCTTTACATGTCCCAATGCCACTCGCCTTTGACGTGTACCATCATTCTGTTTTGTGGTTTAATCTCTTCTGCCTTCCACCATATCACAGCACTCCCCCTCCAACCCGCACCTTCTCCCCCCCCCCCCCCCCCCCCCCCCCCCCCCCCCCCCCACCACTACCCGTTCCCTGCCTCTGCAATTGCTATAAACCTATTGCATCTCTAACATTTTTTGTTCGGTTTCTTTCTCCACAAATGCTGCCAGACCTGCAGAGTACGTCCAGCATTTCCCCTTTTTAATTTCAGATTTGCTGCCTCTGTAGCATTTGCTTTTGTATGAATCTAAAATAGTAGCTGATTGGGGACAAGATCTAGAATTCAACTTTGAACAAAGCAATAGCTACAACCTACCTCTCCGACCAGCTTTCAAAATGGACCTTTATTCTTTTCCATCAGCACAAGACCTTGGTGTCAGTAGAAATAAGTCGAATGAAAGGGTGTAGAAAAGTCTGCAGAAAGAGAGATTCATGGTTTGCTGGCCAAAATTAAAACTTCCCTAACCATAATCACAGTAAAATATATTTTGTGCAGAGGCAACCCCAAATGTTACAGTGCAGATAGGCCATTATCAATATATTTATTTACCCAATTACTACTGTGTGCAGCCCTTCACTGTCCTTCTTAATGTTAGAGCTCATCTGCCTTGCACTCCAAGCCATATAGGACTTGTCCAACCCACGGGCCAGATTGTAGCCTTTCCCTATGTGGCCTCCAGAACCATTGTTTGAAATACTTTTAAGACGGGTTAGTGAAGTTGACGGTTTCTAAACCTGGGAAAGAAACAGGATGAGATTTGCGGAGCAGCGAACATCAGCAGCTGTGATTATGTGGAGATAGAGAGGCTGTGGGGCCTCTATCCGCCAGGCGTTCCCCTGCTCTCTCCTCCCTTTCAGCCAGCTCTTGCCGTTTTCCCCCAGCTTCCACTGCTCCAGCACCCCCCCCCCCCCCCCACCCAAGGCGAATAAGGGTCAGAGAGGGAGGGAGGGTGAGTGAGTGGGGAGGGTGGGTGAGTGAGTAATTTGTGCGTGTTTGTGTTTTCTTTCAATTCATTTTACGGGATGCGGGTGTCCTGTACACCCACAGTGCTGTTAGGGAGGATATTGGCCCAGCGACAGTGAAGGAATGGTGATATATTTCCAAGTTGGGATGGCGAGTGACTTGGAGGGGAACCTCCAAGTGGTGATGTTCTCAGGTATCTACTATCCTCGCCCTTCTAGATGGTAGCTGTCATAGATTTGGAAGGGGTGCTGCCTAAGGAGCCTTGATCAGTTCCAGTAGTGCATCTCGTAGATCGTGCACACTTCTGCCAATGTTAATCCATGGGAGGAATTGAATGTTTGTGTAAGGATACCAGTCAAGCAGGCTGCTTTGGCCTGGATGATGTCGAGCTTCTGGAGTGTTGTTGGAGCTGCATTCATCCAGGCAAGTGGAGCGTATTCCTTCACACTTCTGACTTGTGCCTTGTAGATAGTGAATAGGCTTTGGGGAGTAGGGTGGTAAGTTAACCCTAGCCTGTGACCTGCTCTTGTAGCCATAGTATTTATATGACTCTAGTCAATCATAACTCCCAAGATATTGGCAGTGGGGGTTTCAGCAATGGTATTGCCATTGAATATTAAGAGGCGATGGTTAGATTCTCTCTTGTTGGAGATGGTCATTGTCTGGCACTTGTATGGCGCAAATGTTACTTGTCAGCCCAAGCCTGGATATTGTCCAGCTCTTACATTTGGAAATGGACTATTTCAGTATCTGAGGAGTCGTGAATGGTGCTGAACATTGCGCAGTCATCAGCGAACATCCCCACTTCTGACCTTATGATGGAAGGGAGGTCATTGTTAAAGCCGCTGAAGATGGTTAGGCCAAGGCCACTACCCTGAGGAGCTCCTGCAGTGATGTCCTGGGTCTGAGATGATTGACCTCCAACCATCTTTCATTGTGCTAAGTATATGGAGGGTTTCCCCCCTGATTCCCATAGACTCCAGTTTTGCTCGGGCTCCTTGATGTCTGAGGGATGCGCGTGAGCACGCAGGTGTGTGGTGAGTGAGCGAGCACCTGGGATTGGGAGTGAGCCGATACTCACACTCTCACCCTTCCACACTCTAATACTCATTTTTATTTATTACACATTTAGAAAAATATATTAATTATTTAAACATTTTTTTCTACTCAGCAAGTTGTTTTTTTTCATACGTCAACTTTTTAAAAAAATATATATTTTTTAATGTTGTGCAAACCTTCTCTTTCCAAAATTTGTTCACGGACCCTAGAGTGAGAAAGAAATTGAAATCTGGCCCCTCAAGTAAATTGATTGAACAAACCTGATATAGAAGGTTAAAAACATGGAAAAATGCAGTCCTTAACAGCCTGCAAGTGAATGTGCTATTGATCTGTTCAGGTTGTACAGATTTTTACTTATATTTTCATTCATTTTTCTTCTTGCTTTTGTAATAGCTTTGACAGGCTCCGTGCACCTGGACTTTATTCTCGGTCTTTAGAGGGTTACCTGCATTACTAACCTTTTTGGCAAAAATTGAAGGGTCAACTTTTTCATGATTCATATTTTCAAGGAGTTGACATTCATGATTGATTTGGGCCCACACAACATGAAACAAAGACCGAAGCAAAATCTTGAGTAAAATCCAAAGTAAAAGTTGCTCCATCAACGAAAGTACAAAGTCAAAGGCTTACTTTCAATTATTGCCAATCATACATTTACAATTAAATCTAATAATTTATAAAACGGCATTTAAAAAGAGTCAAGGAGGCACAGCCATCTAACCAGCACATTTGAAGACTCGCTCCAAACATGAAAGTCATGAAATGCACTTCACCAATTTACATCATTTTACGGCATCCTAAACAATCCTAAACACCTCCGGGATTATATTTTGGTTCAGAAATCTTTGGGCTTTGATCCCTGAATTGACTTTTACAGGAGGTAACTAAAAAATGTGAAACTTTTATGCCAAAAATCATGCGTCAACTCTTGTGTGAGATCAACGTTTACACAGGAATATACGATACCTGTTTGACTCGTTAATACAACAATGACAAATTTGCCTCAGTACTTCTCTTTACTCATTTCAATGTTGTTCTTTTGACATACCAGTGATAATAACCGAGTGTTTAAAACCAGCCCACATGGTCAACAGAGAAAGAGTTCAACCGTGATGACACCTCCTCCAATCCATGTGAATGGAATGTTAAACCAAGAGGTGAGTTGGTGTTTGTGTCAGAATCTGGAATGCTGCCCACTCGGACGGAACATGTCAATTTCAAAACCACATTCCCAGAAACCCATAGAAGCACTCACGAGTACTTTAGGATTATGTTCCCAGATGTTATTTGGGCATGGCAGGAATTAATCTGTACGTCCTCCAAAAATACAAGAAATACCTTTTACTGATCAGGGCCTACAATTTCTCACGTCCACTAATTTAGTGTTGATGTATGAGTATGAAGTGGTTGCTATGACGGAAATATTGTTACCATGGTATTCTCCAGTTCATACTCGGGTCTACTTTCTTTCTAAAATTAGCAGGCAGTAAAATACACCTGTATATCACAAAGGAACATAGTGTCATGAATACACCGATTGGCTCAGAGAGCCGACTCCACTTTTTTTGTTATCCTTGCTTCCTCTTCTTTTTGAGGAACTTAATTTAATTCCTCTTTCTTGTGAGCACCTAGCTCAGCAAGCTTCTCTAAATTGCTACTTTTATTATGGATCCTACTCTGTAATAAAGTGACACAAGCAAGAGGCTACTTAAAGGTTGAAGATTTTAACTGTTCCATAACACATCTTCCTTCAGACAAATCAACAGGAGAGTCTGGTGAGCTTTAGTGAGATGAGCAGTGCCAGTAGCCATTTAAACTCGTCACCTGACAGCAGTGAAAATTTTGCAGACAATCGACACACCCAAACAGAGTTCCTCAAAGGTATGTAGACTTGATGTAGAATTTTGTAGCCATGATGTTTTTTGGACTACTCCTTCATGGTTGAACCAAGTGAATGGTTCTCTCACTGGGGCAATGTTGCAAGATGGTCGAATGCAGAGATGGAGAGGGTTGGCATCTAGCAACCTCTCCCTTTCCTCTGGGTACCTGGTGCCCTGACTCAGTTGAAGGATGAAAAGGATTATACAGATCGTCCTCTATTCCTACCACAAGATGTCAGCAGGGAGCAGCAAAGAGTGGGAGGGAGGACTATTATGAGCTACCCACCTCTGATAGTACATGTGGACGTTTCTATCGGGCTCCCAATCAGCAGGAGTCTCAATCACCTGCCCCTTGATTGTCCCACCTCAATTAAGCAATGACAGGCTGCAATGCTTGGAAAACTGACAGGTTTGCCTGCCTTCTTGCCTGGGGCGTCAGTGGCAGTTCAATTAGAAGAGGGTTGGTGGCAGAACTTGCTGGGGCAGCATTAGCAAGATGGCCAAATGCAAAGAAGGAGGCATCTGGCAACTCGCGCTCTCCTGTCGGCACTTCATGGTGGGTCCCTCGATGTTGATTCTTCTTCCTTGATGGAATTATTTAATATTCGGAAGACTTCTACCCCTTTTCTTTTTGGCTCCATTTCCTTTCTGATGATGCAGTGCCACATGGTTTAATTTTGCAAGATGGCAGAAGCTGGCTCTCGCCATTGTGCAAGATTCTGCTTGGAACCTGCCAGTGTAAGAAATCTTGCCCTTAACCTCTCCCAGCCGGAATTGCCCTGAAGGAAAGTCCAACTCATTATCTCTCCAAATATTGCTACCCCTTGCATTACGAATGTCATGTACTTTAAGAGTAAATTGTAAATATTGCCTTGACAAGCATGTCACCATGTGTCTCCAACAGATTAAATCTCAAAGCCTGATTCATATTGTCCTACCATTGTCGTTTTATGTATTTTATATCCTGCTTTAATGAAATAATTAAACAAATTCCATTTTTAATAGAACGCAAGAAGATGTTGACAGGCACCAAGAACATTGCAGTCAAAGCAGCGAGGCGACGCTCAAAAGTTCTGGAAAGTGACAACAGGCTACACATTCTGGAGCCCATGAAGGAGAAAACGAGTATTTCCCTGCATTCGATGAAGGAAAATGAAGAATCATTTTATAGAGGCATTCCTGGGCCCTCACTGACGCTGTACAGGCACCAGCAAGGTCAAGTTATGAAGCATGCAGTGAGTGAGGACAATCTATCCACCAGTACTGGTGAGATGATCAGCCATGTACAACATAACAAGGAAGAACCTCCCAATGGGTGGTCTCAATCTTATAAAAAGGAAAACAAAAAGACCAGTAGAAAAGAGGAGACATTAGAAACCAAGCGGAAGAAAAGAAGATCAAGGTCTTTTGAAGTCAATGGTCAAGGGGTTGGTATTTTGTTTTTTGCAGGAGTGAAATAAAATATATTCTTTACTCTTGTTTTCTGATTACAAATTTGTTGGTTCAAAACTTCTGGCTCAAATGAAATGCCATCAATAATAATTTAAATAGATTAGTGTCTGGGACAGAAATATGATGTCTTGACAGAAATACACCCTTTCAACATTTAGTGTTAGGTATTACCAACCCATTAGGGAATCTCTGTGATACAATTGGCATCAATCTCTGTTTGGTTCGACCACTTAAGGGTTGAATTTTTTTTGTGAGGTTGGATTTTTATTTGAGTTATGTTGTAAACTGAATAAACTCTGTGAAATCCACATTTCAGCATCACCATTTAACATTCTGAATGTAGACACTGTTTAGTGCATTTCCATAGCAACAATGCCAATCTGCGATTGGTGTTCAAATAGTCCGCTGTGTGTAAAAATACCAGACACTTTTCAGTCTCTCAATGGAACCCAGAGTTGTCAGTGAATTCACTCATATTTCATATACAATGCTGCAAAGAAAGATAATTTGATTTTTAAGATAATTGTGAGGACAATAAATTTATGTCACCATGTGTCTCCAACAGATTAAATCTCAAAGCCTGATTCATATTGTCCTACCATTGTCTTTTTATGTATTTTATATCCTGCTTTAATGCAATTTTTCATTGTTTACCATTTGTAAAAACCTGATTTTCTTACTATGTTCCCAGTTACCCCATCCTAAGAATGTTTCATCCCGATTCCAGCCATTGGAGAGTATTTCAGATAATAGATTTAATGTGAATGGCCAATCTCAGTTACGGACACATGGAAAACCAACACATGCACCCGGGAAAGTAAAATTCCCAATCAGCCATTATGCAGGTGAGTGCGACATTCACCGTGAGGATAGGCACAAAACCAGCCTTGACATAAGCAAAATACGGCAGATATTGGAATCTGAAACAAGAATAGAGGATGCAGGGAAAACTCAGCAGGTCTGGCAGCGTCTGTAAGGAGAGAAAATAGAGTTAACGTTTCGAGTCCTCTTGGCTCTTCGTCAGAACTAAAGAGAGGGAGAATGTGTTAGATATTAAACTGCAGCTGTGAGAGATTGCAATAAAAAGTAGCGACTTTAAGAACAAAAAACGGATGGCCTGCAGTCCCAAGGGCTGCAACGTGCCCAACCAAAAGATGAGATGCTACTCGTCTAGCTAGCGCCTGGGGCATTGCAGCAGACGCAAGGATGGACAAGTGGGAATGAGAGCAAGGTGCTGAGTTAAAATGGCAAACAACAGGAAAGTTGGGATCATGCTTGCTGCTGAATGAAAGTGTTCCGCAAAGCAGTCACCCAATCTGCGTTTGTAATAATAATCTTTATTAGTGTCACAAGTAGGCTTACATTAACACTGCAATGAAGTTACTGTGAAAAACTCCTAGTGACCACACTACTGTGCCTGTTCAGGTACACTGAGAGAGAAGTCAGAATGTCCAATTCACCAAAGAAGCACCTCTTTCGGGACTTGTGGGAGGAAACCGGAGCACCCGGAGGAAACCCACGCAGACAGAGACAGAACATGCAGACTCTGCACAGACAAGTCACCCAAGCAGCACGGTAGCATTGTGGATAGCACAATTTCTTCACAGCTCCAGGGTCCCAGGTTTGATTCTGACTTGGGTCACTGTCTGTGCGGAGTCTGCACGTCCTCCCCGTGTGTGCGTGGGTTTCCTCCGGGTGCTCCGGTTTCCTCCCACAGTCCAAATATGTGCAGGTTGGGTGGATTGGCCATGATAAATTGCCCTCAGTGTCCAAAATTTCCCTTAGTGTTGGGTGGGGTTGCTGGGTTGTGGGGATAGGGTGGAGGTGTTGACCTTGGGTAGGGTGCTCTTTCCAAGAGCCGGTGCAGACTCGATGGGTCGAATGGCCTCCTTCTGCACTGTAAATTCTATGATGATAATCTGTGAAGCCAGGAATCGAACCCGTCGAGTTGTGACCTTGTCGTGTTTCCCATTCCAGGGAAAATGGTGTCCATCAGGAATCGGCAGCTATGTTTAAAATTGCTGCCCCACAAAACTCCACTTTGGATCTCCCAGTCAGCGTTAGGAAGGGAAGATTCAGCCAAACATTTGCATATAAAATGCTATCTTCTGCAATATGTTATTTTATGGAAATTATACAAAAGTTGACTTAAACCAAAAATATATTTTAGCAGTTCTTCCAGTAGCTATCCACTACATTGTCATACATTTTTTTCAATGTTATTTCGCATTCGTGTGTACAACTAAAATAGGTTGCCTGTCTGTATTGTTTTGTGTAGGAGAGAGTGACCTACAGATGTTGGAGGTAGTCAGCACACCACCCAGCACCATCTATCAGAGAAATGCCAATGGGAGAGGGATGGCTGTACAGAAGAAAGTCCGAGGTGAGAATAGAAAGTTTTGTGGGATCACTAAACTAAGTAACCAATAGAAATACCATATATTTATGGTATTTATACCATATATTTATACCATATAGAAATGCAGCAACTGCTTTGTAAACAAATTGGTATTATTTTGTTAGCTTAATTGAGGAGAAATTAGTCCAGGTCATGTACTGAATGTACAATTCTGTAGATGTTGCAAACTGAAAGCAAATGTTTGGAAATCACTTAATAATAAGAGGTCGTACCTTGGACGTTTTATTTGGTTTGATTGGATTTAGATTGGATTTGATTTATTGTCACGTGTACCAAGGTACAGTAAAAAAAAGTACTGTTCTGCATACAGTCCATACATAAATACACAATGTAAATACATACACACAGGCATCAGGTGAAGCATACAGAGTGTAGTCCTGCTCAGTAGAGAAGATGTGTGAAGAGATCAGTTCAGTCCATAAGAGAGTCATTCAAGAGTCTGGTAACAGCAGGGAAGAAGCTGTTTTTGAACCTGTTAGTACGTGTTCTCAGACTTTTGTAACTCCTGCCAGATGGAAGAGGTTGGAAGAGAGAATAACCTGGGTAAGACGGGTCTTTGATTATTCTGCACACATTTCCAAAGCAGTTTGAGGTGTAGACAGAGGCAATGGATGGGAGGCAGGTTTGTGTGATGGACTGGGCTGTGTTCACGACTCTCTGAAGTTTCTTACCGTCTTGGGCCAAGCAGTTGCCGTACCAGGCTGTGATGCACCCAGATAGGATACTTTCTATGGTGCATCTGTAAAACGTTGGTAAGAGTCAATGTGGACATGCCAAATTTCCTTAGTTTTCTCAGGAAATATAGGCGCTGTTGTGCTTTTTTGGTTGTAGCACTGACGTGGGTGGACCAGGACAGATTGTTGGTGATCTGCACACCTAGGAATTTGAAGCTCTCAACAATCTCCACCGTGGCACCATTGATCCAGAAAGGTGTGTACGGTACTCCGCTTCCTGAAGTCAATGACCAGCTCCATAGTTTTGGTGATGTTGAGGGACCCACTGTTACTCTCTGAACAACTACCTGCTGGTAGTGCCTCAACTGATGTTGAGGAAGAGATTATTGTTGTTACACCACGCCACTCGGTGCTCTATCTCCCACCTGTACTCTGACTCATCGTTATTTGAGATCTGATCCACTACGGCGTGTCATCAGCAAACTTGTAGTTGGAGTTGGAACCAAATTTTGCCACGCAGTCGTGTGTGTGATGTTTTGTAAGCTATATTGTGATATTGGATAAGAAATTGGTCCTAGAATGAAAAACAGCAGGTCCTGGTCAGGAGAGCAACAGGACCTAATTAGGAGACAAAGAGGAATAAAAGCAGGTAGTTGTTAGGGTAATAACACTGGCTCCTAGTTGAGGGACTGCCAGCGGGTCCAAGTTTAGGGAGTGACAGCAGGTGTTTTTTCACGGAGATACGTTTGGTCCTAGTTAGAGGAGGAAGAGCAGGTCCTGGTTGGGATAATGGCAAGGAGAATAGAAGTCCTAGTTGTGGCCTGGTGCCTTAGGATTAAAATTCCACTTAGCTCCAATTTATATTGCTGACTTCACTCTGAAGCTCTGTGCAAACTAGGCAAATTTGCAAACAATACTAAACTGAGTTTGAAATCTGAGGAGCAGCCATAGAACTCCAGAAATAGATAAGATGGGTGTTTGGGCAGAACAATTACATTGAGATGGTTATGGGAGAAGCTGAAAGATTTGAGAAGCTAAAGGTGATACTGAATATTAAAATTCAATTTATGAAGAAAGATTAACTGGTTACTCATCTTATTGCTGGTTGTGGAATTTTGCTGTGTGTGCATTGGCTTTTGTGTTTGTCAATGTAACAGTGAGTGCAGTTTAGAAAGTAATTAATTAGCTGCAAAGTTCTATTTATTTTGTTTGGAAGAGAGGGGATTTCAAAGTGATTTCACTGTAGGTTTCAGGTTAGAAAAGAAACCAACAAAATAAATTTTAGAAAATTATTCACCATGGTGGAGCACTCAAAACATCAGGGGATACAAATTGACAATGAGGAGTCGTGATCAAGAAGGGAAATTAAATGGAACTGTCTCATCCAAATGAGAATAGGGTGAAAGGAGGTAGTCGAAGTGAACAAAATAAATGGGTTCCAAGACAAATCACCTGGCTTCTGAGAGAGGATCAAGGGACAGATATGACAAAAGGGAGATTGGTGAGGTTGGTCGCTAAAGGATAATCTTGTGGACCGTAAGAACCTTTGTCTACTAAAAATTCATATGCAATTACCTAACCACAACACACTTATCTGAAGTAATCCATCAATACAGATGACTGAGCACTGCTGTCCCAATTTAATAATTACTAATACAGGCCTTGAAGCTGCCTCCTGTTGAACAACAAAAAATAGAGCTTAAGCAAGTTATTTTCAGTTGTCAGTAAAACACCTGAAGATAAATAAAAGCGTTGCATTCTGCCCAGGAGGTAAGAAAAAAGATGTGTATCTTTCTCCGCTTGCAACCAGAGCAACTGATGGACGTTCAATCAGAGGTGCACTGCCAGTTAAAAAGAATTGCATTGAGAAAGAAGAGCCTTTCACATTCTCAGAATGTCCCAGAGCTCTTCACAGCGAATTAATTACTTTCTAAACTGCACTCACTGTGACATTGACAAACACAAATGCCAATGCACACACAGCAAAATTCCACAACCAGCAATAAGATGAGTAACCGGTTAACCTTTTTTGGTGGATGGTGCTGCCTGATCAGGTTGTCAGTGAATTTCCTGCTTTTCTTCAAATGTTGCAGTAGGATCTGAACAGACAGAAAGGGCTTTTAGTTAATGTCTCATCAAAAGGTACCACCAGCTCTAAAACTACAACAACTCCCTCAATATTGCACTAAATTGAATGAAGTTCTCTAGCCCTGAAGTGTGAGATGTGGTTTCGAGAGGAAGTAGCTGGGAAGGTTTCTGGGAGGGTGGAGAGGGGTAGTTGGCTGATGGTGACTAGGGATAGGGCTGGGGCCCTTTGGGGCGGGGCCAGGATTATTGATTAAGATTGACAGGAGGGGAGGGGGGATGGTGAGAGACCTCAGGTCCATATGGTAATGTGGAACGTACGCAAGTTGGAGGGGGCCAGTGAAGAGAGCGAGAGTTTTCTTGCATTTGAAGAGCTTGAAAGCTAACATGGTGCTGCTGCAAGAAACCCACTTAAGGGTGAAGGACCAGGAAAGGCTTTGGAAGGGCTGGGTAATTCAGGTGTTTGGGCTTTGATAGTAGGGCCCGGGGGTAGTGAGAATACGGTTTCAGATGGAGCCCGTGATGGCTGACCAGCGGGGCAGGTACGTTATGGTAACGGGCCCTTTGAAGGAGAGGATGGTGGTGTTGGTTAGCATGTACGTCCCAAATTGGGATGACGTAGTGTTTATGAAGAGGATGTTGGCTGCCATAGCAATTTGGATCTGCACCAGTTAACACTGGGGGCGGAGCTTGAATACAGTGCTGAATGCAAAGGTGGATTGGGCCAAGCCATGTTTGCTGACCCCCTCGGGGAAGGGGTTGGGGGAAGAAGGCGTTGGCTGCATTTATGAAGGAGATGGGGGGGAACGGATCCGTGGAGGTTTCTGCATCCGCTAGACAGGGAGTATTCCTTTTTGTTGGTGCATAATGTGTATTCAATGATTTACTTTTTTATCACGGGGAAGTTGTTGTTAGGGGTGTGGAAAGTGGAATTTTCGGCGATTGTTATCCCAGACCATGCTCCGCATTTGGTGGTGAGGTCCTGGAGAAAGGATCGCCATAGAGGCCAGCGTGGAGTTTGGATCTGGGGCTGATGGCGGACTCGAATTTTTATGCAAAGATGGGAAAGGTGATTGAAGATTATGTGGGATTGAATAGGAATGGGGAGATTTCGCCATCAGTGGATGGGAGGGGTGGGGGTGATGGAAATGAAGGGCTTCTTTTTAGAAGGGCAGTTTGCAAGAGTTGGGCGAGAAGTTTGCAGGTGCCGGGTTTTGCAAAGAAGGTTTTCCTGATTTTTCCGGTTGCACCGCTCTCCTTGTTGTTGGAGGGGGTGCTGTCAGTGATGGGGCTGAAGTGGGGGATTAAGACCAAGTGGGAGGAGGAGCTGGTGTTGGCGCTTGAGGAGGGATTGTGGTGTGAGGTGCTGTGGAGGGTGAGTGCCTCAACCTTGTGCGTCAGGTGGTACATAGAGCACACCTGACGGAGTCGAGGATGAGCTGATTGTTTGAGAGGGTGGAGGAGGGGTCCAGCCAACCATGTACATCAGTTCTGGTCCTGCCCAAAGTTGGAGAAATTTTGGACGTCGTTCTTCAGCCCCATGTCAGCGGTCTTGCACGTGGATTTGGAACCCAGTCCACTGGGGGCCATATTTGGGTGTCGGAATTGCCAGAGCTGCAGATGGGAATGGGGCAGATGTTTTAGCCTTCACCTCACGGATTGCTCGCAGGCGGGTCCTGTTGGGGTGGAGGACAACTTCTCCACCTTGTGCTTTGGTGTGGCTGGGGGATCGGATTGAGTTTTTGTATTTGGAGAAGGTCAATTTTGATTTGAGGGGGGGGCGAATGAACGGTTCCACAAGAGATGGGGTTTGTTTATAATACATTTTAAAGAGTTGGTCACTGTCAGCTGTTCGGTGGGGGGGGCAAAGTGGGGCTTCAGGTTCAGGTTATTGAGGGGTGATGGGGAGGGATTTGGGGTCTTTGTTGTTTTTGCTTTGTTGTGTTGTACACTTAAAATGTTAACATATTAAAAACCTGAAGAGAAATATTTTCAAAAAGAAAGTTGGATGTGAGTCCACAATGCTCGGACTCCGAAACAGGAGCGCTCTCAACTGAGCAAGCTGACAGTGAAAAGGGTGTCGATGGTTTGAAGTTTGTTTTCTTCTTGGTGTCGGTAGAGTGTTTGTTGGGGAGAGGAAGCCGACTGTATTGGTGTTCAAATGATCTGTAATTGAAATAAATACTTACAGAGCATTTTGTTTTCAAATATAGGTCCGACGGCTGTGACATCAGATGTGACTAGCTCAATCTCTATGCTCAATCAGCCTGGAAACTTCAAGAAATCTCTGAACCGTAACCCTCTGCCACATTTTAATTACACAGTGACAAATGGAAAGAATGAGGTCAGAGCTAGGAAACACTAATTCAGTGACAGACAAAACTTTGTACGTTGCCTGTATTGAAAACTCGCAAGACATTGTGGTTTCATCTGGAGGAAAGGGGAACAAATGCAGTCTTCACTGGTTGGATAAGATGTACTGTCTACAAAGCAGAAGAGAAAATGAGACAAAACCATAGGTGGTATCGCAAAAATGAGATCACATATTCTGTTAATGTATCTTTTAAGTATGTAAATCAACGGATCAACACACTTTTGTTTCATATATATTTTAAGAAAAGGGACTGTTCTGTGTTTTGTTTTTATTCAAAATAAGTAAAGGAACCCCAAGCTGTACAACATTTAGCCTTGACCTAGAAAAAGAACTTGCTGCCAATTGCTACAATTAATGGACACAGATTTTTCTCCATTGGCATTAGTGCAACATTAGTCCGCAATTATGGACTGCAACATCCACCTAAAGGAATCAAACTGCTAAAGCATTCTTCATTCTTTGAAATAATCAATGTAGTCAAGAAATACATTGGCATTATAATATACAGAAGTTAACCAAATGTTTCATTTTTTTAAACTAGAGTCTGTGACTTTGTGAATGTTCCTTTTTTAAACAAGTGCCCAATTGATGCCTGAACCTTGTTCCATTTAGCTAGAGAACTAGCACTCAGATCCGACTTCAAGTAGATTCAAGAGGTTATTGTGTCTTAGACCAAAAGATAA
Organism: Scyliorhinus torazame; assembly: GCF_047496885.1. Lineage (NCBI taxonomy): Eukaryota > Metazoa > Chordata > Chondrichthyes > Carcharhiniformes > Scyliorhinidae > Scyliorhinus > Scyliorhinus torazame. The sequence goes on along the minus strand of NC_092724.1, from coordinate 134,699,573 downwards.
ATTCATTAAAATAACAAAAAATACTGCAAATACTTTGGCCAGGCAGCATCTGTGTAGAGAGAAACCGAGTTAATCTTCGGATCGATGACCTTTCATCGTCATCAGTTCTGATGAAAGCTCATCAACCTCAAATGTTGGTCTGAGATTTCATCCCTGAGGCAGGTAGTGGGAGTTTGGAAAGTTCCTAGCTCGGCCCACCCACCTCGCCATAAAGGTGCCCACTGGGGAGAGCGGGTGTGGGCTGGAGTTGGTCCAGCCAACCCAGGAAAGATTTGGAGGCAGCATGTTTAAAAGACCCACCTCGGTGCAATGGGACTTTGTCCCAGTTAACATAGAAACACCAAGGCCCTCCAGCCCTCACACCACCTCCTACTCTAAATACTGCCCATGCCACATCCATGGCACCTCATGCCCCCACCTACCCCCAAGCCACCTCATGTCCTCATGCCAAGCTTTGCCCTTCCACCCACCCATAGCCCCCAATGACACCTATTCCAAACTGCTTCTCCACCCACCCCATGGTCACCCAATTCCAATGGTCTCTCATGACCCCCCATAAGAAACTATTGCGCTTTCAAGCCCATTGACACACTCTACATACTCCAGGGCTAATGAACCTTACAGTGACAGTAGGATGTGTAAATAAAACTTGTAAATAGGTAATTAATTCATATCTTTCCCTTATGTTGAAAAAAAAGTCAGTTTGCTACAAGCTACTAATACTGTCAATTATCCAGACCCAGATTTGACAGCAGAGATCAGAGAAGCTGATCTGTCAATTTTGGTTGTCCAGGCATTATTAACATAGAACATACAGTGCAGAAGGAGGCCATTCGGCCCATCGAGTCTGCACCGACCCACTTAAGCTCTCACTTCCACCCTATCCCCGCAACCCAATAACCCCTCCTAACCTTTTTGGTCACTAAGGGCAATTTATCATGGCCAATCCACCCAACCTGCACGTCTTTGGACTGTGGGAGGAAACCGGAGCACCCGGAGGAAACCCACGCAGACACGGGGAGAACGTGCAGACTCCGCACAGACAGTGACCCAGCGGGGAATCGAACCTGGGACCCTGGCACTGTGAAGCCACAGTGCTATCCGTGCTGCCCATATTGTCCCCTTGTAATCTATTGTCCTGAAGTCCTGAAGAATCAATTGTTTGAGGTGGCAGGGATGGGATGGCCATTGTCATAAGATTACACAAGGTACTGGTACATTACTCTCTAATAGTTTCACAGGAAAGTACAGTTATGTGGCCTGAATTGGACTATGGTCTTTTTATACATCAGTTTTTTGCCTCAATCAACAGCCTGTGGGGACATTGACTTACCAAATTAGGATTTGAAAGTAGGCGTAAAACACTCAAACTCATAACCTTTATGTTTGGACTAAGTTGTTGGTCTACTTGAGCAACTTGGATCCCTGCACTTGAATTTTCCTTTGTTTTCACTAAGCAGTGAAACCAAAGTAACTTTCAAGCTGAATGAATAGAAACAAGCATTAAAATGTAAACAGCAAAATCATTCCACACTGAAACTGTAATATTTAAATAGCGTAAAATCTTACATTCATACTTTAATATGTTGGCATCAACCTCACAATTAATCTCTACTGTTTTCCATTTTTGAGGTCCAACCAATCTAGGTCCACAAAGAGATATGACATTTGGATTGAAAGTTTGAAACGCTCCATGTACTCAGATTTCAATTCGTTTTACCGTTTTGATTATATATCAGTGCAACCACCAGCAATTGAAGGACTCCTTTGCCTTACGAAAGTAAATCATCTGATTTTAAGCCGCATGGAAATAAGACAAGTAAAACTGGCCCTCTTCTTGATGAATTACTCTAAAATCCACTGTCAATAAATAACCTGTCCAGGACTGAGATTGTGTCTTAAACACTAGTGCGGTGTAACCCAACATGAGAGGGCTGGAAATGGAGGCTCTGTTTCAAAAATACATGATCATTCGTACAAAGCATCAATTTCCTGGGGGGGGGGTGGGGAACAGTTGGGGTCACAGAATTAGGCAAGACATTGTTAATATTGCTTGAGAAGGTGATGAAATGAAATGAAAATCGCTTATTGTCACAAGTAGGCTGCAAATGAAGTTACTGTGAAAAGCCCCTAGTCTCCACATTCCGGCGCCTGTTCGGGGAGGCTGGTACGGGAAGCTGGATGGGAAGCTGTACATCTGCATTCTATCCAATCAGTAGCCTAGCAGACATTCAACTTAGTCAATGAAGCAAGGAGTTGAGTGTGAAACCACCTCACCTTGCCCCCCCCCCCCCCCCCCCCACACCCCCTTCACCCTACTGTAACTTTTAAGTTTGAAGTAGGGTGTTGAGCCATCTGGATCCTTGGATTTGTTCTATTTTTAATTGTTCCTCGCTGAGCGATGGAACCAAAATACCACAGCAAAACGTCCAGGGAAGGTTTTTTCTGCAACCAATTCAATCTGTAAGCAAAATATTTTTATAATCCATCATTCCTTTTATGTTTAGTAAAAATATAATATTCTCCATATTTGACATGTCAGGAAATCTTACAAAACTATTACATGCTTTTTGGACATTGTTGCACCAACTCACAAGTCGAAGCTTCATCCTTAGTTCCATGAGAAACTGTTTCAACATGTCACTGCATGCCTCCTGTGGGTATTGTTTCAACAAGGCAAAATTCAGTTGTTCTGAATAGTTGGAACATTAACATGAAACAATGTGAATAATACTCCCAGAGCCAATGCCACTGTTCTATATATACTAAATTTGCATGTTTGGATATTGTATAGTAGTGAATATTATATATTTTATTATTAAATCAGTGTCTATGGCAGTGTCAGACTCTGTGGACTAGCCACTGATCATTTTAACCACATGTCTCAATTTTTGTGGGAAATGCTCTGCATACACTCCCACAATAAATGTACTTTGCAGATGTGTATTTACGTAACAAGTGTCCATTACCATTTAGTAACCAAGGACGTAAAGCACTCAGAATAATCAAAAACACTTACAAACCTTTTTGCATTGCTATTTTAACCAACTAATGGACAAAAAGGTTAAAGTACCTCTGCATACACCGTGTGCATACGAGTATTGAAATCACATGCCCTCTACTGTATCCATCGATTTTAATTAGTAATTGGAAATGGAGTTCGCCGCATTTGGATTTCTTATTCATCTTATATGGTTGGCATATAGGTCAATGCTGTTTTTTCCAAGTTATGGACACTATCAGAAGGCAGGGTTCGGGGCTCAATTACTCTCTCTGAGCTTGCAGACTACAGTACAAATTGTTTCTAGCCCAACGTGTTCCTGTGTTTTATTTGTTTCTTAAGATACTTGCCATGATTGTTTTTTTACAATTCTAAACAAAGGATTTTCACTGTAGCTCAATTTCATTTTGAATTAGCAACAAAATGGGTGTAAGTGAGCAACAAGCACTCTCCTAGAAAAACCTCCTGAGTGAGTTAACTTTTAGAATATAGCATATTTGTATTACTAGATGGAATGTATAATGCTGTAATATTTAGCTTATCGAATGGGTGCCTTTTTCATGGCTAAAGATCTGTTTTAATAATTATGACTAGTATGTTAATTATACCGTGGGATGACATGGTGACACAGTGGTTAGCACTGCTGCCTCACAGCCCCAAGGACCCGGGTTTGATTCTGACCTTGGGTCACTTGTCTGTGTGGAGTTTGCATATTCTCCCCGTGTCTGCGTGGATTTCCTTCAGGTGCTCCGGTTTCCTCCCACTGTCCAAAGATGTGCAGGTTAGGTCGATGGGCTAAATTGCCCGATAGTGTCCATAGGTTACTTGGGGTTCCGGGGAGGGTGCTCTTTCAGAGGGTTGGTGCAAACTCGATGGCCTGAATGGCCTCCTGCACTGTAGGGATTCTGTACTTTCTAATCATTAATAGCTGATAGTTCATTTTTTTCTGATATGACTTGGGCAATGCCCATGAGCTTTAATATTCCTTTTTATTGATTCCTGATGACAAATTACCAGCACTCTGAAGGAACTATCCAATCAATCCATCATGGTTGAGTTAATAGTGCAGGAGCTGGAGCGATTTTCTGACAATCAATCTTTGATCACATAAATATTGGAACAACTTAATACACAATTGTCTGCAATTCGTAATAAACATTTACATATTTTGTAATATCTAATCGCCACTATGAAGTAGCATTGTTGGCAATACAAGAGGATATGTTAAGATGCCCTGGGACAGATTGAGTGCCTGTGGATATTTAATTTACAGCAGTGCATATGGTAAAGAACTACTTCTGTTTATTATTCCTTTGTCTGTTTCATATTTGCCTTGGAGATTTGTCCTCCATGAATATACAGTGCTTAAAAATTACTTAATGTGGTACAATTAGGAACATTGTCAAGAATTTTGTTACTTAAGTTATGGATAAAGTCATTTTTTTCTAAGGTTATCTTTTGAAAATTTTGTACAATGAAATTCATATTTTCTGATGTAGAAGTACCTGTACTTTAATAGCGTATGAGTTTCCTGTGGAATCACTGTTGGATCATGGGTGTTTGATACAGTGTAATTTCGGAGTTAGATGCGGCGACTAGATGTTTTTCACAGTAACTTCATTTGAAGCCTACTTGTGACAATAAGCGATTTTCATTTCATTTCATTTCAAATATATTTGAAAATACTGATAATATGGAGATCTGTGAAGACAAATGATGAGTGAACTTTTCAGGTGTAAACACCATCTGAACTGGAAACTCCAAGAAACCTTACCTACAGCTTTGAATAAAAGGGGTCAGAAAGTTGAATACAAAGATACTATTTCCTATTACAAGGAAGCAATAAAGATATGTATAGCTTTTAAATGGAAACCCTCTTCCACAGACAAATACTGTATTTCCAGTATTTTCTATTTTTGATTTCTGGCAGTCACAGATCTTTTCCAACTTTAATTTTGCAGCATAATATGACTAATTAATTTCAAGTATTCTTTTTTTTTTCTAGTGTAAGAGGAATACTATCAAACTTAGCGCCCTCAGATATATTAATTATTTATTTTGGGGGTTTAAGTAACCCTTTATTTCCTCTTGCCACCACAAAATAAAAAATTTAATTTTAATATTAAAAAGCTAATTCTTATACAAAAATGATTGCATGTAATTAAGGAAAAATCTAGTCTCTCATTTTGTAATCATTGGACGCTTTGTTATATTATGGGCAAAAGTCAGATGTCCTCACTAACCATTCTCAACTTAAAATTGAATTTGAGTTAGATCACTCACCGATGAAGGAGCTGCGCTCTGAAAACCAGTGATTCCAAATAAACCTGTTGGACTTTAACTTTGTGTTGTAAGACTTCTTACTGTGCCCACCCCAGTTCAACACCAGCATCTTCACATCATGGCTAACCATTCTCAACCTAAAATTCCACTTGTGTTAGATAGTTGCCTGGAAAAGGGGAATTTTAAGGGATATGCGTAGTGAGCAGAGGAATGGGGTAAGTAGTTCATGGGAGGAGGGGGCGGGGGGGGGGGGGGGTAGGCGGGGTGGACACCAATGTGTTCAAAATGTGCTGCAACAATTCAAGTCAAAAATATACTGATGCTGGTTAGGAAAGATTAATCATTGAGAGTACTTTAAAAAAACCACCCCTTTCAACCCATTTCTGCAGTTCCCTATGAATGTCTGACAATTGCTTGGTTATTCAGTTCTTGAATTATAAAAAGAGATGTCTGAATATGGAGCAGTTTTCTGAATTCAGTAAAGTTATGCAGTGGAATGAGTAAATGGCAGAAAGACTGCTGTGCTTGCACTGAGAGCCTTTCACTCACCCTCCCTAGCTGTTGTGGCAGAGGTTAACACATACCCCCGAAGAGCAGATATGATATAACCTTCTGGAATACAATCTCTTGCTTCCTTTTAAAGCATTATGGATTTTTTTCTAAATATTTCCGGGAGCGGTACCTCTTAATGATCTCTAGGTTAAAGGGAAAGGGACAATAACATAATTAGGGATCTGAAACTTTACGAATGTCCCATTCCCTGCCTAACTTTAACACTATTGATAATCATACATTTTTCACCCTTTTGTTTGAGATTGAATGCCATTGATTTTAGTTTTCCAACCATTTGGATTTTTATTTTTTGATAGAGAACTTGCTAGGGGAAAGTTAAGAATGTTTATCATCCCTAATCTCATGTTTGTATTGTACACTAGATTTCTTGGCAATTTCCGAATAGGATGCATATTCTTCTGCAGTCTACGGTTCTGTGTACTAAAAATTGCTTGCCCATATATTATCCTGAGTAGATGGATAAATTTACAATGTATATGGTAATAGATTCATTCTAGTTAAACCATCTCTTGACCAACCACCTACAGAATCCTGCATCAGACCGATGATCTGAGAAAAAATATATATTGCAGCCCCACTCACTGTGAATACACAGGAAAAATACCTTGCAGTTAAGTATATATTGAAGTGTTGATTTTTTTTAACCTTGGCGTATTTATTTTCTGTATCTGATACAGTACAGAATGTGCACAATTTTATTTGTACTTTTTGAAAATGATTCAAAAATGAATAAAGTATTGTCAATTTTGAAAGTCTGATTGCTCAGCGTACTTTAATTTCCCGTAGGGTGAAGAAATGTGACCAATTAAATTAATCCGGAAAGACAGAGACCAAAGATTGTACTTCATTCAGTATTATTTTGACTCTATGGAACATGAGAGTGAAATTAATATATTAATTCAAAGTGCACAATATCCCTCCACAATTAGGGGCTGGCTAATAAAATTACACTGTAAATTTTCTCGTTTTTAAGCTTGCAATCTCCCACCACAATCACATTTTATTTTGTGAAATGTATTTAGTTCTCATGGGACGTGCAGCAGCAACGTGCCTGGAGATACTGCAAATGTTCAGAGAGGCTGTGGGGTGACGAGGTAGTGGTTTGTCTCAGTGGCCCGGGCTGGGCTGACACGGGCAGAGGGATTCAGGCGCCACTAGGGGACGCCGTGGGCTGCCGGCGGCGGCGGTGGAGAAGGAGGCGGCACCTCTTGTGCTGCTGCTGCTGCCCGGACACCGAGTCAGGGGAAGGAGGAGGGAAGATATCTGAGGGGCTCCGGCTGCGGGAGATGAGGCCGAGCTCGTCACCTCTTTGTGTCTTTCTGTCCGGTTTTAACCGAATACTGCCGAAGGTCGCGGATCATCCGGCGGACGCGTTTTTGCTGGAGCTCCTGAGGAAAGGGGTGGGGGCTCGACAGTGATAAACATCACCCCCTCAATCCGGGCTGTCAGAGTGCGAGGGATCCTCACCTCAACCTCCCTCCCTCCGGGCTGTCAGTGTGAGGGATCCTCACCTCAAATCCCCTCCCTCAGGGCTGTCAGTGTGAGGGATCCTCACCTCAAATCCCCTCCCTCAGGGCTGTCAGAGTGTGAGGGATCCTCACCTCAAGGCCCCCCCCCCCCCCCCCCCTCCGGGCTGTCAGTGTGAGGGATCCTCACCTCAAGCCGCCCCTCCCCCTCCCCCTCCCTCCGGGCTGTCAGAGTGTGAGGGATCCTCACCTCAACCCCCCCCCCCCCCCCCTCCTCCGGGCTGTCAGAGTGTGAGGGATCCTCACCTCAATCCCCCCCTCCTCCGGGCTGTCAGAGTGTGAGGGATCCTCACCTCAAGCCCCCCCCCCTCCCCCCTCCGGGCTGTCAGAGTGTGAGGGATCCTCACCTCAAGCCGCCTCCCCCCTCCCTCCGGGCTGTCACAGTGTGAGGGATCCTCATCTCAAATCTCCTTCCCTCCGGGCTGTCAGAGTGTGAGGGATCCTCACCTCAATCCCCCCCCCCCTCCTCCGGGCTGTCAGAGTGTGAGGGATCCTCACCTCAAGCCGCCCCCCCCCTCCCCCTCCCTCCGGGCTGTCAGAGTGTGAGGGATCCTCACCTCAAAACCCCCTCCTTCCTGGCTGTCAGAGTGTGAGGGATCCTCACCTCAATCCCCCTCAATCCGGGCTGGCAGCCCAATCAATAATTTCATTTATTCATATTTCCTTATTGAATCCACCCCCCCCCCATCACTTATTTCTGAGGTTCCTTATACCCATGCCCGCTGATATATTTATTTACATCTGATTTTTTTTTAAAATGTCAATATTTGGATTGCAGGACTTTTAAAACAGGTTTAGACTGTCAATGTGCTCCAGAATCTTTGGAATACATAGTGTTTGCTCTCCTCGGGTTTAGCCGCTCTCTTTGGGTATAGCAAAACAATATTTAATAAATAACCCTGGTTGTAATTTTCAAGCTAATGTCGATGTGAGTGAGAATTTTGGGACGAAACCTGCTGATTCGTCTTAAACCAACACCTCCTGTAGAGTAGCTTTGCTGTTGTCTTCGACTACTTTGTTCCAAATTTTAAATTTAGTGGGGTGTGTCCCTGTGCTGTTAGCCAGAAATTAAATATCAAATTGTTCCGGAAAGGTTTTGTTTATTGGTTACGGGTTTTTTTTCTGTTTTTCAACTGTTAAAATAATGGGAGGGCTGCAGAGAAAAGATGCCGCAATTTGGCAGCAAACCAAAGCACTTCTATACAGAAATTTCCTCATCAAAAAGCGGAACAAAGATCAGACTTTACAGGTGAGTGGCATTACTTATTATTCGCCTCTTATATTTGAATGTGTTCCCCATCAGCTGATCGTTCGTCTCAAAGTCGTTCCCATGTTTTTTTTTTTGGGTGGCATTTGAACGCGTTGAAGTTGTGTGAAACCACATGTAAAATGCTCACCCTGGAGGATACTGTCCGTCTGGGACTGTGCGAATGGTGAAATGCTTTTTCTTTAAAACAAAAGTCATGTTTTTGCATGTTTGCAGAGCTTGCGGTTGTCAGGCTGGCGAGTTCCCGTCATCTAGATTTGCAACTGGTGCTCTAGTAATGTCTCGTAAGAATCAAAATCTTGAATCAGATATATCCCCGGTTTCCCTCTCCGTAACCCCATTTTCTTTTGCATATTAAGTACTAGAATAAATTGTTACAGGAATGCAGTGAAAAAAGAGTATTCAATCCAAAAGATTTTTGGGGGGGGGGGGGGGGGGGCGGCGTAGGAAAGGCAGTTAAGGATCGAAAGAATGTTGTTATTGTGCAGGTGTTGGCCTGCATTCCCGTGGGCGATTCCGACGATGAAGTGTAATCATAAATGAAAGCATAATTAAAGTAGTAAATTCAATCGTGGTTTGAGGTGATTTCAGTTTATTAGTGGATTGTGATCTGACATTTTCTGCGTATCTGAGGTCCTATCTTGTTTGACCCCACTGAGTGGCTGGCTCCAGTCTACGACCCAGCCTACACTCCCTGCCTCTCTGGATTGCTGCCTATGCTCCATTACTCCTCATCACTGCTCTATACTTCTTGCTCCTTGTATCTTAACATGCCAACTGTGCCAACACACTGTAGCTGCTGTGTGGACAGGGATTGCCAGTAGTAATCGGACTATGGATTACACTACAATTTTGAAAATGAAGTGGTCTGTCATATTTTGTATTCAATGGGTGATGTACTATGATGGTATCCCTAAAATGTCCTGATGTGATGCTTAAACCAGAAATTGCTTCTGACATTTTCCAATAATCTGAAAAAGGTCAAAGTGACTTCACAGATGTGTTATCAAACAAAAACTTACACCAAACACAAAAGGAGACAATTTGATCAAGGAGGTTGGTTTTGAAAAATGTGTTAAAGTTCTTGTCCAATTCCTTTTTGAAAGTTATAATTAAATCTACTTCCACTACTCTTTCATGCAGTGATTTCCAGATCATCGTAACTCAGTCTAATTCCTATCCCCTCAGCTGACCTCTGGTTCCTTTGTCATTTACATTAAATCTGTGTTCACTGGGCGTGATTCTCTACCCTCGTTGCACTCTTGCTCAAGCGTAATGAGGCCGGTGAATAGCAGGAGAGGCCAAAAATCTGACTTGCGGCAGGCGCCAAACAGTTTGCGATGCAACTGACCTGCTCCCATAGACAAAATCGGGATCTCTCCGTAACGAGAAACCGACTATCACTACTTAAGCCCCATTTCCATACATTTACCGGGAGTGACCCCATATCCAACAGCCGTCATTCAGCGACTTCCCCAGCAAGTGCTCACGCTGGCGCCGATTAGTACTCCTTTTGAAAAACGGGAATCTAGCGGAAGGGCTTCTGTGGGGAGCTGAGGAGGTGAGTAGCCATGTTTGCTCACAGGCAAAGAGCCCGGGGTGCTGGGCTTGCTACCACAATGCTTGGTGAGAGGTAGGAGACCCTCGGCTGGGAGTGGGGACCCTCCGCAGGGGTGAGCCGCGGTGAGGGGTGCACTGGGGGGGCAACCGCTCGCAGCACCACCATGCCAACTCCTGGATCGTGTGTACCCATTCTGGGGGCAACCCCAGTCCCTGCCCGTCTGCCCTAACGACCACCCATAACCCTCACCGACTGCTGAGGCCTCTGGCTGAAGGCTATTGCTATAGGGAATTGGCAATTGTGGTTAAGAAGCAATTCACACATACCAAGTTGATTTGCATTGGTGGGTGGTCATGCAGCAATTGGGAGTTATTGCCTGGCACCCCAATCACACCCTGGTGGCTGCACACTGGTTGAACACTGCGGGAGGCAACATCACGCACGTAACATCTGAACACCCAGGGGATGGTACACAGCTCCGGGCACATGACGATGGCCGGAGGGTGGGTGAGCACCATGGGGGGCGGGGGGGTGCTGGAGAGGTGGGTAAAGGGTCCGGGGAGTCAGCCAACATTATGGAAGGAAGTGACAGCGGCATCATAATGGTTGTGCGAAAAGGTGTTTAGTGTGTTGTACAAATCCCACTCCTGTTTGTGCTGCTCCCCACACCCCCAACCACCACCCCTTTACCCTCCCTCCTCCGGTGGCCTAGGTGATGCTCAACGTGCTTGGCCCTCCTAGTTCTACCACTACACCTTGGTGTTTCCCCAGGGTTCACAGCTGGGGTGGAGGTTGCCAGCTGCTTACCTCGTCCCATGGCCTTCGATATCCCTGGTGGGCGTCCTCTGGGGACAGAGGGCCCCAGCTCACTTGTCGGCAGCACATTCACAGCCATGCCACCCTGTCCCTTGTGCTGACCTCGAGACGTGGAATCATCAGAGGGGTGGAACTTGAGGGAGCTGGTGGCTGCTATCCCCAGTCCATGGGACGGGTCCTGCTTGGCACCCAGTGCCCCCTCCCCCCGATTGGTGTCCATAGGGCCCTGGGGTTCACAGCAGATTCAACCCCAGATGCCCCTGCATCATCTGGCTCTGCCAGCCCTGGCGGTTCCCCATGGTCTGCACCATAGTGTCGACGCCCTCAGCAATGCTCTTCAGTAACTGGGCTATGCTCTGTAGTGACTCAATCATGGCCACCTGTGACTGGGACAGGCTCCGCAGTGCCTCGGCCATTCCCATCTGAGAGCAGGATATGTCCACCAGAACCTCAAATAGGTCGGCCTGGTACTGGGTGACATCCCCCTGTAAATTGGACATTCTGCCGAGACCCTCGGCTATGGCCATCACCGACTACGCGACGCCTTGGACACCTTCACTTATGGTGCCGACATTGTGTACCAGACTCTCCACTGCAGTCGCCACCCATGCAGTGTTGTCTCGGTGTCACATGTTAGATGTTTTAGTTGCTGTGATATGAAGAGTCTAAAGTTCCGTTCCTTTTTCAGAAACACATTTATTTCATTCCAACAGCCTTTGCACAAAACTCTAATTATACATCACCTGACAGAGGCCACCTGAAGCCCCTTTACATATCAGTGTCAATTAATGGATACTTAACATAAATGAGACAACTAATTGCAATGTCTCTTAACCCATTACTTAACAGTCTCCCCTTCCTTGGAGAAAAAAAATAATAATTAGGTGAAAACAAAATTTCAAGAAACTCAAAAACACACACGATTTTCCCCCTTTTTTTTTGTTTGGCGAGAAAGAAAAAAAACAGTCACAGAAACAAGCGCCCTTCATTAACAATATCCAAAAGTTTCTGTGAACTTGCCCCTCTTTTCGTAAAACAGTCTGATAGTTGATAGCTCCTGTCGACCCATTTAATTTTTGTTATTTCCCCTCTGTCCAACATCTGCTTCAAACTTGCGATGTCTATCCGTAACCTCTTTTCATTGACACTTTTTGTGGAGTGCACATTTTCCCACAGGGATTTATTGTCAATGTGACAGTCAAGAGGTATATTACCCAAATCCCCTAATCCCAAAATTTCTGTCAATATCATACTTATATAAAAGGCCATATCCACCGCCTCTACAAGGCTTAACGTCTCAGCAGCCAAAGTGCTTTTTCCACTCTCTTTGTTTTCTTTGTTTCCCACACAAGCGGGCAACATTTACCATTGTTCCCCAAAAGGAAAATTATAAAACCTCCTGCGCTTGAAACCCCATTACATAAATTTGCGTAGGACGCATCACTATAAACTATGAGTTTCAAGTGCCTACGGTCACCTAAAACCGGGAACTTCAAAACACACTCCTGCATTTTTAGTTTGGCCAATGCTTTATTTGCTCTTATTATGTCTTCCACTTTGGAATCATTCATTTTTGTACTCAACCCTAAGACATCAAAACTCACGTCCGGTCTAGTCTGTCTACCTAACCAGTTCAGTTGCCCAATTAAACTTCGCAGTTGCTCTTTTTCTATCTTTGAAACCATTGCATCTTTTTGTGAAACTCGGCCACAACTAATTGCTATTGGGTTGATGCTTTCCAAATAAGATTGCTGACGTAAAGTTGCCCTTAACTTTGTCCAATTTCCAGTCCAATATATTTAAATGCACCGGAAGCCTGGAATTCTTTCCTCAAACCAGAGATTACCATAGCTTCAAAATCACTAGTCCCACCCCACAGAAAATTATCGACATGCATCATAAAAATGCCAGAAATATTTCCTTTGTAGTGCCAGTAAAACATTGCAGGATCTGCTTTCAACTGGCAACAGCCTAACTTTAACAAAACTGACCTTATCGAAAAATACCAGACTCTAGATGCATCATTTAATCCATATACACATTTGTTCAACTTCCAGAGTACCCCTTCTGTGTTAGCTGCTTCTTTAGGAGGACAGAGAAAATGTCTCTCTGGAGCTGATGCCCCTGCAAAAAGGCAGCTTTTATATCTATAGATTTGCATTCCCATGACTTTGTGGCTAATAGAGCCAAGAAGATCTTTAAAATAACCTTTCCTGCCGTAGGTGAATCTACCCTTAAATCCTAATCCTCTAGGTTTTCTTCAAATCCGCTTGCCACAAGCCTGGCCTTTACCTTGTAAGTTCCAGCCGGAAGAACCTTTTCCGTGCAAATCCATCTGTGGGATAGAGCTCTTTGTCCCCTATCCGGTACTTCCGTGTATACCCCAAATTCACTCCAACTATGCAATTCTTGCTGTTTAGCTTCTTTGATAACCTTTTCATCTAATTTATTTGAAGCCACCAAAATCTCACGTGCATGTGGGCTTCTACTCCTATCAGTATTCGTAGTCTTACTCGTGTTCCGAGATCTTGATAAACTACGTCCCCTCTCCCGGCCTGGTATCTCGTTCTGTACTGCTAGATCTTTCCCTTCTGCTGTGGGATGTCCTTTCAATAGCTCTCAACCTTTTCCTGCGGACCTGTTCACTATCCGATGTACTATCTGAACTGGCACTGCGTTTCTGTGCCCTCCATTTTTGAACTTTGTTTTCCCAATCCATTGTCTTGACTCCTCCCCCTGAATGCTGTACATTCAACCAATGTTTATACTTTCCAGTGGCCTTCCCTGCTCTACTAATAACATTTGCATCCTTCCATTGATTAGACCTTTCAGGCAAGTATGTCACTTTTGTACCAACTTTTGGCAGTTGCCCTTTCGGAAAAATGGCCTGTTCTAATTCATCAGAAGTGTTGTGTTCCTCCACAGAAACCCTGTCTATATCAGTTCATTGGTCCTCATAGTTCTGTAACACATGCGTACCAGATGACTCTGGTTCCTCGTCATGTCTGTCTGCTCTGTGTAAATTTGAAAATTTGTAATCTGTACCCATTATCCTTGATGAATGTACCCTAACAGTTTGATTACCATGTTGCAAAATAATTGTTTTGCCATCTATGCCTACGATCTTCCCTGGGCCTTTCCATTCATTAGAATTGTCTCTCTTATAGTATACATAGATATTACATAGAATTTACAGTGCAGAAGGAGGCCATTCGGCCCATCGAGTCTGCACCGGCTCTTGGAAAGAGCACCCCACCCAAGGTCAACACCTCCACCCTATCCCCATAACCCAGTAACCCCATCCAACACTAAGGGCAATTTTGGACACTAAGGGCAATTTATCATGGCCAATCCACCTAACCTGCACATCTTTGGACTGTGGGAGGAAACCGGAGCACCCGGAGGAAACCCACGCAGACACGGGGAGGATGTGCAGACTCCGCACGGACAGTGACCCAAGCCGGAATCGAACCTGGGACCCTGGAGCTGTGAAGCAATTGTGCTATCCACAATGCTACCATGCCTCCTTGCTGAGAAACGGCATCTGATGGCGGTACGTTATGTCTTAAAGCTCTGTGAATTCTTTCAGAGACTTCTGCTTCCAAAAAAGCTTTTCTACTGTTATGTAATGCCTTTAAATGTTCAGCAAAATCAGAGCTAATTGTAGTCCCCTCCCAAGCTGGAGGCTGGACATCCAAAATGGACGGAATTTTAGGATTTCTACCAAACACTAATTGATAAGGACTATAGCCCCCAACCATCTGCAATGAATTCTTTGCATGTACTGCCCATGCTAAAGTTGAATTTAACCTGCAATTTGGTCGATCTGCCAAAGTTTTTTGAAGCATGTCATCGATGACAGCATGATTTCTTTCACAGACACCATTACTAAATGGGCTTTCTGCAGCCGCATTCATAACTCTGATATTCATGTTTTCACACATATCCCTAAACTCATCATTTGCAAATTCTCCCCCATTGTCCGTAAAGAATTTTGCCGGTGGACCCATTCCTGTCCCTATCCATTTTTCCATGATTTGATCCAGAATTACTCTCTTTTCTTTATTTTGTACAACCGTTGATTGACTAAATCTGGTTGCTAAATGTACAAAATGCAAAATAAATATAGTATTTGCTTTATCCCAGATCTTAAGGTCCATGGCCACAATGTTGTTAAAATCCCTGGCCAAAGGTAGGGTTACTATCAGTCGTGCTGGTGTCCTTCTGTAGTTCCTACAAACTTCACAGCGGTCACTAACCTGTTCTATCAGTTTAGTATAGTCGTCATCCCTTACCCTTGCATCCTTTAATACATTTTTCAGCCTCCGAGGAGACGGATGTGCAAATTGCCTGTGCAGTTTTAATACCACAAGCTTTTTCATATAATTTACAGTGCGGAAGGAGGCCATTCGGCCCATCGAGTCTGCATCGGCTCTTTGAAAGAGCACCCTAACCAAGCCCACACCTCCACCCTATCCCCATAATCCAGCAACCCCACCCAACACTATGGGCAATTTTGGACAAAGGACAATTTAGCATGGCCAATCCACCTAACCTGCACATCTTTGGACTGTGGGAGGAAACCGGAGCACCCGGAGGAAACCCACGCAGACACTGGGAGAACGTACATACTCCACACAGACAGTGACTCAAGCCAGGAATCGAACCTGGGACCCTGGCGCTGTGAAGCAACAGTGCTACCCATTGTGCTACCGTGTCGCCCTCAGTTAAAGTCCCATTTTCAACTGCCATTAACACATCCTTAACCACTCTACTTGAAATATTATTTGTCAGTAATGGAATACAATAGTGTCCCGACTGTGTAAATTGTAAGTCCACCGTCTTTCCAAAAACCTTATTGTTGCCTTATCCAGTTTCAGGTGTGCTTTCTTCATCGACGGTCTGCTCAGAAGCAAAGGTATCTCACTTGATACAACATCCGTGCTAATGAAATGATTCACTCAGGCAATATTGCAAGGGATCACCACTCTTTTCAGCGACTTCAGAGTATTATCATCCCCAAACCTGAAACTTGTGGAACTTTCAAATTCCTTAACCTTGTTACGATTTTCAGCATTCAAAGAGTCCAGGTAACATTTTAACCAGTCAATTCCACACACAGTAGATGTGCAGCCACTGTCCAATACAGCACAATTGAAGGATTCTGCAACCAACACCCTCATTACCGGCGTAAAACTGCTTGTCAATAGGACAATGCCTTCTTTCTGTTGACTATCTCTTTCCTCTTCTGACTCTTTCGTGTCATGTGTTGCTTCAAACACTCTATCTTCCTATTGTAGGTTCTAACTGGGTTTCTGACTTCATAATTTCCTTGGCTCGGTCTCCTTCTATAGTCTTGAGCCCTGTTCGTAACCATACGATTTCGCCATCCTGTTAGTAATGTATCTTCCATATTCTGCCTTATTACAGGCTGACCTATATGGGTCATCAGAGCCATCAGAATCGAATGTTACCCCGGAAACTTTTGTAAAGCTTTTGTCATCTGTTCGAATAAGGTATCCTTATCAGTAAACTGAACTCCTGTCAAAACGAGGAGCCTATCCATGTTGCTCACTCTAGCACAGTCAAGTAATTTAAAGGCCAACACAGACTGTGGAAATTCCAGGTTGTGTTTATGCAGCCTTTTATATCGTCTGCCAAATTCCATTATATAGTCTTCCATAGAGATATCCTCCATTTTCCGGAACTTATCAAAATACGACCATGTTTCATACGCACTTAACAAGTCATCTTTCTTATAAATCTTATCCATATAATATAATGTAGAATCCCAAGTTTCTTTACCCGTCAGTCTGGCCTCAATAAAAGTCGAGATGGATTTGCAGGTACAGCATTAGTTACTTTATTTAGCTTGCAAGCTTGATTCATTTCACAGAAACATAGGAGACATCCAGTCTCCTACATCCCAGAAAGCGAATGAACAAAGAGACAAAGGGATCTCTGCAAATCAATTCAAATGGTATCAAGTTTCACATACTCGACGCCCATAGGTCATCCTATATCCCTCCTGACCTGTTTGATCTATTCAGATTGGCTCACTTCCAATCCCTTCCTCTGGCCCCTATTACCCAGCATCCTTTTCTCCTGCTTTGGTGGACACACCTCTTCCTGCTTTTTTCCATGCGGTCTGAAATCCTTTGTCTGTGAACTCACCAGAATTAGACTGGCCTACCTCTACATTACAGTAACTAATATCTCTAAAGTAACTATTTTATATCACATTCGTCAGTAATAAAGTCTCCAGACCTTCTTCTGAGTCTAACTCTCCCAATTCCAACTCAGAAAGCACTTTGTTTCGGATTTTATTGCCATATGATAGAGAAAGAGCCAATGCCATACCTTGTTTTCTCTTTCCCAAAGCAGTTACCGTAGTCCACATAACTACTGCACTTCTCCATTGGTCGTACGATTCTCTTTCAGAAAATAAGGGAGGATAGTCATATCCAGCCATCCTTATCCTCGGTTCAGCCTTATATCCCTTTTTTTCCCTCTTTTCTCACTCACTCCTTGGTTTGATCTGGAAAAGTTGTGTCTTTCAATCCTTCACATTTACACAGCAACCATCCTCTGTTACCAATTGTAAGACATTTTAGTTGCTGTGATATGAAGAGTCTAAAGTTCCGTTCCTTTTTCAGAAACACACATTTATTTCATTCCAACAGCTTTTGCACAAAACTCTAATTATACATCACCTGACAGAGGCCACCTGAAGCCCCTTTACATATCAGTGTCAATTAATGGATACTTAACATAAATGAGACAACTAATTGCAATGTCTCTTAACCCATTACTTAACATCACACATTGCCTGTGCCATCTCCTGCGCCCGTAACCTCTGGGACTCCTCCAAGCGGCTATTGATCTGCTGGAGTGATGCTGACATCTCCCTCTGAATGTTCAGGTTGCTCCCTCCGACTGCTGTATCGCCTGGGGGTTCCTGCCTCCACCTGATGCCCATCATCAGCGGTGTGGTGCTCACCAGGTTGTGCCCCCAAAGCCTGTCCACTGACACGTTCTACCGAGGGTAACGTATCTGCACTGATGGAGGCTGGGAATGATGGCTGTGCTGCGACTATGGTTGCATCCTCGGAGCTCCCCTCTGAAGTGTTCTCCTTGGAGTCAGGAGAGGGTGCCGCCCGGGATGGGCCGGCACCGTCAGCTGGAGGACCTGTGGGAGAATGGACAGTGGTCAGTGGGAGGGATGGGTCAGTCAGTAAGGCAGTCACTACTCACGTTTGACAGGTCCCCCGGGTGGAGCCCGGTGGTTCCTCACATCTGTGGCGTCTGCTAGCCTCCGTGTGGCTGACCGATCCTTGGCCACACCGGCCATCTCCAGGGCACGCTCCTCGAAGGAGGTGAAGATTCTGGGGCGGAATTCTCCCCTACCCGGCGGGCCAGCCGGCGTCAAAGGGCTTGGCGCCACGCCAACCGGCGCCGAAGGACCTCCGCCGACCGGCGTGAGTTGGCGCAAGCGCGGGAGCGCCATCGTGTGCTAGCGTCATCCCAGCGCATGTGCAGGGGGGTTCTTCTTCACACCGGCCATGGCGGACTGTTACACCGGCCGGTGCGGAGGGAAAGAGTGCCCCCACGGCACAGGCCCACCCGCGGATCGGTGGGCCCTCATCGCGGGCCAGGCAGATCTCCCCGCGCCCCCCCAAGCACCCCGCATGCCGTCCGCAGAGCCAGGTCCTGCCGGTATGGACCAGGTGTATTTTACGCCGGCGGGATCTGCCGAAAACGGGCGGCCACTCGGCCCATTGCGGGCCGGAGAATCGCTGGGGGTGCCGCTGCCAACGGCCCCCGACCGGTGCGGCGCGATTCCCACCCCCCGCCGAAAAACCAGCGGCGGAGAATCCGGCGTTGGGGCGGCGGGGTGGGATTTGCGCCACCCACAGCCTATTCTCCGGCCCAGCGGGGGGCCGGAGAATCCCGCCCCTTATGTCCGGCACCCCTCTGCCTGTCTAGACCCTCTCCTGATGGTTATTGGGGGCGGGGGAGCAATGGTGTTTACTCACTCGTGCTGCCCGGTGTAGGTCGATTACCTTTTTTTTTTGTGAAATTTTTTATTTAAAACAAATTTGTAACATTTACAGAGAAAAAAAAAGGCCCTGTGCAAAGAGCCTGAACATAGTGAAAACGAACTGTGGGAAAAAAGAAACATGTTTATAAGGCACTTCCCCTATCAGCTCTATTTGCCCATGCCACACGTGTTCATCGAAACTAACGTGGCTCTAACCCCACCCCCCCCTCGGGTGCTGCTGCTGTCGGTTTCCTGTGCTGTTCCCTGAGAGTCTGCAAGCGACTTTCTCCGAGTCTGCAAGCGACTTTCTCCCCCCGGGGATCCCTGGTCTCCCCCTTGCCTACTTAAGTCTCCTCTGCTGTACTCCTCAGCTGCCCGTCGATTACCTTTTAACGACGCTGAAGGCCAGTCCCCCTGGTCATACTCTCCGAGCTGACAGTTGCCGCCACCTCACCCCAGGCAGCAGCACTGGCTGCCTTGTGGCTGATTCTCCGGGACCGTCGGTGGAACAGGACATCCCTTCAGGCCTCCACAGTGTCTACCAGCCTCCCCAGGTCAACATCTCTGAATCTTGGGGCCGGTCTCCTGGGCGCCATTGTTGCGAGCTGGCTAGGGTTGGTTGAGCACGTGCTTCTCGACCTTGTTAGCAGGGGCCTGGCAAGTGTGGTCCCGGCGAATCAGCTGGCGAGCCTTCATTTGCGATGAGAAGCCCAAGAAACCTCGTTAAGTGGACCAATTAATATTGAATTACTTTACCAGCCTCGCGTGGCCGAGCGCAGGGAAGTTCGTTACCACACTTAGAAATTTTTCCAGAGAATTGCACCTTCTGATTACCCAGCCTTCTGCCACAGGAAACATTTTCTCCATACTAATTCTATCAAAGTTATTTATTATTTTGAATACCTCCACCAAATCTCCCCTTTACCTTCCCTGCTTTAAAGAGAACAACCCAATTTTTTCGAGTCTCTCCACATTATAATTTAATTCCCTGGTACTATTCTAGTAAATCACCTCTGTGCCCTTGTTCAGGCCTGGACAAGCTTGCTGAAGTATGGTGCCTGGAATTGAGCACTGTACTCTAACTTGGTCCTAACTCGTGTTTTGTAAATGTTTAGCCTGCTTGAATATGTCAAATCTTTGTTTGTATATTTTTTGCGTAGCTGCAAAATATGTATTGATGAATCTGTCATTTAAATGCAGATTTGTATCTGGTCTGTACATAGAACTAGTTCTTCAGTGTAGATGCTTGATTGCACTGTTAAGGTCTGTAACTGATGGAACTTTTAACCCCTTCAAAAATAAAACAGTGCTGGATAATGCAAATACATTCATTCTAATTAACAAACTGCAGCATTTACAACTCACAGGCATAACATGTAGTTAAATCTAAACATATCGCTCAATTTGAATGTGCAATTTTCAAATTGATGGCATTGTTAATTTAACTAGTTTATTAATAGGCCAGTGAAGAGGATTTTACTAGAATGGTACGAGGGAAGAGTTCAGTTATGTGGGGAGACTAGAGAAATTGGGGTTGTTTTCCTTAGAGCAAAGAAGGTTAGAGGGAGATTGATATTTTACACCAAGTTTTATATTTTATAACTGCTATTTTTTTTAAATTAACTATTTTTTTAGTCTTCCCTTTTCCCAACATAAAACGTGGTACCTCCTGTAACAATTGTGTCAGGAAGCAGAGGTAGTTTTAAGTGCACGTTTTAAGTGCAGTTTTAGGGACAGCACGGTCGCACCATGGTTAGCACTGTTGCTTCACAGCGCCAGGGAATCGGGTTCGATTCCCGGCTTGGGTCACTGTCCAAGTGTCTGCGTAGGTTTCCTCTGGGTGCTCACCCCGTTTCCTCCCACATGTCCTGAAAGATGTGCTTGCCAGGTGAATTGGACATTCTGAATTGTCCCTCGTGCACCCGAACAGGTGCCGGAATGTGGCGACTAGGGGATTTTCACAGTAACTTCATGCATGTTAATGTAAGCCTACTTGTGACACTAATAAAGATGATTTTTAAGTGATCTATGTTTGTATCGTTGGATATTAGAAATAGGTATAGCTTTAAGAGAGTTTAATTTAGTGTTTCTGTATAAGTAAGGTAAAACACTAGTTAGATTCAGGGTGAAAAACATGAATGCATATGGCTATTCAAGACCAAGGAATATTGAAAGGAGAGTTGGAAATCCTGTAACTGAATCCATGCTGGAAACAGTTGCAGAAAGCATTGTTTGTAAGAAGATTTTAAAGTGTGTCTTTTGAGAGTGGAGTTTGGGAACCCTTGTGTGGCAATCATCTGGGGGGCCGGGGGAGAAGGGGGGTGTTGTAATTTGAGGAGAAATCCACAGAAGTTTGATTGGTGACACCTACCACTTGGTTTCACAGTGAGGTGTTGTCTGACCACAGTTAGCCTTTTGGGTTACAGAGACTGTGTGTGTACTGAGAACATATATTTTGTAACCTTTGTATCCTTAAAATCTGTGTACATTTGTGAAGATAAGTGGGAGTGAAGGAGTACTGTATTACAGTCAACATTTCATGTTTAGTAAATGTTTTATTTGTTAAAAGCCAATTAAAAGCAAATGTGACTCTGTTCGGCAACATTTTCTCAAAAAAAAGTAAAAGTTATATTTGAGCCAGGGTTTCAATCTGGGACCATCCAATCCAATAGTAACATCAATTGGATCGTAGTAATTATTAGTCAACTCCAATGAATTTATATTTATTTCTGTTGCAAAATGTTGAGGCAATTAATTTTGAATCTGCTTATGGTTAAACTTGTAAAATATTCCTATATTGAGTGTGGTCTGGTTCAATATGAGAAGATGGCTGTGGAGAGGAAGGGAATCGATGATGAATTATGGAGTTTGCACCAGACATGAAAGGTGATGGTTTCAGTCTATCCAACATTTGACAGGCGGAGATTGTAGCTTGTCCAGGGTTGGATATTTGACATGTGGTCTGACAGCATAGAGGCAGTGGAAGAGATGAGTGAGTGGTGGTAGAGAGGTAGAAGTGGGTGGCCTTGGTTCATGTGTGGGACATGACCCATTGTTTGAAACACATCAATAGTGTGGATTAGAATCACATGTAAGACAGCCTTCTTTCACTGAAGAATTAAATTTTTTCAAAAACCTTTCCAGTTTTCGTGGTCACTTTTTTCTGATATCCGATTCAACAACATTGTGGACTTGCATAGCTATTAGGTCTGTGGTGAAGTTTGAACTCCCTATCAGTGGACTGTGGGTACAATACCATCATTACTACACTACCAGGCCCATTTTTGCAAAGTTGGTGTTGTATTTGACCTCCAGTTGAGCTTTTGACCACTTGTCCTCTACATTACAAAGACTGCCTCTGTTATGCATCAGCTACCTCTGCTCCTGCCTCAGCCCATCTGTCACTGGGTGCCTCAGCTATGCCAGTTTCACATCCAGACTTAACTATTCCACCATTTTCCTACCCTGCATCATCCAGCTTATTGTCATCCCCTGTACTCAGTGGCCTTTGTTGGTTTCCAGTTCTCAAGCATCTCAAACTTAAAATTATAATCAATGTGTTTCAATCCTTCATGGCATCCATTTCCTATCTTTTTAATCTCCTGCAGTTTTACAATCTACTAAAACTCTGCTTTCCTCTGTCTTGGGCCTCTTGTTCACCACTCACTCCCAGCATTGGTTGTTTCTACTTCAGACATCTAGACCTTGCACTTTTGAAAATTTACTTTCAACCTCTCCAGCTAACTCTCCTTTTATTATGATGTGGAGATGCCAGTGTTGGACTGGGGTGGGCACAGTAGGAAGTCGTACAACACCAGATTAAAATCCAACAGGTTTGTTTCGAATCACTAACTTTCGGTTCGCAGCTCCTTCCGCAGGTGAATGAAGAGGTTGGTTCCAGAAACACATATATAGACAAAGTCAATGATGCAAGACGATATTTTGAATGCGAGTCTTTGTAGGTAATTAAGTCTTTACAGGTCCAGACAGAGCGACTGGAGAGAGGGATAATCACAGATTAGAGAGGTGTGAATTGTCTCAAGCCAGGACAGTTGTTAGGATTTCGCAAGTCCAGGCCAGATGGTGGGGGTGAATGTAATGCAACATGAATCCAAAGTTCCGGTTGAGGCCGTACTCATGTGTGCAGAACTCGGCTATCAATTTCTGCTCGGTGATTCTGCGTTCTCGCGCGTCCTGAAGGCCGCCTTGGAGAACACTTACAATCGAGTAAGTATCGACTTTACCAGAGGGAACTTTACTCCACTGGAGTGTGCTCCCTGCTTCTCAGTTGTTTTTTCACAGCCTTTCACTGGACTTTGACTTGGATTCATGTCGTATTACATTCATCCCCCACCATCTGGCCTGGGCTTGCAAAATCCTACCGACTGTGCTTGAGACAATTCACACCTGTTTAACCTGTGATTATCCCTCTCTCCAGTTGCACTGTCTGGACCTGTAAAGACTTAATTACCTGCAAAGACTTGCATTCAAAGTATCATATTGCATCATTGACTTTGTCTATATATGTGCTTCTGGAACCCACCTCTTCATTCACCTGAGGAAGGAACTGCACTCCGAAAGCTAGTGATTCACAACAAACCTGTTGGACTTTAATCTGGTGTTGTAAGACTCCTTTTTTTAGACTCTCCTTAAAAGCTGTGTCTTTGACCAAGGTGTTCGTTACCCTCATATCTCCTCCTTTAGTTTCTGTCTGATTATGCTTGCAAACTGTTTTTCCACATTAACATTATTATGTAAAATGCATGCTGTTGTTAAGTGATTGACACTTCATGCCTTCTAAGGTGAACTGGCAGGCTACAGCTTTTTTTTTCAAATTAAAGAATTTATTAGTTACTTTGTTAACTGATTTTATCTTTTCAGGCATTAGGTTTATTGGAGGTACAATTAAAATAAGCCTGTTTGTATAATTATATAAGTTTGAATTTGGTAAGGGAAACTGGGGAAGGGCAGCAAAAATAGCCCTCTGATAACCACATCCTGAGAAGTAATAAAACAAATTGACTGCCACGGTTGCCTTATGCAATAGTGTCTTCAAACAAGTCTTTCTTGTAAAGTCTTTGAAAGATGCACGAAGGTATGATCACATGTTACTTAAATACAACAGGAACAACTTAATTTATATAAGAAAACAGAACTCTCGCATTTCCTCCTTCATCAATAACTTAGTGTTTAGATATGGCACCCCTAAGGTCGGAAAACATCTTAAGCCGTTTCACAATAACCTTATTGTAATAATTCCAAGAGGAGCGGAGTGTAAAGCCAAATTGGTTTATTTTAAACTGAAAATAAAGCTGCTACCATGGCACTCAAAACAAACTTCCCAGCCCAGGACTATCGGGAAACTGCTGGTCCAGGCCTGGGAGCTACATTTAAAGGTCCTGCTAACGAGCCCCAGCTGGATGGACCTCCACCCACTCACTACGGGAACCCGTATTCTACAAAGCCCACGAGGAGCTCAATCAGCGATCCCCATTGGTGCTCGTGAGGGTTATCACATTCCTCCCCTCATAAGCCCGAATCATCCCTCTAATTCTTGCGATGTTGAGGCCTCTTTCGTTGGAGGCAGGTGGAGCTGGATCAGGAGCATGAAGCAGGCTGAGATCATTGCTTCTTTGTTGAGTGCCGAAGAGCCACAGGTGGAGGCTCGTCTTCGGCGCTGACCCGTCCGGCAGAGGAGCGATCTTCTCAGTCTCCATTTCGGAATCCAAGTCTTTATCGTCAAGGGACAAGATTCTGGGGTCCTCATAGGCTGAGTCCCCTTGTCGGAGGTAGCCGCAACGTGCTTCAAGGATATCCCCTCTGCTGGATTCGTCTCCACTGGAGAGTGGCCCCTGCTTCATAGTTGGTCCAGGTGGTTTTTCACAACCCTCCCTTGGACTTTGACTTGTAAAAAAAACCGGACCAGTTTTTTCCAGCATGTCTCCTCCAGAGTTCTGCACATAGACGGCATCTCCTGTCCTGAAGGACTGTTCGGGTCTTCTGGTGTTGTACTTTTTTGGAGTCTCCTGCTTTGACAACTGTAAGCTGAGTCTGAGCGCAGTTCTATAATCAAAGAGGAACTGGGCCAATTTCCTATTCCGGGAACCAGCAGGTTGTTTCTTCATTCCGGTTTTGAATATTTGAACTGCCCGTTTAGCCAGGCCATTAGAGGATGGATGGTATAGCACCATTCGGATGTGTCTCATGCCGTTCAACTTCATGAATTCCTGAAATTCTCCTTTGGTAAAGTCGATATGAGGACCTCTAGTATGCCGTTGGTACAGGAACATTGCTGGAATATTTCTGTTGCTGCATGAGGAATCATGGAGGACATGCGATGTACTTCTAATCATTTTAAGTGGCCATCAACCATAATAAGGAACACCTATACCAGGAACAGACTAGCGAAGTCCACGTGCACCAGCACGCAAGGAGGCCAAAGGTGGTAGCTTCTGGTTCTCCTGGCACAAGGAACAATGCTTCACCAAATTCGCGATGTCTGTATTGAGCCTGGGCCACAGATGTAGCTCCTTGTGAACATTTTCATCTTGGATACCCTGAGGTGTCCATTGTGTAATTCATAGGATCATAAAATCTCTACAGTGCAGAAGGAGGCCATTCAGCTCATCAAGTCTGCACCAACACTTGGAAACAATACCCTACCTAGGCCCAAGCCCCGAACCTATTGCAGTAAACCTACTTACCCTTTTGGACACTAAGGGCCAATTTTGCACAGCCAATCTGCCTAACCTCCACATCTTTGGACTGTGGGAGGAAACCTGAGTACCTGGAGGAAACCCACCTAGACACGGGGAGAAAGTGCAAACTCCACACAGTCTGTCATCCGAGATCAGAGTTCAAAACGGGTCCCTGGTGCTTTAGGCAGCAGTGCTAACCACTGTGCCGCCAGGCCGGATTGGGTGCTGACCTGGGCAGGGGACAATTACTTGGGCTCCCCACAGGAAGATGCCATCTTCTACACGCAGCTCTCGTAGTTTAGTGAGGAAGGGCCTCATACCATCCATGGGGTGTTCTCCGATTCCACCACTGAGGATCAGGTGGTGCAATTTTGATTGGGGTCCTTCTGGTTCCACACTTAAATCTGTGCTTTGAAAATACTGGCAAGGTATCCAGGACATTCAAGGTTATGTGACTTCTTCCAGTGTCGGCAGAGGGTCCAAGCTTGTGGGCAGCGGGAGGAGACTCAAGGCATCTGCGTTGGTAATGTGTATTCCTGGGTGGTGCTCGAGAGAGAGGATTCGTAGGCCGTGAACTGCAATGTCCAACTTTGGATTTGGGCTAGGGCGATTGCGTTTATCCTCTTGGAAAATGCTCAGTTGGGTTTATGTTCTGTTGTGATTGTGAAATGTCAGCCTTAGACATATGGGTGGAATTTCTTCTCCTGAGAAATAACCTCCAACCCTTCCTTTTCGATCTGAGAATAGCGTCTTTCCAGGTCTGACAGGTTTCTCCATGCATATCCTACAGGTCTCTCTATGCTATCATCCCATCAAAGGGACAGTTCTTTGTCGGGGTCGTAATGAGCCAGGATGTTTGATAATAGCAACTGCTGCACACCTTTGTGAAGGCTTCATCCTGCAGCACCTGCCATAACACCTCTGCTGTTTTTTTAACAGTGTGTGTCGGGGTGACAATAAAGTGGTCAAGTTTGGGATAAATTTCCCATAGTAGCTTATGAGGACTAGGAAGGATTTTGATTTTCTTGCATTTTGCAGGGTCGGTGCCTCTTTGACGGCCTTTATCCTTCATCGGATATAGGCTTTTTTATCAACTCGGTACCCTAGGTAAATCACTTCGCCTGCCTGGAATACACAGTTTTCTTGTTTCAGACAGACACCATTTAAACACCTCCTCCAAGTTTGCTAGGTGCTCTTTGTTCCGTGGCTCCTGTGATTAGTATACTGCCACCGTTGGAGAATTTTCCCCATCATGTGTTGAAAAATAGCGAATGCCGACGTGTCCTCAAAGGGCAAGCGTGTACATTTGTATAAATCCTTATGGGTGTTAATCGTCATTTACTTCCTGGATAACTCGTTTAGTTCTAGCTGGTGGTAGGCATGTATCATATCTAGTTGGTGAAGGATCGACCGCCTGCCAGTTTGGCATATAGATCTATAGGCGTGGCATGGGGTACCAATCTAAACGTGAGACTTTATTAACCAAAGGCAGACTGTCTTGTTGGGCTTGAGGCCAGGGACTACTGGTGCAACCTACTTTGTCAACTGCAGAGGTCGTATTATCCCGAGGCACTGTAACTACTCGAGTTTGGCTTTACTTTGGGAAGTAAAGCGTGCGGGATTGGCCGTGCCCTGAAATATTTGGGTAGGGCATCGGGGTTATTGTTCATCATCCCTTGAAGTTGTTGGGCCCCTTTCTCGGCATTCTCCAAGGATGGTGCTAACTCTATAGCCATTTTGAAGTCTCGGGTGGGTTCTACCAACAATTTATTTTGCATTGTGACATTATTGATCCCACACACTAGCATTTCAGTCCTCAGCCAGCTTTCTTAATCCAGCCTGGAATTCTGTCATGGGTTCACCACGGGTCCTCCCAGCCATGTTGAATCGGTAACTCTGGAGGACTACAGACAGTCATAATAGTTCTTTGCTAGATCCACAATCTTTAGTGTCCGGGGATACAGGATAAGTTAAACTCTTAACGCTGAACGTTGGGTCCCTGCATGGAGTCAAAAGGATTACTTTATGCCTGCCATCCCCTTTTATGCCGTTGGTGCAGAAGTAGTGCGTTTGGCATACTTGGGCCAGTCTTCCACATCCACATCTGAGGCTCAAGTTTCTCAAACAAGGGCATTTCGGGGGTTTTCTTTTAGCTTGGGTTATTACAGTTATCAAACAGAATTTGACAGAAAATTCATGCAAAAATATTTCTTAGTATTTGTTGCATTGTAAATTAGAGAAAGAGTGGGTGCAGGTGTTTTTGCACTTGTGTCTGCTGTGTGAACATATGCTGTCTTTTATAGCCTGTGAACTGTACATTCTCCCTAAATATGCAGTTTTATTCTTTCCACACCCAACTGTTGCTCTTGCATATTCCAGTGGTAATAATAATAATATTTATTAGTGTTTACATTAACATTGGAATGCATGAAGTTACTGTGAAAATCCCCTAGTCGCCACACTCAAGCGCCTGTTTGGGTACAGGAGAATTCAGATTGTCCAATTCACATAACAAGCATGTCTTTCGGGACTTGTAGGAGGAAACCAGATCGCCAAGAGGAAACCTATGCAGATACGGGGAGAACATGCCGACTCAACGCAGACAGTGACCCAAGCTGGGAATCGAACCCGGGTCACTGGCGCTGTGAAGCAATATTGCAAACCACTGTGCTACCGTGTATGCAATCCTTTGATCCCATTTAGCCCTGACAGTTCATCCCAGTCTGGTTTGAGTTTAAAGCCAAAACACAAAGGTCACCTGGCCAATTTGGTTTAATTTTAGTTCTAAAGCTAATGCCTAGAAAATGAATGGGGTTAAAATGTAAGTTTCAAATGATTTAAATCTTTTAAAAAGTGTTATAACCTGCCTGCTTACCATTGGCTGGGGACTAATGACAATCCCACAATCCTGTGGGTGTATGAGCTTCCCCAATGAAGGGGGCGGAGAACTCATTAGCAGACTTCCTGTATAAATAAAGCTGGCCAGTTTGGAACCAGCAGTAAGCAGCAAGCGAAGTTGCTGCTGCAGTTGTATATATATATATCATTGTAAATAAATGTTATTTCTTTGTATCCTTGAAACTCGTGCTGGATTCTTCGTGGCACTCACAAAACTGGCGACGAGGGTTAAAGTGAATAACTGTCTACACTGCTGGAGCCACCTCCCTGGATTTTTGTTGGATACAGGTTGGAAGTTGTTTTCTATTACACCATGCCTCTGTACGGACGTTTGGATGTTTTTGATGCTGCGCTGGAAAGCTGGAACCAGTACGCACAACGGATGCGTTACTATTTCCGGGCAAACAATATCACCGAAAACGACGCCAGGTGGTCATATTGCTCACCGCCTGCGGCTCGCACACATTTGGGGTGATTAGGAGCCTTACATACCCAGCTGCGCCAGACACCAAAACGTTTGATGAACTTGTGAATTTAGTGGGGCAGCATTTTAACCCAACCCCGTCCACGATAGTCCAACGTTACCGGTTTAATACCGCTGAGAGGACCCTAGGAGAATCCCTTGCCGACTTTCTACCCAGGCTACGCAGGATTGCGGAGTACTGTGACTATGGTGAGACCTTGTCAGAAATGTTACGCGACCGTTTGGTTTGCGGTATTAACAGTGCGGCCACCCAGAGAAAGTTGTTAGCTGAGCCAACATTGACTTTTCAACAGGCCATTCAAATAGTATTGTCCCGAGAGACCGCAGAACGAGGAGTGCAGGAGCTACAGGGAATGGAAGTGCATGCCTTGGGGCGCAACCCCTTCCGTCCGAAAACGTCCCTCCGCATTCCTGCGGTACCTTGGGCGAGGCGACGTCCGGATCGACGCCAGTGGCCGTCGGACATTCCTCCCCAAAGGGAGCCTTCTCCAGAACCAATGGATGAGGAGCCATGTCCGTGTCAGACTTGTAGGCGCCGACCCCGTCGCGGATGGCGGTCCTCGGGGCGCCAGAGGCGCCGTTGTTCCGACCGAAACTGGGACCAGCCCAGGGGCCGTACCTTCCAGGTGGATGAACCTGCGGCGACTACTCCTGAGGACGTGGAGACGGAGGACGACTGCCTGCAGCTGCATTGTGTGGCAGTTCCACCGTGTGGCCCCCATTAAGGTGACTGTACGGGTCAATGGTCACCCGCTTGAGATGGAGTTGGACACTGGCACAGCGGTCTCCGTGATCGCCCAGAGGACATTCGACTGCATCAAGCAGGGTATACAGACCCTTACATTAACCGACACACAGGCCAGGTTGGCCACCTACACAGGGAACCATTGGACATTGCAGGAACTACGATGACCCCTGTTGTTTATGGATGCCAGGAGGGGCGTTTCCTACTTATCGTGGTGCGTGGCCATGGGCCCAGCCTGTTGGCTCGGGACTGGTTGGGCTATTTGCGCTTGCAGTGGCAGCACATCCTAAAAACAGTTTCTGGAGGGTTGACTGAGGTGCTAGGACGATACCCAGATGTATTCCAGCCCGGTTTGGGGAAAATAAAAGGGGCCGTAGCCCGTATCCAAGTCGAACCAGGAGCCACGCCACGCTATTTCCGGTGCCTTACGCCTTGCTCGAGAAGGTAGAAGGGGAACTCACTTGTTTGGAAACTTTGGGTATTATCAGGCCCGTTCGTTTCGCTGACTGGGCAGCACCAATTGCACCTGTAATGAAGCCAGATGCCACAGTTCGCTTGTGCGGCGACTATAAACTTACAGTGAATACGGCTACCCGACTCGACCGATATCCAATGCCTCGCATAGAGGAGCTCTACGCGAAGCATGCAGATGGACTCTCGTTCACAAAATTAGATATGAGTCACACCTACCTACAGTTGGAGCTGGACCCTGCCTCCCGACCATATGTAACGATTAATACACACCGGGGCCTGTATGAATATACACGTTTGGCCGTTGAAGTAGCCTCTGCCTGCCCTATTTTTCAACGCGTTATGCAGGGCATTTTGAGAGGTTTACCGCGTGTCGCTGTCTGCTTCGATGACGTTTTGATCACAGGGCCTATGTCGACCCCCACGACCGGTAAGGTGGTTGCAACCCTAAATTTTATGGACACCTTGCCTGTCACGGCATCACAGATCCGTGAGTGGACCCAGACGGAGCCAGTCCTGTCAAAGGTTCGACACATAGTCCCATATGGTGGGCAGCATAGACAGCTCCCAGGTGAGTTGCGGGCATTATCCTCCAAGCTGTCAGAATTCAGCATGGAAGACGGCATCCTCTTGTGGGGGACGCGTGTGATTGTCCCGGAAAAAGGACAGGAGCTGATACTAAGAGACTTGCACAATGGGCATCCAGGTGTGACCAAAATGAAAATGTTGGCCCGGAGTTATGTTTGGTGGCCAGGCCTCGACGCCGACATTGAGAAGGTGGCCCAAAACTGCTCCCTTTGTCAGGAGCATCAGAAACTTCCGCCAGGCGCCCCTATATCACTGGGAATGGCCAGGGCGGCCTTGGGCACGCTTGCATGCGGATTTCGCCGGCCCTTTTCAAGGACCCATGTTCCTTTTATTGATTCGACGCCCAGTCTAAATGGCTAGTGGTGCATAAGATGCTAGGCACAACGTCCTGCGCAACAATTGAGAAGATGCGTTTGTCTTTTAGTACGCATGGCCTCCCCGAGGTGCTGGTCACGGATAACGGCACTCCATTCACTAGTGAGGAGTTTGCGAGGTTCATGAAGATGAACGGCATACGCCATATCCGCACTGCCCCTTACCACCCGGCTTCAAATGGGTTGGCGGAGCGCACAGTGCAGACATTCAAACAAGGCCTAAAGAAGCAGTCTTCCGGGTCAATGGACACGAGACTGGCTCGCTTTTTGTTTTCATATAGGACCACCCCCCATGCGGTGACTGGGGTAGCTCCCGCAGAACTCTTAATGGGCCGGAGACTTCGCACCTGCCTTAGTATGGTTTTCCCGGACATTGGCGCAAAAGTACGTCGCACACAAGAACGGCAGGGACAGGGTTTTCCTCGGCATCGGCCGATTCGGCAGTTTGCGCCCGGTGACCCAGTGTTCGTTCGCAATTTTGCTGGTGGTGCCCAGTGGGTCCCTGGCGTAATCTTTCGCCAAACGGGCCCTATATCTTACCAGTTGCAAACCCAGGGTCGTCTCCAGCGCAAACATGTAGACCACGTTCGGCCCAGAAGACTATCCCTTTCAAAGATTCCCCGGAGCTCATTTCTACAGCCACAGAGACCAGAGACAATGGAACGTAGTCCTCACAATCTTCCTCTGGTGCCTCACTCAAAGCCTGCGCAGGTCGTTACAGAACCGCGTGGAGATAGAGACGCTGAGATGACAGAGGCAGCAGACTCTGACTCCGAGATGGAGACACAGGTCGCATCAGAGGGGGAATCCTCGGGCCCACGGGCCGTGGATGTACAATTGTTACGCCGTTCATCACGGTAGCGCCGGTCTCCGTCTCGTTACATGCCGCCCGATCCAGCGCCTCGTGCAAATGGTGTCCGGCCTGCAGCAAAACAAGTCCGACGCCCTCCTTTGCCAGGGTCTTCGGTGGATTCCTTGGACTTTGGGGGGGAGGGATGTTATAACCTGCCTGCTTACCATTGGCTGGGGACTAATGACAATCCCACAATCCTGTGGGAGTATGAGCTTCCCCAATGAGGGGGGCGGAGAAATCATTAGCAGACTCCCTGTATAAATAAAGCTGGCCAGTTTGGAACCAGCAGGAAGGAGTAAGCAGCAAGCAAAGTTGCTGCTGTAGTTGTGTGTGTATATATATATTACTGTAAATAAATGTTATTTCTTTGTATCCTTGAAACTCGTGCTGGATTCTTCGTGGCCCTCACAAAAAAAAGCTATTTGTGCAAAGTGCACTAAAATGCACGTATCATTTGTGAGCATTCTATTTGACCCAATATTGCCCTTTTCAAATCAGTGCCCAAACCTCTGGCCTTGTAGCATGCTATTTTGGGCCATTTCCATTTTTGCTCTATGTTTTACTAAGCCATCTGTTTTGCTTTTCCATTTGTACTGGTAAGGATAAAGTTGCATGTTTAAGTTCACATAAACCAAAACTACATATGCTCGCAATTAAGGAACATGCATAAACAAGATGGAATGCGACTGAAACTGAAAGAAGGCCCAGAACATCTTCATTAACAGTAGGTCGGCACATCAGAAGAGTAGCTTTCTGTAGAAAGCTTTTGAATATTAGTAGAAGATTTTTGCATTCACGATGGGTGGCATTATTTGTTATCAACTTTCAGCAAGAAGAGGGTGGGGATTTTTCAAGAGTTCCAATTAATCTTTTAATCTTGCTTTATTGCAGTTCAGTTGAAAATGAAACTATTACTAACCTTCCCACTCCTGCCGCTAAGGGGGATTCAGGACAGGGTAGTTTCCAGAGGATGGATAGGTGAGGGTTGTGTTTCTGACATTTATAAGGAACTTATGGGATCAGAGGAGACGCAGACTGAGGAGCTGAAGCGAAAGTGGGAGGAGGAGCTTGGGGGAGAGTTGGAGGAGGGCCTTTGGGCGGACGCGTTGAGTAGAGTCAACGCGACCGCAACTTGTGCCAGACTCAGCCTGATTCAATTCAACGTCATTCACCGGGCTCACATGACAGTGTTCCGGAAGAACAGATTCTTTGGGGTGGAAGATAGGTGCGCAAAATGTGCGGAAGGACCAGCGAACCATGTGCACATGTTCTGGGCATGTCCAAAACTGAGAGGATTTTGGCAGGGGTTTGCTGACGTCATGTCCAAGGTATTAAAAACAAAGGTGGCATTGAGTCCAGAGGTGGCGATTTTCAGGGTGTCACAGGATCCGGGAATCCAGGAGGAGAAAGAGGCAGACGTTCTGGCCTTTGCTTCCCTGGTAGCCCGGAGACGGATATTACTAGCGAGGGACTCAAGGCCCCCAAAGACGCAGACCTGGCTATTGGACGTGGCTAGCTTTCTCTGGAGAAAATTAAGTTCGCCTTGAGAGGGTCACTGTTAGGGTTCGCCCGGAGGTGGCAACCATTCATCGACTTCTTTGTGGAGAATTAATCGTCAGCAGGGGGGGGTTAGGTTAGTGTAGATTAGGGGGTTAATTAATGGTGGGACCTTTTGGGGGGGGGAGGTGGTATTTGCACTATGTTTATGTTCTCATGTACATTGTTTATATTGCTGCTGTTACAATGTCATAAAATACCTCAATAAAATGTTTATTAAAAAAAAAAAGAAAATGCAACTATTATTTTCGAAGCTGCATTTTCTGGCAAATGCTACATTATATTTAGGCATTGAAGAGTTTATTTTCCTATATTAATGTTAAACTTTAGATCGGTCCAAAAATGGGAACCTGAAAAATTTGAGTTCTCAACCATACCTCTTTTCATTCCAACTGGAATGCTGCTGGCCACCATTTTAAACTGCTCTCTGCAGTTTGGTGGTTGAGGAGTCCGGCGTAAGCAATTGGAAACCTCATATATTGATGCAAGCGGATCCCTGATTGGATTGTAACCAGGGCCTGAGTGAAGAAGGTGCCATGGCTTTTCTGCCATGTGAAAGCAAATCAGAAACTTGCAGAAGGGCATGGAGGCCCTAAAATATAAGGGAATTTTTTTCTTTGTGAAGGAGGGCTGTCAGGGGCAGGAATGGGCCCTCATAAGGAAAATCATAGCCTCTGTCCTGGATTCTTCGCACCCTCTAACTCCAGTGAGATTCTCCCAAAATCCCCGTCACCTGACTACTGCCAGCAAGCATTCCTTTAATGCCAACTAGTCACTTCCAGCCACCCAAATGCTTTTGGGTAAGTAGCTGATAGTATGAAAGTGAAGTTTAGGAGTCCAAAATCTCCTGGCCTAAAATCTAGGCCCCCATGTAAGTGCATTTTGCACTTTCTTTCTCCTCCAAAAGTTGTTGGGAGTTAGAATTGACCTCTTTTGTCCTCACTTTTGGTTTGTTGTTGCATGAATCATACTGTTTAGAATATGAATACTTCTCTTTAAAGTTTGCCTGCAAATATGGAAGTAGTAATTTTTATTAAAATTCTCTTGCAGGAATTACTGTTGCCACTCTTTTTAGTTTTTGCCCTGGTTTGTTTAAGTGTTCTTGTACCTCCACAATTTTACTTGAAGACGCTCACCAGTGAGCCAGAGGAGCTGGATGATTTTGTACCACGTAACTACAGACTTGGATATACACCAGTGAACAATCACACCAAGGAAATCATGGAGGAAGTAGCGACATTGCTTGGTGAGCATTAAATGTACCCAGATAAGAGGCATATTGTGCTAAATATATTAAACACCTGGAGGAAAAATTGTGTCAGATGAGTGATATACACTTGTGAGAAACTAAACCGAGGTTTAATAGAGTGTACTGTAGAACGTGAACCTACAGTTACTCCATATACAAACGGGTTTAATGAGGCCTAGTCTTATCTTTGGTCTTGCGGTAGGTTTAGTCTCAGTTATGTTTGCTGCAAAGCCACAATGTTTTCAGGTCTGTCTTGGGAAGGGGTCTATAACACCACTGCTTTTAGATTGAAGTCTCGGCACTGGCTGGAATTTTCCAGCCCCTGAAGTGGACCACTGATGGTGAGCCATTGAAATTTCTGTTCACGTTGGCGGGTCCGGAAGATCCCGCCAGCGTGAAAGGCTCGAAAATTCTGGCCACTCTTTATTTTCCTTGCCAACTTCGTTTCGTAGTGTGCATTGAAATAAGGATCACTTAAAATCTAAATCAATTGTAGCATTTTTGTACTTGTGATGAGCAAACACAAATCCATTCGATACGTGTGGAAATAAAAACCTTCTCATCAAACAATTAAATGACATTTTTGGCTTTTAATTAAAAGTAACCATTTCTGAGGTGTGAAGCCAATTCTGAATCTCTTAATATCATTTGGGCCAGTAGATGAGAAGAGAACCCGCAGAATGCTGCCAACTCCAGGGACTTCTGAGCTTCAGGTTTAGGTTTCATGTTAAATACTGCAATTCATGCTGTGCCAGTATTATAGTAATGTCACTCAGAGGTTGAGTTTATTATTGGAATAGTAAATGCGATATATTAAAATTCCTGAATGTTTTATATCTGTATTGTAAATGCATTAAAACATTGTATTCCCTTTTCCCTCCTGTTTTGATATTTGTGCTATCTTAATTTCTATATTCCTCCTTCAAATGTTCTATACTTCAACTTATATTTTGTTTCGTAGTAATTTTAAAAAATTATATATTTATTCTTCTCCTGTTTCACATTTTCTCACAAATTTACACCCAACAATAAACAATAATGAGTAACGAATACAATGTCAATCCCCATAAAAATAACAATGATCCCATCCTCCCACCAAATCCCCAAACATTAGCCCACATGTTAACATAAACAAATGACACAAAGGAATCAGGAATCACCCATAGTCACCATTAACACATCCAATCCCCCTCCCCCCCAACCCTCTCAGCTCCCAGCCCCTAATGTTTGATGTAATCCAATTCTCAAAAGTGCATAATGAATAATGCCCATGAATTGTAGAACCCCTCCACCCTTCCCCTCAGTTCAAATTTGACCTTTTCAAACATCAAGAATTCCAGCAGGTTCCCCCCGCCACGCCAGGGCACAGGGTGGAGAGGTTGATCTCCACTCTAACAGAATCTGCCTTCAGTTGATCAATGAGGCGAAGACTACAACATCTGCCTCCTCACACGTTTCCAACCCCAGTTGGTCCGACACCCCGAATATGACCTCCCTAGGGCCTGGGTTCAGTTTCACGTGCACCGCTATAGAGATTACCCTAAAAACCTCCTTCCAGTAATCCTCCAGCTTTGGACAGGAACAAAACATATGAACGTAGTTTGCGGGTCCCCCTCCGCAACGTTC
This sequence comes from Scyliorhinus torazame, assembly GCF_047496885.1. Classification (NCBI taxonomy): domain Eukaryota; kingdom Metazoa; phylum Chordata; class Chondrichthyes; order Carcharhiniformes; family Scyliorhinidae; genus Scyliorhinus; species Scyliorhinus torazame. The sequence continues at coordinate 134,662,962 of NC_092724.1, read as the reverse complement.
ACACACATCTTCTACCCCTTCAAAGAGCCGGCTCATCCTTGCCCTTGTAAGGTGTGCTCTATACACCACCTTCAGCTGTATCAGCCCCAACCTCACACACGAGGTGGAGGCGTTCACCCTCCAAAGCACCTCACAGCAGAACCCCTCCTCCATACCCTCTCATAACTCTTCCTCACACTTTGCCTTGATCCCTTCCAGCGGTGCCTTCTTCTCTTCCAAAATAGCCCTGTAAACCACCGATATTACCCTTCTCCAGTCCTCCTGTCGTCAGCACCTCCTCCAGCAATGTGGAAGCCGGTTCTACTGGGAAGCTCTGTATCTCCTTTCTGGCAAAGTCTCGAACCTGCATGTGTCTAAATATTTCCCCCTGCTCCAGCCCATACTTCACTCCCAGCTCCTTCAATCCTGCAAACCGACCTCCAAGAAACAAATCTTTTAGTGTCCTTACTCCTTTCTCCTCCCATCTCCGAAAATTGCCATCCCACTTCCCTGTCTCAAATTTATGGTTCCCCTGAATCGTCATTTCCCTTGACCCTGCCCCAACCTGAAGTGCTAGCAAAACTGCCTCCAAATTCTCAACGAAGCTATTGCTATCGGACTCCCTGAGTATCTCCCCAGGGTCGTCAGGAGCGGCGCTGTTGCTAGCGCCTTCAATCCTGACCTCCTACACAAACTCTCCTCCATTCTGACCCATTGGGAGTCAACCCTCTGACCCTGCTCCGTACCTTCTCCACATTCGCCGGCCAGTAATAATACATCAGGTTTGGATTGTTTCGTAGTAATTTAAGGTGATTCCAGTGTTTCACATTGTTCTGAAACTTGGGAATAATAAATATAATGTTGCTGATTATTTTAAAAATGGCTCCAAAGGCTGCCTTTCAGTCACTTGATTACTGGAACATTAACATCTGAGGTGTTTATGTCATTGGGGGGCCATTTGAGTGCTGCAAGTGCAAAATGGGTAACTTTGTCTGGAGCTGATAACGGCATTGTCAAAGCAAGTTATGTTATCAGTATGACAGTAAGGATTAAAAAATGGGAAAATTAGCTTCCCATTGTGTCCTAATTACAATGTACAACTTAATTCCTAAAATAGTTCACTATTTTATGATCTCTATTTTAACATTTGTTAAAGTGGGCATGTCTAGATTGTGTTTAAACTATACTATTACGATCAAGTTGGTTTCTTGCAGACTGCAGTGAAGCCCATATATTACTGCCTTGGCGTAACATATTGAGGGCCTTGAGCTTCGAGTGGCTAAGCATTCAAAAGAAAGATTCCAGTGGTCGAGTAGAGTTGTTCCAAATAACTTTTGTTCTGTATTTTGCTTTCCACTCTCGTCAGAAATAATATGAACAGATTGATGCTTGAAATTATTTTCAAGAATAGCAGTCAGGGCCGTGATCCTTTCTCATAACTATCTTGGAATGAATGAGGCAATAGTTTGCCATAGTTTGGATACTTTAATGAGAACGTCATATTGAAAAGTGTTGCAGAACTGAGTGTTTATTGTTACATTATCAAGTAATGAAGTCAGAGACAGATTTTCTTTTGCATTCCCATTACAGAAATGGTACTGCAAGGATTCAGAGATGAACAATCAATGGAAAAAGCTTGCTGTTCACATGCCTCTAGACCATTAGTGGGAGTTTCATTCATCAGTTCTTTATCATATCAACTTCGGTATCCCTACAATAAAGTTCCACGTACCACCGAAAGGATTGATTTCATTGATGAGAAAGGTAACAGCTTAAAATCACAAGGTTAGGATGGTTTCACATTCATTTAAACATATTTATTCACCCAATTATCTAGAAGTGGTAGGTATTCAGAATTTCTTCTACCTATCTACCGTTCTTTCTTCTTGCAAGATTCTCTTAAAAGCCTATTTTTTTGACAAAGGTTTTGGTCCCCCGTCCTAATATATTTTGCTTAGTGTTTTGGATAGTAATAATGTAAACAATACTAATTTCTCCTCTCAACCCCAAGTAGAAAGGTGTTTTGATTTGTTTCCCTCTTTATAAGTGGTGGTGTAATTACCAAACCTTCTGTTTTGGTGTGGTCTAATTTTCTATTAATAAACTCACAGCAAACCCAAGATAGAATGAACTCAAAAGAGGTAGTTTATTTACACACATGCAAAATGCAAAAGCTGGGTCGCAATGTTGTCTTCACACTCAGACAGGAAAGAGAAGGATGGAGAAAAGAAAAATTTGCAGTGCAAAGACGACAGAGAAAATAAATATTGTTTCACTTGGGTTCCAGAGTCCAGAATCAAAGTCCAATAAGGTATTCCTTCACAGAGATCAGTAGACTAAAACTGGTGCTGTATAACTCAGTGTTCCGGTGGTGTTGGCTTCACACAATGAGATAGGCACGCAGAGATGAATCAGACTTGTAGGCGATGGTACGGAACTTTCAGCAAAAGCAGTGTAGATGGAGCCAGGTGTTCAACCTGGACAGAATTCCTTTTCCCTGAGGCTGCTAATTAGATGGTAAACAGCAGACTGTTCTGTTCAACCCTGCAAGGCAATGTTACTAACATGAGGAACTGAAGGAAATTAGTTTAAAAAAGATAGTGCTGGAGAAATTAATGGGATTGGAAGTCGATAAATCCCTAGGGTTTGATAATCAACATCCCAGGGTTCTAAAGGAGATGGCTATGGAAATAGTTTATGCCTTGGTTGTTATCTTCCAAAATTCTGTAGATGACTGGAAAGTCCTGGCAGATTGGAGGGTGGCAAATATAACCTCACTATTTGAAAAAGAAGAAAACAGAATTATTGCCTGTTAGCCTACATTAGTCGGAGGGAAAATGCTAGAGTTTATTATGAAGGATGTCATAATAGGACACTTATCATCGGTATTTGACAAAGTCAACATGGATTTATGAAAGAGAAATCAGGTTTTGATAAACCTACTGGAGTTTTTTGAGGACGTAACTAGTAGAATAAGGGAGAATTAGTGGATGTGGTGTATTTAGATTTTCATAAAGCTTTTGATAAAGTCCCACATAAAGGGTTAGTGTGCAGAATTAAAGCGCATTGGATTGGGGGTAATATATTGACATAGATTAGCAGACAGGAAACAGAGAGTAGGAATAAATGGGTCTTTTTTTGAAGTGGCAGGCAGTGACTAGTTGGGTCCCACAGAGATCAGTGCTTAGACCTCACATACTCACAGTATACATCAATGATTTGGATGAGGGAACGAAATATAATATTTCCAAGTTTGTTGCCGACATGAAAATTGGTGAGAATGTGTACGGTGAGGAGGATGTTAAGAGGCTTCAAGGTGATTTAAACAAGTTGAGTGAGTGGGCAAATACATGGCTGATGCATTATAACATGGATGGTTGTGAAATTATCCACTTTAGTCTGAAAAACAGAATGGTATAGTATTATTTAAATGATGATAGATTGTCCTTGTACTGCAGTCACTGAAAGCAAGAATGCAGGTACAGCAATCTGTTAATAGGGCAAATGGTATTTTGATCTTCATTACAAGAGGACTTGAGTATAGGAGCAAGGGTCCTGCAACTGTACAGGACCTTGGTGAGACCACACCTTGTATATTGTGTGCAGTTTTGGTGGTCTTACATTCAAAAAGATACATTTTCCATGGAGGGAATGCAGCAAAAATCCACCAGTCTGATTTCTGGGATGGTAACATTGGCGTATGCAGAGAGATTGGGTTGACTAAGCCTGTCGTCACTGGAGTTTAGAAGAATGTGAGAGGATCTCACAGAAACTTTCAAATTTCTGACAAGGCTGGACAGCGTGGATGCAGAGATTATGTTTTCCCCGGCTGGGGAATGTAGAACAAGGGGGTCACAGTTTCAGGATACGGAGTAGGCCATTTAGCCTGAGATGAGGAGAAACTTATTCACTCAGAGGGTGGTGAACCTGTGGAAATCTCTACCACAGAAGGATGTGGAGGCCTAGTCACTGAATACATTTAAGAAGGAAATAGATAGATTTCTAGACTCTAAAGGCATCAAGGGGGAGTGCGGGAATGCGGCATTCAGATAGAGGATCAACCATGATCATATTGAATGACGGATCAGGCTAGAAGGGCCGAATGACCTTCTGCTCACATTTTCTATGGGCTGGATTCTCCCGGCCCGCCCGCCCAATAACGCCACGGGCGAGTCGCGTAGAATGGAAATTCCATTGACCTGGGGCGGGATTCTCCGGTCGCCAGGCCAACGCGGCTGGAGAATCTCGCCCTATGTTTCTACTTGTTCAATGTGCCAGAGGCCTTGATCACGTGATTTATCTCTCCATGATGTCTTCAACAAAAGATGAACTTTTGTGTTCTAGACTGATAATGTCTTAGCCATTATGGGTTAAAAAGATTGTTTGAGAGTCCATTGTCTTATTAGGTAGCCTGGATTATTAAATACAAATGTAACTCCCTTTGCAGTTCTCCACCTTTCCTTAACCTTTCTCCTCACTGCTTCCTCCTTCCCTTCCCCCCATATCTACAGTTCATCCTCTGATGTTAGTTAAAAGCAAATTACTGTGGATGCTGGAATCTGAAACGAAAGAGAAAATGCTGGAAAATCTCAGCCAGTCTGGCAGCATCTGTAGGGAGAGAAAAGAACTAACGTTTCGAGTCCGATGACTTTTTGTCAAAGCTTTGACAAAGAGTCATCGGACTCAAAACGTTAGCTCTTTTATGTGAGCCCCGGCTGCCCCTGCATCATCTGGCTCTGTTAGCCCTGGCGGCTCCCAATGTCTGCACCATGGTGTTGATGCCCTCGGCGATGCTCCTCAGTGACTGGGGCATGCTCTGCAGTGACTCGGCAATGCTGACTTGCGACTAGGACAAGCTCCGCAGTGCCTCAGCCATTCCCATCTGAGAGTGGGTCATGTTCCCCAGTGAATTGGACAGTCTGCCGAGGCCCTCAGCCATGGCCATCACCAACTGCGTCATGCCTTGGACACCTTCACTCATGCTGCCAACGTCGTGCACCAGGCTCTACAGTGCAGTCACCACCCTAGCAGTGTTGGCCTCGATGCCACACATTGTTGGCAACATCTCCTGCATCGTAACCCCTGGGACGCCTCCAATCGACTATGGACCTACTGGGATCACTGACATCTCCCTCTGAATATCACGGCCGCTCCCTAATGTCTCCGTCAGCTCCGAGTAAACCTGTTCCAGAGACTCATCATTTGACTGGGACCCAGCTGGGTCTTGGGATCCAGCAGCTCTCCAACTGCTATCTCGTCTGGGGGTTCCTGCCTCCACCTGATGTACATCGGCAACTGTGCTGCTCACCAGATTGTGTCCCAGAAGCCTGTCCACTAACTTTTCCCACTGAGGTGCGTGTATCTGCGCTGGTGGAGGGTGGAGATGACAGCTGTGATGCATCGACTGTGGCATCATTGGAGCTCTCATCAGACGTGTTCTCATGGGAAGCAGGGGTGGGGGCCACCTCAGACGGGCCGGCGCCATTGGCTGGAGTACCTGCGGGAGAATGAACATGTGGTCAGTGGGAGGGATGGGTCAGTCTGTATGGCACTAATAACACGTGTGACAGTCCAGCCAAGTGGGGCCTGGTGGATCCTCCCTTCTGCAGCGTGCGCCGACCTCCGCAGTGGTGACTGCCCTGTCCTCGACAAACCCCGTTCCTTGAATGTCATGAAGATTCTAATGTCCGTCACCCCTCCGCTCTGGTCATTCTGGGAGAGCATCCCCTGCTGAGACGCACAGAGGTTATCACTGGCTACAAGCGTGGGTCCCTGTGGGGGGAGGAGGTTTGGAATGTGAAGGGAGGGTTGGGTAGCTAGTCATGTTGGGGGGGGGGGAGTGGTGTCAACACGCCTGTCTCACCTGTGCTGCCCGGTGAAGGTTGTTACCTACTTATTGTGGCACTGGAGGCCAGTTCTCTTGGTCATTCAGCCTGAGCTTACAGCCGCTGCCACTTTGCCCCAGGCGACACTGACTGCACTGTGGCTCACCCTCCAGGGCCCTCGGGGGAACAGGATACCCCTCCTGGCCTCTACCAGGAGCCTCCACAGATTTGCATACCTGAATCGTGAGGCCTGTTGTCTTGGCGCCATGGCTGTGAGCTGAGTGGGGTTGGCTGCGCAAGTGCTGTTTAAGTGGTGCTCGATCTTGTTTGTGGGGTGTGGGGGCGCTGGCGAGCGTGGTCCAGGTGAATCGACTGGCGAGCCTTCATTTGCAGCGTGGAACCTGCGGGGCTGCGTTAAGTGGACCAATTAACGTTGTATTGCATTTCCCGTTCACTTCCACACGTAGCAATCTTTCCGGAGAATCGTGCCCAGTTAATTCATCTGGCTGTGACAAGTGGACAGGAATTTGGAATCCCAGACTGATCAGGATTTGTCATATCCACGACTGCGCATTCTGTTTTTGGTGCTTCGTCAAAATGGTACGATGATCTGTTGACATAAATATCTCAGCCTTCTGGGATGGGACTCTATTCAGTTGGACTCCATTTAATCTCTAAACATAGTAATGGACCTTGATGAGGTTTCCCCATTTAAGCTAACATCAGAGGTAGGAGTGTTGTTTGTCTGGGAGTAACATCTAAATCACGTTGAAGCAGTTTGAGTGTCCACTTTCTAATTCACTGAGATGACCTTTGTGTCTCCAGGCCTCATCAAGAGATTAAGCGGTGTGTGTGGGGAGTGAGGCATTAGCTCCTGCATGCTGGTTGTACAAGGAAAGTGCCTACCCAAAAGGTAGCTAGGAGGTGTTGTTCACAAGCTGAATAGATATTCTCTGCCCCCTGCAGGAGCCATGAGGCAAATGCAATCGACCTTGAGGAATTTGTCCACTATGTTTGTTTAAAACTGCTGTTAGACTACATGGAGAGGAGCCTACTGTTACAATCCTTGGCCAGACCCCAGGACATGGTGGTGGGGGAGTCCAGTTAGGGACCAGTGATATTTTGTTTAAAATAATTAGATTGCAATTAAAGACACCTGCTTTTGGAAGCTACAATATTCCACAGGTTTTGAACAAACACAATAAACTTTACTATATTAAGTTAGAAAAGTAAAACAATCTACTATATATAGCTTCAACATTCAAATTAACATGACGTACACATGAATTAACAGACAAACTACGATTGAACACTGTACCCTGCAGAGTGAATGACAGATGCAACCAAAACAGAGTCCATAGATTTCTCAGGAAACCACTCCGACATCAGCATTCACTGTGAGAAATACAATCTCTTTCCAACTCTTCACAAGGGATTCCAAAGACCTAGCCTCGCAACCGCTCCAATTCCGACTGCCTTAATGACTACTCCAATTGTTTGCTCTTCAGAACTTCTCATAAGCTACGACTGTCTGGAGACTGCTTACCACAATACCTCTGCTCCCTGAAGCCCCTTCTCCCTGCTTCTGAACACATTCAATCACAGAGGAGTTCTTGAGCCCCAAATCTTGGCTGCCCCGAGCTATCAATGGTTCCCAAAGCTTCTTCTAAGCTGAACTCTCTCAGCAGCATGGAACAAACAAATGGCTACTGTGTCTTTGTCTGAGCCCCAGTTGCATAGAGATAGCAAATGGCTCCCAAGGCTAACAGCAACACTTCAGCTGCTTGGAGCTAGTCACCTTTTTCTTTATCTGCTCCTGACTGACTGACCCTTGAACTGCTCTTCACTGACCCTTGAACTGCTACGAATGACCTGTCAGCACACTCACAATGGGTCCCATATTATTATTAGACCGGAGCCAATGCTGTATCCATAAATGGCACACAGATCACTGGGTTTCCTAACCTATCTTTGGATGGAGTTTGCTGACATCAATGCTGGAGCCTGCAAGCACTTTGTTCAGGTTTTCCACCAACACAAAAATTGGTGGGGTTGCGGATAGTGAAGAGGATTGTCAGAGAATACAGCAGGATGGGCGGCATGATAGCACAGCGGGTAGCACTGTTGCTTCACGGCTCCAGGGTCCCAGGTTCGATTCCCGGCTTGGGTCGCTGTCTGTGTAGAGTCTGCACATTCTCCCTGTGTCTGCATGGGTTTCCTCCAGGTGCTCCGGTTACCTCCCACAAGTTCCGAAAGACGTGCTGTTAGGTGTTAGGTAATTTGGACATTCTGTATTCTCCCTCTGTGTACCCGAAGAGGCGCCAGAATGTGGTGACTATGGGCTTTTCACAGTAACTTCATTGCAGTGTTAATGTACGCATTCTTGTGACAATAAAGATTATTATTATAAAGGATATAAATTGGTTGGAGTCTTGGGCGGAGAAATGGCAGATGGAGTTTAATCCGGACAAGTGTGAAGTAATACACTTTGGAAGGTCCAATGCATGTAGGAATTACACAATAAATGGTAGAACACTTGCCAGTACTGACAGGCAGAGAGATCTGGGCGTGCATGTCCACCGATCACTGAAAGTGGCAACACATGTGGATAACATGGTTAAGAAGGCAGATGGCCAAGCCTGCTCCAATCATGGTACCTGCCTAAACTAAAACCATATGCACTTTAGTGAGCTCGTGGAACTTTTAGCGAATCCTATGCCATCAGTAATAAATGAGAGGTATCGGTTCAATACAGAGAATCGGTTACGGAATTTCTGACGCACCTTTGCAAGTTACCTGTACATAATTTTGAAAAATGCCAATAAAGAAATTAAAAAATAAAAATTAATGGCCTTGTCGTGTCCTCGAGTCGTGAGGCCGGTAGCTCGCGCCCCAGGAGCCGTGCACCAATTGAACATGTGCCAGCTTGGTCAAGATTTTCACATTTGTACATAATAATAATCTTTATTGTCACAAGTAGGCTTACATTAATACTGCAATGAAGTTACTGTGAAAAGATTGGTGTTTGCAGTTCTTGAGGTACAAGTCCACTGGATGTTGCTGCCTGGATATTGCACAGGATCAGGTTCAAAGAAATGGAGCTGGTTGCATAATATGAATGACCAAGCTGTGTGTAATTGTCTGACAAAGCTGTAGTTGTAAAGTGTATCAGACTAAAACCTAAGCTTTTGATCGACTTTATAAATAGAGGCCAAGGGGCGTGATCCAATGGCCACGCTGCGCCAGAAAAGCAGCTCGCTGCAGTGCAGTGTGGCTGATGAAAGCTGGGAGACCCCGCTCCCGGGATCTACCCGGCTCGCCATGCCTCGTGAGATACCTTGCAATGTAAATCCTGCCCACAATGGGCGGGATCACTTTTTGGCAAATCTTCGTATTAGAGTGAGTCGCCACAAACGTGGACCAGATGAAACGGTGAGGAATTGACCTAAAGAAAAGAGCATTAGACTGGGATGACCAGTTAGAATAGTGCATTATGGACATTAATTCGGGTTGCAAGGTATGAACAAAGAGATGGGCAAAGCATGGCGAGAGGGGGAGGGGTGACTATCAGGACTGGCTCTTTGCACAAAGGATGCTACAACCCAGAGGAAGGAAAGGAATTGTAATGAGCCTATCAGAATCAGTGGCAGTTAGATGAAATGACCAGGTCAAGGAAAGGGCCTATCGGAATCTTGTATTCGTGTATGTAGAACTTTATACTGCATGAATGTATACGAGACCACATGTGTTGTCTCCCTTTGTCTCACTCGCTCTGGGAGTTTCAAGAGACATGGGTCGCCTGCCTTCAGCAGAGTGAGTGTAAGCTTGCAAGCTATTTGCAATAAACTAAAGGAATTTCTAAATCCGAACTCAGCTTTTGATATGAGACCAGACTGGACAGAAAGAACTCAATTTATTCATTTGGTGGCAGCGGAGGGATTTCTACAGCGACCACCGGTCATCTGCGAAATTAGAATTAAACTGATCTCAGACGGAGAGAGAGGAAATGGGCCCACGACGTGAGTAGCTGGAAAATGACCATGCCGGTTTTCCTCTTTTTCGTAGTCTGATGACATTTAATCACTCGCACATGGTCAGGTAAGGTCGTCTCGACAAAATCAAAGGTCAGTCTGGCAGATTAGAAAAATAATTTCAATCGATATAAGTACGATTGAGGGCTATTAAACTGAGGGAATTCGAGAGGACAATTCAGCTAGGGCCTGAGGGAATGTGCCTCGTAATTCAGTTTGCATGTTGAAAATTAAAATTGGTTGTATTGAATTGCACCTTAATTCGGTTAAGTTCTTTAACAGGTTGAGGGAATGTCACAGACAATTCAGTTAAGACCACTGAGGGAATGTTCTGGAGACAATTCTATGCCGTACAATTAGAATTGATTAAAGTTGGATTTTGTTAGGGGGAGATATGTCTTATGATTGAAAAAGTTGGGAGATGAATGGTCACTGGGGGAAACCAAAGACTTGGAAATGATTAGGGAATTTCAGAATTGTGTTTTCTTGGCAAATTCAAACTTATTGTCTAGTTGGTTGAAATGAATGAAAGTATAATGATTTGAATTCCTTTTGGTTGAGTGGAGATCTCGGTGGATGAATGAGTGTGTTTAATAAGAAGTTGTGAACTTCCTCGAGTATACCTAGTTTTTAAAATGTTGTGTTTTGCAAAACGAAGTTGCACATCAATTAGGAGGAATACAGGGGCAGTTAAAAGTGAGACTTATAACTGGGTAAGTATTTGAAAGTTCTTTAGAAAATCAGTAATAATGATTAACTTTGTGGAAGTTATTTAGAACACAATTCTCAGGAAGTAAACAAAAAGCAAAATCAAAATGTATAAATTGGGATTTGTAAATGATTAGTTGAACTCGGCATAGTCTTGGCTGCTTACAAAAAAAAGAGGAGAGAACAAAGGAACCTAAAATTGAAATGCGAAGACTAGGCATTTGGTGAATTGAGGCCATGTGCTCCTTTGTTAGAGGCAGCCATGATGTACCTACATTTAAATAGTTTGTTCGGTGAGTTCCAAATTGTAGAGATTTCAGTATTTTCTCTGTAAACTCACTACACATCAAATTTAAGATTTGGGGATTTTCATATAGTAAAGACTATGGATTTTTAAACTTTATTTTAAGATTACACAGGGGGAAAGGAAGATCCCAGTAGAAAGGAAGAAGGCCATTTTAGAGATGCCCAAACCCCAAATCAGTTAAAGAGGGGTTAGGCAAGTACTGGGGGCTATTCGTCTACTGTAGGGCCTTGGTGTATAAGCCCTCAGAACTTGAGGGGACGCTGCAAGCACTGACCCCAGGGGGGTAGGCAGTCCCGAGAGCAGGTAGAATGGGGACTGTAGCAGGATACCGCTTTCAAGAAAAAATTAATTAAAGCATGCCCTCGTGTTATATTGGGATAGTGGAGAGGGGCATTGTGGCAGTAAGGGGCTAGAAACACGGGGACCAATGAGACCAGTATTAGGAGGTAGTCGATGGAAGTGATATGGCACAGCTCCACTGGGTCCTAGTGCCCGCTGAGTTGCAAGAAAGTCACTAGCAGAAGAAATGAAGTTTAGAATGTTAACTACATTGCAGGCAGAGCTTTAGGGAATAAAGGTATGAGACCGGAGCTTAGATTAGGCGTATTACTTGCAGTATCAGGAAATGAGAATCTGATGGCAGGGAAAGATTAATAAAAATAGATGCAGAAATAAAAAAAATTAAGATATTAAAACCAATTGATAACGTAAAGGAAATAAGGAAAGCAAACCTAGCAATAGAAAGAATGACACAGGGTTAATCCGCACACAATTCCAGCACACAATCCAGGGAGACGATACAGGCCGTAAAAGAAATAGCCCTTGACCCGAGGTGCCAAATGCGAGCTGGAGATAATGATCAAAGAGTTAGAACAGCACGGAATGATTCAAGAAGTCACATATGCATCGACGAATGGCCCACTTCAGGTAGTTAGCAAGCCTGCTGGCACATTTAGAATGGTAACGAAAAGAAAAAAGAGAAGGATAAACAGTATTTAATAAATCCACAAACTACATTGGAGAAGGTGGCAGGCAAAACTTATTTAACTAGTATAGATTTAGCCAACGGATTCGGGAGTGTTCTGTTGGACCCAGACAGCAGGGAAAAGACAGCATTTACCTTTGGCACTAAACATTACGTATACTGTAAATTGGCACATGGATATGTTAATTCCCCAGACCACTTTCAGGAAATAGTAAGGGAGTTGATTAAAGATGATTTGGCTTTAGTATGTATTGATGATGTGTTAATTGGAGATGATGATCAGGGGGACACATGTTGAAAGAGTGACCAAAATTATTAAAACACTTAATGAAGCAGGGTTTAAGATAGGGTTAAAGATTGGCAGGAGCAAAGTCGACTATCTAGGGTAGTCAGTGTTAAGGGCAGGTGGGGAAGCCAGTGTTGGGATGAGAGAGAAAGCTGCTAGAATCGCTGCGCCCGTTTCACGAAACGGGGGTAAGCAAATCATGGGAATTTTGGGTATTTGAGACCAGTAGTGGAAGACTTTGGTCTTTATGCTAGACCCATTTATGAAACTTTTAAAGGGGGATTTTAGGTGGACCAGTGAAGAACAAAGAAAATTACAGCACAGGAACAGGCCCTTCGGCCCTCCCAGTCTGCGCCGATCCAGATCCTTTATCTAAACCTGTCACCTATTTTCCAAGGATCTACTTCCCTCTGTTCCCCGCTGTTCATATATCTGTCTAGATGCATCTTAAATGATGCTATCGTGCCCGCCTCTACCACCTCCGCTGGCAAAGTGTTCCAGGCACCCACCACCCTCTGCGTAAAAACTTTCCACGCACATCTCCCTTAAACTTTCCCCCTCTCACCTTGAAATCGTGACCCCTTGTAATTGACACCCCCACTCTTGGAAAAAGTTTGTTGCTATCCACCCTGTCCATATCTCTTGAGATTTGTCCTACTTTCCCGATATTGCTTCAAAGCTTCATCAGTTTTGAAGTCGCCTAGATCTTATGTATGCTTCCTTTTTCATCTTAGTGAGTCTCAATTCCACCCGTCATCCATGGTTCACTAATCTTGCCATTTCTATCCCTGATTTTCTCAGAGACACGTCTGTCCTGCACTCTAATCAACCTTTCCTTAAAAGACTCCCACATTTCAAATGTGGATTTACCCTTAAACAGCTGCTCCCAATCCACATTCCCTAGCTCCTGCCGAAGAGGAGGTCGGACCAGTTAAAAACAGCTGTAGCAACATCCGGGCCATTAGAGGAGAGACATGAAGAGGACGATTTGAGCATTAAATTTGATCTGTACGCAAATGGATATGGTATGATGCTTGTTAATCATAGTACTCAGATACCTATCAGACATTGACAGGAAATTGGCCAAGGGCTGAACAAAGGTTTTCGGACATCGCAAAATGTTTGGCAGCCATAACAAAAAAGATAGCAGAGATTGAAAATTTATCAGCCGGAAAGAAAATTTATGTCACAAATGAATTTTTAGAATTGACAGAGTTGACCAAGAGACAGGGATGCCAGCAAGGCGCAAATACAGCTCGATGGGAAAGATGGGAAACCATTCTTTTAAACCCTGCCTTAATGTTTATTCATAACATTAAAAAGGGCCAAAAACTTGATAAATCAGTTAGCAGAACAGAGTTGGTAAATGCTTGGGTGGTATATACGGATGGTAGTAAAGTTAAGGAGGACGAGGGTCAAGCCAGGGGGGCATCCATTTTTTAAAAAATTCAGGAAAGAAAATGGTGGAGAAACAGGGAGAAAAGAAACAGGGAGTAGCATAGAAAAAAACTGAGACACTGATGGAAGAATGGTCACTAGAGTATGCAGGCCCTCTTTTTCCTAGGAGCAGCAAAAGTAATTTGTACTTTTTAATCAAAGCTGATAGCAGCTCTGTTGAATTAGAGAATCAGTAGCATCTGGAGCAAAGGAATTGTATCAAAACTAAAACATCCGACCCAATTAAATGATAAAAGAGAGATTATTATAATCCATAGGCAACCTATTGGCAGCAAACAAAGAAACATAATTAGTAAAGAATTGAGAATATGGGATGATAGATCAAGGGTGGTTATTAATGGACCCCAGTTAAAATGATTCATTGTGAACATAATGAAACATCGTGTCAAAGATGCGGCACGTTCTGTAGCCCAGTAGTTTGGACAGGGAGTAATCATATGAAACCTAGGAGAATGGCAGATATAGCATTCAGGTGAGTTGATATTGCATTTAGAACGACTGAAATGGGGAAATGCTTCGGCTCCCAGGGAAATTTGGGGAATTCAGTTGTCATGATTGTTTTGCGAAACATCAGGCAACACTGATGATCGAAGTTTGTGACCACATGATAGCTTTTGACCATGGGATGGTGTGATAATGATAAATTGTAATTACTGCAGAGAAAACCAAGCTGACGACGGAGTGATTGGGAAAGGATGTGCAGGATTGTGAAGAAGTGATAAACTTGTGGCACCAATTAGTGAGGGAGTACATAGTTTAAGAGATGTTGGGATGACCCGGGGACATAAAATTAGCCTAACAGTGTTTAGAGACTGTATCACTGCAATGATGCCGTGCCACAGGATAGATCATATCCCCAAACCGCTCGGACAAGGGAAAAGGAATGTTTGGTTGTGAGTGGCAGGGGTTAACTGCACTTACTAGTATAATGGAATCAGTGGAGCGGGATGCCAGGGAATTGAAACCTGTTAGCAGCATCGATAGGACAGATGATAAAGTGAAAATGTCATGGTTGGAAATTACTTTCATAAAAATCCGGTCGTAATCAAAATTAAAGGAATTAAAGTACATGCAGTAGTACTATCCGACATGTATCAGGGAAAGTTTCAACCTGCTTGGATCACTGAGCTAGTAAAAGAGGAGTTTGAGATTCTTCGAGTCTCACTCAGGGGTGCAATGATAGGAGGAGGAGGCTTAACAGGCCTTAATCGTATGATGTGCGTACATGATCAGGAAAACAAATCAGTTAAAGAAAAAAAAGGGAATTAAATGGAAATCCGGAAGTCCTGGAGCGGGCACTTCTGGAACATCCAAACAAGAATAGAAAGATACAAATTAAGGAATAGGGCCCTCTTCGCCTTTGACCTGTTCATTTGGTTTTCAGATGAAGCAAAAATAACACAGACGAAGAACGAGAACTACACTCCAGAGAAGAATGTTTTAGACAGTATGGGGGGGGGGGGGGAAACTAATGATACAATTGGCTACATATTTGAGGGAATTAAATGACAGAGCCCAGAAGGAAAACCTTACGGGTTAGAAACAAATCAAAATATCAAATTATTCCTCAATAGTGAAACCTCTGGTCAGAAGTCTCGAACTGCACGTTAGCTGATGGATGATCTATGGTCTCCACGGGGTATGTACTACGCGGTGGAGTTATTCAGGGTCTTGGCAGACGGCAGCAACTGACGAGGAACCCCTGCATTTTAAATGACAATAGTTTAGGAATTTTGGCAACTTGATGCCACGGCAGGAAATTTGTAACCAATGCAGCAAACAATATTGCATTGGAGAGTGTAATAGTTATTGCAGACGAAATGTCCTGTAAGTTGTTAGGGACTGTTATGTATGGATTCAATTGGGTTGTAACCCCGAAAGTTGACTGTATTGAATGTGCAAGTGGTGTTATTGCAAAGTAGAAAAACAAACCAACGAATAATGGCAAGTATACACTCCATGCTGTAAGGGAAATGATAACGGACAAAAGGGATTTGAAGAAAACTGAGTATTGTCTCATGTAAGCCGGGGCTGGCAGATTACATGGTTCCGTACAATGTTAGACGTTAGTGTGAGGAAGTCAGGAATAAAAACAGATTGATTGAAGCTTCTGCAATTCATAAAGCAAGATAATCAGTGGATAGTACATGATATCATAATTTACCATTCCAATGCGAAACGGAAAGAACTTCCTAAAAAATAATAATAATACCAGTGAGGGATGAAAACCTTATTGGTCGCTGATGGACTGAGTTGTGTGCTGTTTCTAAGGGACATGAGGAAGCTTTTACGGTGCTGCTACCCCAAGGTAATCAGATGCCTTGGAGGTGGTGGAACACACGGATATAGCTATTGTGTTACCTTCCTGAGTAGCGACAGCTAATGTTCACGGTGATTGGACTTGAGGCAAGAACAATACAAAGATTCTATCATCACTGGTCTGCGGGATGGATGAATTTACAGTTGATTTCCGTACACAGTTTACAAAGCACGACATGTACACACACATGACAAGGATCAGGGATAGCTGCTAGTCAGTACAACTAGAAGGGGGATATAAACCCTACAGTCGGATTCAGCTCAGAGTCAGCTCTCATAGCTCGGTCATGGGGTTTTACCTGATGCATGGATTGATAATACTTGTTATTATAATTGTATATTGTATAATCATTGGATGCCTTAATATGTGTTGTAAGATGACTATGGCTCGGATGATGCTGATAGACTCGGCCCATCACCACTCACCAAGATGACATCCTGTTACTGGCGACCATTAAACCAGAAGGAACCCGGATGGAGAGCCAGTGGCTGTAAAAATGTGATGAGGTGTTTATGTACGAGATGTAATGAATTGCGGGACAGTCATTCAGACCAGACATTGATGCAGGTTATTAACCCGGGGATGTTTATAATGGACACTTGCCTAACCAAACTCCAAATTTGGACCGAGACAGCAACAGGACTATTGTTGGTCTGGCGAGTTGTTAGCACACTTTTTGACCATTAGGAGGAATACCTACCCACACATTTCTCAAGCGATAGAGACCCTCGTGGCAGAGGTGAAAGAAAATATAACATATCTGTTCTCCACCTGCACGGAACGGAAGTGTAGCGTAACCCAGACGTCAGGCCAATGCACTTGCCACAACGCCACCAGTGTCCCGTTGTCAGCGGGTAGCAGAAGGGAATGTTGGTTAGGAAGCGGCATAGTAGTTATCATAGAATGATAAAAGGAGAGAATGAGGAATTGAACTAAAGAAAAGAGCATTAGACTGGGATGACCAGTTAGAATAGTGCATTATGGACATTAATTCGGGTTGCAAGGAATGAACAAAGAGATTGGACAAAGCATGGCGAGGGGGAGAGGGGTGGCTATCAGGACTGGCTCTTTGCACAAAGGATGCTACAAAGGATGCTGGGAGGCAGAGGCCCAGAGGAAGGAAAGGAATGTGTAATGAGCCGATCAGAATCAGTGGCAGTTAGATTATATGACCAGGTCAAGGAAAGGGCCTATCAGAATCCTGTATTCATGTATGTGGAACTTGATACTGCATGAATGTATATGAGACCACATGTGTTGCCTCCCTTTGTCTCACTCGCTCTGGGAGTTTCAAGAGACATGGGTCTCCTGCCTTCATCAGAGGGAGTGTAAGCTTGCAAGCTATTTGAAATAAACTAAAGGAATTTCTAAATCCGAACTCAGCTATTGATTGAGACCAGAGTGGACAGAAAGAACTCAATTTATTCAACGGCACTCGTGGGGGTCTCCAAGGGGAGCAGAGGCCCCCAGCTGCATGCCTTTTGGGCAGGGTAGTGCCCTGGTACTGCTGGTGTTTAATGACTTATAAATTGTAATTTAAACCTGAGTCTATATGTTTGGACACCAAATGTGCACTGATTGAAAACTGCCCCCAATACTAGTTGTGGTGCGCATATTTTTAAAAAGTGATACTAAAAATAAATGCATTTTGTAATTTTGATATATGAAACTGTTATTGTGATACTTGGCCGTCTAAAATGATCTTCCAATGTTTTATCCCAGCAATTTGCCGTTTGGATTCTGTCTCCTTAAGTCAACTAACGGACTGTCCTGGTGCTATGTACCTATTATCAGGATTTTCAACAATACAAAAACATATTGATATTGCTATCATCAAGGTTAGTCTAAAGTAGATAAGTTGTGTCAAATGTTTTACACAGGTAATGCATGGGAAAAATATTTTAGCATCTGACAGAATTCAGGAAGGTATTTGTGTTGGGAACATATTTTTATCTTAGTGAAAGAAATGTTCTATTCTCAGTTCCATGTTGATTTGTCACCACAGTGAAAGTAAAATGCTTATATGACACTTGGATAAAATATGTAATGATTGCTACTTTATATAATGTGCTGAAGATTTTGCGGAGGGTGCTATATTAGTTACTAGTCTGAAACTTAATCCATCGATTCTATAATCTGCAAAAGATTTGTTTATGATTCATTAAGAAAATAATTTTAACACCAGTTAATGCATTTCCAAATTAAATCAGTGAAACGGAAATGTACTTTTTGTTTGCCTCCATTTTTAAAATTTGTTTGTTCTACTGGAAAAGTATCTAAGAATTTCACACTGTTAACATCGTGAAAAGGCCCCTAGGCACTACACAGGAGCATTCCTGAACAAAATTTGACATGGAGTCACATGATAGATTCATAAATTAAGATAGATGGCCAAAAGCTTGGTCAAAGAGGTAGGTTTTATGGAAGGCCATAAAGGAGGAAAGAGAGGTAAGAAGGCAGAAATATTTAGGAAGGGAATTCCAAAGCTTAGGACTTTTGTGTCTGAAGGCATGACTAACATTGGTGGACAAATTTAAATCGATCAGCCAGAATTGGAGGATACAGAGTAGATCACAAATCTCTAAAGTTTGTAGGATTACCAGAGATTTAATAGAGTTGGGAGCGGCTATGTTACAGATATAAATAGGTGGTTTTAGTGATTAAATCGGGATCAAATATCACATCAAAGTTGCAAACTGTCTCGTTGAGCTATCAGGGAAAAGGATGGGGTCAGCAGCTCGGGGCTAGAGTTTGTGGCAGGGGCTGAAGACAATGGCTTCCCTCTTCCCAATATTTAGTTGGAGGACATTTCTGCTGATCCAGTACTTTCATGTTGGACAAGAAGTGTGACAGTTACAAAACTGGAATGGTTTAATGATGTGGGGAGTAATACTGGATGCTGTCAGCAGAGAGGTGAGAATTAACACTGCTTTCAGATGATATATGTAAGAGACAACTTGTAGATGAGAAATAGGAGGGGGTCAAAGAAAGATCTTTGACAGACGCCAGAGATGGCGGAGTAGGAGCGGGAAGGTAAGCCATTGCAAGTAATTCTCTGGCATTGCCTGGATAGATAAAACTAGAACAAGGTGAGTGCAATCCCTCCTAGTTCAATGACACTGAAGAGGAAGATGGTGTGATCACCCATGTCAAAGGCTGCAGACACATTGAGAAGGATGAGGAGGGATAGTCTCCCATTGTCCCAGTCACAATCATATTTCGTAACAGGGAAGCAATTAGTTCAGACCAACTAATTTGGTGGCAAAGGGTTTCACGAGGTGCAGATTTCTAAGATTGTCTTGAGTTAAAAAGAATGAACCAACACTATCATATTCAATCATATTGTTCTCATTGTCAAAAAATGGCTATCCATTCAATATTGATACTTATCCTCATTTAAACTGTTAACTTATTAATGCTAGAAATTACAGGTTTTGAGTTGGGTGAAAAGTATTTGTCTGAACAAGATGACAAGTTTTTTCTAATAGATTTTTGTAACAATTTATTTTTGCCAATATTCTTGCAGTGATAATTCACAATTTGATTTCAAAAAGGCTCTCAGAGTAAAATCCATTTTTCATCAAAAATAGTTCAGTGCCATTGAGGACATTGACATTATGTGGCCCTTTATTTTTTATAAGCATATATACATTTTGAAGACTAACACAGCAAAATTACAAAATAATACATTGCCAAAAGCACGGAACAAAAAAACTGCTCAGCATATATGAGTACAGAGAGAGACATGAGAACAGCATAATAATAATCTTTATCATTGTCACAAGTAGGCTTACATTAACACTGCAATGAAATTACTGTGAAAAGCCCCTAGTCGCCACACTACGACACATGTTCGGGTACACTGAGGGCGAATTCAGAATGTCCAATTCACCTAACAAGCACATCTTTCTGGACTTGTGGGAGGAAACCGGAGCACCCGGAGGAAACCCACGCAGATACAGGGAGAACATGCAGACAGTGACCCAGACCGGGAATCGAACCCGGATCCCTGGTGCTGTGAAGCAACAGTGCTAACCACTATGCTACCGTGACATCACAGCTGGCTTTGAATAATCATTAGACATAACTAGGTACCTATACCTACCCCACCAGAGACTCAGGGAGAAACAGGATAAGGTCATGAAAAAACATGGTAAAAGAGTGCACACCCTCCCACACTGGGACAGCCCCCAATTGCTCCGAGAAATCAGGATACATTTTCTGCGTCATGTTTGAGTGCGTACCAAGGTACATCTCCCTCAAATTTAGCAACACCAAAGGCACCAATGAGCCACCATAGCACCCTCTCCTTTGATACCAGACCCATCAGCGCCTATGTAGGAGCCAAGCATAGATTCTTCATACCCACCCTTACAAAAGCAAAGAAAATACGCGATAACCCCAGTTCTAAGAGGAGTTACATATTTACCAAGGCCCAGTGCAGAACCAGCATCATTCCATACTATTGTGCAGAGCGGACCAACAGAAACCTGTTTGGATTATGATCAAATCTTCAGAGCTTCCCAGAAAAGGAAGAAAAAGGAATCAAATTGTGAATTGTGAAGGTAAAGCTTGAATTATCAGACTAACCAACAGGATAACATGGGATCAAAATCCAACCCAGGCTCTGTATATCCCTGATGTCGCCGAGCTGCCACCAATTAAGAAGGCCGCTCAATCAACCAAAAAGGGGGACAACTTGATATCTGCTAAGCATAAGGACTCAGCTCATCCCCAGGCACATGTGCACCGAAAAAGCAAAACCCAACCTACCAGTGTGCCCCCAACAAGCACCGTTGAGAAGAGACATCCCAAGCCCCCAGGGGAAACAGGATACTAGTCACAGCACTGGGCCTGGTCTCGCCCAGCACATCCTGACACACAAGAAACTATATCCCTAGGACCTCCAGCACACCCCAAAACCTGCGTTCAATCAAACCCATATCTCTCTTCCCCCCCCCCCCCCCCCCCCCCATCCAGGGCAATGCACCTCCCCACTTATACTAAGAAGAATAGAATAATCACTCCAGCCCCAACCTGATAAGAAGACGAACTGTCAAGACACCCAACAATTGGGCTCCCCGGGAGGGAATGCCGATTCCCTCCTCGCCAGCACAACCAAGGGAACCTCTCAGAAAAATCCAGACCATGTCAGGATTAGAAACAGCTTCCTGCTCACCTATATGAAAAGAGAAAAAAAGAAAATCCCTAAGGATGAGCTGCCTGAACTGGCGTACAATGACCGCCATCACAGAAAGGATACCAAGAGCAAATCCTCTCCTTAACAACTCAACCACAATTAACCAATCTCACCTCAGCCTGTGCCATTATTAAACCTTCTTGTTCTAATAGCTCAAAAGAGGACCAGAGAGAGAGACCCAAGCAAAAGAAGGCTCAACCTCCAGGAAATGTCAGAAGGAACCCAGTCATCCCCAGGAAACAAAGTCTGCCCAGGCCATCAAAGGATAAAGGCACAGATTCTTAAATTCAAGTACCCTAAAAAATATATTTAAACCAAAAAGAAATCTTACACGGATCCTCAATCTCAATGAGGACTGAATTAACCTACCAACTCCAATGGGCTCTTTCGAATGCAAGAACTCTCTCATACGCCTCCACTGTTCCCCCAAAGGTACCCCACAATTCTTTAAAGTGAGCTCTAATGACCTGCACTGCAGAGCCGAGATCTTCAACCAAGACAGCATTTTCAATGACTACCCTCATGGCACACAGCACGGCTGAAACAATAGCTCGCTCAGCAGCAAGCTGCACTCCGCCCACTCCGACCGCCACGAACAATCAAGGATTTTTACAATTTATCTTGGTTCTTCTTCGCAAAACACCAATCAGGAACTTCCAGGTACATGCACAAGCCTTGTAACCCACGAGAAAGCAAATATGAAATGTGCACAGGACAAAACAGTGGATTAAAAAAAGAGCAGAGCCAGAGCTCGGGAAAACATAACTGCTTCCACGCTCACATCACATTACCCTACATGTTGCCCTTTATGAATAAAGACAGGTGAAGCAAAAAAAAAAATGCATTTCACACAAACTCTGTCTTTCACAGGTTGCAGTCTGCTCCTCACCATTGTTAATTATGTGGTGCAACTGAACTAAAAGATGGATCAAATATTGACCATTGTATAAATTTCTGAACTTAATGGAAATTATATAGTAAAACATTCATTCATAATTTGCTGAGTTAATATGTTTATCTAAATTGATCTGTGAAAGACGTTTTGGTAAATTTCCCCCTTTTTATACATAAATATGCATTATATATTTCACAGTTTCCATTTCTGTTTACAGACACAGACCAATTATTCTGTCTGGAAGGATATCGTACCTCTACAAGTACAGATGATGGGGTTACCAAGTCATGTTGGCGCAGACATCTTTTCACATCTTGTCACTTCTCTCTACTTTGTTATTGCTTTTGTGCCCTTTGTCAATTTTCTGCTGATCAATCTTGTAACAGAGAAAAAGGAAGTGAAAGATGTGATGAAGGTGATGGGACTATATGACTCTGCTTTCTGGTGAGCCGAAAAGAGTGCATTATTTTGTGTCAGTTAAAGAAAAAAGTTATGTAAACTTAGTCATTGGTCTTCCAAGTGATTATTTTTGATAATGTAGTGAAAAGCAACTTTAAACCCACTAGCGAAACCACAAATGCTGGGCAATGGAAATAGTCATAGAAAGAAGTTTTTGCATGTTTTCTTTTGCATGGCAAGTTGCGGAACGTGGAGGTAGTTGATATCACGGCAAGGGAAACTGGGTCTCTGGGACCTGAGTAAACAACTGTGTTGCCTCCTTAATCATTCAGATTAAAGGATTGTGAAATTAACAAGGAGGAAGTTTAAATCAGATTGGATGAATTCAATGCAGAGAAATAAAGAGAAAGAAAAGGACTGGAGTATAAAAATACCCAGTTGTATAGGGTATTGATGAGACCACATCTTTAGTATTGTGTCCATTTTTGATCTCTTTATTTGAGGAAGGATATGGTGGCATTGGAGGCAGTTCAGAGGAGGTTCACTAGATTGATTGCGGGATGAAAGGGGTGACGTATGAGGAGAGATTAAACAGTTTGGGTTCATACTCGCTGGAGTTTAGAATTGCCTACTTCTGCTCTTAATTCCTATGTTCCTACAAAATAAATATTGGATTAGGAGATAAAGCAAAAAGAGACAAAATGAAAAAGTAAAATATTGTTTTAGATTTTACATTTTTAAATTCAACAATTCAACGCATAGCACGTTGTTAAAAGAATACTTCACTTCCGGTAGCGGCAGGGATGAGCTAGCCGCACGTTTCGGCGGCTCCAGCTCCGACGGAACTTCGGGCTCTTTTAAGAGCCCCAACGGGGACTTGGACGGCCGTAAAACCCGGTGCGAGGCGCGAGGGAAGGGAGTCCCCCCCGAATGGCGGAGGGAAAAACCGGCGGCTGCAGCCCGAAGAATCTGCAGCCAGAAGGTCAGAGGGAGTGGAACAAAATGGCGGCGGAGAAACCACAGGTGACATGGGGGCCTGAGCAGGACGAGGTGGTGAGACGGTGCGTGGACCTGCTGAAGAAAGAGGTAATGACCCCGTTGTTACAGGCAATTGAGGGGCTTAAGGAGACTTTAAAGACCCAGGAGACTGAACTTCGCGTGGTGGAACAGAAGGTATCAGGTATTGAGGACGAGGTCCTGGGCCTGGCGGTCAAGACTCAGACACACGAGGCACTTCATAAAAAGTGTGCTGATAGGATTGAGGCCCTTGAAAATGGAGCGCGAAGGAAGAACCTTAGGATACTAGGTCTCCCGGAGGGTGTGGAAGGAGTGGACTGTGGAGCGTACGCAAGTAAGATGCTGAGCTCACTGATGGGTGCTGAGGCCCCTGCGGGCGCCATGGAGGTGGAGTGGGCAAATCGGATCCCGGCGAGAAGACCAAAAGCGGGAGAACCACCGAGGGCGATAATCGTGCGATTCTACCGCCTTAAGGACAGAGAAGAGGTCCTGAGATGGGCTAAAAAGGTGCGGAGTAGCAGATGGGAGAATGCGGTGGTAAGGATCTACCAGGATTGGAGTGCGGAGGTGGCGAGAAGGAGGGCGAGCTTCAACCGAGCCAAAGAGGTTTTGCACAAAAGGAAGGTGAAGTTTGGGATGCTGCAGCCGGCAAGACTATGGGTCACGCATCAGGAGAGACACTATTATTTCGAGACGGCGGAGGAAGCATGGTCCTTCATCAATGAAGAGAAACTGGACCGGAACTGAGGGACTGATGCTGCAGGGAACTGTTATTGTCGTTATTATTGTTTTTGTTAATGGGATGGTGAAAGTTAATCGAGAAGTAAACAGGGAAGGGGGGGACACTAGGGAAATGTGGGCGCCGGTGAGGGGGGAGAGGCGGGACATAGTCAGAGAATGGGGAAGGCGAGGGGGAGGGGAAAGGGAGCTACGCCATAAGAGGCGGGTCAGGTTAAGGGATGTTCCCACGCCAGAAAGAATAAGGCGGGAAAACAGGCGCAAGGCGGATGGGAGTTCCCTCACACCGGGGGGGGCCGAGGAGCGAGCAGGAGTCGCCGGGGTCAGTTGAAGTCAGCTGACTTACGGAAGTGATATGGGGGGAGCAATCAAGCTAGATAGGGATCTAGCGAGGGGGGGGGGGGGGAGAAGGGGACAACTGGGTTGCTGCTGCGGAAATCCAAAAGGAAATGGCTAAAGAGAGGGTGGTCGGGGGCGGAATGCGACGCTGGGGGAGCGAACGGGAGCGCGGAGGCGGGATATGGGACTGGCCTAGAGAAGGTAATGGCTAGTCGACACGGGAGGGGGGCAGGTAGCCCCCCAGTGAGGCTGATCACGTGGAACATGAGAGGCCTGAATGGACCTATAAAAAGGGCCCGAGCGCTCGCGCATTTAAAAGGACTAAGGGCAGACGTGGTTATGCTCCAAGAGACGCACCTAAAGGTGGCGGACCAAGTTAGGCTAAGGAAAGGATGGGTGGGACAGGTGTTCCACTCAGGACTGGACGCAAAGAACAGAGGGGTGGCCATTTTGGTGGGGAAACGGGTAGCATTTGAAGCAAAAAACATCGTAGCAGATAGTGGAGGTAGATATGTAATGGTGAGTGGTAGGCTGGAGGGAATGGAGGTCGTGTTGGTTAATGTGTATGCCCCAAATTGGGACGATGCGGGGTTCATGAGACGGATGCTGGGGCGTATTCCGGACCTGGAGGCAGGAAATTTGATTTTAGGAGGGGACTTCAATACGGTGCTGGACCCGGGGCTAGATAGATCCAGCTCAAGGACTGGAAGAAGGCCGGCAGCGGCCAAGGTACTTAAGGGGTTTATGGACCAAATGGGGGGAGTAGATCCATGGCGATTTCTTAGACCCAGGGCTAGGGAGTATTCCTTCTTCTCCCACGTCCATAAAGTGTA
Organism: Scyliorhinus torazame; assembly: GCF_047496885.1. Classification (NCBI taxonomy): domain Eukaryota; kingdom Metazoa; phylum Chordata; class Chondrichthyes; order Carcharhiniformes; family Scyliorhinidae; genus Scyliorhinus; species Scyliorhinus torazame. The sequence continues at coordinate 134,637,642 of NC_092724.1, read as the reverse complement.
CTCCCGGATAGATTTTTTTGTTTTAGGAAGGTCGTTGATCTCTAGGGTGGAAGAAGCTGAATACTCAGCCATAGCGGTTTCCGATCATGCCCCACATTGGGTGGACCTGGAAGTAGGAGAGGACAGGGAGCAGAGAACACTCTGGCGATTAGATGTGGGACTGATGGCGGATGAGGGAGTGTGTGCAAGAGTGAGGGGGTGTATTGAGAGATACCTGGAGGTCAATGACGACGGCGAGGTCCCTGTGGGAGTGGTCTGGGAAGCACTAAAAGCGGTGGTCAGAGGAGAGCTGATTTCTATTGGGGCCCACAAAAGGAAAACAGAGGCCAAGGAAAGGGATAGATTACTGGGGGAGATTTTAAGGGTGGACAGGGAATTTGCAGAGACCCCGGAAGAGGAGCTGTACAGGGAGAGGAGACGACTCCAGACGGAGTTTGACCTTCTGACCACCAGAAAGGCGGAGGTACTGTGGAGGAAGGCACAGGGGAGGAGGTATGAATATGGGGAAAAGGCTAGTCGCCTGTTGGCGCACCAACTGCGAAAGAGGGCAGCAGCGAGGGAGATAGGAGGAATTAGGGATGAAAGGGGAGACACTGTGCGAAGGGCAGGAAAGATAAATGAGGTGTTTAAGACCTTTTATGAAGAACTGTATAGGTCTCAGCCCCCAGAGGGAGAGGAGGGGATGCGGCAGTTCCTGGACCAGTTGAGGTTCCCGAAAGTGGAGGAGCAGGCGGTGGCAGGCCTGGGGGCGCCGATTGAGGTGGAAGAGGTTATTAAGGGACTGGGAAGCATGCAAGCAGGGAAGGCCCTGGGGCCGGACGGGTTCCCGGTGGAATTCTACAGAAAATATGTGGACTTGTTGGCCCCGTTGTTGGCGAGGACGTTCAATGAGGCCAGGGAAGGGGGGACACTACCCCCGACAATGTCGGAGGCGACGATATCGCTAATTTTGAAGAGGGACAAAGATCCGATGCAGTGTGGGTCCTATAGACCTATTTCACTATTGAACATGGACGCCAAACTGCTAGCAAAGGTGCTGGCATCGAGGATAGAGGACTGTGTCCCAGGGGTCGTGCACGAAGACCAGACAGGGTTCATAAAAGGGAGACAATTGAATGTTAACGTGCAATGGCTATTAGGGGTGATAATGATGCCCTCAGTGGAGGGGGAGGCAGAGATAGTGGCGGCAATGGATGCAGAGAAGGCATTTGATAGGGTGGAGTGGGAGTATTTATGGGAAGTGTTAAGGAGGTTTGGGTTTGGGAACGGATTTATTCGCTGGGTTAGACTACTTTATGGGGCACCGACGGCAAGCGTAGTTACAGGTCGACATAGATCGGAGTATTTCCGATTATATAGGGGAACAAGACAGGGATGCCCGCTGTCTCCATTGTTGTTTGCGCTGGCAATTGAACCTCTGGCCATGGCGCTGAGAGACTCCAGGAAATGGAGAGGGGTGACTAGAGGGGGAGAAGAACACCGAGTCTCGTTATACGCGGATGACCTATTGCTATATGTGTCGGACCCAGCGGGGGGGATGATAGAGGTTATGCGAATCTTGAGGAGGTTCGGGGAATTTTCGGGGTATAGGTTAAACATGGGGAAGAGTGAATTATATGTGATACATCCAGGGGACCAGAGTAGAGAGATAGAAGGCTTACCGCTAAGGAAAGTGGAAAGAAACTTCCGATACTTGGGGATTCAGATCGCTAGGAGCTGGGGAACCTTGCACAGACTTAATCTGACACGGCTGGTAGAACAAATGGAGGAGGACTTTAAGAGGTGGGACATGCAGCCTTTATCGCTGGCGGGCAGGGTGCAAGCAATTAAGATGATGGTCCTCCCGAGGTTCTTATTTGTATTTCAATGTCTCCCTATTTTAATCACCTGGACCTTTTTTAATAAAATAGATAGGAGCATTACGAGCTTTGTGTGGGCAGGGAAAGTTCCGAGAGTAAGGAGGGGGTTCCTTCAGCGCAGTAGGGACAGAGGAGGACTGGCACTACCGAACTTGGGAGATTATTATTGGGCCGCCAATGTGGCAATGATACGTAGATGGATGATGGAGGGTGAGGGAGCGGCGTGGAAAAGGCTGGGGAGAAGGTCCTGTAAAGGGACGAGTCTAGAGGCGCTGGTGACGGCGCCGCTACCGTTCTCACCGAAAAAGTACACCACGAACCCGGTGGTGGCGGCAACACTGAACATATGGGGACAGTGGAGGCGACAGAGAGGGGTGCGGGGAACCCTGGTGGGGTCCCCTATCAGGAACAACCATAGGTTCGCCCCAGGAAGAATGGATGGAGGATTTCAAAGCTGGTACCAGTTGGGAATTAGGAAGGTGGGAGATTTATTCATAGATGGGACTTTTGCGAGCTTGGGAGCACTGGAGGAAAAGTATAAGTTACCCCGGGGGAATTTCTTGAGATATATGCAGGTGAGGGCGTTTGCTAGACAACAGGTGAGGGAATTTCCGCGGCTCCCGACACAGGGGATACAGGACAGGGTGCTTTCAGGGGTGTGGGTCGGAGAGGGCAAGGTGTCAGAGATTTATAGTGAGATGAGGGAAGAGGGGGAGGAGTCGGTGGGCGAACTAAAAAGAAAGTGGGAAGAAGAATTAGGGGAGGAGATAGAGGAGGGTATGTGGGCTGATGCCCTAAGCAGGGTAAATTCCTCTTCCTCATGCGCCAGGCTTAGCCTGATTCAATTTAAGGTGCTACATAGAGCACACATAACGGGGGCAAGATTGAGCAGGTTCTTTGGAGTGGAGGACAAATGTGGGAGGTGTGGCGGGAGCCCGGCAAACCACGCACATATGTTTTGGGCGTGCCCGGCACTGGAAGGGTATTGGAAGGGAGTGACTGGAGTGATTTCGCAGGTGGTGAAGGCCCGGGTCAAACCAGGCTGGGGGTTAGCTCTATTTGGAGTTGCGGAAGAGCCGGGAGTGCAGGAGGTGAAAGAGGCCGATGTTGTGGCCTTTGCGTCCCTCGTAGCCCGGCGCAGGATCCTACTCATGTGGAAGGAGGCGAAACCCCCCGGACTGGAGGCCTGGGTAAACGATATGGCGGGGTTTATTAAACTGGAGCAGATAAAGTTTGCCCTGAGAGGATCGGCTCAAGGGTTCACCAGGCGCTGGCAGCCATTTCTCGACTACCTAGGGGAACGTTAGAGGGAAGACGGATGACCAGCAGCAGCAACCCAGGGGGGAGGGGGGGAGGAGGCTCAGTTGAGTATAGGTCAATAGAGTACGAGGTTTTGTTACTTGTATATTATTATTATTATTATTGTTAAAAAGTTTAAAAATTTCTGTTTTGTTACTGTTATCGTTTCGCTTGTTTTGTAAGCGGGAAAAATGTTGCTCAGGGAAAAAAATTTCAATAAAATATATTTTTTTTTTAAAAAGAATACTTCGACTCAGATGGACAGTCTCTCTAGTTCAGCAAATTTAGTTCAAATTTACCATGCAAATACAGTATCTTCATAAGATTCAATGCATTTCAATTGTGAGGCACAATGCTGTTCTTACGAAGCAACACCGGAAGGCATCTCCAACAATCTTTTGAATTCCATGTTTAAGCGCACATATGCCTTTGCCTGAAATTGCAGTAATATTGCCACATAAATGTTGGTCGATCCCTAATGGGGAATTGTTTCTTGCAAATTTGACAATTAAAAGTTTTGAGGATTGTGATAGAGCGTCTACATTACAAAAATACGTTGGTCTAATTACTAAAAGAAATTATATTAATTTGCCCAACTGTACTTTTGTTATGTTTTGTAAATGAGAAGGAAACTTAGATAGTTCCACTTGACAGTTTTTTTCCAACTGAATATTACCAAACCAAAGAAGGAAACATTTCAGCATTCCATATCTGTACCAACGTTTGGCTACAACAATCCAAAACAAAGCCAGTGATAACTGAATTCACTACAACTCACAATGATGTTTGAGTTTGTGAGCAAGTTTGATCTTGTTTTCAGCAAAGGTGAAGAAATGAAGATATGTAAAATAAAATTCACTGAAAAGCTTTGCCATTTAAGTATTTTCAGAAAAGCATATTTCTAAGTTGATTGTATTGGACAGACCATATATTTCTGGATAGGTTCCAGGGATATTGAAAAATGTACGGGTGCGATTCAGCGGACACAAGTTAAAGTCTGCTGAACGGTGCGTTTAGCGGGTTATATCTCAGTGCCTGCAGCGCTGAGAAAGACCCTGTTATTCAATGGCACTTTGCAGTTTCTTTTGACCTCAGCGAGGCCGACGAGGCCACTATAAGTAATTTCCCTGCTAGTGCAAGAAGACTACTCGTGGATCGGGGTGCTTTTTTTAAAGGCGGCCTCAGGACACCCCCAAATAACCCAACTTACCTCTTCCAGGGTCCTAAAATTTCCCCCCCTCACCCCACCTCTTATGGGCAAGGAGCCCCCACCCGCCTGATCCCTGGAACAGGCAACCTGGCACCTAAGCACCGTGGCACTGCAAGCCTGACACCCAGTGAATCCCGACCTCCGGTTTAATTGGGCGAGCCTAATGGCTCATTTAAATATGCAAGCTTGGATCTCACCCAGCAAGAGCGAAATTCAGATTTCGACGCAACGCAAGATTCCATTGAATCTCGCGAGATATTTCGAGTGTTGCAATCCCGATGAAGGCATGTTGCGAGATTCAACAGCCTCACCCCAACACCAAATCGGGCGGGTCGAGGCCACTGAATTGTGCCCGGCATCTTACAATGTTGGGAAAAAATTTTAATCACCTGATGAATGTGGCTCAACCAATTCCTTAACCACATTTTTTTCTTGTTAAAGAGCTTATCTTTTCTTGTGTGTACAAAATAAACAGATAAACTTGAGTTACTGTGGTTGAATGACAATTGGAATGTCCTGCAGCTCAATTGAGTGTCCTCTTTTTGTTTTAAAATGTCGATACAATACTTACTTAAGAACATAGCATCCATTTACGTAGAGTGCCTGAAAAGTGAGAGGTGTTCTTTATTTGTTGGTTCAAATGTTGTTAATTATGGATTAATCCTTTTATTTTCAGGCTTTCCTGGGGCTTACTGTATATGGTTTTAATCTTCATTCTATCCTTGCTGATGGCAGTCATTGCTACACAGACATCCCTGTTTCCAAGAAGCAGCATATTGATCATCTTTCCATTGCTGTTCTTGTTTGGGATTTCTATAGTAAGTTATGCTCCAAATATTTTAGTCAGAGAAGTAATGTAAAATTAAAGCCAGAATTGAAATACATGCATTTTGTTCAGTGTGCAGCCTTAATTTCAAGACTGTAATTCATGTGATAGGTGTTTGGTAACGTACTTTCAAATGTCACAATATTCTGTGGTAGCCATGATGTGGAGATGCCGGCGTTGGACTGTACGAAGTCTTACAACACCAGGTTAAAGTCCAACAGGTTTGTTTCGATGTCACTAGCTTTCGGAGCGCTGCTCCTTCCTCAGGTGAATGAAGAGGTCTGTTTCAGAAACACATATATAGACAAATTCAAAGATGCCAAACAATGCTAGGAATGCGAGCATTAGCAGGTGATTAAATCTTTACAGATCCAGAGATGGGGTAACCCCAGGTTAAAGAGGTGTGAATTGTCTCAAGCCAGGACAGTTGGTAGGATTTCGCAGGCCAGATGGTGGGGGATGAATGTAATGTGACATGAATCCCAGGTCCCGGTTGAGGCCGCACTCATGTGTGCGGAACTTGGCTATAAGTTTCTGCTCGGCGATTCTGCGTTGTCGCGGGTCTTGAAGGCCGCCGTGGAGAACGCTTACCCGGAGATCAGAGGCTGAATGCCCTTGACTGCTGAAGTGTTCCCCGACTGGAAGGGAACATTCCTGCCTGGTGATTGTTGCGCGATGTCCGTTCATTCGTTGTCGCAGCGTCTGCATGGTCTCGCCAATGTACCACGCTTCGGGACATCCTTTCCTGCAGCGTACGAGGTAGACAACGTTGGCCGAGTCGCACGAGTATGTACCGCGTACCTGGTGGGTGGTGTTCTCACGTGTAATAGTGGTATCCATGTCGATGATCTGGCACGTCTTGCAGAGATTGCCATGACAGGGTTGTGTGGTGTCATGGTCACTGTTCTGAAGACTGGGTAGTTTGCTGCACACAATGGCATTGCGTTGTGCTTGGGTGACGCAAGACTCGACATGTATGCTCAAGCCGTCAGGAGTCGCGTCAATGCCAGATTCATCAGTCGCATTCACAAGACAACCCCGAACGTCACCCAAGCACAACGCAATGCCATCCGCGCTCTCAAGACCAACCACAGCATCGTCATCAAACCAGCAGACAAAGGGGGGGCCACTGTCGTACTGAACAGAACGGACTACTGCAAAGAAGTATACCGACAACTGAACAACCAAGAACACTTCAGACAGTTACCCGCAGATCCGACCAAGGAACACATCCGCCAACTTAACAGACTGATCAAGACCTTGGATCCAGATCTTCAGAGCACCCTACGTGCTCTCATCCCACGTACTCCCCGCATTGGAGAACTCTACTGCCTCCCAAAAATACATAAGGCCAACACACCAGGCCGCCCTATCGTTTCAGGCAATGGGACCCTGTGTGAGAACCTCTCTGGCTACATCGAGGGCATCTTGAAACCCATCGTACAAGGTACACCCAGCTTCTGTCGCGACACGACGGACTTCCTACAGAAACTCAGCACCCATGGACCAGTTGAACCAGGAACATTCCTCGTCACAATGGACGTCTCGGCACTCTACACCAGCATCCCCCATGACGACGGCATTGCTGCAACAGTCTCCGTACTCAACACCGACAACTGCCAATCTCCAGACGCAATTCTGCAACTCATCCGCTTCATTCTGGATCACAACGTCTTCACCTTCGACAACAAGTTCTTCATCCAGACGTACGGAACAGCCATGGGGACCAAATTCGCACCCCAATACGCCAACATCTTCATGCACAAGTTTGAACAGGACCTACTCACCGCACAGGACCTTCAACCGATGTTATACACCAGATACATCGATGACATTTTTTTCCTTTGGACCCACGGCGAAGAATCACTGAAACAACTACACGATGACATTAATAAGTTCCATCCAACCATCAGACTCACCATGGACTACTCTCCAAAATCAGTTGCATTCTTGGACACACTCGTCTCCATCAAGGACGGTCACCTCAGCACTTCGCTTTACCGCAAACCCACGGATAACCTCATGATGCTCCACTTCTCCAGCTTCCACCCTAAACACATTAAAGAAGCCATCCCCTATGGACAAGCGCTCTGTATACACAGGATCTGCTCAGACGAGGAGGAGCGTAACAGACATCTACAAACGTTGAAAGATGCCCTCGTACGAACGGGATATGGCACTCGACTCATCGATCGACAGTTCCAACGCGCCACAGCGAAAAACCGGACCGACCTCCTCAGAAGACAAACATGGGACACAACCGACAGAATACCCTTCGTCGTCCAGTACTTCCCCGGAGCGGAGAAACTACGTCATCTTCTTCACAGCCTTCAACACGTCATTGATGACGATGAACATCTTGCCAAGGTCATCCCCACACCCCCACTACTTGCCTTCAAACAACCACGCAACCTCAAACGAACCATTGTGTGCAGCAAACTACCCAGTCTTCAGAACAGTGACCACGACACCACACAACCCTGTCATGGCAATCTCTGCAAGACGTGCCAGATCATCGACATGGATACCACTATTACACGTGAGAACACCACCCACCAGGTACGCGGTACATACTCGTGCGACTCGGCCAACGTTGTCTACCTCATACGCTGCAGGAAAGGATGTCCCGAAGCGTGGTACATTGGCGAGACCATGCAGACGCTGCGACAACGAATGAACGGACATCGCGCAACAATCACCAGGCAGGAATGTTCCCTTCCAGTCGGGGAACACTTCAGCAGTCAAGGGCATTCAGCCTCTGATCTCCGGGTAAGCGTTCTCCAAGGCGGCCTTCAGGACCCGCGACAACGCAGGATCGCCGAGCAGAAACTTATAGCCAAGTTCCGCACACATGAGTGCGGCCTCAACCGGGACCTGGGATTCATGTCACATTACATTCATCCCCCACCATCTGGCCTGCGAAATCCTACCAACTGTCCTGGCTTGAGACAATTCACACCTCTTTAACCTGGGGTTACCCCATCTCTGGATCTGTAAAGATTGAATCACCTGCTAATGCTCGCATTCCTAGCATTGTTTGGCATCTTTGAATTTGTCTATATATGTGTTTCTGGAACAGACCTCTTCATTCACCTGAGGAAGGAGCAGCGCTCCGAAAGCTAGTGACATCGAAACAAACCTGTTGGACTTTAACCTGGTGTTGTAAGACTTCGTACAATATTCTGTGTGTGTTTTGTCATTGTCTGTCAGATTAATGAAGGTATTGAGACTGAATCAAGATATTTAGTACAGAAATCTAGTTTCCTTTTGTGATAAACATTAGTTCTATGTAACAAGGAATTGTGCTGGAGAGGCATACAACTGGGTATTTTTGTGAGGGCCACGAAGAATCCAGCACGAGTTTCAAGGATACAAAGCAATAACATTTATTTACAATAACATATATATATACACAACAGCCGCAACTTTGCTTGCTGCTTACTCCTTCCTGCTGGTTCCAAACTGGCCGGCTTTATTTATACAGGGAGTCTGCTAATGATTTCTCCGCCCCCCTCATTGGGGAAGCTCATACTCCCACAGGATTATGGGATTGTCATTAGTCCCCAGCCAATGGTAAGCAGGCAGGTTATAACATCCCTCCCCCTCCAAAGTCCAAGGAATCCACCGAAGACCCTGGCGAAGGAGGGCGTCGGACTCTTTTTGCCGCAGGCCGGACACCATTTGCACGAGGCGCGGGCGGCGTGAAAAGAGATGGAGACCGGCGCTTCCACGATGAACGGCGTAACGGTTGTACATCCACGGCCCGTGGGCCCGAGGATTCCCCCTCTGATGCGTCCTGTGTCTCCATCTCGGAGTCAGAGTCTGCTGCCTCTGTCATCTTGGCGTCTCTATCTCCACGGGGTTCTGTAACGACCTGCGCAGGCTTTGAGTGAGGCACCAGAGGAAGATTGTGAGGACTACTTTCCATTGTCTCTGGTCTCTGTGGCTGTAGAAATGAGCTCCGGGGGCAGGGAACCTTTGGAAGGGATAGGCTTCTGGACCGGACGTGGTCTACATGTTTGCGTCGATTAATAAAAGGAACATGGATCCTTGAAAAGGGCCGGTAAAATCCGCATGCAAGCGTGCCCAAGGCCGCCCTGGCCATTCCCAGTGATGTAGGGGCGCGGCCGGCGGAAGCTTATGATGCTCCTGGCAAATGGAGCAGTTATGGGCCACCTTCTCAATGTCGAGGCCTGGCCACCAAACATAACTCCGGGCCAACATTTTCATTTTGGTCACACCTGGATGCCCATTGTGCAAGTCTCTTAGTATCAGCTCCTGTCCTTTTTCCGGGACAATCACACTCGTCCCCCACAAGAGGATGCCATCTTCCACGCAGAATTCTGACAGCTTGGAGGAACATGCCCGCAACTCGCCTGGGAGCTGTCTATGCTGCCCACCATACAGGAATATGCGTCGAACCTTTGACAGGACTGGCTCCGTCTGGGTCCACTCACAGATCTGTGATGCCGTGACAGGCAAGGTGTCCATAAAATTTAGGGTTGCAACCACCTCACCGGTCGTGGGGGTCGACATGGGGCCGATCGATAAATGCAATCGGCTCAGTGCGTCGGCATTCGCTATCTGCGTTCCTGGTTTGTGCTCCAGGGAATACTCGTATGCAGCAAGCAACAAAGCCCAACGCTGGATCCGTGCGGAAGCAATGGGCGGTATTGGCTTATCCTCTCTGAAAAGTCCCAGCAGAGGCTTATGATCAGTCATAATAGTGAAGTGGCGGCCATACACATACTGGTGGAAACGTTTCACTGCAGAGACCACTGCCAGGCCCTCCTTCTCGATCTGCATGTACATTTTTTCCGCTGCAGTCAATGTGCGGGAGGCGAAAGCTATCGGCCGCTTGGCCCCGTTCTCCATCTTGTGGGACAGGACAGCCCCAATACCATACAGGGATGCATCACATGTGACGAGCAAAGGCTTCCCAGGATCATAGTGGGTTAGTAACCCAGACAACGACAATTGTTGTTTTACCCGCCGGAAAGCGGTTTCTTGCGGATGACCCCAAACCCAGGTGTGATTTAGCAGAAGGAGCAACGGGGCCAGCGTAGTTGCCAGATTGGGGAGGAACGTCCCGTAATAGTTTACGAGGCCGAGAAACGAACGAAGATGCGAAGTGTCAGTCGGAGCGGGGGCCTGTTGAATCGCGCGCACCTTCTCTGCGATGGGGTGGAAGCCTTTGCGGTCCACCCGATAACCCAGGTAGACTACTTCCTTTGCCTGAAAGATGCACTTTGTGCGACGTAAACGGACTCCAGCCTCCAAAAAGCGTCTAAGGACAGCCTCCAGATTTTCCAAATGTTCCTGCTCCGACGTCCCTGTGATCAAAACGTCATCTAAGTCGACAGCGACACGCGGAAAACCTCTCAAAATGCCCTCCATAATGCGTTGAAAAATAGCGCAGGCAGAGGATAATCCAAAGGGCAAACGTGTATATTCATACAGGCCCCGGTGTGTATTAATCGTTACATATGGTCGGGAGGCAGGGTCTAGCTCCAACTGTAGGTAGGCGTGACTCATATCTAATTTGGTGAACGAGAGTCCGCAAGCTTCGCGTAGAGCTCCTCTATTCGAGGCATTGGATATCGGTCGAGTCAGGAAGCCGTATTCACTGTAAGTTTATAGTCGCCGCACAAGCGAACTGTGGCATCTGGCTTCATTACAGGTACAATTGGTGCTGCCCAGTCAGCGAGACTAACGGGCCTGATAATACCCAAAGTTTCCAAACGAGTGAGTTCCCCTTCTACCTTCTCGAGCAAGGCGTAAGGCACCGGGCGCGCCCGGAAATAGCGCGGCGTGGCTCCTGGTTCAACTTGGATACGGGCTACGGCCCCTTTTATTTCCCCCAAACCGGGCTGGAATACATCTGGGTATCGTCCTAGCACCTCAGTCAACCCTCCACAAACTGTTTGGAGGATGTGCTGCCACTGCAACCGCAAATGGCGCAAACAGTCCAGACCCAACAGGCTGGGCCCATGGCCGCGCACCACGATAAGTGGGAAACGCCCCTCCTGGCGTCCATAAACAACAGGGGTCATCGTCGTTCTTGCAATGTCCAATGGTTCGGCAGATTCGGCAGCGCCAGCGACTGCGCACCAAGAACAGTCTCTTAACCCTCAGGGTCTTACTTGCCCATACGAACCCCATAATGCTCTTGCTCACTTGCTTGAAAAAGGCCTTAGGGATGAGAATAGGCAGACACTGGAACACGAACATGAACCTAGGGATGATCGTCATCTTAACGGACTGCACCCTACCCGCCAGGGAGAGTGGCAACATGTCCCATCTCCTAAAGTCCTCCTCCATCTGGTCTACCAACCGCGCTAAGTTGAGCTTGTGCAGGACCCCTCAACTCCTGGTCACCTGGATTCCCAAATACCGGAAACTCCTCTCCACCCTCTTGAGCGGCAGCTCCTCCAGCCTCCTCTCCTGACCCCTCGCATGCACCACAAAGAGCTCACTCTTCCCAACATTGAGCTTGTATCCTGAGGAGTCTCCAAACTCCCTAAGGGTCTGCATGACCTCTGCCATCCCCTCCACTTGATCTGCAATATACAAAAGCAGGTCATCGGCATATAACGAGACCCGATGCTCCTCCCCTCCCGGGACCAACCCCCTCCAGTTTCTAGACCCCCTTAGTGCCATAGCCAGCGGCTCAATTACCAGGGCAAACAGCAGGGGGGACATGGGGCACCCCTGTCTCATCCCACGGTACAACCTGAAGTGCTCTGACCTTAGCCGATTCGTCGATACGCTTGCCACCGGGGCCTGGTATAACAATTTGACCCACCCTATGAACCCCTCCTCCAACCCAAACCTGCCCAGCACTTCCCACAGGTACTCCCACTCCACCCGATCAAAGGCCTACTCCGCGTCCATTGCCGCCACCACTTCCGCCTCCCCCCCCCCCCTCCGAGGGCATCATGATCACATTCAGGAGCTTCCGCATATTCGCATTCAACTGCCTGCCCTTCACAAACCCTGTCTGATCCTCATGTATCACTCCTGGGACACAATCCTCAATCCTTGTGGCCAGGACGTTCGCCAACAACTTGGCATCCACATTAAGGAGCGAAATCGGCCTATACGAGCCACACTGCAGCGGGTCCTTGTCTCGCTTGAGGATAAGCGACATCAGCGCCCGAGACATCGTCGTGGGAAGAATCCCTTCCTCCTTCGCCTCGTTGAAGGTTCTCACCAACAACGGACCCAACAGTCCCACAAACTTCCTATAGAATTCGACCGGGAACCCATCCGGCCCTGGGGTCTTGCCCGCCTGCATACTCCCCAACCCCTTAACCAGCTCCTCCATCCCGATCGGGACCCCCAAACCTTCAACCTGTCCCTCCTCCACCCTCGGGACCTCAATTGGTCCAGGAACCGCCGCATTCCCCCCACCCCGGGGGGTTCTGACTTGTACAGGTTCCCGTAGAAATCCCTGAAGACCTCATTTATTTTGGCCGGACTTCGCACCGTGTTCCCCCCTCTATCCCTAATTCTTTCAATTTCCATCTCCCTCCTACGTAGCTGATGCGCCAGCATCCGGCTCGCCTTTTCCCCATACTCGTACGCTGTCCCCTGCACCTTCCTCCACTGGGCCTTGGCCTTCCCTGTAGTCAGCAAATGAAACTCCGTTTGGAGGCTCCGGCGCTCCTTCAGCAGCCCCTCTTCAGGGGAATCCGCGTATCTCCTATCCACCCTCAGTATCTCCCCCACCAATCTCTCCCTCTCCATCAGAAGGAGAATTCTAGCAACCACAGCATTTTGTATACTATTTACAACCTGCTTGATATAGAACTTGTTTCTGAAACACAGGAGACCAGAAAACCTTTACTGAATATGATAAATAGCTATTTTTTCTGTGCTGGCTGTTTAGAAGGCTCAAATTCATTTAGGTTCATTATATTTTTTTCCATATAACATACATAACACAGTTGCAGCAGAATAAAATATTGACAACAGCCACTGCATGATACCTCTAGCTCTGAAAATATTGTCAGAGTTTTGTATTAGTTTTATGCAACTTGTTATGTGCCTACTGGGTAATGTTCTATGCCTTATAACAAGATAAGGAATTGACATGGAATTTACAGTTCGGTAACAGCAGTTTCAAGCCAACTTTGCCTGTCCTGGTGTTTATGCTCCAGACTAACCATTTTCCTCTCTATTTCATTTGTACTATCTGCATAATCTTCTATTCCACTCTCCCTCACCTAAATAACTAGCTTCCTCTTAATTGCATCTATGTTGTTCACTTCAGCTATTCCATGTGGCAGCAGTTTCCAAATTATAACCACTCTATGGATTAAGAAGTGTCTCCTGGGTTCCATCATTTGATTTATTTGTAACTATTTTAATTTAAGACCCTTTATTGTCATATGTAGACTTAGATTATCACTGCAATGATATCACTATGAAAAGGCCCTTGTTGCCACATTCCATCACACAAAGTATTGCATTTTTAAGTCTGGTTACCTTGCATTGCTACATTTTACTTGTGAATGTGTAAGCCTTGGATCCCTTTGCTCCACCGCATATAGACATTTATTTTCTATTAATGCCTCACGGGTGTATTGAAGTTAATTAGCTATTTAGTCAATTCTGAAAGTTTACTAATGCTTCTTGTGTTTTTTACAATTTCTCTCTATATTAATTATACCCCACCCACAATTTTGTGTCATCCACAAATGTTCCAATTATATTTCTGAATCCAAATCATTTATGTAAATGTTGAATAGTAGTGGTCCTAGCACTGATCCTTGTGGAACATCAATTCCCAATTATTTCCAGTCTGTATAACTGCCTTCAACCACTACTCTGTTTCTAATTTATCGTCAGCTTGCTATTCATTCTACTATTTGTCCCCTGACCCAACACACTAATCTTAGTCACGGTCTACCATGTCACTTTGAAGATCTAAGTATATTACACTACTCTATTATTCTTTCTGTACTTCTTCAAAAAGTTCAATAAATTTGATCAACCCTTTTTAAATCCTTGTTGAATGTTCTTATATTTTTCTGCTGCTGGATGCTCTTTCATTTCTTCGAGTAAAGAATCTATTTCTTTTCTATCGCTCATGTTAAGCTAACTGGTTTATACCCTTGGACTTGTTCCAGCTCCCTCTATTTTGAAATATAAGAATAACAATAGCCGTCCTCTGGCACTATACCATTTTCCAATGAATTTTCATAAATATATAATAGTGCCTCTATTATCTGTTTCTTAGCTTGTTTTACTATGCACAGATGTAATCAATCTGGACCAAGAACATGCAGGATTTTTTAGTTCACTGAGAAACAAATTGAAAGGAATGGACATCTAAGGTCAAATAGCATTATTTTTGTTCCCTGATTTCTTTGTACATAAAGGTAAGTTAATAAAACGTACAGTGAAGGTTATATTACAGTAGCAGTAAGTTGTTAAAAGGTACAGGAAAAGTTACATTATAGTAGCAGGAAGTGAAAATGACCCATAATTTTAAAATGTGAATCTTTTCTTTTATAGATACCCTTTTCATTTCTGTTGACTCCACTTTTTAAGAATCAGAAGATTGCTGGCTTGGTTGGATCATTAATGCTGATGGGGTTTGGATTGTTTAGCCTTCCTACTGTGCTGGTCAGAGATTTTCCAGTGTCTGCTGTGTGGGGACTTTGTTTATTCTCCCCTAGTGCCATAGCCATTGGAATTGCACAGGTATTTAGAAGCCGGGAATTGATTTCGTTGGACAGATATGTTTTATTACTACATGCAGTGTCCAATATCTCCCATTCCTGCCCACTGGCCATCGCATCATTCCTGCTGCCTTCGAGCAGAAATTAGATATGGAAATTTAAATGAGACCAGGTTTAAAATGGCCTTTAAAATGGTGCAATCATCCATTCTTCTCACGCACACTGCCGCCACCCCACCCTCAATATCACACTCTCCATGCAGGAGCCCGGTTGAACGCAGAGCTTAAAATGAAAATTTCTTGTACTTTCAACATTTATTGCTATACTGAAGGGTAGTTCTTATATTTTGTTTCAGTTCTGAAACAAGCCAAGTAAATTGGGTTATTTTCAATGTCAGGGTTTTTTTCTGTTTTGTAAAAAGGTATTGAGCTGGATTTTGCTGCATAATTGCAGTGTAGCTAACAAACTGTTGAACAACATCTGATGATTTGCAATTTGAAACCCATCAATCAAACAATTCACATTGGAGATTGTCAACGCCAGTAATGCCAACTATACTTTATTGCTTATTATACCACGAGCAGTCATGGTATTTTGGCTGAAATTTCTCTTATCAAGTAGAATTTGTTGTTTTGCTTTGTTTGCTATCTTACTCGGGCTGGTAGGTAACCAGTTACTCCTCTTGCCAATACCACTTGGGCTACGTGGAAGGGCTACATGGGGGTTCTTTAGAGTACTGGGGGTAGAAAGAGGAGGGAATTTTCCTTCCTTCAAAATGACCCTACGCTGCTACCTGACCTTAACTGTATCGGACCAAAACTGTCCTCATCCATATCGGGAGAAACAATTGATCGCTTCTTCCTATCTCCTGCATGGCAAAGTTGAGATTGGTGATTGTATGTTTTGGTGATTGGTTCCATGAACCCACATATCACTGTGCAATGCATTATACTAATGCAATGTTTAATGAAGCAATCATACCAGGTAATCTTGCACAACAATCTCCTCAGCCCTGTAAAAACCATTTTAATCTCCCCTCGTTGAGCTGACAAATGAGTATAGTCTGGGCAATAATTGAATCTGTGTATGACATAAATAAATATCCACCCAGAATTTCATTATGGAGTTGAACTGATCCCATTGGATTTTCTTAACTCTGGAATTGCAATGCTCTGTGATTTTGAATTTATCAATGTGTTAGAGCTGATAAACTTTGCCTAAATTATTTCTGGCATTTAGAATTTAAGCAGTTATTTTTGACCAAAATGGCCACTGTTTCCAGTATGCACAAAATATTTTCTGGATAGAATGACAACTGTACCACTAGTGATTGTATTAGTGCATTGTTGGTTGCTGTCAGTGGAAATGTTCCTCCCTTTTTCCCTTCCACCCCGACCCTGAAATTTGTATAGAAACTAATGTAAATTTAGTTACTTTTCTCTAAAATGTTATTCATGTTGTATGTTGTGCATTTGGTTTTGTTTCTTGTTGGATTTTATTTTAACTTGAGTCTTTTTGTTCCTAGGTTGTGCTTCTTGAAGCTACTGGTGGCGGTGCTCAACCCTCAAATCTGTCAGCAAGCCCATTTCCGTTGTATATCCCACTTTTCATGTTAGTCCTAGACAGTTTCCTGTATCTGCTTGTGGCTGTGTACCTTGACCAAGTCCTCCCAGGTATTTGAGAATACAATTAATACAGTGATTTAATCTTCCGGGCACATCTGAACAGCTAAATATTTTGTTCTCTATGGATGCTTTATTGCTGGGTGCAGTTCAATATCTAAATAATTCACAGATTGGTAAATTGGTGTATGAGACAAGAGTTTTCAGGAATCCATGCCAGTTGCAGAAGAGTGCAACACCCTGCAAAATAACAGTTGATTGGTCACTGTTTAAAAGTGAGAGAGTTCAAAGGAGTTTTTAAATATTGTCTGGAGATTTCAGTCAGTTTTTAGTTGTTTAGAAAGAAAGACTTTCCTTGTATGCTGGGGTAGGGCTTTAGTCAACTTGAATATTTCAAATGAAGTTCTAAATGTGCAAGTAAATGTTTTTTGGGTTTTTTTTTAACAAACAATTTTATTGAGGTATTTTTGGCATTGTAAACAGTAACAATATACATTAATGTGCAAATATCAATTCCAAAAACATAGCGCAAATCACAGTTCCTCTCTCGCAAATAGACCCGCCTATTCTTCCCCCCTACTCTCCACTATTCTACCACGCCCCCGCTGACGATTAGTTCCCCGCGAAGAAGTCGATGAATGGTTGCCACCTCCAGGCGAACCCCGGTAGTGATCCTCGTAAGGCGAACTTGGTTTTTTCCAAGCCGAGAAAATTTGCCATGTCCAACAGCCATACTTCGGTCCTTGGGGGCTTTGAGTCCCTCCAGGCCAACAGTATTCGTCGCCGGGCTACCAGGGAAGCAAAGGCCACAACGTCGGCCTCTATCCCCTCCTGGACTCCTGGGTCCTCCGACAACCCAAAAATCGCCACCCTTCTTTTCAGTACCTGGGACATGACGCCCGCAAATCCCTGCCAGTACCCCCTGAGTTTTGGGCACGCCTAGAACATGTGGATATGGTTCGCTGGTCCTCCCGCACATCTAGCACACTTGTCCTCCAGCCCAAAGAATTTACTCATCCGGGCCACCGTCATGTGGGCCCGGTGAACTACCTTGAACTGAATCAGGCCGAGCCTGGCACATGTTGCGGTTGCATTTACCCTCCTCAGAGCGTCTGCCCATACGCCTCCCTCCAACTCCCCACCAAGCTCCTCCTCCCACTTGAGTTTCAGTTCCTCGGTCCCTGTGTCCTCCGCTCAGTATAAATATCCGAGACTCTCCCCTCTCCTACCTCTCCCCTGGAAACTACCCTGTCCTGGATCCCCCTTGGTGGAAGGCGTGGAAAGGACGGGACCTGTCTACGTACGAAATCCCGCACCTGCAAGTACCGAAAGTCATTTCCCCTTGCCAGCCCGAACTTCTCCTCCAGCGCCCTCATGCTCGCAAAGCTCCCTTCCAGGAACAAGTCGCCCATCCTTCCCACCTCCGCCACGCTCAAAACCCACCGTCCATCTTCCCCGGGACAAATCGGTGGTTGTCGCATATTGGGGACCAGACCGACGCTCCCACTTCCCCCGCATGCTTCCTCCATTGGCCCCAAATCCGCAGAACCGCCACCACAAGAGGGCTGGTGGAGTACCTGGCCGGCGGGAGCGGCAGAGGAGCCGTGACCAGAGCTGCCAAGCTGGTGCCCCTGCATGAAGCAGCCTCCACCCGCTCCCAAACCGACCCCGTACCTACCATCCATTTCCTTATCATGTATATGTTAGCCGCCCAGTAGTAGTTGCTGAGGTTCGGCAATGCCAGTCCCCCTTCGCTACAGTTCCATTCCAGCATCCCCCTCTTTACCCGCGGGGACTTCCCCACCCAAACAAATCCCAGGATGATTTTATTGATCCTTTTAAAGAAGGACCACGGAATGAAAATAGGGAGACACTGAAAAATGAACAGGAATCTTGGGAGGATCGTCATCTTCACCATCTGTACTCTCCCCGCTAGTGATAGCGGGAGCGCATCCCATCTCCGAAACTCGCTCCTCATTTGCTCCACCAGCCTAGACAAGTTCAACTTATGCATCCTGCCCCAGTCCCGCGCCACATGTATCCCTAAATACCTAAAACGTTCCCCAACCAGCCTAAACGGTAGCTCCCTCAGCCTATTCTCCTGACCCCTCGCCTGCACCACAAACATCTCGCTCTTTGCCATGTTCAACTTCTACCCCGAAAACCGGCCAAATACCCGTAGGATTTCCATAATCCTGTCCATTCCTGCCACTGTATCCGACCTTGTGTTCTACACACCCCCCCCTGACCATTCCCTTCCATCCCCTTGCCGCACTCAGAGCAATTGCCAGCGGTTCAATGGCCAATGCAAACAGCAATGGAGAGAGGGGGCATCCCTGTCTTGTCCCACGGTATAGTCGAAAATACTCAGATGTGGTCTCTCTGAGCCCCGGTCATGGCGACCTCCCTCCCCCCCCTCGGGGCTGCGCTCTTTCCCAGTGTCTACCCCCCGCCGGGGCCCCGGTTCTCACTCACCCAGCAGCAGCGCGGCCTCGCAGACGCGGCTCACCTCAGCCCGGCTCGGGAAGGAGCTCTGCGGGGAAAAAGACACCCGTTACCCCGGCTCAGCCCGGGCCCCGCTCCCCCAGCCCCGGGCGCAGGCTCACCTGCGCCGGCGGCAGGTAGCTCCTGAAACTCGGCTTCGAGCTCTTCATCCCGGAGACTGGAACCGCCCGGGGGGGGGGGCACGGCGGGGCCCGAGAGAGTGGCGGGGCCCGAGAGAGGGGCGGGGCCCGAGAGAGGGGCAGGGCCCGAGGGCGGGACGGGGCCCGATAGACGGACGTGGCATGGTGTGGGGCCTGAGAGGGGCGGGGCCAATTGGGTGGGCAGAGCTGGATTGGGCCTTTTGTTGGGGCAGGTCCAGGGTGAGAGAGACATGGTGAAGGAGGTCTGAGGGTGAGGGGGGTCTGAGGTTGAAAGGGGTCAGAGGGTGAGGGGGATCTGAGGGTGAGGGGGATCTGAGGGTGAGAGTGGATCTGAGAGTGAGGGGAGATCTGAGGGTGAGGGGGTTTCTGAGGGTGAGGGGGGATCTGAGGGTGAGGGGGGATCTGAGGGTGAGGGGGGATCTGAGGGTGAGGGGGGATCTGAGGGTGAGGGGGGATCTGAGGGTGAGGGGGATCTGAGGGTGAGGGGGATCTGAGGGTGAGGGGGATCTGAGGTGAGGGGGATCTGAGGGTGAGGGGGATCTGAGGGTGAGATGGGATCTGAAGGTGAGATGGGGTGTCTGAGGGTGAGGGAAGTTTGAGGGGGAGGGTGTGGGGTTTGAGGGGGAGGGAGGGGGTGTCAGGGTGAGGGGGGTCTGAGGGTGAGGGGGGTCTGAGGAGGAGGGGGGTGTCTGAGGGTGAGGGGATCTGAGGGTGAGGGGGGGATCTGAGGGTGAGGGGGGATCTGAGGGTGGGGGGGATCTGAAGGCGGGGGGATCTGAGGGGGGGGGGATCTGAGGGTGGGGCGGATCTGAGGGTGGGGGAGTCTGAGGACGAGGGGGGATCTGAGGGTGAGGAGGGGGGATCTGAGGGTAAGAAGGGGGGTATGAGGTTGAGAGGGGTCTGAGGGTGAGGTGGATCTGAGGATGAGGGGGGATCTGAGGATGAGGGGGGATCTGAGGATGAGGGGGGATCTGGGGGTGAGGGGGGATCTGAGGGTATGGGGGGATCTGAGGGTGAGGGGGAGATCTGAGGGTGAGGGGGGATCTGAGGGTGAGGGGGGATCTGAGGGTGGGGGGGGAATCTCAGTGGGGGGGTCTGAGGGTGAGGGGGGATCTGAGGGTGAGGGGGGATCTGAGGGTGAGGGGGGATCTGAGGGTGAGGGGGGATCTGAGGCTGAGGGGGGATCTGAGGGTGAGGGGGATCTGAGGGTGAGGGGGGATCTGAGCGTGAGGGGGGATCTGAGCGTGGGGGGGGATCTGAGGGTGAGATGGGATCTGAAGGTGAGATGGGGTGTCTGAGGGTGAGGGAAGTTTGAGGGGGAGGGTGTGGGGTTTGAGGGGGAGGGAGGGGGTGTCAGGGTGAGGGGGTGTCAGGGTGAGGGGGGTCTGAGGGTGAGGGGGGTCTGAGGGTGAGGGGGGTGTCTGAGGGTGAGGGGATCTGAGGGTATGGGGGGGATCTGAGGGTGAGGGGGGATCTGAGGGTGGGGGGGATCTGAAGGCGGGGGGATCTGAGGGTGGGGGGATCTGAGGGTGGGGCGGATCTGAGGGTGGGGCGGATCTGAGGGTGGGGGAGTCTGAGGACGAGGGGGGAACGGAGGGTGAGGAGGGTGGATCTGAGGGTAAGAAGGGGGGGTCTGAGGTTGAGAGGGGTCTGAGGGTGAGGGGGATCTGAGGATGAGGGGGGATCTGAGGATGAGGGGGGATCTGAGGATGAGGGGGGATCTGGGGGTGAGGGGAGATCTGAGGGTATGGGGGGGATCTGAGGGTGAGGGGGAGATCTGAGGGTGAGGGGGGATCTGAGGGTGAGGGGGGATCTGAGGGTGGGGGGGGAATCTCGGTGGGGGGGTCTGAGGGTGAGGGGGTATCTGAGGGTGAGGAGAGGGGTCTGAGATTGAGAGGGGTCTGAGGGTGAGGGGGATCTGAGGGTGAGGGGGATTTTTTTCAAAAAAAACCTCAAATGTCATCCTGTTCGTCCTTACACTAGCCTCCGGGGCCTGATATAGCAGTCTAACCCAGTCCACGAAACCTTCCCCAAACCCAAACCGTCCCAGCACCTCCCATAAATAGTCCCACTCCACCCGGTCAAAAGCCTTTTCGGCATCCATTGCCGCCGCTACCTCCACCTCTCTACCCTCCGCGGGCATCATAATCACATTGAGTAGCCTTCTTCGGTTGGCTATCAGCTGCCTGCCCTTTACAAACCCCGTTTGGTCCTCCACAATCACGTCCGGTACACAGTCTCCGATTCTGGACGCCAGGATCGTGGCCAGTAGTTTAGCGTCAACTTTAATCAAGGAGATTGGCCTGTAGGACCCACAGGCTTCCAGATCTTTATCCTGTTTTAGTATCAGCGAGATGGTGGCTTGCGGCATCGTCGGGGGTAACACACCATTGTCCCTCGCCTCGTTAAACACCCTAACCAGCATCGGCCCCACTATCCCCGAGAACATTTTGTAGAACTCCACTGGATACCCGTCCGGCCCCGGGGCTTTACACGACTGCATGGCCTTCAGGCCCCCCATTACTTCTTCAGCCCTAATCGGGGCCCCCAGCCCCTCTACAATCCCCCTGCCCACCTTTGGGAAGGTCAGCCCATCTAAGAAGTGCCTCATCCCCTCCAGGTTCCGAGATATACAGCTTGCTGTAAAATCCTATTCAATCCTGCCAGGTCTCTAACCCGGTTCTCTGCCCCGTCCACTATCGCCCCTATTTCCCTGCCCGCCTCCCTCTTCCTAAGTTGCTGTGCAAGCATTCTACTGGCTTTCTCCCCTGTGGTGGTATGTATTAGGGGTAATACGGTACACCAGGAATGCCGAGCAGCTATTGGAGGACAGATGCTGGATCCCGATTGGATCCTCCACCTACTGGGCTCCACCCAGATAGGAGGGATATAAGAACCTGGGTAATCCCCGCAGCTGCATTCTGTGAGTGAGCTGCTGGGGAACGTGTCTGAACAAGTCTGCTCAATAAAGCCTCGATTGAAGATCTTTACGTCTCGCCTCGTGTGTGATCGATGGTGCTACATCCCCATACTCATTTCATACTCATACACCGCATCCCTTGCCTTTCTGAGCTGCTCTACGGCCTTCCCAGTCGATAGCGCCCCCAGCTCCACCTGCAGTCTCCGTCGTTCCCTAAGTAGCTCTGCCCTCGGGGACTCCGCATATTCCCTGTCCGTCTGTATCATCTCCTGAACCACTCTGTCCATCTCCGCCCTGTCTGTTCTGTCCCTGTGGGCTCGGATTGAGATCAGTTCCCCTCTCACCACCGCCTTCAGCACCTGCCAGAGCACCGCTGCTGAGACTTCCCCTGTATCATTGACCTGCAGGTAGTTCTGCATGCATTTCCCCACTCTCTCACACCCCCCTTCATCTGCCAACAATCCCACCTCTAACCTCCATTGTGGGCGCTGGTAACTTTCTTTGCAGACCTGCAGGTTGACCCAATGTGGAGCATGGTCCGAAATAGTGATCGCCGAGTATTCTGTATCCCTCACCCCCTCCAAAAAGTCCCTACTCATAATAAAGAAGTCAGTACGAGAATAAACCTTGTGAACATGTGAATAGAACGAGAACTCCCTCCCCGTCGGCCGACTGATTCTCCAGGGGTCTACCCCCATATTTGTTCCATGAACCCCCTCAGTTCCCTTGCCATTGCCGCGACCCTGCCCGTTCTGGAGCACGACCGAACCAGGTCGGGATCAAGGACTGTATTAAAGTCCCCACCCATATTCAGCTTGTGCGCATCCAAGTCGGGGATTTTCCCCAGCAGCCTTTTGATGAAATCTACATCATCCCAGTTTGGAGCGTAAACATTCACTAGGACCACCTTCACCCCCCCCCCCCCCCCCCCCCCCCCCCCCAACAAGCTTACCCCGGACCATGAGAAATCTACCACCCCCGTCCGCAACTGTGCTGTCCGCCTCAAATTGAACCCATTTGTTAATCATGATCGCAACCCCTCTGGTCTTAGCGTCAAGCCCCGAATGGGAGACCTGGCTAACCCAGCCCTTCTGTAATCTAATCTGGTCCGCCACTTTCAAATGTGTCTCCTGCAGCAACATTACATCCACCTTCAGAGCCCGTAAGTGCGCGAACACACGTGCCCTCTTGACCGGCCCGTTTAACCCTCGAACATTCCAGGCGATCAGCCTGGTTGGAGAGCACCCTGCACCCCCCCAACGCAAAAAGAACCCGTACAGCCCCCAAGCACCCAATAACTTAACCTTTAATTATGACTTTGGCTTTAACTTTAAAACTTTTCAAACAGGCAACACCCCAAATTTTAAGTAAAGGAACATGCTGAACGACATCGCTAACATGAAGGGCAACCCACAAACAAATGCAAACATCCCTTGAAACACTCTAACTTGAGACCATGGGTCCTCAGTTCGGCACCAGTCCATGCCCCTTAGCGAACGTGACCTTTTTAAACAGGATCTCTTTAATTTGTCTGTCGGCTGCCCTCCTTCTGGCCACCTCCTGGCTCAGATCCTGATAGATGCGCAGGACACTGTTGTTCCATAAGCAGCTCTTCGTGTTCTTGGCCCACTGTAGGACCCGCTCCTTGTCCACGAACCTATGGAACCTGACCACCATCGCCCCCCCCCCGCACTCTGTGTGCCCTGTCCAGCTCCAACGGACGCGGGAAGAAATCATCCCCTACCAGCTTCTGCAGCATGGCTGCCACATATGCCGTGGCATCCACTCCCTCGGCCCCCTCCGGGAGCCCAATGATTCTCAGATTCTGCCGGCTGATCTTCTTTAAATTCCTCAGTTGCCTCAGAAGAATGATTGTCTTAACCTGTTCTTTCTTCCTGTTGGCCTGATTTGGTTTTATCATTGCTGCAGTGCTCAACTAGGTTAATGTATGGTTAGTGTTTTCAATAAATATATGTAGTTGTTTGGTGTTTGTTTCAGTAATTGAAATATTTTATAATGCTTTAGCATTTATAGTACTGCACCCAGGAAATGTTATCATTAGTTTCCTTCCTTTG
Source organism: Scyliorhinus torazame (assembly GCF_047496885.1). Taxonomy (NCBI): domain Eukaryota; kingdom Metazoa; phylum Chordata; class Chondrichthyes; order Carcharhiniformes; family Scyliorhinidae; genus Scyliorhinus; species Scyliorhinus torazame. Next base: position 134,613,497 of record NC_092724.1, on the reverse strand, counting down.
CCCATTTAGGTGAATTTGGTCAACGTCAACCTTTCTTCTACTTCCTTCAACCCTCTTATTGGTTCCATAAACAGAAACATTATGATCATATTGATGCAATTAGCGAAAATGAATTTTGCCCTGGACCTGAGTTTAGTGAGGTGGTGGAAGCAGTACCTGCAGAGCTTAAGGGAAAAGAAGCAATCAGGTAAGAAGAGCATCTCAAAAAAATTAGGCCATTTTGGAAGTTTGATCCGGTATTGAAAACCTTGGCGACGATTTTGCGCTCGCATTAGACATGTACACAAATGGCGATGTAGGCGCAAAATCTCTCTCAAATCGGAAAACGAGATTCTTGCTGGCAAGATCTTGTTTTCCGATTTTCCCTGCCCCTCATACATGTTGTACATTTGAATAAACATTAATGTAATTAGCGGACCCCCACCATATGTTCCCCAACATTTAGAACTCTCTTCCACGTCGGCAAGGTTTACAACCGCTTTTTAAAAATATGAGGCAGCCGAGGGGAACCCACCGATGGTGCATAGTAATTGTAGCCCCCAGGGGGAGAGGGACAGGGGTACTGGCACCCTGGCAGTGCCAGGAATGGGCCCTCTGAGGAGCTCCTTTTGGAGGGGTAGTTGCTCTTATGTGTGTGGGGGAGGTTGCCTTGGTGTTTGTGGGGGAGGTTAGTGCAGATGGGCATCCCAATCTCTGTGGAGCTGACATTGCTGGTTGTATCAAGCCCTGCCCTGCCAACATGATGGCGAAAACCAAGCCTCCAGATTGTTTGTGTACAGAGTGCTATAACATCTGGGGAGAAAAGCTGCACATCAGTTTTCTCGCCTCAGCCAGCACTCTGTTCACAAGTGGAATGTTCTGCCTCTTGTCTTTTTAATTGATGGACTTCCTGGATTCAAATGTAGCTATAGTAGACTAATGGACACTAAGTATGTTAAGCAGGCCCCTAAGCTAATGAAAAATTTCAATAAAATATATTTCAAAAAAACAAAGAAGTGGTCTTTCTGGTTTCTAAGTAGATATTGAAATGTGTTGTAAAACAGTTTCCCTTGGCCTATGAATTACATTATTACATGGGGAAGTCATATTGACTGGGGTGAGCAATACACAGGTGGTCCTATGTGCCAAGAATTGAGTTACAGAAAGGCTCTCGGGCATTAGTTAGCAGATAGAGTTTGCCATGAACTGCATGTATTTATTTATTCATACAGTAGAATGGTGTGCATGCAACTAACAATTACCCTGCAACTGAGAGACAACAAATTATATGTCCAGTACGCTTCCTGTGTGCTTCGAAAGTTATAGATTTATTTCACAGAATCAGAATTTACAGTGCAAAAGGAGACCATTCGGCCCATCGTCGGAAAGAGCACCCTACTTAAGCCCACGCCTCCACCCTATCCCCGTAAACCAGTAATCCCACCTCACCTTTGTGGACACTAAGGGCAATTGAGCATGGCCAGTCCACCTAACCTGCACATCTTTGGACTGTGGGAGGAAACCGGATCACCCGGAGGAAACCCACACAGACACGGGGAGAACGCGCAAACTCCACACAGACCCAACCCAAGGAGGAAATTGAAACCGGGTTCCATGTGCTCTGAGGCAGCAGTGCTAACCACTTACCGTGCTGCCCTTGTCCCCATGTACAAATTGATCACCATTTAGGACAAAGCTTCTGCATCCTGGCTAACATATAAATCGAACAACAAGACCCGCTCTTGTAGTCAATTTTTCAGACCTACATCTTGAAGTGAGGAAAGGGAAGTTGACTACCATCCTAGCTCTTTCTTTCAGTTTCAGGAGAAATTTCTTGATCCAGAGCGCGGTTAGAAGGAGTAGTTGAGATGAGTAGCATAGATGCTTTAATGAGAACATGACGAGTCCACACCCGTGTAAAGAATTAGATTTATTTACAATATGATATATACAGTGCCCAGTAACTCCCTCTCGGGTTTTTCTTTGGTCGGAGCCTTACTAGCCGACGTTTTATACATTGGTTAATTAGAGTTCCCCATCCCTCGTCGGGCAACTCGTACTATGCAAGGACCATGGGGAAGATAATCATTCCCACACCGTAGGTCCCATGCGGGATAATACAGATGCATTTAAGGGAGCTGGATAAATATATGAAGGAAGGGGGGAATAGAAGGTTGTGCTGATGGAGTTGGATGAAAAGGAGTGAGAGGAATTGAGTAAAAACAATGGCATGAACAGTTGGGCTGAAAAGCCTGTTTCTGTGCTGCATATTCTATGGATATCTATGTGACTTGTTGGCCACAAACATTAAAGAGCTGCTTCACCTTGTTATAGTTGAGAAGCAATTTTCCTTAATTGATCTACATAAATTAATTAACAAATGCTGAAATGTTCCTTGTTTGTAGTGGAAGCTCTGCCTTTATTGTGCTCCATTTGTTGAGACTTGCTCACTTACAGTAGAATTCCATTAGTAGAAATGTTTAGCAGTGCTGCCAAAATTATGCCTACAACAAATATGTAAATCAATCAATCCAATTAATTTTTTGTATAGTTCTTTCATTTTTAATGGTGATGGAGGGAGACAATGGCTCAGCAAATATTTCTTGTAATGTGAGCTTATTGTTCTGTTCATGTATCTATTTATTAACAAATAAAATCACTTAATCTGTACAAACCTCCGTGAGTGTGTTTTTTGCTTTTACAGGTTAAATGGTGTTCACAAGTTATATAAAGGGAAGGAGAAAAAGATGGAAGCGCTGAAAGGTTTGTGTCTCTGGTGACTCTGTGCTATACTGATTGTTTCACTATTTTTAGTACCAGTATAATGCCTGGTAATTCTATGCACTGTAAAGATGATATAAACTACCTATAGTCTGAATACCAATTTGCATAGTATGTTTATCCATGTGGCTGTCAAATATTCACAGAGTCACAGAATAATACTTGCAGAAGAGGCCCTTCGGCCCATCAGGTCTGCAGCGACACCTGAAAAGCACCTGACCTGCCTACCTAATCCCATTTTCCAGCACTTGGCCCATAACCTTGAATGTTACGACATGCCAAGTGCTCATTCAGGTACTTTTTAAAGGATGTGAGGCAAGCTGCCTCTCCCACCCTTCCAGGCTGTGCAGTCCAGACTGTCACCACCCTCTGGGTAAAAACGTTTTTCCTTAAATCCCCCTTAAACCTCCTGCCCCTCACCTTGAACTTGTGTCCTCTTGTAACTGACTCATCAACAAAGGGAACAATTGCTCCCTATCCACCCTGTCCATGCCCCTCATAATCTTGTACACCGCGATCAGGTCACCCCCTCAGTCTTCTCTGCTTCAGCGAAAACACCCCAATTTATTACTTTCCATTAATGATTTTAATACTTTTTGCGCGAGTGACATTTCAACATGTAAAATATCATGCTACTAGAGATCTTCTGCCTGAGTTCATTTTATGAGTGACTGATTCCATCTCTATGACATGAAAACAAACTATTCCAAATAATTCAAAGCTGCTTTTTAAGCATTGTCCTTTTGTTCCAGTTCATCTGAAGAACGTAGGCAGGACTTTGCTTTTGAAACTGAGGCGTCCCCTATTGAAATATTTTATATTTTCTGCCCTATTGCATCCTAGTGTCTCCTTGTATCATCTGTGTTCCAGAAGGGCCAACAATGGGTGACTTGTTCTCAGACTACACTAATTTTGCTACAGTATTTACTTTTAGTGACAGCATGGTGGCATAGTGGTTGGCACTGCTGCCTCACAGCTCCAGGGTCCCGGGTTCAATTCCGGCCTCGGGTAACAGTCTATGTGGAGTTTGCACTTTCTCCCCGTGTCTGTGTGAGTTTCCTCCGGGTGCTCCGGTTTCCTCCCACAGTCCAAAGATGTGTAGGATAGGTGGATTGGCCATGCTAAATTGCCCCTTAGTGTCCAAATGGTAAGGTGGGGTTACTGGGTTACAGGGATAGGGTGGAGACGTGGGCTTAAGTAGGGTGCTCTTTCCAAAGGTCGGTGCAGACTCGATGGGGCGAATGGCCTCCTTCTGCACTGTAAATTCTATGATTAGTGTTCTACGACAGCAGACCATAGTGATGCTCTCAATAACTGAGGACAAATGAAGATCAGAAAGGAGCTGAAGATCATGGGCGGGATTCTCCATTGGCTGACATCGTAATCGGGAAACGCGATTGGGCGGAGAATAGGATCCAATGCCAGAATCACGGCAGGCGCCGTTTTGACGCCAAATCGCAATTATCTATCACCTCGACAGCGGCGTCAATGTGGTCTGGAATGCACGTACAGTAAACACCGTTTGCATATCATTAGCGGGCCTGACCTGGTATTCTCCGCCTCCAATGGGCCTAGTTCTCGACGGCGCAGTTCACTTGTGCTTTTAAAAATCGTGAAACCGGCGTTGTGGCTGTTGAGGGAGAGAGAGGGGGTATGGGAAGTGTCCAACATCGCCATAGTTTGCTGATAGTTGTGGCTCTGGCCAGGGTGATTGGGCCAGGGCTGTAGGGGGAGGTGGGCTGTGGGGTTGCGGTGGACGGCACGGAACACCAGTACCGCAGCTGGCATGGCAGCCATGCAGCTGCGCACGCCGCTGACAGCCGACTGTGAACCGAGGATCACGGGACGTGTGGGTATTCCCCCAGCCAACCCATCAGCTGTCTAGGCATGCTCCAGCACAACCAGTGCCATCTTGTTGGTTGTGATGAGTGTGTGTGGGGATTGTAATGTGTATATGCGGCTGCAGCTTGTCAGCCTCCCGAGCGTCAATCACAGACCCGGCGAATCCGGCACCATTTTTCATTGGAATCGATTGAGTTCCACATGGTGCTAGTGCTAGCCCCTCCACAGTCGCTGAATCGACCCAGGTTCAGCTCCGGTTTTTCTGTCGTGAAAGTCCACAAATTCTGCCCCACTTAGTCTCAGAAATGGAGTATCCCACCCCATTTATTTTACACATCAGGTTATGATTTGGAGGCCACTGCCTGGAAATATGGAGGTTTCAGATTCAATAATAACCGTGGCAAAATATAATTAGATAAAAATGAGGAAAGAACATAGGAGTCAGAATAATTAAATAGTTCTTGCAAAGAGTGGATACAGATTCAGTGGGCCAATGATTTCCTGTGCTGTATGTTTCTATGAAATCAAAACTTTCCTACTTATGTACATTTCTTGTTTGTCCTGTTTCAGGGTGGATTAAACACTCCTGACCTCTTGGCTGGTGACTGATCCAATAGGACTCAAAGAATGGTAGCATTGTGGATAGCACAATTGCTTCACAGCTCCAGGGTCCCAGGTTTGTGTCCGGCTTGGGTCACTGTCTGTGCGGAGTCTGCACATCCTCTCCGTGTGTGCATGGGTTTCCTCCAGGTGCTCCGGTTTCCTCCCACAGTCCAAAGATGTGCAGGTTAGGTGGATTGGCCATGATAAATTGCCCTTAGTGTCCAAAATTGCCCTTAGTGTTGATTGGGGTTACTGGGTTATGGGGATAGGGTGGAGGTGTTGACCTTGGGTAGGGTGCTCTTTCCAAGAGCCGGTACAGACTCGATGGGCCGAATGGCCTCCTTCACTGTAAATTTTATGAAAAGCTAAATGTGACTTTCTTTTAAGGGAACAAGGAAGAAAAAATATTGTCTTTAGAATTCATGCTTTTCATGTGCATAATATACTTTTTTTCAGGTTTGTCATTCGATGTTTATCAAGATCAGATTACAGCACTACTGGGCCACAGTGGAACTGGAAAAACAACATTAATTAGCATTCTCTCAGGACTATGTCCTCTGTCAGATGGTAAGAAAGAAAGTGTCATTGCACCATAAAGAACAAAATCTGAATTTATTTCCCATTGTACTGAGTCCGCATACCTATTTAAACTAACAAAAGCAGGGGCAGCATGGTGGCACAGTGGTTAGTACTGCTGCCTCACGGCGCTGAGGACCTGGGTTCGATCCCGACCCCAGATCACTGCCTGTGTGGAGTTTGCACATTCTCCACATGTCTGCATGGGTTTCACCCCCAAAACCCCAAAATGTGCACGGTAGGTGGATTGATCATGCTAAATTTCCCCTTAATTGGAGAACAAAGAATTGGGTACTCTAAATTTATTTTTTTAAACTAACAAAAGCTGACCGTTATTTTAAGAATAAAAATAAAAAATGCTGGAAAAACTCAGCAAGTCTGGCAGCATCTGTGAAGAGAGAAATAGAATTAATGTCTCGAATCCGTGTGACTCTTCTGATTCAAAACATTAACTCTGTGTCTCCCTTCACAGTCACTGTCAGGTATGCTGAGTTCTTCCAGAATTTTAGGAAAGTTGATATGGTTGAAACAAGGACTTCCTGTAACTTAAACCATATGTATTCCCAGTGAGAACTCGTGACACAAGATGTATTCACTTCCTTTGCTGCACAGAAAATGTTATTTTCAACTCAACCAACTTCAAATGAAGAAGCAGAGGGAATAAAGAAGGCTATAAGGGACCAGGGAAATGGGGGAGGACCTAAATAGATGTGAGATGTGAAGCATGGGGAAAAGGGACCAAAGAACAAAGGAAAGAGAACTGAGGATGAGATGGGACAAGTAGCAGAAGAGACAATGGGCTGGATTCTTCTGCCCCGCCTGCTGCAAGATCACCACAGGCGGGATGAGGATCATGTAAAGGTCCATTGACCTCGGGCGGGAATTTCCGGTCACCGGGCTGGCGCAGCTGGAGAATCCCAGCCAATAAAATTGCAAACAGCAGGAAAGGTGGGAGTACTCTTCGTTCACTTCAGTTGGCAATGTCAGGATGGTAGTGGGCAATATTCCCCAGCAGAGTGGGGTAGGTGGCACTAAGATTCTCTCTCACTGGGGTAGGGCACAAAGTGATTGTTTTTCCTTCGTTGGCTGTTTCGTCTATAAATAAATTAAATTCCATTAAAATCAAATTTTCATGTTTTAAAATCCAGAAACATTTATACGTTTTGTTCACTTCACAGAATGTCATGCTACAGCAAGCTGTACTGCAATATACAGTAAACAATTCCATGCACACAATTTTTAGGTCATAAGACATAGGAGCAGAATTAGACCATTCGGCCCATCGAGTCTGCTCCACCATCCAATCATGGCTGATATTTTTCTCATCCCCATTCTCCTGCCTTCTCCCCATTATCCCTGATTCCCTTATTAATCAAGAACCTATCTATGTCTGTCTTAACCCCTGATCCCTTCATTAATCAAGAACCTATCTATCTCTGTCTTAACCCCTGATCCCCTTATTAATCAAGAACCTATCTATCTCTGTCTTAAAGACACTCAGTGATTTGGCCTCCACAGCTTTCTGTAGCAAAGAGTTCCCCAGATTTATCATCTACTGGACCTTCATTAATTTCTTCCTTGGTTGCAGGGAGAAGGAGCAAAGATGTATGGTTATTTTCTCCTGAGCAGTAAGGGGCCTTTTCTTCCTAGTTGGACCAAGACTTCTTCAGTTTTGAGTTTGTTGAATCTCAATATTCCTAGATTGGATTCCAACACTTTTTATACACTTCAGAGATCCTTGTCCTTCAACGTTTTACTGCCCTATTGTCTCAGCATTTTTGGGAATCTCAAGCAGCAACCAAAGTTAAATTAAGGGCCTTCACAGCTAGCCTTTCACATCACATTGTTATATCCCTGGTTTGCCCTTTGAGGTGACAATGGCGATGTTCGTCATCTGGGGTTGTTGCTAGGGGTTCGCTGGGTATGTAGGCGACTGCTAAGGCTGCACTCGGAGGCTTCAGCTGCAAATAGAGCAGGATACTGCACACTATTTAGCTTTGTATGAGTTGTTGACTCAGGATTTCTTCTCCTTGCATTTTTGGTTCTGCCTCTGATATTGACAGGTGCAGAAATCCTGGACGAGCTTCTCCCAAGACTTGAAGCTGATTTTAAAACTCCTAAGTGGAGCCTTTTCAGTATCCTTGCAATGCTTCCTTGGCCCTTGACGTGAAAGTGCACTCTAGACTCAAGATCTCCCCAGAAGATTTGCTTTGGTAATCAAATGTCAGGCATTGCAGCTACGTGGCCTGTTTTAATTGTGACTGTTTCATGTGCGGATGCTTCCATGCCAGCTCGGGTGAACACCTCAGTATTTTGTCCTGCCATCTGATCTTCAGAGGCTTCTGAAAGCAGCACAAGTAAATGGTATGACACTGGTACTGTACCCAGGTCTCTCATGTGTAGAACAAGGTGGGCAGGAATATTGCTCTATAGACTTTCAGTTTGGTAGGCAGACCCACTCCTCTTCATTCCGAGACTGATGTTTAAAGTCTGCTGAAGGTTACACTTGCTTTGGCAATTCTTCCATGTGTCTCATCGTTAATATGGACAGCTCAAGAGGGTGTGGTGTTGAGTTATGTGAACTTATTCAATGCTGACAGATTCTGGTCATGGAACATAGAACATACAGTGCAGAAGGAGGCCATTCGGCCCATCGAGTCTGCACCGACCCACTTAAGCCGTCACTTCCACCCTATCCCCAAAACCCAATAACCCCTCATGACCTTTTTGGTCTCTGAGGGCAACTTACCATGGCCAATCCACCTAACCTGCACGTCTTTGGACTGTGGGAGGAAACCAGAGCACCCGGAGGAAACCCACGTAGACACAGGGAGAACATGCAGACTCCGCACAGACAGTGACTAGCGAGGAATTGAACCTGGGACCCTGCCGCTGTGAAGCCACAGTGCTAACCACTTGTGCTACCGTGCTGCCCTATGGACTGAGACATTGGGCTCAAGACACGACTTTTCTAGAGCTTGCTGATACAATACTGCAGTTTTCTTCGTGCTGATCGTAAGACCAAAGCGATAGCATGCATTGGAGATCAAATCCATGCTACACTGCATGTCCAGCTCTAAAGCGGCGGCTAGAGCATGGTCATTAACAAATGGGTAATCGTGGAGTATGTCCCTGGAGACATCGATCTTTGCGCGGACTGACCTCAGATTTAGCAGCTTCCCATCCATGCAATATTTGATGTTGATGCCAGAATAGCCAACATGGAAGGCATGAAAGAGTATTGCACAGAAAAACATGCTGCAGTGAGTTGTTGCTAATACACAACCCGGTGTAACTGCAGTTGTAACTGGGAATAGGTCAGAAATCTCACCATCATCCACGGCATGCACGAGAATGCCATCATGGAAGTGTCGAACTATTATGATGAATATCTCAGGGCAGCCAAATTTCTCCATTACCTTCCAAAGGCTCTCATGGATGACTGTATCAAGGATTTTTGTCACATCAACAAATGTGAGGTGCATGTTATGTTTTGGGAATTTATTCTGGAGTTGTCTAATTGCAAACACGATATCAGTGTTCCCTCAACCTTTCCTGAAACTACCTGCTTCTCTGGCAGCAGATCAGGTTGAGATGTGGCACTATGTAGTTCAGAAGGATTCTGGTGAAGATTTTACTGTGAACAGAGGAATGGGATTCTCCAAGGTTTTTGCAAGATAGGAAGAGCCTTCGGTGCACAGGTGGACAATGGGTCATATTTGTATTCTTGCGGGATGGTTCTTTGCTCCCACATTGACTGAAAGAGTTCAGTGAGCTTCTTGATTTGCATTGACATCCAGCCTTGAAGACTTCAGCTGGGATAGCATCAGCTCCTGGAGTTTGTCATTAGACAGGAGTTTGATTATGTTTGTCATTTTTAACAGGGTGGGAGGGTCACCAAGAGAACCCTGGTGACTACAATTTATTCAACCAAGGACCTCAGGAATTTTAAATAAAATTAAATTTCACCTGTGTTACAACTCTGGGTCAAGTGGGCTGGAATTGACCGTGCACTCGCCCAGGATGCTGTGACAACCAGGCAGAGGGACAGGCAGCATGTGCATGTAACAAAAGCCATGTGTGGCACTGGTCACTGGACTGACCAGTTCAAAGCTAAACATCAAGATCCCTTAGGTGCCCCAGGGAATGAAGGTCCAGAGCATCTCAATGTCTCAAGCCTCAAACAGATAGTCATGATTGAATCTCTCAGAGAAACTCAAGAGTTGGCACACCAAAAATGAACACACTGCATGGAGGATAACTGGGTGTCCTTCAGGGACAGTTGGTGGCAATCTGTGGCAGCCTGTTGATTGCCTCTTCATTGATGGATAATTGTTGATTAAGGGCATGGTTAATATGTTTTGTCTCTCTAAAATTTGGGCTTTTTTTGTGATAATGTTGACCCATCGGTACCAAGGATTGGTGATGAACGAGCAGAATTATGGTCACTGAGAGATTTCAGAGCATTGTAGAATCTCTACTTTCTGATTCAGCCAAGTGTCAAGCATCATCTTGAGCTTGCATTTAACAGTCCTGCAGATGTTTTGGAGGCATTGGGCTTCGAAAGCGATCAATTGTCCTTGAGGAATACTCTGTTGAGATGAAATTTCTTCGTCAGAATTTTCTGGATTACCTCAGTTTTCATCAAACCGATCTTGATGCTTATGAGAGGTAGGGCCAGGGGCCTCTGACCCTAAAGGACGCCCAGTTATCCTCCATGCAGTGTGTGTTCATTTTTGGTGTGCCAACTCTTGAGTTTCTCTGAGAGATTCAATCATGACTATCTGTTTGAGGCTTGAGACATTGAGATGCTCTGGACCTTCATTCCCTGGGGCACCTAAGGGATCTTGATGTTTAGCTTTGAAATGGTCAGTCCAGTGGCCAGTGCCACACATGGCTTTTGTTACATGCACATGCTGCCTGTCCCTCTGCCTGGTTGTCACGGCATCCTGGGCGAGTGCACGGTCAATTCCAGCCCCACTTGACCCAGAGTTGCAACACAGGTGAAATAAAATTTTATTTAAAATACCCGAGGTCCTTGGTTGAGCCCAATAAATTGTAGTCACCAGGTTTGTAACTTTAGCACAAGTAACCTTTTATTATGTATAGTATTATAATTAAATGGACAGAAAATGTAACTGACTATCTACTACCCCTTTCCCAAAACTCCCGTCCTAACTACCCCTACTCTATATATACACACACACACACACACACAGACAAACACCACAGAGGGGAAGGGTCGTGGAAAAGGAAAAAAATATGAACTAAAATAAAAGGATAAAGATTCTTGATGCACTGGGATGATTTTCAGTTCGCATCTTTCTGAAGTTCAACTTTCATTTTGATACTTATTCCTTCTAGGCTTGAGATGGTTTTCACTGGCAAGAGTGTCTACCTTCTTTGCAGACTCAACATCATTCCAGGTTCACAACAAAGGATACGCCAGGCACTCACTACTTTCAGAACAATGAAACAGTTCTTTCACTTCAGGAAGCAGGAGAGACAGAGAGCGCTCCTTTCACTTCCATGGTCAAAATGCTTCTTCCCAGTTTTCTCAGAAAACATCATGCAGGAACCAATCACTGACTGTTGTCAGGCAGAATACTGTCCCTGGCCAACCCACCGGTTGCCAGTTAACCAATTGATCCGACTCCCTCCAAATCTGGTTCTTCAGATATACGGTGTCAAGGAGTCTAGCCAAAAACAAAACCTGAGAACGCAGGCTGCTTCAACCTCGAGTATTCTGCTTAAAGGCACATTCCTATTATGGGTCTACGGACCAAAATAATAAAATAACATTTAAAAAATGGGAACAAAGGAAATAAACAGGAAGGACTCTTATATGGTGATGACGTAGTCAATTAGATGCCAATGCATAGCATGGGGGATCATCCAAGACATCTTGTTGCGTTTAGGGAGGTGGAAGACTATGTTGGGGACTAAGAGCACCTCAGCACACATCTTCAGCAGGAGGGAACCATTATCGTTCGGTAGGGCTACCAATCCCATTTTTTTCTGATGACCCCCTTCTCTCACCTGGTGATCTGCACCAACTCTTGCACATAATTTTGTGAAGTAATGTTATGTTGACAGCTGCACTAACTAGTGTAATACTGTTTGAATGTTGTGTCACATTTTTAATATACAATCGGAAGATCACATTTTTTTTCTTTATTTATCCATGGGATGTGGGCTGTGGGCTGGGCTAACATTTATTACCGCTGAACTGAGTGGCTTGCTGAGCTATTTCAGAGGGCAAAGAGTCAACCACATTGTTGTGGATCTGGAGTCATATGAAGGCCATGGGCCATAGGATGGCAGATTGCTTTCCCTAAAGGGTATGAGTGAATCGGCTGGGTTTTTACGACAATGGTTTCATTTTTTTTTTTCTTTTTCTTTTCTTTTTCTTTTTTCCCCCCAGCCCAGCCCCCCTCTCCCACCAGCCCAGCCCCTCTCTCTCCCCTCGCCCGCCCCTCTCTCTCCCCCCCGCCCGCCCCTCTCTCTCCCCCCCCGCCCGCCCCTCTCTCTCCCCCCCGCCCGCCCCTCTCTCTCCCCCCCGCCCGCCCCTCTCTCTCCCCCCCGCCCGCCCCTCTCTCTTCCCCCCCGCCCGCCCCTCTCTCTTCCCCCCTCCGCCCGTCCCTCTCTCTTCCCCCCCCCGCCCGCCCCTCTCTCCCCCCCCGCCCGCCCCTCTCTCTCCCCCCCCCCGCCCGCCCCTCTCTCTCCCCCCCCGCCCGCCCCTCTCTCTCCCCTCCCGCCCGCCCCTCTCTCTCCCCCCCCGCCCGCCCCTCTCTCTCCCCCCCCCGCCCGCCCCTCTCTCTCCCCCCCCCGCCCGCCCCTCTCTCTCCCCCCCCGCCCGCCCCTCTCTCTCCCCCCCCGCCCGCCCCTCTCTCTCCCCCCCCCCCGCCCGCCCCTCTCTCTCCCCCCCGCCCGCCCCCCTCTCCCCGCAATACCACTACACCACCATCTTTCCCCCATAACATTCTGCTGTACATACCTGTACTATTGTAAAAGAACTATTGTAAATGTTGGGTATCTTCCTCTTTCATTTCTGACTCACTTCTCTGGCTAAATGAAAAATTTAAATGTGCCTAATTTCTTAGAGTAGGAAACCTTGTAAATCTATTTCCATAAGACTATCAAATTTGCAATTTATATCAGCAAACCAAAAAAATTACAAAATGTAAATCCAACCTTAAAATATAAAGATAAATCTTGATTTCCAAAGAAAGTTTCAAATTGCTTACAAAATTCAATTATATATATATATAAATCTCCAATAGTATCCAAAAGTCTGGAAAAAACATTGGCGGGATTCTCCAATGGCTGACGCCGAAATCAGGAAACACAATTGGGCGGAGAATAGGTTCTGACGCCAAATTTGCGGCAGGCGCCGATTTAACGCCAAATCGCAATTCTCCGTCACCTCGACAGCGGTGTCAATGTGGTCCAGAACGCACATACAATAAACACTGCATGTCATTTGCAGGCCTGACCCGGTATTCTCCGGGTCTCTGCGACTCTCCGCCTCGGATAGGCTGAGTTTCCGACGGCGCAGTTCACTTGTGCTTTTAAAAATTGTGAAACCGGCATCGTAGCCACTAAGGGAGAGAAGGGGGGTACCTAAAGTGTCTAACATCGTCATAGTTTGCTGACATTTGTGCCGCTGGCCGGGGGGCTTCTGCCAGTGCAGGGGGGGTCAGGAGGTGGGCTGTGGGGTCGGGGTGGATGGACTTGGAACACCATTGCCGCAGCTGTGCACGCTGTTGACAGCCCACTGTGAAGTTAGGGCCACAAGTCTTTTTAGGTGTCCCCCCAGGCTACTCCCCTAGGTGTCCCCGGCCCTATCCGACCCATCTTGGGAAGGGCGCGCTCCAGCACAGCCAGTGCCATCTTGTTGGCTGGGATGAATGTGTGTGGGGCTTATAATGTGTATATGCGGCTGCAGTTTGTCAGCCTCCCGAATGTCAATCACTGACCCGGTGAATCCCAAACCGTTTTTGATTAGAATAGCCCTTCCATGGTCGCTGAATCGGTCCAGGTTTGGCGCCAGTTTTCCTCTCGTGGAAGCCCACAAATCCTGCCCCGGCGTCAACAATCCAGCTCCATATCCTTGTAGATGGCTTGTCAAAACTTCTTGAACTAAACTAGCTGGAATATAAGTGGGAATAAGAACAAACCATCTTGACAGGTGAACAGTATTCCACCAACAACTTTTGCAAAAGGCTGTATCAGTAGCAAGCTCCAATTTATCACTGCAAAAATAAAATCTGATGATTTTCATATTTTTTTAATTGGTCATGCTGGAGTAGTTGCACAACTTTCTTTGTTGTGTTTTTATGGTCAGGCCAACTCAGTGATAGGAACATAGGCCATTCAGCCCCTCCGGCCTGTCCCTCCATTCACTGAGATCATAGCTGATCTGTGACCTAACTCCATATACTTGCCTTTAGTCCATATCCCTTAATATCTTTGCTAAACAAAAATCTATCTCAGATTTAAAATTAAAAACAGATCTAGCTTCTTCAACTGCTGTTTGTGAGAGAGTTCCAAACCTCTACCACCTTTTGAGTGAAGAGGTTCTTCCTAACGTCTCTCCTGAAGGTCTGGCCCTAACATTTAGACTATGCCCACTAGTTTTAGAATCTCCAACCAGTGGAAATAGTTTACCTTTGTCTACCCTGTCTTTTCCTGTTAATATCTTGGATACTTTGAATAGATTACCGTAACCTCCTAAATTCTAGCAACAACAGGTCTAATTTGAGTAATCTCTCCTCGTAACTCAGAACGCAGCCCCTGTAATCCAGGTAACATTTTCGTAAACCTATGTTGCACTCCCTCGAAAGCCAAAATTTCCTTCCTAAGATGTGGTGCCCAGAACTGCTCACAGTACTTCAAGGGGGTCTAACAAGGGTTTTGTATAGCTGCAGCATTACTCCTGTATCTTTATATTCCAATCTTTTAGATTTAAAGACTAGCATTCCATTAGCCTCTTTGATTATTATCTGCACTTGTTCCTGCCATTTTAAGAACCTATGCTCCTGAACCCCCAAGTCTCTTTGGACATCCACTGTAGCTAACCTCTTTCAATTTAGAAAGTACCCTGCTCTACCTTTTTTTGGCCCAGAATGGATATCTTCATACTTGCTTACATTAAATTCCATCTGTCATAAATTTGTCCATTCACTTAGTCTGTCAATACTTCCTTGCAATTTTATGCTATCATCTAGGCTGCCTACAATGCCACCTAACTTTGTATCGTCCGCAAATTTGGATATATGACTTTCTATGCCATCATCCAAGTCATTAATGAATAGTGTGAATAATTGAGGCCCCAACACAGATTCCTGTAGTACGACACTAGTTACCTCCTGCCAATTAGAGTGATTACCCATTATCCCCACTCTCTGTCTCCTGCAACCAAAATGTTTCAAGGTGTTTAGTTACCCCATCCCTGATTATAGACTCCAGCAATTGTCTCACCACAGATGTTAGGCTAACAGTGTCTGTAATTCCCTGATTACATACTTTCACCCTTCTTAAAAAGTGGAGTGACGTGTGCAAGTTTCCAATCCAGCAGGACTATTCCTGAATCTAGGGAACTCTGGAAGATTATAGTTAGGGTAGCTACAATGTGCTCCTCTACTTCCTTTAACATGCTCGGATAGAAACTGTCAGGTCCTGGGGATATGTCACTCTTTAGTTCCATTAATTTCCTAGTTAGTGATGCTGTACTTACATTAATTGTATTAAGTCCCGATCCACTGTTAATTAATCCAACTATTAATTTTTTCGGGACTTCCGGCAAGTGAACCTCCTTTTCTACTGTAAATACTGAGGCAAAGTAATTGTTCAACGTGTTTATTTATTTACATGATTATTGTACCCTGCTCAACCTTTGTTGTCGCGTATCAATGATCAGATTGGGCGCAATTTAACGGAAATGAAACATTGTGTCGGGTGAGTTTGGTTGGGTGTTTTCCGGCCCTGGTAGTGGCGAGAATGGCCCCACCATTAAATGGGACTCTGCTTCATTTCTGGGCCTCGGTGAGGAACGCCCCGAGCGTGGGCACCATTTTCAAATAGCGCCCTGATCCTGAAACCCCCACCACAGTCTCTGGAGCCTGCCCCCCCCCCCCCCCAAACGTCCCAGCTTACCAATGAGGGGGTTCTTGAGCCCCTCCCCTCCCATTTCAAAAGGGCAGGGAACCTCTGGCATGGGCAACATGCCACCTGGGCACCTTGGCATTGCCAGCCTGGCACCTTGGCAGTGCCATGGTGAGCAGGTGGCATTGGGGCACAGTACCACCCTGCCCAGAGCCCAACCACCCAGGGGCACACGATCGCCTGGGAAATCCTTCCTCTTACCCCCTCCCCGCAAGTGTCGGTACGTTGGTGGAGACCAGTGCTAAACGGCGCTCGCTCAGGGTCTCCGAGGCACCGGCGTTAGATCCCACATCTTGGGTAATTCCGCCGCGAACATTTTCAAGTGAGCCTGACTGCACACTTGAATGTGCAAATCTGGATCCCGCCCCAGATCATGAAACCTCGCGAGATCTCATTAGATCGCGCAAGGAGAGGTCTCTCGCGTGATTTAACGGCCTCATTTCATCCCGATTCGGGCATGACGAGGACGGTAAATTGCAGCCATTATTTCTGAACAACGTGAATTATTCAATGGCTCTGAGGTGAAACTTATATGAATTGCTATTTATTTGTATATATGGTAAGGAAATTGCTCACATATCAGAATTATGTATAATAAGATTTAATATGAACTTTTCTTCCTGCTGCATAGGATGTGCAACAGTTTATGGATACAGAGTTTCTGAATTAGATGAAATAATTCAGATCAGAAAGATGATAGGAGTGTGTCCACAATTTGATGTCCTATTTTACAGTCTTACAGTGAAGGAACATTTAAAAATACTCGCTATGATAAAAGGAATCACAGCACAGGAAATTGATAAAGAGGTAAGTCTGGTTAAGAGCATGTGAGCCCTTTCTAACACCACACACTAATTCATTTTTCATGCTAGTTCTTTTGTAGTCTGTCTTTTTAAATTGTTTTTTTTATTTGTGAGGCCATGAATGTAAGAAATTAAACAAGTGAATAAAATAATTGTGTGTTTGTACCTGATGGCTACAATTATCAAGAGCAAGCACTTGCTCAAATCTAGCTTTCATGAAATGCAATTATGATATCTAAAATTCTATTTCAGAGTGGTACTGATACCATATATTTTTGTGCAAAAGTCAATCTCATCTAAAAATTGACCCCATGATTTTTGGTCATATACCTCATGTAAAAGTCAATTTTTTTTTCCAGTGATCAAAGACTAAAAATTTCAGAATCAGAATACAGTCTTAACAGTCACATCAAAACCTCAATTAATTATTCATTTAAAAAGTTATACTAACCATATGTCCTCCAGTTCCTACTTGTCAGTTAAGGTGGGAAGAATTCAGATTGTTCTGATGTTTGCAGGGAGAAATGGACAGATCGGGTGGCAGAATAGTTAACACTGCTGCATCACAGCGCCAGGGACCCAGGTTGAATTCCTGCCACATTGTCTATGTGGCGTTTGTTCTCCCCGTGTGTGCATGGGTTTCCTCTGGGTGCTCCAGTTTCCTCCTACAGTCCAAAGATGTGCAGGTTGGATGGGCCTGGGTGGAGAGCTGTTTCGGAGGGTTGGTGCAGACTCGATGGGCCAAATGACCTCCTTCTGCACTGGAGGGATTCTAAGGGAAACAGTGCATAATCGTAAAGATGGCGTAAAGCGTAGCTGTTCAAAGTGGTAGAAGGTGGGAAGTGTTCACAATTTATTATCATGATTTAGACTTTTGAAGCCATCAACAATTTCTATATTTGCAGACAGCACCACATTGAAATGGTTGGTCAACACCAAGTAGCCTAGAACAAATTACAAGAATGTTAATCAACTTGGAATTGGCATATAATTAGCAAATGAATTTCAACATAGCTAAGTGTAAGGAATTACATTTTGGTACTCGAAAAATAAGAACCTAAATGGTTTGGAGGAACAAAGGGATCTGTGAGTGCAAAAACACAAATCATTTAAAGTTGTAAAAGCCTTAAGAAAAGAAAACCAAACATTAGGGTTTATTTCCAGGAGAATAGAGTTGAAAATTAGATTGGTTGTGTAAACTTGTATCAACCTTGGTTAGACCACATTTTTACTACCGTGTACTATACTATAAAAGATTATAGAGGCACTGGTGAGGGTGCATGAAGGATTTACCAAAATGATACCAGAATCTATCAAAGGAGTAACAGCCTCCCCGAACAGGCGCTGGAATGTGGCGATTAGGGGCTTTTCACAGTAACTTCATTTGAAGCCTACTTGTGACAATAAGCGATTTTCATTTTCAGGAGTACAACCTTTATCTCATTTCTCTTGAAAAAATAAGATCGAGGGAATACTTAATCGGGATTTTAAAAATTAATGAAAGGGCTTAATAGAGTAAACATTGATGGCAGAATTTTCCTCATGGACATCTTGACCCCGCCATCTGGCTCAAATGTGGTCAGAAGCCTGCAATGTGTGGGGCACAATCATTTTCCTGTGATTTTATACAAATTGCCTAATTAGTGGTCAGAGAGCATCCATTAGTGATCAGAGAGCATTCATTAAGGATGATGAGTAGGCTCGCAAAGCCTGAGGCCTGCAATTTGGAATCAGCAGCAGGCTGCTTTTCAACGTAAGTAATGAAGTGGGCACTAAGGCCGGGAAGGGGGGGGGGGGGGGGGGGGGGGGCGGGGGTTAACTGAAGGTGCAAATCACCGTGGCACATGCTCTAGTGGAGCCCAAGCTCACTGCCAGTAAAAACAGCAATCATTGGCCGAGTAGGACACACCAGATTCCCAAGTCCATCCTTTCTTGCTTGTTTTATGTGAGGAGGATTGTTCTATTTGTTGGGTGTTAGTGGCGGTTTTGTTGTTTTGCAGGCAAAAGTTGGAACAGGTGCTTTGTTCAGACCTGGAGCGCAAGGTAAACATGGTAAAGTATTCAGAAAATCGCAACCACTGCCTTTAAGAAGCTGCAGGGGACCATGAATACGCTGAGGCATCATATGGTCTTACTTTTAAACAGCCAGTGATCTGGGTTACCAAGCATTTGCACAATTGAGTGGCTAATGCAGCATCGCACACTGAGAATGTGGCTCCAGCGGGTGCATTTTTGTAACTCTAAGCCTTTCTAAACCACTGACAGCCATATTATATACAAAGATGGATCTCTGGTAAAACTCAGAAAACTCACCAGTTACATTGTGTGATTAATGACAGGGACCTGGAATTAGGGGAAATTGATTTGTGTGGTATATCCTGCAATTTTCATATCGGAGTGCAAATCAGGTGCTCTACTAACCAGTGGTTTAATATTAATCCATACTATTTTAAAATGCTTGTGTTCTTCCTCTCCCCTCTTAACCTGCTGGAAACGTTCTTCAATGTTAGGCAGACCGAGAGGGGCAGAACACAGGCGTTTTTAAACATACCACATGTTACGATCCTAGTTGGCATTGCTACTGAACGGGAAGATTCAGAATAGAACATTAGGTCAAAAGTCCGTCCTTTTACTTTTTGAAAATTGTGGAGGAACTGAGTCATAGGACTACTAATTAGTTTTTAACAACAAGGGGAAAAAAATTAAACATGAACAATTTAATTATCACAAAATGCTCCTTTACTCCCCCCCCTCCCATACCTTTACAAATGTATACAGTTTTCAAACATAACACTTCACTCTGAAACCAAATGGCAATGACACTCAACCGATCTTCTGTGTATTTCTTCTCACAGTCTCCCCAGATGATTGTCACTTGGATGTTTCCAAGCTCTACTCTCAAAAAGAAACGGTTTTAAATCTTTCGAACAATGCTTTCCATCAGCTGTTTTCATTAAGAATCCTGCTCCAGTTTTTCCAACTATCCTTTCAAACAAAGCTTCCACTCCACTGTTTTAATAAGGAATCCTGCTCCAGGTTTTCACCTCTCTTTTCAGGCTTCTTTTGTCTTAACTGCTTTTACACAAACTAGGAAATCCATTCACCAATTTCCACCATTATTTCAAATAAAATCTTAAAAACTGTAGTAAGTTCTCACAAACAAACCGTAGAACTATAACAGATATCTTTCTGACCTCCCTCTCTCTCTATCCAACTCCTGCCCAGCTTTATCCATGGCAATACCGTGTTCTAGTCCCTGTTCTTTCTGTTCCTTTACTTTAGGCTTCCTGGAAACCTCTCTTCATTGTTCTAGTTTCCTTAACCAGCTGTCCTTTAGATCTCTAGCACTGGTTTACTTAACTATTGCCCCATGGAATGGTTTTTCTTCTAGAAAGGCTGAGAGAAATGCTTCCTCTCTAGCTTCTATTAGCCAATTGCTATGTATTCAGCTAAAACTAAATTCAAAAAAGCTAAAGGTGCCCCTGATTGCTTAGCATCAGCTCATTATTTATCCAACCTCATGATTACTTTTACACCATAAACTCTCAGCATAATAGAAATAGTTTGAACTGAAATCAAAATCCCCCATACATGCCAACAACAGTGTCTAACATGAATCTGATTACAGTTTTACTCTTCTTACACAGAAACATTAAATTAAATCCACTTTAATCCATACCTCATTTCTAATATTTATCAATACAAATATAGATCAATTAAAACTATCTCTGTTTTCCTGACATTCCAAACCAAAGGCACACTGAAAAGTAAATGTGTAATTGAGGGAAATTAAAGCTCTTCCCATTGTTAAACCAATTGTTTGGCAATAAAATTTGGCAATTAATTGTAGTGAAATGGTATAGAGAAGCTGAATAATTATGAGTAGTAGTTCAGAGATACAGGCGTTCTTTTTCAAGCCATGTCCTAAGTATAGCTAGTTTTCAGGTTTTTTCCCAGAAGTAACACAGTTGTTCAGTTGCGTGCCTTGTTGATGCAACTGGTTTCGAAATTGGTGCTGTATTTGCATTGCCTGTTAGCCACTTGTCTTAGTTACGCGTCCAAGTGCGTTTTCTAAATGTTTTAAATAGAAACAACATTGCATTTATAGAGTACCTTCACAAAAGTTCTTTTCAGCCACTGAAGTACTTTTTTTTAGGAAATATTTTATTGAGGCATTTATAATTTTAACATACTAAAATTCTAAATAACAGAATGGTCCGACACATGCAAAAACCCCACAGTAACATACCCAACTTCCCTCCCCCTAACTCCTAGATACCCATATATTAGATTCCCTGCTCCAACTTCCCTCCACCCTAACTCCTAGATACCCATATATTAGATTCCCTGCCCTTATTGTCCACTTCCATGCCTCCCCTCCCCCCCCCTAATCCCTGCTGACGGTCAGTTTTCCATAAAGAAGTCGATGAAGGCTGCCATCTCCGAGCGAACCCCTGTATTGAACCCCTTAAGGCAAACTTAATCTTTTCTAGCCTTGAGAAACTCTGCCATGTCACTGACTCACACCCCTGACTTTGGAGGCTCAGAGTCCCTCATCCCAGTAAAATCTGTCTCCGGGCCACCAGGGAGGCGAAGGCCAAAACGTCGGCCTCCCCCCCCCCCCGCCCCCCCGGCTACCGCACCTTCCAACACTCCAAACATTGCCACCTCTGGACTCAGAGTCCACTGAAGTACTTTTGAAGTCACTTGTTATGTCGAGAATTCTGACACCCAATTGGGACGTGGCAAGATTCACAAAGGGTCGGGGAAAAGTGACCCGGAAACTCAATAAGCACAAGGCCCGTGATTTACCTCAGGGTGACTGTCACCTCTGATGAGGAAAACAAATCTGCAGACAATCATATAACGTCACAAATCAAATGAGGAATTTGGAAGAAACTTGTTGAGCAAGTGGTGAAGATGTGGAATTTGCCAGCACAGGGAGTAGGATAGATGCATTTATGGGGAAGCTTATCAAGGAGTAGAGATGGGGTTGTGTATTATAAATGTTGCCCTTGTGTGAAACAAAGAACATTTCTATAGTAATTGGCTTCACGTGACCAACATCATGTTGATCTGTGTAAAGGTGATTTTTCATTCGTATTTTTGAATGCATTTCTTAAAAAATGAGTTTGAAAACTGAAACAGTTTTCGTTGAAACTTAATCTTTCCCCTTTGCTTTCTTCAGGTGCTCAATGTCATAAAAGAACTGGATATGGAAGCAATTATGGATGTCCGTGCAGAAAAGCTCAGTGGTGGACAAAAAAGAAAGCTTTCAATGGGAATGGCAATTTTGGGAGATCCAAAGGTGAATAGACAATTCTAATTACTTTTGACAGTTTTATATATTGAAGCTCCCTTTTCACAATTTGAAAGAGATGTATCAACTCACACAAACCTAAAATTAAACCGATTAGACACTGCAGGAAAGTGTTGGTAGTGAAAATGGTTTTCCAATTGTTTTATGTGCCTACCTATAAAGGAACAAAATGCTAACTTTTTTATCTACCAAGGTAAATACCTCTGAAAGACATTATGGCATTGCAAATTGCAGAAAATGCAGCCAATTTCCCCCATCCCCAATTACCTAAGCAGCACTTTATTTTCCTTGACTGTACATAACTTTCGGTAATTGCCAAGACTTACATTTATACTGTGATGTTTTAGCTTGACATTGTGTATGCAGAAATAGAACGGTATCCAGATTGCCACTGAAACATTGGTGCTCTTCTTTTATTTTAAATACTTCACTGGTCGAGTTCCCTTATTTTATAAAGGGAAAATAATTTTTATTTTTTTATAAAGCCTCGCGTAACAAAATAAGACTTTTTTTCATTTACTTAACAGACGAGTTCAGAATTATTAGTATACTTTAACAAAATCTTTAGGATTCAGGCATTATTTACATTAAGAATTTAAACACAAGATCGCAGGGTTTGTAAACATGTAGCTTTTACTCTGCTGGAAAGCCATTCCTGATTTTTTTTTTAATGTAGCTAATCTGTAATCTCGCCTGCTCTCTCTCTCTCTGAAAAGGTCTTACTCCTTGATGAACCTACTGCTGGGATGGACCCTTGTTCTCGGCAGCAGGTGTGGGCTTTGCTGAAAAAGAGGAAAGCAGGAAGGGTGATACTGTTGACCACACACTTCATAGATGAAGCTGATATGCTGGCAGGTTAGTGCTGATGATGGAACTAGCTCTAGTAAAAATGATAATGATAATTTGCAAAGAAGCCCAAGTTCCCGCAAAATTGAATTTTATCTCTCAATCTCTTTCTGCTGCTAGTGAAACATATTTTAAAAGAAAGAATACCCCAAACTGTTGAAAAATGATTTTGTAGTGCAATTAAATTATAAACTGTAGTCTTTTGCTTTCTTTAATGTCTTATTTATTCCTTTTAAATACTAATTCACTCCAAAATCTGGTATGACTCACTTTAATGTGTAAAAATTCAGATTTAACAACAGCAAACCATGACTTTTTTGGCATTACAATTGGTGTAACCCATGGAATTCATATATTGTGTTTGTTTATTTGTCTTTGTGTAGACCGCAAAGCAGTCATCTCACAAGGACAGCTCAAATGTGTTGGCTCCTCACTGTTCCTGAAAGCAAAATTTGGTGTGGGCTACAATCTCAGGTAAAGTATATTTGCAATTTGGGTGAAATCTTGTGTAGGCTCAATATGAAATATCCACTGCTGTATAAAGTTGGTCATTAGAATTTGACCCTGGTGTTTATGTATAATAACCAAACTCCGCTGGACTTTGAGTGAATTTTCACTCATGGTTTTTGTGCTTGATTTATTCCATGCAGTTATGGCAGCACCAATCAGTTACTAGACCATCAAATTCAGTTATGTTCTGAAACATGAACTCATCAGTGCTGCAATGTCCTTTTGTGATATAATTATACTCCCAGGGCTTTGAACAAAATAATATCGTTGAGCCATAATGCTGCCTATTTTGGAAATCATCAGAAGTCTGACACAATTGTGTGAGAGTTGTCAGATTTTACAGCATTGAACTTTGCAGGACTGTCACCAAAGGTTAAGTTTGTCAGCCCAATGGCCACATTTTTAACTGTTGATCCTATTTCTAAATTGCACAATTGGACCGAAGGAAAGGAAGTTGGGCGTGTGTTATAATAATTATACAAATCAGGGGTTGAGACTTCAAACGTTTTTTAGAAATATTCCAAGTTTACTAATTCTAGGATAACACTGTATGCCAGTGGAATGAGCTATTATATACCCTTTTAAAAAGTTAACTAAACTAGGGCATATTTTTAAAGAAATTAAACTGGTTAATGGAAAATATGGATACAACGCGAAAGGAAAAAATATAAACTTTCAGAAAAAGATTCATCTATGAGAGTACTTTAAGCCTGCAGAATAATTTGTTGACATCAGAACTCTTAAATGGAGCTTCATTACATTGTTGATCACTTCAGTGACATCAACTATAGGATCTATAGGAACTAGAGTGACTTAAATGTAAGAAGTGTGAGCTGTAATTTCAGACTGGCTTGAGTTGCTTCTGAATTGGTTAACCCCAGGAAATCATTATATCGGCTAGGAATCAATATTTCCAGCTTATATTCCAGTTTTCCAGTATCCGTAGAAGCTCCCAGACTTGGAAGCCATGTCCCTATGAGATAAACGTGACCATCTATGTAACACTAGTTAGGGAGCATAGATGACCGACATCTTCTTCCATAGGACATTGACTTCATCAAATGTGGCATATTTTCTGTAGAGCGAAGAACCAGGACCGTCTATCCCCAAATGCCTGTATAGATGTTCAGCAGCACTACCTATATAATGCTGAAGGTGGCAAGGTGACACAGTGGTTAGTACTGCTGCTTCACAGTGCCAGGGACCCGGGTTCAATTCCGACGTTGGGTGACTGTGCGGAGCTTACACATTCTCCCCATGTCTGCGTGGGTTTCCTCCAGGTTCTCCAGTTTCCTCCCACAGTCCAAAGATGTGCAGGTTAGGTGGATTGGCCATGCTAAATTGCCCTTTAGTGTCCAATGGTTAGATGGGCCTACAGGGATAGGGCGAGGGAGTGGGCCCAGGCTAGGGTGCTCCTTCAGGGGATCTGTGTAGATTCGATGGGCCGAATGGCGTCCTTCTGTAGGGATTCTATGATCTAATTCAGTAGAGGTTTCCAGTTCACTTGAGGAACCTAGCATTTTTATTAACAAGTCTGAGATTCACTTGCTAAGAGTGCAAATTGTCTGCAATGCTCAAAAAAGGAACCTGCTTGCGAACACCATTGGGGAAGCTGCATTGTCAGTCTGCCATCTACAAATTATTCAGCAGGGAGGGACAAGGAGGCAGACATATCAGATTGGAAATGGGTTTATATCCACCTGAAACCATGGCTAATGACTCCATTTTGTGTCACCAACAGTGCATACAGGTGGCAACCTGGCTGGTGCAGACAGGCCCTTATGCTATTGAAAGTATTCTTCAGGTGTCTGGACAGGTCAAGGTTAAGTTACAACCGTACATCTCTATAAATAGTAACCAAGATTGAATAGTATGCTGCCCACTGCACTATTTCGTCCTGTGGAAGAGCCTCAGCCTGGATTTGGCAGATTAAATGCTCCATGGATCAAGATGATCTCAAACTGCATATTTCCAGCCAAGAGGTCATACTTCCTCAAAAGGAATCCATGCTCACAGCCACCAGGCAACCAGAGGGCAACTGGTAGCACTGGTGTTCTGCTAGTGATAGCCCCAACCTTTGTACCACACTTCAAATCTGCTGAATTAAAGTAGCAGGAGGAAGTCTGCAGCAATTGGGTTGTGTACTTAATCCCTGTGGAGCTACAAATTTAATGACTGACAGGTAAGTTAACAAGAATAAAACTTTTATTCAGTAAAAAAAGTAAAGTTGAACTTAGTCAACAAACAACACAGAATCATAAAAAGTTTCTGCACAGAAGGAGGCTGTTTGGCCCTTCAGCCCTGTGCCTACTCTTTGAAAGAGGAGTAATGCTTAGTTCCTCATCCCAATTTGTTCATTGGCATGCAAGTTCCTCATACTGAAGGACATATCCAACTCCTTTATAAAAAAATTTCTGGAATTAGCGTCCACAACCTTATTTAGTATTCCAGATCTTAACAAATCTGAGTTTGGAAAAAAAATTAAATCTTTGCCAATAATTATGAATCAATGGCTCCTGGTTATTTACCCACACCAGAGGGAAATATTTTCTGTTTCTTTTTTTAATAAACATTTTATTGAGGTATTTATGGTTTAATAACAGTAATAGAAGAAACAGTGTACATATAAACATAGTGCAAAGGCCGTCTTCCTCTCTCACAGGTGCCACCTTTTCAAGCCTCCTATTCTACACTAAACTACCACCCCCCCCCCCCACCCCCCCTCTGCTGACAGTTAATTTTCCCTAAAGAAGTCGACGAACAGCTGCCAATTCCGGAAGAACTTTGATATTTTCAAAATTATTTTTATAGGCAATTTTGGCATAAATTTGCAATGTGAAGATTGAGCGCAAAACCGTGTAACTTATGGCGTGTATTGTCAATCACAATGTTCTAGGAAACCCTGAACCATTCAGTAGATTTTTATGCATCTTTATCTGCAATAAATATCTTGTTTTATTGATTTTTACTTTCATTTTTGATTTTGAACAGAATGTCTGTAAATGAGTCCTGCTACCCTGAAAAAGTGACATCTTTGGTCAAATACCACATACCAAATGCTGAGTTTTCACAATTGCATGATCTGGATCTGGCATATACTTTACCTCTTCAGGATGTTAACAAATTTGCAGGTATTCAATTTCCTAGTTCTGGTTTCTTTAACAAGCACTTTTATTAGCAGTAGCACAGAGAACATGTAGCTGTTGTTGTTCTGAAAAATGTGGAATATTCAATGGTAGGTTAATACATTTTCTTCCTCTAAACGTGATTTGTCCAGGTGTTCTAATAGCAGAAATGATCATTGCTGTTAACATTTTCCCGTTTCAGGTCTCTTTGAAGATTTGGACAGCCGCACCAATCTGGGAATTGACAGCTATGGGGTTTCCATGACATCCTTGGAAGAGGTTTTCCTGAAATTGGAGGCAGAATCAGAAATAGATCAAACAGGCCAGTGCACTTTGCATTCGATTGAAGGAGTGCTGGACAACTGCAGTTTTATCTGCAGAAGTCTACAGGCTGAATTCTCCGCTTCCCGTCACCAGTAGCGAAAATTACGATTGGGCACGCAAGTGAAAAATCACAATTTGTGCCTGGTGTTGATTCCAACCTCATGCTCCGGTTCCCTGCTGGTGGCATTAACGAAGTTTATGCCCGTGCTGACAGGCTCATGCAAAACCATGAATTATATGGATTTAACTCTCATTATCGGGTTGGACACTTCAGGCTCCATCCCGCTGCGATGCTCCGCTCCTCTCAGGCGGAAGTCACGCATAGATCATAGAATTTACAGTGCAGAAGGAGGCCATTCGGCCCATCGAGCCTGTACCGGCTCTTGGAAAGAGCACCCTACCCAAGGTCAACACCTCCACCCTATCCCCATAACCCAGTAACCCCACCCAACACTAAGGGCAATTTATCATGGCCAATCCACATAACCTGCACATCTTTGGACTGTGGGAGGAAACCGGAGCACCCGGAGGAACCCCACGCACACACGGGGAGGATGTGCAGACACTGCACAGACAGTGACCCAAGCCGGAATCGAACCTGGAACCCTGGAGCTGTGAAGCAATTCTGCTATCCACAATGCTACCGTGCAGCCCCAAAGGCGCGAATTGATGCAAGTATTTACAGGCAGAGGGTTGGGCGCCCTGACTATTGAGGGGGAGCGTGAGGCTAAAAAAACTCTGAAAAATTGTCGGGTTTGCTGAGGGGTGGCTGCCTGGGCCGGGGGTAATAGCGGGGTATGACATGGCGCCAAGTCTGTGGACTCGGGGTGTCCCCCTCGGAACTGGGGTGGGCTGAGACCGCCATTTGTGATTTAAACACACCCCTCTCGTGATACTTACAGGCTCCTCACTGCTCACTGTGTAAATGTTCAGAGAGCCTCTGGTGATGTGGGAGCCCACCCAGGCTGCCCCGCTGGAAACTCTCAAACCCCAGTGGTATCATCAAGGGGATGGGCATGACTTAATCACTGGCCCACCAGTGCACTCATTAGAGCCACAGCCCCACTGCAGGGGAAGCAGGGTATTAGCAGAACTTACCCATTCCAAAGGACACCTGCACCATCGCCTTTGAAACCCTCCCTGGCACACTGCCACTCCCAGGGCAAAGGCCTCACCAGTGACTCCCACCCCTCAGGATCACGAGCTGTCTTCTCTTGGTGAGGCTGGCAGCACTGACTGCCTCTGCCACATCCTCCCAGGAGGGCAGGCTTGAGTCTGCGGCCCACCATGAGGAAGAGGGTGTCCCTCCTCTCCTCACTGGCATCAAGCAGTCTCCTTCAGACTCCTAAAATTGGTAGGGCAGGTCTTCTCTGAGCCGTCTTCTTGGCTGCAATGAGTGTGTGGTGAGTGGAATGTTTAAAAGCACTTCCAGATTGTCAGGCACTAATTCCGGCCCAGTGGTTACACCGTCTGCTGTGCTGGGAATTGCTTCTCATGCATGCCAGCAAAGTGCTGGCCCATTTCCATGTCTTAAATCGTGGAATGAATAAAGGTAAGGTCAAGTCGGCATCGTCCCAGATGGCCATAGACTGCTTTCTCCTTTGAGGAGGGGAGCTGACTGGTGGTGATTCAACCAGAGGATCACCACACCTCAGGCGAGGGGCAGGGTTGAGAAGGCGAGGCCTTCATGAATAACCTCAGCCGATATGGGGATTGAACCTGTGCTGTTGGCCTTGCTCTGCATCACGAACCAGACGTCCAGCTAACTGAGCTAAAACCGGCCCCCAATGGCGCCCCTAATGGATAAGTGAAGTGCCGCCATTCAGTCCCGACGGGAAAACTTAGGGCGTGATTTTCCAAACAAATTTCGAAGTTAATTTGTGGTGGAATTTTCAGGGAGCCTGCGGGTTCCCCACTGCTAGTCACTTTTTTGGGCCCTGGGGAGGTTCTCACTAGTTTAGCCCACACTTACCCCCCTCTTCAGGCTCCCTTACAGCACCCCTTCCCTTCTAGGACCCCCACCCATCACCCCTCCAACCTCCCAGAGGCCCCTGCACTCCCCCACCTTTCAACCCCCCCCCCCCCCCCCCCTCCACCCTTGTTTCATGGGCATGGCCCCCCTCACCCCCTGACCCTTTGCAGTGCCATCCTGGCACTCGGGCAGCCTTGCACTGTCACCGTGGCACCCAGGCAGTTCTCCGGAGTGGCAGTGCCAAGGTGCCCACATTCCAGGGGGAAGGCCAGGGCGCCACCCTGCGCTTGCCCTGACACCCAGGGGTCTCCCATGACCCGAGAGACCCCCCCAGGTGCCGTTACATCTGGTCCACATTTAAGTGGACCAGCGCTGATCGTAGCCCGACTGCAGCCTCCCTGGCGAGGCCGGAGAATTGAAGAAGGCAGGTGGATCCCGCGCAGGTAGGTCGGAAGTAGGTTTACGACCTATTTCGCCAGCGTCATTCGGTCCCGCCCATTTGGGCTGGGTTCCGACTCCGACATCTCGTGGGACTCCAGTGAATCCTGTGAGGCGTGGAGACTGTCAGGAAGCTCGCTGCAGTCCTCCCCTGGCATTCTCCAGCTGTGTTGTGCTCTCGCTCGAGTGCAACGTGGCCAGAGAATCGCACCCTTAGTCTCCCAAATAGAGAATCCATCCCTTCTTTTCATCACTCTGGGCCTACATACAGACATTTGTTCCATTCATTTTCCTTCACCTGAAATTAAGCAACTAATAAAGGCAAGAATCCATTTCATCAGTGTCTTGATCCTCATTTAATTTTTTTTGTTTTCTTTCAGATTATAGTGTTTTTACCAAGGATCCAGCACCGGATGTAATAGCAAATGAAGAAGATGTTTGCATTGACTGCATTGATCATCAACTCCTAACCTTTCCAGAAACGAATTCAGCAATGCTGACTGGCACTGCTCTGTGGCAACAGCAGTTTCGCACCATAGCCTGGTTGCGCTTCATGAATTTCAGTCGAGAACGTAGTACACTCCTTTATATGTAAGTATAAAGGGATAATTGATTATCCCAGGACTTTGATTATTGTTGTTCTCATCATTATCATTTATTGTCTCCCTTTAGCATCCCGCTGTCATTTCACATGGAGTATTTATATATTTATCAGTTCATAAGGACTGTTGTGGTCCATAAATGAATATTGGCACTGGAAAGGTTTCAAAGAAGAGCAACTATAGTAGTTTAATAATGTTCCTAAATGGAAATGCATTGAAGAAAAGATGAGAGATGAATATTTTGTTATTTAGGTGGAAAAAAAACCTCAAGAAAACATAATCTGAGGTTTAAAAAATTTTTTTCCCCCTTTTTTTTTGCCCCGTTCTCGGAGACCACGCCCATACCCCTAAGCCCCGCCCACTCTCTAGACCATGCCCCTAACGAGGCCCCGCCCCCACTGCCGAGACCACGCCCCGAAGGCTGAAGCCCGTCCCCTTTGACGAAACCACGCTCCCTCCTACGAGACCACGCCCCTACCCATAAGCCACGCCCACTCTCAGGAGACCACGCCCCTAAAGAGGCCCCACCCCTTCCTTGACCATGCCCCTTCTCTCAGACCACGCCCCCTCCAACGAGACCCCACCCTCCGAAGAGACCCCGCCCACTCGTCGGAGACCACGCCCCTACCCCTAAGCCCCGCCCACTCGCAGGAGACGAGGCCCCAAAAGAGGCCCCGCCCCTCTTCCTTGACCATGCCCCTTCTCTTAGACCACGCCCCCTCCAACGAGACCCCACCCACTCGTTGGAGACTACGCCCCGTTCTCGGAGACCATGCCCCTACCCCTAAGCCCCGCCCACTCTTTGGAGGCCACGCCCTTATCCCTAAGCCCCGCCCACCCTGGAGAGACCACGTCCCTTCGTGAGACCACACCCCCAGCTCCGAGACCACGCCCCTACCCCTAAACCCCGCCCACTCAAGAGACCACGCCCCACTCGTTGGAGACCACGCCCCGTTCTCAGAGACCACGCCCCCACCCCTAAGCCCCACCCACTCTCAGGAGACCACGCCACCTGAAGAGACCCCGCCCACTCGTTGGAGGCCACGCCCACTCATGTGAGACCACGCCCGTTCTCGGAGACCACACCCCTACCCTAAGCCCCGCCCACTCTCAGGCGACCATGCCCCTAAAGAGACACCGTCCCCTCCAAGACCACGCCCCTACCCCTCAGCCCCGCCCCTTCCTGAGCGAAACCACGCCCCTCCTGCGAGACCCTGTCCCTAAAGAGGCCCCGCCTCCTCTTTGGCGACCACGCCCCCTCCAAGACCACGCCCATTAGTCCTACGCCCTGCCCCCTCTCAAGAGACCACACCCCCCCGAAGAGACCCCGCCTCCGCATTGGAGGCCACGCCCTTATCCCTAAGCCCCGCCCACCCCGAGAGACCACGCCCCTTTTGAGAGACCACGCCCCCTCCTCCGAGACCACGCCGCTTGCCCTAAACCCCACCCACTCTCTGGAGACCATACCCATTCACGGTGGCCACGCCCGTACCCCTAAGACATGCCCACTCCCAGGAGACAATGCCCCTAAAGAAGCCCCGCCCACTTGTTGGAGACCACGCCCCGTTCTCGTAGACCACGCCCCTACCCCTAAGCCCCGCCCACTCTCAGGAGACTACGCACCAAATGAGACCACACCCCTCCTCCTTGACCACGACCCTACCGCAAAACACCGCCCACTCTCAAGAGACCAAGCCCCCCGAAGAGACCCCACCTCCTCTTTGGAAACCACGCCCTTATCCTTAAGCCCCGCCCACTCTGGAGAGACCACACCCCTCCTCCGAGACCATGCCCCTAGCCTTTAATCCCGCCCACTCTCAGGAGACCACGCGCCTAAAGAGACCCCGCCCACTCATTGGAGGCCACGCCCACTCATGTGAGACTCGCCCCTACCCATAAGCCCTGCCCACTCTCAGGAGACCACGCCCCTAAAGAGACCCGCCCCCTCCTCTGAGACCACGCCCCTATCCCTCAGCCCCACCCCTTCTCCAGAGACCACGCCCCTTCCTCCGTTACCACGCCCCTAACCCTAAACCCTGCCCACTCAGAAGACCACGCCCCCCGAAGAGACCCTGCCCCCTCTTTGGAGGCCACGCCCTTATCCCTAAGCCCCGCCCACCCTGGAGAGACCCCGCCCCTTCTCCGAGACCCCGCCCCATCCCTAAGTCACGCCCACTCTCAGGAGTCCCCGCCCCCTCTCCTAGACCCCGCCCCCTCTCCTAGCCACGCCCCACATTCGAGACCATGCCCCCTCTCCTAGACCACGCCCCCTCCTCCGAGACCACGCCCCTAGCCCTAAACCCGGCCCACTCTCAGGAGACCACGCCCCAGAAGAGCCACGCCCCCTCCTCCGAGACCATGCCCCTACGCTTAAGCCCCGCCCACACACTAGCGACCATGCCCCCTCCTCCGAGACCACGCCCCTGCTGATAAGCCCCGCCCCTTTCCCGAGACCACGTTCCTGCCGCTAAGCCCCGCCCCCTCTCCTAGCCACTCCCCCACATCCGAGACCACGCCCCTGCATCCGAGACCCCGCCCCCTCCTACGAGAGGTTTTAAATTATTAACGGCAACTGAATTAACTTTGCAAAATTCTATGGGTGTGATTGAACAGCCTTCTCACGCCCAACTCGGTGACGTGGCGAGAGCGTTAAATCTCTCGAGGGGCAAGATCGAGAATAACATATTTAAGTAAGCCATTGGGTTCATTTAAATATGTCGCCGCCCGATTCTCCCGAGGCCCGGGAACGAAAGCCCGCACCTGGGAGTCCTGGCCATTTAACACTGGTCCTGATAGCGGGCTCGTTCTCAGCACTGCAGACGCTGAGAACGACCCCACTACACCCGCCCAATACGGGACTCTGGGTGTTAAATCGTCCCCCATGTACTGAAACAGAAACAAAGAACGGAGAAGGACGTTATTCAGCTAAACATAATTTAGTGATTAACTAGACATTGAACTAAATTGTCACTGACTGCTATTTAGCCCAGTGATGGACTTAACATTTTCAATAAAGAAATGTGCGGCTTTCCAATTTATTAGTGATTAGTTGCATGATTATTAGCATTAAAGAAATAGGAAAGTAAAATTACTTTCAGTAGGTTATTACATAAATCAAAATAAAAGGGTATGCCAGAAGATTTGATAAGTTATTGTGTGTCTCTTACTACCTTCTGTGCCTGTAGTTCATTTATTTAGACTATGGGCTGAATTTTATGGTCCCGTCACAGGGGGTGGGGATGTAAAATGCAGAGAACCATTCAAAAGACTTTGGGGGGAAGGGTGGGGGGGAGTCCCGAAGTTCCGTCAGTGGAAAATTCCACCCTCTACCTGCACATGATGGTTTTGCACATTCTGTTGTTTAATATGCATAAACTCTTAAGTTGGTTTGCTTCCAATGTAGTTAAATACATACAACTAATGTCTCCCAATTATGTCTTTGTTCTTTATTATTAACTGTGACTGTTTCAAATTCACCAATCCAGTTTTATCTGATCTTGTTGAATCATAGTTTTTCTTGTCTCTGTTCCATCTTTTGGGAGAGGAAGGGAGAATTATTTCCAGACATTTACTAAATCTGGGGCGGAATTCTCCGACCCCCCTCCGCAGAGCGGAGAATCGGCACCACTGGGGCCGGTGTGGTCGGTGCGGCGCCGGTCGGGGTATGCACTGACTCTCCGTCCCTGGCCGGCGCGCGATTCTCCGGCCCGCATGGGCCGAGCGGCCGTCAACAAAAAGCCAAGTCCCGCTGGCGCCGTTCTAACATCCTCTGAGCCGGCGGGACCTCGGCGTTGAAGGGTCCGGGTGCGGCCTGTGGGGGGGGGGGGGGGGGTCCGACCCTGGGGGTGGCCTCCGTAGTGGCCACCGATCGGCGGGCTGGCCTCTCTGTCGGGGGGCCTCCTTTCCTCCGCGCCGGCTCCTGTAGCCCTGCGCCATTTAGCGTCGGGGCCGGCACAGGG
Source organism: Scyliorhinus torazame (assembly GCF_047496885.1). Classification (NCBI taxonomy): domain Eukaryota; kingdom Metazoa; phylum Chordata; class Chondrichthyes; order Carcharhiniformes; family Scyliorhinidae; genus Scyliorhinus; species Scyliorhinus torazame. The sequence goes on along the minus strand of NC_092724.1, from coordinate 134,579,650 downwards.
ATGAAGGCCACTGCGCGTGCGCTAGTTGGCGCCGGGCCAACTGCACATGCGTGGACCCCGCGGCGCCGGGTTCACGCTAGGATCGGCAGCTGGAGCGGCGTGGGCCGCTTCAGCGCCGTGCTACCCCACAGTTGCCCGGAAAATCAGGTCTCGGAAAAGGCGCCGACGCAGGAGTAAAACACTCCCGTTTTTACGCCGGCGACGGCACTTAGCCGCCTGATGGGAGAATCCCGCCCCTGTTTTCCTGCTACCTCAATTGATCATTTCACGCTCACTGGTACTGTCCTAAAACCAGCAGCTGCAGTGTCGCAAATTAAACTAATTTCCAGTTGTTAGCTTTGTTCACGTGTCCAGTTTGGCTATTGGAATATGTGGCGTTAAATCTGTGTGTGTTTTCACAGTAACTTCATTGCAGTTTTAATTTCAGCCTACTTGTGACACTAATAAAGATTATTATTGTTATTATATTCTTCACTATCATAAACATCCTCGAGATTTATTGAAATACCTGATATTATTTCTCAAGCCTACTGTTAAGTGGAAATTTGCCTTTAGGATAATTTTGGAATAATGTTTTTCAATACTTCAGGAAAACAGCAGCAGCCAGAGCAGCGGCACCACGGCTGGCTCTGATGTTCAGAAGGGAGGGTCAAAGCGCAGAAGAGCAATAGTCATAGGGGACTCTATAGTCAGGGGCACAGATAGGCGCTTCTGTGGACGTGAAAGAGACTCCAGGATGGTATGTTGCCTCCCTGGTGCCAGGGTCCAGGATGTCTCCGAACGGGTAGCGGGCATCCTGAAGGGGGAGGGCAAACAGGCAGAGGTCGTTGTACATATTGGTACTAACGACATAGGCAGGAAGGGGCATGAGGTCCTGCAGCAGAAGTTCAGGGAGCTAGGCAGAAAGTTAAAAGACAGGACCTCGAGGGTTGTAATCTCAGGATTACTCCCTGTGCCATGTGCCAGTGAGGCTAGAAATAGGAAGATAGAGCAGCTAAACACGTGGCTAAACAGCTGGTGTAGGAGCGAGGGTTTCCGTTATCTGGACCACTGGGACTCTTCCGGGGCAGGTGTGACCTGTATAAGAAGGACGGGTTGCATCTAAACGGGAGAGCATAAATCTCCTGGCCGCGAGGTATGCTAGTGTCACACGGGAGGGTTTATACTAGTATGGCAGGGGGGTGGGCACGGGAGCAATAGGTCAGAAGGTGAGAGCATTGAGGGAGAACTAGGGAATAGGGTCAGTATGGCTCTCAGGCAGAGCAGACAGGGAGAAGTTGCTGAACACAGCGGGTCTGGTGGCCTGAAGTGGATATGTTTTAATGCAAGAAGTATTACGGGTAAGGCAGATGAACTTAGAGCTTTGATTAGTACTTGAAACTATGATGTTGTTGCCATTACAGAGACCTGGTTGAAGGAAGGGCAGGATTGGCAGCTAAACGTTACAGGATTTAGATATTTCAGGCGGGATAGAGGGGGATGTAAAAGGGGTGGCTGAGTTGCACTACTGGTTAGGGAGAATATCACAGCCGTACTATGGGAGGACACCTCAGAGGGCAGTGAGGCTATATGGGTAGAGATCAGGAATAAGAAGGGTGCAGTCACAATGTTGGGGGTTTACTACAGGCCTCCCAACAGCCAGCGGGAGATAGAGGAGCAGATAGGTAGACAGATTTTGGAAAAGAGTAAAAACAACAGGGTTGTTGTGATGGGAGACTTCAACTTCCCCAATATTGACTGGGACTCACTTAGTGCCAGGGGCTTAGACGGGGCAGAGTTTGTAAGGAGCATCCAGGAGGGCTTCTTAAAACAATATGTAGACAGTCCAACTAAGGAAGGGGCTGTACTGGACCTGGTATTGCGGAATGAGCCCGGCCAGGTGGTAGAAGTTTCAGTAGGGGAGCATTTCGGGAACAGTGACCACAATTCAGTAAGTTTTAAAGTGCTGGTGGACAAGGATAAAAGTGGCCCCAGGGTGAATGTGCTAAATTGGGGGAAGGCTAATTATAACAATATTAGGCGGGAACTGAAGAACCTAGATTGGGGGTGGATGTTTGAGGGTAAATCAACATCTGACATGTGGAAGGCTTTCAAGTGTCATGTTCCTGTGAGGAAGGATAAATACGGCAATTTTCAGGAACCTTGGATAACGAGAGATATTGTAGGACTCGTCAAAAAGAAAAAGGAGGCATTTGTCAGGGTTAAAATGCTGGGATCAGACGAAGCCTGTGTGGAATATAAGGAAAGTAGGAAGGAACTTAAGCAAGGAGTCAGGAGGGCTAGAAAGGGTCACGAAAAGTCATTGGCAAATAGGGTTAAGGAAAATCCCAAGGCTTTTTACACGTACATAAAAAGCAAGAGGGTAGCCAGGGAAAGGGTTGGCCCACTGAAGGATAGGCAAGGGAATCTATGTGTGGAGCCAGAGGAAATGGGCGAGGTACTAAATGAATAATTTGCATAAGTATTCACCAAAGAGAAGGAATTGGTGGATGTTGAGTCTGGAGAAGGGTGTGTAGATAGCCTGGGTCACATTGAGATCCAAAAAGACGAGGTGTAGGGCATCTTGAAAAATATTAAGGCAGAAAAGTCCCCAGGGCCTGATGGGATCTACCTCAGAATATTGAAGGAGGCTAGAGAGGAGATTGCTGAGGCCTTGACAGAAATCTTTGGATCCTCACTGTCTTCAGGTGATGTCCCGGAGGACCAGAGAATAGCCAATGTTGTTCCTTTGTTTAAGAAGGGTAGCAAGGATAATCCAGGGAACTACAGGCCGGTGAGCCTTACGTCAGTGGTAGGGAAATTACTGGAGAGAATTCTTTGAGACAGGATCTACTCCCATTTGGAAGCAAATGGACGTATTAGTGAGAGGCAGCATGCTTTTGTGAAGGGAAGGTCGTGTCTCACTAACCTGATAGAGTTTTTCGAAGAGGTCACAAAGATGATTGATGCAGGTAGAGCAGTGGATGTTGTCTATATGGACTTCAGTAAGGCCTTTGACAAGGTCCCTCATGGTAGACTAGTACAAAAGGTGAAGTCACACAGGATCAGGGGTGAGCTGGCAAGGTGGATGCAGAACTGGCTAGGTCATAGAAGGCAGAGAGTAGCAATGGAAGGATGCTTTTCTAATTGGAGGGCTGTGACTAGTGGTGTTCCACAAGGATCAGTGCTGGGACCTTTGCTATTTGTAGTATATATAAATGATTTGGAGGAAAATGTAATCGGTCTGATTAGTAAGTTTGCAGATGACACAAAGGTTGGTGGAATTGCGGATAGCGATGAGGACTGTCAGAGGATACAGCAGGATTTAGATTGTTTGGAGACTTGGGCGGAGAGATGGCAGATGGAGTTTAATCCGGACAAATGTGAGGTAATGCATTTTGGAAGGTCTAATGCAGGTAGGGAATATCCAGTGAATGGTAGAACCCTCAAGAGTATTGAAAGTCAGAGAGATCTAGGTGTACAGGTCACTGAAAGGGGCAACACAGGTGGAGAAGGGAGTTAAGAAGGCATACGGCATGCTTGCCTTCATTGGCCGGGGCATTGAGTATAAGAATTGGCAAGTCATGTTGCAGCTGTATCGAACCTTAGTTCGGCCACACTTGGAGTATAGTGTTCAATTCTGGTCGCCACACTACCAGAAGGATGATGAGGCTTTCGAGAGCGTGCAGAATTTACCAGAATGTTGTCTGGTATGGAGGGCATTAGCTATGAGGAGCGGTTGAATAAACTCGGTTTGTTCTCACTGGAACGACGGAGGTTGAGGGGCGACCTGATAGAGGTCTACAAAATTATGAGGGGCATAGACAGAGTGGATAGTCAGAGGTTTTTCCCCAAGATAGAGGGGTCAATTACTAGGGGGCATAGGTTTAACGTGCAAGGGTCAAGGTTTAGAGATGTACGAGGCCAGAGGGTAGTGGGTGCCTGGAACTCGTTGCTGGAGGAGGTGATGGAAGCAGGGACGATAGTGATATTTAAGGGGCATCTTGACAAATACATGAATAGGATGGGAATAGAGGGATACGGACCCAGGAAGTGTAGAAGATTGTAGTTTAGTCGGGCAGCATGGTCGGCACGTGCTTGGCTGGCCGAAGGGCCTGTTCCTATGCTGTACTTTTCTTTGTTCTTTGTTCACAGCATTTACATTATTGGCATTTTGATATCGATCGTGGTTATGATGGCTTTATTAAATGGTACACTTAGTCGAAAGGATGTTGCAGTGGAACTATCCCCCGAGTTAATTCTACTCCATGAAGGTCAAAAGCCCCACAAATATACCACAAGTCTCCTTCTGAAAAATTCTACAGGTGAGACATAAGTGGAATAAAATTCATTTTATGGAAAGTTTACAGAAATAATGAATTGAACTGATCCTCAAAACAAATCTGAACTATTCATATTAACTTACCATTGCATGCCACTGTTAGTCGGCCTTTTCCTCATTTCTCAGCTTCCATGGCCGCAATTTTATGGTGATTCTGCGCCCAAAAATCAGCTCGCTGCGGTGCAGCGTAGCTGATAGGAGCCGGGAGGCCACCTCTCCTGGGATCTACCTGATTCACAACGTCTCACGCGATCTAACGCAATCTTGTGAAACGTTCCGATGTACGTCCCTCCCATAATGCGTTGAGGCTTGGAGGGGGCGGTCTGAGGTCGCTTTGTCGGTTCCAGACATCAGGACAGTATTTAAAAATGGCACCCAAATCTCTTGCTACACTGAGGAGTTCTGATGAGCTGAGCTCCTCAGCACACAAAACGGGGCTCTGTGTGGCCTCGGTCGCGCATTCCCCACTGAGGCCCCCTGTTGCGTGTGCCATTTTATAGCGTGCTTCTCGGCGCTGCGAGTGCCAGGAAACACGCGGCTAAATGCTGTGGGACTTTGTTCCCATTTAGTCAAATCCCGCCCCACATATTTTTTAATAACCTTGTAATACAGCAGAGCATCAATTTATTTCAAAGCAATCGTATCAATATTTCTTTGCTTGTTCCTTTGCTGGAGAAATACCTCTTTCCTCTATAGGAGAAGCCATTCTGGCATCTCCTGCTTTGGATTTATATACATTAATAGTTATACCAGTACAAGCAAGGGTCTGTTAGGAATAATAGATGTTCCCAGATCTAAATACAATGAGAGAAATAAAATGTTGACAAAAATGCTACTGATTTTATCTTTAACCAATGCACTCTGAAATAACAGGTATGCATTTGATAATTCACAACACCTAAGGAACAACATGTGAAACCTTATTTAAAATTTCAAAATGAAGTGTCACTTTCATATGTATATATGTTGCTGAACAATTAATAAGAAATTATTGTTCATGTGCTTTGTTTTATTTTTCATTTCATATCAGGCAGTGGTATTGATAAACTTATCCATGCTTTGGAAGCTCAGAGTGTGAAAGTGCAGCTGTTCAATGATAGTGAGTTCACAGATGCCGCTCCACACAATGCAGCCCTAAATGTATCGCTGTCGGAAGAGGTAACAGATTTGAATATAACCCTTGTGGACAATTCAGGATGTATTTGAATCAAGATTTACATGTATTTAAAAAGAAATGTTATTGGAAGATATTTTATTCTTTGTACTTACCCATTTTCTGCAGGCTTTCTATTACTATTTGTTGTTTAGCCAGAAAGGGGCACAAATTAACCCATAATTATTTGTGCAAAACATTTGTTTGAAGTGAAGCAAAACTGATAATGGTCCTATTTAAATAATAAGAAAAAGAATCTCTCCTTTAGTAAGGATAGAAGATTGATTAGCTAACAGGAAACAGAGTAGGCATAAATGGGTTGTGCCTGTATCCAGTTGCATTTAGAAGAATGACAGATGATATTATTGAAACAATATATGATTATGTGGGGGCTTGACAGAGTGGAAGCTGCAAGGAAGTTTCACCTTATGGGAGAGACTAGAACTCGAAAACAAAGTTTAAGAATGAGGGGTCTCTCATTTAAGATGAAGATGATGAGAAAATCTTTTTCTGAGGGTCACGTGTGTAGAACTCTCCCAGAAAGTGGTAGAGGGAGGGTCATTGAATATTTTTAAGGCTGAGGTAGGGGCTGGTTTAGCACAGTGGGCTAAACAGCTGGCTTGTAATGCAGAACGAGGCCAGCAATACGGGTTCAATTCCCATACCGGCCTTCCTGAACAGGCGCCGGAATGTGGTGACTCGGGGCTTTTTACAGTAACTTCATTGAAGCCTACTTGTGACAATAAGCTATTATTATTATATTATTAGGTGGATTCTTGACGAACAAGGGAGTTGAAAGGTATCGGAGGGTAGGCATATAGTGGCATTTAGGCCACAATCAAATTAGCCATAATCTTATTGCATGGTGGAGCAAACCCGAGAGCTGAATGACTTACTCATGCTTCCAATTCATATGTTTTATGTACTTTCCCTTCCATTCTGGATAGATCACTTGTTTCCTTGACCTGCCGCCCAGTGATATTATTAGTGAAGTGTGGCTGATTGAAGCAAGTTAGTGTAAAGGGTGAGCACTCAAAGGATGGGAGTTTGCGGTGTTCTGGAATAAAACACTTAGTTGCTTGTCCCTTTGTTATCAATTGTACTTGTATTTGGCCTGTGGACATTGTGTAGAAGATAAAAAGGATCAAAACCAGCATTTGCCTTTTGTATCTCTATTTTAAACTGAATAAAACCTATTTTTATCTGCCAGGTATTAAGTCTAATCAGGAAGCAGCTAAGAATTACAAATGACACTTATTGGGTGTGAATATCAAAGAGAAAATTCAATAGCTGCTCTGTCCTTGAATAGAATAAACATATTCCTTTTGATTGAGAAAATTGTCAAAGTTACCTGAATATATATCTTCATTTGATTCCGTTTCCCTAATATATTAAAGGTGAAGCTTCAGTATAGATATATATTGTCTTGAGATGAGTCCCATATATTTCATGACCAGACTATTTCTCCATGGTGCCATGTTTCAGTTGCTGTACAGTGGAGTGAATTGATGTTACAAGAACAACTCAGGTTCATCTGCTTCTGATGTTTTTGGTTTATGTGATTGATTTTTTAAAAAGGTTTTCTGTGTTTTTTCCCAGCTGTTGGGGTTTATTTACCAAATGATCTATTGATGCCTCACAGTGCATCAGTATGGGTGAGGCATGGGTTTACCCTGTTGGTCACTCATAGCCTGGCTAAGATCAACAGCAGAATCAGCTGTTTGAAAAAGTGCTCCTCCAGTAAAATGACGGAATAGGGTGAATGGCTGTGTTTTAAACTGCACAGTCCAATATTGGGACGGTTTTTAAAAATGTGCAGTATAGTTTCCAATTGTTGTTTTTTTTTTTAAAAGGAGTGGTTTTGTTTCATGGAAAACTTTATTATTCTTGTCTGGTTTTGAACTGAAGTCATTTGCAAGTACTTGCAACAAAAGCTACCAGATAACTTAAGCAATATTCACAATGGCCAACAATGATGAATGACTCTTTAAGATCATTCCCTTTGTCAGGGAATGATGTTTGGTTTGCAGAGAGAATCTGAAGTCAAAGAAAAATAGTTTGGTTAAGTCAGCAATGAGTTCTGTGAGCGGCTTGTGATATCCAATGTGTATTGACTTAGCTGGTCTCAAGTGGAGATGCGAAAGTCATCTTCAATCCGCAGGTTGGGGAGAGGAAAACCTATTAGAATTCTCACTCCTAGTTATATAACAGCCCCTGTTGGATGTACACATGCAGCTGTTGGAAGAGAAAAAGATTCACTTGCAGTCAAATAATGAACGGATGCTCCATGTTCAGGCTCCAATTGAAGAATGCTCATGAACAAAGAAGCAAAACCTCAGACTGAATTTAGGGTGCACTGTGGCACAGTGGTTAGCACTATTGCTTCACAGCGCCAGGGTCCCAGGTTCGATTCCCGGCTTGGGTTACTGTCTGTGTGGAGTCTGCACGTTCACCCCATGTCTGTGTGGGTTTCCTCTGGGTGCTCCGGTTTCCTCCCACAAGTCGCGAAAGACGTGCTGCTAGGTGAATTGGACTTTCTGAATTCTCCCTCAATGCACCCAAACAGGTGCTGGAATGTGGCGAATAGGGGATTTTCACAGTAACTTCACTGCAGTGTTAATGTAAGCCTACTTGGAACAAAAGTAAAGATTATTATTATCAATCTCTGTTCAACTATTGGTTTTATAACCTAATTCTAATTATGGGCCCATTTTAACTGAAATGAAATAGAGTCCAGTGTCAGGCGCAGCTAGCAGAGCTGTGAATGACCCCGCTATTAAATGGGACTCTGCTTCATTTCTGGGCCTTGGCGAGGAACGCCCCTCTGAGGCAGCACTTAGTCCCATTTCCTACAATAACTAGCTCCGCTCGCCAGTGCAGGAAGAGATTAAATGGCTCCCTGATCTCTGAACCCCCCCCAGCCTCCGAGCCAACCCAATGTCCCCCAACCTACCAATGAGGGGGTCCTCGGGCCCTCGCACCCCATGTAAGGGCTGGGCACACCCGGGCCTGATCCCCGGCATGGGAAAGATGCCACCCGGACCCCTAGTCACTGCCAGCTTGGCATCCTGGCAGTGCCCTGCCAGTGCCATCTGGGCAACCTGGCCCAGAACCTGACTACCCAGGGGCCCCCAATCACCTTGTGGGATGCCTGTTAACCTGGTCCACATTGGTGGAGACCAGTGCTAAACGGCACTCGCTCGGGGTCGCCGAGGCGCAGGCTTTAGATGCAGCACCTTGGGTAACTTTGGCGCAAACATATTCAAGTGAACCTGACTGTACACTTGAATATGAAGATCTGGATCCTACACATTGTGGGCAGGATCCAGATCTCGCAAGGTGTAACGAGGCCTCTCGGGAGATTTAATGGCCTCGTCGCGTCCCGATTCGGCTGCAACGAGGCCAGTAGATGGCAGCCTATATTTTCAACTGGCTGTAAAACATTGACAAGTTACTTCCATCTTACAAACAAGTTTACACGGAACCGGTTTTATTCTCATAGAAAATAAGAGGAGGCCATTCGGTCCTTCGAGCCATTATGATCATGGCTGATCATCCAACTCAATAGCCTAATCCCACTTTCCCCCCATATCCTTTGATCCCATTCGCCCTCAGTACTATATATAAAACTACTTCTTGAAAACATGCGACGTTTTGGCCTCAACTACGTCCTTTGGTAACGAATTCCACAGGCCGACCACACTCTGGATGAAGGAATTTCTCCTCATCTCAGTCCTAAATGGTCTGCCCCGTATCCTCAGACTGTGATCCCTGGTTTTGGACACTATCGGGAAAATCCTTCCTGAATCTACCCTGTCTAGTCCTGTTAGAATTTTATACGTTTCTATGAGATCCCCTCTCATTCTTCTGAACTCCAGCAAATACAATCCTAACCTATTCAATCTCTCCACATACATCAGTCCCAGGAATCAGTCTGGCAAATCTTCGCTGCACTCCCCCTAGAACAAGAACATCCTTCCTCAGATAAAACTGCACACAATATCCCAGGTGTAGCCTCATCAAGGCTCTGCAGCAAGAATAGGATAGCATGGGTAAGGGTGGAGAGAAAGAGGGGATTGCTAAATGACAATTCATTCCTTTTTAACATAGTGCATTGCAAATATTTTTTCTGAAGAATTTATCTTATTGTACTAAAGTTTAAAATTGTGTTAAGAATGTAACAGAAAAGCTTTTATAGAATAATATTTTCATTATCATCTTTTTCTGCCTCCCGTGCCCTTGTATAGAATCAGTACATGTTCACAGCAGTGTTTAACAGCACGGTGATTCACTCACTGCCAGTGTTGATCAACTTAATCAGTAATGCCCTTCTCATTAGCGTAAACGGATCTGGAGGGATTCAAACCTGGAGCAAGCCATTCCACTTAGTAAGTTAAGCACAAGATCTAATGTGATATTGATTGTAAAAGTATTTGATTTTACTTTGCATTATGTGTTGTCGGTTGGTGGGATCCCTATAGAGACTGATAACTTAGATACTTAGAATTTGTTAGCGGCCAACAGAAAGAATTAATCAACAAAGTTTCACATTTTAAAACTTCTATTGTAACAAACAAAGAAAATAGACTAAGCATGACTGAAGAGGCAACTAATACATCAAACGACAGAAAAGGTGCTTCCTAATTAACTTGTAAACACAAAGTAGTTCACAACCTGTTTATACATGGGGCGGGATTTTCCCCTACCCGGCGGGGCGGGGGGTTCCAGCGTAACGGTGTGGCGGGAACCACTCCGGCGTCGGGCCGCCCCAAAGGTGCAGAATTCTACGCACCTTTAGGGGCCAAGCCCTCACCTTGAGGGACTAGGCCCGCGCCGGAGTGGTTTCCGCTCCGCCGGCTGGCAGGATAGGCCTTTGGCGCCACGCCAGCCGGCGGCGCAAGGTCTTCGCCAGGCGACGCATGCGCGGGAGCGTCAGCGGCTGCTCACGGCATCCCCACGCATGCGCAGGGGAGGGGGTCTCTTCCGCCTCCGTCATAGTGAAGACCATGGCGAAGGTGGAAGAAAAAGAGTGCCCCCACGGCACAGGCCCGCCCGCGGATCGGTGGGCCCCGATCGCGGGCCAGACCACCATGGGGCATCCTCCGGGGCCAGATTGTCCCCCCACCCCAGAGCCTGCCCCGCCGCCTTGTCCCGCCGTTCAAAAGGAGATTCAATCTATGCCGGTGGGCGAGGGTTGACAGCGGCGGGAATTCGGCCCATCGCGGGCCGGAGAATCGCCGGGGGTGGGCCCGCCGACCGGCGCGATTCCCGCCGACTGGCGCGGCGCGATTCCCGCCCCCGCCGAATCTCTGCTGGCAGAGAATTCGGGACACGGCGGGGGCGGGATTCACGTCAGCCCCCGCCGATTCTCCGACCCGGTATGGGGTCAGAGAATCGCGCCCCTGAAGTCACACTCTCAGCGGGTATTGTAGCCTTATAGATTGAAGTTCAAAACCCTCCTGACTTTTCGAGCAGGCTCCCTTCTCCCTACCACACCAGGATGAGTCTGAAAGTGTCCTTTTGAAAGACACTTCACTCAATCTTTCAGTAGCAAGGCACTTGCTGGCAACTTCTTGTTTCTTAAATCTCTGTCAAATTGATCGAAATCAGTTGAAGTACAGAACAAGACACCAATCTTTTTGATAATAAGTTTATTCACATGATGCAGCGTTGCAAATTTCTAACTACTACCCCCAGCGTCCCAGCTGAGTCTCGTTATACTCTTTTGAGTCCAGCAATTAAACAAACAAATTAACTAATTAACAGCACCTTAAAGGGGCCTAAGTATATTTAGACTAACACAACGTTTTTTGTTTCCCCCCTCTACTTCTCAAAGAGTATTCCTCGCTCTCGCTCTCTCCTATGTATGCACTGCACATTATTGAATTGGAGTTACAAAGAAACTGGATCGTTTTGGATAATTTTGAAACCTGTGTTTGAATTTGCTTCGATAGTTTCAATGTGTGGACTAAAAATAAGCTATGAAACAGTAAATCGTTTAAAAATTATGCAACAAGTGTGATCACTGGTCCGTTCTCTCTTTGTTATATCCTTTTCATATTTCCTCTCACTTTTTGATACACTCATACACGCATTTTCTTCCAACATGTTTCAGGTTCTCTTACTTTTATTTCCTTTTCTTGTTGTTTTTCACAGAGGCCAAGTGGTTAATGTGGTAGTTCAATCATTTAATGTCCACAGGAATGTCCTTGTCTCCTCAAATAAATTGGTGATTCCTAATACGGGGTTCTGGGTTCTGATTGTGTCTCTTTAACAAATCATGTATTTCTACATTTTTAGATATAAAACCTTTTTGATACCAAAGATTCAAGTTATTTTTTTTAAATTTCTGGTTAACAGTGTGCGGTATGAATGTAATTTGAACTGAATATGAATGTTTTTCTCGCTTGTGCTTTAGACAATCACCGATGCTGACTTCAAGGAAAAGGTTTATATGGCTTTGGCAGTATTGGGATTGTTAGCAGCCGCATTGCCAGGATGCTACACCATGGATAATTCACGAGATCGTGAGGTAAAGATCTGAATTTATTAATGACAAAATATGTTAGTTTGGATCGTGAGGGATAGATTTTAATTAAAATCTCTGTTAATTTAAGTGCTGTTGACAAACAAGGAAATGGTGGATCTTAGAAGCTATTGGTGGGTTCCATAAATTTGAATTTCTCACTGATCATTTATTCAGAGATAGCTTTTCATCTAAAGACGCTCAAGTATTTGTTCAGTACAATATTGAATTAATTGAGTGTTAGAGGATAGGTATTTTTCTTATAATCTGGGGCACTGATGAGAGAAGCCAGGTGCTGTAACAAATGCATTTTTGTTACAGACACAATAAGATGTCTTTTATGTTGATACTTTTCTTCCAATAAAGTGACTGTAGCCCAGCTAAAATAGTTCCATTAATTATGGATCAAAAGAGTAAGAACTAATGTTAAAGATGTTTGTTTTCAGAAAGAAATCTGGCTGCATTATTAACTCTTGGTTTGTGCTTATTTATACTGTTGTCCTTTTGACAAGCAAGCTGAATCTGTCTAACAAAAATGGGTTTAGACTTTTGATCCATTTGTTAGGGTAGTTCTTAATGACATTTAATAGCATCTTGCTCTTCCATATTGGGTACTGTTATAACCCTCAAGGAGGTCACGGTATCAAGACAATTAGATTCCAGGTGACCTCCTCTGAATATGAGCTCCCCCGGTATTGCAGGGGTAGGGTTTCCCCCTTAACTGGGGGAAATCAGACCTCTAATATAAAAACCCTGACCTGGGAGCAGGTTGTGAAGGGAGACTGTTTGGGGACTGGAGAGTGTAATATCATAAATAAAAACAATTTTTGTTTTCTACCCACCTGGTCAATGCGTGCTGCTTTAGCCAATTTTAGAGGTACCAATATTGACCGGGATAAATTAAAATACTTTATTTGAGCTGTATAGTCAGCACATACTCACAGAATTGTTATGGTGCCAAAGGAGCTGATTCGGCCTATCGTGTCTGCACCGGCTTTTCGAATGAGCATTATGGCTTAGTGTTATTCTCCTGCATTTTCTCTGTAACCCTGCACATTATTTCTATTCAAATAATCATCCAATGCTCTCTTGAATGCCTCAATTGAACTTGTCTCTATTACATTTCCAGGTAGTGCATTCCAGACCGAACCATTCTGTGTGAAAAAATTATTTCTTACATCGCATTTCCTTCTTTTGCAAATCACTTTAAATCTGTGCCCTCTCATTCTCGATCATGAGTGGGAATAGTTTCTCCCTATCTACTCAGTCCAGCCCCTCATGATTTTGAACACCTCTATCAATTCTCCTCTTAGCCTTCTCCTCTCCAAGGAAAACAGTACCAACTTCTCCAATCTATCTTCATAACTGAAGTTTCTCATCCCTGGAACCATTCTTGCAAACCTCTTTGCATTCTCTCCACCCCGTTCATATTTGCCTAAAGTGTGGTGCCAAGAACTGTACATAATACTCCAGCTGAGGTCTAACTCTTGTCCTATACAAGTTCAGCATAGCCTCCTCCCTCTTGTCATCTATGCCCCTAATAATAAAGCCTAGGATACTGTATGCTTTATTAACTGCTCTCTCCACCTTCAGTATTCGAAAAGCACAGGTATATTTACAGGAACAAGGAATTGCTCCTCATCTTTTGATTAGGCACTTTACAGCTTTCTGGACTCACCAATTTCAGACCAAAATCTTTGCTCCATTTAGTTTCCCCTTCTTTGCATGTGTTGGCCTTAAACTTGTTTTATTTCTTACTTTTGCTTTTGGATGGCAGCTGTTCAATTGTTCTGCCATTGACACCCCTCTGGCCTTTTGATTGTCCCATTATGACGTTCCCTGGCTCTGCCCCATCAACATTTAATTTCTTCCATCTCTCTCTAGACCCAAAGGACCATAAGACGTAGGAGAAGAATTAGGTCACTCAGCCCATCATGTCTGCTCCGCCATTCAATCATGGCTGATATTTTTCTCATCCCCATTCTCCTGCCTTCTCCCCATAACCCCTGATCCCCTTATTAATCAGGAACCTATCTATTTCTGTCTTAAAGACACTCCGTGATTTGGCTTCCACAGCCTTCTGCGGCAACCTTCCACAGCCTTCTGCGGCAACGTTCCACAGATTCACCACCCTCTGGCTGAAGACATTCCTCCTCATTTCCGTTTTGAAGGATCGTTCCTTTAGTTTGAGATTGTGTCCTCTGCTTCTAGTTTTTCCTACAAGTGGAAACTCCTCACCACGTCCACTCAACCCAGGCCTCGTAGTATCCTGTAAGTTTCAACAAGATCCCCTCTCATCCTTCCTAACTCCCAACGAGTACAGACCCAGAGTCCTCAACCGTTCCTCATACGACAAGCTCTTCATTCCAGGGGTCATTCTTGTGAACCTCCTCTGGACCGTTTACAAGGCCAGCACATCCTTCCTTAGATACAGGGCCCAAAACTGCTCACAATACTTCAAATGGGATCTGATCAGAGCCTTTTACAGCCTCAGAAGTATATTCCTGCTCTTGCATTCTAGTCCTCTTGACATTAATGCTAACATTGCATTTGCCTTCCTAACTGCCGACTGAACCTGTAGGTTAACCTTAAGAGAATCTTGAACAAGGACTCCCAAGTCCCTTTGTGCTTCTGATTTCCTAAGTATTTCCCCATTTAGAAAATAGTCAAAATTACAAATGCTTCAATAAAATATTTTCTTAAAAAAAAAGAAAATAGTCTATGCCTCCATCCCTCCTTCCAAATTGCATAACCTCACACTTTTCCACATTGTATTCCATCTGCCACTTCTTTACCAACTCTCCTAGCCTGTACAGGTCCTTCTGCAGCCCGCCTGTTTCCTCAATACGACCTGTCCCTCTGCATATCTTTGTATCATCTGCAAACTTAGCAACAGTTCCTTCTTCAGATCGTTAAAGTATATTGTGAAAAGTTGTGGTCCAAGCACTGACCCCTGAGGCACACCACTAGTCACCGGCTGCCATCCTGAAAACGATCCCTTTATCCCCACTCTCTGCCTTCTGCCAGTCAGTCAATCCTCTATCCATGCCAGGATCTTACCCTTAATACCATGGGTTCTTGTTTATCAGTCTCCTATGCGGCACCTTGTCAAAGGCCTTCTGGAAACCTAAATAAATCACGTCCACTGGTTATCCTTTGTCTAACTTCCTTGTTACCTCCTCAAAGAACTCTAATAGAATTGTCAGACATGACCTCCCCTTGACGAAGCTGTGCTGACAGTCCTATTTTATCATGCACTTCCAAGTACTCTGCAATCTCATTTTTAATAATGGACTCTAAACTCTTACCAATGACCAAAGTCAGGTTAACCGGCCTAGAATTTCCCGTCTTCTGCCTCCCTCCCTTCCTAAAAATCCTCTGGGTTCCTCCCTGCCTCCAGTGATTCCTGAAAGATCACCACCAATGCCTCCACAATCTCCTCAGCTAATTCTTTTAGAACCCTGGAATGTAGTCCATCCAGTTCAGCTGGTTTATCCACCTTCAGACCTTTCAGTTTCCCCAGAACCTTCTCCTTAGTGATGGCCACTACACTCACCTGTGCCCCCTGATTCTCCTGGAGCTCTGGCATCCCATTGGTGTCTTCCACTATGAAGACTGATGCAAAGTAACTATTCAGTTCCTCTGCCATTTCTTTGTTTCCTATTATTACTTCTCCAGCCTCATTTACCAGAGGTCCAATGTCTATTTTTGCCTCTCTCTTCCCTTTATATATTGAAAGAAACTCTTCCTATCTTTTTATATTACTCACTAGCTTACACTCATATTTCATCGTCTCCCCCTTATTGCTTTTTTAGTTGTCCTCTGCTCGCTTTTAAAGGCTTCCCAATCCTCTGGCTTCCCACTAAATCTCGCCACTTTGTATGTTTTTTCTTTTGCTTTTATGCTGTCCTTCACTTCACTCATCAGCCATGGATATCTCACGACCTGAAACATTAACATTGTTTCTCCTTCCACAGATGCTGTCTAACCTGCTGATTAGTTCCAGTATTTTCTCTGGGGGGGGGGGGGGTTATTTCAGATTTCCAGCATCCATGGTATTTTGCTTTTAGATCAATGTAGTTAAGTTAAGTGTTAAGGTGTAGAAAAAATACAAAGAATGACAATACCCAAGTCATGGGTCCCAGCGGAATATTGTTAGTGAACTGTTTTCAGCACAGGCTTGATTACTGCCACCTTGAAGTTAATTTATTCAGACAGATAAAATTGTAATGTTCTATAACTGGTATCTGTTTGCAGATTAAATCTCGCTCTCAACTCCGGCTTTCTGGCCTCTTTCCTTCTGCATACTGGTGTGGTTATGCTCTGGTGGATATCCCAGTTTATTTCATCATAGTTGTAATCATGCTTGTCTGTGTGATTGCATTTAATTCCACATCTTTGCTTCATACAGGTGCTATACTTTCAATGGTAAGTAAAATCACCTATCATTTTAATTAACTATGTAAAGTATCCAGTAAGTTGTGCACGTATGATTTCAAATCTAGCGCAAATTGTATTCTTTTTGCACTGTTTTTGGGGTATATACACTTAAAATTAGTTCTAATATACACTTCAGTCTAAGCTTTTTAAATATGTGTAGGTTTGCAATGTGACCATTTATGGCAGCAAATTAACTTAAATATAACAGTTAATTTGTACTAAGTAGACTAGACTCAGTATCTATTAAACGGCTAACTGCCAAGACTTTGTTTAAATTCAAGCCAGCAGGTCAACTCAGATTGGTCATGGCATTACCATGGGAAATTAACCAGGTAATGGTTGTCCGCCAAGTGTTTGTTTAGTTGGAAAAAAGGCACAATGAGTGGACCTGCTCCTTCTGTCTGAAAATGCCTTGAACAGAGTCAACATGGCTGGGTTGAAATTAAACAAAAGCTTGGCACTTAACTGTTCTCTGGTGCACCCTCTATAGCAATGCTTCAACTGATCAGAGTCCTCTTGCCAACCTAGCAGCACCTTTTTCCTATACAGTATAAACTGTTGTTCTCTTTGCAATTTGTATTCTGGCAAATCTGTCCTGGCGAGTTCAAGGCAAATAGCTTCAACAGCATGTCTCTTTTTTCAGGAATTTAATAATTGGATTTTGAAAATTTTATCCCTGGTTAGTGACTTCTTTCAGGATATTATATATTCTGTACTGTTCATTGGAGAGAATTGAACACAATCTGAAAGATATGGAATTAGAGAGATAGACTGCTGCATAGGTTAATGATACTCAATAGGGCACACTAAATAGATATATATCTTTGGTACTTATTACTCTCATGTTTTACAGATGCTTTGTCTTATTGGCTGGGCCCCAGCGATGACGCTCTTCGCCTATGCTTATTCCTTCAGGTTTGATCGAATGCAGTCTTCTCGAGACTTTTTTCTGATCTCTTCAGTTATTGTAAGTAAAAGTATAGGAATTAAAACAAGAACAATGATCAACATTAATGTTTATTTTGCCAATTTGTTTTTAACAAAACAATACTTGTAAAATCCTACTGGATTCAAAATTAGCTGTATTAACCTTTGGCTAATTGAACATTAAAAGATTTTAGGTATTGATTGTGTGTATTCAGTTATTTTCACCAAAGGTAGCTATATAACTTTCCATTTGTGTTTCCTTGTAGATTAATATAATTTCGATCAGTCTAATATTTTTAGTCCGGTTAATACTAAAGGATACAGCTGC
The DNA here is from genome assembly GCF_047496885.1 of Scyliorhinus torazame. Classification (NCBI taxonomy): domain Eukaryota; kingdom Metazoa; phylum Chordata; class Chondrichthyes; order Carcharhiniformes; family Scyliorhinidae; genus Scyliorhinus; species Scyliorhinus torazame. Next base: position 134,561,955 of record NC_092724.1, on the reverse strand, counting down.
TAACATGCTGCACTGCGCTCTGTCACTTTTTATTCCACCATACGTGATTACAGGATGCTTGTATTATACAGCCAAGGTAAGAAGCTACTTTTTTAACTATTGGTCTGTCTTAATGTATATTACCTAATTATTTATTTCATATTGCACCTGTCTATAATCTCACCACAAAGATATTGTGTAACTGTAGGGGAAATAATCGTGATTTGTGATCACTGTCTGTTAAATAAGTGAGGGAAAAAATACACATTAAATTACAGCACCACAGACAAATCGATCAAATTATTCTCCAAATTATTTTTGATCACTTTGAGCAACCATAATTTTTCTTAAGCAGCAGATGCACCTCATAGTGGGCTGGGAAGTGTCTAGTCATAAGCTATAGCCATAATGAAACTTGGGGCAGGCTTTATGGGCCAGATTATCTATTCCTGCCCCTTAGTTTCATATGTTCATATCCTTAATGCACTCAGATGGTGTCTGTTTTCCACTCTGGCCATTCTGGATTTTGTTTTACATTCAGATCTGTGGCCTGAACACTCCTCATGTCCACGATTCAGTGCTTCCAGACCTTACATAGTTCACTGCATCCACACCCAAGTCTCTTGCCCATTTCTCTGATTCCACAACTACATTTCTTCGCATCCCCCAACGTCCAAATTCCAGCCCTAACCTCCGATAGATCCTAGCTCACTTTCCTCCCTCCATGCCCAAAGTGGTGGTGCATTTTAAATGTAGACAGCAAATCCCATGTCATGACATTTACTACAAGCTTTAAAAGATTACAACTTAATTGCATGCAAGCTAATAGCCAAAATATGAGATGCTGCCCAACCTTCAGATTGTCAGTGTAAAAACAGACTGAGCCATGAAATCTTTTTTTACTTTTTTATCGTGGTTGAGGGCTTGCTAGAACATTTTAGAGGGCATTTAAGAGGTCATCACATTGCTGTGTATCTGGAGACATATGTAGCCAAATCGGGGATGAACAGTAGATTTCATTCCCTAAAGGACATAAGTGAATCTAGATCACTGATAACTAATTTTTTTTCTACTTCTGTAAATTTCTGGGAAAATTAAATTTTATAAAAGCACTTGTGACAATAACCAGCAGTGTTTTTTTTTGTGGATTAAATTAAGCTGTTTTCATATTTGATTTGTTTCCATGATAGTACAGGTTCAAAATGATTCAGAACAAAAACTTTATCATTAATATAAATGTGGTGCAATGAGAATGCACGTTACAGGAACTATTTGCTGAACATTAAATGTTTGGAAATTACCAGTCTTCAACTGACCTGTATTGAAATCATTGCTTACATTTTATCTTTTTAATACTGCAGCAGAAAAGGTTTGATTACAGGGACAATGTTGCATCATAAATATTAAGAAAAAACAGCATTTTTGTCAGGGCTAATAGCAAAAGATGAGTTTTTAAAATGTAATTATTGTTGACTGGTAAAGGTGCCATTTGGATCAAGGGGCACAAGTTCTCTGTAGTGTACAAACAAAATGCAATAATAATAATAATCTTTATTGTAACAAGTAGGCTTACATTAACACTGCAATGAAGTTACTGTGAAAAGCCCCTAGTCACCACATTCCGGCGCCTGTTTGGCTGCACGGAAGGAGAATTCAGAATGTCCAAATTACCTAATAGCACGTCTTTTGGGACTTGTGGGAGGAAACTGGAGCACCCGGAGGAAACCCACGCAGACACAGGGAGAACGTGCAGACTCCGCACAGACATTGACCCAAGCTGGGAATCGAACCTGGGACAAGCTGTGAAAACTAACATTAGTATATTTCTGGAGATCTTTACTGAGGCTCATAATCACATTTCCGCTAACTGGCCCCTCTGCCTGCCATTCTGTCTGCTTGTGTGGTACAAGTACCTGAGAACTCTATTTAAAATTACTTGTTTTAAAGTATGTTTTTTAAAATACTGATAAATAGAGTTTGGTTAGTTATTCTGCATTTTTTTAAAAATCGTGGCACCTCAACATTCATTGTAAGTTGAATACACAGGTTTTTCTGGATCATAAGGATGAACCCAGTCTAACAGTAGGAACTTACCTGGAGTGGAAACAGAACATCCTTATAACTGTCATCTCAGTAAGTTTTACTTTTTAACTATTAAACTGAAATAGGTCAGATACAAAAGTGCCTGCCTGAAATTAGTTGAGCTGTAAATATAGTATAAGAAAGGTCATTGGGAGTTAAAATTTTCAGAAATGTTGACACTTAAATATGACAGCTAGATAAAGGAATTAGTTAGTTTACCTACTTTTGGTTATATCTCCTGGAAAAACTTGGAAGAAATAACAATGTGATTGGAATAAACGCAGCTCCAATTGGTTGACTTGTAAATTCCCCATCAGACCTCTGACTGCTGACTCCCTTGGATGTTCCTGCCTGTACCTGATGTGTATCAGCATCCGTGTGGTGACAACAGATTGTGCCCCAGTACACTACTGTCGTCCACCAAAGTGTGTGTCTCTGCACTGATGGAGGATGGGGATAATAGCTGCGACACCTCGATGGTGGAATTGTGTTCTCTTGGGTGGATGGGGAGGGATATGTGACCCTGGATGGCCTGGCCCCATCAGATGGCGATCCTGCGAGAGAATAGACATGTGGTCAATGAGAGGGAAGGACCATTTCGTCTGGCATGAACAACTCATTTCAGACAGGTCATCTGGGTGGTGAGGCAGTGGATCCTCACATCTGCAGCGCAGGCCAACCTCGCTGTGGGCGACTACCCTATCCATGGCTGACTCCGCAATCTCCAGGGCCAGTTCCTCGTAGGGGGTGATGTCCAAAGCCCACCGCAAGTCTGGGCCCTTTCACGCCTATTACGGGTTAACGTCTCCTACGTGGACAAAGAGAGGGCATTGTGCGCTGCATGCTTGATGCATGGGGAGGGTGGGGGGAGGTCTATGGCAGGTGGCATGTGTGCGCACCACTCCTGGGCATGGAGGGGATGTGCTGGTGTTGCCAGGGTATGCTGGGGCACAAGCGCAGTAATATGCTGCAGGGAGGTGCGAGGTGCCAGCTGCTGACTTTTTGGGGTGGGGGATGCTGTTGAGAGGTCAGGGGGGATGTCAGGGTGGTGACGATGCCAGGGGACCGGTGTCAACTTACCCATGCAACCCAGTGGAGGTCATTGGTCTTCTTCCTGCACTGGAATGATGTCCTCCTGGTCATGCTGCCCAAACCGTTGGCCCCTGCCACAGCCTCCCAAACAGAATTGGCGGCCCTGCGGCTGATCCTCCAATCCCCTCAGGAGAATAGGGAATCCCATCTCACCTCCACAGCATCCTGCCCAGATCGGCATCCCCAAAGCGTGGAGCTTCATGCTACATGGTGGCATGGCTGTGTGCTGACTGGAGTGTGTTCAGAGGGAGCATTTATGAGCAGCACCTCCCCCCCTCTGTTAGTAGCGGGAAGCTGCCGGGCTCAATCCAGGCGACTCAGCAGGCCGTGAAGCTCGTGGGGGATCATTTTCAGCACTAATTGCCACTAAATACAGGTGGTGATCTTGCCGGCTAGGTTGTGGGGAAGTTGCGCCCGATACGGCACTTCGAACTTCTCCTGTTAAATTGCGCCTGAGATCTTTGGACGTAGTTTCTGGTTAAATGATGAGATTGAGGGCAGAGGTGAAGAATGAATTTTACCTTAAACTAACCGAATAGATACAAGTCATTCTTACATAAGTATTCATCAATATATATCCGTACTATTTTATAGCTATTGTTCTGTGAGCTTATGTTTTTACCCCTTTTTTATGAAGTCACTAAAATAATTCAAGAAGAGAATACACTTATTGCTTTACTCATTAATTAGGACATGCTTCGGTGAAACAATTTATTTTGTGTTTTAGCCCTATATTCAATGCATAGTTCTACTATTTGTTCTACGCCAACTAGAAAAGATTCATGGAGGAAAAGCAATTCGAGCAGATCCATGTTGCAGGTTAGTCAGTTCACTAGACTTAATTGTAGTGATCTTTTTTAATTATTGCTGCACTGTTTCTTATATATACTACCTGGTGTTTAGTATTATTGGTGGAGGGGCAGGTCACGAGGTGATCCTGGGCTTTGGTGGTTCTAGAAGAATGATCTGGAATTTGACAGCATTTTCTCGTAGGGAACTAGAAATTAGCAGAACCCGAGAGGGTAGAATGCAAAGTTTGACTCAAAGCTGATTAAGTTTAATGGAGGAGTATCTAAAGACATGGATGGACAGACTGGGATGGACAGACTGGGATGAACAGAATGGAAGCACTGACATACAGGCTTCCAATAGAATTTTGTAAATTTTGACTAACTGTTTGTTTCTGGCTAAAACAAGGCCATCAGTCTGGTACCAATCTGCATGGGATCAACACAATCCAATTTGGAATCTACTCACTTTTACATAAGAAGTGAATGTAGAAGCATCATCAGTTCCTGGATACAAATGTATTTTTTTTCTTTTAAATGCAGAATTTTCCCCTCAAAGGGTAAATTCAAACTAAATACAGAAGAACCTGAGAATGAAGATGATGATGTCAAAGAAGAAAGGGCAAGGGTTCGGGAGGCATTGACTTGTCAGAGCTCTGAGGAAGTAAGAAGCTGCATATATCAATCCGTTTACTCGATCATGCAATGGAATAGCAAATAATCTTTTTAGTTGCTCAAATTGCAAATGATATTCATGGATTTTGAAAATTGGATTATTTTAATGAATGTTAGAACATTTTACAGAAAGCTTGCTGTATATGACAATTTGTGGAAACTAATTAACAATCAGATTTAGCACAGGTTATGAGTAATGTTCTGTGTCATAAACTTGACAACTAGATCTGGAGAATCTGGCAATCTGGGTGGAGATTGTGCCCAAATTTTCATCAAAACATTTTTGGTGAAAATTAGCATTTTCAAGCAATTTAGCTCATCATCTGTGAGTGACCTGATTTTAAATAACATAAAATCACTTTGTAAAAAAGCTAGACAGATCCATTTGCTACATTGGGTAGCACAGTCATTTTGAGTAAATTAAACATATACATATTAAAAGCTTCTAAACTGTTCCTTTTGATGTCAGAGTTTTTAAAAACTCAATTTGAAGAGCCTCTCGAAGGCCTAGAAATAGGCACAACTGGCAATGGCGATTACTTTGATCTGGGGGAATGACCAGTTTTTGGCAGTGTTACAATCCCAGTTGATCTAACTGGACAGGAAGATACCAGAATGGAACCCTGGCTCAAAAGGCCATAACTTTTACTTTAAAAAAAAAATAGAACGTGGAGGAACACAGTTAGTTAATTAGTTTTAACCACAGGGGGGAAACATTTATTAAACATGAAAAGGTAGATTATTAAACAATGCTCCTTTAAATCTGTGTGTATTTGTTAAGATAAGGGGGAGTAAAGATTAACAAAGTACATCTTAAACTACAATCGTCTCATTGAGGCAAAAAGTTCTGTGGTCAAATACACGCGCTCCACTCTGAGCCCAAGTGGGTAACTGTTGATTTCTCCTCAGAATGCCCCCAGATGATGATCATATGAGCTTTTCCAAACTCCACTCTCCAAAACACGCTTTAAAATCTTCTCTCATTATAAGACCATAGGACCATAAGACATTGGAGCAGAATTAGGCCACTCGGCCCATAGAGTCTACTCCGCCATTCAATCATTGCTGATATTTTTCTCACTCCCCATTCTCCTGCCTTCTCCCCATAACCCCTGACCCCCTTACTAATCAATAACCTATCTACATCTGTCTTATAGACATTCGTGATTTGGCCTCCACAGCCTTCTGCGGCAAAGCGTTCCACAGATTCACCACCCTCTGGCTGAAGAAATTCCTCCTCATCTCTGTTTTAAAGGATCATCTCTTTAGATCGTATCTTCGCAGTTTGCATTCCAAAATTCGAGCAGGGCTTTCCAAATGACACTTAAACAAAGCTTCCATTCCACTTTTTTTTTTAAATATATTTTATTCAAAATTTTTGGCCAACCATAACAGTACATTGTGTATCTTTTACACAGTAATATAACAATATAAATAACAATGGCCAGTTTTTTAAACAAGAAATAAATAATATATAAACAACATCAAAATTAAAAAACAAAACTAAATGGCAACTGCCTTGTCCCAAATAAATACTCTCCAAAAATACAATTCAGCAGTCCAGTATACAATTACCTACAACAACAACCTATACATATTATACTTATACACTAACATCCCTGAGAGTCCTTCAGGTTCCTCCCCCCCCCCCCCCCCCCCCCCCCCCGGGTTGCTGCTGCTGTCTTCTTCTTTTCCATTCCCTCTATCTTTCTGTGAGGTATTCGACGAACGGTTGCCACCGCCTGGTGAACCCTTGAGCCGATCCCCTTAGGACGAACTTAATCCGTTCCAGCTTTATAAACCCTGCCATGTCATTTATCCAGGTCTCCACACCCGGGGGCTTGGCTTCCTTCCACATCAACAGTATCCTGCGCCGGGCTACTAGGGACGCAAAGGCCAAAACATTAGCCTCTTTCGCCTCCTGCACTCCCGGCTCTTCTGCAACCCCGAATATAGCCAACCCCCAGCTTGGTTCGACCTGGACCCCCACCAAAGCACCTTCGAAAGCACCTTTGTCACCCCCACCCAAAACCCCTGTAGTGCCGGACATGACCAGAACATGTGGGTGTGATTCGCTGGGCTTCTCGAGCATCTCGCACACCTATCCTCTACTCCAAAAAATTTACTGAGCCGTGCTCCAGTCATATGTGCCCTGTGTAACACCTTAAATTGTATCAGGCTTAGCCTGGCACACGAGGACGATGAGTTTACCCTACTTAGGGCATCAGCCCACAGCCCCTCCTCAATCTCCTCCCCTAGCTCTTCTTCCCATTTCCCTTTCAGCTCATCTACCATAATCTCCCCCTCGTCCCTCATTTCCCTATATATGTCTGATACCTTACCGTCCCCCACCCATGTCTTTGAGATCACTCTGTCCTGCACCTCCTGCGTCGGGAGCTGCGGGAATTGCCTCACCTGTTGCCTCGCAAAAGCCCTCAGTTGCATATACCAGAATGCATTCCCTTGGGGCAACCCATATTTTTCGGTCAGCGCTCCCAGACTTGCAAACGTCCCATCTACAAACAGATCTCTCAATTGTGTTACTCCTGCTCTTTGCCATGTTCCAAATCCCCCATCCATTCTCCCCGGAGCAAACCTATGGTTATTTCTTATCGGGGACCACACCGAGGCTCCCGTCTTTCCCCTATACCGTCTCCACTGCCCCCAAATTTTCAGAGTAGCCACCACCACCGGGCTTGTGGTGTATTTCTTCGGTGAGAACGGCAACGGCGCCGTCACCATAGCTTGTAGGCTAGTCCCCCTGCAGGACGCCCTCTCCAATCTCTTCCACGCCGCTCCCTCCTCTTCTCCCATCCACTTACATACCATTGAGATATTGGCGGCCCAGTAGTACTCACTTAGGCTCGGTAGTGCCAGCCCCCCCCTATCCCTACTACGCTGCAAAAATCCCTTCCTCACTCTCGGGGTCTTCCTGGCCCACACAAAACTCATGATACTCTTCTCAATCCTTTTGAAAAAAGCCTTCGTGATCACCACCGGGAGGCACTGAAACACAAAGAGGAATCTCGGGAGGACCACCATTTTAACCGCCTGCACCCTCCCTGCCAGTGACAGGGATACCATGTCCCATCTCTTGAAGTCCTCCTCCATCTGTTCCACCAACCGCGTTAAATTTAACCTATGCAATGTACCCCAATTCTTGGCTATCTGGATCCCCAAGTAGCGAAAGTCCCTTGTTACCTTCCTCAGCGGTAAGTCCTCTATTTCTCTGCTCTGCTCCCCTGGATGCACCACAAACAACTCACTTTTCCCAATGTTCAGTTTATATCCTGAAAATTCTCCAAACTCCCCAAGTATCTGCATTATCTCTGGCATCCCCTCCGCCGGGTCCGCCACATACAACAACAAATCGTCCGCATACAGAGATACCCGGTGTTCTTCTCCTACCCTGAGTACTCCCCTCCACTTCCTGGAACCCCTCAATGCTATTGCCAGGGGCTCAATCGCCAGTGCAAACAATAATGGGGACAGAGGACATCCCTGCCTCGTCCCTCTATGGAGCCGAAAATACGCAGACCCCCGTCCATTCGTGACCACGCTCGCCATCGGGGCCCTATACAGCAGCTGTACCCATCTAATATACTCATCTCCAAAGCCAAATCTCCTCAACACCTCCCACAAATAATCCCACTCCACTCTATCAAATGCTTTCTCGGCATCCATCGCCACCACTATCTCCGCTTCCCCCTCTGGTGGGGGCATCATCATTACCCCTAGCAGCCTCCGTATATTCGTATTCAGCTGTCTCCCCTTCACAAACCCAGTTTGGTCCTCATGGACCACCCCCGGGACACACTCCTCTATCCTCATTGCCATTACCTTGGCCAGAATCTTAGCGTCCACGTTCAGGAGGGAAATAGGCCTATAGGACCCGCATTGCAGCGGGTCTTTTTCCTTCTTTAGGAGAAGCGATATCGTTGCCTCTGACATAGTCGGGGGCAGCTGTCCCCTTTCCCTCGCCTCATTAAAGGTTCTCATCAGTAGCGGGGCGAGCAAGTCCACATATTTCCTTAAAATTCAACTGGGAATCCATCCGGTCCCGGGGCCTTCCCCGCCTGCATGCTCCTAATTCCTTTCACTACTTCCTCCATTTCGATCTGTGCTCCCAGTCCCACCCTCTCCTGCTCCTCCACCTTAGGAAATTCCAGCTGGTCCAGAAAACACATCATTCTCTCCTTCCCATCCGGGGGCTGAGCTTCATATAATCTTTCATAGAATGCCTTGAACACTCCATTCACTCTCTCCGCTCCCCGCTCCATCTCTCCCTCCTCATCCCTCACTCCCCCCATTTCCCTCTCTGCTCCCCTTTTCCTCAATTGGTGGGCCAGCAACCTGCTCGCCTTCTCCCCATATTCGTACTGTACACCCTGTGCCTTCCTCCACTGTGCCTCTGCAGTACCCATTGTCATCAAATCAAATTCTACGTGTAGCCTTTGCCTTTCCCTGTACAGTCCCTCCTCCGGTGCCTCCGCATATTGCCTGTCCACCCTCAGAAGTTCTTGCAGCAACCGCTCCCGTTCCCTACTCTCCTGCTTTCCTTTATGTGCCCTGATTGATATCAGCTCCCCTCTAACCACTGCCTTCAGCGCCTCCCAGACCACTCCCACCTGGACCTCCCCATTATCATTGAGTTCCAAGTACTTTTCAATACACCCCCTCACCCTTAGACACACCCCCTCACCCGCCATTAGTCCCATGTCCATTCTCCAGGGTGGACGCCGTTCTTTTTCCTCCCCTATCTCCAAGTCCACCCAGTGTGGAGCGTGATCCGAAATAGCTATAGCCGTATACTCCGTCCCCCTCACCTTCGGGATCAACGCCCTTCCCAAAACTTTGTGGACATAGGAGAAAAAGGAAAACTCCTTACTCCTAGGTCTGCTAAATCTCCATGGGTCTACTCCTCCCATCTGCTCCATAAAGTCTTTAAGCACCTTGGCTGCTGCCGGCCTTCTTCCAGTCCTGGACCTCGATCTGTCCAGCCCTGGTTCCAGCACCGTGTTAAAATCTCCACCCATTACCAACTTCCCCACCTCTAGGTCCGGGATACGTCCTAACATGCGCCTCATAAAGTTGGCATCATCCCAGTTCGGGGCATATACGTTCACTAAGACCACCGCCTCCCCCTGTAATTTGCCACTCACCATCACGTATCTGCCCCCACTATCCGCCACTATGGTCTTTGCCTCAAACATTACCCGCTTCCCCACTAGTATAGCCACCCCCCTGTTTTTCGCATCTAGCCCCGAATGAAACACCTGCCCCACCCATCCTTTGCGTAGTCTAACCTGGTCTATCAGTTTCAGATGCGTCTCCTGTAACATAACCACATCTGCCTTAAGTTTCTTCAGGTGTGCGAGTACCCGTGCCCTCTTTATCGGCCCATTCAGCCCTCTCACATGCCACGTGATCAGCCGGGTTGGGGGGCTCTTTACCCCCCCCCCCCTTGTCGATTAGCCATCCCCTTTTATCCAGCTCCTCACCCGGTTCCCACGCAGCTGTGTCCCCCCCAGGCGGTGCCCTCCTGCCCCGCCCACCCCACCCCATACCAGCTCCCCCTTCTCCCCAGCAGCAGCAACCCAGTAAATCCCCCCTCCCACCCACCCGCTAGATCCCCCACTAGCGTAGTTACACCCCCCATGTTGCTCCCAGAAGTCAGCAACCTCTGGCCGACCTCAGCTTCCCCCCGTGACCTCGGCTCGCACCGTGCGACGCCCCCTCCTTCCTGCTTCCCTATTCCCGCCATAATTATCATAGCGCGGGAACAAAGCCCGCGCTTCCCTTTTGGCCCCGCCCCCAATGGCCAACGCCCCCAGCTCCTCCACCTCCCTTCCTCCCTCCCCCACAACCTGTGGAAGAGAGAAAAGTTACCGGGTTGCAGGATTAACCACATAAAAATCATCTCTCCCCCCTTTTTCCCCCCTCTTCGCCCCACCACTTTGTCTCAAACGTTCTTTTTTAATAACCCGCTTATTCCAATTTCTCTTCAACAATAAATGTCCACGCCTCATCCGCCGTTTCAAAGTAGTGGTGCTTCCCTTGATATGTGACCCACAGTCTTGCCGGCTGCAGCATTCCAAATTTAATCTTCTTTTTATGAAGCACCGCCTTGGCCCGATTAAAGCTCGCCCTCATTCTCGCCACCTCCGCACTCCAGTCTTGATATACGCGGATCACCGCATTCTCCCACCTACTGCTCCGAGTTTTCTTTGCCCATCTGAGGACCATCTCTCTGTCCTTAAAACGGAGGAATCTCACCACAGTGGCTCTGGGAATTTCTCCTGCTCTCGGTCCTCGCGCCATCACTCGGTATGCTCCCTCCACCTCCAACGGACCCGTCGGGGCCTCCGCTCCCATTAACGAGTGCAGCATCGTGCTCACATATGCCCCGACGTCCGCCCCTTCTGCACCTTCAGGAAGACCGAGAATCCTTAAGTTCTTCCTCCTCGCATTATTCTCCAGCACCTCCAGCCTTTCCACACATCGTTTATGGTGTGCCTCGTGCATCTCCGTCTTCACCACCAGGCCCTGTATATCGTCCTCGTTCTCGGCAGCCTTTGCCTTCACGAGCCGAAGCTCCCACTCCTGGGTCTTTTGCTCATCTTTTAGCCCTTCAATCGCCTGTAATATCGGGACCAACAGCTCCTTCTTCATCTCCTTTTTAAGCTCTTCCACGCAGCGTTTCAAAAACTCGTGTTGTTCAGGGCCCCATATTAAACTGCCACCTTCCGACGCCATCTTGGTTTTTGCTTGCCTTCCTTGCCGCTGCTCTAAAGGATCCACCGCAATCCGGCCACTTTCCTCTCCTTTTTCCATCCGTATCCAGGGGGGATTCCCTTCTGGTTTACCGCACAGTGCTTTTAGCCGTTAAAATTGCCGTTGGGGCTCTTATTAAGAGCCCAAAAGTCCGTTCCACCGGGAGCTGCCGAAACGTGCGACTTAGCTGGTCATCGCCGCACCCGGAAACCTCCATTCCACTTTTAACATCGAATCCAGTCCAGAATTTCACACTAACCCTTTTAGGATTTCTTTGTCTTGACTGCTGTACAAGTTGCTCAAAATAGCTTTAACTCTCGATTCCCAGACTACAATAAAATGACATCAAACATCTCGCCTACCTCTGAAGTCTACTGTTTTACTTTAAATCTAGTTATTGCAAGTGTCTCTTTAACTCAGAACACTTTGTTTACTCTTCCTTGAATTCTTCTGAACCATACCTTGGTCTCTGTTCACTTAACTCCAGACATCTTGTACACCATTTCTCCACTTTGCTTAACTAGCTGCTCTCCAGGTCCTTGCACTTGCTTCCTTAACCATGACTCCACGGTATGGCTTTGCTTCTAGCAGAGCTGTGAGAGCTGCCTTCTCTCTCTCATTACCTATCTTCAACTGCAATCAAATTAACTAAACTAAAACTTGAAAGCTTCTCTACCTTACAAGACGCCAATCGCTAAGCAACACCCACATGCTTATGCCTTTTATTTATTCTTTAGCCCTCTCCAAGCACAATAGAAACACAATTGGAGAGGTCGGCACGGTGGCGCAGGGTTAGCATTGCTTCCTCACGATGTCGAGGACTCAGGTTCGATCCTAACCCTGGGTCTGTCCATGTGGAGTTTGCACATTCTCCCCTTGTCTGCGTGAGGCTCACCACCACAACCCACAGATGTGCAGGGTAGCCCCATAAAAAGTTTTTTAAAAACACAGTTGGAAGTTAACCAACCCCCACACGTATAAACACCAGCATGAATCTAACTGAAGGCTTTACTCTTCCAGGCACAGGAACATTAAATTAAAACAACTTAAAAATATACCTCATTTCTAATGTTTACCAATATAAATGTTAGTCCCTTAAAATTACCTTGTTTTCCGAGCATCAGCTTTTGGTGAGCTATTTTTAAACTAGCACATAGGATTGCGGAAATTTGATTTGCATTTAGAATTCAGTGATCTTTTGTGCCACATTTCAGGCAAATTGTACAAAGTGCAACAAGTGGAACTGAGTGAAACTCCTGCCTCTAGTGCCTAGGATACCAGATGCCAGTGAATTTCAGAATTTGACACCAATTATGGATTTGTTGACAGGTTTTCTGTTCATGCTGTGAATAACAATTTCTCATCATGTAACATTTGGTTATGGAGCTTACATTCACAATGAGCTTGGAGCCTGACATTTACTTACTTTTGTGTCCATAGAGGAGTCCATACAAGAAGCTAAAAAAACCTTTATTTATTAAACAAGAAACTATTTACACATTAAACACAGGTCCCAGTCAGAATTTCCCTGCTTGACTCCCACTCAGGCCAAGGTTTTATACATAGTGTCCATGACTCCGCTGATGGGGCTCCTGCCTTCACTGGGGAGGCTCGTACTTAACAAGACTCATGGGGAGACTAATTAGTCTGACCCCATAGGTCTCATATGGGTTATAACACTTACTAGACCTCTTTACCAATGCTATATCTCTCCTTACTTTCAACATTTTAATCTAGAAACCAACATATATTCTCCCCTCCTCTAACTTGTGACCATTGTCCCTTTGGATATATTTTATTAATGCACCTGGTTGCTGCAGCAACATTCACTTAAACATGCATGTTGTGGCCTGGAGCTTTGGATAGTGATGGTAATGGCTCCAATATTTTTGCTATCACATGGCTCATCATGAGTCTCTCCTAATCTTAGCACCTGCCGTTGGCATGTGTTGGAATGATTTCAATCCTGAAAGAGGATATTTAAAATTAGCTGGAGAAGCTAAGGTTGGGTTTGAGAAGGAGTGTTCCTTACAATGTCATTTTGTTGGAAGAGTCAATTAACTGTTCAACATTGAGAAGGCCAACGGCATTGCCTTTGGTCCCCATTGCAAGCTCCATTCCTTGTACATTGATTTCATCCCTCTCTCTGGCCTATGTCTCAGGCTGAACCAAACTCTTTACAAACCTTGGTATCCTATTTGACCCTCTCCATATCCTCTCCAACACCAAAAACATCTGCTTCCACTGCTAAAATTGCTTGTTTTCAACTAATACATCAGTGTTAACTTTAGACGCAATTATTCCAATGCTGTCCGTGCCAAAGTGCCACAATTCATAAACTTAAGCTTATTCCAAAAGTCCGCTCACTGCGTGTCACCTAATTTTCACCAAGTCCCATTCGCCCATGATCCATGGGCTTTTGGGCCACCAATTATTTAAATTTAAAATGTCATTCATAAGTTCAAATCCTTCCATGGTCTCCCTATCCCGGTATCTTCCTCCACATCTATAACCCACCAGAAACTGTGCATTCCTCCAATTCTGGTCTCTTGTATATCATTGACTTCCTACGCACCACCATTGGAAAATATACCATGAGTTTCCTGCACCCGAAGTTCTGGATTTTCTCCGCCCTGCCTCTGTAACTTTTCCTGTTCTAAACCTTCCCCTTTGATCAAACTTTTGGCCATCTGTCCTGTTGATTCCTCCTTTGGTCAGGACCGCAAGAAACTTCAGAGAGTCGTGAACACCGCCCAGTCCATCACACAAACCGGCCTCCCATCCATTGACTCCATCAACACCTCCCGCTGCCTGGGGAAAGCGAGCAGCATAATCAAAGATCCCTCCCACCCGACTTACTCACTCTTCCAACTTCTTCCAACGGGCAGGAGATACAGAAGTCTGAGAACATGCACGAACAGACTCAAAAACAGCTTCTTCCCCACTGTCACCAGACTCCTAAATGACCCTCTTATGGACTGACCTCATGAACACTACACCCTGTATGCTTCATCCAATGCCAGTGCTTATGTAGTTACATTGTATATGTGGTGTTGCCCTATTATGTATTTTCTTTTATTCCCTTTTCTTCTCATGTACTTAATGATCTGTTGAGCTGCTTGCAGAAAAATACTTTTCACTGTACCTCGGCACACATGACAATAAACAAATCCAATCCAATCCAATCAATGCTGGTAGCAACATGTGCTTCTGTAAAGCATCATAGGATGCTTTCCTATGATACAGGTACTCTATAAAAGTAGGTTATTTATTTGAAAGGAGAAAGAACTTGGAGAAAATGTTTTTGTGATTATAATCATAAAAATTTGATGAAAGGAAGCTTTGTATTGCTTATAAACGGGTCTAGGATTCTGAAGTTTTTGGGATGGAACTTTGCTCTAAGGTGATGCATTATTTGCAAGAATAAACAACATATTTGGATGAAAGGAAATATAAACTAATTTTCTTGGTTTTAATTTTATAGAAACCAGCGATTGTGGTCAGTAACATGCGTAAAGTTTACACTGGAAAGCTGCAGGTGTGCAAATGCTTTACAAAGAAAAAAAGTAAAAATACAGTGGCAACCAAAAATGTCTCCTTTTGTGTAAGAAAAGGTAAATATACATCATTGGATGTGGTTGATGCAACACTTGAGCATAGATGACAGACAACAAAGAAAAACTGAAGAAAGTTGGCCTGGATGAAGTGTGTGAAAGCAAATGTAGCTAGTTAGGACTGATTAGTTTGCAACCTGTAGCCACATCTGTGTACCAATGGAGATACATAAACAAAAGTTGCTTAATTGAGTGATGACCATGGTGGGAGCTACAAAAGAATGAAAAATCAGAGCAAGTTGACCTGGATGAAAATGTTGTGTAAGGTAACCTTTATCCAGGCCAATTTTCTCCAGTTTCTATTCTTTTTATCATCTAGCATGACCATCACCCAAGTAAGCAACATGTTTATATATCTATGTTGTAGCTTAGCTTGAAACCTGTAGCCACATCTAGGAATTTGTTTGCTGAAAATGAAGAGCATAGTCTGTTTTCTGACATGTTTGCTAATTTTGAAAGTGCACTAGGAATACTTAAAATACATTCTGGTAGTCTTAAATGTGCAGGAACTGAAGATGGCCTGTACAAAAGGTTTTTATTTGCACCTCCTTCTGAATACTCCGTACCGATGCAAACTGATATATGCAAAATGAAATGAGAATTACTGCAGTGTAAGTTTATATTCCATAAAAGGCACTGTATTCTAAATTTGTATATTTTTTCAGGTGAAGTCCTGGGATTACTGGGTCCAAATGGTGCTGGGAAAAGCACTACAATTTCCGTGATCACGGGTGACTTGGAACCATCAGCTGGTCAGGTATGCTTATGGCTGAATAGTGGAGCATTTAAGGTATCTTGCAGTTACTGCAGAGTTTCCAATTTTTGTGGTCTGAAACTGATGGTTTCAGCAATGGAGAAAGAAAGGATCTCAATTTTACAGCACAAACCAATGACCAATTAAGAAAATAAATGCATGCCATAAGACTGTAAACCAGAATGGGGTTGAACCCAAAGCTAACATGGTCAAGCAGCTTTTACCCAGAAGACATTTTGAAATTGTTTATGTCCCAGAAATTTTTGTTGGGAAATGGCCCAAAAAAATCCTTCAAGCCTATGCAGGTTTTCGTCAATTACCCCTTTCCCAAAGTAAACCTTCCAGTATATTACCCATTACCTCTGAGCTATAGCTTACCCATTTTATCTCTTCTCCCCTTTTTGATTAGATTTTACACTGGCAACTTCAGCTTTGGCACAACTTCCATGTCAGAATCTCCAATATTTTCTCTTTAACTTGCCCTGGACTCTCCTGTGCAGCTCTCTCCAGTAAATTCTGTTGTGAGATCCTTTCCAATAGGTAAACTGCCTATTTGAGTCTCTGGCCATCTCTTAAAAAAAAACATTGCTCTTCACAGTTCACTTGCCTTGCTTGCCAGCAGCCACAAAATCAAAGCAACTCTGCTCCCTGCTTTGGTGCCAAAAACAGGTCCCTGAACGGTGCTTCACATCAATTCTACGTGCCGGGCATGTGACCTACTCTCTGCTGCTGCTTCTTGCCGGAAGACTCCATGCAGCCTAATCTATTTCTCCATTAAAAAGGCGGCAACAGTCGTAATTCTCCATGTAAAAGCCGTAGCGCTGTTCGCCGCTTGTCCCGCGATCAGGACCCCCGCGGGTACAGTGGGACCAATCACTCCAAGACCCTCTCGACACCTGCCTGCGACCCATCCGTAGGTCACAACCCTGAGTTTGAAATACCCAGATCCAGAGGACAGTTCTGAATACAATGTAAAAATTGCCTTTTTGATTTCAATTTGATTTATTTATTGTCACGTGTAATGAGGCACAGTGAAAAGTATTGTTCTGTGTACAGTCCAGGCAGATCGCTGCATACTTGAATACATAGAACATACTATAAATACACAATGTAAGTACACATGTGCAGTATGCAGAATATATTGCTACAACTGCAGAGAAGAAGCGTAGAAAGATCAGTTCAGTCCATAAGAGGGTCATTCAGGAGTCTGGTAACAGCGGGGAAGAAGCTGTTTTTCAACCTGTTAGTGCATGTTCTCAAACTTTTGTATCTTCTGCCCAATGGAAGAGGTTGGAAGAGAGAATAACCCAGATGTGAGGGGTCTTTGATTTTGCTGTCTACTTTCCCGAGGCAGCGGGAGGTGTAGACAGAGGGCGGGATTCTCCTGCAACTGGCCGGATGGCCCGGTGCCAAGAGCGGCGCGAACCACTCCGGCGTCGGGCCGCACGGAAGTTGCAGAATCCTCCGCATTTCCGGGGGCTAGGCTGGCGTCGTAGGGGTTGGCGCCGTGCCAACCGCTGCCGAAGGGCCGGCGCAAGTTGTGTGTGCGCAGAACTGCCGCGTGTTCTGGCGCATGCGCAGAACCGCCGGCGTATTTCCTGCGCATGCGCAGGGGTTTCTTCTCCACGCCGGCCATGGCGGGGCCCTACAGAGGATTAGCCCACTGGATTTTGGAGGAGCTGGAGGGGGTTAAGGCCAAGTGGGAGGAGGAGCTGGGGATACCGCTGGAGGAGAGGTTGTGGTGTGAGGTGCTGCAGGGGGTGAATGCCTCAACTTCGTGTGCGAGGCTGGGCTAATACAGCTAAAGGTAGTACAGAGAGTGCACCTGGCGAAGTCGAGGATGAGCCAGTTGTTTGAAGGCGTGGAGGATACTTGAATGGTGTGGGAGGGGCCCAGCCAATCACGCACATATGTTCTGGTCCTGCCCTAAGTTGGAGAAATTTTGGAGGTCTTCTTCACCATGTCAGTGGTCTTGCACGTAGATTTGGAGCCCAATTCCCCGGGGGGCCATATTTGGGGTGTCGGACTTGCCGGAGCTGCAGAAGGGAGAGGGGCAGATGTTTAACCTTTGCCTCACTGATCGCTCACAGGACGGATCCTGTTGGGGGCGCGGTCAGTTGCTGACCTCGTTATGGCTGGGGGAATCTAATGGAGTTTTCGTATCTGGAAAAGGTGAAATTTGCTTTGGGGGGGGGCGAGTGAGGGGTTCCACAAGAGATGGGATTTGTTTGTCCTACATTTCAAGGAGCTGGTTACCATCAGTGGTTAAGGGGGAGGGAGATGGGGTTGGAGATTTGTAATGATTTTCCTTTGCTATGTTGGGTGTTTAAAATGTTAAAATATCAAAAGGGTGAATAAAAATATTTTTATTAAAGTTCTTTCTTTAACTTACAAATTTTATTCTGAATATTTAATGCACTTACACATAGAACTCAACCACGTCTCTTTCTGTTTAGCAATCCTGCTCATTCTGTATTAATTTGCTTTTTTTTTTTCTCACATTTTTTCTATATAGACTTCGCCTGATGCATCAAACCTGCTCATTCTTTAATATTTTGCTATTTTCTTCTCTCTCGCATTTTTTCTATATACCCATGTCCCTGGTGCCTTCCATTCTGCTTTAACCTGCTTTTTTTCTACATCCATCATATTTTAGTTTAACCCATGTCAATGTAATGGTTACTCATGGGGTGCAGACCTTACTCTCAGCCCTGTTCCAGTGAACATCATGCTCAAGCTGTTACTGTTCCAAAACTGGTGCCAATCCCCAGAAAACCGAACCCTTCGCTTCCTCACCAACTTGTCCTGTCTGTCGGGTAATCACATTTTCAAATGTGCCTTTCCAGAAGCCCTTCCGCTTACTCTATCTGGCAAAGAATGTCTCCAGTTGCTCCACAAGCTCAAACTTGGAACTTGTGAATAAGCAGTCAAATATACAAATCATCGGGGTTATCCCACAAATACAGTAAATTATTGCTTAAGTTGTCCACACAACGCCACCCATTCTAAACTACCCTCAGACTGTTTTCTTTTTTTATAAAGCAATAAATTGAAACACAATAATTCAGTGATTTAACCCATTGTGGTAGTATGCATTAGGGGTCATGTGGGACTGTGAAGCCGTGATGTCATTGGCTGACAGATCCCGGGTCCTGGTTGGCTGTTGATCTCTAGCTCCGCCCTGAAGGCGGAGTATAAGAACCAGGAGTTCTCCCCCGCAGGCCAGTCTGTTGCTGAACTGCGGGGAACAAGTCACGCTTAATAAAGCCTCATCGACTTCATCTCTATTCGTCTCTCGTGAGTCTTTGTGCGCTACAATTTATTAAGCGTGCTTAAAGGACTATGGAGCTCAGGATCATCCCGGAATGCCTGAGGATCAGCCCCCACGCAGTGAACTCAGCAGCAGTTTTTAAACACTGGCAGACTTGTTTCGAAGCATACCTCCGAACGGCCCCCGGCCGGGTCACAGAAGACCAGAAACTACAGGTCCTGCACTCGAGGGTAAGCCCGGAAATTTACCCTCTCATAGAAGACGCAGAGGATTTCCAGACGGCGTTCGCAGCACTAAAGAGCATCTATGTTCGCCCAGTGAACCAGATCTACGCACGCTACCAACTCGCAATGAGACGGCAAAGTCCCGGAGAATCGCTAGACGAATTCTACGCCGCGCTGCTAATTTTGGGACGGGCCTGCAGCTGCCCGCCGGTAAACGCGATTGAACACACGGACGTGTTAATTCGCGATTCGTTCGTGGCTGGTATGAACTCTCCCCAAATCCGCCAAAGACTTTTAGAAAAAGAGTCGCTAGGACTCTCAGAGGCACGGGCCCTTGCAGCCTCACAAGATGTGGTCGCGCGAAACGCCCGCACGTACGGCCCCGACCGCGCGGCAGCGCCTTGGGCTCCGTGGACCCCCGTCGCGACAAACCCCCCCCCCCCCCCCCCACCCCACAGGCTTGCGCGGTTCAGACGCCAAGTCGTCCCGGGGGAGCCCGCTGCTATTTCTGCGGCCAGGCGAAACACCCCCGGCAGCGCTACCCGGCCCGCGCAGCGACTTGCAAGAGCTGCGGGAAAAAGGGCCATTTCGCGGCTGTGTGCCGGTCCCGGGAGGTCGCCGCTGTCCCCGGAGAAGGAGTCCTGCGCGTTTCAAACGCTCCCCAACCCCCCCCAGCGCCCCATGTGCGACCCGCAGGCGCAGCCATTTTGGGTCCCGGCCACCGCTGTCCCCGGAGGACAAGGAGTCCTGCGCGTTTCAAACGCTCCCCAACCCCCCCAGCGCCCCATGTGTGACCCGCAGGCGCCGCCATTTTGAGTCCTGGCCACCACGAGGGGAGGAGGGGCGCTGCCATCTTGGGACCCCCCAGCCCTGTGCGACGCATGGGGGTGGCCATTTTGTCCACCCCCGCCGCCATCTTGTGACCCCCCAGCCATGTGCGATGCATGGGGGCGGCCATTTTGTTCACCCCCGCTGCCATCTTGGACGGCAACAATGGACCCCAGCATCGACGGCTCCACGGGGTTCGAGGAAGACGCTGAAGCACTACGACCACGTCTGGCCTCAATGACGCTGGACCAAGCACGGCCCCGGACGCTCCAGACGACGACAACAACGGTGCTGATCAACGGGCACGAGACACCATGCCTGGTCGACTCCGGGAGCACAGAAAACTTCATCCACCCCGACACGGTAAGACGCTGTTTTTTGACCGTCCGTTCCAGTGCGCAAAACATTTCCCTAGCTGCAGGATCCCACTCCGTACAGATCAAAGGCTTCTGCATAGTGACCCTAACGGTGCAAGGGAGGGAGTTTATAAACTACAGGCTCTACGTCCTTCCCCAACTCTGCGCGCCCACATTACTGGGATTAGACTTCCAGTGCAATCTGCAGAGCCTAACTTTCCAATTCGGCGGCCCAATACCCCCACTCACTATCTGCGGCCTCGCAACCCTCAAGGTTGAGCCCCCATCCTTGTTTGCAAACCTCACCCCGGATTGCAAACCCGTCGCCACTAGGAGCAGACGGTACAGCGCCCAGGACCGGACATTCATTCGGTCCGAAGTCCAGCGGCTACTGAAGGAAGGCATAATCTAGGCCAGCAATAGTCCCTGGAGAGCACAGGTGGTAGTAGTAAAGACAGGGGAGAAGCAAAGGATGGTCATAGACTATAGCCAGACCATCAACAGGTACACACAGCAAGATGCGTACCCTCTCCCCCGCATATCCGACATGGTCAATCGGATTGCCCAATATAAGGTCTTCTCCACCGTGGACCTCAAGTCCGCCAACATCAGCTCCCCATCCGCCCAAGTGACAGCAAGTACACAGCCTTCGAGGCAGACGGGCGATTATACCACTTCCTAAGGGTCCCATTTGGCGTCACAAACGGGGTCTCGGTCTTCCAACGAGAGATGGACCGAATGGTTGATCAACACGGGTTGCAGGCCACGTTCCCGTATCTCGACAACGTAATATCTGCGGCCACGATCAGCAGGACCACAACGCCAACCTCCAAAAATTCCTCCAGACCGCTAAAGCCTTGAACCTCATACAACGAGGACAAGTGCGTTTTTAGCACAAACCGGCTAGCCATCTTGGGATATGTAGTGCGCAATGGGATAATAGGCCCCGACTCCGAACGTATGCGCCCCCTCATGGAATTTCCCCTCCCTCACTGCTCAAAAGCCCTAAAACGCTGCCTGGGGTTCTTT
This sequence comes from Scyliorhinus torazame, assembly GCF_047496885.1. Lineage (NCBI taxonomy): Eukaryota > Metazoa > Chordata > Chondrichthyes > Carcharhiniformes > Scyliorhinidae > Scyliorhinus > Scyliorhinus torazame. The sequence goes on along the minus strand of NC_092724.1, from coordinate 134,540,489 downwards.
TCATATTACGCCCAGTGGGTCCCCCAGTACGCAGACAAGGCCCGCCCCCTAATACAGACCATGACCTTCCCTCTGTCGACAGAGGCTTGCCAGGCCTTCAGCCGCATCAAAGCGGATATCGCAAAGGCCACGATGCGCGCCATCGACATGTCCCTCCCCTTCCAGGTCGAGAGCGACGCCTCCGATGTAGCTCTAGCGGCCACCCTTAACCAAGCGGGCAGACCCGTGGCCTTTTTCTCCCGAACCCTCCACGTCTCAGAAATCTGCCACTCCTCAGTGGAAAAGGAAGCCCAAGCCATAGTGGAAGCTGTGCGACATTGGAGGCATTACCTGGCCGGCAGGGGATTCACTCTCCTCACTGACCAACGGTCAGTAGCTTTCATGTTCGATAATGCACAGCGGGGCAAAATTAAAAATGACAAGATCTTAAGGTGGAGGATCGAGCTCGCCACCTTCAACTATGAGATCTTGTACCGTCCTGGAAAGCTGAACGAGCCGTCCGATGCCCTATCCCGCGGCACGTGTGCCAACGCACAAATTAACCGTCTCCAAACCCTCCACGAGGACCTCTGCCACCCGGGGATCACTCGGTTCTACCATTTTATAAAGTCCCGCAACCTCCCCTACTCCGTGGAGGAGGTCCGTACAGTCACAAGGAACTGCCACATCTGCGCAGAGTGCAAACCGCATTTTCTCAGGCCGGATAGTGTGCACCTGATCAAGGCCTCCCGTCCCTTTGAACGCCTCAGTCTGGATTTCAAAGGGCCCCTCCCCTCCACCGACCGCAACACATACTTCCTGAACGTGGTGGACGAGTACTCCCGTTTCCCCTTCGCCATCCCCTGCCCTGACATGACAGCGGCCACAGTCATTAAAGCCCTTAACACCATATTCACACTGTTCGGTTGCCCCGCATACGTCCATAGCGACAGGGGGTCCTCCTTCATGAGTGACGAGCTGCGCCAGTTCCTGCTCAGCAAGGGTATAGCCTCGAGCAGGACGACCAGCTACAACCCCCGGGGGAACGGGCAAGTAGAGAGGGAGAACGGCACGGTCTGGAAGACCGTCCTACTGGCCCTACGGTCCAGGGATCTCCCAGTTTCACGGTGGCAGGAGGTCCTCCCGGACGCCCTCCACTCCATCCGGTCGCTACTGTGTACCACCACTAACCAAACGCCTCATGAGCGCCTCCTTGTCTTCCCCAGGAAGTCCTCCTCTGGAACGTCGCTGCCGACCTGGCTGGCGGCCCCAGGACCCATCTTGCTCCGGAAACATGTGCGGGTGCACAAGTCGGACCCGTTGGTCGAGAGGGTTCACCTCCTCCACGCGAACCCGCAGTACGCCTACGTGGAGTACCCCGACGGCCGACAGGACACGGTCTCCCTGCGAGATCTGGCGCCCGCCGGCAACACGCACACCCCCTTGACACCAATCACCCCCTCCCTGCCACCGGCGCACCCCGCGACAGCCCCCTTCCCGGGAGGATCGGTCCTCCTCCCAGGTCCGACCAGAAGTGAAGCTGAAGCAGAAACCGTAAAGCTCCCGGAGGCGACAACACTGGAACAAGCACCACCACCACCGGGGCTGAGGCGATCGACAAGGACGACCAGACCGCCCGCCCGACTCGTGGCATCGGTGTAACACTAGAATGTTGTGGACTTTAACGAGAATGTTTTTTTTTTCCTTTTCCCTCTTACGAATACTGTAAATAGTTCAAAACAAAAAAGCCCTGTACATAGCCCAGTGTAGGGCACTGTGATGACATGCAAAAAATTTTTTTTCCTCCCAGGACCAGCCTTGTAAACCCCTACCACCATGCGAAGCACCACCCCGCCGGGTTCATTTTTAACAAGGGGTGAATGTGGTAGTATGCATTAGGGGTCATGTGGGACTGTGAAGCCGTGATGTCATTGGCTGACAGATCCCGGGTCCTGGTTGGCTGTTGATCTCTAGCTCCGCCCTGAAGGCGGAGTATAAGAACCAGGAGTTCTACCCCGCAGGCCAGTGTATTGCTGAACTGCGGGGAACAAGTCACGCTTAATAAAGCCTCATCGACTTCATCTCTATTCGTCTCTCGTGAGTCTTTGTGCGCTACACCCATCAAATATAATTTTGATCCAGTTTCACCTCCAGGCAGAACTCCTGTGTATGAACTCCACAATCATTGGGTCCTTCTGTTGGTATAGCACCTCTTGAGCTTATCAGACCTGTTTGGAAATAGTTGAAGCCACTCAATTTTAAAATGGCTGTTTTATAGGTGTTGATGGGTGATTATGCAACTGAATATTTACAAAGAGAAAGCTCTGTGGAAACTATCGGTTATTGTGCACAGGTGAACCCACTCTGGCCTAAACTTACTGTTGAGGAACACCTGGAGATATATGCTGCCATCAAGGGACTCAGTAAAGAGGATGCAGCAAATGCTATTAAACGGTAAGAAAATACCAGAAGTTCTAAAGTGACAAATTTCAACAAAATTCTATTAAAAAATACTTTTCAAAAATGTTTTTAAACATTTCAACTGATGTACCAGGTTGCATTTATAAATTACAAGAAACGCTGTGAAGGAAATTGAACCTTATACAAAATGTACTTCATTTTACAAGTATTGTTTACTATTATGAAATCAGGAATAAATTGAAATATCTTTTTTTTTGCAGCATTGTAAAAGCTCTTGAACTGAAAGAATATCTCCAGAAATCAACAAAGAAAGTCACCACCGGAATAAAGAGAAAAGTACGTACCAGTCAATTTGTTGTGTCCTATCTCAGTTCATGAACCATGTTTTTTTCAATTACTTATTCTGAGTTACAAAGCCAGGGTGGGGACATGGCCCCAGAATCGAAGACTCCTGCCTCTGGTTTCAAATCCATCTTGGGTATATAGTGAGAAAATCTCTTATCTTTTGAGTGGTGAGAGTTCAGCATTGAACAGGTCTGATGAAGGGTCATCAAACTGATACATTTGTCTCTCTACCGATGTTGCCAATTCTGCTGACTATTCCCAGCATTTAATGTTTTTATTTCAGATTCCACCATCTGCAGTAGTTCGTTTTTATGCTACATTCAATAAATTGAGAAGTTCTCAAACAAGTTCCTTATGGAAATAAGCCCTTATAAAATCATAAACACAGAAGGAGGCCATTCTGCCTGTTGTATCTTTACTGGCTCTCTGCAAGAGCACCTCAACTAGACCTAATACCCCATTTTTTCTGGTAGCTCTGAAAATTGTTTACCTTTAGGTGCTTATCTGATTCTCTTTTGAAAGTCTTGCTTGGATCAGCCTCCACATTTTCAGATAGTGCATTCCAGATCCTAACCATTCACTGTGTAAAAATGTTTTTCCACATAACGCCTTTGGTTTTTTTGCCAATTGGTGTCCTCTGGTTCTTGACCATTCTGCCAATGGGAACAGTATTTATCTATTCTGTCCAAACACCTCATGATTTTTAGCATCTCTATCAAATCTCCTCTTAATCTTCTCAAAGGAGAACAGCCCCATCTCCTCCGATCTATCCCCCCTAGAACTCAATTCCTTATTCCGGGAACCATTTTCATGAATCTTTCTGAACCCTCTCTAATGCCTTAAGAGTGGTCTCAGAATTGGACAAAAATACCCCAGTCGAGATCGAACCAGTGTTTTATCAAGGTTCGTCGGAACATCTTTGCTTTTGTACTACAAGCCTCTATTTATAAAGCCCAGGATCCCGTATGCCTCATTGCTTTTTCAAACTGCCCTTCCACCTTCATGATACGTGCACATATAACCCGTCCCTCGACTACTGAACCCTCATTAGAATTGTATCCTTTATTTTATATTGCCGCAGCTTTTTCTTCCTAAAAATGTGGCAATTCATCTTTCTTTGTCTTAAATGTCATCTTGTCCACGGCCTGTTGAAGGCTACTACTATCCTCCTCACGATTCCCAACACTTCTAATTTTTATGTCATCTGCAAAACTTAAAATTTGTGCCATGTACATTGAAGTCTAGGGTATAAACATATATCTAGAAGAAGTGTGCCTAAGTAACCACACCGTATACCTTCCTTCAGTCTGAAAAGCAAGTATTTACTGTCTCTCAGCCAACTTTGTTTGATATGATCACTATCTCATTTCATGGGCTAAACTTTGCTGATGAGTCTGCCTTGTGGCACTATCAAGCATCTTTTGGAGGTCCACATATACTACATCAATTGAATTATTCTCATCCAAAAAACTCAGTTAAGTGAGTTAAATATGATTTGCCCATAACAAATCTGTGCTGCCTTACATGAATTAATCTACATTTGTGCAAATAAATGTCAACATTGTCCTAGATTATCCTTACTAATACCACCCTTTCAGAAAGTTGAGTTCCAGGTTTCTATCATGTTCTAGATCAGTGTTTTTCAAACTTTTTTGCCAGGACCCACTACTGCCAACCAGCCGACCTTCAGGACCCACGCAGCCAACCTTCGAGACACACACTGGCTAACTTTTGCGACACACACCATGTTTGCTTACCTTTAATGCAAAAGGGGAGCCTACTTGGCCCTCATGATCTCACTCCAATCAGGTTCAAAGGAGAGGCTAATGTGCATATCGGGTGCAGAGTTCAGCCAGTTCCTTTGTGCCTTCTTCATTTTTGTGAGAAGGGAAAATTCAACCTCACACATGTAGGTCATTGTGAAGGGAAATAGCAACAAAATTCTTGTTTTACTCAGCACTGGGTACTCCTGTGAGAAGCTACTCCAGAATGAGGACAGCCTCTGCAAACATGAACCTTTGGCATGTTCTTAATGTGCTGTCACAGGTCAGGTACAGCAGATTAGTCTTTTCATTTGGAGTCAGCTGTAAGTTAATAACTGACTCTGGGGTCTCATAGAACACACATGGGCTTGCATTCTTATTCGCATTGGCACAATTAACAAAACCATACCTCATGGAATCATCTTTATACTGCTTTATTCCGGAGTTCAGTTTCTTTTTTGTAGGCTGTTAACCAGTGGCCCTGGAGCTCTGTACAGAGCTAACACTAGCACTGCCCTGTCCTGCTGTGGATGTTCCTGAGCAACCCTCACCAGTAGATCCTGGCCAGTGGGTACACTGCCTATTTTTGTCTCTGGCTGTCTCTTCCTTATAACAAAATGATCCATTTTCACAGTCCTTTTCCTTTGCCTGTTAGCAGCTAGAAAATGGAAGAAGCTCTTATCCATATGCACAAGGCACTTGATGTCAAGTGTATATGCAGGTTGCATGACCTGCTCACTGCTGCTGCTTATGGTCGGAAGACTGCATACAGCCTCATTTTGGTCTCATTTAAAAGCCAGTAGCGACCGCCATTCTCAATTTAAATGCCGGTTGCGACCATGGGGAGTTTCTCCCGCGATCGGAACCACACGGGAACGGCACAACCGATCGTTCCATGGTTTTCCAGACAACCGCCACGACCCACCCACCCACAATTTGAAAAACCCTAGATTAAGAAAATGTTTCCTCATCTCACCTCTTTAATCCTTAAATTACCTAAAATGTATCCCTCCTTTTTTTTTTAACCCTCTGCTAAGGTAAATAGGTCATCCCTATTCCCTCTAACTATATGCCTTATAATTTCATATGCCTCAATTACATCACCCTCAGCCTCCTCTGTTCCATGGAAAATAACCCCAGCCTATCAAATCTTTCTTGAAGCTAAAGTTTTCTGGTCCTGATAGAATCATAAAATCCCTACAGTACAGAAGGAGGCCGTTCGGCCCATCAGGTCTGCACTGACGTTCCGAAATAGCATCCTACCTACGCCCAATCCCCTGCCTTCTCCCTGTAACCCCACCTAACCTTTGGACACTAAACGACAATTTAACATGGCCAGTACACCTAACCTGCACATCTTTGGACTATGGGAGGAAACTGCAGCCCCTGGGGGAAATTCTCACAGACACGGGGAGAATGTGCAAATTCCACACAGAGAGTCACTTGAGGTCGGAATCGAACCTGGGTCCATAAGACCATAAGACGTAGGAGCGGAAGTAAGGCCATTCGGCCCATCGAGTCCACTCCACCATTCAATCATGGCTGATTTCAACTCCATTTACCCGCTCTCTCTCCATAGCCCTTAATTCCTCGAGAAATCAAGAATTTATCAACTTCTGTCTTAAAGACACTCAACGTCCCGGCCTCCACCGCCCTCTGTGGGAATGAATTCTACAGACCCACCACTCTCTGGCTGAAGAAATTTCTCCTCATCTCTGTTCTAAAGTGACTCCCTTTTATTCTAAGGCTGTGCCCCCAGGTCCTAGTCTCCCCTGCTAATGGAAACAACTTCCCTACATCCACCCTATCTAAGCCATTCATTATCTTGTAAGTTTCTATTAGATCTCCCCTCAACCTCCTAAACTCCAATGAATATAATCCCAGGATCCTCAGACGTTCATCGTATGTTAGGCCTACCATTCCTGGGATCATCCGTGTGAATCTCCGCTGGACCCGCTCCAGTGCCAGTATGTCCTTCCTGAGGTGTGGGGCCCAAAATTGCTCACAGTATTCTAATTGGGGCCTAACTAATGCTTTATAAAGCTTCAGAAGTACATCCCTGCTTTTATATTCCAAGCCTCTTGAGATGAATGACAACATTGCATTTGCTTTCTTAATTACGGACTCAACCTGCAAGTTTACCTTTAGAGAATCCTGGACTAGGACTCCCAAGTCCCTTTGCACTTCAGCATTATGAATTTTGTCACCGTTTAGAAAATAGTCCATGCCTCTATTCTTTTTTCCAAAGTGCAAGACCTCGCACTTGCCCACGTTGAATTTCATCAGCCATTTCTTGGCCCACTCTCCTAAACTGTCTAAATCTTTCTGCAGCCTCCCCACCTCCTCCATACTACCTGCCCCTCCACCTATCTTTGTATCATCGGCAAACTTAGCCAGAATTCCCCCAGTCCCGTCGTCTAGATCGTTAATATATAAAGAGAACAGCTGTGGCCCCAACACTGAACCCTGCGGGACACCACTCGTCACCGATTGCCATTCCGAAAAAGAACCTTTTATCCCAACTCTCTGCCTTCTGCCTGACAGCCAATCGTCAATCCATGTTAGTACCTTGCCTCGAATACCATGGGCCCTTATTTTACTCAGCAGTCTCCCGTGAGGCACCGTATCAAAGGCCTTTTGGAAGTCAAGATAGATAACATCCATTGGCTCTCCTTGGTCTAACCTATTTGTTATCTCTTCAAAGAACTCTAACAGGTTTGTCAGGCACGACCTCCCCTTACTAAATCCATGCTGACTTGTCCTAATCTGACCTGCACTTCCAAGAATTTAGAAATCTCATCCTTAACGATGGATTCTAGAATCTTGCCAACAACTGAGGTTAGGCTAATTGGCCTATAATTTTCCATCTTTTTCCTTGTTCCCTTCTTGAACAGGGGGGTTACAACAGCGATTTTCCAATCCTCTGGGACTTTCCCTGACTCCAGTGACTTTTGAAAGATCATAACTAACGCCTCCACTATTTCTTCAGCTATCTCTTTTAGAACTCTAGGATGTAGTCCATCTGGGCCCGGAGATTTATCAATTTTTAGACCTCTTAGTTTCTCTAGCACTTTCTCCTTTGTGATGGCTACCATATTCAACTCTGCCCCCTGACTCTCCGGAATTGATGGGATATTACTCATGTCTTCTACTGTGAAGACTGACGCAAAGTACTTATTTAGTTCCTCAGCTATTTCCTTGTCTCCCACCACAAAATTACCAGCGTCATTTTGGAGCGGCCCAATGTCAACTTTTGCCTCCCGTTTGTTTTTAATGTATTTAAAGAAACTTTTACTATCATTCCTAATGTTACTGGCTAGCCTACCTTCATATTTGATCCTCTCTTTCCTTATTTCTCTCTTTGTTATCCTCTGTTTGTTTTTGTAGCCTTCCCAATCTTCTGACTTCCCACTACTCTTTGCCACATTGTAGGCTTTCTCTTTTGCTTTGATGCATTCCCTAACTTCCTTTGTCAGCCATGGCTGCCTAATCCCCCCTCTGATAACCTTTCTTTTCTTTGGGATGAACCTCTGTACTGTGTCCTCAATTACTCCCAGAAACTCCTGCCATTGCTGTTCTACTGTCTTTCCCACTAGGCTCTGCTCCCAGTCGATTTTCGTCAGTTCCTCCCTCATGCCCATGTAGTTACCTTTATTTAACTTTAACACCTTTACATCTGATTCTACCTTCTTTCTTTCAAATTGGAGATTGAATTCTACCATATTATGATCACTGCCTCCTAAGTGCTCCCTTACTTTAAGATCTTTAATCAAGTCTGGCTCATTACATAACACTAAGTCCAGAATGGCCTGTTCCCTCGTGGGCTCCATCACAAGCTGTTCCAAAAAGCCCTCCTGTAAACATTCAATGAATTCCCTTTCCTTGGGTCCACTGGCAGCATTATTTACCCAGTCCACCTGCATATTGAAGTCCCCCATGATTACTGTGACCTTGCCTTTCTGACATGCACTTTCTATTTCGTGGTGCATTTTGTGCCCCCGGTCCTGACCACTGTTAGGAGGCCTGTACATAACTCCCATTATGGTTTTTTTGTCTTTGTGGTTCCTCAACTCTACCCACACAGACTCCACATCATCTGACCCTATGTCATTTAGTGCTATTGATTTAATTTCATTCCTAATTAACAAGGCAACCCCACCCCCTCTGACCACCTCCCTGTCTTTTCGATAGGTTGTGAATCCCTGGATGTTTAAATGCCAGTCCTGAACCCCCTGCAACCATGTCTCTGTGATGCCTACCACATCATACCTGCCAGTCACAATCTGGGCCACAAGCTCATCTACCTTGTTCCGTACACTGCGCGCATTTAAATATAGCACCTTTAATTCTCCATTGACCGTCCCTTTTTGTTTTCTTAGTGTGGTGGACCTTGGTTTACTGAGCCTTTCCATACACTGTGTCATATTTTGTGGGATGGGGACAATCGTAACCTCTCCTGAATTTTGTATTTTCGTGCTTTTTTTGTATTCCTAAGCAGCTACCCTTCCCACTGATTACTTCACCTCTTGGTTCCCTGACTTTCCCTTCCCCCCCAATCTTTAGTTTAAAGTCCTATTGACCACCCTATTTATTCTTTTCGCCAGAACGCTGGTCCCAGCTCGGTTCAGGTGGAGACCACCCCAACGGTATAGGTCCCCCCTGTCCCAAAACTGATGCCAGTGTCCCATGAAAAGGAACCCCTCTTTCCCACACCACTCTTTCAGCCACGTGTTAACTTCCCTTATTCTTGCCTCCCTATGCCAATTTGCACGTGGCTCGGGCAGTAATCCGGAGATTATGACCCTTGAGGACCTGTTTTTTAATTTGAATCCTAGCTTTTTATAATCTCTAAACAGGTCCTCTTTCCTAGACTTGCCTATGTTGTTGGTACCGACATGGACCACAACAACTGGATCCTCCCCCTCCCTCTCCAGTATCCTTTCAAGCCGGTCAGAGATGTCCCGCACCCTAGCACCGGGCAGGCAACATACCATGCGGGACTCTTTATCCTGCTCACAAAGGATACTATCTATCCCCCTGATAATAGAATCCCCTACAACTACAACTTGCCTATTTACTCCCTCCCCTTGAATGGCCTGCTGAACCATGGTGCCTTGGTCAGCTGACTCATCCTTCCTGCAGCCCTGTTCGCCATCCACACAAGGAGCAAGTGCCTCATACCTGTTGGACAGAGTCAAGAGCTGAGGCTCCTGAGTTCCTGACTGCTGGTTCCCTTTACCTGCCTGACTTGCAGTCACACCCTGCTGTCCCTGGCCACTGGCAGGATTTAAACTACTTACTCTGACAGGTGTGACTGCCTCCTGAAACACAGTGTCCAGGTAAGTCTCCCCCTCCCGGATGTGCCTCAGTGTTTGAAGCTCAGACTCCAGCTCATCAACTCTGAGCCGGAGCTCTTCGAGCAGCCAACACTTACTGCAGATGTGGTCGCTGCAGCTCGCAATGGGATCTGCCAGCTCCCACATCAAGCAGCTCAAGCACATCACCTGACCAGCCATCACTAATTAATTAATTAGTTTAATTTAAGTTTATGAGTTTAGCTGTGTTTTTTTTTTTGAATTTGGGGCAGATTTGCTATCAACCACTCAGATCACAGCTTCCCTCTGACGTCACTTTTGGGGAAAAAACTGGAAAACAGGAAGTTACCGTTAGGTTTTTATACTCACAGAGACTGCTCCTCCTCCTCCGAACGGCTCCCGAAATTAGGCCCGAAGAAAGAGAGAGAACAAAACAGTCGTGAAAAAGCACCTTCTCCCACTCTTCACCGAATTACCTCACTGCACCAAATTACCAAATTCTCACTCGGTCTGTATCTCTCTCACTCAGGCTGTGTCTCCTTGACCTGCGCAATGCTTACTAATGTGCGCTTTCTGTCTGTCTTTTATACAGACTTTAGGATGACTCACACTAAAACTTCAAAGAGAAGAATACAATGTGTACCTTTGTGCCCCTTAACAGGCCTCAGGTGACTGCCAGATAACTGCCTCTCAGCAATTAGGGTGGGGGCAGCTTCAGCCAATCAGACACTAATCTACACTGCACTTTTAACTGAAAAACAGCAAAATTAGATTAACCACTTACCTTTCCTGGTTACCTCACTGCACCAAATTACCAAATTCTCACTCGGTCTGTATCTCTCTCACTCAGGCTGTGTCTCCTTGACCTGCGCAATGCCTAGCATTGTCAGACAGCAGTGCTAACCACTGTGCCACCTGTAAATCTCCTCTGCACCCTCTCCAGTCCAAACAGATCTTTCCAATACTGAATGTGTGGTTAAACTAGTGTTGAATACAGTTCTAGCATAACCTCCTGACTCTTATATTTTATACCATATCTAATAAAGGAGATAATGCCTTATGCCTTCAGAACCACCTGCCATCTGGTCGTGCTACCTTTAAAGATCTTGTGAACACACACTCTGTTCTTTTACATTACAAGTTATCCTCCCATTTAAGTTAGGTGGATTGGCCATGCTAAATTGCCCTTAGTGACCAAAAAGGTTAGGAGGGGTTATTGGGTTACCGGGATAGGGTGGAAGTGAGGGCTTAAGTGGGTCGGTGCAGACGCGATGGGCCGAATGGCCTCCTTCTGCACTCTATGTTCTATTTGGTAATGCTCCTCAACTTGTATCTGAATTATCTCCTATTTTTAAAGTATGGTGCCTGTATGAATTGGTACTAAATTAGGAAACTCGTTGAGTGATATCACCAGAATGCTTGCTATGGAAATTGGAAAGTCAAACAGTTGCAATGTAGGGTATTATTTTTGTGATTGAAATGAGGACACATTGATGAGACAGAGAATAAAAAAATCTTCATTCATCATTTGCATGTCAGGCAGTATCAGAGAGGGTTGGGTTAATGGTTCAGGTCAGGACCTGATGAAAGGTCATGAAACTGAAAAGTTAACCTCCCTTTTGCTGCAAGTGACCTGCTGAGTATTTCCAGCTTGTTCTGAATTTTTTCCGATTTCCAGTATCCGTAGTACTTTGCTATTTGGTCACTCATCAGAGACTGAATATCCAAAATGGAAAAGTACTTCTTTACTAAAGTAATCTATGTAGCGCACTTCCAACCTTTTACTTTCCTTGTAATATATTCTTCAGACAAGTATGTGAAAAAATGCTATTTAGATAGTTACTATATCTGTTTGAGATCCTCGGAGCATTAATTCAACTTTGCTTTATCAGTTATATGACTAGAATTGTCTGAATATTTAATTAAGCAAAGTGTGCTACAAATTAACTTTACTTTTTTTTGTTCTGAAGCTTTGCTTTGCACTGTGCATGTTGGGAAATCCTCAGATTGTATTAATGGATGAACCATCAACAGGCATGGATCCTAAAGCCAAACAGTTTATGTGGTAAGTGGCAAACTTCGGATAGGAATACAATGCACTTGGGCAGAAGTAGTCACTGGTTATAATAAAGTTTAGTCTGTATATCATTATTTGATCTTTCATGTGAAAATTGTTACTGCTGCCTGGACTAAATTATGAAAGTAGGCTGAATTCATTCGAACTGGAAAGATGTGAGGATCAGTTCTGAATCTTCAAACTTCAAAAGCCTTCTGGGCCACCTTTAATCCTATTAAACATGTCTATCCCCGGTTCAGTGTCTTCCTTTTTCCCTTAGAGCATCTTGGATTGCTTTTTATGTGAGGGACAGTATATAAATGCAGCAGCTGATATTTGTTGAAACTTCAATTAGGTTACTGTAAGTAGATGGTCTAAGCTGACAGATGTGACAAATTTATCAAGTGAAGTGGGTAGGTGTTTATTCTTCAGGAATGTACACATCTTAGGTAATTGATCAGTTAAATAGCAAATCATGTGAAATGTGAGACTGTACGTTTGGAATTCCAGCAAAGGGCAGCACAGTGGTTAGCTGTGCTGCCTCACAGCGCTGAGGTCTCAGGTTTGATCCCGGCTCTGGGTCACTGTCCGTGAGAGTTTGCACATTCTCCCCGTGTTTGCATGGTTTTCACCCCCCACAACCCAAAGATATGCAGGGTAGGTGGATTGGCCACGCTAAATTCCCCCTTAATTGGAAAAAATTAATTGGGCACTCTAAATTAATTTAAAAAAAGAAAAAACAAAAACGCATTGACTCAATATATAGTTGTAATCATGACAGTTAATATACATGGATATATAAGCAGATTCATGAATTTAGATCCACATTGGTAGCAGTGCAATCGTTTGCAAAGCACAATTGGGATTGTTGATAAATATTCAAGTTTCATATTTATTAAATAACACTGCAAACGCTTAAATGAAGACCAAGAGTGAAGAAGATAGATTTCAAATTACAGAGTTACTGTGTACCTTTAAGTTAGGTGTCAAATGGACTTAATTACTCAGTATCAAAATACTAAATATAAGCAGCATAGCTTTTTAGTAATAAAATAAATAAAATATTTATTATCGGTTTTCTTGCCTTGAGAGAATGCTACATCTGTCCATTTAATGAAAAATTGGCAATGTTTGATTGTTCGAATATTAATTGGATAGTTGGGACTGGGATTTGAACTTGAGCTGCCTGGTAAAGAGTACGGAATATATGTTAAACTGATACGGGTTCAATTTAAAGCTGATGGATTTATTTTACAGAAAAGCCATGCCCGCTGTCTGAATAAAATGTAACTATACAACAGTGTGTTTTGGCTTGCAGGTGTGTTGGTTTCTTAAGGGAAAAATTCCAATGAAGAGGAACCAGAAATCCTCCTTCCTAAAATTCAGGCTGGACAATGTGCTTTGGTGAACATTGAAGTTGTAAATGGCCTTAAATATGGCAAATAATAAATCAACTTATGTCATTTGGTTTCAGGAGAGCAATTCGGGCTGCATTTAAGGACAGACAACGTGGTGCCATCCTGACTACACACTATATGGAGGAAGCTGAAGCACTTTGTGATAGAGTTGCTATAATGGTGTCAGGACAGTTGAGGTACTGCCTTCATGAAATGGTCTCGCACATCTAGATAAGTATAGATTGTTCATCAAGAAATGTTTTTGTAATCACGAAGTGATCACTGTAAAACATCTGCTCAGTTGTATGCTGCTTTTACAATAATCTTCGTATTGGTGCCAATCAGTTTCTAAAAGTGCAGTATAAAATTTTAATTTTAATTTTTTGAAAAGGTGACTGAAGTAGTGGATAGGAGAATGTCTATAGATGCTATTTACTTGGATTTCCAGGTTTTTCTTATAGACTTCAAATTTCACCATCACCCACTATGGTGGGATTCAAACCGAGATCCCCAGCTTATTACCCTGCTGGATTACTAGTCCAGTGACAATGCCATTATGCCACCACTTCCAGAAAGTATAAGATAAAGACTCTCATAAATGACTTTTGATTTGAAGTTCATGGAATAGCAAATGATTGACCTGATTAAGAGATTCTCCGAGCAGCAGAATACAGAGTGTAGCAATAAAGGCCAGGTGCTCTAATTAGCAAGATGTGATAGTGGTTTGCACAGGAATATGTATTAGGATCTCAACTATATACTTAATTTATTGGTGACTTGGATTATGGGATAGAGAGCCACATATCCAAGTTTGCCAATGACACAGTGATGGTCAACTTTGCAAAGTGAATGAAATTATTAAAATAAAATATTAATAGATTGTTTACAAAACTGTAGTCTAAAATCATCCACGCCAGCCCTAAAATGCTTAGATTGAGGTGGTCTCTAAATGATGAAAAGTTAGAAGTAGTGGAGTTCCAAAGAGACTTGGGGATTTATGTATATAGATCATTAAAATGTCATGGACAGGTACAAAAAAAATTAAAGAGAATACAGGGGGTTAAAATGCAACAACAGAAAGCTCTGGTTAGACCACATCTGCAGCACTATGTATTTCTGGGCAACCACATCTGTAGCACTATGTATTTCTGGGCATCACATCTGAGGAAGGATATAGTAGCCTTGGAGAGAGTGCAGCGTAGTATGCAGTGGAATGATACCTGAGACGCAAGAATTAAACAAGGGTTGTAATTTAGAAGCTTAAGGAGTGATTTGATCAAAGTTTTCAAAATACTAAAAGGAACTGAGAGAAACTATTTCTGCTGTTTGGGGAATCTAGGACTCGCGGACATAGCATAAAAAAATAGATTCATGCCTGTACCACAATCAATCACTCATGAGGCGAGATGAGATGAAGTCAATCGATGGCTTTATTACGCAGACTTGTTCCCCAGCAGCTCGGTTACAGAATGCGGCTGCTGGGAGAACCCGGGTTCTTATACTCCGCCTTACTGGGTGGAGCCAGTAGACGGCAGATCCAATCAGGACCCAGTATCTGTCCACCAATAGCCTCTTGGCATCACTGGGTACCGTACTACCCCAATACATACCACCACATTCACCCCTTGTTAAAAAAGAACCCGGCGGGGTGGTGGGTCGCATGGTGGTAGGGGTTTACAAGGTCGGTACTGGGATTCCATTAACACAGTGGCTATGCAACGATATCAACTGTTAACTATTTACAATGCCGCTTTTACTGGGCCACTGAATTATTTACAGATCTTGCTTTGTATCGCAGATTCGATGAGTCGAATGGGTGCCCTGGTCATCCTTGCCAATCGTCTCAGCCACGGTGGTGGTGCAGGCGCTGGCTCGGGCACTGTCGTCTCTGGGATGCGTCGCGATGTTGTTCCGGTTTCACCACTCCTGGGCGGGCACGTGGTGCGCCGGTGAGAGGGAGGGGGTGACTGGTGTTGGGGAGGTGTGGGGAGCTCCGGCAGGCGCCAGGTCCAGCAGGGAGACCATGTCCTGTCGGCCGTCGGGGTATGCCACGTAGGCGTATTGAGGGTTCACATGGAGAAGATGAACCCTCTCGACCAACGGGTCCGATTTGTGCGCCCGTACATGCTTTCGGAGCAGGATGGGTCCCAGGGCTGCCAGCCAGGTCGGAAGTGACGTTCCGGAGGAGGACTTCCTAGGGAAGACAAGGAGGCGCTCATGAGGCATTTGATTTGTTGTGGTACACAGCAGTGACCGGATGGAGTGAAGGGCATCCGGGAGGACTTCCTGCCAGCGGGAAACTGGGAGACTTCTGGACCATAGGGCCAGTAGGATGGTCTTCCAGACCGTTCCATTCTCCCTCTCTACCTGACCGTTCCCCCGGGGGTTGTAACTGGTCATCCTGCTCAAGGCGATGCCCTTGCTGAGCAGGAATTGACGCAGTTCGTCGCTCATGAAGGAGGACCCCCTATCGCTATGGATGTAGGCGGGGCAACCGAACAGTGTAAAGATGGTGCAGAGAGGGCTTTAATGACTGTGGAGGCGGACATGTCAGGGCAGGGGATGGCGAAAGGAAAACGGGAGTATTCGTCAACCACGTTCAGGAAGTATGTGTTGCGATCGGTGGAGGGGAGGGGGCCTTTGAAGTCCAGACTGAGGCGCTCAAAGGGACGGGAGGCCTTTATCAGGTGCACTCTATCTGGCCTGAAAAAGTGCGGCTTGCACTCTGCGCAGATTTGGCAGTTCCTGGTGGCTGTTCAGACCTCCTTGACGGAGTAGGGGAGGTTGCGGGTCTTCACAAAGTGGTAGAACCGAGTGACCCCTGGGTGGCAGAGGTCCTCGTGGAGGACTTGTGCATTGGCACATGTGCCGCGGGATAGGGCATCGGACGGCTCGTTCAGCTTTCCGGGACGATACAAGATCTCATAGTTATATGTGGAGAGTTTGATCCTCCACCGCAAGATCTTGTCGTTCTTGATCTTGCCCCGCTGCGCATTATCGAACTTGAAGGCTACCGACCGTTGGTCAGTGAGGAGAGTAAATCTCCTACCGGCCAGGTAATGCCTCCAATGCCGCACAGCTTCTACTATGGCTTGGGCTTCCTTTTCCACTGAGGAGTGGAGGATTTCTGAAGCGTGGAGGGTACGGGAGAAAAAGGCCACGGGTCTGCCCGCTTGGTTGAGAGTGGCTGCCAGAGCTATGTCGGATGCGTCGCTCTCGACTTGGAAGGGGAGGGACTCATCAATTGCATGCATCGTGGCCTTTGCGATATCCGCTTTGATGCGGCTGAAGGTCTGGCGGGCCTCTGTCGACAGGGGGATGGTAGTGGACTGAATTAGCAGGCTGGCCTTGTCCGCGTAGTTGGGGACCCACTGGGCATAATAAGAGAAAAAGCCCAGGCAGCGTTTCAGGGCTTTGGAACAATGAGGGAGGGGGAACTCCATGAGGGGGTGCATGCGTTCAGGGTCGGGGCCTATGACTCCATTACGCACTACGTAGCCAAGGATGGCTAGACGGTCGGTGCTGAGCACGCATTTTTCCCTGTTGTAGGTGAGGTTCAGGGCGTTAGCGGTCTGGAGGAATTTGCGGAGGTTGGCGTCGTGGTCCTGCTGGTCATGGCCGCAGATGGTGACGTTGTCAAGGTACGGGAACGTGGCCCGTAAACCGTGCTGGTCAACCATTCGGTCCATCTCCCGTTGGAAGACCGAGACTCCGTTAGTGAGGTCAAATGGAACCCTTAAAAAGTGGTAGAGCCGCCCGTCTGCTTCGAAGGCAGTGTACTTGCGGTCGCTCGGGCGGATGGGGAGCTGGTGATAGGCGGACTTAAGGTCCACCGTGGAAAAGACCTTGTACTGTGCAATTCGATTGACCATGTCGGATATGCGGGGGAGGGGGTACGCATCCAGCTGCGTGTACCTATTGATGGTTTGACTATAGTCTATGACCATCCTCTGCTTCTCCCCGGTCTTTACAACTACCACCTGAGCTCGCCAGGGACTATTGCTGGCCTGGATTATGCCTTCCCTCAGCAGCTGCTGGACTTCTGACCGGATAAAGATTCGGTCCTGGGCGCTGTACCGTCTGCTCCTAGTGGCGACGGGTTTACAATCCGGGGTGAGGTTCGCAAACAGAGAAGGCGGTTCAACCTTGAGGGTCGCGAGGCTGCAGATAGTAAGTGGGGGTATAGGGCCGCCGAATTGGAACGTTAAACTTTGGAGGTTACACTGAAAATCTAACCCCAGGAGTGTGGGAGCGCAGAGGTGGGGGAGGACATAAAGTCGGTAATTCTTAAACTCCCCTGCACCGTGAGGTTCACGATGCAGAAACCTTTGATTTCTACGGAATGGGATCCATAAAAATCTTTTGGGTATTCGGGTGGATTGAAACAAAACAGTGTCTTACCGTATCCAGATGGATAAAACTTTCCGTGCTCCCAGAGTCGATCAGGCATGGCGTTTCGTACCTGTTAACCAGCACCGTCGTTGTTGCCGTTTGGAGCGTCCGGGGCCGCGACTGGTCCACGGTCATCGGAGCCAGTCGTGGTTGCTGCATCGGGGCGTTATTTCAGGCCCCGTCCATGCTGGGGTCCTTGGCTGTCAGCCAAGATGGCGGCGTCCACGGATCGCACGCGGTCGGGGGCGGACAAAATGGCCGCACTCATGAATCGCACATGGCCAGAGGGGCACAAGGTGGCGGCGCCCATCCCCCTCGCATGGAGTCCGGGACCCAAATGGCGGCGCCCGTTGACCGCACATGGATCGTTTGGGGGGGGGGGGGGCTGAGTCTGTGGTCCCAGTTCTCCCCCGGAAATTGCGCGCGTAGATCTGATTGACAGGCCAAATGTAGATCCCTCTCAGCATGGTGAGCGCCACCGGGAAATCCTCCGTGTCTTCTATGAGCGTGTAGATTTCCAGACTCACCCTGGAATGCAGGACCTGCATTTTCTGGTCTTCCGTAGGTCTGCTGGGGGCCGTTCGGAGGTATCCCTCAAAACATGCTAGCCAGTGTTTAAAAGTGGCCGCTGAGTTTGCCGCTTGGGGGCTGATTCGCAGACACTCCGGGGCGATCCGGAGCTCCATAGTCTTTTAAAGTGTGCGTAATAAATTGTAGCACAATCAATCACTCACGAGGCGAGATGAGATGAAGTCAATCGATGGCTTTATTACGCAGACTTGTTCCCCAGCAGCTCGGTTACAGAATGCGGCTGCTGGGAGAACCCGGGTTCTTATACTCCGCCTTACTGGGTGGAGCCAGTAGGCGGCAGATCCAATCAGGACCCAGTGTCTGTCCACCAATAGCCTCTTGGCATCACTGGGTACCGTACTACCCCTAATACATACCACCACAATGCATTTCAGGAATAAAGGTAGGAAACACAAAAGGTGATAGAAGTTTGACCCTCTCATCCATAAACAGCAGTTAACTCTGAGTCAGTTGTTAATTTTAAATCTTGAGATATTGATAGATTTTTGTTAAGTGAAGGTATTAAGAGGTGAAGGCAGATAAATGACGTTAGGTCCCAGATGAGACATGATCCAGTTAAATGATGGACTTATGAAGAGAATTGATATCCCTTTAACTGTTTTAACATATATAAACATCTCACCATAAACTGTGAAAACGCTTGTATTTGGCTTATGGTGTTTTTATTGCAATTTTGGTGTCAACACGATATTCTTCCTTTATTATAAAGTTTCTATAATTTCAATTGCTAAGTTACAAACACAGGAGCAATGAACAGGATTATATATGTAACTGTGCAGATGACTAATTTAATATTTTGTGCCAAAAGTAATAGATACATGACTGTATAAACGTTATGCCAATGTTGTGGAGGTCCGTTAACAGGGCTACAATAGATTGAAAAATAAACTATTCCAGCATTATGTTTCTGGGACTCACTTGTTATTGCCTTTGAGACTGACTAACTCAACCAGTTGTTCCTTATACTGAAATTAAAATTAGTCAGAATTAAGATTGTGGTTTCACAGTGTAAACACTCAAACAAATTGAATGCTAATTGTGCTAAAACTTGTATGTGACTTAAAACTAGACTAAAATGAGGATCATCTTTGTTATTCACAGGTGTATTGGCTCCATACAGCATCTGAAGAGCAAGTATGGTGGCGGATATACACTGGAAATTAAATTGAGGGGTGAGATGTCAGAAGTGCAACGAGTAGCTGATATTCATGATAGAATAACGCAAATCTTTCCACATGCTTCTCGTCAGGAAAGGTAAGATGCAGAATTTAACAGTTAAGTCTTCCCCTTCATCACACAATATCTGCTGGTTTTAAGTTTGGGACAAATGCAATTATTGCTGTATTTTTTAATGATTTTATATAGTGATAGAGATTGATAGTTATGTACACTTCCCCCACCCCCAAATTACCTGTCCAAATGCCGCTTAGTATTTCTCTAAATTAATACAGTTAAGTCCATCTAAAATATCATACAAGGTTGAAATGTTCTGTTGAAAAAGCTGGAATTATTCAGATATATTAATTAATTCATCTGTGGCATTGTTTATGAACATTTACTGATGTTTACTCCTGTCAGCTGTGGGTAAAATGTGACAGTGGTTTGCCTTCACAGTAATGTGTAAAATTTACTGAAGGGGTGTATCACAAAGTAAACCATGGCATATTGATAGTGAAAGATGCAGGCTTCAGAGATTTATTTTTAGAACTATTTATTAACCACTTCACAAACTGGTTTAAGGTATAAGCAATTTTGTTCTTCTTTCGCCACATAGATACACTTGTCTGAGAGATTTTGTTTGCTTCATTCTGTGGCAGTAGCCTGTTTGTTAACTCAGGAAGAATATATTGGTTAGGTTTGTATAGGTTTCTGCTTCACAGTTGGTAACGTTTCCTACCTCAGGCATTTAAGCAAGTCAGAATAACTGAATATGTGGTTATTTAATCAGAAACGTATGAGACAAATATCTTTGTACAAAACATATATGATTGTTTGGCATGTCATATACGTTTGGCCTGATACTCCAATGATACTCCCAACTTTTAATTAAACTAATAGAATGTGATGCAGGATATCATATTACCTGATGATGCTTGTAGATGATAAACAATGTTATATTATATCTGTATACATATATTATATATATCATATATAACCCTTAGTGCTGGGTGGGGTTACTGGGTTATGGGGATAGGGTGGAGGTGTTGACCTTGGGTAGGGTGCTCTTTCCAAGAGCCGGTGCAGACTCGATGGGCCGAATGGCCTCCTTCTGCACTGTAAATTCTATGATATTATATTTACATGGTGTACACTAGCTCTAAATTTATTTATGATAATGAATTGGTAATGGAATTGTGCTTATGGCCATTGATAGCCTATGGGATGTCTGTCCTTTCCGCAATGCTCTCTTTATTTAGGAAGCTTGGTAGTGCTGAGCTGTGAAATAGGGGAGAAAAGGAAGAAAGGCAGGAGTGCAGATTTATCAATAAAATAGAACATGCCTGTGCATAATTATATGATTAAACAAACTTGCCATACTGAAAGCTATATTTGGATCAATTCTGCTCACATTCACACTGAAAATGTTCATCCATGAAATTGTAAATTTCTAGCTATCATATTGAATATACACTTGTTTAGAATTCACCTGCATTTCCTTCTGCATTTTTAGTTTTGTTGCAATGATGACGTACAAAATTCCCAAGGATGACGTGAAGTCTCTGTCAAAGGCATTTTCCAAGCTTGAGGAAGGTAAAAGCCTGTTCAAATACCCTTCAGTGTCTGCCACAATGCACTGTTACATGTAGGTTAAATGTGAAGCAAGTCAACAAAATTGACTCCCCGCGTAACAGTGACTTGTGTGGCCAGTGTGGTGCATTTCAAAAAAACAAAAGTGCCCAGTATTATCTATATGCAGTTCAAAACATCAACGTTGTCAAAAGTACTTCTAATATGTTAGAAAAGATGGTGATGAGGATGTGGAAGCGAACATTTGCGTTTGTATAATGCCTTTCACAACTACTGGTCATCCCAAGTATTTTACAGCCTACAAAGTACTTTGAGGAAGAGTGAGCAGGATGGGAAAGAAGAGGGAGAAGAGTGGGATTTATGATGAGGAGAAGAAGAGGAAAGAGAAAAAAAGTTAAGATGGAAATGAGCACAAAGATAACCATGAAGGGAGAAGGGAACATATGGGTGGCAACATTTATCTTAGAAGTGGGGGCAGCAAGATGGCACAGTGGTTAGTAGTGCTGCCTTACAACACCAGGATTCTGGATTTGATTCCGATCTTGGTTGACTGTGTGGAGTTTGCACATTCTCCCAAGTCTATCCCTGCTCTGGTTTCCTCCCACAGTCCAAAGATGTGCAGGTTAGGTGGAGCCATGATCAATACGCAGGTATCTCACTTCAGAGATTCTATGTAAGTGCTGGATCCATTTGCATTTGTAGGACATGGATTTTTACTTCTGCCACCTATTTGACCTTTAGAGATGCAGGTAGTTAACTTTTCTCTCAGCTGGAAGGGGTTGAAGATGTCTTTTTACTTCTGTTATCAGCTCACTTCGGGGTGAAGTGAGTAGCGATATGTATTTTTTTTTGTCTTCAAGGGTGCAGGGAGATAGGTGTACCAGTGATGATTCTTTAGTCCTTGTATTGTTATTATTCTTGATACTTATGGGTATTCGCTGTTAAGGCTTGGTGCACCGGATATCAAAATAAGGGGCATCTTCATTTCTGCTTTTTTCAAATATTTGTGGTTTCCAGCTGACCGATCTTGTTTAACCATGTTTTAGATAAAACAAATCTGTTATGCATAGGAATTTTACTTATCATGTCCTGTGCCATCAAGTGCAAATGGCATTTGGATGTCCGGAGGCTGTGTTTTCGAAATCCCTGTTCAGCTACAATGATGCATACAACTTGTTCTCCGGTTGGCCGTTTCCCTCATTTTTGAGGTCAAGCGACTTGCTAATTTTTGTCTGAAATGTGCTCTTTTGTTTTTCAAATTCTAAAAATATAATGCATATAAATAGAGTTCTTTCTTGGTTGGCTTTTAAGGGCATTTTAGATTTTTTTTATTTGGATGGCTGTGTCACATGTTATGTTCTTAGCAATTTCAGGTGTAGTATATTCCCAATGTTGGAATCATACGACTTTTAATGTAAAATAGTTTATAGAAGTGGTGCTCATTAGATCAGATACATTGTATTATAAATGTTAACTCTGTAGCTACAATTTATGACCAGTATAAAAGGAAAAAAAATCATAAATTTTTGAGTATCAGCATTGTACATCAGCTGAAATAGCCAAGTGGTTTCTGGTGAGATTTCTTTCGTTTTAAACTCCTAGTTTTCAGTTTAGTGTCATTTTAACAACAATTTTTTGTTTCATTTGCAATGTATTGCGTTCACATCTGAATAATACAATTTTATTGACCAAGTTGTTGATAATATTTCAAATAATTAGAATAGGGATGATAATCTGGAGGCCCAGTTCAAATCCCACAGTTGGGAAATTAAATTAATTAATTAACCTGGAATAAAATAATAGGCTCATTAATAATAACCATGAAACTACCAGGTTGTTGTTAAAATCAATGTGCTTCTCTAATGTCCTTTAGGGAAGGAAACCTGTCAACCTGGTCTGATCTGACCTACATGTCACTCCAGATCCACAGCAATTTGGTTGACTTTTAATTGTCATGTGAAATGGTCCAGCAAGCCACTCTGATAAAGAAGCCAGTGGTTCAAGTAGGGAGCTTATCCCACATTCTCAAAGGCAATTGAGGATGGGCATGTGCGACACAGTGGTTAGCACGGTTGCCTCACAGCACTAGGGACCCAGGTTCAATTCCAACTTTGGGTAACTGTCTGTGTGGAGTTTACATGTTCTCTCCAGGTCTCTGTGGGTTTCCTCTGGGTGCTACAGTTTCCTTCCACAGTCCAAAGATGGTGTAGGTTACATAGATTGGGCATGCTAAATTTCCCCTTAATATCCAGGGATATGCAGGTTGGGTGGGGTTACGGGCGGGGGAAGCAGGCCTGGATAGAGTTGCTCTTTCAGAGGGTTGGTGCCGACTCGATGGGCTGAATGGCCTCCTTCTGCATTGTAGGGATTCTATGAATAAATGCTGGCCTTGCCAGCGACGGCTACATCCCAAAAACAAATTAAAATGCTGATTCAGACAAATCTCTTTGTTTCTGAAGCGAATACTGTCTACAGAAGAGAAATTCTCTTCAAAAGGTAAGTTTAGACTTCTAAGAGTAACTCTTAACAGTGACATTAAAATATCTGAACAGAAAATGTATTTTGTCTAATGAGGGAATTGAGGGTTATGGGGAGCAGGGCAGATAGGAAAGTGGAGTTGAGGGCAAAATCAGATCAACCATGATCTTATCGAATGGCCTACTCCTAATTCTTGTGTACAGTGATGTAATCAAAAGATGATGGTTTTGGTCTCTTTGTTAATCTGTAACACTGCAGACCAAATCCAACGGAGCTAAAATAATTAAATGGTTGTGGTTAGTGATGAACTAATGTGGATATTCTAACCCCTGCAATGAATTTGTTTTCAGTGTTTAATGCTATCTGTAGCTCAGAATTCATGTGCCCTACAATAATCTGTACTCCTTTGTTTACAGCTAAACACAGTTTTGACATAGAAGAATATAGTTTTTCACAGTCAACACTGGAACAGGTATAGTAAATGTGACCTTTAATGTCCATTTCAGCTGCTATTTCTATTGTTGTGCTCTTGGCTAAGGATAAACCCAACATTCCTGTATTTCTGCAGAAAGTCAATGAGTCCTTTGATGATTGCTGTAACCACATCAATTGCATTTCCCAGGATTGGAAGTCTTTACGGCGAACATGATATTGTACCACACACCCATTGCAAACAAAGTCAAAACTTTTGACTTTGCAGTTGACCAAGGACTCGCTCACTTTTAACTTTTGGGTTGTTGCATTCTTCAGCAACTTAAAGTAGCACTCTTGACTTCACTCGTCTGGTAACAGATTGCTTTTATACTGTCTAACCAACACCCCCACCTAGGGCGAGATTTTTCATGTAACCTGCCAGGAGGCAGCCCATCATTGGCCAGCAGCAGGATCTTCTTGTGCCACCGTTGTCAATGCCGTTCCCCGCTCAAGGCACCCTTTGCCGCAATGTATCGGGGGTGCACCTTCGGCAGGACCAGAAGATCCTGCCAGCATGAACAGCTGGAAAGTTTCGACTATAAGTGTCTAACAATGGTTTGGGAGTTAGAGAGCGAGGATTCATTCTCAATATTTGCCATCTATTAGTTGAAACAGCAAATGTATTGTAAATCCGCCGTACAGCCTCAAAATGTGTCACGGCTTTAAACTACTTTGCCACATCCCTCCATACCAGAGGCATGATTCTCCAGCCTCGTTACGCTCTTGCTGAAGCGAAACGAGGTCGGTGGGTAGTATGAGAGACCAAAAACAAGAACCGCGCCAGGCGCCAAAGAGTTTGCTATGCAACTGCATTGCGCCCATAGGCGAAATCGGGATCTCGCCGTAACGAGTCAAGAAAACAATTATTACCACTGAAGCCCAATTTCCGTACAATTTACAGGTGCCACCCCATATCCAATGATTTCCTGTCATTCAGCGGCCTCCCCAGCAAGTACTCACACCGGCGCCGATTAGTACTCCTTTTGAAAAATGTGAGCCTGGCGGAAGGGCTTCCTTCTGTGAGGAGGCGAGGAGGTGAGTAGCCATCTTTGCTCTCAGGCAAAGAGCCCGGGGACGCTTGGATTGTCATACCAGTGCCCGGTAGGGGGTGAGGAACCCTCAGCTGGGGGACATTACACAAAGGTGGGCCAGCATAGAGGGTGGGGGGAGGGCGCTGGGTGGGGCAACCGGTTGCAGCACCACCACGCCAATCCCAGGATCATTTACGTTCCGGGGCAACCCTTGCCCCTGCCCATCTGCCCCAACGACCACCCCATAACCCCCACTGACTGCCGAGGCCACTGGCCGTGCGGCTGAAGGCTATTGATGATACGGAATTGGCAATCGTAGTTGTGAGCACTTCACACATCCCAGATGGATTCTCGTGAGTGGGCAGACCATGTAGCACGTGGGAGTCATTGCCAAGCATCACACCTTGATGCATCGACACTGTGCCTGAACACTGCAGGAGGGAGGAGGCAACACCACACACAAGCAGCAGCCAACATCCGAACACCCAGGGGATGGGACACAGCTATGGCGACATATCCATGGTTGGAGGGTGGGTGAGTGCCGCGAGAGGGGGGGGATGGGGGAGAGATGGGTAAAGGGTTCAGAGGTCAGCCTGCATTGCAGAAGAAAGTGATAAAGGCATCATGGTTGTGCAAAAAGGTGTTTAATGTGATTTACAATCCCCCTTTCTCCCAATGGGGGGCCCCCTAACCCCCTCCCCACCCCCTCCCCCGGTGCCCTCAGTGATCCTCAAAGTGCTTGGCCCTCCCAGCTCTACCACTACATCTAGGTGTTTCCCAGGATGCACACCTGAGGTGGAGGCAGCCAGCAGCTTACCTCGTCCCGTGACCTTCACTGCCCCTTGGGACTCTGAGGCCGAAGCCATGCCGCCCTGCCCTGTGTGCTGACTTCAAGATGCAGCCTCATCAGAGGGGTGGAAATCGGGTGAGCTGGTGGGCACTGTTGTCACTCCATGGGACTGGTCTGGGTTGGCAACCAGCGCCCCCTCCCGGTCGGTACCCATGGAGCCCAGGGGTTCACTTTGGAATGGTGGGATAGCTGGTTCGAGCCCCGGCTGCACTGCATCGTCTGGCTCTGTCAGCCCTGGCGGCTCCCCATGGTCTGCACCATAGTGTCGATGGCCTCGGCGATGCTCCTCAGTGACTGGGACATGCTCTGCAGCGCCTCGGCAATGCCCACCTGTGACTGGGACAAGCTCCGCCGTGCCATCTGAGAGCAGGACATGTCCCACAGAACCTCATCAAGGTCGGCCTGGTACTGGGCGACATCCCCCAGTGAGTCGGACATTCTGCAAAGACCCTCAACCATGGCTGACACTAACTGCGCAACACCTTGGACACCTTCACTAATGGTGCCGACGTCATGCACTAGGTTCGTCACTTTGGTCGCCACCCTGACACAGTTGGCCTCGGTGCCACACATTGCCGGTGACATCTCCTGCATCTAAAGCCTCTGGGTCTCCTCCATTTGGCAATAGATCTGCTGGAGTGACAATGACATCTTCCCCAGCTGCACCCTATCTTCTGCATCAGTTCCTCTGCACCACAGGCTCAGCATCAGGCTGGGATCCAGCTGGGTCCTGGGTTCCAGCAGCCCTCCGACTGCTGTCTCGCCTGGGAGTTCCTGCCTCCACCTGATGTGCATCATCAGCAGTGTGGTGCTCACCAGATTGTGCCCCTAAGCCTGTCCACTAACATATCCCACCGAGTTGTGTGTATCTGGGCTGGTGGAGGGTGGGGATGACAGCTGTGCCACGACTCTCTCCTTGGAGTTGGGAGAGAGTGCAGCCCGGGATGTGACGGCGCCATCGTCTGGAGGACCTGAAGGAGTATGGATATGTTGTCAGCAGGAGGGATGGTTCAGTCAGTAAGACAATAACAACTCACATTTGATAGGTCCCCCTGGTGGAGCTCAGTGGCTCTTCACCTCTGTGGCATCCTCCAGCCTCCGCGTGGGTGACCGATCTGTCCTCAGCCACCCCAGTCACCTCCAGCGCACGCTCCTCAAAGGAGGTGAGGTTTCTTAAGGCCGGCACCCCTCTGCCTGTCTGGACCCTCTCCCGGTGATTATGGGAGAGCTTTTCTTGAGGTGATGCATCATTAGCCACACGTGTGGTTCACAGCGGTAGGAGGGAGTTGTAAGTTGAAGGAGGAAGGTGTGGAGGGAGGATTGGTGGGTCACATGGGGAGTGAATGCTCCCTTGGTGGTGGGGTTGGTGTGCACTCACTCGTGCTGCCCGTTTTAGGTCATTGACCTTCGTACAGCACTGGAAGCCAGTCCTCTTGGTCACGCTCCCTGAGCTGACAGCTACCGCCATCTCACCCCAAGCAGCACTGGCTGCCTTGTCGCTGACTCTGAAATCCTCGGGGGAACAGGACATACCTCCTGGCCTCCACGGCGTCTAGCAGCCTCCCCAGGTCAGCATCCTCGAATCTTAGGACCCATCTCCTTGGCGCCATTATTGTGAGCTGGCTGGGGTTGCAAGTGCAGCTTAAGTGCTGCTTGACCTGGTTAGTGGTGCGCTGGAGAGTGCGGACCCAGCGAATCAGCTGGCGAGCCTTCAATTGCGACGAGAAGCCCGTGAGGCCTTGTGAAGTGGACAAATTAATGTTGAAATTCTTTGCCGGCCTCACTGGGCCGAGCGCCGGGGAGCTTGCGGCAATTCCCGCTCGCTAGCACACTTAGAAATCTTTCCGGAGAATCGCACCCCAGATTTAAGTTGTGGCAGCCATATGGAGTGAAAAAGGCTCACCAATTGAGTTGAAGGATGCACACCTGCACACCTTGTTTCTGGCTCTTCATATTTGCCCCATTGTATCCCTTCCCCTTACATTCAGCAATATGGAGGCCGTGTTGTGTGGCACTACCATTGTGCTAAATGGGATAGACTTTGAACAGATCTAGCAACTCAAGACTGGGCAACCATGAGGCGCTGTGGGCCGTCAGCAGAATTTAATTCAACCACAATCGGCAACCTCATGGCCTGGCATACCCCCACTCTACCATTACCATCGTACCAGCGAACCAACCGTGCTTCAATGAAGAGTGCAGGAGAGCATACCAGGAGTAACATCAGGCATACCGAAAAATGAGGGCCGAAATTCTCCGGTATCGGCGCGATGTCCGCCGACTGGCGCCGAAAACGGCGCAAATTAGTCGGGCATCGCGCCGCCCCAAAGGTGCGGAATGCTCCGCATCTTAGGGGGCCGAGCCCCAACCTTAAGGGGCTAGGCCCGCGCCGGATGAATTTCCACCCTGCCAGCAGGCGGAAAAGGCCTTTGGTGCCCCGCCAGCTGGCGCGGAAATGACATCGCCGGGCGGCGCATGCGCGGGAGCGTTAGCGGCCGCTGACGGCATTCCCGCACATGCGCAGTGGAGGGAGTCTCTTCCGCCTTCGCCATGGCGTGACCATCGCCCCGCGCCACCCCCCCCCCCCCCCAGGACCCCGGAGCCTGCCCGCGCTGCCTTGTCCCGCCGGTAAGGTAGGTGGTTTAATCTACGCCGGCGGGTCAGGCATTTTAGCAGCGGGACATCGGCCCATCCGGGCCGGAGAATCGCGGGGGGGGGGGGGGGGGGGAGGGACACCGCCAACCGGCGCAGCGCGATTCCCGCCCCCCCTGAATATCCGGTGCCAGAGAATTCGGCAACCGGCGGGGGTGGGATTCACGCCAGCCCCCGGCAATTCTCCGACCCGGCGGGGGGTCGGAGAATCTCGCCCGACGTGTCAACCTGGTGAAGCTACAACACAGAACTACTTGTGTGCCAAACAGCATAAGCAGCAAGTAATAGGCAGAGCTAAGCGATTCCACAACCCATCAGATCTGCCACTCCAACCGTGAATGGTGGTGTACAATTAAACAAATCACTGGAGGAGGAGGCTCCACAAATATCCCCATCCTCAATGATGAAGGAGCCCAGCATATATGTGCAAAAGACAAGACTGGGGCATTCGCAACAAACAGCCAGAAGTGCCAAGTGGATGATCCATCTCAGTCTCCTCCGGAGGTCCCTGGCATCACAAATGTCAGTCTTCAGCCAATACGATTCACTCCACGTGATATCAAGAAACAGCTAAAGGCACTGGACACTGCAAAGGCTATCGGCCCTGACAATATTTTGGCAATAGTACTGAAGACATGTGGTCCAGAACTTGCCACATCCACAGCTAAGCAGTTCCAGTACAGCTACAACATTGGCATCAACCCGCCAATGTGGAAAATTGCCCAAGTGTGTCCTGTACACAAGAAACAGGACAAATTCAACCCAGCCAATTACCGCCCTGCTGTCCATCCTCAGCAAAGTGATGGAAGGAGTCATCAACAGTGCTATCAAGCGTCACTTACTCAGCAATAACCAGCTCACAGATGCTCAGTTTGAGAGGGTCACTCAGCTCCTGACCTCATTACAGCCTTGATTCAAACATGGACAAAATAACTGAACGCCAAAGGTGAGGTGAGAGTGACTGTCCTTGACATCAGTATGGCATCAAGGAGCCCTGGCTAAACTGGAGTCAATGGGATTCAGGAGGGAAACTTTCTGTTGGTTGAGGTCATACCAGGTACAAAGGAAGATGGTTGTGGTGGTTGGAGGTCAACCGTCTCTGCTCCAGGACATCACTGCGGGGGGTTCCTCAGGGTAGTGTCCCAAGCCCAAACATCTTCAGCTGCTTCTTCAATGACCTCCCTTCCATAAGGTCAGAAGTGGGGATGTTTGCAGATGACTGCACCATTCACGACTCCTCAGATAATGAATCAGTCCATGTCCAAATGCAGCAAGAACTGGACAATATCCAGGCTTGAACTGGCAAGTGGCAAGTTACACTCGCGCCACACAAGTGTCAGGCAATGACCATCTCCTACAAGAGAGGATTGAATCATCGCTCCTTGACATTCAATGGCGTTACCATCGCTGAATCCCCCACAATCAACATCCTGGCGATTATCATTGATCAGAAACTGAACTGGATTAGCCATATTAATACTGTGGCTACCAGGGCAGGTCAAAGGCTAGGAATCCTACGGCGAGTAACTCACCTCCTGACCTCTCAAAGCCTGTCCACCATCTATAAGGCACAAGTCAGGGGTTTAATGGAATATTCTCCACTTGCCTGAATGAGTGCAACATCAGTAACACTCATGAAGCTTAACACCATCCAGGACAAAGCACCCCGCTTGATTGCTCCCGCTTCCACAAACATTCAAGCTCTCCACCACCGAACAGTGGCAGCCATGTGTACCATCTACAAGATGCACTGCAGGAACTCACCAAGGTTCCTTAGGCAGCACCTTCCAAACCCACGACTGCTACCATCTAAAAGGACAAGAACAGCAGTTACCTGGGAACCCCCACCACCTGGAGGTTCCCCTCCACGTAACTCACCATCCTGACTTGGAAATATATCGCTGCTCCTTCACTGTTGCTGGGCAACATCCTGGAACTCCCTCCCTAACAGCATAGTGGGTACCTACACCTCAAGAACTGCAACGGTTCAAGAAGATAACTCATCACCACCTTCTGAAGTGCAACTAGAGATGAGCAATAAATGCTGGCCTAACCAGCGTCGCACAAAATTATAATTTTTTTAAAAGTCCATCCAGTGCAGCCATGAGAGAATCTGACCATCCTTGTACACTTTTGGCTTGAACCGGAAGAAAGTCAATAAAATACTTCTTACTTTCAGTTCTTCAGAAGTCATGTTAACATAACTGCTATTGGTGACTCTGATCAGGAGTGAAATTCATCTTTTCAGTAACATTCATCTTCACCTGCAACCCCATCATCGAGATTATGAGCTTCAAGGTGATGGTCATGGATCTTTTCCTGTGTTGGACATGCTCTTGCATCCTAATTAATCCAAAAAAGTTGTCATTGTCATGTTCATAAAGCTTTCCATTTGTTCCACGAAATGTGGAGTTATACTCATCTAGGTACTGCACAATTGCTATAATATGACAATGATTGCCAATGTTCTTATTTATTTCTCTGTGCGTAATCATCTATCATCTTCATTACAGAGTAACTTCACTTTATTTTGTTGTGTTTTAAATATGCTCCTTAAGATAATTCATGAGATCACAATCCCTCTGAAATGCTTCTGGTCATTGCAGCCTTCCTTTACTAATTTGCGGGCCATTTATGAGCCGTACAATTTACAGCAAAAACAAACAGCTGCTTCAGCTTTCTTTCAGTACATCAGACAATTTCTTTCAAGGCCTTTCTCCATTTGGTGTGCTCAGTGTACAAGATTTGATTTCCATCATTTTCGCAGGCCATCACTCCACTAAAATGTCTATCGTCTTTTTGTGGAAATTCAAATCTGGCCAATTTGCTAGATCATACATTTTTCCAGTGGAAATAGCGTCAGAAGCATTGGCCATTTCATCAACCTGTGTATGTTTTGCACCAATGTCCTCTTCCTCAGCCGTGGTGCTATGTTCACTGGAGTGCATTAATTTCGGCATTTTCATTGGTAGTCAAAATAATTTTTTTAAACCTTGAAATTTTCGAGCGAATCTTTCAGGGTCTTATCAATTTCTTCTCTCCTTTTTATCAGCACGGTAGCACAGTGGTTTGCACAGTTGTTTCACAGCTCCAGGGTCCCATCTTAGATTCCGGGCTTGGGTCACTGTGCGGAGTCTGCACGTTCTCCCTGTGTCTGCGTGGGTTTTCTCCAGGTGATCCGGTTACCTCCCACAGTCCAAAGATGTGTGGATTGGCAATGTCAAATTGCCCTTAGTGTCCAAAAAGGTTAAGTGGGGTTACGGGGATGGGGTGGAGGCGTGTGCTTGAGTAGAGTGCTCTTTCCAAGGGCCGGTGCAGACTTGATGGATTGAATGGCCTCTTTCTGCACTGTAAATTCTATGATCTGCCTTTTCTCCGTATCGGAGCTATATTCTCTATTTGTCTCTGCTCATACTGGCCATTGTATTCTAAATAACAATTGGGCCGCTCCTTCGAGTTAATTAAACTGACACCTTCAAACCAAAGGGGAACCAAAAGGCTGCATGAATTCAAAGATCACCCCAGCACATGACACCCCCCCCCCCCAAAGCGCGGGGCATGGGCGGTCACCTGATTCACCATACCCTAGGGATGGCAATGACCACCACAGAAGGTGATCCCTCTAAACATGGCTATCCGGTTTGGAGAATTGTGGCAGACTATATTTGGGGGACCTTCTCTTGCCCCCACCCCGATAAGGGGTGAGCTGAGTGGCACTTTACAGTTGCCAAAATGTACTCCGGCCTCATGTGTTTGACAACCATTTTGTAACTGCCCGATTGTGACTAGAAGCTTTGAGACAACACAATCCTGCTCCTGTCATTATTTGCTGGTCCCAAAGGGCTTGGGAGATGTCTTTGGAAAGAAAGAAGCAAATGCATGACATCTTTGAGCTAAGAGAAACTGATGCACATCAGCTCCCACATGAGCTTAGACAGAAACAAAACCTTGATCCAAAGGAAACCAAGGGGATTGGAAGTTTTGTTCTGCTACAGCCTACGTCTCAGAACAGCCATTGAAATATTGCAGATGGCACATCTTCCTCCGCCTGTTCTGCGTTGAGGACTTATTTGTAAGAGACCTGACTGCCGAGTTCCTAACAGGCATTCAAGGTAAAGTGGCTAAGGCTACAAGGAGTCCCAACATATATCATGCTATTTTAATTGACACTGGCGTGCTCATTATTCAGGTTTCACGATGAGGATGAAGGGGTGGACTTTGGAACCTAATTAAGGTTAAAATAAGGTCCTAAAAACTCATGAAAATTTTCCTTTGTTTCTTATGCCTTTGGTCACCTCTAACATTAGTATTTGATGCTTTCTCCCCTGAGATTTTCAGGGTCAACAAGACTGCTCTGTTACTGTGAATCACTGGGATTGATTTAATGAAAGCATAATTTGACTAACAACCTGATGAGTTGTGAGACTTGAAAGACAACATTTTGTGGAGAAGTGGAAATTACATTTCATTCAAAACCTGTTTTGTCTTAAATATCTACTAAATGTATAATTGTTTATATGTCAAATGCCCTAATGACTCTCCTTTATGTGGTTTAGGTTTTCATGCAGTTTGCTAAAGAACAACAAAATAGTGAAGAAGATTATAAAACATTGGATATAAGCTTTCGATGGCAGCAGCTTCAACAAAATGAATGTTAAAAAGGTTCAGAGTTGTTCTTCTGCCTTATAACAGGGAAACCTCAATACAGTATTCGGTTGATCTTTATTAAATCAGATTTCTTGATTGCTGAAGCATTGCCTGTAACATTTTGACAAGGATATCGCACTGATTGAGGCATGTGGTGAGCCTCTCTAGAAAGATGTTCCAGGACGAGTATTTATCCACACCCAGTGGCACAGACAAGGTGGAAGAGGAGTACAAAAAAGATATACGCAGACATCTTTACAACTGTTGTGTACTTGGCAATGCCTATAGGAGTTACTGAAAATGCTATTTTATTTGTTATTTTAAGTGTGGTTAGGATCTTGACACACGGATATAACTAACGGACAGAAACAAACATGCATGCGTATTGTGCAAGAGATGTCTCCTTAATTGGTATTACAGTGCATTTTAATATACAAATTACTTCTATTTGAAATCCTTACTGTAGCAGTGATTCTAAACATGGTGCAATACACATGATATTCTCACCTTTTCTCAACTGTCACTGGCCGCATATGCCACATTTTAAAATGATGATGACAAGGAATTTTTTTCTGCTTTTCCCAAACTTCAGTTCACATATTTCTAACATACAAAGCAAAAAAGGAAATGTTTTACAGCCATAACCTTTTACTGGTCATGAGTAGATTTGTTTTCAGAATAATAGTATTGATCATAGATAACGATTATTTATTATATTACATATTGTGCCGTAATGCCTTTTGTATACACACTATCTTCCACAAATCTTGGCCTTAACACAAAAAGGTTTGAGATGTAAAACGGAATGGATGTTGACCTATATCAGTCACATAAAAAATTTATTACGTCAAATTTGGAACACAATTAGATGCCCTTTAAATGCAGATTTATTCTACACTGTGTAACCATACAAAGCAAATACTTACTCACCTCTCTACTTAAAATTGTTTTCAGAAATTATAATTTATATTTTTTCTGCTTTATAACCAGAA
This sequence comes from Scyliorhinus torazame, assembly GCF_047496885.1. Taxonomy (NCBI): domain Eukaryota; kingdom Metazoa; phylum Chordata; class Chondrichthyes; order Carcharhiniformes; family Scyliorhinidae; genus Scyliorhinus; species Scyliorhinus torazame. Next base: position 134,506,358 of record NC_092724.1, on the reverse strand, counting down.
CGTAGACATATATGTTCAATCCAAATGTGCAAGAAAAAAGGCTGTTTTGTGATGGTTATTGTGTCTATGGCTTCTTAGTCATATCACTCTATGCATCAGAATCTCCTCTGCAGTGCAATATATGTGCAGAATAATGTCTAGCACAGTACATGCTGTAACTTCATATAATCTATTGTCTGTGATGCGCTGACGCACGAGATCAATCAATCCATGCCATCTTTCTTTATTTGTAAAAACCACACACCTGCACAATACAGATGGTGAAATGGTTAACTGACAGACCAGGTACTTCAATATCCCCATTTTCTGTCAGCTTTAAGCAACTTGCTTTACAAAAACTATGGCACAAGGAATTATTGCCACAATTTTTAAATTGGGAATCTCACTGGAACAAAAATTATCAGGAAGTAACCGTAACATCAGCAATCACATCTGAGCATGGGAGTACTTTACTGTACTTTTTTAATAAAGACTAACTGGTATGTTACAAACCACTAAATATTTTTTTAAATCACTTTGCACTGTGCAACTTGTACACCTTATTTGTTCTTGGGTGTTTATGCCTTTTATCATTAGTTTAGAATTTTAAAGTTTGAGTGTTATTTAGTGTAAATGAGCAGTGTATTGTGTTACTTTGTTTTTAATTTTATAATTCAATGTAAAGCTATTGCTGCCTTGCCTATAGCTGTTGGTAAGGATATGGGAAATATGAAAAAGTAAGAAAAGACTGGTTGTGAACAATGTGATTAAAGTTATTGCTTCTTAGGAATATTGTGTACCAGAACTTAATTTCTTGTCAATTTTTCTCAAATGATATAAGTGAATTAATTAATTTTGGATATACTAAAGTGGTGGATCAGACCAATTGAATCTCTAATCTAGTTTGAGTATTTTAGACACATACATACCTAAAAATTGGAGCTGAATTTATTTCAATAAGCACCACAAAAGTATTTGACATTTACTTAGCTTGAGGGATTTGTGTTGGGTGTCTTGTCAAATGGTCCAATGTATTTAATAAGCAACATTGAAAAATATTACAGATTATTTGGTTGAGTTTCATAGTCAGGGGGCTGTGACTTCCTGCAATATGTGGATTTGATGAAAAATGTAGCAAGTTGGGGTTGTATGAAGTTATTGGAGTGATTCTTCCCCATCTGCTTAAATTCCTCAGGACGGTTCACCACTGTCTCAACAACTGTGATGTGGTGTCCCAGTGGGTGCACAGCAGAATCAATTGTGAACTTGTTTTGTCTTCATTTGGGTGGATGGGTTGGTTGGTAAACTAGGTTTGGTGTGGATGGATTGATTGGTAAACTAGGTTTTTTTTATCGTTAATGATAGCAAGAATTCCCACTGTTGTATCTGTCAGTGTTTGCTCTTTTGTTTTTACTAGTTCACTTTAGCCTCCTTCATGTTATTAGTGCCATTATACTGTTACGCTCCCAGTTGGTGTTACTACTGGAAGGGAAGATTCCAGAATGGAACTCTGGCTCAAAAGATTGTAACTTTTACTTATTTTTCGAAAATATGGAGGAACAGAGTCACGGGACGGGCAATTAGTTCTAACAACAAGGAATAATCATTTATTAAACATAAAAAGTTTGATTATGATACAATACACCTTTATTCCCCCTTTAGCTTCACAAATGTATAGTTTTCAAAAATAACACCCCCCTATGAACCAAATGGCCAATGCCACGCAACTGATCTACGTGGATTTCTCACAATCTCCCCAGATAATTGTCACATGTTTCCAAACTCCACTCCCCAAAAAACAAGCTTTAAAATCTTCTTTCAAACATTGCTTTCCATCAGCTATTTGCATTAAAAATCCATGCCAGGTTTTCCAAACTAGCCTTTCAACCAAAGCTTCCACTCCACTTCTAATGAGGAATCCACTCCAGATTTTCCGCCTAGCCTTTTAGATTTCCTTTACATTAAATGCTTTTGCACAAACTCCGAGATCCAAACACCGATTTCTGCAGTTATTTCAACTCGCGTTTCACAGGCTGTAGTAAAATCTCAAACCTGAAAATCATTTAATATTTCTGGCTTCTCAGCTCTGTCTGTCTTTACTGAAAGTTCTGTTCTGTACCTTTAACCTCAAGTCGTCTTTGAACCTTCTCTTCATTTCTCTAGTTTCCTTAACTAGCTGCACTTTAGATCTCTGCACCAGTTTTCTTAACCACTACTGCATAGTATGACTTTTCTTCTCGCAAAGCTGAAAGAGATGTTCCCACTTTAGCCTTCTAAAACCAACTCCCGTGAGAATAGCTTTCTCTCTCACTACCTATCTCCAAGTACTATATATCCAGTTAAAACAAAACTCAAAAAATCTTCCTGCCCAAAAGGAACAAGTTTATGCTTCTGCCAGCTTGTTAATTTTTCATGCCGTAACTCCCTCTGAGCACAATTTGAACTGATCAAACGCCCACACGTACTGAACCTCAAAGTGCAGTTTAGGGTGGCATGGTAGCACAGTGGGTAGCACTGTTGCTTCACAGCGCCAGGGTCCGTTTCAATTCCTGGCTTGGGTCATTGTGTGGAGTCTGCACGTTCTCCCCGTGTCTGCGTGGGTTTCCTCCGGGTGCTCTGGTTTCCTCCCACAAGTCCCAAAAGACGTGCTTGTTAGGTGAATTGGACATTCTGAATTCTCCCTCAATGTATCCGACCAGGCGCCATAGTGTGGCAAGCAGGGTATTTTCACAGTAACTTCATTGCAGTGTTAATGTAGGCCTACTTGATTATTAAAAATTAATGAGAGCTTTATGAACCTACACAGATTTGTGCATTTAGAGTCAAAATGAAAGAACTTACAATCAAAGTTGGAACATTGAGCCTTTTGATCTCTTCTTCAAAGCAATTGATTTGCATAAAAATAAAAAAAATACTTAGTTTCACACCCTAGTAGACAATAGGATCATGGCCTGCAACAATTATATTTGCGTTCTAAATCTTTTAAAATGTGCCAATAATTGTCCACACTTTGTTAGTTTGATCAGACTTCTTGCATTGAAGGGAACTATTTATTTAATGATCAACAGCTTCATTTTTACAGATGGAGTGTTTTTGTACTTCGTGTTATGAACCTTGCTGACATTGAATGTGAAGGCATCCCAAATCTCAGGAGGGAACATCGGTTCTTAACTACTTATTTTTGTGGTTTGGAAAAAGTGAGGAAAGGAGGAAACCCAGTGAGGAAAGTGTTGTAAATTATTCGAATTACAAAATGTTTATTGAACTTTACTGTTGCCTTTCATGGGTGTTTTAAATAATAACATTTACAATTAACTACAGTAATGGTTACCCAGACTGTATGCTTAAATTACCCCCCCATCTAAATGTATCTACTATCCTAAACTATGAGAATAAACCTTCCCCAAAGCAACATTCCATACGTTTTAACACTATTAGAAAAAATCCAGCAATACGTACCACACAAGTCCTGTAGTTTTCTTTTGGGAACCTTCTAGTTTAGTGTAGAATTAGGGGGTACAAAACTTCTTCTGCTTTCCTTTTTGCACAACAGCTTGATTCTCTGGGAGAACTCTGCTTTGCTACTGGGAGTGGCTATGATCTCGGTCCCTAGATTGTTAGTCTCCACTTTGCTTAACAAATTATATGTTTGCTAACCTACTCTCAAGTCCTCAGTGCAGCTAAATCCCTATCAGTTTATTTTTTTAAATCCAATTCTTTACTTTTCATTCCAACTTCCTAACCTCCAAGTAAACTCTTTAACAGTTTAAACGATATGAAATTAAAGATAGCTAGTCTTATTTTTAATCTTATTACAGAATGTGACCAGGCCTCAAGCGGAATCGGGGAGATGGTGGACTGGCACTGCCGAATTTCAGTAATTATTACTGGGCGGCTAACATAGCCATGGTGAGGAGGTGGCTGGGGGGGGGGGGGGCGTGGGTGCGCACGGAGGCGGACTCGTGTAAGGGCACAAGTTGAGGGGCACTGGTGACGGCGCCCCTGCCGTCCGCGCCGGCGCGGTACTCCACCAGTCTGGTGGTGGTGGCGGCCCTGAGAGTCTGGGGGTAGTGAAGGAGGCATGTGGGAGCAGAAGGGGCATCGGTGTGGTCCCCAATCTGCGACAATTATAGGTTTGCCCCGGGGAGGATAGATGGGGGGTTCCGTATTTGGCAGAGAGCAGGGATAGAGAGGATGGGGGATTTGTTCTTGGAAGGTAGCTTCTTGAGTATGAGGGCGCTGGAGGGGAGGTTTGCACTGGCTGGAGGGAATGATTTGATATTTACAGGTTCGGGACATTTTGCGGAGGCAGGTACCAACCTTCCCACTCCTGCCGTTAAGGGGGATTCAGGACAGGGTGGTCTCTAGAGGATGGATAGAGGAGGGGAGCGTCTCGGACATGTATAAAGAGCTTGTGGGTTCGGAGGAGACGCAGACGGAGGAGCTGAACCGTAAGTGGGAGGAGGAGCTGGGGGGGAGAGATGGAGGAGGGTCTTTGGGCAGATACACTAGGAATGGTCAATGCTACCGCAACATGTGCCAGGCTCAGCCTGATCCACTTTAAGGTTGTTCACCGGGCTCAACAGAAAACAACCAGCTTCGAAGAACAGGCATTTGAAGTGTGCACCTAATCAACAGTATTATGACTTGCTTTTGCATCATTGAATCAGTCAGTAGCGAGTTACTCAGGAGTCAGCATAATTTTTTAATAGATTAAAACAATTTATTTTCAGGTCAAATAACAAACAAAATTAAATGTGCTCATAGAGTACTAGGAAAAACTAGAACAGAATTTAATTTGTTTACCACTTAATAAGCTTTCTATTGTAGATTTAAAGTCCCACATGACAGAAATTGTACACAGATATGTCATGTGAGAGTAGCTTTAAGAAATGGGTGTTTATCAAATAGCTGTAGTGGATGTACCTTTAAGAAATGGGTGTTTAGGGCAGCACGGTTGCGCTGTGAGTTAGCCGTGCTGCCTCACGGCGCCGAGGTCCCAGGTTCGATCCCGGCTCGGGGTCACTGTCCTCGTGGAGTTTGCACATTCTCCCCATGTTTGCATGGGTTTCGCCCCCCACAATCCAAAAATGTGCAGGTTAGGTAGATTGGCCATGCTAAATTGCCCCTTAATTGGAAAAAATGAATTGGGTACTCTAAATTTATTTTTAAAAAAGAAATGGGTGTTTATCAAATAGCTGCAGTGATGTCAGAGTGTGGGTGGAGCTGGGCTGTCTTGTCTGTTTTTACTTTCGTTTTTGAGCTGGCAGCTACAGTGTGTTTAGTTTTGTTTTCAGAGTTGGAGCTGCATCCAGCCAAACAAGGCGTAATTTTGATCTCTGCATGTAAAGAATATCTTCAGATCACTTGCTAATTTAAAAGTGATAACTGCTCTCAGTAGAGAATTTAAAACCTGCTATCTTTGTTAAAGAGGGTATTTGTCTTATGGATGTTGCTGGGAAAGATTAAGGGTTACTTGTAGAGTACTGTTTTCTTTGGGAGAGTATTTGAGTTAATAGTTGCGAAGATGTTTACTGTGTGTTTATAAAATGTTAATGTTTATTCTATGAATAAATGTTAAGTACTTTAGATCTCTGTTGCATCACACATGTAGAGTGGGCCCTTGTGCTTCCCATAAGCGAAATCTATTAATAGTTGTGGGTCAGGTGAACTCTATGGTGTTCTCTAAACCCTGGCCCATAACAGATGCAACACTTAGTACCTAGAATTTTTTATGTCAGTCGTAATGTTCTCACACAAACTCTTGTCATCATGTTGTTATTTATCTATAATTTAACTTAACTTTCCATTTTCAATGCTTTGGGCTGGATTATAACCTTGGCTCCCTGTCATTAAAGGTAGCTGCCCAACAGCGTACAGTATCATCACGTCCCACTTACACTTGTGTTTCAGTCCTTCATATGGGCCTATGTAGGGTGGCAGACATCCTTCCTGTATGCAGATTGCAGGCTATGGGGTACATCAGAGCTCAATTGTCAAGAAAGAAACAACTGAGCACAAAGGGCACTGTACATACTCTGCCCAGTTTCATTGATGGTTTCCAAAGGTATGATTTATTTCTATGGGATCAGAAGTCAGAGTGCTCCTTTGAGCTGTCAAAAGTGGTACTGTTGCGTACAAACTTTTCAGACCTCCCAGGCCTGGTTCCAACATAGGTGGCACTGAAGTAACCAACTCTGATTACGAGAGCCTGAAGGTTTTTTTTAAAATTGTTTACAATTATTTATTGTAGAGCCTATGCTTTGGGGGGTGGCATGGTGGTGCAGTGGTTAGTACTGCTGCCTCATGGCGCTGAGGACCTGGGTTTGATCCTGGCCCCGGGTCACTGTCAGTGTGGAGTTGGCACATTCTCCCCATGTCTGCGTGGGTCTCATCTCCACAACCCAAAGATGTGCAGTGTAGGTGGATTGGCTAAATTACTCCTTAATTGGAAAAATAAAGAACTGGGCACATTAAATTTTTTTTTTTTTTATTAAAAAGAGCCTATGCTTTGTCTTTCCACCATTGGGGTTCTATGTCTGTTAGCATACCCTCCCTAAAAACAATTTCATTCTTTCCTTGGTTTTTTGAAGTAATACATACATTTTCTTTTCCCATCCATTTCCTGCTGCTCTTATACTTTAGCTGCACCTGCACCCCTTTTGTCGCTTCTGACTGTCATAACAGCCATCGCGTTGCTTTAAGCAATCGTATTTATGAATTTCAACAAGTTAAGCATTTTTTTTTACATGACACCTTTTCTGATTTGGTCTTTATTAATAGACATTTTTGTTAACCTTTCCCCCATCATTTACTTGTTTTATCCTATCTAGTTTCTCACAAGGACATTGCACCCAAACCAGATTAGTATCGGCGTATCTCTTTCCGATTATTGTTTTTCTGCACCATTCCCAAACCGTGCATGAATATACTCAAAAAGGGCAGCACAGCTGCCTCACGGCGACGAGGTCCCAGGTACGATCCCGGCTCTGGGTCACTGTCCGTGTGGAGTTTGCACATTCTCCCCGTCGTGTTTGCGTGGGTTTCACCCCCACAACCCAAAGATATGCAGGGTAGGTGGATTGGCCACACTAAATTGCCCCTTAATTGGAAAAAATTATTGGGTAATCTAAATTTAAAAAATAATTTTTTTTTTAAAAATGAATATACTCAAAAGAAAAACAAAATTGCTGGAAATGGCAGGGCTGGCAGTATCTGTGGTGAGAGAGATAAGAGTTTTAACATTTTGTCAGAACTACCTGCTGTCCTTGCCTCTTATACTATTATGGCCCCCATTTTCATCCTCTTGTATGTCAGCAGTAAATCTGGAACACAGCTGACTTGGCTAACTGGTTCAGATAAAGTTCATTCAATTGAATTTAACTTCATTGTTGGCTGAGTTACCTGCTTAAGCTACAGACAATATTGAATTACACAGCCTCTGGAAGAAAATACATAAACATGCTCCAGAAATAATTCAGTTTATGTTGTTGTTTATATGTTTATTAAAAAAACCTACAATATTTTTTCCTTCAGCAGGTTTACTCCAGTCACTATGAATGGACCTTGATCCCATGATCTGTAACATTTTTAAATATTCTCCCTTTGCAGAGATGATGCAACATTGGATTAAAAATTATCCTAAATGTGGTAGAATACACATTGAACTGTGTGTGTTCTCATCTTCAGTCTCCTCAAAATGGAAGAATATCAAACACAGGACCAATATTTTACAGTTACAAATAACTGCAATATTTATTTATAAAATTACACTCAAACATTATTCGATTAATACTACATTACCTTCAAATCAAACATACGTTCTTGGAGCAGATCATGAAAGATTATTAAAAAGATCTGTTCCTGCAACATTTTAAAAAGTCTTTTTAATTTCTTAAAACCAACTTATTAAATACTAACTCTAGACATGTCTTTTTTTCAAATTTTAGCAGGGTCTTTGAACTTTCAAGCTATATTTTTCTTCTGAGCAAAGACGCTCCCGCACATCCACGAAATTGTGGCTTTTTTCGGGGGGTTACCCGGGGAGTTCTTTAAAAAAAAATTAAGTCCTGCGAAATCGGCCCTGCCCAGGCGCCAAAGCTACGTTCCACAGAGCTGAAGAGGGGGGGGGGGGGGGAGAAAAGAGAGGAGAGACTGATCCCGGTGAACTGCACGTGGAGGAGGAGTGGGGATCACTCAGAAACTACCTGAAAGTCAGGGCACGGAGAGGATAACACAAAAACAAAATAATCATTTTTTTATCCAACCTTTCTAGTTCCTTTCTGAAAATTGAAAAAAAAAATTGTTTTTAAAAGGAGAAAAATCCCTTGGGGGTTTTTTTTCTTTGGTGGGATGGGAACAAAATTTTTTTTTGGGGCGGGGGGGGGGGGGGGGGGGGAGATGTAAGAAGGAGCAGCAGCGAAGGTGAAGGAAAAAAGCAGGAGTTGCGGCCATGCAGGCAGACGATCCCACGGGGCGAGGTGGAGTGATATGCCATCAATAAACACACGACTAGTGATGAACATAACTGAGGCTTTAATACACTAAACAGCAAGCCTCCTGCCTCTGGACCCGCACTGTAGCGTCTGCTTCTGGTAGCGACGGGCTTACAGTCCGGGGTGAGATTTGCAAAGAGGAAGGGTGGGGCGACCTTAAGGGTCACGAGGCTACAGACGGTGAGGGGGGGCAGGGGTCCGTCGAACTTTAAAATAAGGCTCTGGAGGTGGCACTGGAAGTCAAGCCCCAGCAATAGGGCAGCGCAGAGATGGGGAAGGACGTAGAGTTTGAAGTTAGCGTACTCTACGCCTTGTACAGTAAGGGTCGCGACACAGTACCTCCGGATTTCTACTGCTTGGGATCCGGAAGTCAGGGAGATTTTCTGGGTCGCGGGTAGAATTGGGAGGGAACAGCGCCTTACCGTATCTGGGTGTATGAAGCTGTCTGTGCTCCCGGAGTCAAAAAGGCAGGCCGTCTCGTGCTCATTGCTCCGGACGGTCATCGTAGACTTTGCGAGGTGGTGCGGCCGGGACTGGTCGAGCGTGATGGAGGCGAGCTTCAGAAGGCTGTTGGTAGATCAGTCGGAGGTAGCGGCGGCCAGCGTATGGTCGGGTGAGCTGGGCTCCCGGGAGGCTGCGGAGTGGTCCCAAGATGGCGGACCCCATGAGTCGCGGGTGGCATCCGCGATGGCAGCCCCCGTGGGTCACGCGTGGCGGTTGGAGGATACGCTAAAGATGGCGGCCCCCATGGGTAGCACGTGGCGGCCGAAATTGAAGATGGCGGTCGGTGCCCACAGGTCGCACATGGCAGGTGGGGCGGCAGCTGGGGGCGGCCCCGACAGGCAGCGCTACTGGGCCTATAACTTGTAGGGGAGATCGGGCCTGGCAGGCTTTTGCAAAGTGGCCCGTCCTCCCACACCCGTTGCACGTTGCGTTCCGTGCCGGGCAGCGTTGTCTGGAGTGATTACTCTGGCCGTAAAAGTAGCACCTCGGATCTCCAGCGTTGGTGGGCCGCTATGCGGCCCAGGCTTCCGTTGCACCCGGGTCGGTTGATGGCTGCGCCCACGAGGGTGCCGCGCGGTCGGAGGTGTAGGCCCCCATGTTCTGGGAGGCCACCTCCAGCGAAGTGGAGAGTTACACTGTCTCTGGGAGGCAGAGTGTCCCCCCTTCTAGTAATCGCTGGCAAATATAGTTTGAGTTCATGCCCGCGACATAAGCGTCCTTGATCAGCAGCTCCGCGTGCTGGGTAGCCAATATCACCCGGCAATCACAGTTCCGGCAGTGTATACGCAAGGCACGCAGGAATTCTGGAAGTGATTCCCCAGGGCGTTGCCGTCTCATGGCGAGGAGGTGCCTAGCATACACCTCGTTCACGGATTTCACGTATTGTCCCTTCAGCAGCGTTATTGCCTCCGCGTACGAAGGAGTGTCCCTGATGAGGAGAAAAACTCTTGGGCTCCCTAGTGCGTGGAGGATCTGCTTCTTCTGGAGGTCTGTGAAGTCTTCGGTGAAGGATGCGAGGTACGCTTCTAAGCAGCTTAGCCAGTGCTCAAACGTTTCTGTGATGTCGGTTGGGTCCAGCTCCAAGCGATCGGGCTTGAGTGATGAGTTCATCTTCAGCAGTTTAGTGTATTAAATTGATATGCCGCTATCAATAAACACACGGCGAGTGATGAACGTAACTGAGGCTTTAATACACTAAACAGCAAGCCTCCTGCCTCTGGACGCAAACTGGGTCGGAGGAGGAGACTCCCCTCGGGCTTATGTATAAAGGTGGTGAGGAGCCACAGGTGGAACCAGCCTGGACAAGCCCACGCATGTACAACACAACACAATGCAATACCGTGGTTTACCACACAGAGGTTCAGGCGAACCAGGAAGCGGAAAAGCTGGCGAGCCGAGCAGCGGAGCAGGAACAGGACGCGGCGACCATTCCTCACCCCCCCCCCCCGGCACAGGGGGAGGAATGGAGAAGCGTGCTGAAAACGGAAATCAAAGCCATAAAGGAGGAGATAAAAATGGATATAAACACCATGAGGGAGGCACTCAGGACGGAGCACCACACAATGATGAAGGAGATGCTGGCGGAGACAACGGATAAAATGCAGCGAACCATTAACGGCCTAGAAAGGAAGGTGGAGGCGCAGGAGAAAACGATTCAGGAGTCGGAGAGGGCCGCCTCGGACCAGAGCGACAGGATGGTAACTCAGGAAACTGAGGTGAAAAGGCTGATAACGACCCAGGGGAGCCTAAGAGGGAAAGTAGAGGACCAGGAAAATAGGTCCATACGGCAGAATGTTAAAATGGTGGGTCTGCCAGAGGGGATGGAGGGCAGAGACCCAACAGGCTACGTCACCCAAATGCTGGGCAAGCTAGCGGGAAGAGAGAAATTTCCAAACCCCCCAGAAATCGACAGGGCGCACAGGTCACTCCGACCCAGGCCCAAAGCCGGGGAGCAGCCCAGAGCGATTATCGTGAAGCTGCACAAGTTCCAAGACAGGGAAAAAATCCTAAAGTGGGCCGGCAGACTAAATCGAGCACGTGGGAAGGGAAGACCATAAGGGTATACCAGGACATTGGGGTGGACCTGGCCAAAAGAAGGGCTGAATTCAACAGGGCCAAATCAACACTCTACAAAGGTAATGTGAAATTTGGGATGCTATTCCCGGCCAAACTCTGGGTAACATTTGAGGGGAAGGAGCTGTTGTTTTAACACCCCAGCGGCAGCGGAGTTCGTTAGAGTGAACAAACTGGGGGAGGGACAGCCGCAACTTCCATCATGAAAGCGACGGTGATGGAAAAGAAAGGAAGAATCGGAACAAAGAGCAGAGGGCAGACCGCAAACAGAGACAATACGATCACGAACTGTACACACGTGTTTGGTGCACTGTGCGGGACTGTGCTAACTCGTTCCCGATGCTCGTTCCATCTCTCAATGCAATGGGGGGGGGGGAGCGAAGCAAGGTGAATGAAGGTGAGAAAGGCGGACATGAGGGCGAGACAAGGGCTAGCAAAAGGAAGGTAAAACAGGACCAGAGCAAGGCAAGTACTGGGAAGGGGGGCCACCGTGCTAGCGAGGAGTGCTAAAACGGGAGGGCAGGAAGAAAGGAGGGCCGAGGCGCGCTTCTCAGGGGAGAGGTAGCGCCTGGCACAAAAAGGGAAGGGGGGGGGGTGGAAGAACACCGGGGTGGACAGAGGAACAGGGACTAGGGGGAGGGGGGGGGAGAGGAGTCAGGGGGAGAGCGCAGAATAAAAGAGAAGCAAAGAGAAGGGTGAGGTAGATAAGCAGCACGAACACAAACCTCGGCAGGCTTGGAGCAGGGCGAGGAACCAAGATGGTGCCACAAACAGCCACTCAGGAGGGCTTCAGGGCGAAGGGAGACCCTGCCGTGCAGGGACGCAGCCACATGGCGTACACATGGCTGGTGGCCATGTTGGCTGCCCCCTGGGCAAAAGGAAACCCCGGAGCCCTGGGGTCCGACCTCATGGCGAGAGCGGCGACCGTGGCCATTTTGGATGGCCCCCTAACGAAGGGAAATCCCGGAGTGCAGGGGCGCGTCCACCAGGTAAGTATGGGTGACCCTACAGGACCCGGGGGGGGGGGGGGGGGGGGGGGTGTCAAAAAAACCCCACCTGGAACATAAGGGGACTCAACAGCCCAGTGAAAAGACCAGAGTCTTCACCCAGCTAAGAAGCCTAAAAGCAGACATAATCTACCTACAAGAGACGCACCCGAGGGAGAAAGACCGACTGCTGATATGAAAGGGCATAGTGGGACAGACATCCCACTCATGCTATGAGACGAGGGCTAGGGGAGTAGCAATATTAATTAGCAAGAGGACGAGGTTTACGGAAACCAAGACAGTTACAGACCCAGGGGAAGGTACGTCATGGTCAGCAGTGTCCAGGAAGGGGCACCAGTCGTACTGGTAAATGTCTACGCTCCCAACTGGGACGACACAGAATTCATAAAGACGACCATGGCAGAAATCCCCGATCTTGACACACACCGACTGATCATGGGGGGCAACTTCAACTGTGTACAGGACCCACTGACCGACCGATCAAACCCCAGAGCAGGGAAAAAGACTGGCATGGACAGGGAACTAGGAGCATTTATGGAGCAGATGGGGGCGGTGGACCCATAGAGGTTCCTGCACCCAGGAGAGAAGGAATTTTCATACTTCTCACAAGTACACAAGGTATACACCCGTATCGACTTCTTTGCAGTAGGGAAATCGGTGCTTCCAGGGATCACGGGAACGGAGTACTCCGCGATCGTTATCTCTGACCACGCTCCACACTATATGGATGAAACAGTTCCATGACGGACTGGAACTACCAGTTGTGGGGGAAGACAGACGGGGGGAGCTGGGAGCACCAATAGACTTGGGAGAAATCATTGGAGAGCATCAGCTCCATGCAGGCGGGGAAGGCACCGGGACCAGACAGGTTCCCGGGGGACTTGTACAAAACATTTGCACCAGTCCTGGCCCCACACTTAAGGGACATGTTTGCAGACTCACTGGCAAGGGGCACCCTGCCTCCCACGCTAGCGCAGGCCACAATTTCATTGATACCCAAAAAAGATAAAGACCTGACGGGATGCGGATCACCCAGGCCCATTTCACTGCTGAACGTGGATGCGAAAATACTCGCAAAGGTCCTGGCCAAAATGCTGGAGGGCTGTGTACCAGAGGTGTTTGCAGAGGACCAAATGTCAAGGGTAGGCAGCTCACAGCGTACATCAGGCGGCTGCTGAACGTAATAATGACCCCCTCTGGGGAGAGAACACCAGAGGTGATCCTCTCCCTGGACGCAGAAAAGGCCTTGGACAGAGTCGAATGGAAATACCTCCTCGAGGTACTGGAACGGTTTGGGCTAGGAGCGGGGTTCACCACCTGGGTGAGGCTCCTGTACCAACGCTCCCAAAGCGAGCGTCCGAACTAACACCACCAGCTCTAAATACTTCCAGCTGCAGAGAGGAACAAGACATGGCTGCCCCCTGTCCCCACTCTTGTTCGCGCTAGCGATCAAACCCCTGGCGATAGCCCTGCGGGACGCGAAAAGCTAGAAGGGAATCCGGAGAGGAGACAGAGAGCACAGAGTCTCACTCTATGCAGATGACCTGCTCCTCTATGTCTCGAAGCCACAGGAGGGACTGAAGGCAATACTGCAAATACTGAAAGAGTTTGGAACTTTCTCGGGCTACAAACTTAACCTGGGCAAAAGCGAGGCATTCCCAGTGAACCCAAACGGGGGAGGGAGAGAGCTGAAGGGGCTTCCGTTCAAAACAGCCCAGAACAGATTCCGCTACCTGGGGATCCAGATAGCCAGAGACTGGACACAGATCCACAACTGGAACCTGACCAGCCTGGTGGAGGAAGTAAGAAGAGACCTTCAAAGGTGGGGCTCACTCCCACTCTCTCTGGCGGGGAGAGTGCAGATGATCAAGATGAACGTACTGCCAAGGTTCCTCTTCCTGTTTAGATCCATTCCGATCTTCATCCCCAAGGCCTTTTTCCAAAACGTAGAGTCTAATCATGGCGTTTGTGTGTGGGGGGGGCAAGAACCTGAGAATTCCCAAACAGCCACTGCAAAGAAGGAAAATCAAAGGGGGCTTGGCCTTACCAAACCTACAAAACTACCATTGGGCAGCAACAGCAGAAAAAGTTAGGGGATGGGTACAAGAACCCGACACAGATTGGATACAAATGGAGGAGGCATCCTGTAAAAGAACGACCCTCCGGGCCCTGGCCACAGCAGCACTCCCATCCTCCTCAACAAAATATACGAGCCCAGTGGTAGCGGCCACGCTGAGAACGTGGACCCAGTTGAGACAGCACTGCGGGCTAACCAAAATGTCCCTTATGGCCCCCATCTGCGGCAATCACAGATTCCCCCCAGCCATGCTGGATACCACCTTCAAAAGATGGAGGCGGAACAGGGGCACATTGACAGTCGGGGACTTCTACGTAGGGCACACACTGGCGACACGAGACGAACTGAACAGGAAGTGGAAGCTAGCAAAAGGTCAGGAAACGAGACACCTCCAAATAAAACACTTCCTCCGCAGAGAGACAGTGGGGTACCCCGGGGCCCCAGAAGCCACACTACTAGAGGACCTGATAGGCACAAGCAACGAGAAGGGGGGGGGGGGGGGCTGTGGGAAAATATACGGACAGCTACTGGACAGAGCCCGGACTCCACTGGACGAGACCAGACAAAAATGGGAGGATAAACTGAGGACAGAGGTAGGATGGGGACTCTGGAGCGAAGTACTGAGCAGGGTGAACTCACCTCCTCCTGCGCAAGGCTAAGCCTAATGCAGCTCAAAGTGATGTACAGAGCGTGCCTGACCAGAACCAGAATGAGCAGGTTCTTCCCAGAGGTGGAGGACAAATGTGAACAGTGCCAGAGGGGCCCGGCCAACCACACCCACGTGTTGGGCTTGCCCCAAGCTTGCTGGGTTCTGGACAGCCTTCTCCGAGGCAATGTCAAAGGTTGTGGGGATGAGGGTGAAGCCATGCCCAATAGTGGCAATCTTCGGGGTATCGGAGCAGCCAGAGTTACACATGGGGAAGGGGGCCAACGCCCTCCCTTTCGCTTCCCTAATCGCACGCCGGAGAATTCTGCTCGGCTGGCGATCGGCAGCACCACCTACAGCTGCAGACTGGCTCGCTGACCTTTCGGAATTTCTCTACCTGGAGAAGATTAAGTATGCCACCTGAGGGTCAGAGGAAGGCTTCCTGGATACTTGGGGGAAGTTTGTCGGTCTGTTCCAAAACCTGTTCGAGGCCAGCAACAAGGAGTAACCTAATAAATTTTTTTTTTTTTAAAAACACCAAGATAGATGAGGTTCCAAAAGACTGCGCAACCCAGGGGGAGGGTGCGGAGGCGGAAGGAAGGCGAGGAAACCATGAGAGATGATTCCATTCTGTCCGGAAAAGAAAAGAAAAGCACAGCCGAAGCCGGGGGGGGGGGGAAGACGACAACGGGGAACGGTGAGGAACCATAGACCGATCCAGAAGGCAATGAAATGCACCTCGGGTCAGTTAAACAAAGGACAAACTAAACCTCTCTGTATAATAAAGGAAATTGGCGCGGGCAAGAAAAATGTGATGTGTATATATACACACACAACTGTTTATAAATATGGGAAATGCCAATAAAAAGATTTTTTTTAAAATATATATTTTTCTTCTGATGCATTTTTCAACATATACTTAAGAGTCAACAATGATGAGACTGTATTTGCATCTGAGCGCAAATGATTGCCTGAAATAGGACAGTATTAATGCCAGCCAAAAACTCGCAATGGCACAAATTTAACTAGATTACTGCAATAGAATTTTACAAAAAACTTTATAATGCTAATGCTTTATTTAATACACATTGTCCGGAGTTAAATGGTAGACACACAAGTTTGTGGATGCTATTTCCAAATGTTAACTTCTCTCCAGCCTGAAAAGTATGAATACTTTGAAGTGCAACCTTAACATCGATATTATATCACACAACTACATTACCATTTACTGGGACATCTTTTAAATGTACAATGGTGTTTATTTTTGGGTATACTTCAAACAAAGTCAGTATGCAGGTACAGCAAGTAATTAGGAATGCCAATGGAATGTTGGCCTTTATTGCAAGGGGTATAAAGTATAAATGTCGGGAAGTTCTGCTACAACTGTACAGGGCATTGATGAGACCACATTTAGAGCAGTGTGCAGTTTTGATCTCCTTACTCAAGGAGGACCATACGCAAGGGAAGCAGTTTAAAGAAGGTTCACTGGGCTGATTCCTGGGATGAAGGGGCTAGCCCGCCTTATGAAAAATGGTTGAGTAGTTTGGGCTGAGATTCACAAATTTAAAGGAATGAAAAGTGATCTTATTGGAACATATAATTCTGAGGGGGCTTGACAGGGCAGATACGAAGAGGATGTTTCCTCTCACGGGAGAATCTAGAACTAGGGGACAAATTTTAATAAGAGCTCTCCCATTTAAGAATGAGATGTGGTTGAATTTCTTCTGAGATTTGTTAGTGTTTGGAATTCTCTTTCCCAACAAGTAGTGGAGGCTGGATCATTGAATATATTCAAGGCTGACTTCCGGTGTCGGCGGGCGGGAGGCGGCCGCACAATGGAGAGCCCCCGCTCAGGAACGGCAATTTCGGGGCTTTAAGCCCGGTCCCAGGGTCCGCGGAGGTGGCAGAAGAAGGGAGAAGGCACGGAGGAGGCACTGAGAAGACACAGGAGGGAAAAAAACCCCAAAGAAAAATGTTGAGGGTGAGCAGAAAAACGGCCAAAAAAAAACCAGCTGGAGGTCCGTCGGGGAGTGGAAAGGTCACCGCGGGGTCACCAAGAAAAATGGAGGCTGGAGCACCAGGGAAGGCCGCACTGCTTACGGCTGAAGAAATAACCAAGGTGATGGCTGCGGAATTTGAAAAGCAGTTGGCGCAGATTGCGAAATGCATGGAGACGGTGAGGAAGGAGATGAGGGAGGCTTTGAGTGTGCTGGTGGAGGAGGCGGTTTTCCCGGTGAGGACGGAGGTGGCGAGCGCAGTGGCGGAGGTGCGAGAGCAAGGGGAGGCGCTGAAGGAAGTGAAGGAGACGTTATTGCAGCACGGTGATCAACTTGCCTCGATCGGGAAAGAGATGCGGAAGGTGATGGATACTAACAAGGATCTACGAGGAAAAATGGAAGACCTGGAAAATAGATCCAGGCGACAGAATTTGAGGATTGTGGGGCTGCCGGAAGGAGTTGAAGGACCGAAGCCGACTGAGTATTTTGCCGCGATGCTGGCAAAACTACTGGGGGAGGGGGAGGAACCCTCCCGATATGAACTGGATCAGGCTCATCGGTCGTGGAGGCCTGTACCGAAGGCGAGTGAGCCGCCAAGGGCAGTGACTCTGTGCTTCCGCAAGTACAGGGTGAAGGAGAAGGTCCTGAGCTGGGCCAAGCAGAAGCGGGTGGTGCAGTGGGCTGGAGCTGGTATACGTGCAGACCAGGACTTTACGGTGGAGCTGGCAAAGAGGCGGGCTGCCTTCAACCGGGTGAAGAGGGCACTGTACATTAGCAAGGTGCGGTGCTGTATATCCAGCGAAGCTGAGGGTGACTTACAAGCTCAGGGACTTTTATTTTGGAACGGCGGAAGCAGCGGAGGAGTTTGCGAAAGCAGAAGGACTGTGGCAGAACTGACAAACTGAAGAATGGCCATGTGCCGATGTAACCTCATGACTGTATTTTCTTCTTTTTTGTATCACTGCGCGCGGGTGTAGAGATTAAAGGAGCCAAGGTGGTATATATTTGGACGAGGGAAGGGACGGGACTTTCACTCGAAATGAGAGTTCTTTGGGGTGTAGGTGGATAGGCGGGGTTTGTGTGCTAAAAGGGGATTTTGGGGCTTTCCTGGGGCCGGGCAAGTGGGAAAGGGACCCGGGCAGGGGCCTCCACGCTGGCCGGTGTGTGCCGGCCAGTGAATGGGAGTGAAGTGGGGGGAGGGGCTGCGGCCATCGGAGCCTGGCAGAACAGGGTCCGAGTGGTCTAGCCGGGGTGGAAAGTTGGGGGGGGGGGGGGGGGGGGGGGGGGGGGGGGGGGAAGGAACCGAGGGTAGGGGGAGGAGTTTTACAAGAGACAGTGGACGGGAGGAGCTGGAGGCCTGGGGTGGTGGGTGTGGGAGCTGTGTAAGATTAAGGGTGACTATGGGTAATCCCGGATTTATTTTTGTCATTTGTTTATGTAAACATGCGGGTTGAGGTTTGGTGGGTAGATGGGATTGTTGTTATTATGGGGACTGACATATCTTGCTGATTATTGTTTATTGTTGATGGATGTAAATGTGGGAGAAAATGTGAAAATGGGGAATTAAAAAAAATTTTTTTTTAAAAAGAATATATTCAAGGCTGAGTCAGTCAGATTTTTGATTAGTTGGGAGTCAAAGATTACGAGGGCAGGCAGGAAAGTGGTGCTAATGTCACAATCAGTTCAGCCATGATGGTGGAACAGGGACCCGGAGCCAAATACTCTACTCCTGTTCGTATTTCTTATGTTCTTAATTAGATTGGAAACAACAAACCCCTAAAATAGAATGACAGCTGAGGAAACAGTAATGCTATTTTTAAAACGTACTAGTATAGTAAACTGTTTTACGTTAAAGAATGATAATAGGGCATCCTTTCTGTTTTTGTTAAATTATTACCGCCCCCACTTACTTGTGCAGAGATATGTGGTGGCACAGAGCTGGTACTGACATGAATGTCAACTGCCTGAACTTCATTCATGCCACTTGTGGAGGGCATCTCCTCACAATACGCAATCATCTGTGTAAGTGTAGAACATTGTGCTGCAATAAGATTTTTGAATCCCTCGGTCATGGTTCCATGTAACTGTTCTCCCAGTGAATCAAAGCCAGCCACGACTGCTTCTTTAAGTTTTGACCCCAATGCGTCCATAGCAACACTGTGGGCATTCATAAGAGATGCTCCTGCTGTGCCGATAGCTTGCATAAGTGATGTTTCTACTGCAGCTGTCACTGGGGTTGCTATCTGCTCAATGGCTGACTGCAATGATGATAACCGCTGATCCAACCTAATCATACCATCTTCCAAAGTGGTGTGCATGAAGGCTAGTGACTGCTCAACACGAACTCCATGTTCTAACAGTCTTCGTTTGAAAGCTGGCCCATTAAGGTCTGTAACTGCATCCAGCTGAGTAAGGGCCCCTACCATGCTGGGTCTCCATGCTTCAACAGTTGTCCCCTCAGCACCCACCACCACTTCCTCCCATTCTTCACTAGTGCTCAGTGACTCACTTGGCGTTTCCTGATTCTCATCCTTTATACCTCTAATTAGAGGCAAATCTGTGTTGCAGAGTGGGATCGATGACAACTGGTATTCGGGTGCATGTTGTTCTTCTGATACTACATGCTGTCCACTGTGTTCTCTTTGTGCTTTGAAGAGGGAAAAGAATAGTACATTAAGAGTAAACCCAAATCCATTTTGGTTGTGCTGCACTGTCATTTATACAAAATAGCCTGCTTATGTAGTGGATGGACATACTCATTTAACATTTCCTGTGCAAATCAGAGCACCCGAATAAAATATTACTTACAAATGGGTCTTGGCATGGTACCTATATCCACAGGCCGAAGACCTTCGAGACTTTCCTTTCCGAATACAACTATCATATCATTTTCAAATTCCGTCAATGTTTTGACATCTGGGGGACCACCACCGCCCGCCGCCTGCCATGATCTTCTATTATAAGCGAGCTTTTCCTTTAAAAGAGTACAGACCTAAGGCAATAATTATCTGAGCCAATAAACCGCAGTAATGTCAAATAAAAGCAGAACATCGCGGATGCAGGAAATCTGAGGCAAAAACTGAAAATGCTGGCCCAAAAAAACCCAGAACTCAGCAGGGTCTGGGGGCATCGGTGGAGAGGGAAAACAGAATTCACGTTTCGAGTGCAATGTGACTCTTCTCCAGATGCTGCCAGACCAACTATATAATCTTTATTGTCACAAGTAGGCTTACATTGCAATGAAGTTACTGTGAAAAGCCCCTAGTCACCACATTCCAGCGCCTGTTCGGGTACACAGAGGGAGAATTCAGAATGTCCAAATTACCTAACAGCACGTCGTTCGGGTCGAGTGGGAGGAAACCAGAGCACCCAGAGGAAACCCACGCAGACACGGGGAGAACGTGCAGACTCCGCACAGTGACCCAAGCCGGGAATCGAACCCGGGACCCTGGCGCTGTGAAGCCGCAGTGCTAACCAACTACATCATCTTATGAAGCTGGAGTGCGCGCCCACTCTTGTTCAATACTTCACTGATTCGGTGCAGCTTTTGTTTTGGATTTCTAGCGTTGGGAAATAAATCTTTCCCCGGTGGCACTCGCATCGCGGGCTCGCTGTTTGGCGGCGAGGGCTTTCGCACCATTTCATTACCTTGGTGCTTTTCTTCAAGTCGTGGACTTTCTTGCGGACTTCCTCCCAGGTCCTGCGGGTTCCGGAAACCGCATTGACTCTGCCCGTCACGTACCGCCAGGCATCCCTCCTCCTCTGCGTGTCGGGAGGGTCGCCTCCGCTCCCGAAGATCTCCTCCCGTCTCTCCATCACCGCGTCCACCAGGACACACAGGTCCCGGCTGCTGAAGCGAGCCTTGCGGATCCTCCTGTCTGCCATGTTTGAGAGCTGCTTCTGATTGGGGAGGGAGGGGGGGCGGAGAGAGAAATAAAAGTTATTTGCGTTTTAACAAGAGAGGGGGTTTAAAGTGACCCTTTAAGGAATGAGGGGGGGGGGGGGAGTCAGGGCGTATTAAACAAAATAAACAGCGCATGGCTGACGGTGCAATAATTGTCGGTGCTGCCAAACGGATGCCAATCTGCATGTTTGAAGAGCTTGTGCGCTTTCCTTCCCCATGTACAGACAACCATATTGGTGCTTCTCTCATAACTTCGTTTCAGTTTCTCGTCCCGGTTTCATCCCTTCTCACGTTTCGTCGGAGATCTGTCAGCGAGCTGCTCACTGCATCCCGCCCAAAACTACTGAGCTGCGCGACAGCGCTCGCGGCTGAGCTTTTCGGTTATAACCCCAGCCTGACCTGCGGTGGCCCGCCGGTCAGTGTAGTCCAACCGGCGCGGCCACAACTCGGGACGAGGGAAGACTACAACTCCCAGAATGACCAGCGATGCCACCCGCTCCGGATTGGTTGGGTCGCGCCGCTGCGTGGATACGAGTGAGAGTGTCGGGGTGAAAGTTCGCACGAGCAAATATACTTCACCGTGATCACAAACACTCGCTTTGCCCATGTCAGCTGCAGGGACGGCGGGCTAGTTTCCTCAGGCCTCCCTCCCCCGCCCCCCCGTACAGCAACTTGGAAGGCCCGGCAGCAGTGAGGCCAATGGACAAGAGTGACCCTGTGCCCCGCAGTCCAGACTCTGTCCAGCCGGGGACGGCTTCCTCCAGCTTCATCGCCGCCTTTTGCTTTCTGCATCCTGGCTATTTGAGAACCGATTGTTTATAGGTAAATCAGAAATGGTGGGGCTCTCTTGAGAGGCAAGTCACCCTTGATCACCTACCTCTGCCGTCATTGGAGATTTGTTTCCCTCCGATTGTGGCGTTGTTAGACTGGCGGATAATTCTTCGGCTCATGTGCGGTTTCAGCCGTCAGGTTGTGCAGCCAATGTTGTCACTTGGCCAAGCCACCCAGTTGCCAGTTAGCCAGTTGGTGTTTCAGCTGCTTCTGACATGTCGGCTTTCTGTCAAGTACTTGAGAGGGTTTCGGTCGATTCCTGTACACAATTCTTCCATTTTCTCTCTTCCGATGAAAGGTCGCCGGCCGCACTCTCCACACAGATGTTGCCTGGTCTGTTGTAGTGGTCCCAGCGCTTCGTTTTTATGTCAAATTTCCAGCATCCGTGGTACTTTGCTTTTTCTCTTTTTCTTCCTGTTAACCTTCTAAAAGTTATTTGGGTGTCTATCAATTTCGTTACGTTTTGAACATTTTTGGCGCCAGTAAAGCCGCTTTAACCAGCTCCCTGTGCAAGTGACATAACAACCCATTCTGTCCCCTGGCGTTTACTTTGTAATATTCTAAGAGTCCTTTCTGTTTACTTCCTTTGTTCTCATTTCTTTTATGTTATTTTATTACTTTGGACCCATAAGCAGGATGTGCCTTTAAGCAGCAGACTCAAAGTCGAAACAGATTGCTTGTCAGGATACTGTGTTCCCAGGTTTTGTTTTTGGAGAGGAGAAGCCAGACTCCTCAGCACTGGGTGGATCTTAAAACCAGGTTTCAAGGGAATTTGATCAGTTGGTTAACTGCCAACTGGTGGATTTGCCAAGGACAGTGTTCTGCCTGACAATGGTCAGTGATTGGTTCCTGCATGGTGCTTTCTAACAGAACTGAGCAAAAGCGTTTAGACCTTGGAAGTGAAAGGAACGCTCGCCCTCTCTCCTGCTTGCTGAAGTGAAAGAACTGCTCTTGTTCTGAAAGCAATGAGTGCCTGGCACATTCTTTGCTGGGAACCCAGAATGATGCTGAGTCTACAGAGAAGGTAGACAATCTTGACAGAGAAAACCATCTCAAGTCTAGAAGGAATAATTATCAAAACAAAAAAATGAACTTTAGAAAGTCTAACTAGAACCCATCCCAGTGCATCAACGATCCTTATCCTTTTATTTTTATTATTATTTTCTTTCCTTTTCCCCTCTGTGTTGTGTGTGTATATGAAGAGTGAGCGTACATAGGGAAAGGGTGTCTGGCAAGGGTAGTAGATAGTTACATTTCCTGTCTGTTTAATTATACTGTACATAATAAAAAGTTACTTGTGTTAAATTTACAACCCTGGTGACTACAGTTTATTGGGCTCAACTAAGGACCTCGGGTATTTCAAATAAAATCTTTCACCTGTGTTGCGACTTGGGGCCAGGTGGGCTGGAATTAACTGCGCACTCACCCAGGATGTCATGACAATATGAGTTAGTACAGTGCATGTGTAATACACAAAAGAGGTAACACCAGAATGTGAACAAATTTAATTTTCTACAGCATAGTGTGGAATGTGTGTATCACTTTGGAGGGAAATGTTATTGTAGGATAATGTTATTGTAGGGTCTGGCATGTTTACCAAGATAATATGAAAGTTAACGATTAGCATTTTGGTTGCATTCATGTATAAAAGGCAATTTAGTTATTGGCATTGGGGAGAGATAAAGAATATATCTTCGTAAATTTGCATTCCACTATTGTATTATGCACCATTCCCTGATACTGACACAAATAATTTATGTCCTCCACTAATCTGACTCTATCCAAAAGGTGGGTGGAATGGTGTGCAATTAACAAACTGCTGACTTGAGTCCAATTTCACTCATGGAGTGTTCAACCTCTCCATACTGCTTTCTATTGGTTATGAGGGATAAGGATTTCAAATCAATGCATGAGAAATGTGTGGAAATCAACTTGTCCCCTACCACCTTTTTCTGTAATGTGCTGCATTACCCCACTCAGTTGTGGTGGATGGTACATTTTTGTTTTAATTATATTTTTAAAAAATATACCCCGAGTAGAATTTATATATAAGCAAGTTTGCCATAAACTAAGATCACGTGCCCTTCATTCTACTGTAAAAAAGTGAAAAGCACTGCTAAGTTTGACCTACGGCACAGTTGGTTGGTAACTAATTTCAACTGAAACATTACAACATTACTACTCTTGGAAGAGCTTTGACCCACCTGAAGAAGATGTTTTCTGTGGGGCAAAAGTGCCACAACAGTAATGTGAATTGTTATTTATTTCTAGTAGTGTCTGGCATAAGCATGGTTTAACCATTAGTCAATTATTTGCCATACTCTGAAATTCACTCCCATATCCTCGACTTCCTTCTCCTTCGAAAGCCTGCATAAAACTCACCTCTTTTACAAAGCTTTTCCTGTTGGGCAGCACAGTGGTTAGCACTGCTGCTTCACAGCCCGAGGGACCCAGGTTCGATTCCTGGCTTGGGTCATTGTCTGTGTGGAGTCTGCACGTTGTCTGCGTGTGTTTCCTCCGGGTGCTCCAGTTTCCTCCCACAAATCCCAAAAGATGTGCTTGTTGGTGAATTGGACATTCTGCATTCTCCCTCAGTGTACCCGAACAGGCGCTGGAGTGTGGCGACTAGGGGATTTTCACAGTAACTTCATTGCAGTGTTAATGTAAGCCTACTAGTGACACTAATAACGATTATTATTAGAATCCCTACAGTGCAGAAGGAGGTAATTCGGCCCATTGAGCCTGCACCAATCCTTTGAAAGAGCACTCTACCTAGGCTCACTCCCTACACTACCTACCCTGCCTTATGCCTGTAACCTCGCACATTGTTCGTGGCCAATCCACCTAACCTGCACATCGTTGAACTGTGGGAAGAAACCGGAGTTCCCAGAAGAAACCCATGCAGACACGGGGGAAAACATGCAAACTCCACACAGACCACACCCAAGGCCGGAATCGAACCTGGGTCCCTGGCGCTGTGATGCGGCAGTTCTATGTACTGTGCCACGAGGGTCAATATCCGTCAATACTGCTAATTTCTCCTCGTTGAGTCTGGTATTTTTTGTAATCACTGTGGAACGTTTTCCTGCTAAATGAGGTAAATAAATGCAAGTTGCCAAATGTTTGTTCCATCTATACAGGCCAGCATTGTATTTGCAAATTTACCAGGTTCTGTGGACCTTCCTCAGCCATCGAGGAAAGCCCAGTGGTTAGAAGTGAAACTCTGCTAATTGTGTATGTGCAGTTTAAAATCTGCTGCACAATATAGATGTGGTACAGCACTCAAACTATAAATATGCAATTAAATTTAGGTAATGAAGGCAGTGCGGATTTGCATCTTTTTGCATTCTTCTACTGTTGTCAAGGCGGTTGTGCATGCGAATGTTGTCTTGCCCGAGACATGTTGCATTTTTGATTCTCGTTTCTAATTTGAGAACTATGTTTAATTTCTATCTTTCTTCATGGGCAGGCACAAGGTTTTGAAGTAGGGAAAAATAATTATATCAAAGTCAGACTACTTAGCTGGTTATATTTGCTCTTGCGCTCTTTTTCACAGAAAAATGTTACGTTGAATAATCGGAGTGAGTTCGAGTCTGACAGACATTAAAATGATGGATGATTTCAAGAGAACTTACCTTTGCCTTTGTAAAGAAGCTTGTGTCGAACCACAGGAATGTATTCTGAATCAATTGCGTGATGGTTGTGATGGAAACTTGAGGAAAAGGTTGGATCTCTCCACACAGTCTCTTTCTGTTGACACGTGTGCTATCCTGGGAAAAGTTTTAATGAATGACATAGTATTCACAGAGTTAACGCTTTGTGACTGCATGCTAAATGAAGAAGGTATGATAATAATCCATTAATAATCTCATCAGGGATGGACAAAGACCTGTGACAAAATTAAATGTATGTTCTAATGCAGAAATATTAAACTATCAAGATGCATTCCTTCCTTCCTATGTTCAGTCCATTCACGCTAAATCGCTTAAAGTCAAGGTGATTTGTATTAAGAAATATTTCAGTTGGCGGTGTATTGTTTTGTGATCTTCATGTAATTTAGCGACTAATGGCCTTGTTATTCCTGTGTACTTATATTACTTATCACATGCAGCAGTTATTAGAAAACAAAAGGCTTGCTCCTATCACATCAGTGAGCAACATCTCAGTACTTCACACAATTCTTTTTTGAAGTGAGGTCACTGCTTTAAGACAAAAATGTCAGTCTATTTGTACACAGCAAGACTCTCCAGAAATAATGAAACTATAAGGCCTTTCTTTTACTTTGCATGCTGTTCATTGAAAGAAAAAGATTGACGAGGACACTGACAAACTAGTGTTGCCAAAAAGAGTCATAGGACTTGTAATTCTTTGTAGCTGCATTTAGATGAGGGTCGGTGAAAATTAATGGCAACATTGACAATACTGAGGTCGCAAGGATGATAAGCTTTTGGGCCTCCTTCTTCGGCGATTCTTGATATTGATCTGGAATCTTGTCCTTTGGTGTCCATATTCTTGGAAATGAACACACCGAGGTTGCAGACGGGGGTGAAGGCGGATGTTCTTGCCTTGGTCTTACTAATAGCCCAGAGGTAAGATCTGTTGTGAACGAGACCGTTGTGAACGAGACCGTCTACTCTGCCCAGTGCCTCAGTCTGGTTGGGTGACCTCATAGAATTTCTACATCTGGAGAAGGTCAAGTACACTGTGAGGGGGTCGGTCGAGGGGTTCTACCTGAAGTGGCAGCCATTCATTTCCTGCTTTAAAGCATCAATCACCATCAGCTGATGGGGGGGGGGTGGGGGTTTTGTTTCTTTCCTGGGTGGGATTTATTTGGTTGGTTGTGCTTTTCTAATATTGCATTTATGTAACATCCGTTTTCTATGTTGAAACTGTTTTGATATTATGTTTGGTATAAATGAAACATCTTTTAATATAAAATATTTTTGAAACTTTAATAATGTAAGATAAACTGATAATAGAATTCTTATTGTCGACTGAAGAGAAATTCTTGTTGTCGACTCTGAATCAGAGATATTTTGGATAAAGTGGAGCAGTGGATGAAAGTGACAAGAGAAAGGGTTGAGCATAAATTGTAAGAAAACAAAATGCCTAGTAGTGTCCAAAAATAAAACCATACCAAAATGTAAGATCACAATAAAAAATTAAAAGGTCAGGCAGCACGTTGGCGCATTGCTGCCTCACGGCGCCGAGGTCCCAGGTTCGATCCTGGCTCTAGGTCACTGTCCGTGTGGAGTTTGCACATTCTTCCCGTGTTTGCGTGGGTTTCGCCCCCACAACCCAAAGACGTGCGGGGTAGGTGCATCGACAACGCTAAAATTGCCCCTTAATTGGAAAAAGTGAATTGGGTACTCTTTTTTTTTAAAAAAAGAATTAAAAGGTCAAGCAGGGGACACATTTTGTTACCTCAGAAGTATGTTAAGATCGGACAGAAAGTGCAACCAAGAAATAAGATGAACAATTGGAGTGACCAAAGATGCAGTTCAAAAAGTGAAAAAGATTACAATCAACTCAAACTTAGCCATGAAGCAAAGCTGAAAATCCTGGAATGCTACATCACACTGATTTTGACATATGGAAGTGTGTGTTGAATGATCAGTGAAGCAATGCAGAGAAGAATTAAGACCGGAGAGCCTGTGGCTTTTGAGGTGAATAATAAAGATATCTTGGGCAGGTCACACTACGAGTGCACAGGTGCTGGTAAAATCTGAAACCAAAAGAATTCTGCTCTGACCAAGATCAGGAAGAGAATGATGGAATTTCTCGTGCATGCAATAAGAAATCATGATTTAGAAAGTATTTTGCTGATGAAAAAGATCAACGTAAAAAAGATCGAAGTAGACAAAGAACCATCTTTCTAAAGAGCCTCGCAAACTGGATGAATGCACCGCCAACAAAGATGGTCCACCCCTCCAACACAAGATTAGCATGGAGATCTCGGGTTGCCAATACTCTCTTAGGGCATGGTACTTTGAGAGTGAGAGAGAGACTGCTGTTGTGCGAATAGAATATGGGTTATTAAGCAATAAAGATAGGAAAATAAAACAATTCAAATTTGGCCTACAATACTCCATACCAGCACCATTTGTAATGAGTTGGGATCAATGTTCATTTAAAATTTTTTTTAGCTCTGTTTTCGTACTTTCTGCTTTTAAATTTACAGACGTACGTGGCTTGGTCTGCTAGAATAGGTCTTTTCCTTAGAGGGGGACCTTGGTATAACAGTGCTGCTATAGTGACATCCCCAATGGAAAATGAATACCTCATATTGAAAGGAAATTAGAAGAGCATTTTGACTCTAAGGTATCCATACATAGCCCATGCTGTATATAGCCAGCGGCTTTGCTCTCTGAGTAGTTTACCTGCACGCGTGGCTGCAGAAGTTACATGGCTGGTGATGGGCAACGGGAGAAATGGAGCATATACAATTTTCATAATTTTGCATATTGTTTCTATTTAATATAGTAAATAGGAATAATGAGTGAATAGTTTTGTAATCAAAAAGATTGTGGAATGCTTTCCCTTTGTAGATCTCTAATAACTGTCTCAATGCTTTTTGTTTTCTTAGGTGCCAAACTGCTGTTGTATGGGCTATGTGCAAACACCACAATCCAAATGTTAGACATGAAGGTGAGTGTCAATGGCTATTGACTCTGGAGATGTGATAAGATAATAGAAAGTAAAATGTAGCAACAAGCTTTGGGGCAGAGGATGAATGGTCTTTTTTAATTCTCACAATAGAAACTGTTGAGTAACTCACTGTGAAGATTATCAGCAAGATCATTTCAGTATTCAGTTTAATCATATTCCTTTTATACCACATAAAAAGTATTTAATGTGATACAAATTTGATGTGTACAACTTAATAGCATGTGATGGGGGAAGAATAGAGTAGTGGCAGCT
This sequence comes from Scyliorhinus torazame, assembly GCF_047496885.1. Lineage (NCBI taxonomy): Eukaryota > Metazoa > Chordata > Chondrichthyes > Carcharhiniformes > Scyliorhinidae > Scyliorhinus > Scyliorhinus torazame. The sequence goes on along the minus strand of NC_092724.1, from coordinate 134,477,924 downwards.
ATTCCATTTCAGTGAGTTATAAAAAGTCTTTGGAGAAAACTTCAGTATTTCTCTACCTTTTGCCTATTTGCAAATTATTCCTCAACTATAGGACAAATCTTTCCAAATCCATGATAAAAAAGATGCCCTTTTTTTCAATTTTCATTGTTTTTCTTCATGCAATTTTCCATGCTGTAAATTCATTTACAACCATGTTAACAGTATTTGCTGTACTATTCTCATTGAATTTATATTTTAAATATCACACTGAACAACGGATTTTGCTGAATCTAGCATATGCAAATCTTTGCACAGTGCATTATACTTTACTGATTGGAAATTTGAGCCAAAAAGCAGTTTATTTACCGACTCTAAGCCCATCTCGGATGAAATTCCTCAAAAATTCTAAGCTTCTCACCTCTGCTCTTTCAATTTTTATTTGTAATGTGTACTTTATTCTGATCCATGATGAGCGTTTGAAAATATGTTTAACCGTATATATAGGGAGGAAAACAAGATTTGGTGTGTTATTATAGCAACATAAATTAGCTTTCCACAGTATGAGTTTTGAGAAACCACTGCTGCTTCTTTAATGGGACATGCAGTCTTAACCTTCACTTCTGTAACACTGCCTAATATGTCTGTATATTGTAACAATTATATTTGATCTATATAATCGTAATATTGTTGCCCAGTAAACATTTAAGTTCCTAACTGAATGATTTTGTGTGTAAGGGTAATAACCTGCGAGCAGCTGGAGCTGAAACACTGGGGAAACTACTGCGGCACAACAAATCTCTCAAGAGGTAGGAATTACTCCATCAGATCAGTAGCTAAGCAGGTGGCTTTCAAATTATCTTTCACACAAGAACATAGAGAGTGCAAATCAGAAATGGCATTTTCTTTTGGCAAGACCAATACGTTTTTTATGAAGCCTTTCACTCCCCAGTACAAGTACAGTGCAAATTATTTCATAGCATTCAAGTTGGGAAGCATTTGGATCAGATTTTCCTTTTCATTGTATTACACACAATGGTCAGCAACATTTATATTTTTCAAACCTTTTGCTAATGAGAATTCACTGAACTAAAGCAAAACAGTGAATTGTGATTATAACCAGAACCTTAACGATGTAGCTTGTTTCTAAAAATTATTTTTTCACCAAACTGATCTAAATTACTCGTGTCAGAGGTTTAACTTTGATTTTGTTTCTATTCTACAGCTTCTTGTTTGCATCCTCTATACACCCTAATCCTTTATTTCTGCTAATAAAATGCTGCCAATTATTTGATACACATGCATTAATTATATTGTAAACACTAACTCTTCAGTGCAACTTTCATTCTGTATTTAATAATCTGTGCACCTGATGTTAGTATTTAGCATATTGTCATTATGTTAAGAAAATGAGGACATGATGCTATCAGTTTTGGAATATCTCTTTACATGGGCCGTGTTTCAAGTCACCTTAAATTATAGTCATGTTTGAATATAATTAGTCCTAAGTATCAAAGTTAAGAAATTACAACTGACAGGGTAACTTTTTACAAAAGTATTTTTGAACTAGCTTCCCTCAATAACAGCAATAAATTAACCTCTGAATGTAAAGAAAGGAGAGACTTGCAATTATTTGGTGGTTTTCAGTGCAGCTAGGCATCTCATGACACTTTACAGCCAATTAAGTATCTTTTGAAGTGAAGTTACTGATGTAATACAGGTCGCATATCCTTTATCCAGAATCCTTGAGGCCGATTGCGTTTTGGATAACTTGGTTTTCAGATTCACATTGAAGGGGATAAAATCATTGAATGCAATAGAGTTCCCCTGTGGATTAAGTACAGCAAAATTCCCATAGGGAACTGCTGTGAAGTTGTTTCTGTGAAGTTCCCACAATTTTTGATGGGCTGCATGAACATGCGACATAAGAGTGAGAACGTTACTTCCGGGTGCGGCGATGACCAGCTGAGTCGCACGTTTCGGCAGCTCCCGGTGAAACGGACTTTTGGGCTCTTGATAGGAGCCCCAACGGCAATTTTGACGGCTAAAAACACTGTGCGGTAAACCAGAAGGGAATCCCCCCTGGATACGGATGAAAAAAGGAGGAGAAAGTGGCCGGATTGCAGTGGATCCTTTAGAACAGCGGCAAGGAAGGCAAGCAAAAACCAAGATGGCGTCGGAAGGTGGCAGTTTAACATGGGGCCCTGAACAACAAGAGTTCTTGAAATGCTGTGTGGAAGAGCTCAAAAAGGAAATGAAGAAAGAGCTGTTGGCCCCAATACTACAGGCGATCGAAGGGCTAAAGGAGGAACAAAAGACCCAGGAGCGGGAGCTTCGGGTCGTGAAGGCAAAGGCAGCCGAGAATGAGGACGACATACAGGGCCTGGTGGTGAAGACGGAGACGCATGAGGCACATCAGAAACGATGTGTAGAAAGGTTGGAGGCACTGGAGAACAACGCAAGGAGGAAAAACCTGAGGATTCTTGGTCTTCCTGAAGGTGCGGAGGGAGCGGACGTCGGGGCATGTGTGAGCACGATGCTGCACTCGTTAATGGGAGCGGAGGCCCCGGCGGGTCCGTTGGAGGTGGAGGGAGCATACCGAGTGATGGCGCGAGGACCGAAAGCAGGAGAAATTCCCAGAGCCATAGTGGTGAGATTCCTCCGTTTTAAGGATAGAGAAATGGTCCTTAGATGGGCAAAGAAAACTCGGAGCAGTAAATGGGAGAACGCGGTGATCCGCGTTTATCAAGACTGGAGTGCGGAGGTGGCGAGAAGGAGGGCAAGCTTTAATCGGGCCAAGGCGGTGCTTCATAAAAAGAAGATAAAATTTGGAATGCTGCAACCGGCAAGACTGTGGGTCACATATCGAGGGAGGCACCACTACTTTGAGACGGCGGATGAAGCGTGGACTTTTATTGTGGAAGAAAAACTGGAATGAGCGGGTTATTAAGAAGAACGTTTGAACAAAGTGGTGGGGCGAATGTGGGGGGCGAAGAGGGGGGTTAAAAAGGGGGGAAAGAGGAGTTTTATGTACTAATCCTGCGATGTGGTAACTTTTCTCTCTTCCACAGGTGGTGAGGAGGGGAGGTGGAGGAGATGGGGCGTTGGCCATTGGGGGCGGGGCCAAGGGAGAAGCGCGGGCTTGGTTCCCGCGCTATGATAATCATGGTGGGAATAGAGAAGCAGGAAGGAGGGGGCGTCGCACGGTGCGAGCCGAGGTCACGGGGGGAAGCCGAGGTCGGCCAGAGTTTGCTGACTTCTGGGAGCAACATGGGGGGAGTAATTACGCTAGCGGGGGGGGGGGGGGTGGGAGGGGGGAATTACTGGGTTGCTGCTGCTGGGGAGAGGGGGGAGCTGGTATGGGAGGGGGGGACCGCCTGGGGGAGATACAGCTGCGTGGGAACCGGGTGAGGAGCTGGAAAAAGGGGATGGCTAATCGACAGGGGTGTGGGGGGGGGGGGGGGGGGGGGGGTGGTAGGAAGCCCCCCAACCCGGCTGATCACGTAGAACGTGAGAGGGCTGAACGGGCCGATAAAGAGGGCACGGGTACTCGCACACCTTAAGAAACTTAAGGCAGATGTGGTTATGTTACAGGAAACGCACCTGAAACTGATAGACCAGGTTAGGCTACGCAAAGGATGGGTGGGGCAGGTGTTCCATTCGGGGCTAGATGCGAAAAACAGGGGGGTGGCTATATTAGTGGGGAAGCGGGTAATGTTCGAGGCAAAGACTATAGTGGCAGATAACGGGGGCAGATACGTGATGGTGAGTGGCAAACTACAGGGGGAGACGGTGGTTTTGGTAAACGTATATGCCCCGAACTGGGATGATGCCAATTTTATGAGGCGGATGCTAGGACGCATTCCGGACCTAGAGATGGGAAAGCTGATAATGGGGGGAGATTTTAATACGGTGTTGGAACCAGGGCTGGATAGGTCGAAGTCCAGGACTGGAAGGAGGCCGGCAGCAGCCAAGGTACTTAAAGATTTTATGGAGCAGATGGGAGGTGTAGACCCGTGGAGATTTAGCAGACCTAGGAGTAAGGAGTTCTCGTTTTTCTCCTATGTCCATAAAGTCTACTCGCGAATAGACTTTTTTGTGCTGGGAAGGGCGTTGATCCCGAAGGTGAGGGGAACGGAGTATACGGCTATAGCCATTTTGGATCACGCTCCACACTGGGTAGACTTGGAGATAGGGGAGGAAACAGGAGGGCGCCCACCCTGGAGAATGGACATGGGACTAATGGCAGATGAGGGTGTGTGTCTAAGGGTGAGGGGGTGCATTGAAAAGTACTTGGAACTCAATGATAATGGGGAGGTCCAGGTGGGAGTGGTCTGAGAGGCGTTGAAGGCGGTGGTTAGAGGGGAGCTGATATCAATAAGGGCACATAAAGGGAAGCAGGAGAGTAAGGAACGTGAGCGGTTGCTGCAAGAACTTTTGAGGGTGGACAGACAATATGCGGAAGCACCGGAGGAGGGACTGTACAGGGAAAGGCAAAGGCTACATGTAGAATTTGACTTGCTGACTACGGGCACTGCAGAGGCACAATGGAGGAAGGCACAGGGTGTACAGTACGAATATGGGGAGAAGGCGAGCAGGTTGCTGGCACACCAATTGAGGAAAAGGGGAGCAGCGAGGGAAATAGGGGGAGTGAGGGATGAGGAAGGAGAGATGGAGCGGGGAGCGGAGAGAGTGAATGGAGTGTTCACGGCATTTTATAAAAAATTATATGAAGCTCAACCCCCGGATGGGAGGGAGAGAATGATGGGCTTCTTGGATCGGCTGGAATTTCCCAAGGTGGAAGAACAGGAAAGGGTGGGACTGGGAGCACAGATCGAGGTAGAAGAAGTGGTGAAAGGAATTAGGAGCATGCAGGCGGGAAAGGCCCCGGGACCGGATGGATTCCCAGTCGAATTCTATAGAAAATATGTGGACTTGCTCGCCCCGGTATTGACGAGGACCTTTAATGAGGCAAAGGAAAGGGGACAACTGCCCCCGACTATGTCTGAAGCAACGATATCGCTTCTCTTAAAGAAGGAAAAGGACCCGCTACAATGCGGGTCCTATAGACCTATTTCCCTCCTAAATGTAGATGCCACGATCCTGGCCAAGGTAATGGCAATGAGAATAGAGGAATGTGTCCCGGGGGTGGTCCACGAGGACCAAACTGGGTTTGTGAAGGGGAGACAGCTGAACACGAATATACGGAGGCTGTTGGGGGTAATGATGATGGCCCCACCAGAGGGGGATACGGAGATAGTAGTGGCGATGGATGCCGAGAAAGCATTTGATAGAGTGGAGTGGGATTATTTGTGGGAGGTGTTGAGGAGATTTGGTTTTGGAGAGGGGTATGTTAGATGGGTGCAGCTGTTGTATAGGGCCCCGATGGCGAGCATGTTCACGAATGGACGGGGATCTGCCTATTTTCGGCTCCATAGAGGGACAAGGCAGGGATGCCCTCGGTCCCCATTATTGTTTGCACTGGCGATTGAGCCCCTGGCGATAGCGTTGAGGGGTTCCAAGAAGTGGAGGGGAGTACTTAGAGGAGGAGAAGAACACCGGGTATCTTTGTATGCGGACGATTTGCTACTATACGTGGCAGACCCGGCGGAGGGGATGCCAGAAATAGTGCGGATACTTGGGGAGTTTGGGGATTTTTCAGGGTATAAATTGAACATGGGGAAAAGTGAGTTGTTTGTGGTGCATCCAGGGGAGCAGAGTAGAGAAATAGAGGACCTACAGTTGAGGAAGGTAACAAGGGACTTTCGTTACCTGGGGATCCAGATAGCCAAGAATTGGGGCACATTGCATAGGTTAAATTTAACGCGGTTGGTGGAACAAATGGAGGAGGATTTCAAGAGATGGGATATGGTATCCCTGTCACTGGCAGGGAGGGTGCAGGCAGTTAAGATGGTGGTCCTCCCGAGATTCCTCTTTGTGTTTCAGTGCCTCCCGGTGGTGATCACGAAGGCTTTTTTTAAAAGGATTGAAAAGAGCTTCATGGGTTTTGTGTGGGCCGGGAAGACCCCAAGAGTGAGGAAGGGATTCTTACAGCGTAGCAGGGATAGGGGGGGGCTGGCACTACTGAGCCTAAGTGAGTATTATTGGGCCGCTAATATTTCAATGGTGAGTAAGTGGATGGGAGAGGAGGAGGGAGCGGCGTGGAAGAGATTAGAGAGGGCGTCCTGTAGGGGCACTAGCCTACAGGCTATGGTGACAGCCCCATTGCCGTTCTCACCGAGGAACTACACCACAAGCCCGGTGGTGGTGGCTACACTGAAGATTTGGGGACAGTGGAGACGGCATAGGGGAAAGACTGGAGCCTTGGCGGGGTCCCCGATAAGAAACAACCATAGGTTTGCCCCGGAGGGAATGGATGGGGGATATGGAATGTGGCAAAGAGCAGGAATAACGCAACTGAAAGATCTGTTTGTGGATGGGAAGTTCGCGAGTCTGGGAGCGCTGACCGAGAAATATGGGTTGCCCCAAGGGAATGCATTCAGGTATATGCAACTGAGGGCTTTTGCGAGGCAACAGTTGAGGGAAATCCCGCAGCTCCCGACACAAGAGGTACAGGACAGAGTGATCTCAAAGACATGGGTGGGGGATGGTAAGGTGTCAGATATATATAGGGAAATGAGGGACGAAGGGGAGACTATGGTAGATGAACTAAAAGGGAAATGGAAGAAGAGCTGGGGGAGGAGATCGAGGAGGGGCTGTGGGCAGATGCCCTAAGCAGGGTAAACTCGTCGTCCTCGTGTGCCAGGCTAAGCCTGATTCAGTTTAAGGTATTACATAGGACGCATATGACTGGAGCACGGCTCAGTAAATTTTTTGGGGTGGAGGATAGGTGTGCGAGGTGCTCGAGAAGCCCAGCGAATCATACCCATATGTTTTGGTCATGCCCGGCACTACAGGGGTTTTGGATGGGGGTGACAAAGGTGCTTTCAAAAGTAGTGGGGGTCCGGGTCGAACCAAGCTGGGGATTGGCTATATTTGGGGTTGCACAAGAGCCGGGAGTGCAGGAGGCGAGAGAGGCCGATGTTTTGGCCTTTGCGTCCCTAGTAGCCGGCGCAGGATATTGTTAATGTGGAAAGAAGCCAAGCCCCCGGGTGTGGAGACCTGGATAAATGACATGGCAGGGTTTATAAAGCTAGAGCGGATTAAGTTCGTTCTAAGGGGGTCGGCTCAAGGGTTCACCAGGCGGTGGCAACCGTTCGTCGAATACCTCGCAGAAAGATAGATGGAATGGAAAAAAGAAGGCAGCAGCAGCAGCCCAGGAATCGGGGGGGGGGTGGAGGAGGAGGAACCAGAAGGACTCTCAGGGTTGTTAATATATACTGTATAATATGTATAGGTCGTTGCGACAGATAATTATATATTGGACTGTAAAATTATTTTTGGAGAGTGTTACTTGTGATAAGGCAGTTGCCAATTAGGGTTAGTTTTCATTTTTGTTATTTATTATTTATTCATTTTTTTTGTTTGTAAAATAGGTCATTGTTATTTGTGTTGTTATAATATTGTGTAAAGGATGCACAATGTACTGTGTTGGTTGACCAAAAATTTTCAATAAAATATTTATTTTAAAAATTTTTTAAAAAGAGTGAGAACTTTGATAAGCCACAAAGAGATAGCCATAACAGCCGATCTGCAGGTGGGGCTGTTTGGTTGGTGTAACCATGTAGGTATGCGTCATTAGTAACTGAATACTATACTTGGGCAAGTGTTTAGAGATTGTAACTGATAAATTATATTCACCCTGACATAAATTATGTAATTAGAACGATTAGCTGCAATTAGATATCAACGACCTCAGAACAAATGTATATTTGTGATTGGTATATGCAAGTTACTTGTAAGATAAGCAAAGATATAATTATTATTGCAATGTATCGCTCAGGGAGCCTGTGTGCCACCTTGTGGAGGCAGACTTCCCTGCATGCTTGAATGAACCGGTGAAAGAAAAATCCTGTCTGCGTCTGGTGTCTTGAAATTAGAGGAACAAAACCGATTTGGCTGGATAACACATATATAGGCCTAGGCTTTTTTACATTACAATGGCTGGAGACTAGGGCAGCTACAGTCTAAAGTAAATAAAGTGGCTAGAAAAGTAAGACCTACTGTTAGATAATAGCTACAGGTTACCTGTAATAAGTTGCAATTCTGCTTGTCAGATTCGCAGGGAAAAAAATGCAGACAAACGACTTGACTTCCCGCACTAAAAGTTTGGGTGAGGTCAGCGAGGTTCGCTCGGCTTCGGTAACAGACTTTCGGTGCTAAAGGACCATGAGGTTCAAATAAAATGTGGTTTTTGGATGTGTTTGATTTTTGGATTTACAGGTAAATGGTACTTGACTGGTGTAAAAAACACAGCAGTTAATTTACACTCAGCAAATTCCCACCAACAACAATGTGATATTAACCAGTTAATTTCTTTTTGTGATGTTGACTGAGGGATGAATATTGGCTCGGCAACCATGAACCCCCCCCCAGCTCCTCTCCAAAACAGTGCCATATGACCTCTTACATCCACCTGGGCAAGAAGGTGGGGCCTTGGTTTGACACTCATCCGCAAGACCCTCCAACAGTGCAAAACTACCTACTTTTAGCGTTTTTCTTGGAAGGAGTAATTGGAAAATAAAATGTCTTCCCTGATATATTTAAACTTGTGGGTTTAAAGGAGCATATGTAGTTGTGGTAAACCATTGTATTGCATTGTGTTATGTTGTTACATGCCTGGGCTTGTCCCGGCTGGCTCCATCTGTGGCTCCTCCCCTCGGGCTCATGTATAAAGGTGGCTAGTCTCCGCCTCCAACCCAGTTCGGGACCAGAGGCAGGAGGCTTGCTGTTTAGTGTATTTAAGCCTCAGTTACGTTCATCACTCGTCGTGTGTTTATTGATGGCATATCAATTTAATACACTAAACGTCTAAGATGAACTCATCATTCAAGTCTGATCGCCTGCAGCTGGACAGGCAGCCGACGCCACAGAAACATTCGAGCACTGGCTAAGCTGCTTCGAAGCGTACCTCGGATCCTTCACCGAAGACTACACAGACCTCCAGAAGAAGCAGATCCTCCACGCACGGGTGAGCCCACGAGACTTTCTTCTCATCAGGGACGCCCCCTTGTATGCGGAGGCAATAAGGCTGCTGAAGGGACAATATGTGAATGAGGTGTATGCTAGGCACCTTCTTGCCACGAGACGACAATGCCCTGGGGAACCACTCGCAGAATTCCTGCGTGCTTTGCGTGTACTCTGCCGGAACTGTGATTGCCGGGTGATATTGGCTACCCAGCACGCGGAGCTGCTGATCAGGGACGCTTATGTCGCAGGCATGCAATCAAACTATATCCGCCAGAGATTACTAGAAGGGGGTACACTCGGCCTCCCGGAGACAGAGCACCTCTCCAACTCGCTGGAGGTGGCCTCCCAGAACATGGAGGTCTACACCTCCGACCGCGCGGCAGCCTCGTGCACATCGTGGGCACAGCCATCATCCGACCCGGGTGTGACGCAAGCCTGTACCACGCAGCGGCCCGCAAACGCCGGAGGCCCGAGGTGCTACTTTTGCGGCCAGGATAATCACCCCAGACAACGCTGCCCTGCACGCAACGCAACTTGCAACGGGTGTTGGAGGAAGGGCCACTTTGCAAAAGCCTGCCAGGCCCGATCTCCCCCTAAGACCTCTAGGCCCAGCAGCGCTGCCTGCTGCCCGTCGGGGCCGCCCCCAGCTGCTGGGCCACCTGCCATGTGTGATCCATGGGGGCCACTATCTTTAACGCATCCTCCACCTGCCACTTGTGACCCATGGGGGCCGCCATCTTGGACGCCATCGCCGATGCCTCTCACCATGCGCGACTCATGGGGGGCCGCCATCTTGGGACCACTCCGCAGCCTCCCGGGACCCGGCTCACCCGACCGTACGCTGGCCGCCACTACCTCCGACCAGCCTACCAACCGCCTTCCGAAGCTCGCCTCCATCACGCTCAACCAGTCCCAGCTGCACCACCTCGCGAAGTCTACGATGACCGTCCGGATCAACGGGCACGAGACGGCCTGTCTTTTCGACTCCGGGAGTACAGACAGCTTCATTCACCCAGATACGGTAAGGCGCTGCTCCCTCCCAATCTTACCCGCGACCCAGAAAATCTCCCTGGCATCCGGGGGTACTGTGTCGCGACCCTCATGGTACAAGGCGTAGAGTACCATAAACTCCACGTCCTTCCCCATCTCTGCGCTGCCCTATCACTGGGGCTCGACTTCCAGTGCCACCTCCAAAGCCTTACTTTGAAGTTCGGTGGACCCCTGCCCCCCCTCACCGTCTGTAGCCTCACGACCCTTAAGGTCGCTCCACCCTCACACTTCGCAAATCTCACCCCTGACTGTAAGCCCGTCATTACCAGGAGCAGACGATACAGTGCCCGGGACAGGGCCTTTATCAGGTCGGAGGTCCAACGACTCCTGCGAGAGGGGATCGTTGAGGCTAGTACCAGCCCCTGGAGAGTCCAAGTGGTGGTCATCAAGATTGGGGAGAAGCACCGGATGGTAATCGATTACAGTCAGACCATCAACTGGTACACGCAGCTCGATGCGTACCCCCTCCCCCGCATATCTGACATGGTCAACCAGATTGCGCAGTATCGAGTCTTCTCCACAGTTGACTTGAATTCCATGTACACCAGCTCCCTATCCGCCCGGAGGACCGCCAGTACACTGCCTACGAGGCAGATGGCCGCCTCTACCACTTCCTCAGGGTCCCCCTTCGGTGTCACCAATGGGGTCTCTGTCTTCCAAAGAGAAATGGACCAGTACGGGTTGCGGGCCACGGTCCCATATTCAGACAATGTCACCATCTGCGGCCATGACCAGCAGGACCGTGACGAGAACCTCCGGCACTTCCTACACACCGCTAAACTCTTGAACCTCACCTATAATAAAGAAAAATGCGCACAACCCGCCTAGCCATCCTCGGCTACGTCGTGGAACACGGAGTCCTCGGACCCGACCCCGACCGCATCCTGGAACTCCCCCTCCCCCACTGCCCCAAGACCCTGAAGAGATGCCTGGGGTTCTTCTCGTACTATGCCCAGTGGGTCCCCAATTATGCGGACAAGGCCCGTCCACTTATCAAGTTCACCATTTTTCCCCTGACGGCTGAGGCCTGACTGCCCTTCAATCGCATCAAGGCAGATATTGCCAAAGCCGCGATGCACGCTGTGGACGTGTCCATCCCATTCCAGGTGGAGAGCGATGCATCAGACTTTGCTCTGGCCGCTACCCTCAACCAGGCAGCAGGCTCGTGGCTTTTTCTCCTGTACCGTCCATGCCTCTGAAATTCGACACTCCTCCGTTGAAAAGGAAGCCCAAGCCATCGTAGAAGCTGTGTGACATTGGAGGCATTACCTAGCCGTCGGGCGATTCACTCTCCTCACTGACCAACGGTCGGTTGCCTTCATGTTCAATAACACACAGCGGGGCAAGATCAGGAATGTCAAGATTCTGAGGTGGAGGATCGAGCTCTCCACCTGCAACTACGATATCCTGTATCGACCTGGGAAGCTCAATGAGCCCCCAGATGCCCTATCCCGCGGTACATGCGCCAGCGCACAAGTAGACCGACTCCAGGTCCTCCACAATGACCTCTGTCACCCGGGGGTCACCCGTTTTTTTCACTTCATCAAGGCTCGCAACCTGCCTTACTCCATCGAGGAGGTCAGGACCGTGACCAGGGACTGCCAGGTCTGTGCGGAGTGCAAGCCACACTTCTATTGGCCAGACAGAGCACACCTGGTAAAGGCCTCTCGCCCCATTGAGAGCCTCGGCAACGATTACAAAGGGCCCCTCCCCTCCACTAACCGTAACGTGTACTTCCTCAACATTGTTGACGAGTACTCAAGATTCCCCTTCGCCATCCCATGCCCTGACATGACCTCTGCCACCATCATCAAGGCCCTGCACAGTCTTTTCACCCTGTTCGGGTTTCCTGTTTACATCCATAGTGATCGGGGATCCTCCTTTTATGAGCGACGAGTTGCGTCAGTTCCCGCTCAAGCAAGGGCATCGCCTCCAGCAGGACGACCAGCTACAACCCCCGGGGAAACGGACAGGTGGAGAGGGAGAACACGACGGTCTGGAAGGCCGTCCTCCTGGCCCTGCGGTCTAGAAGTCTCCCAGTCTCCCGCTGGCAGGAGGTCCTCTCCGATGCGCTCCACTCCATCCGGTCGCTTCTGTGTACAGCCACCAACGAGACTCCTCACGAGCACATGTTTGCTTTCCCAGGAAATCCACCTCCGGGATCTCGTTCCCGTCCTGGCTGGCAGTCCCAGGACCCGTCCTCCTCTGGAAGCATGCGAGGAACCATAAATCCAACCCCCTCGTCGAGAAGGGCCTGCTCCTCCATGCAAATCCACAATATGCCTACGTGGCACATCAGGACGGGCGACAGGACGCAGTCTCCCTTCGGGATTTGGCAGCTGCAGGTTCCCCAGCGACCATCCCCACCACCCCAGACCCTACACCGTCTCCCCCCACCCCTGCCCACCTACCTCGCGAGCTAGCACTCGCAGGCCCACCGACGACAATCACCACCTCCGCCCATACACTGCCCCCCCCCCCTTTCACCGACTCAACAACTGGGTGAAGAAGAGGACAACACGCTCCCGGATGCACAGGTCTCGACACCGGTGCCCACACCACAGCCGGGACTGAGGCGATCACGGCGGAAGGTCAAGGTCCCCAACAGACTTGACCTTTAAGACCACTTCACCCCCGATCAAACTCTTTTTTTTTTTAAACAGGGGGTGAATGTGGTGAACCACTGTATTGCATTGTGTTGTGTCATGTTGTTACATGTTGTCCCGGCTGGCTCCGCCTGTGGCTCCTCCCCTTGGGCTCAATATAAAGGTGGCTAGTCTCCGCCTCCAACCTAGTTCGGGCCCAGAGGCCAGGAGGCTTGCTGTTTAGTATAGTAAAGCCTCAGTTACCTTCATCACTCGTCGTGTGTTTATTGATGACATATCAGTAGTTAAATGCATCTTCAGTTAAACAGAGATAACTTAATTTTTTATTTACACTTGGAAAAGGATAGGTAGATAATTGGGTATGTTTTGTTGGTGTGTGACAAGACGCAAAGTGCTTTGAAGCCCAGTTGCGACTGTTTAAGAATTCCTTAATGTAGATTGTTTTTTATCTCTAGTTTAATTTTGGAATGGAATGCTCTTGGAATGTGGGAAGAAGGATTTTGTGTATTCTGTGAGGGATTAAGAGCCAACAAATCCCTTAAGCATCTAGACCTACGCAATAACCAAATCAATCACCAAGGTGTAGGAGAGCTGGCATTGGCTTTAAAGCACAATAATACATTGGAGGAACTGGGTGAGTATGTGGGCCCCTTTTCAGAATTAATCCATTAAAAAAACTTTAGCACCTTCCATCAAAATTAAAGATAATGTTAGTATTCCAGTTGCATAGCTATTGTGTGTTGCAAGAGATAACTGTTTAATTCTCATTTACAAAGTCACTTTTTCTCAAGATTTAGAAAAAGTGCAATATTTTAAAAGTTGTCTGCTATAAGAAATAAACTAATTTGCCATGATTGGAGACTGATTAAGTTTCGAAGCATATCATAGTTTAGATTTTATCCAACGTCAATTCATTTTTATAGGGCAGGGGGCATTAATGAATTAATTTAACATCTTGAAAAGCTGCAATAGTTTTTCCAGTGATTTAATTCTCTCGCTGCACATTGTAGTCTCTGCAATTTGTTTTTGTTTCTTTTCTGTAGATCTTCGCTGGAATAATATTGGTCTGTTAGGTGGTCGGGCATTACTCTGTGCATTACAACAAAACAAGACCTTGGTGCGTCTAGAACTGGCTGGAAATAACATCCCCAGTGATGTCTTGAAAGCTGTAGGTGAGTGAAATTAGATTTTATTCCTGAAGTAAATGAACTCAGAAGAGTGGCAAATTACTGTAATGAAAAGTGAAAATGAGTGTCCATCAAGCAATTTGTTACTAAAATTATTTTCATGCAGTGGCACACCCATGGATGCCAAGCATTTAGAGATGCCACACTCTCATTTAATCTGTTAGTTAAAATTCAGCAGGAGCTTTAGATAGTTCTTTTTCAACTTGCAAAGAGTGAATAGTTAGGTCATTTTCAACTTGCAAAAAGTGGAATAGTTATGCTAATAGTTTTTTATCAAACTAGTTTAAAAAAAATCTTATCAAGTTTGTATTTAGACCAATGTTTTCTGTGTTTAAGAGACGGTGTTTTCCTTTTTTTAAAAGGGCTTCATAGAAGGATATTGTTCGGTCTGTCAAGTTAGTGTAAGTCTGCCAGAACAATCCAGCTAGTCCCACTCCTCTGCCCTTTACTTGTAGCCCTGCAGCTTATTTTCTTTCAAGCACAGTGGTTAGCATTTCTGCCTCACAGCGCCAAGGACCCAGGTTTGATTTAGGCCTTGGGTGACTGTGTGGAGTTTGCACATTCTCCCCTTGTCTATGTGGGTTTCCTCCGGGTGCTCCAGTTTCCTCCCACAGTCCAAAAATGTGCAGGTTAGGTGGATTGGCCATAATCAATGTGCGGGGTTATGGGGGTGAGGAGGGGAATGGGCCTAGATAGGGTGCTCTTTCCGAGTGTCTGTGCAGGCTCGATGGGCCGAATGGTCTCCTGCACTGTAGGGATTCTATGATACTTATCTAATTCCCTTTTGAAAGCCAGGATTGAATCTGTTTCCATCACCCTTTCAGTCAATGCATTCAAGGTCATAACCACTTGCTGTATGTTTTTAAAAAGTTGTTCCTAATGCGGCCTTGGTTCATTTACCAATCATTGTAAATCTGTACTCCCTGCTTCTATGCCATTTTGGCAAATGGAACAGATTCTTCTTATTTACTCTGTCTTGATCCCTTATGATTTTGAGCATCTCTCTCAACCTGAAGGAAATCCCCAGCTTCTTGACAGAATTGCTCATCCCGGAAATCATTCTAGTAAATCTTTTCTTCAGTATCTCTAAGACCATCCAAAAGATCATTGCCAAAATTGGACACAGCTCTCCAGTTGAGGCCGCATCAGTGATTTATAAACATTGGTTATCATTGTATTTGTATCCTATGCCACTACTTATAAAACCTAGGACCCCATATGTTGTTATATCCACTTTCCCAACCTACCCTTTCATCTTAAAAGATCTTTTATATTTCCTCTCCTGATTTCTACTACCAAAATGTATCCCTTCACATTCCTCCATCAGATTCCATCTGCCATATCTCTCCACATTCCACCAGCCTTTCACCACCATCCTCACTGTTCACTACACCTCCGAGTTTTGTGTCATCCGCAACTTTTGAAATTGTGCCCTGTGCACCTTCGTCCAAGTCTATTTTTTTTATTCGTTCATGGGACGTGGGCCAGTATTTATTGCTCTTGAGGAGCACTTAAGAGTCGACCACATTGCTATGGGTCTGGAGCCACATGTAAGCCAGACCAGGTAAGGACGCCAGATTTCCTTCCTTAAAGAACATTAATGAACCAGATGGGTTTTTATGACAATCAACAATGGTTTCATGGTCATCATCAGACTTTTGCTTCCGGATTTTTATTGGGTTCGAATTTCACCATTTGCAGTGGTGGGATTCAAACACAAGTCCCCAGAGCAATACCATGGGTTTCTGGTTTACTGGTCCAGTGACAATACTACTATGTCACAGCCTTCCCATAAATATATAGTCATGATATATATCAAGAAAAGCACTCTGGATAGTGACCCTTGGGGGACACCGCCTTTCTGAACAATGACAGTTCACCATTTCCCTTCTTTCTGGTCCCTCCACTAATTCTTATCCATGCTGTCATTGCCCTTTTATTCCCTGGAGTTCACCATTGCTGATGAGCTGCGATGTGGCACTTTATTTAAATACCTGTTGGAAGTTGCTTAACTACACTGCTTTCATCAATCCTTCAACTTCATCACAAGAGAGAAATGTTGGCCATGCCACCAGGAATTTTCAGTTAGTACCTGTGAGTTTTTTAGTATCCACTTGAACTGGCAGGCAGGGAGGACAAAACAAAGCATCACTGACAATGCATCAACACAAAAGCAAAATACTATGGATGCTAGAAATCTGAAATAAAAATAAAACATGCTGGAAATGTTCAGGTCATGCAGCATCCATGGAAAGAAGCAGAGTTAACATTTCAGATGAATGACGTTTCGTCAGAACAATCCTTCTAAAGTATTAACCTAGATTATGTAAAATCCTGGGGTGGAACTTGAACCTACAACCTCCAGATTCAAAAGTGAGAGGGCTCCTAAATGTGGCATCTTGCACTTAAAGTCCGAATCAAAATAAAATCTGGCACTATTTCACCACATGGAATCATATCATATCATCGAATTTACAGCGCAGAAGGAGGCCATCCGGCCCATCGAGTCCACACCAGCCCTTGGAAAAGCACCCCACCCACGTCCACCTCAACCCCACCCAACCCCCCTGGCCCACCCTCGTCAATCATTTTTCTCACCTCAAAAAATTCATTCAAATTAGTGAGACATGACCTCCCTCGTACAAAACCATGCTGTCTGTCGCTAATGAGACCATTCACTTCCAAATGTGCATAGATCCTGGGTGGGATTCTCCGAAATGGAGGCAGAGTGTTCGCGCCATCGTGAACACCGTCGAGGTTCACGACGGCGCAAAACGGCCCCTATCCCGACCGATTCTGGGCCCGATAATGGGCTAGGAGCAGCGGCGCGTCATTTACGCACGCCAGGCCTTGGCGCAGCGTAAAGGCGGCGCCGCATACATGACGCGGCCGGCGCCGCATAACTGGCATCACCCGCGCATGCGTGGTTGCCGTCCTCTCCGAGTCCGCCCCGCAAGAAGATGTCAGACGGATCTTGCGGGGCTGCGGAAGAAAGGAGGTCCTCCTTCAGAGAGGACGGCACGACGATCGGTGGGCACCGATTGCGGGCCACACGCCATTTGAGACCCCCCCCCCCAGTGCAGGATCCCCCCTCTTCTCCTCCCCCAGCGTTCCCGCGCTGTTCCCGCCGGCAGCGACCAGGTGTGGACGGCGCCGGGGGGAACCCGCCGTTTTGGGCTGGCTGCTCAGCCCATCCGGGCCTGAGAATAGCAGGGATGCCGGATAATCGCCATTTTGGGTGTCTCGGGCGATTCTCCGGCCTGCGCCGCGCGGAACCCGACGGGGCTGTTCTCGCCGCTTGGGAGAATCGCGGGAGGGCGTTGGACCGGCGGCGCGGGAAAATTTGGCGACCCAGGCGATTCTCCCAACCGGCGCGGGAGCGGAGAATCGCGTCCCCTATCTCTGAGAATCTTTTCCAACAATTTCATTATCACGGACGTCAAGCTCATTGGCCTATAATTACGGATTTTCCTTGCAACCCTTCATAAATAACGGTATAACATTATGCAAGAGGGCAGCACGGTGGCGCAGTGGCTAGCACTGGGACTACGGCGCTCAGGACCCGGGTTCGAATCCCGGCCCTGGATCACCGTCCGTGCGTAGCCCGCACAGGAACTTTGTAGTAAGCTCCACTGAGATCAGTTGGGATTCTTGCTTTTCCTAATATATATTAGGGGTGGCACGGTAGCACACTGGTTAGCACAGTTGCTTCACAGCTCCAGGGTTCCAGGTTCGATTCCCACCGCCCAAAGATATGCAGGTTGGGTGGTTTGGCCATGCTAAATTGCCCTTCGGTTAGGTGGGGTTGCTGGGTTACGGGGATAGGGTGGAGGTGTGGGCTTAAGTCGGGAGTCCTTTCCAAGAGCCGGTGCAGTTAGGGATGGGCAATAAATGCTGGCCCAGTCAGAAATACTTGTGTAGTTGTGTAAATTTTTTAAAGTTAGAGGGCACAATTTCAAAGTTGGAAGCATTGTTACGTGAGGAGGATAGTGTCAGATTTCAAAAGGACATAGACAAGTTGATGGAATGGGCGGACAGGCAGATATCAAGTGCAATGTAGAGAAATGTAAAGTGATTCATTTTGGTAGGAAGAACATGGAGAGACAATATAAACTTAGGGGCACAATTCGAAAGGGGGTGTAGGAGCAGAGGGACTGCCAAAGTCGCACACTGGCATTTTTTTGCACGCGTGCGATCGGGCTGGGGTTGCCCGATGCGGGGGTGGGGGGAGGGGCTGGGAGGGAGGGGCTGGGACCCTCCCATAGTGTGTTCGACCTGGGGGGGGGGGGGGGGGGGGGGGATTGTTTCAGGACCTCCGAGATCGGGACGCCACAGTGGGGCGTTCTCTTAAGCGAAGCTCCCCACTGTACAAAACAAGGCTATATGCGGCTTTAGCCGCGCATTCCCTGTTCAGGCTCATTATTCACGTGAATCGTGTTGAATAGCCATCTGTTTTCTAGCACTGCGAATGCCAGGAAACACGCAGCTAAACTCGCTCGTTAGGGGACTTTGTTCCCTTTGGGAGAGTTGCGCCCTGGTATGTCTGTGCACAAGTCATTGAAGGTGGCAGGACACTTTCAGAGAGTAGTTAATAAAGCATACAGTATCCTCGGTTATATTATTAGGTGCATAGAGTACAAGGGCAAGGAGACTATGTTGAACTTATATAGAACACCAGTCCAGCCTGAGCTGAAGTAATGTGCCCAGTTCTGGGTGCCGCACCTTAGGAGGGATATGAATGCATTGGAGAGAGTGCAGAAAAGATTAAGCAGAATGGTTCCACGGATGAGAAACGTCAATTATGACAAATTGGATAAGTTAAGATTGTTTTCTGAGGAGAAAAGAAGGCTGTGGGGAGATTTGATAACGGTATTAAAAATCATGAGGGGTCTCCAGAGAGTAGGTCGGGAGAAACTGTTCCCACTTGTGAAAGAATTGAGAGCGAGAAGGCACAGATTTAAGGTAATTTTTTAATATAAATTTAGACTGCCCAATTCTTTTTTTCTAATTAAGGGGCAATTTAGCATGGCCAATTCACCTACCCTGCACATCTTTGGGTTGTTGGTGTGATACCCACCCAGTCACGGGGAGAATGTGCAAACTCCACAAGTACAGTGGGCCGGGATCGAACCCGGTTCCTCAGCGCTGTGTGATAGCAGTGCTAACCACTGCGCCACCGTGCCACCCAGATTTAAAGTAATTGATAAATGTGACATGGGGGAAATAGTTTTTATGCAGTAAATGATTAAGGCCTTGAATGCACTGCCTGAAAGTGTGGTGGAGGCAGATTCAATTGAAGCATTCAAAGGGGAATTAGACTGCTATCTGAAAAGGAAAAATGTGCAGGATTATGCGGAGGAGGTCAGGGTGACTTGCTCATTCGGCAGGCCGCTGCAGACATGTTGGACCAAGTTGCCTCTTGGGCTGCAACATTTCAGTGATTCTGTTTTATATTGTGGGTCATTTGTGGAATAGTACAACTGTATATCGATAAGGTTTTCATGTGCATTTTAGAAGTTGACATTGCAGTTTTGAAGCAACTGAATTTTCACAAATTCTGCATGTGCATAATGTGTTGCTAATACCATTTATCTTGCGACTGGCAATGCATGGTGTCTGAACCACCTAAAAAACCCTGTTAAAGCTTTTGATGCCTCTCCCCGCTTGCACGGCATTAAACCTCTGACAGCCAGTTGGTGAAGGAGGAGACAAGAAGTCAATCTTTACTCAATTTTAGATTTATTAACAATGTGAAATATTATAAGTTCATAAAATATAGCAGCAGAATTAGGCCAATTGGTCCATTGAGTCTGCTCCGCCATTCAATCATGGCTGATCTCATCCTGGCCTTAACTCAGCAATCATGCCCATTCTCCATAATCCTTCAACCCATTACCAATTAAAAAGCTGTCTACCTTCTCGTTAAATTTACTCACTGTCCTAGCATCCACTGCTCTCGGGTAGCAAATTCCACAGATTCACAACCCTTTGGGAGAAGTAGTTTCTCCTCAACTCTGTTTTAAATTTGCTACCTCTTATCCTAAGGCTATGACCTCTCGTTCTAGAATGCCCCACAAGAGGAAGAATTCGCTCCAAGTCTACTTTATCCATACCTTTTATCAACTTGTATACCTCAATTTGATTTCACCTCATCCTTCTAAATTCTAGAGAGTATAGGGCTAAACTGTTAAATCTCTCTTCATTACAAATGTATAAATCCTAACTTTAGAAACCTCCACCAGTGTCAATGTACTAAGATAATTATCTAATACGTACCTTCATCTGTACACACTTAAGGCGAAATTCTCCGGAAACGGCGCGATGTCCGCCGACTGGCGCCCAAAACGGCGCAAATCAGTCAGGCATCGCGCTGCCCCAAAGGTGCGGAATGCTCGCATCTTTGGGGGCCGAGCCCCAACCTTAAGGGGCTAGGTCGGCGCCGGACGAATTTCCGCCCCGCCAGCTGGCGGAAACGGCCTTTGGTGCCCCGCCAGCTGGCGCGGAAATGACATCTCCGGGCGGCGCATGCGCGGGAGCGTTAGCGGCTGCTGACGGCATTCCCGCGCATGCGCATTGGAGGGAGTCTCTTCCGCCTCCGCCATGGTGGAGACCGTGGCAGAGGCGGAAGGGAAAGAGTGCCCCCACGGCACAGGCCCGCCCGCGGATCGGTGGGCCCCGATCACGGGCCAGGCCACCGTGGGGGCACCCCCCGGGGCCAGATCACCCCGCCCACCCCCCCAGGACCCCGGAGCGCGCTGCCTTGTCCCGCTGGTAAGGTAGGTGGTTTAATCTACGCCGGCGGGACAGGCATTTTAGCGGCGGGACTTCGGCCCATCCGGGCCGGAGAATCGCGGGGGGGGGGGGGGGCCGCCAACCGGCGCGGCGCGATTCCCGCCCCCGCCGAATATCCGGTGCCGGAGACTTCGGCAACCGGCGGGGGCGGGATTCACTCCAGCCCCCGGCGATTCTCCGACCCGGCGGTGGGTCGGAGAATCGCGTCCTTAATTTCTACAATTAACACTATCAATTAACACTGAGGGCAGCCCGGTAGCATAGTGACTAGCACAATTGCTTCACAGCTGCAGGGTCCCAGGTTCGATTCCCGGCTTGGGTCACTGTCTGTGCGGAGTCTGCGCGTTCTTCCCGTGTGTGCGTGGGTTTCCTCCGGGTGCTCCGGTTTCCTCCCACAGTCCAAAGGTGTGCAGGTTAGGTGGATTGGCCATGCAAATTGCCTTTCGTGTCCTAAATTGCCCTTAGTGTTGGGTGGGGTTACTGGGTTATGGGGATAAGGTGGAGGTGTGCGGTTGGGTAGGGTGCTCTTTCCAAGAGCCGGTACAGACTTGATGGCCGAATGGCCTCCTTCTGCACTGTAAATTCTATGAAAAAAATATATTGGTTGGAATGACTTCCAATTGTATTCTTGACATCAGAGGCAACCTTATAAATTCATTCTGGGAAGAGAGGGCAGTTTTATTCATCATTTGAAATGTACATGAACTCCATATGCAAACTTTCAACTTCAGAGAGACTGTAAAATTCACTGCAGTGGCTTGGCTGCTCATTATACTCCTGCTCCTGAACGGCAAGTTATACAGTGGAATGTCATGGAATCAGTACTTCTGTACAAGCACATTCCATCCTTGCAATCTTCTGATATCATCACTAGAATCGCCAAAGTCAAGAAGATCAGGTAGTATATATAACAAGCAGATGATCCATTGTAGTCTTAATTCAACACCTCATTGAAGTTGAACATTTTTGCTTTATGTTCTGCAAAGAATTGCATTTGCACCATCCTGTTGAATTTCTTGACGTTTTATTTGAGCATATCTAGCGGAAGCTCTGTTGTCCTGAAATGTTGAATTACAGTCTGTGCTTTGTATGAGATTGTTGCTTTGTTTGTGTACTACGAACAGAACAGGCAGTAGATCACAACTCAGAATGTCAAGTAGCCATGAGAGAGAGCAGAACTCGATCAAAAGTCCTCACCAATGAGATCCAGTGTTTGAAAGTGGAAAAAACCAAGCAGGTAAATTTTCTATGAAACACCTTGTGACAGCTGAATGCACTATATAAATACAAGATGTTATGTGTAGACTTGGACTTAATTCAAACTTCTAGATGGAGATCCAATATGAGTGTGCCACGTATTAGCAGAATGTCTGATTATTTTTAGGTGACTGTACATGGAGTAAAAGTGGAAAATGGAGTAAAATGTTATTAAGATGGGTGGATCAAGTAACCTTAAATACAAACACAAATGATTAAAATGTTCTGTGGTTTATGGAGTATATTCTAAGAGCTTGGAGAAGTATTTCATTATGCAGTTGTTAGATTTTTAAATCTTTAATATGTATTGCATCAAGATCTTACTTTACATACTGCATCAAGGTCTTTATTCCCTAGAACTGGAGTATAACTTTGATGCACAATATCTCATAGTATGAAGTTGAATAGCCCTTGTTAGTTAAATTTTCTTAGTGAATTTGACTTGAGCTCTTGCATTTTGACTTCTAAATAGTAGGAAATAACCGGGTTATATGACCTGTACTGTAAACAACCTGTACTGTAAACAATGGCGCGATCCAATTGCCACGCTGCACCGGAAAGTCAGTTTGCCGCGACGCAGTGTGGCCAATAAAAGCCGTGAGACCCCGGGTTCTACCCGTCTCGCAACGCCTCGCAAGATCCAACGTGATCACAATGTGACGTAAATCCTGCCATTGTGGCCATGATCATTTTTTGGCAACTATGCATATTAGAACAAGACAGTGGCACGATTCACCCAAATGGGAACAAAGTCCTGTAGCAAGCACGTTTTGCCGCGTATTTCCCGGCACTCGCAGTTCTGAGAAACGCATAGCTATTCAATGCGACTTGCGTTGTATAAGGGGCCTCAACAGGGAATGCGCAGCCGAGGCCGCACATAGCCCTGCTTTGAACACTGGGGAGCTCCACTCGCCAGAACTCCCCAGTGTAGCGAGAAATGGGCACTGCCATGGTGCCAAGCTGGCATTTTTTGCGCACGCGATCGGATTGGTTGGGGGGGAACCCTCCCATAATGCGTTCAGGCTGGGGTGGAGAGATCGCTTCGGGGGCCTCTGAAATCGAGATGGCATTTTTAAATGAGACCCTTATACAACGTGAGTCGCGTTTAATAGTCATGTGTTTCTCGGCACTGCGAGCGCCGGGAAACGTGGCTAAGCATGCTCACAATGGGACTTTTTCGGTGAATCGCGCCCAATGAATCCAGCTTTTTTTTAAAAATGAAATTAAGTAGTAGCAGAAAATCAATTCAGATTTCACTTTACAAAATATTTCAGTACGCCTCCTCCGGTAGAAAGTAATACCTGTGCCTTAACATAGGTGGCAAAGGGAACTTAATTCAGCATGAGGCACGAAAATTTGTTTCCCGACAACTGGATGAGCTTTAATGAAGATCTTGGGACTTTAAAGACGGGTTAAAGTCAGGTCAAGCTTCCTGACAACAATGTCAGGAAACCCTTTTGCATGCATTAGAAAGTCATACATGCTCATTAAAAGGCCTGCTTACCTGAATTAAGTTCCCCCTTAAAAACTAAGTTCCACCTCACCAGCGAGAAATTAGACTGATCACTTTTACGACTGCGCATCAGTTGCATGCACCTAGCATCCATGATTTAACAGTGAGTTGCTGCTGCATTTTCCTCTTTGGGGAGCTTCTGTAAATGCCAGCTGGTGCCAGGGCAAGTTTCTTGGAGGATGGCTGCGAAAGGATTAGCGGGAAGGGTGGAGCAGTGGCTGGATAAAGGTGGAAGGGACAGTGCAGGTTGTCCACGGACCCTTTAAGTATGTCAACCGGACCGTTGAGGTATCAGTGGGAATAATGATTTCCTACTTTCTCTCTCTCTCTCTCTTTCTCCTCCTCCCCCCCCCCACCCCCGGGCATTTATGCACGTACATTGGAAATCACTTTCATGCCGTTATCAAACAAACTCCTGAGCATTTGCTGAAGAAAAACAGAATCTGCACATTACCTCATTGGCTGCAGTACAGTTCAGTGAAAGCTTTTGTTCTTTGAAAATCTAGTTAAGATACAAGAAATCAAAACTTGTGCTTTATATTTGAACAATCCTTGTTAAATCAGTCCATTCCCAAATGTCGACAGTTTGAAGCTTAACAGATGAAGATTTACAGTAAAATGTGAAAATAGATTTGAGTTGACAATTGTTTTGCGATTAGAATATACTTGCAAAGTTCCCTGCCTCCCACCCGAGTACAAAACTTCAAGGATATCATCTGGTAATGCATCTAAATTCCACTCTGCCTGTTTCCTGAAGAAAATTTAAAATGGTTGGCAAATATATCAATAGCTATTTAAGACATTTTTGTATGATTCGAGATACAACAGATCTCCCTAAAATTTAGTTTTGAATATCTTTATGCATACCTGCAATTATAAAATAGGTTTAAAAATAAATATGTTTTTAAATGATTGAGGAAAATCCCAGGCTGGAATGTGCAGCTAAATAAATTTTGATGCCACCTTTCTGTAATCTACTGCATTTTGCTGAGTAAAAACACCCCACGAATTATGTAGAAATAACTGAATTGCAGACAATTGGGCAAAATGAAAATGGTCGTGTGATATCCTAAAATACTACACAAATGTATCCATTAATATCTCAGTAATTGTGCTGAAAGTGATGGTTTACAACACATCAGAATTGTTGTGTTTCCATGGTTACTAAAACCAAGAATAGATGAGCACCTGAAATTATTTTGGTACTTCTCATTTTAAAGTGCTGCTGAAATCAGGTTCCTAATTAAACTCCTACAGATGATAAGAGAATTTATGAAACCGAGTCAGTTAAAAAGAAATGCAAAGGTGGAGGAATGGCGCGCCCCTCACTGGACAACTAATCCAGAAGACCCAGGATAATGCTCTGGGGACCCGGGTTCGAATCCCACCATAGCAGATGAAATTAAGGGCACGGTTTTCCGGCCACCTTGCGCTCTCGCTCAGGCAATACGATGCCGGTGAATAGCGAGAGAGGCCGGAAACGAGAACCTCGGCATGCGGCAAAAGTTTGCGATGCAACCGGCACGCTCCCCAAGGCAAAATCGCGATAATTGGCAAGCAACTAATTATCACCATTTAAGCCCTACTTCCATACAATTAACGGGAGCCACCCCATATCCAACGGCCTCCCAACATTCATCGGCATCCCCAGCAAGTGGTCACGCTTGTGACGCTAGTACTCCTTTTCAAAAAAGTGAAGTTGGTGGAAGGGCGTCTGTGGGGAGCTGAGGAGGTGAGTAGCCATCTTTGCTGACAGGAAGAGGGGGTGTGGAGGGTGGGTTGGGGTCGCATAGAGAGTTGGGGGGGGGAGCTGCCGAGCACGGTTCTGGCGAATCGGCTAGCGAGCTTTCAGTTTGCGGTGAAAAGCCCATGGGGCCATGTTAAGTGGACCAATTAACGTCGAATAGCGTTGCCGGCCTCACTGGGCCAAGCTCCGGGAAGCTTGCGGCAGTTGCCCCTCACTACCACACTTCAAAATGTTTCCAGAGAATCGCGCCCTAAATGTCTAATGATTGTCTTAAAAACCTATTTGGTTCACTAATGTCCTTACCTGGTCTGGGGTAAGAGGAGAAGTGCAAACAGGGGCGAGAGGAGCAGCAATGGGGTGAGAGGAGCAGTGCATGCAGGGGCGAGAGGAGCAGCAATGGGGTGAGAGCAGCAGTGCAAGCATGGGCGAGAGGAGCAGTGCATGCAGGGGCGAGAGGAACAGCAATGGGGTGAGAGGAGCAGTGCATGCAGGGGCGAGAGGAGCAGCTATGGGATGAGAGGAGCATTGCAAGCATGGACGAGAGGAACAGCAGCAGGACGAGAGGAGCAGCGCTAGTGTGGGCGAGACAGCAAGGCACAAGAGAGAGGAAAATGGCATCAGCCTTTAAAAATGATGTCATGGATAGGCAAGGCAGATGATCAGTGGATGGTGAGTGTTTGTTCGTCCCCGTCCTATTGCAAAACCTGGTCCCAGTCATCTCGGATTTCCCTGCCACTGGGCCAAGATCTCGCCACGCTGGGACTGTGTGGTTGGTGTGCAACAATCACCCTGCGTTAAAATAATCCATGCACCAACATCTTCCACCCCACCTCACCCACCCAAATTAACTTTGGGGCCTGAAATATCAGGACCCTTATGGACAACCCCAACAGCAACATACCTGAATGTCACACTGCCTTCATAACTTGGGAACTCCAGCGCCACATCATTGGCATCACGGCCTTGAGTGAGACACAACTGGCAGGAGAAGGCCAGCTTAAAAAACATGATGGCGGATACACCTTCTGGAAAGGCAAACCAGAAGAATAATGTAGTGGGCGGCACGGTAGCACAAATGATTAGCACTGCAGCTTCACAGCGCCAGGGTACCAGGTTTGATTCCCTGCTTGGTCACTGTCAGTGCGGAGTCTGCACGTTCCCCCTGTGTCTGTGTGGGTTTCCTCCGGGTGCTCCGGTTTCCTCCCACAGTCCAAAGACGTGGGTTAGGTCAATTGGCCATGATAAATTGCCCTTAGTGACCAAAAAAGATTAGCAGGAGTTCTTGGGTTACGGGGATAGGGTGGAAATGAGGGCTTAAGTGGGTTGGTGCGGAATCGATGGGCCGAATGGCCTCCTTCTGCAATATATGTTCTATGTAAACTAGTCTCTATGTTGTCGGCTTCGCTGTTTTTTTTTTAAAAACAAATTGGGTCAAGCATCTTAATGATACCCCCTTTGAGGTGATCAACACCTGATGACCCTAAGGCTCACCCTGCCCCAGAAACAACACATCACAGCCGACAGCGCCTACACCCCAACACAAGATGCAATGAACGGACAAAAGACACATTCCACTCCAGCCTCGACCAGTCGCTGTCCCACATCTCAAAGGAAGACAAGCTGATTCTCCTCAGTGACGTCAATGCTAAAGTCGGGAGGGACGTAAACCTTTGAAAAGACGTGCTAGGACTTCCTCGCTGCACGTTTCGGCAGCTCCCGCTATAACGGACTTTTGGGCTCTACGGAGGAGCCCCAACGGAAATGTTTTGATCGAATCCCGTGTGGGAAGGTGAAGTAAGGTCCCCCTTCCATCGTATGGCGGTGATTAGCGGCGGAAAAAGAGGCTTTGGAGCAGCGGCAGAAACAAGGGGGAAAAAACAAGATGGCAGAGGACGGCGATCGAGCAGCATGGGGGCTGGACCAGCAGGAGTTCCTCAGGCGCTGTGTGGAGGAGCTTAAAAAGAAAGTGCTGGCCCCAATGCTGTTGGCGATCGAGGGGCTGAAGGAGACCCAGAAGGCCCAGGCGGTGGAGCTCCGTGAGGTGAGAGATAAGACCAACGAGGAAGAGATCCTGGGCCTTGCGGTAAAGATGGAGGCGCACGAGGCGGTGCACAAGAGGTGGGCCGAGAGATTCGAGGTCCTGGAGAACAGTCGAGGAGGAAGAATCTCCGGATTCTGGGTCTCCCCGAAGGAGTGGAGGGGGCTGATGCCAGGGCGTATGTGAGCACGATGCTCCATTCGCTGATGGTCTCTCCGAGCCCCCTGGAGCTAGAAGGGGCTCACCGGCTCCTGGCGAGGAGACCCAAGGCTGGCGAGCCGCCAAGGGCGATAGTGGCGAGGTTCCATCGCTTCGCGGACAGAGAGAGGGTCCTGAGATGGGCCAAGATGGAGCGGAGCAGTAGGTGGGAGAATGCGGTGATCCAAGTCTACCAGGACTGGAGCGCGGAGGTAGCAAAGAGGATAGCTGGCTTCAACCAGGCCAAGGCGGTGCTGCATAAAAAAAGGGTAAGATTCGGAATGCTGCAGCCAGCGCGACTGTGGGTCACGTATCAGGACCGACACCACTATTTCGAAACGCCAGAAGAGGCTTGGACCTTTATCCAAACGGAAAAATTGGACTCGAACTGAGGGACTGTGGTTGTGGGGGAGATGTTGACTGTATACAGGGTTGTAAATATGGGTAAAGAATGTTTCACAGGTGGGATGATGGATGGGGATGGGGCAAGAGTTTTTTTGATGGGACAGTGGGGAATGTGGGCGTCGGTGCTGGAGGGAGGTGAGACTCTGGGATGGGGGAATTGGGATAAGGCCGCAACAGGAGCTGCGCCACAGGGGGCGGGGCTGGCTCAAGAAAGCACGGGCTTTTTCCCGCATTAGGGAGGGGGGGATGGATGAGCGTAAGGAGGAGGAGGGATTCCCACGAGGGGGGGGGATCAACGGGAAGGCGGGGGAAGCCGGGGTCAGCAGGAGTCAGCTGACTTACGGAAGTATTATGGGGGGAGCAAAAGAGCTAGATTCGGATCTAGCGCGGAGGGGGGGGAGGAGATAATAGGGTTGCTGCTGCATTGGCCGAGGGGGAACAGAAAATGGAAGAGGTGGTCGGGGCGGGGGTTCCCCGTCTGGGGGACTGGAGGGTGCGGGAGGGTGCAGGGGTGCATCGAAAGGTATCTGGAGGCCAATGACAATGGGGAGGTGCAGGTAGGAGTAGTATGGGAGGCGCTGAAGGCAGTGGTCAGGGGAGAGTTAATCTCCATCAGGGCTCATAGGGAGAAGAGAGAGGGCAGGGAAAGGGAGAGGTTAGTGGGGGAGATTTTAAGAGTAGACAGGAGATATGCAGAGGCCCCTGATGAGGGACTACTCAGGGAGAGACGAAGTCTCCAGACGGAGTTCGACCTGTTGACCACAGGGAAGGCAGAGGCACAGTGGAGGAAGGCACAGTGGGCGATGTATGAATATGGGGAGAAGGCGAGCTGGATGCTGGCACAGCAGCTCCGTAAGAGGATGACAGAGAGAGAAATAGGTGGAGTCAAGGATGGCAGGGGAACTACGGTGCGGAGTGCGGTGAAAGTGAATGAGGCATTCAAGAGCTGGCATCGGGCAGGGATTAGAAGAATGGGGGACCTGTTCATCGATGGGACGTTTGCGAGCTTAGGGGCGCTGGAGGAGAAGTTTGGACTACCCCCGGGAAACGCTTTCAGGTACATGCAAGTGAGGGCATTTGTGAGGCGGCAGGTGAGGGAATTCCCGCTGCTCCCGGCACAGGGGATTCAAGACAGGGTGATTTTGGGCGTATGGGTCGGAGAGGGCAAGGTGTCGGCGATATACCAGGAGATGGAAGAAGAGGGGAGGCTTCGGTAGAGGAGCTGAAGGGTAAATGGGAAGAGGAGCTGGGGTAGGAGATTGAGGAGGGTCTGTGGGCTGATGCCCTAAGTAGGGTAAATTCTTCTTCCTCATGTGCCAGGCTTAGCCTGATACAATTTAAGGTTGTTCACAGAGCGCATATGACGGGGGCGAGGCTGAGTAGGTTCTTTGGGGTGGAGGACAGATGTGGGAGGCGCTTAGGAAGCCCGGCGAACCATGCCCATATGTTTTGGTCGTGCCCGGCACTGGATGGATTTTGGAGGGGAGTTGCGGGAACAGTATCTAAGGTGGTGAAAGTCCAGGTCAAGCCAAGTTGGGGGCTAGCATTATTTGGAGTAGCGGACGAGCCGGGAGTGCAGGAGGCGAAAGAGGCCGGCATTCTGGCCTTTGCGTCCCTGGTAGCCCGGCAAAGGATCTTGTTAATGTGGAAAGAGGCGAAGCCCCCCAGTGTGGAAGCCTGGATAAATGATATGGCAGGGTTTATCAAGTTGGAGAGGATAAAGTTTGCCTTGAGAGGGTCTGCGCAGGGGTTCTACAGGCGGTGGCAACCGTTCCTAGACTATCTCGCGGAGCGTTAGATGAAGTTCAGACAGCAGCAGCAGCAACCCGGTGGGGGGGGGGGGGGGGTTTGTTTGTATGGTTGAAAATTTTGTTTAAAAATTCTTAATAAACATATTTTTTTTAAAAAGAAAAGACGTGCTAGGCAGGGAAGGCGTGGGGAAAACAAACACAAACCGAGTCGGAGTCCTGACAAAATGTTTGTGCCCTGATCGTCACAAACACCCTGTTCCGCCAGAGGGACAAGCAGAAGACCTTATGACAATACCCCAGCTCCAAGCACTACCTGGGAGGTTGGCAGAGGCGGGTTGCCTCATATCCTTTAAAAAGTACTTGGATGAGCACTTGGCACGTCATAACATACAAGGCTATGGACCAAGTGGTGGCAAATGGGATTAGATAGGTAGGTGGGTCAGGGATTTTTCATATGTCGGTGCAGATCCGATGGGTCGAAGGGCCTCTTCGGCACTGTAGTTTCTGTGATTCTAATAAACTATATCATCATCCAAGCAAGGGACCACAAAGACGTCCGCACCACGCAAGCCCCGACCAGAGCCGACAACTGCTGGACTGACTACCGACTAATCCGCTCTATCATCTCCATCGCCCTGGCCCCAAACCAGCCGAAGCAGAAAAAACTCTGCCACAGGAGATTCATTGGCACTGGTCTCAAAGACCCTGAGAAGAAAGAGCTACTCAGTCGGCGCCTCATAGCTAACCTGCCGATCACCAACCAGTCAAAGCCATGGAATGCGCACAGCGCCTGGTCCGCCTTAAAAGCCACCATAGTCAACATCTGCGAGGAGACACTCCTTGACCACAAACGCAAGGCAGTCCTAAACTGCAGTTCCAGAGGAAACAAGCCTATAGGCAACTGAAGGTTGAGGTGCAACAAAGAACTCACAACCTTGATGCACGATCAATGACCACTAAAGCGAGGTTGTAGTCCAACTGAAGGCTTTAATAAGCTAGATGTTTCCCCCAGCAGCTCAGGTACAGAATGAAGGCTGCTGGGACGGCACGGGTTCTTATACCCCGCCTAGCAGGGCGGCGCTCTCGTACATCTTAACCAATAGAAAGCATACAGTTTCCACCAATGGTGCTTTAGCCTATCAGGTACCGTAATACCTATAATACCACAGACCTAAGGAGCCAACAGTGGATGGAAAGAGCGCAGGAGACTCAGCAACTCGCCGACAACCATGATGTGCATGGCTTCTTCAACGCACTTAAAACCATCTGCAGTCTGAGTACCCAGGGATCCACCCCACTGAGAAGAAAAAATGCTGAGGTGTTCATCAAAGGCAGAGAGACAACACCTGCTGGAGAGGGCACTTCAAGGACCTCCTCAACCAAGACACAGCCTTCAATGCAGAGCTGGAGCGGGGAGAGGGGTGGTGGATGTGGGTGGTAAGGTTAGATTTGTCCTCACTATTTTTGAGGAAGATCCCCCATAGTCATAGGTATTTTATTTTGGGCTGCCACATTTTCTTCCTCAGGCCCAGGTGGACAGTGTATTATCCTGTTGAGGATTGGGGTTTGTTGGACTCCCCTTTGAGGGGAATTGGTAGTTTCTCCTGATGTGACTCTTTGACTGTCTTAACTGCCGTGAGAGCTCTTGTGAGTGAGGCCGGTCTGAATATCCTTCATCTAGTGGTAGATGGTGTGTCTACTGGGGTGGTCCCTCCCAGGAGGTGAAGGTTGGGCATGGATCAAAAGGCTGTGTTCAGTAATTATCATTATTTGTTTGGGAGTTGGAAGGAGCTCACTTGGTGGTTGGTTGGTCGGTTCTCATCTAGTAGTAATATCTTGGGAGGCAGTTTGTGGATCCAAGGGATTAGTTCTTATAGTTCCTGTTCTTTTTCACTCTTCTTCTGACTGGGAGATTTGGGGCAGTGCTTCTACTTCTCTCTTAGTGTTAGTGCCTGTGAGGGCTGGCTGTGGTGGTATTGGATGGTGAGCCTTAGTCACATGGACATTCAGATAGGGATCTAATTTGGCTTTTGGGGGCCTAATCCTTTCTTCTTTTGAGTGGTCTTGGTTGTTGGGAGGGGGAGCTCAGATTGCCTTTCTGGAGGTCTTTGGGAAAAGATGTCGACTATCTATAAGCTCCTCATTATTTTATAGACCTCCAGGTTGCCCCTAGTGTTCAAAAAGGTTGGGTGGGGTTACTGGGTTATGGGGATAGTGTGGAGGTGTAGTCTTAAATGGGATGCTCTTGATAAGGGCCGGTGCAGACTCGATGGGCCGAATGGCCTCATTCTGTTCATATGTTCTATGAATGAATTTAATGTTACATTTAGTCTCAAGGAGCAAGGACTTGTTCATGGGAATGTACAAATTAATTAATGCAATCTGAGCATGGTAACTACCATGTGTAATATGAATAATTACACTCTGCTTAAAAATGAACTCTCCTATCTTTTAAAAAATTCCCTGCTGTGGAGGAGGTAGAAATGAACAAAAGCTATGTCTATCTAATAACAGTGTTCAAAATTACAAAGAGTTTTGATAGCTATGACGAAACTGTTTCCACTGGCAGGAGGGCTGTTCACCAGAAGACACCAATTTTAGATAATTGGCAGAAAATTCCAGGATATTTACTTTTATGTAGGGTGTTCAGATGCTCTGGAATGGATTGCCTGAAAGGGCAGCAAAACTGGCAATAGTAATTGCCAAAAGAATATTGAATGCATATTTGTAAAGCAGAAATCAACGGGGTTACAGGGAAAGTGCTTTCAAATCACAGGCACAAACACAACGGGCTGAATAGCCTTCTGTGGTGTCTGTCTATTATTTTTGGAAATGTATCTTTTGTGTTTTAATTTGAACCTTCCACTGGTCCGAATATTTAGTTTAAAATCTCTATGTTGAATTAATATGCATAAACCTGAATTGTTGCAAATTAAAACCTTCTTTCAATCCGTGCCAATTTATTTGCTGAAAGGGTATCTTAAATTAGAAGCCTCCACTCGATTGGGCGATTTTAAAGCATGTGTTAAGTTTATTGATTGGAGTGGAGCTTGTGATAGATTTGGTTTGATGGGCATTACATCCTGGTGAATACAAGTGCATGTGTGACTGTAATTGCATGGTGTCAAGGGCATACTGATTATTTTGTCGGTGTATGTGAATAATGAATATAATTATAACTGTTTCAGGTTCCCTTTTACTAAAATCCTTCATTATTAACATGTCATTGTGTCTGGGTGTGACTGAATCCTGCTGGGATTGTGAGGACGTGACTCTTTGTTGTATATGTCGTGTATAGCTAATTGGCAGAAGAAAGACTGCACAGCATTTTTTCTTTGAGATTTTAAAAGCGATTTTACATGAAGCTTGGTTTTGCACAATTGAAGGCAATTGATGCATAAATTAACACCAGTACCCAAGGCTTGGTGGCTATCTGAATTAAGTTTAACTTAATTCTAACTTTTACTGTTTATAATTTAATCCCTTTGGCGATTCCCAAATTAACTAGATATGAAACTAAAGATTATTTTACATTTAATTTTGCTGTAAAAATCCTGTTGCAAGTTGTTAAAATGTTTCGTTTTTTGAGAACTCAAAATTGTGAACATTCGTAGCTTTTGAGAATACATATTTTACAATATAACAATCAAATACAACGGTTGGAACTTGATTAGTACAGAATTCTGTTTCTGGGATCTGGATTTTCAAGTACCAGGTACCGCCTATTCTTCTTAATAGACAATTGAGAAATTGAAGGCTAGAGAGTTAGCATGTAAAACTAACTCTGGTTTTTCTGATGGGCCAATTATGAGTACCTCCAACACTCAATGGTAACAGTTCAGAAAGAACAATGAGTTTGTTTGTACAGCTGCAGCAAAGTTTAGAAACTTACATTCTAATTTTGTGATGGCACTCATGAAGAATTGGAAATTTCTGTCATTGGATAATTTAAAATCATATTTCCATTGAAAAGAGGCATCAATCTTTTAGATAGCCAATAATTGAATTGATGGATCCCATGGTTCTGTATTTATAGACACCACAATCTCATAAATTGCATTGCTGTATGATTTTATTTTGTAAGTACCTGATAGTGCTCAGGTTATGTAATGGCCATAGAGATCACAAAATTAAATGGTCTTATTCGTCTTCAACTATCTTGGCTGAACCATATATGACTTAAGGGTCATACGTTAACTCTGTTTCTCTCTCCACAGATGTTGCCAAACCTGCTGAGTTCTAGCATGTTTCTGTTTATATTTGGTTTCCAGCATCCAGAGTATTATGCTTTTGTATAAATGTTTCTTACACTTGATTTTTGCATCACAGCCATATCCAGAAATGCATTCCAATTCTTTAGAAATATTCAGAATAACTTCTTAAATATTCCTATTATTAGGCTGGGCCTTTTCTTTGACCTACTACAAAGATTTATTTCATAATTGCGCTCCAATGTACCTTCTCTAAATTGTTTACTACTTAATTATCCCTCTATGTTTTCTCTTCTGAGTCCAAAACTAGGGGGTACTGTTTTAAAATTAGGGGTCACCCTTCTAGGACGGAGAAGAGGAGACATTGCTTCTCTGAGGGATGTGCAACTTAGGAACTCTGCTTCAGAAGGTGGTGGAAGCGGAATCACTGAATATCTTCAAGGCAGATGTAGATAGCTTCTCAAGTACCCGGCTTTGAACCTGAAGGTAATGTTTATAAACATCTAGGAGTTAAGTGCTTTCACTCCCTCTTTTTCTCAGCAGAAAGCACTTAACTGCTTTTGATGTTTTCATGAGCTATCAATCATACTTAGATGTTTATAAACATTGCAGTTAGTTTCACCATTTTGAGCGGGTGGCCTGATAGACGGATTTGCCTCGGAATCACTTGCGAACTCCACCATGCATAAATGTGCATGGCAAGGGACAGTGAATCACCTCTAGGCGCCGCTCCCAGTGTGAGCACAAACCAGAGGCGATTCAGCTCCGGTGGGAAAACATAGTCTCCAAATCGGAGAATCCTGCCCGATTTCGTACTACAGCACTGATGCCTTCCTTTATTAGCAAAGTTACACCACCTCCTTTTCCATCTATCCTTCCAAAATACCGAGTAACAGTGGATATTCAGCTCCCAAACCTGGTCTCCTTGTAACCATGTCTTAGTAATCGCCACCAAATCATACACTTTGTCTCTATTTGCGCTATTAACTCACTGATTCCAAATGCTTCATGTATTCAGACACAAAGCCTTTAAGTTTGTTCTATTATCAGTTTCCCTATTCTTGTATGATTCCTTGGTGCAATATGGCGTTCACACGTTCTGTCCCTTTTATTTTTTTTGTGTCATCTGCCTCATCACTTACCTGCACTCCTACCTTCTCCTTTAACTTTGATATTCCAATTTTCCATATACCCCCCCACACACACACACACACACACACACACACACACACACACTATTTAGTTTAAAGGAAGTCTTAACAGTGCACTTGCAAAACCCTTGTGTATGTAGAACAAATCAGTATTGTTTTACAAAAGGGAAATCCCGTTTGACAAATTTGTTAGTGTTTCGAAGCTGTAACTGGTAGGGTGGATAAAGGAAAACTTGTAAATGTACTATATTGATGAAAAGAGACACATGTTGTCAAATCATTTTGCCTTGTACTCAGCAGGGGTGGAAAGACTTTTTCTCCTGTGGATTAAATTATTGTCATTGTTTTAAATTTGGCATTCTTTTGTTTTCAGCATGGATAGAGGATAGGTTAACAGACAAGAAGCAGAGATTAGAGATAAATGAGTCACTTTCAAATTTGCAGGCAGCAGTAGGGCACTGCTGCCTCATGGCACCGAGGACCCGGGTTCGATCCCAGCCCTGGGTCACTGTCCATGTGGAGTTTGCAAGTTCTCTCCGTGTGTGCATGGGTCTCACCCCCACAACGCAAAGATGTGAAGGGTAGGTGGATTGGCCACACTAAATTAACCCATAATTGGAAAAAAGATAATTGGGTACTCTAAACTTATTGTTTTTAGAAGTTTGCAGGCAGTAACTAGTGGAGTGCCACAAGGATCAGTGCTGGGACTTCTAGATTATGACTTTGATAAAGAGATAGAGACTACTGTATCTAAGTTTGCAGTCCATACAAAGCTGTGGAAATACAAGCTGTGAGGAGGACACTAGCCGCAAAGAGATATAGACAGGGTAAGTGAGTGAGTAACAAGGTAGCAATTGGATTATAACGTGGGGAAATGTGAGGTTATTCACTTTGATCGTTGTTATGACCGGTGAGGACATGTGAGGGAGGACTCGACCTTTTTTTCCCCATGCCTCAATTGATCATAACGGGGTGTTTCGTGATTTATAAGGATGAAGGTATTAATTCAGTGTCTGTACTTAACAATTCACATACTAATTGCAAACAATTCACATACTAATTGCAAATAACTGAGTCTGACAGGCTTTCTTGAATTTAAACATAATGGGGTTAGTTTATATTGTGCTGGAAATCCACCCAGGTGAAATAATAAAGATGTTTAAAAGGATAAACACATCCCAACCTTTGCAATAGTCACACACTCACAAGCATGCAAAATTGCTAGTTGTACAGGAAAAGAGGTTACTTTTTGGCCAAATTAAGATAAAAGGTAAAAGAAAAAGTTCACTATTTGAGTCCTTTGTTGTTGTTCGTGGTTGAGGCAGATTTTTTTCCACAGTGACCTTGAAATTCCAGTGGAATTGAGGCCAATGAGATAATTTCTACAGACCGTCTCTTTTCAACTAATACATCTTTTTCAAAAGTCAATGTTATTGTACATGAGGTTCTGATCTTGAACAGAAAAGAGAGAGAGAGATGATGCTGCTTCATTAGACTTATCTGGACTGCCCCCAAAGCAACCAGGGTATTGTAATAAAAGATATTTCAAAATGGTTATTCTGGTCACTTGACCTCTCTCCACATAACGATTTCAGATGGTAATTGATTAGCTCAAGTCTGGACAGACTTTGGCTATTGTTATGGCTAGGTGATTAATTTCTTTAATTCCCCTGTCATCACTTCTGACTGAACCATTCTTCCCTGTGATGAACTAGGGAAAAAAACATATCAATACCTATATAGCCATTGTCCCAGCAGACTTTCTGCCTCTGCCTGAAGAGTTGCTTTATAGAAATGCAAATGGTGGGAGCCAGTTACGGGATCCCAGTTCACCTTTGAAGTTATTCACATCAGCAGATGTGAAATTTCAAAGGAGGTTTGCCTTGGCGTGTCCTAATTGAGATCCACATTCGATCAGAAGCTGACCAACTTTTACATGACCTATGGCAGCGCTATTAAGTCAGCGTCTTTGCTTGTTTTAAAAGTCCTTTGAAAGAAGTTCAATATATATTTTACCAGCCAATTGAAATTTGAGATTAATATTACACATGCACACGTCACATCATCATGACAATCGTAAGAAGGAAAAAACAGAATATATTTTAAAAGGCGTAAAACTTGCAAATATTAATGTTCAATGAGACTTGGTGTAATCGCACAAGGAACACAGTTAGAATGCAAGTACAGCAGGCAACTAGGAAAACAAATAGCATGTTAGCCTTTATTACAAGAGGACTGGAGTCTAAGGGATAAAGTCTTGCTACAGTTGTACAGGACTTTGGTGAGACCACAACCAGAATACTGTTGTGCAATTTTGATCTCAATGTTTAAGGAAAGATGTATTTGCATTGGACGCAGTACACCATTAAATGGGTCCATGGGGTGAGAAGATTGTCCTATGATGATGAACAATTGGGTCTGTGAATAGATGATGAATTGGGTATATGAATAAAGTGTGACCTCATTGAAACATTCAAGATTATCAAGGGACTTAACAGGGTAGAGACTGAGAGGCTGTTTCCCTTGCCTGGGGAATCTAGAATAAGGGGGCACAGTTTCAGGTTAAAGGGCCGATCATTTTACGGTCAAGATGAGGAGAAATTGTTTCACTCAAATGGCTGTGAATCTTTGGAATTCTCTACCTCAGAAAGTTATGGATGTGCCATCATTGAATATATTGAAGGCTGATATAGACAGATTTTTGGTGTCTCAGAGAATTGAGGCCGACCGAAGTAGAAAAATGAGCCGTTTCCCTGCCCTTTCAACTGTCCAGATAATGCATGCATAAGTTATTTTTTAAATCTACTGATTTTACATGCTAATTTTAATTATAAACAATTTTGTGTTTACAAGGGCTATAGTTTGTATAGATTTGGACCATTATTGTGCTCTTCCATATACCCAGCCTTTTAAGTGACTGTTTTAATTGTAATCTCTCCAGGTGGCCACTGAGGAAAATGCCCACACTTTGCTTTACACCGATTAACCCTTCATGTACTAATAGTATTGTTGCATTAATATCATTGTTTGATCAGAAAAGGCAATCACATTATTTAATTTCCAAACTTTTAAAGCTGCAATTCTAACTCCTTTGTAGTTCCTGAATATGATGGGTGTAATTGACCAACAAAAGGAGGAATTGGCACGAAGCGGCAGGTCAGTGAAATATTTCTTTTCTCTAATTAGAGATTCTCTACAGTGCAGAAGGAGGCCATTCCATCAAGTCTGCACCAACTGTCCGAAAGAGCAGCCTTACTCCCATGCCCCATCCCTGTAGTCATGGTGCTGCCCTCAGGGTGAAGTTGTTTCAGCACGAGATGTTACTTTTTAAATGTTATTCAAATTAGGCTTTTCTTCCTGTATCTTTTACTCTGGACCTTGTTCAGATCAAGAAGAAAACTCTTTATAATCTCTTCATTCTGTGCAGAAGAAAGGGAAAAAATGTAAA
Organism: Scyliorhinus torazame; assembly: GCF_047496885.1. NCBI lineage: Eukaryota > Metazoa > Chordata > Chondrichthyes > Carcharhiniformes > Scyliorhinidae > Scyliorhinus > Scyliorhinus torazame. The sequence continues at coordinate 134,439,504 of NC_092724.1, read as the reverse complement.
CCAGAAAGGGAAGATGTCTTGTACTTATAAATGGTCAAAGAATTCTGACTTAAGAACTGGGGTGGAGGAGGCGAAGGGGCAGCATTTACATGAGTGTAATTCTGTACTCTGAGTAAAAGAATGGTTACAGCACAGAAAGAGGGAGGCCCTTCGTGTGTCAGCTCTCTGAAAGAGAAACTCAGCTAGACCCAGCTTCTTAAGCTTATTACTTTTTTCCTTTCAGGTACTTATCCAATTCTCTTACAATTAATCTTCCTCCACCTCATGCAGTGCATTTGTAGATCCTAACCACTCACTGTGTAAAAAGTTTTTTTTTCCTTGTGTAATTGCAAATAAAGGAAAGAAGACCCAGTAGTATGCATTGCATAAAAGCAAATTACTGTGGATGCTGGAATCTGAAATGAAAGAGAAAATGCTGGAAAATCTCAGCAGGTCTGGCAGCATCTGTAGGGAGAGAAAAGTGCTAATGTTTCGAGTCCAATGACTCTTTGTCAAAGCTAACAGTCAGAGAATGTGGGGAATATTTATGCTGTGGAGTGAGAATGAAACATGAGTCATAGCCACAGAAACCCAGGGAAATGGGGTGCTAATAACCACAGAAACCAAGGGAAAACAGTGCTAATGGTAGTCCCCAGAGAGAACAAAAGGTGTGAGAGGCCAAACAGCAGAGAAACTAACATCAGAGGCTAAATTGTGACAGATGGGGGAGGGGAAGGGGAAAGCGAAGGGGTAAGGAAAGGTAGATAAGATTGAGGGGGGGGGGGGGTTAAATATATATTAAGAAAGAAAGAAATGGTAAGAGACAGTTGAAATGAAATGGGATGAAAACAAATGGGTCTAGGTGGGGTCGAGCTAATCATCTGAAGTTGTTGAATTCAATGTTGAGACCGGAAGGCTGTAGCGTGCCTAACCGGAAGATGAGATGCTGTTACAACGTTTGCTCTCTCCGGTATATAGGGGACCACATTGGGAGCAGCGAATGCAATAGACCAGATTGGAAAAGGTACAAGTGAAACGCTGCTTAACCTGGAATGAGTGTTTTGGGCCTGGGATGATAAGCATGGAAGAGGTAAAGGGGCAGGTGTTACACCTTCTGTGATTGCATGGGAAGGTGCTAAGGGTGATGGGAGAAGTACTGGGTATGGTGGAGGAGTGGACTAGATTATCTCAGAGGGAACGGTCTCTGCGGAATGCTGAAAGAGGGAGTGAAAGGAAGATGTGTTTGGTGGTGGCATCACGCTGAAGTAGGCGAAAATGGTGGAGGATTATGCTTTGCAAAGGTGGCTGGTGGGATGAAATGTGAGGACGAGGGGGACTCTATCCTTGTTCTGGGAGGGAGGGGAGGGGCGAGGGTAGTGGCGCGGGAGATAGACCGCACACTGTTGAGGGCCCTGTTAACAACTGTAGGTGGGAAATCACGGTTGAGGAAGAAGAAACACATTTTTGAAGCACCATTTTGGAAAGTGGCATTATTGGAACCAACGCGAAGGAGGCGAAGGAGTTGAGAGAAAGGGATGGAGTCCTTACAGGGTGTAGGGTGCAAAGAGCTGCAGTCCAGATAGCTGGGGAGTCAGAGGGCTTGTAGTGGATATTAGTAGATAATTTATTGCCGGAAATGGAGACAGAAAGATCAAGGAAGGGAAGGGAAGTGTCTTGAGATAGACCAGGTGAAAGTAATGGAGGGGTGGAAACTGGAAGTGAAGTTGATGAATTTTTCCAGGTCCAGACGAGAGCATGAAGCGGCACCAAAATAGTCATCAATGTATCGGTAAAGGAGTTGTGGGAGGGGACCCGGGTAGGCCTGGAACAAGGAATGTTCCGCATACCCATAAAAACACAAGCGTAGCTCGGACCCATGCGGACACCCATTGCTACACCTTTGATTTGGAGAAAATGGGAAGAGTTAAAGAAGAAGTTGTTGAGAGATAGAACAAGTTCAGCCAGGCGGAGGAGAGTGGTGGTGGATGGGAATTGTCCGGGCCTCTTTTCAAGAAAGAAGCAAAGAGCTCTCAGGCCATCCTGGTGTGGGATGGAGGTGTAAAGAGATTGCACATTCATGGTGAATAGAATGCGTGGACACTCAGATCTGTTAATTTTTTAAAAAATCATTGGAGTAAAAGGTGAGGAAGCTGATATCCAATGCAGGAACATTAAAACCTGATCTAATATAAGACAAGGCCACACTTTTCATGGATATTCATGATACTTGGAAGAAAATCACTGAGATTATGGAATGTCAATCCAGTCTTAATTCATATATTTTGTTAAATTTACTGAATGATTTGGCCATCCTGAAAGTGAAACCACTACCTGATGATGATGATAATTGTTAGCGATTTTTAATTATTTAATGTATTTTAATAAATTCCTCTTTAGGACTGTTGCAGTGCAAGTTGGACAGTTACAGGAAGCACTGACTGAAAAGAGTTCTATCATCAATTCTTTGCGAGCAAAGTAAGAAGTGTTTCTTTTTTGACCCCAGATGGTCTACTGTTTGAAAGCAGGGTTATACTCCAGTCCACACATTTTTGAGAGGAATATTTTCCAAGATTTGCTTCAAGCGGATCAATGTGAAATGTGTTTGGATATTTTCAATCCTGCTGATATTGAGCAAAAGTACTCAAACTTCTGTTGTCATTCATTGCTCATATTATGTTCACTTCTACACGTAGATTAGGTGACTACAGAACATTTCCGTTCTGTCTGAAAGTGTAACCTTGGGAACACTGCAGCTTGTTGATTTAATTTTCTGTCCCAATTGCCCAGCCTTTTTTAACAACAAACAGTGAACCTCCTGTTCGATTTTGAAGTTCAGAACTTCTGTATTCCTGATTTGCTTTACTTCTGAAGTGAGAAGTCAATTATAACACTCATGATTCTTTATTAGCGATTCAGCGAGATTAATTACATTCTCCAGTAAATCAGCCAAAAAACATTATTTTGCCAGCGTGATTTCACAGATTTTATCATTTGAAACCCATTTTTTGAATGCAATGTTTTGTTTTTTCCCTCCAAATATAATTAGCTTGTGTTTGTACTGTAATACTGGATTAAACTTGAGAAAAAATAGGGGCCTTCTGACTGTCGGACATCATTCTTTTCATGCACTACTTTTCATTCCATATATTATTATATTTTGCATTACCTGTACTTAATTTTTATGCTTATGTCTCACTTGGTAGATACATTTTTTGAACATTTAAAAAAAAAAAAAAATTTCCCCCTTATTTACTTTTCTGCTATAACCCCAGTAAACGCCCCGGGAGCAGGACCATATGATTTCTCATGACCTCCCCAGAATATGAACTTCCCCTTTAAGGCAAGCAGGTCTTCCCCATTAAGGGGGAGGAGTTTCCACTTTACAAGGAGAGCCTCAGCTGTATAAAAACCCCAGCCTAGCTGCAAGTCGGGGAAGGAGATCCTTTGGGAGTGGAGGAGTATTGTAACTGCATTGGAATAAATCTTGTTCTCTAATTTCTACCATCGTCTATGCATTCTGCTTATCGCAGATTCAACACTGGCGATGAGGATTCAGTGGAGCTGCGGTCAAAACAGTTGCTACGTGCCCAACCAGCCTCGTCTAGGCTTCGGCAGGCCCCACTGCTAACCGCCGAAACGCCACTCATTCTGAACGCTGGAAACGTTTAACGCGGATACAGACGATTGGGGGTATTTTGTGGAACGCATGGACTATTTCTTTCGCACAAATGGGATTACCAGCAATGTAAGAAAAACTGTTATATATTACTGATGGCATATGGAAAGCCCACCTACAGTGTGATAAAAAGCCTGACTCACCCGCACGTACAAGCTTCCCGACCATTTGCCGCCCTGGTGGGGGAACATTTCGACCCAAAACCACTGCTCATCGTACACCATTTCTGGTTCCACATGGCTGCTCAATCCCAAGCCGAGTCAGCGAGTGACTTCCTGGCCCACCTCCGAAAGCTGGCAGAGATTGCGAATTCAAAGTCGATACTGAGTTGGACCGGATGGAGAATTTGCTCATATGCCCGGCACAGTTCTCTGACCGAGCGGCGCCGGGAGCCCAGTCATGAAACCGGATGGTATGGTGCGCTTGTGTGGCGACTATAAAATGACGGTCAACTGTGTGTCTTGACTGGACAGTTAACCCAGTTCCTCAGATTGAGGATCTTTATGCGGAGGGCACGTATTTACGAAACTCAACATGAGTCACTCTTACCTCCAATTGGTCCCCCGAGTCCAGACACTTCGTAACCATGAACACACACACGGAGTAATATGAATACACCCGCCTGCTCTTTGGGATTTCCTCTGCGTGCGCGATATTCCAGCAAGTAATGGAGAATGTTCTGCAAGGCCTACCCCCGGTGGCAGTCTATCTGAACGACGTTCTGATGACAAGCTTCACCGACCAGGGGCACCTACAAAACCCGGCCGAGGTGCTAGGCTGTTTTGAGGATGCCGGCGTCTGCCTCCGGCTGGAAAAATGTGTATTCAATGCCACTGAAGTAATGTACCTCGACTATTGCGTAGACCACCATGGCTTGCACCTGGTGCAAGAGAAGGTACAAGCAATTCGGCAGGCTCCTGTACCAGGTGGCCCGATAGAACTCCGTTCATTCCTGGGCACAGTAAACTACTGTGGCAAGTTCCTCCCAAACCTAACCACCACTTTAGCCCCCTTCCACCATCTGTTGAAGAAGGGGCAACACTGGGAGTGGGGCTGAGAACAGCAAGCGGATTTCGTCGAGGTGAAACAACAACTCTCCTGATCACGACTGATAACCCCCTTCGACCCATCCCAGCCAATCCTGTTGACTTGTAACTCTTCTCCGTATGGTGTTGGGGTTGTGCTAGCCCACAAAATGAACGTCCCTTTGCCTCAAGGACGTTGGCCGACACAGAGAAGCGATCTGCCCAGATCAAGAAGGAAGGTTTGGCTGCCATGTTCGGGGTCAAGAAATTCAATCAATATGTTTACAGGTATCGCTTCACCATTCTCATGGACCACAAGTCCATCCTAGGGCTCTTCAAGGAAGATCGAGCGATTTTTCTCCCCCACCCATTGCTCCCGCCTATCCAGCGATGAGCATTGCTGAGCGCAGCGAATGAGCATGTGTTGGAACACTGCTCCCACACCAAGATTCCCCAAGCTGACGCATTCAGCTTTCTACCCCTGCCAACCAAGCCACCTACACCACCGGCAGCCCTCCATTTTATGAACTCGCTATCAGCATCCCACATCCGCAAGTGGATCTGGACTGACCCTCCGCTATCCCATGTCCGCCACATGGTGCAGTACAGGAATCGGCACAGGGCAGGACCTAAAGGCCTACGGCACAAAGGTGCAGGAGCTTAGCATAGAGGACGGCGTGCTCCTTTTGGGGAACCCGGGTGGTGGCCCCCGAATGTGGACACGGCCCGCTCCTGACGGAACTGAACAATGGACATTCTGGCGTGTCCAAAATGAAAATGTTAGCTCAAAGCCAAATTTGGTGGCCCGGCATCAATGCACACATCGTGCGAGTGGCGCAGTGCTGCATCAGGTGTCATGCATACTAGAAGTTGCTCCCTGCAGCCAAGCTCCACCCGTGGGAATAGCCCGGTTGTCTGTGGTCTTGCCTCCATATAGACTTTGCGAGCCCCTTTTCATGGGCCCATGTTCCTCATCCTCATCGATGCCCACTCCAAGTGGATGGAGGTCCTCAAGATACTGACAACAACGGCCCGGACCACCATAGAAAAACTCCGGCACATTTTCAACATGCACGGCATACCCAAGGTGCTGGTATCAGACAATGGTAAGCTGTTTAAGAGTGCAAAACTTGCAGCATTCGTGTCTGCCAATGGGATCCATCCCGCGAGGACCGCCCCATACGACCCAGCTTCAAATGGGTTGGCTGAGCGGGCAATGCAAACCTGTAAGCTCGGCGTGAAAAAACAAACATCGGGTTCCTGGGAGACCCGCTTAGCAAGATTCTTATTCTGTTACCGAACAACCCCATGTGTCACGACGGGCATCGTGCCAGCCAAGATGTTGATGGGTCACCACCTCCACACCCGTTTGAGACTCGTCCTTCAGGATATTGGCGGAACGGTCCGCAGCGCTCAGGACCGAACCAAGGCAGACTCGGATCGCCACAGGCTACTGTGCAAGTTGACGTGGTACACATCCGAAACTTCAGCGCGGGGCCGCTTGGATCCCAGGCGTCATGTTGGCAAAAACAGGTCCTGTTTCTTACCAAATACGGACACAGATCAGCGAGTCTAATCGCGATGTGGACCAGCTCTGAAGCCACGTGCTGGATACTCCTGCTGTACCGACCATTGATCCAGACGTCCCAACTCCGCCATGTTCACCGCTGCCTTGGTCACCCCTGTTAGTACCAACCTCCCCCCTCCAGCGGCGCCGATCGTTGAGGATTCAGTGGTAATCTTTGAAGACATCAAGAAGGCGGATGAAGTGACGCCTAGCTCCGACACTGAAACTGAGATGGACATTCTGCCGGTGCCGCACGTGCCGCCTCTCAAGGCCACACCACCGTCCAGACGGTCATCAAGTAAACGGCACTCCCCTGTCCGACATACACCTCCTGACACCCCAAGATCTGCGCCTGAACGCCATCCACAGGCAAAACAGTCTAAAGGCCCGGCGCACTTACCCAAAAGACATAGGAGCAGAATTAGGCCACTCGGCCCATCGAGTTTGCTCCGCCATTCAATCATGGTTGATATTTCCTCATCCCCATAACTCCTGATCCCCTTATTAATCAAGAACCTATCTATCTCTGTCTTAAAGACACTCAGTGATTTGGCCTCCACAGCCTTCTGCGGCAAAGAGTTCCACAGATTCACCTCCCTCTAGCTGAAGAAATTCCTCCTCATCTCTGTTTTAAAGGATCGTCCCTTTAGTCTGAGATTGTGTCCTCTGGTTTGTTTTTCCTACACGTGGAAACATCCTCTCCATGTCCACTTTATCCAGGCCTTGCAGTATCCTGTAAGTTTCAATAAGATCCCCCCTCATCCTTCTAAACTCCAATGAGCACAGACCCAGAGTCCTCAACCGTTCCTCATACGACAAGCTCTTCATTCCAGGGATCATTCTTGTGAACCTCCTCTGGACCCTTTCCAAGGCCAGCACGTCCTTCCTTAGATATGGGGTCCAAAACTGCTCACAATACTCCAAATGAGGTCTGTTTAGAGCCTTATACAACCTCAGAAGTACATCCCTGGTCTTGTATTCTAGCCCTCTTGACATGAAGGCTAACATTGCATTTGCCGCCTTAACTGCCGACTGAACCTGCACGTAACCTTGAGAATCGTGAACAAGGACACCCAAGTCCCTTTGTGTTTCTGATTTCCTGAGCATTTCGCCATTTAGAAAATAGTCTATGCCTAAATTCCTCTTTCCAAAGTGCATAACCTCACACTTTTCCTCATTGCATTTCATTTGCCACTTCATTGCCCACTCTCCTAGCTTGTCCAGATCCTTCTGTAGCCCCCTTGCTTCCTCAATAGTACCTGTCCCTCTACAGATCTTTGTATCATCTGCAAACTTAGCAACAGTGTCTTCAGTTCCTTCTTCCAGGTCATCAATATATATTGTGAAAAGTTGTGGTCCCAGCACAGACCCCTGAGGCACACCACTAGTCACGGCTGCCATCTTGAAAAATACACTTTTATCCCCACTCTCTGCCTTCTGCCAGTCAGCCAATCCTCATGGATGTGGACGTTGTTCCGGACTTTGGGGGAGGTGGGGGGAGTGAGGAGAAGGAGTCTTATAACCCCAGTGGAGATCCCAGGATCAGGAGGGGGCTGGTTCAGCTCAGTGGGCTAGACAGCTGGTTTGTGATGCAGAACAAGGCGCAGGTTCAATTGCCATACCAGCTGAATTCCCATTTACAAGGAGAGCCCCAGCTGTATAAAAACCCTGGCCTAGCTGCAGGGCGGGGAAGGAAATCCTTAGAGGAGTGGAGGAGTATTGTAACTGCATTGGAATAAATCTTGTTCTCTAATTTCTATCATCGTCTATGCGTTCTGCTTATTGCGGATTCAACATTTTCACTAAATAATTCCCATTTGTGTCCTGTGTCTTAAAGTGTTCCTGCAGTTCTCTGTGTATTTGAAGTTGTAATCTTGTTTACTTTGTATAATTTTATATTTGAGGGCCTCTTTTTCCCTCCACCCCATTCACTTAAACACTTTTCTGATTGTAAAGCATAAATCTTTTCTCACAGCTTATTTCTTTATACTTAGCATCAGTTTTATTGCTGTTTTCTGTATCCTCTTTACTTATGACAATATGATCACGACTGAGCACAGCGTCCTAAGTGTCATCCACATTATTTGTTCAGAGTGTTCTTCCTAAAAATATTTTCCTCACTAGACTTCCCATTGTATTCTGTTCTAGAGTGCAAATGACAGAGGCTGCTTTGACATTATCAGAACAAAAGTCAAATGACCTGAAAGAGTTCCTAGAAAAGACAAGAATGGAAAAATTTGAGTTGAAAGAGAGGCTCTGCAAGGAGCTTAAGAATGACCAAGAGGTAATAATTGTGCCTTTTGAACTTCTAGAAAAAACTTTCACTGATGTGAAACTGGATGTGTCGAACTCTATGTAATTAGCCAACAGGTGATCCGTATAGGGCAAAATGATCAATTAGCTTCATTGCCATGTAACAACTTTAAACAATGCTATCTAAGTTTTTATACAATGTGACTTCTGGGCTAGAAGGTGTGAATGTTCAGATAAGCCAAATGGCCATTTACCGTATTATTATCTACTAATTCTCAAAATGAGTTGGATATAGACATTGTGAGTTTGTTAGTAACTCTTTAATTCAAAAGAACGCAGCAAAGCAATACAAAGCAATCAGTGATACGCTAAAAAACATCCAAAATACACCAAAAACAAAACCACCAGCTTTCAAGCCAGCAACCTCCTGCCCCAACAGCAACCCCACATCGGTGGAAAGGCACCCAAAAGAACAGCACAACCACCGGAAAAGGACACACTGATGCGGGGCACGGTGAGAGAGAGAAAACACCCCTCCCCTCCCAAGATATATCATTGAAAAGGAAATGGGGAAAGAGCAGACAAGTTGAACTAATTGGATAGTACTTTCAAAGCGCCAACACAGACATTAGTCCTTCTATGCTCTGATTCTAGTGTTGCAGAGACCTAATAACACTGACTTGCACCTTCAGTTGCTTGAGACTATAGTTGTTTCATCTGCTTTACAAAATGCAGTGAAAGGTTGTCTTGCTAGCACATATACCAATCAAATACTTGTATTTCAAATTGATCATGAATGCTTCAAGCTTGCAGAAACATGGCCCATTTGAACAGTACACCAGATTTGTTTACTGCCATTTATTGAATGTTTTCATGTCAGGGTGCCCATTAATTGGCATACTGCATTTCATATTTGATAAATGGGTATGTCAGAATTGTGGGTAGAATGCAGATTTCAAGATTTCTCGTTGGTAGAAATGACAGTATCGCCCCAAAGGTTGTGGTGCAGCATTTATACCTAGTTCCTGCTGCTGCTACAGCTGCCAGTATTTTCAACTTGCACTGAAAATGGGCAGCCATAGAATCTGACTTTTATGCATAAGACTACTTTTAATTTACCAATCAACGTCCAAGGCCATTTTTCATTCTCAATGGATGGAGCATGTACCATGCACATTGCCGATTTGTCACCAGGCATTGACCAGTCTAACCAATGCTTCTTAAAGGGATCATTCCCGATCACTCAAAATGCAGTAGAACTGATCAATTTTTCTTTATTGCTTTTTATCAAAAATATCTATATTCTGATGCAATTTGTTTTCCCCACCAGGAAGCATGTAATCGAGAGGCAAAATTGACCCGAGAGTTAAATACAGCAAATGGAAAAAACATGGAGCTCAAAAACAAGGTAGTTATAATATCTACATCAATTAAACTGTGTCTTCAAACAATGGAAATGAATTAAGTCTTCATGGTGGATGTTTTACGGAATGTGTTCTCTTCGGCTAAGGTTGTTCTTAAGGCAAATTAAAATACCTTGTTTTCATAACTAAGACATTCTAGCAACTGTTACTGCAAAACGTTTGCAGAATATTCAAAACTGCAATCACTCCTCTTCCTAAAGTAATTCTTTGCACTAAAAGATTTGGGGTTTTGAAAGTTAGTAATTCTTTGTTATGGTAGGCTTGTGATCCACTCAAACTTGCACTGCAATATTCAAAAGGGAAAATAGGAATTCTGGGATGTGTCTAAAAATGTTCCAAGGAATTGACAAAAATATTTTGAGCTAGATATTGATTTGCCATCTGCAGTAATCTTTCCTAAGTTAGATTTAGTGGATGTAGGCAAAGGGGACAAAACAATATTGTAGCAGAGCAGGAAAATGATTAGGACTTCAGTGGATACATGAAAACATTCATTTAGAACAAATGACCAGTTTCCCTGTTGTGAAATTGCATGGTTTGTGTTCTAAGTTTTCCAAGTGTCTTTTAAGTATTTGGTATATATCTGAACGAGGTTGCCAGTGAAAAATTACTATCTCTTTCAAATTTTAATGTTAACTGGGTTTTGTCTTTTTGGCGGGCAACCACGATTTACTCCACAGTTTTGTTCTCTATACTGAGGTGGCACTGTAGCACAGTGGTTAGCACTGCTGCTTCACGGCGCCAGTGATCTGGGTTTGATTCTCGGCTTGGGTCACTGTCTGTGTGGAGTCTGCCCGTTCTCCCTGTGTCTGCGTGGGTTTCCTCTGGGTGCTCCGGTTTCCTCCCACAAGCCCCAAAAGATGTGCTGTTAGGTGATTTGGACATTCTGAATTCTCCGTGTACCTGAACAAGCGTGTTGTGTGGCGACTAGGGGATTTTCACTAACTTTATTGCAGTGTTAATGTAAGCCTACTTGTGACACCAATAAAGATTATTATTATTATTTAGGCAATTTGTATTTCTGGAATTACTTGAAATCCAAATTTATTGGATTAATTTTGAAACTTCAGAGATATGCAGATTGTGCCCATGAATCAGTTACTTATCTCCAATCTACAACATCATTTGCATTTTTCCCTCCATTATCACCACATGCACTCCATGTTGCCAGAGACAAAGAGCCCATAGTTTACCCTTTCTCTTCTCTGTTCTCTATGGGCTGGATTCTCCAATCGAGACTGTTCTTCCGTCGAAGCTGAATTGTTTCTGTTTTGCGCTGGCACTGGGTGTGTCCCTTGACCGCAAGGGATTCTGTTGCAAGTCACGCTCTCACGTCGCCATTTTGAGCGGGCGGCCAGATAGCAAGGTCCAGCGGCTGGCACCCTCTCCCCACTGTAATGCAAACCCTGATATCCCCTTGCATTGTGGGGGAGAGGGAACACTTCGATGGGCCTTGGGGGCACCTACCTTAAGTACATAACCCCTTGGCCCAAAACGAGGTCCACCGCAGCAGGGACACACTGGCAAATACTTGTACACGCCTGAATGAATCCCTGCCCAGGGGAATGGAGAATCTGAGGTGTGGAGAATCCGGTGCCCAGCCCCTTAATAGGATACAAATGCATCATTTTGACCTCTGTTTGCATCCTCAGGCTGGGGCGGGACCCAAACCGCGATGCCGCTGCCAGCGGAGAACCAGAGCATCGGAAAGGGCACCAATCCCATTTTTACCCTGTCGCTGGATTCTCCGCTGCATTGGGAACTCCACCTCAGGCAGTGGAGAATCCAGCCCTATTATTACAATGACGGAATCCTAGATTAAACAAATGATTCTTTTAAAGATGAACAACAAATTATTTTTTGAAGATAACATCTGTTTTATAGATAGACATTGAAGCTTGAAATGTACAGTAGATAATTGCTGAAAACCAAAGGAGTTATTTAATACCAGTTTTCAGCTGGTATTGTGCAAGAATTGATAAAAGTTGCATCTCATGTTCACACACAGTTCTGTGCACAAGTTAGTGATCTGTTTCTCATGGTGATTTAGCTTCATGAAATTGGGACCTCCGTTAACTTTTTTCAAATTGACATTTCCTAACAAATGTTTGTTGTGCTTTCACAGTGGAGATTTAAACCTTTCTAAAGGCAACTGCATTGTATAGAATGATTTTTGGCATTGCACAAGGCACAAGACACCAGTAAAATTCCATCACTTCTGCTTCAGTAACCTAATTTAAACTCGTCAGAATTCATTATTTTAAGCCATTTAGCTGTGCAATGTTGTCGCCATTACAATGATGTCTTCACCACAATGATGTCTTCACCCATTCCTTGAATCAATAGTAAATGATTATTTTGTATTCTTCTCAAACAGGTGGATGAATTAGACCGAAGATGTAATGTCCAACGTGATCAGATTTGCCAGCTGAAACAAGAATTGGCTAATGTGACTGCTGAGATGAAGCAGAAAATTCTACAAACAGAGGGTAATCTGATTTATGAGATAAATAGTTCTTGCCAACTGGGGCCATTCTCCTGATCTAAATTCAGTCCAAAGGTATCTCTGAAGCCGTTTTGCACTGAAAGCAGTGACTAACTTTGCTATTTGTTGCCTACATTTGGAGTGATCTACTGTACTCTGTCTTTGCTGCGTTGTGGAACTATGGAGCGCTCGTAAACCTGCCTTCAAATCTGCGCATTGTTTCTTTAGCTGTTCTATCTGCTGTTCCGTCTCGTCCCGTACCAAAATTGCGTGCTGTGTATCTTGGTAGACCTTATCGTACTGGATCTGAAAGCTGCTAAGGTGAACTATACAAGATTGGTGTGCCCGTTTGACATCAGCCATCTCTTTATCTTTAGCTGACAACTGTTCCCGGAGTTGGTCATTAATTTTCTCACATTCACTAAAGTTTCCCTCATTCTTCTCCTCTTTCTCAACTAGCTGTCTGCGGAGCGTCCTCACGACCTCCCCTGTGCCTTGCAATTGTGCCAAACAGGACACGATTGCCATCGGCTTACGAACTTTCACTGCATTCTTCTTACGTACCTCGGTTAGGTTGTCCCATCAGGTTTGTCCTATGCTTCCTGGACCTGACTCTTCATTTGAACAAAACTCGGACCAATGGAGCCATCCTTTCCCCTTCAAATACTTTTCTCAATTCCTCTTCCCATATTGGGCACTGCTCTGCTCTGCTGGTCGCTGCAACCTCTGGTTCCTGCGGGTTCATTAGGCGTTCCATTGCCTTTGCTGCCGTTGCTTCTATTATCTCTTTTCCTACTGTTAATTTGGGACAGGGGGATAAGGCGGTGATTCGAACAGCAGGTGTGGCCTGGGCTATTTTCCGGTTCACAATACTCCCGATAGTTTTACGCAACAAAATCTAACGAGTTTACCGTATATCCCTGTTAGTACTCATGCAAGTTAATACACACTTCCGAATCTTGGAGATTTCATTGATACGGGCCTTACACTTGTGGTTTCTTTCACTTTTCTCAATAGGGTTTCTAATGCAAAGTTTGTGGGTTCTCTCTGAGTAACAAAATCACTTCTAGGTTGAGTCCCGTCAGATGTCGCCAATAATGTTGCTCTTTTTAACTGGATACTGATGTGACAGTTATTAATGATGATATTGTTTTTCAGAGTCGCCAGGTATCAAATGATACCACCACAAGGTTTTACCGGATATCGATCAAAGACCAAACAACCAGTTAGTTAGTTCGAGTTCAATGATAGTTTATTTACACACAAGAATTACTTCGATATGCAACATAAAACACTACAAGCTAAATTACACCTAACACTACAACAACCTGTACCTAACTTTAGGCACCCAGCTTTATGCAGAGGAACAAGGCCTTTATTTGGATCTTGCGTGGCTGGGTCTGGAGAAGTGACTTTGTTTCTGCTGGGCTCATCCGTCTGGTAGCGATCATTGGTCTTGAACTTGTCTTCTGGTCGTGATGCTACACTTGGTTTTAGGCATAGGTCGGGGCCAAGAGAGACCGAGCGCCGGGGCCAAGAGAAACTGAACACATGGCAGTGTTTCTCTTTATCCTTCTGGGAGTTCGCGCTCTTTTGCGCGGTCCTTAGCTTTGGACCCAATAATTCGGCAGGCTTTTATTACTGCCTTCGATTTTGGCCAATAAAGGGGCGTGTGCCTTGATGGCGGGGCATGTCCTGAGTGGTCATTGACCTTGGCTTTTTGGGCTCCCTTAGCAAAGGGAGCGGCGCCGATTAGTCTTTTTCTGTATCTGTTACTTGACTACAGGTCTTTTGTTCTGGGGAAATGGGCCATTAGAATGCAAAGTAGCTGGGGGTTTCGATAGCGTCTAGTTATCTGAGTTGCCAATATACATAAGCTCTGAGCGTCTGAGTCCTGGGTTGACCATATTTCTCATGGTCCTTTGCAGGTGGCTATATTTCCCGGGATCCTTTGTAAGTGGCCATCCCAGATGGCTACATCCCGTCCTTTTGATCCTGAATGCGAAGCGTGGTGGATCACACTGTTGAACCTCATCCGTCCTTGGTGTGCCGGTTACCCTTGGTCAAGGACAGGTTCTTCACTACTCTGTCCTATGTTTTTGGAGCATTTACCTAATTTTATCAACACATCATAAATTCATAAACTCTTAGGGGTCATTATAAGACATTTAATCATTGCACATTTAACTTATTTACACAAGGGAACCTCTAACTATCATTACCTAAGCTACTCTCATGCTGCTGGCAAATATCAAAAAGGAACTTGTGTACAATACAAAAATTTTAAAGAAATAAACAGCAGCATCACATCTCTACTTAATCTATTACAGTAAGAAGTTTTACAACACCAGGTTAAAGTCCTACAGGTTTGTTTCGATGTCACTAGCTTTCGGAGCGCTGCTCCTTCCTCAGGTGAATGAAGAGGTATGTTCCAGAATCATAAATATAGACAGATTCAAAGATGCCAGACAATGCTTGGAATGCGAGCATTAGCAGGTGATTAAATCTTTACAGATCCAGAGATGGGGTAACCCCAGGTTAAAGAGGTGTGAATTGTGTCAAGCCAGGACAGTTGGTAGGATTTCGCAGGCCAGATGGTGGGGGATGAATGTAATGCGACATGAATCCCAGGTCCCGGTTGAGGCCGCACTCGTGTGCGGAACTTGGCTATAAGCTTCTGCTCGGCGATTCTGCGTTGCCGCGTGTCCTGAAGGCCGCCTTGGAGAACGCTTACCCGGAGATCAAAGGCTGAATGCCCTTGACTGCTGAAGTGTTCCCCGACTGGAAGGGAACATTCCTGCCTGGTGATTGTCGCACGATGTCCGTTCATTCGTTGTCGCAGCGCCTGCATGGTCTCGCCAATGTACCACGCTTCGGGACATCCTTTCCTGCAGCGTATGAGGTAGACAACGTTGGCCGAGTCGCACGAGTATGTACCGCGTACCTGGTGGGTGGTGTTCTCACGTGTAATGGTGGTATCCGTGTCTATGATCTGGCACGTCTTGCAGAGATTGCCATGGCAGCGTTGTGTGGTGTCGTGGTCACTGTTCTGAAGGCTGAGTAGTTTGCTGCAAACAATGGTTTGTTTGAGGTTGCGCGGTTGTTTGAAGGCAAGTAGTGGGGGTGTGGGGGTGACGTTGGCAAGATGTTCATCTTCATCGATGACGTGTTGAAGGCTGTGAAGAAGATGTCGTAGTTTCTCCGCTCCGGGAAAGTACTGGACGACGAAGGGTATTCTGTCGGTTGTGTCCCATGTTTGTCTTCTGAGGAGGTCGGTGCGGTTTTTGCTGTGGCACGTTGGAACTGTTGATCGATGAGTCGAGCGCCATATCCCGTTCGTACGAGGGCATCTTTCAACGTCTGTAGATGTCTGTTACGCTCCTCCTCGTCTGAGCAGATCCTGTGTATACGGACAGCTTGTCCATAGGGGATAGCTTCTTTAATGTGTTTAGGGTGGAAGCTGGAGAAGTGGAGCACGTGAGGTTATCCGTGGGTTTGCGGTAACGCAATGTGCTGAGGTGACCGTCCTTGATGCAGATGAGTGTGTCCAAGAATGCAACTGATTTTGGAGAGTAGTCCATGGTGAGTCTGATGGTTGGATGGAACTTATTGATGTCATCGTGTAGTCGTTTCAGTGATTCTTCGCCATGGATCCAAAGGAAAAAAATGTCATCGATGTATCTGGTGTATAACGTCGGTTGAAGGTCCTGTGCGGTGAGTAGGTCTTGTTCAAACTTGTGCATGAAGATGTTGGCGTATTGGGGTGCGAATTTGGTCCCCATGGCTGTTCCGTGTGTCTGGATGAAGAACTTGTTGTCGAAGGTGAAGACGTTGTGATCCAGAATGAAGCGGATGAGTTGCAGAATTGCGTCTGGAGATTGGCAGTTGTCGGTGTTGAGTACTGAGGCTGTTGCAGCAATGCCGTCGTCATGGGGGATGCTGGAGTGCCGAGACGTCCATTGTGACGAGGAATGTTCCTAGTTCAACTGGTCCATGGGTGCTGAGTTTCTGTAGGAAATCCGTCGTGTCGCGACAGAAGCTGGGCATACCTTGTACGATGGGTTTCAAGGTGCCCTCGATGTAGCCAGAGAGGTTCTCACACAGGGTCCCATTGCCTGAAACGATAGGACGGCCTGGTGTGTTGGCCTTGTGTATTTTCGGTAGGCAGTAGAGATCTATAATGCGGGGAGTACGTGGGATGAGAGCACGTAGGGTGCTCTGAAGATCTGGATCCAAGGTCTTGATCAAGTTGCCGTATGTGTTCCTTGGTCGGATCTGCAGGTAACTGTCTGTAGTGTTCTTGGTTCTTCAGTTGTCGGTATACTTCTTTGCAGTAGTCCGTTCTGTTCAGTATGACAGTGGCCCCTCCTTTGTCTGCTGGTTTGATGACGTGCTGCGGTTGGTCTTGAGAGCGTGGATGGCATTGCGTTGTGCTTGGGTGACCTGGGATTCATGTCGCATTACATTCATCCCCCACCATCTGGCCTGCGAAATCCTACCAACTGTCCTGGCTTGACACAATTCACACCTCTTTAACCTGGGGTTACCCTATCTCTAGATTTAATCACCTGCTAATGCTCACATTCCAAGCATTGTCTGGCATCTTTGAATCTGTCTATATATATGTTTCTGGAACATACCTGTTGGACTTTAACCTGGCGTTGTAAAACGTCTTACTGTGCTCACCCCAGTCCAACGCCGGCATCTCCACATCATAATCTATTACAGTCATAGAAGAAGTACAATCTTTTTATTTTGTCAGTGAAAAAGGTTTAAAAGGTTTGTGGGGTTTGTTGGATTCCAAGGAAAGGGGCTCAGAGTTTGTATATCGGGGAGCGGGAGGCTCTCCTTTGCCATTTGCGGAGTCTAAGTGTCTGAACGACACTGCAGAGTATTTTGATTACCAAAAGGGCTTCTACTGTTTATGAAACTTTACAATGTTTTCCATGTGGGGGTATCCGTGTTTATTTTCATGTGAGGTGTGGTGTCCGGGCTAGGGTTCTCCTATTGTATGGTCATGTCCGGGGCCGGTGTGGTGTGGGCTACAAAGGCTGTCAACGCGCGCAGTTGTAGGAGTCCAGCGATGATCACAATGGACGTCATCAGATCACAATGGACGTCATCAGTCCTGTGTTCATCTTATCTTTTTGTTCTTCGTATATTCCTGAGGGTGCAAGCATAATATCTGTTATTATCGTTGGTTAACATCTCGTTTTGTGTGTCTATCTCTCTTCAATTTCAATTACTCATTATAATCGTCACTACGTGTGACTCCCTCATTTTCTTTTTGAAATAACCATTTTAGAGACAAGACATCTAAAAAAAAAAATTCTGTTTAAGTGCAAGGAATCCTGCATCTTGTGGTCGATGCGGTGAGTGGGCGGACATTTTCTCCACCCAGGGTCCAGAGGTATTTCACGAATAGCAGCAAATGTGTAACAACCAAGTGTGTCAAACATGTAAATAGCAGTTGGGGTAGCGACCAAAGAGTCACGGAAGGTAAAGAGTTGAGTGTACAGGCTGTGGCAAAAGGCATTCTTTAAACCACACTAAAGAGCAGATAAGGGGAAACAAAGGCCTGCCAAGGACAGTAAGGAATGTAAAGAACCATTCCAGATTACTTGAAGTGATCGAAGCATGGGGTGCATGTGGGCCGCGGCAGGGCAAGAATGGGTGGGATTCCCCGGGTAGGCCGGTGATCAGTGCCGTTGCTCCACTACCCGAGCTTGGCTGCCTGGATGCATTGGGGGTCCACAGGCAGGGCGGGGATTAGTGCCGTTACTCCCTACCTGGGTGACCGAATGAGCTGAAAACATTTGTAACATTTGGGATCCAACAGTTTGTTCCTTTAACGGTCATTGGACAGTAAATGGCGTCAGAAGAGTAACATGACTATCAAGAAATTTTGTAACTGGCCGACATTAATTAAAACCATGTAGCAATAAGAAAGAAAGAAAGCGGGCAGGTTCCATCAGGAAATAGGACACCGTAATTCACATGCGGTTCCTTTTTCTCATCATCTGGACACCTCAGGGTTCCGTATCAAAAATCGTCGCGAAAGGGTTACCGTAACGGAAGTCAGATTCTGAGTCATCACCATCCCCCGGTTGCCAAACTCATGTCTGTCGTTTCTGTGCCGTGGGTCATCGTGGGATCCGAATCGTCATTCCTTACTAATCGACGAGAGTTGGCGCGGTGCCAATGGGGGGTTCGTTTGTCATGAGGGGTGGTAGCTGCAAAGGGCAAATTTCCATTGTCGGGCGGTGGCTCTGGCTGTGGCAGTGAAAGGGGGTACAGGGGGCCAGACATGTCCTGGCCGTGGTTCCAGGGGCTGTCACTGTCGTCCGAATCAAGCTCAAGGTGGAAAGGCGTACCTGTGGGCAGAGACAAGGTCGGGTCTGTGGGCGTGGACGTGCTGTCCTGGCTTGGGGGGGGGGGGCTGGTCTAAGTTGTCGATGGGCGGGGCAGAATCATCTGCCATTGCTAGGGAGACATGGTGGGAGTGGCTACATTGGGTTCCATAAACTTTAAGCTGGTTGATATGGAACCAACCTGTTTTTCCATTGAGGTACATTATTTTGTACACAGAGGGGCTCACTTTATCCAAAATGGAGTAGGGCACTGCAAATCTAGGGGTGAGGAACGAACTGGGATTATACAGGGAAACCATCACTTGCTGACTGACTGTATACTCTACTGAGTGGACTGTTTTATCAAAGCAGGCCTTACCCTGCTTTTTCCCAGCGCCTAGTCGGACAGCTGCAGCGAGCTGGGCTGCTTTAATATTTTCCGTGAGTTGTTGGACTGCTTTTTCGTGGGTGAGGGCGGTGACTGTGGGGCTGGCCAAATCAAGTCCTAATAAATATTCAGTTCCTCTCCTGGATCGTCCGGTCATGAGTGTGTGTGGGGGCGGGGGGGGGGGGGGTGAATCCTGTGGAACTGGAAACGGTGTTCCAAATAACCATGTGGGCAAATGGGAGAACTGTGTCCCATGTGGTGTTATGCTGTTGCACCATTTTTCTAATAGACACTTTCAGGGTCCAATTCATACATTCCACAATACCGCTGGATTGGGGGTGATAAGCAATGCGGAATTTTTGTTTTGCATTACTCTGCCGGTGAAATGGGAACCTTGGTCTGATTCAATGCTGCGGGGGAGTCCCCAGCATGTAAATATCTGCTGTGTTAAGATCTTGGCTGTTGCCTTAGCCGTGTTTGTCCTGGAGGGAAATGCTTCTACCCATTTTGTGAAGGTGTTGATTACTACCAACACATTTAAAACCATTTCTCATTTCTGCAGGGGGGGGGGGGGGGGACCAATGTAATCGAGCAGTAAATTCATCCATGGGCCATTAACAGGTTGTGTGTCTTAATTGTCCTTTCCTGGAGTACCTTTCAGGATTATTCTGTGCGCAGATTAAACAATTCTCAACATAATGCGTGACGTCTGGTTTTAAATCGGGCCGCCAGCACAAAGGTCTTAAGTGGGCAATGGTGGTTTCTATCCCACAGTCCGTCATGAAACTGGCAAATTATACTCCGCAATTGTGATACCAGACCACACACCACACTACATGGACATGAGGCTGGAAACGGGCAGGGCCCAACGCCCCACATGGAGGTTGGACGTTGCCCTACTAGCTGACAAGGCCTTCAACAAAAAGATATCGCGGGCCATAGCAGAATACACGGAGAGCAATCAGAACGGGGAGGTCTCACTCTCCACGTTCTGGGAAGCACTAAAGGCTGTACTAAGAGGGGAAATCATCGCTTTCAAAGCGCGAAGAGATGGGGAGGAAAGGGCGGCTAGGCAGCAGCTGGTTGACTCCATACTGGAGGTCGACCGTAAATACTCCGAGGCCCCAACCGTAGAGCTCCTGGCGGAGAGGAAAGAGTCACAAAGGAACTTTGACCTGCTCTCCACCAGGAAAGCAGTGCTTCAACTCCGCCAGGCACGTGGGACCCTATACGAACACGGAGACAAAGCCAGCCTCCTGCTGGCACACCAGCTGAGAAAGCAGGCAGCCACCAGAGAAATTGCACAAATCAGGGATACCAGAGGCGCATTACAAGAAGAGCCAGAAAAGATCAACAAGGCATTCGGGGCCTTTTACCAAGGGCTGTACACCTCAGAGCCCCCAATGGGGGAGTCCGGGATGAAACGGTTCCTTGATGGACTGGACATACCAGTCGTGGGGGAGGGCTGAAAACGGGGCCTGGAAGCACCACTAGCACTAGGTTGGATCATGGACAGCATAAGTTCCATGCAGGCGGGGAAGGCACCGGGACCGGACGGATTCCCGGCAGACTTCTACAAAAAATTCACGACAGCACTGGCCCCGCACCTGCGGGAGATGTTCACAGACTCGCTGGCCAAGGGCACCCACGCTAGCACAGGCCTCAATTTCGCTGATACCTAAGAAAGATAAAGACCAAACGGAATGTGGGTCATACAGGCCCATCTCACTGCTGAACGCAGATGCCAAAATACTGGCCAAGATTCTAGCCAAAAGGCTAGAAGACTGCGTGCCAGAGGTGGTCACAGAAGACCAAACGGGCTTTGTCAAAGGTAGACAGCTTACCTCCAACATCAGGCCCCTGCTGAACGTGATAATGACCCCCTCCGGGGAGAGAACACCAAAGGTGATCGTCTCCCTAGACGCAGAAAAGCCTTCGCCAGAGTCGAATGGAAATACTTCATAGAGGTACTGGAGCGGTTCGGGCTTGGAACAGGATTCACCTCCTGGGTAAAACTCCTATACAACGCTCCCATGGTGAGCGTACGGACAAACAACACCAACTGCCGATACTTCCAGCTGCACAGGGGCACCAGACAAGGATGCCCACTGTCCCCGCTGCTGTTCATCCTAGCGATCGAGCCAATAGCAATTGCGCTCAGAGCGTCAAAAAGCTGGAGGGGGATCCGAAGAGGAGGCAGAGAGCACAAGAGTCTCACTCTATGCAGATGACCTACACTCTACATCTCAGACCCACAAAGCAGCATGGACGGAATCATCGCGCTCCTGAAAGAGTTTGGCGCCTTCTCGGGCTACAAACTCACATGAGCAAAAGCGAGATCTTCCCGGTACACCCACAAGTAGGTGGTGCAGCACTAACGGGACTGCCGTTTAAACAAGCCCGACTCAAATTCCGCTACCTGGGGATCCAAATAGCCCACGACTAGAAAGGGATTCACAAATGGAACCTCACCAGTCTGACGGAGGAAGTAAAAAAGGACCTGCAAAGATGGAGCACACTCCCACTCTCCCTTGCGGGGAGAGTCCAGATGATCAAAATGAACGTGCTGCCCAGGTACCTCTTCCTATTCAGAGCCATCCCGATCTACATCCCCAAGGCCTTTCTCAAAGCATTAGACCAACTAATCATGGCGTTCGTATGGGCGGGGGGGAAGAATGCTAGGATCACAAAGACGGTCTTACAAAAAACAAAATCAAGGGGAGGACTAGCCCTCCCAAACCTACAATTCTACCACTGGGCGGCGACGGCCGAGCGAATAAGGGGATGGATCAAGGAGCCAGAAGCCGAGTGGGTGCGCGCGGAAGACACCTCCTGTAAAGGGACCTCCCTCCGGGCCCTCGTCACGGCAGCACCCCCATCCCCACCCAAAAAACACTCCAGCTGCCCGGTGGTGATAGCCACCCTCCAGTCCTGGAACCAGCTACGGCAGCAATTTGGCCTGAGCAAAATGCCGGACAAAGCTCCCATCTGTAACAACCATAGGTTCACACCAGCACTGACTGACGCCACCTTGTAAAGGTGGAGACAGGACGAGGGGACACTGACAGTCAGGGACCTATACACCGACGGCAGGGTTGCGACACTGGACGAACTGACGGAGAAATTCCAGCTGGCCAGGGGGATCGAGCTAAGGTACCTGCAGCTCAGAAACTTCCTACGAAAGGAGACAAGGACTTACCCACAACCGCCACGACAGACATTACTGGAAGAGTTACTGGACGCAAGCATATTAGAGAGAGGAAACTGTTGCAACATGTACGACCGACTGGTAGAAGGGGCCGACACCGTATTGGATGCAACAAGAAGGAAATGGGAGGAGGAACTGGGGATCGAGATAAGGTGGGGACTCTGGAGCGAAGCACTGCATAGGGTCAACTCCACCTCCACCTGTGCAAGGCTCAGCCTGACGCAACTAAAAGTGGTACATAGAACCCACCTAACAAGGACCCGTATGAGTAGGTTCTTCCCTGAGGTGGAGGATAGATGTGAACGGTGCCAAGGAGGCCTGGCCAACCACGCCCACATGTTCTGGTCTTGCCCCAGACTTGTGGAGTACTGGACTGCCTTCTTCGAGGCAGTGTCCAAAGTGGTGGGGGTGAGGGTGGAGCCATGCCTGAAAGTGGCGGTCTTCAGAGTTTCAGACCAGCCAGATCTATTTCTGGGGAGGAGGGCAGACGCCCTTGCCTTTGCCTCCCTGATCGCCCGACGTAGAATCCTGTTCGACTGGCAGTCAGCAGCACCACCTAAAGCTGCAGACTGGCTGTCCGACCTCTCGGAATCTCTCCAAGTGGAGAAAATTAAATTCGCCATCCGAGGGTCAGTCGACGGCTTTCACAGAACGTGAGAGCCATTCACCCGATTGTTCCGGGACCGGTTTGTGGCCAACGAACAAGCAGAAGAACAGCCAGGTAGCCAGGAACCAGGGGAAAGCAGCCAAAGCATGAGAGGGAGAGATAGACCGGGAGAGGGGGATAACTCGGTCTAAGAGGAAGGAAAGGCGACCCACGGGGGGGCAAAAGGAAAGGCGAACCGCAAGGGGGGGAAGAGACAGGGAACAATAGAGGAGAGGTGGGGGGGGGGGGGCGCAAGGAAATGTTAACCAACCTGACATCCACAGGAACAAAGAAAAAGGAGAATACAGGCGGAGGACGGAAGGGCCGGCTGAAGCAGCAGCGGGCATGAGAAGACGACGGCGGCAAAATCCGTCCGGGAGGAGCAAGGTGCAACACCGGCACCAGACCCACTCGAGGACTGCCCTCCGGAAGTGCCTCGCCGGCACAAACGGATGCCTACTTACATATATATGGATATATCATATTCTGTGTACATAATGGCAAAATATACTCTGTTCAAAAATCCAATAAAAAACATTTATAAATTATCGGGTTTCTGTCCTGGGTGGGGACCACATAAATTCCATTCTTTAAAATTATATGGTCCTGTACCGACAGTGAGTCCTTGAATTTGTCGTAGGGGGCTGGGTAGTTTCCGTCTAAAACTTGCTTAAGAGTGTCGTCTGCCTTTTGGACCTGGGCTAAATTTTCGATATTGGTCTGTGAAACCTGGACTGCGTGTATCGGTTCACTCTCAGGGGGTTGCCAAAAGTGACCGTGTTGTGATCCTGACTTGACTAAGGCGTCTGCCTTTACCTACCGGGTGGGGAGGAACGATGATGGCTTCTGACTTTGATTATACCATATGTGCGGTCTTTTGCTGTCTCAAGAATATGCTTCAATAATGGGGTTGAGGGTAGGGGTTTACCATCAGCGGATATGAATCCTCTAGATTCCCACAGGGGCAGGAATTCTGTCAAACTATTGCAGACATATAAACTGTCCGAATATATATCTGCGGGGGTCGGGAAAGAATCTGGGTGCTGGCTGCACATATGCTATTGCTGCTAATTTGGCTGCTTGTGATCCTAAGTGGCCTGGCAATTTTAAAGATATTTCCTCTAATGCGCGTCCCTGTGTGTCTTCCACATAAATGCCGCATCCTGTTATTCTTTTTCCATTGTCAATGGTGGAGGAACCATCTACATAATTTTTTTAAGAGTTATCCGTGGTCGGGGGATTCTGTGTTCTGATGCCTGCTCGTGTGGATAGTGATTTCGGAATAAAGGGTCCTGTGTGGTGTTTGGCTGCAATGATCTGGCACTCACGTGGGGTTCCTTCATACTGCAGGTTGTCCGCTAAAATGTGTGGGTCTTTGTCCGTTTAACTGTGATGTCCCGTCCTTGTAATAACAGTGTCCAGCGAGCTACT
Source organism: Scyliorhinus torazame (assembly GCF_047496885.1). NCBI lineage: Eukaryota > Metazoa > Chordata > Chondrichthyes > Carcharhiniformes > Scyliorhinidae > Scyliorhinus > Scyliorhinus torazame. The sequence goes on along the minus strand of NC_092724.1, from coordinate 134,415,072 downwards.
CTGATCTGGCTAACTGAACCGTCCTTTAAGCTACCGTCTAACAGTAGTTACGTTGGGGTGTGTTCGGTTAAAATAGTTACAGGGTTGAGGCCTGTGATATATGCAAAATATTGAACTGCCCAAAAGACTGCGAGCAAGTGCCGTTCGCAGGCTGAGAATCCTTGCTCTAAGGGATCCAAAACTCGTGAGGCATAGGCTACTGGTCCTAAACGGTCATGTCTTTCCTGTAGTAGTACTGCAGAGAGGATCCGGTCGGTGGTCGCTACTTCTATGGCGTAGGGAGAGTGTGGGTCTGGTACCTGCAAAGCGGGGGCTGTGCCTTGGACGCGTTTTAATTCATCGATGGCGTCCGTGTGCAGAGGAAGCCATTCCCATGGGGAGGTCTTTTTAAGGAGTTCTGAAAGTGGGGCTGCTTTTGTGGCAAAACCATCTATATGGTTCCTACAATACCCAACTAATCCTAAGAATGATCGGAGTATGGCATCGAGCAGGGATTAGAAGAATGGGGGAGCTGTTCATTGATGGGACGTTTGCGAGCCTAGGGGCACTGGAGGGAAAGTTTGGGCTACCCCCGGGAAATGCTTTCAGATACATGCAGGTGAGGGCGTTTGTGAGGCGACAGGTGAGGGAATTCCCGTTGCTCCTGGCACAGGAGATTCAAGACAGGGTGATCTCGGGTGTATGGGTCAGGGAGGGCAAGGTGTCGGCAATATACCAGGAGATGAAAGAAGAGGGGGAGGCTTTGGTAGAGGAGCTGAAAGGTAAATGGGAAGAAGAGCTGGGGGAGGAGATTGAGGAGGGGCTGTGGGCTGATGCCCTAAGTAGGTTTAATTCCTCTTCCTCGTGTGCCAGGTTTAGCCTGATACAGTTTAAGGTAGTGCACATAGCGCATATGACGGGGGCGAGGCTGAGTAGGTTCTTTGGAGTGGAGGACAGATGTGGGAGGTGCTCAGGAAATCCGGCGAACCATGTCCATATGTTTTAGTCATGCCCGGCACTGGAGGGGTTCTGGAGGGGAGTGGCGGGAACAATATATAAGGTGGTGAAAGTCCGGGCAAGCCAAGCTGGGGGCTAGCACTATTTGGAGTAGTGGACGAGCCGGGAGTGCAGGAGGCGAAAGAAGCCGGCATTCTGGCCTTTGCATCCCTAGTAGCCCGGCGAAGGATCTTGCTGATGTGGAAGGAGGCAAAGCCCCCCAGCGTGGAGGCCTGGATAAATGATATGGCAGGGTTTATCAAGTTGGAGAGGATAAAGTTTGCCTTGAGAGGGTCTGCGCAGGGGTTCTACAGGCGGTGGCAACCGTTCCTAGACTATCTCGCGGAGCGTTAGATGAAGGTCGGTCAGCAGCAGCAACCCGGGGGGGGGGGGAATGTCTTGCGTGGGGGGGGAGGGGGAAGGGGGGTTTATTTGGGGGGTATTTGAGCAAGAAAATACAGGAAGGATCTGGAAAACTGACATGTACGGGAGGAATCCAATGTACAAAGCTCTGTATCATATCGATTTACCATGTTCATGTCTGGCTATGCGTGCTTTTTTTTCTTTTTGTTACGGGGAGGGGGGGTTTGTTTGTAAGGGTGAAAAACTGTGTTAAAATTCTTAATAAATATATTTTTTTTAAATAATCGGAGTGCAGTGACATTAGTGGGGCAGGGTCAATTTAACTACTTGATTCAATCCGTTTCTGTTCGATCTCTCTTTTCCCGTATGTGATAATGGTACCTAAGTAAAGGACCTTTTCCTTCAGGATCTGGGCTTTTTTCGGGTTGACTTTGCATCCAATTGATTGTAAGAGGCCTAGCAATTCGGAAAGAAGCTTAACATGCTCTTCCTTTATGTCCGTCTGTAGGAGTTAGGAGTAAGTCGTCCACATACTGAATAAGGCATTCGGGTCGGGGAAATTTGGAAAGTCTGTTGGCCATTTGTCGGTGAAAGGTGGAGGGGGAGTTGTGGAAAACTTGCGGGAGGCATGTCCACGTACACTGCTGTCCTTGAAATGTGAATGCAAACTTGTATTGACTGGCCTTATCTAAGGGAATGGACCAAAAGCCATTGCTAATGTCCAGCACAGTAAAGTACTTAGCATGTACTCCCTGCTTCAGCATGGTTCCAGGACACGTGGCAACGGTGGGGGCTGCTAATGGGGTGACCTTGTTGAGCGCTCGGTAGTCAATGGTCAATCTCCATGAACCATCGGGTTTCTTTACGGGCCAAATTGGGGCATTGTTTGTTGAGGCTACGAGCTGAATTACACCTTGATCTAGTAAGCTATTGATGACTTGAGATCTCACCCTTGGTTTGCTGTGGGAAACCGTATTGCTTCTGGGGCTTGGGATTGGGACCTGTAATTGTGACTGTTCCCGGAATTTTTCCACAATCGTGCTTGTGCTGGGCGAAGGATGCTTTATGTTTTCTTCAGACCTCTCTAATCGTCTGGTCTGTACTAATGGCTTGCGGATCAAACCAATAGTCACCCACTGAGCAGTTTCTATGTTCGTAGTCTCCTATTGTGAACGTGGCGGGGGCTCTTGCTGTTCTGGCCATTTTCCATACACACTTCTTCACGGGGTCAAAGGAAAGGTTGTGTGAGCTCATGAAGTCGATTCCTAAAATGTGCTCTGCTGTTTGGGGCAAGTCCACTAAAACAACGGGGTGCTTGGTGTTTATGTTGTTGATTTGAATATCTACGGGGGCTGTAATGTATCCCTGCTGTACATGTCCTGTAAATGCACTAAGAGCGATGGTGTCTGTGGCGGGCCATTTGTCACGCTGAAACATTGTGGAGGAGTTTAAAGCGATGCGGGACCCTCCTGTGTCCCAAAGGAACTTTACTGGGTGTCCCCGGACTGTGCCTGTGCTACTGGTCTGCCTGATTTGTCCCAGAGTGTGTCACAGACCCAAGTTGGGGAGTCCGAACACCATCAATCTGTGCTATTAATCACTGCATTATCTGATCGGGCGCTAATGCCATATATGGGCCTAAAATTGTTCCGAGGTGGGGCGTTCGATTGCTGGTTCCGTTGCTGGTTCGGGGGGGCGTTGCATTCGCAGGCGTAATGTCCCTTTTGTCCACAATTATAACAACCTCGTAGTGCCTGTGCTCTGGGGTGCTGACCTTCATTTCTGCCCTCACTTGCCCATGGCGGGTCCTGAGTAGTCCTGACTGGGTTCATATTCGCTTCTGCCTTCTCCTGATCTGCCTTTCTATGTAGGGATTGTTCCCAAGTTCTGGAGAGTCTCTTTAAAACCCAAACTTCATTATGTGTGGCGTCTGCGGGGTCGTAATTTACACAGGCTTTTTGACCTGCTTCTGTGGCGTGGGAGACTAAAGTATGAGCCCATTTAGTTGTGTTGTCGTTATCTAAGTTTGTGCGGTTCAATTCCCCAAATACCACTTTAAAATGGATTCAAAGGCGACCTGCGTATGCAGTCGGATGCTCTCCCTTCTTTTGCCTACATCGGTTCAAACTTTCTACGGGCTCTCCTCTATTGTATCCAATCACGTCTAAAATAGCTGCCTTCATCTCCTGGAGGCTTCCTCCTCCTACATTCTGGGGTTCTGGTAAAGCTGAGCTAACGGACGGGTCAAGGCTCATGACTATAGTCTTAACTTCCTCCGGTTCGTCCAGACCGTACATAATTGTTTGCTCTTGTACTCGCTCAAAGAAATTATGCGGGTCTGCTATGGGTTCAAATGGTTCAATTTTAGCGCAGGCATCTCTCAATTGGGTGATGGTTAGTGGGGTGGTGTAAACGAAATCAGGCTCCTCGCAATCCTGTGATGTACGCTGTGTGGTGACTGGATTCATGGGGGTGTGTGCTGCCTGTGCAGTCGGTGGTGCGGGTGCTTTCCTTTTCGGGGCCTGGGGGGCTCTATTCTGATTTTCTGTATCCTCCATATATCTATGGGGGGTTTCATTTAGTTCTTCCCAACTGGGGCCATTCTCCTGATCTAAATTCGGTCCAAAAGTATCTCTGTAGCCGTTTTGCACTGAAAGCAGTGACTGTAACTTTGCTATTTGTTGCCTACATTTGGCGTGATCTACTGTACTCTGTCTTTGTTCCGTTGTAGAACTATGGAGCGCTCGTAAAGCTGCCTTCAAATCTGCACATTGTTTCTTTAGCTGTTCTGCCTGCTGTTCCGTCTCGTCTCATACCAAAATTGCGCGCTGTGTACCTTGGTAGGCCTTATCGTACTGGGTCTGAAAGCTGCTAAGGTGAACTATACAAGATTGGTGTGCCCATTTGACATCAGCCATCTCTTTATCTTTAGCTGCCAAATGTTCCCGGAGTTGGTCATTAATTTTCTCACATTCACTAAAGTTTCCCTCATTCTTCTCCTCTTTCTCAACTAGCTGTCTGCGGAGCGTCCTCACGACCTCCTCTGTGCCTCGCAATTGTGCCAAACGGGACACGATTGCCATTGGCTTACGAACTTTCACTGCATTCTTCTTATGTACCTCGGTTAGGTTGTCCCATCAGGTTTGTCCTATGCTTCCTGGACCTGACTCTTCATTTGAACAAAACTCAGACCAAAGGGGCCATCCTTTCCCCTTCAAATACTTTCTCAATTCCTCTTCCCATATGGGGCACTGCTCTGCTCTACTGTTCGCTGCGACCTCGGGTTCCTGCGGGTTCATTAGGCGTTCCATTGCCTTTGCTGCCATTGCTTCTATTATCTCTTTTCCTACCGTTAATTTGGGACAGGGCGGATAAGGCGGCGATTCGAACAGCAGGTATGGCCTAGGCCATTTTCCGGTTCACAATACTCTCGATAGTTTTACGCAACAAAATCTAACGTGTTTACCTTCTATCCCTGTTAGTACGCATGCAAGTTAATACATACTTCTGAATTTTGGAGATTTGATTGATACCGGCTTTACACTTTCTTTCATTTTTCTCAATTGGATTTCTAATGCAAAGTTTGTGGGTTCTCTCGGAGTGACAAAATCACTTCTAGGTTGAGTCCCGTCAGATGTTGCCAATAATGTTGCTCTTTTTAACTGGATACTGATATGACAGTTATTAATGATGATATTGCTTCTCAGAGTTGCCAGGTATCAGATGATACCACCACAAGGTTTTACCGGATATCTATCAAAGACCAAACAACCAGTTAGTTAGTTCAAGTTCAATGATAGTTTATTTACACACAAGAATTAATTTGACATGCAACATAAAACACTACAAGCTAAATTACACCTAACACTACAACAACCTGTACTTAACTTCAGGCACCCAGCTTTATGCAGAGGAACAAGACCTTTGTTCGGATCTTGCGTGGCTGGGTCTGGAGAAGTGACTTTGTTTCTGCTGGGCTCATCCGTCTGGTAGCGATCGTTGGTCTTGAACTTGTCTTCTGGTCGTGATGCTACACTTGGTTTTAGGCGTAGGTCAGGGCCAAGCGAGACCGAGCGTCGGGGCCAAGAGAGACTGAACACATGGCAGTGTCTCTCTTTATCCTTCTGGGGTTTTGCGTTCTTTTGAGCGGTCCTTCGCTTTGGACCCAATAATTCGGCAGACTTCGATTACTGCCTTCGATTTTGGCCAATAAAGGGGTAGGTGCCTTGATGGCAGGGCGTGTCCTGAGTGGTCATTGACCTTGGCTTTTTGGGCTCCCTGAGCAAAGGAAGTGGCGCCGATGAGTCTGTTTCTGTATCTGTTACCTGAGTACAGGTCTTTTGTTCCGGGGAAATGGGCCATTAGAATGCAAAGTAGCTGGGGATTTTGATAGCGTCTAGTTATCTGAGTTGCCAATATACATAAGCTCTGAGCATCTGAGTCCTGGGTTGACCATATTTCCCATGGACCTTTGCAGGTGGACATATTTCCCGGGATCCTTTGTAAGTGGCCATCCCAGATGGCTACAAGTCTAAATGTGTCAATCTTGTAGGAATTCTTGATTCAAATTAATTCCCAAACTGGTGTCCCACAATTCATGGACAGCAGGAAATATCTATCCTCCGTTTTGTATATCACACGAAAGATGCACCTGAGCAGTCAGTGTATGTGACTGACATCATACAGCATACAAATGATGTAGATGTTTGTTGGTGACATATCTCAGCTTTGATGGAATTTTCACAATTGAAACTGAACTCGCTTCCCTTTGGCAACTCCACCCTCTCCTGCAGCTCTTCCAGACTTACAAACCTCTCCTCCAGATATAAATCCCTCTCCACATCCTATACATACTCTCCGTCTCCCCCGGCTTAAACCTGTGGTTCCCACACAGCAGTGTTGACACCAACATCCCCTCCATCCTCAAGTGTCTCCTCAGCTGGTTCCACACCCTGATCCAGGGCGAGATTCTCCGACCCCCCGCCGGGTCGGAGAATTGCCGGGGGCTAGCGTGAATCCCGCCCCCGCCGGTTACCGAAGTCTCCGGCACCAGAGATTCGGCGGGGACAGGAATCGCGCTGCGCCGGTTGGCGGGCCCCCCGCTCGATTCTCCGGGCCGAAGTTCCGCCGCTAAAATGCCTGTCCCGCCGGCGTAAATTAAACCACCTACCATACCGGCGGGACAAGGCGGCGCGGGCGGGCTCCGGGGTCCTGGGCGTGGGGTGATCTGGCCCCGGAGGGTGCCCCCACAGTGGGCGGGCCTGTGCCGTGGGGGCACTCTTTCCCTTCCACCTCCGCCACGGTCTCCTCTATGGCGGAGGCAGTAGAGACTCCCTCCACTGCGCATGCGTGGGAAGCTGTCAGCGGCCGCTGACGCTCCCGCGCATGCGCCGCCTGGAGATGTCATTTCCGCGCCAGCTGGCGGGGCACCAAAGGCCTTTTCCGCCAGCTGGCGGGGCGGAAATTCGTCCGGCGCCGACCTAGCCCCTCAATGTTGGGGCTCAGCCCCCAAAGATGCGGAGCATTCCGCACCTATGGGGCGGCGCGATGCCCATCTGATTTGCGCCGTTTTGGGCGCCAGTCGGCGGACATCACGCCGTTTCCAGAGAATTTCGCCCCATAGACTGTACCAGGTAATTTGGACATTCTGAATTCTCCCTCCGTGTACCCGAACGGGCGCCGGAATGTGGCAACTAGGGTTTTTCACAGTAACTTCATTGCAGTGTTAATGTAAGCCTACTTGTGAGAATAAAGATTATTATATTATTATAAATTTATCTTAAATGCAAATAACATTTCTCAAGTTCATGAGTGGAGCGATCTATTGTAGACACTGTTCAATCCTGCCACCCATCGACCTTGGTGTAGAAGTGTAGGAATTGTTGCAAGAGATCATTCAAGATGCAAAACAAAGATTTGTATAAATGCGCTATTTCACAAACCTATGTTCTCTACATTCATATTCTCTAGTAGTTTGGTATGTTCCAATTCCTTTTATTCTGGTTGTGTGGTGTAGCCATTAAGTAAGAGTAAGATGAATCTAATTCTTGTACCTGTGCAGCCAGGATACAAGAAGAATAGATTTAGTTAAACCTAAAAGACTTGGATATAAATGTCCGCAACAAAGATTTATTAAAATCTACCATACATGTCAAATTACTCAACGACATAAAAATAGCAGATTTTTACAGCTTTTACATCAGTCATTGGTGTTTTAGGTGTAAGTGGCGCTGGATTGGGTTTACAACGGAGAAAGAGGTTTAAATCTGTAGGTTTTTTGAACTATCATACTGAGGGATACAGTTCCAAAATTCATTTCTATTTCTCTAGCATTTATTGTGCCACACATTATTTTCCAAATACATTTATTGCCTGGTGAGTTTCCTTGTACTGACAACCTCTAGCATTGTTTTAACTGCTGAGAGATGCCTGGTTGACCTGCTGTTCTACTGGGGAGACCTTTGGGCTTGATTCAAACAAAAGTGCAAAAGGTCCCATAGCAAGCGTATTTAGCTACGTGTTTCCCAGTGCTTGCAGTGCCGAGAAACACATGCCTATCCAACATGACTTGCGTTGTATAAAGGGCCTCAACAGGGAACTCGCGGCCGAGGCTGCAGGTAGCCCATTTTGAACACTGGGGAACTCTGCTGCGGAAGATCGGGACACTATTTTTAAATACCCCCGCCCCCCCAAAGGCAGGGCACCAATCACATGCGTATGCAAAATTGCCAGCTTGACACCTTGGCAGTTCCAGACTGGCACAGGTGGCACTACCATGGTGCGTGGTTGGCACTGCCAGGATGCCCAGGTGATACCAGCAGTGCCAGGGCACTACCCTGCCCAAAGGGCATGCAGCTGGAAGCTTCTGATCCCCTGGGAGACACCCACGTGCTAGTCGCCGTGTTGACCAGTGCTGAGTGGTACTTGCCCAAGGTCTCCGAGGCAAAGGATATGATTCCCAAAGCCTCAGGTACCTGCACATTAAAGTGAGAGTAACGGTCTCGCTCTAATATGCAGATTTGCCAAAAATGGTCCCACCGACAATGGGCAGGATTTACATTGTTGGATGTCGCAAGACATTGCAAGCTGGGTAGATCCCGGGAGCAGGGTGTCCCAGCTTTTAGCGGCCTTGCTGCACTGCGATGAGCTGCTTTTCCAGCGCAGCGTGGCTATTAGATCACACCCTTTACCTTTGGTCTTCAGCAAGTATCCCAAGTAACGATATAGCATGGTCAGATACAGAACATCCTCTACTTTAAAGTTACCAAATTATAAACAGTGTTATGGGTTTTGTAATGTTTGAGAATTGTGAACTGTGCAATATTAACTTCACATAACACCTTTTATAGCCTGCAGAGAATGCATGTCAAAGGTTATACGTAACACAATAAAACAAATTGTTTTGACAAATCTGACCCAAATCCATAGCCAATGAAAAGATGTCATGTGAGAGTACCTTTAAGAAATGGGTGTGTACATAAATATCTGTAGTGAGTGTATATTTAAGAAATGGGTGTTTATTACTGCAGTGATGTCAGAGTGTGGGTGGAGCTGGGCTGTCTGTCAGCTTTTTACTTTCGTTTTAGGCTGGTTGCTGCAGGGTGTGTTTTTTAGTTTTGTTTTCAGTGTTGGAGCTGAAGCCAGACCAAGCAGGTGTACTGCTGTTCTCTCTTCCATCAAAAGACTATCTCTTGATCATTTGGTGAATTCAGAATTATAAATATTTTCAGTAGTGACTTTAACCTGAATGCTTCTGTTAAAGGTTTTGTTTTTAAGTCGTATGGATGTAAAAAGGAAAGCTTAAAGGATTACTTAGTGTTGTAATCTTTGGGGATTGTATATGAATTAATGGTTGCTAAGATGTTCACTGTATGTTTTAAAAAGGTTAACTTGAGTTCATAGAATAAACATTGTTTTGCTTTAAAAAATACTTTTCTATTTCGGCTGTACCACACCTGTAGAGTGGGCCGTGTGCTCCCCATACCACAATCTATTAAAAGTTGTGGGTCAGGTGAACTCCATGATACACTTTGGGGTTCTCTAAACCCTGGCCCATAACAAAGAGGAATGGAATTGTGTTGTGGTTTCGAATGATATAATCACATATACAGCCAGCAGTCAGCTTGTCTTAAGATTCTACACCAGAGGTATGTGTTTAAAGAAGCACTTCTACTGAGTATCGCCCTGAAGCACCAGGAGAAAATGTGAAATAAGCAATGTGAAAGGTACCTCTGATTTAACCAGCTTGATGAGGTTGAAGTGACTGCATAACTCTTCTCACAAAACTAAGAATAGCCCTTCCCAAACCTCCAGGCCTACAACGTTCAAACCAGATGAAACAACGAATAAGAAATAATTTTAAGCAGATCTTGAGTTGCCTAAACTTCAAGGTATATATTATCAAGGCTCGGGAGGTACTTGTGGTTCACTGACTTCAGTTGGATATTCCTGCTGAAGTGTATCTCTCTGAATTTATTTGCAGGGTTGAAGGTCTGGGAAGTTCCATCCAATAAATACTGTAGGTAAAATCCAATACTTATATTGACCCACTTTTAATATTTGTGATGAAGACGCAGTTTGTGGGTTTTGGATGTGGTGCAAGTCTATGGCTGACATGAGAAAGGTGGACATGAGTAAAAGTTGCAAGTCAGAATTAAGGTTCAGCCTGTGGCTGACATCAGGCTGCCGTTTGGATGGGGAGAAAGAATGGATTCTGAGAGTCTAGAGAGCCCAAGGCCACTGACTCAAAACCCAAGTCTACCAAAGAGGCCACAGTTTCAAAGATGCTGGTAGACGACAGAAGGTGCCTAACCACCGACCTTGCATTTCGGATTTGTACTTATTTTGGTTTTAAAATGCTATTGCCAAATTAGAACATTTAGGTGAGAAAAGAGAAAGTAACCAAAAGAAAAAATTATATTTTATGCTGTATTGTCATTGCCAGCCAGCCGTGGTAAAAGATTAGAACAAACATCAGGGCAGCACGGTGGCGCAGTGGGTTAGCCCTGCTGCCTCACGGCGCCGAGGTCCCAGGTTCAATCCCGGCTCTGGGTCACTGTCTGTGTGGAGTTTGCACATTCTCCCCGTGTTTGCGTGGGTTTCGCCCCCACAACCCAAAAGATGTGCAGGCTAGGTGGATTGAACACGCTAAATTGCCCCTTAATTGGAAAAAAAATAATGGGATACTCTAAATTTATATTGAAAAAATGTTAAAAACATCCCGACAATTAAGAAATAATTTGGACCACCTTTGAATTCAAAAACTGATGCACAGGTTCATCATTTGCAGCAGTCTTGTCCAGAATTTGAAAATGTGAAGTATTTTTAGACACATCAAAAACCTTGGGCGCGATTCTCCCAAAAGGGAACAATGTCCTCTAGAGAGCACGTCCAGCGACGTGTTTCCCAGCACTCGCTGTGCCGAGAAATACATGACTACTCAATGTGACTCTTGTATAAGGGGCCTGAACGGGGAATGTGTGACTGGTGCCACACATGACCCCGTGAGGGTTCAGTGGGGAGCTCCGCTCACCGGAACTCGCCAGTATAGCGAGAGATTCGAGGCCCCCAAAATGATACCTGCTCCCCCCCCCGCCCCATCAGCCCGAACGCACCAGGGGAGTGTCCCCGCCGCTTACTGCATCCCCCCCCCCCAACACCCACGACCTGATCTGTGCATGCAAAAAATGCCACCTTGGCAATGCCAACCTGGCACCCTAGCAGTACCAATGCCAGCTGGCATTGAACACCTCGGCAGTGCCGGGCTGGCAACTAAGTGACACTCACTATCACGTGCCAGGCTGCAATCAGCAGTGCCAGGGCGCTACCCTGCCCAAAGGGCATAGAGTTGGGGCCTCCGATCCCCTGGGAGACCCCCAAGAGTGCCATTCTGTCTGGCCCCTGTTTGTGGGGACCTGTGCTGAACGGCGCTCGCCCATGGTCTAGTGGCGAAAGGGATGAATCCCAAAACCTCGGGCACCCTGGAAATCAGCACGGTGAGGCCAACTGCCTCACTCTAATATGCAGATTTGCCCAAAAGTGATCCTGCCCACATAGGGCAGGATTTACATCACAACATATTGTGAGATCGCATTGCAACTCATAATGCATGGCGAGCCGGGTTCCCGGAAGTGGGGTCTCCCGGCTTTCAACGGCCATGCTGCGCCATGGCGAGTTGCTTTTCGGGTGCAGAATCGCCATTGGATCGTGCCCCTTGTCTAATGTGGAAACAGATCTACTTCTGAAATTGAACCTTCCAAGGAAGGACCAGTTAACTTGTGACTCTTCATCCATTAAGGCCCCACCCTCACTTTGATGCTATCTATGTAACCAAGAGAATACACTCTTTGATCTTGTTCAGTGATCCAAATTTTTCTTGGCTCCAAAAATACAAAATTGAATACTTCAATTATTTTTACAAGAAATAATGATGGACCATATTGAAGCATTTCTCAAAACCCATAAAGAATGATTATTAGGAACATTTTCTTCTGGGTATGTTCTTGAAGAATTTACAAGAATTCAGTATTCTATTCAACTGACCAGTTTCAATATTCTAATTTCAGAGTCCATTCAGTGAGGAAATGAATATAAATTCTAACTGGCTATGATCGATGTGTTACTGGGACATTTGGACTTTGCCTAGTGCAATTCAAAGTGTATATGAACCATGGAATAACCACTTTAATGAACTATTTTTAAATTCATTTTTACGGGATTTGAGCTTCACTGGCTAGGCCAGTATTTGTTGCCCATCCCTAATTGCTCTTGAGAAGGTGGCGCTGATCTACCTTCTTGAACCGCTGCAGTCCATGTGATGTAGGTACACCCACTGTGCTATTAGGGAGGGAGTTCCAGGAATTTGACCCAGCAACAGTGAAGGAATGGTGATATATTTCCAAGTCAGGATGTTGAGTGACTTGAAGGGGAACATCCAAGTGGTGGATGTTGGTTTGGAAGGTCCTGCCGAAGGAGCTTTGGTGAGTTCTTGCAGTGCATCTTGGAGATTCTACACGCTGCTGCTCTTGTGCGTTGGTGGTGGAGTGAAGGTTTGTGTAAGGGATGCCCCTCAAGCAGGCTGCTTTGTCCTGTATCCAATTGCTTTTTTTGCTTTTCTAACTATTTACCGGTGCAGTGTTTCTTCATTTAAAATTTAATATTGTGGCTGCGTTTTGAAAGATCTAAAGATGTTCACTAAAATCTTAAAATATTCATAATTTGGCAGTGATTTCAAACAGATTTGATCAATAATATGGTCAGTCAGCTGCTGCCTTTGTAATTTGCTTGTCAGAGCAATTGTTTGTTCACTTGTAATTTTTATGGTGGTGAAGGGAACTTAAATCATTCAAACAGATGTGGCAATGCAGCTAAGCTAGTTCAAGATGAGAACTGATTGAAGTAGAGTAGACGTATCTTCGTGAAGGAACACATGGGGCCACCGCCACCGGAAAGTTCCCCTCTGGATACCCACCAGCCTGACTTGCTGTTCCTGCACTGTCGCTATGTCAAAATCCTGGAACTCTCTCCTTAACTGCACTGTGGGTGCACCTACGCCACATGGGACTGTAGTGGTTCAAGAAGGCAGTTCACCACCTCCGACTCGAGGGCAATTAGGGATGGGCAATAAATGCTGGCTCGGTCAGCAAAGCCCACATCTCATGAAAAAAAAAATGGCAAAAGGATTTGCAAGGGCAATTTAACCCTAAATTCTTTGAAATCTGTCTAACCTGTTGGTTGGTGTTTTATTCACGAGTAAATGGAATAAAAATATGATTGGCAAGATTTGACATTTTTATGCACCAATTTAAACCTTGTAAAAATATGCTTATCTGTATTCACTGATGTTTTTTAAATGTCCTTCGAGCTAAGTTACTGATTGCATTTTCCTTTTATTTCAACTGACAGAATGCCTGGAAGTTGAGAAGAAGAGGTGTAAACAAGTATTGGATGATGCAGAAACATTAAGACAGAAAGAGGTAATGTGGACTTTTGTAATTGTCTGTTTAATGGTGTTTGGGAGACTGCGATGTATTGCATCAAACACTTTCATTTCAGCACTATGCTGAATTTCTTTTCTACTGCTTGAGTTCAAATATATAATTTTCTGGTGTATTGTATAATTATGTTATGTATAATTAAACACTGGTACAACATCAGTAATCAACAAGAAAGTTGAATGCGCGATTGGAGGAGGGTAGAATTACAAGAGAAGATGAAATGTACAAGATTATACAAAATGAGATTCGGGATACCAAGAGAAAGCGAGAAAGGAATATGGAAGCAAATCTAAACATAATGCTGGAAAATTCCTTCCATTCTGAGATGGAAAGAAGTTCTGACCTTTTGAACATGTTGAAGTTTGTGGAAGAATGAACTGTAAATGGCTAATGTAATAAATGATAACTGCTCGGAGTTATTTATCAGGAAGGACACGGACATTGTAATAATCAACGTCAAACTTGCTTTCAAAACCAAAATACTGCAAATTATTATGGGAGTCTGAAATTAAAACAAAAATGCTGGAAGTGCTCAGCAGGTGAGGCAGCATCTATGGAAATAAATACCAAGTGTACCTTTTTACCTGAAATGTTAACTCTCTATCAGACTTGCAAAGTATTTTCCTACACTTTAGTATTAGAGGAGCAGTACTTCTATAAAGAATAAAATTTGTGAAGAAATGATGGTTGTTTTGAAGAGGTCCATCAGTACTGGGGAGTTTTGCAAGTCTGGAAACGGGCAGTTATAATGCCAACATAAAAACTGATGGCAAATCTGTAGCCAAGGGCAAATTAGCTTAAATAAAAATGGAAAATGCTGGATACACTCAGCAGGTCTGGAATAGGGGGCGAAATTCTCCCGAAACGGCGCGATGTCCGCCGACTGGCGCCCAAAACGGCGCCGATCAGACGGGCATCGCGCCGCCCCAAAGGTGCGGAATGCTCCGCATCTTTGGGGGCCGAGCCCCAACATTGAGGGGCTAGGTCGACGCCGGAGAAATTTCCGCCCCGCCAGCTGGCGGAAACGGCCTTTGTTGCCCCGCCAGCTGGCGCGGAAATGACATCTCGGTGCGGCGCATGCGCGGGAGCGTCAGCGGCCGCTGACAGTTTCCCACGCATGCGCAGTGGAGGGAGTCTCTTCCGCCTCCGCCATGGTGGAGACCGTGGCGGAGGCGGAGGGGAAAGAGTGCCCCCACGACACAGGCCCGCCCGCGGATCGGTGGGCCCCGATCGCGGGCCAGGCCACCATGGGGGCACCCCCCCGGGGCCAGATCGCCCCGCGCCCCCCCCCCCCCCACCCCCGGAGCCCGCCCACGCCGCCTTGTCCCGCCGTTCAAAAGGTGGTTTAATCCACGCCGGCGGGACAGGCAATTTATCGGCGGGACTTCGGCCCATCCGGGCCGGAGAATCCAGCGGGGGGGCCCGCCAACCGGCGCGGCCCGATTCCCGCCCCCGCCGAATATCCGGTACCGGAGACTTCGGCAACCGGCGGGGGCGGGATTCACGGCAGCCCCCGGCGATTCTCCAACCAGGCGGGGGGTCGGAGAATGACGCCCAGGGTCTTTTTCCAAACGGCAGGCAGTGACGAGTGGGGTACCAGCTATTTACAACATATATATTAAAGATTTAGATGAGGGAATGAAATGTAATATCTCCAAATTTGCATATGACACAAAGCTGGGTGGGAGGGTGAATTGTGAGGAGGTTGCCGAGAACTTTCAATTTGCTTTGGGTGAGTTGAGTGAGTGGGCAAATGAATGGCAGATGCCATATAAGTTGGATAAATGTGAGGTAGCAGAAATGGGATGGCAGATTATTATCTGAATGGCCATAAATTAGGAGAGGGTTAGCACTGGGACTGCGGCGCTGAGGACCCGGGTTCGAATCCCGGCCCTGGGTCACTGTCCGTGTGGAGTTTGCACATTCTCCCCATGTCTGCGTGGGTTTCACCCCCACAACCCAAAGATGTGCTGGTTAGGTAGATTGACCATGCTAAATTGCCCCTTAATTGGAAAAGAAAAATAATTGGTTACTCTAAATTTATATTTTTAAAAATAAAATAAATTAGGAGAGGGAAATGTGCAACAAGACCTCTGTGTCCTCATACACCAGTAACTGAAGGTAAGCATGCAGGTACAGCTGGCGGTAAAGAAGGCAAATGATTCTGAGAGGATGGACGCAAGGTTTCGGGGTTGGGAGGAACAAGGTCTGGCAGAAGTAAAGGATTTGTTTTTAAAAGGTTGGTTTGCGCGACCTTGGAGGAGCTGGAGATGAAATATGGGGTCAGGCGCGCGGGGGGGGGGGGGGGGGGGGGGGTCAGGTACATACAGGTGCGGGGTTTGTAAAAAAGGTCTGCCCGACCTTCCAGGTAGCACCTCCTTCCTCGTTGTTGGAGGGAGTGTTTGGGGGGGGCGGGGGGGTGTTGGAGGGGGGGATGGGCTCGGCGGTCTATGGGAGGATATTGGAGGAGGACAGGGCATCTCTGGAGGGAGTCAAAACCAAGTCGGAGGAGGTATGAGGTGCTGCGGAGGTTGAATGCCTCAACCTCATGTGCGAGGCTGGGGCTGGTTCAGTTAAAAGTGGTACATAAGGCACAGCTGACAAAGTCAGGGATGAGCTGGTTGTTTGAAAGGGTGGAGGATGTGTGTGAGCAGTGCGGGAGGGGCCCAGCCAATCATGTGCACATGTTCTAGTCCTGCTCGAAGTTGGAAAGTTTTGGGGGTCATTCTTTAGCACCAAGTCAGCGATCTTGCATGTGGACTTGCAACCTAATTCCCTGGAGGCCATATTCGAGGCGTCGTACTTGCCGGAGTTACAGATGGGTGTGGGGGCAGATCTGTTGGGCTTCGCCTCGCTGATTGCATGCAGACGGGTGCTGTTAGTGTGGTGGTCAGCATCTCCACCCTCTGCCCCAGTGTAGCTTGGTGATTCAATGGAGTTCCTGTGTTTGGGAAAGATGAAATTTGCCTTAAGGGGGACGAGTGAGGGGTTCCATAAGAGATGGGGTCTGTTTATAATAAATTTTGGATAGCTAGTTGTCGCTAATGGGTGGGGGCATGGGTTTGTGGGGTTACTTTGGGGTTATTTCAGTTGTAAATGTTGCATTGTGTGATTGTTAATTTAATTCAAATTTTAACATTTTATGTTTAAAAACCCAAGAAGGCAAATGGCATGCTGGCCTTCATAACGAGAGGATTCGAGTACAGGAGCAGGAATGTCTTACTGCAATTCTACAGGGCCTTGGTGAGGCCACACCTGGAATATTGTGCGCAGTTTTGGTCAAACTTATCTAAGGAAGGCTGTTCTTACTATAGAGGGAGTGCAGAGAAGGCAGACTGATTCCTGGAATGATAGGACTGATGTATGAGGAGAGATTGAGTTGGTTAGGATTGTATTCGCTGGAGTTCAGAAGAATGCGGGGGATCTCATAGAAACCTATAAAATTCTAACAGGACTGACGGGATAGATGCAAGAAGAATGTTCCCAATGGTGGGGGTCTCCAGAACCAGGGGTCACCGTCTGAAGATACGTGGTAGACCATTTAGGGCTGAGATGAGGAGCAATTTCTTCACCCAGAGAGTGGTCGGCCTGTGGAATTTGCTATCACAGAAAGCAGTTGAGGGCAAAACAGTGTTTTGGAGAAGCATTTAGATCTAGCATTTGGGGCAAAGGGGATCAGAGGATATGGGGGGTAAGGCTGGATCAGTCTATTGAGTTGGATGATCAGCCATGATCAGAATGAACGGCGGAGCAGGCTCGAAGGGCCGAATGGTTTCCTCCTGCTCCTATTTTCTATGTTTTTATGTTCCAATGTAAATACCAAATGACATGAAGGGATAAAGGAAGAGTGGGAAAAAGACATTGAAGTGGACGATCATCCATGATCGTATTGAATGACGGATCAGGTTCGACAGGCTGAATGGCCAACACCTGCTCCCTTTGCTCCGAATGCCTTCTTTCAAGAATTCTATTTCAAAGAATCTACTTCACATTTACGGTGCAGAAGGACGCCATTCGGCCCATCGAGTCTGCACTGACACTCTGAAAGCGTCACCCGACCTAGGCCCACTCCCCCGCCATATCCCCATAACCCCACCAACCCTGGACATCTTTATACATTAAGGGGCAAATTTATCATGGCCAATCCACTTAACCTGCACATCTTAGGTTTGGGCTGGTTTAGCACAGGGCTAAATAGTTGGCTTTTAAAGCAGACCAAGGCAGGCCAGCCGTGTGGTTCAATTGCCGTACCAGCCTCCCCAAACAGGCGCCGGAATGTGGTGACTAGGGGTTTTTCACAGTAACTTCATTTGAAGCCTAAGGTATTCCGAGCAACCGGCTTAGGCGAACCTACCGACTTCATGGGATTTACGGTCTCCCCAGCGTTCAGCACTGGTCCACACAAATGTGGACCCAACGAAACGGCACCCGGGCGATCTCCCGGGCCATCAGAGATCCCGTGGTGGTCAAGGTCAGTGCAGGGTAGCTCCCTGACCCTCCCTGGCACTTGGAACCTTGGCAATGCCCAGCTGGCACCTTGGCACTGCCCACCTGGCCCTGCCAAGCCGACAGGAGCACTGTCTGGGTGCCAGAATGTCAATGCAAGGGCCATTGGGCGAATGGGCCTTGCCCATGAAAGGAGGTTGGATGGGAGGGTTTGAAGAGTGAGGGAGTGCAGGGCAGGTAAGTAGGGGCCTCTGGGACGTTGCAGGGGTGATGTGTGGGGGTCCTGGAAGGGAGGGGGTGCTGTGAAGGGGCGTGGGAGGGACCTGAAGAGGGGGGCCATCGGGATCCCATTGCAGGGTGTCCTCCATTGGGGGTGTGGGTAGTGCCCATATGTGGGGTGGGAGGGTGACATTGCCGATGGGTGGGGTGGCGGGGGGACCCACAAACTCACTTGCTGTTATAGTGTGGAGCGCAGTGCTTGCTGAGAAGGGGGGTAAATTTTTCTTTTTAACTTACTGTTGGGGGTTTCCAGCTGAATCCGGTTGGAGTGAGGACAGAGTGACTGCTGGGTAAGTAGTAAAGATCTAAATTGTTTGCGTGGGCCCATAACAACTGATTGCTATTATAGTGCGGAGCGCAATGGTTGATGGTTAAGTGTTTTATTTTTGCCTGTATATAAGTTGGGCAGTTCCTAAACCCGAGACACTACACTTGTAGTGTCCCCCACCCTTCCACCTCCTCTAACCTAAGGGGTTCAGTGAATATCAGGGAAGCTCTTCCTTTCTTTCTTTTTCTTGTTTTTATCCGCAAGTTATCTAGGTGGGGTGGCAGAGAAGGCAGTGCAATGTTCCTCCTGCAGAATGTTTGAGGTGAGCGACGCCATCAGTGTCCCTGCTGATTTCATCTGTGGGAAGTGCACCCATCTCCAGCTCCTCAGAAACCACGTTAGGATACTGGAGCTGGATGAACTTCGGATCATTTGGGAGGCAAAGGTGGTCATAGATAGTAGCTTCAGGGATGTAGTTACTCCGAAGAATCAAGATAGATGGGTGATGGTGAGAGGGGCTGGGAGGAAACAGTAAGTGCAGGGATCCTCTGTGGTTGTTCCCCTCAGTAACAAGTATACCGCTTTGGATACTGTTGAGGGGGACGACCTACCAGGGGTAAGCCACGGTGATCTGATCTACAGCACTGAGTCCATCCCTGTGGCTCAGAAGGGAAGGAGGGAGAGCAGGAGAGCAATAGTTATTGGGGACTCGATAATTAGAGGGACAGATAGACAGTTCTGTGGCAACGAAAGAGACTCACGGATGGTATGTTGCCTCCCGGGTGCCAGGGTCCGTGACGTCTCGGACTGTGTTTTCAGAATCCTTAAGGCGGAGGGGGCACAATCACAAGTCTTGGTACACATCGGTATCAACGACGTAGGTAAGAGAAGGGACAGGGATTTAAAACAGGAATTTAGGCAGCTAGGGTGGAAGCTGAGAGCCAGGACAAACCATGTTGTCATCTCTGGCTTGTTGCTGGTGCCACGTGCTAACGAGTTGAGGAACAGGGAGAGAGTGCAGATAAACACGTGGCTGCAGGGATGGTGTAGGAGGGAGGGTTTCAGTCACGTGGATAATTGGAGCACATTCTGGGGAAGGTGGGACCTGTACAGACAGGACGGTTTGCACCTGAACCAGAGGGGCATCAATATCCTGGGAGGGAAATTTGCCACGGCTCTTCGGGGGGGCTTAAACTAATTTGTCAGGGGGATGGGAAAACGAGCTGTAGTCCAGAAGCCAGTGTTGAGAGTAGTGATGTACAGAGGAGGGTATCAAGGTCGCAGGAGTGTACCGGCAGATAAGAAGGTGGGTTGAAGTGTGTCTACTTCAATGCAAGGAGCATCCAGAATAAGGTAGGTGAACTTGGAGCGTGGATTGGTACCTGGGGCTACGATGTTGTGGGCATTACGGAGACATGGTTACAACAGGGACAGGAATGGTTGTTGGAAGTTCCGGGGTATAGATGTTTCAGTGAGAGTAGGTTTTGAATGTCCGCCTGCAAGCTTCGCGTAGAGATCCTCTATGCGAGGCATTGGATATCGGTCGAGTCGGGAAGCCGTATTCACTGTAAGTTTATAGTCGCCACACAAGCGAACTGTGGCATCTGGCTTCATTACAGGTACAATTGGTGCTGCTCTGTCAGCAAAACGCACGGGCCTGATAATATCCAAACTCTCCAAACGAATGAGCTCCCCTTCTACCTTCTCGAGCAAGGCGTAAGGCACCGGGCGCGCCCAGAAATAGCGCGGCGTGGCCCCTGGTTCGACTTGGATACGGGCTACGGCCCCTTTTATTTTCCCCAAACCAGGCTGGAATACATCTGGGTACCGTCCTAGCACCTCAGTCAACCCTTCAGAAACTGTTTGGAGGATGTGCTGCCATTGCAACCGCAAATGGCGAAACCAGTCCCGACCCAACAGGCTGGGCCCATGGCCGCACACCACGATAAGTGGGAAACGCCCCTCCTGGCGTCCATAAACAACAGGGGTCATTGTAGTTCCTGCAATGTCCAGTGGTTCCCCCGTGTAGGTGGCCAACCTGGCCTGTGAGTCGGTTAATGTAAGGGTCTGTATACCCTGCTTGATGCGGTCGAATGTCCTCTGGGCGATCACGGAGACCGCTGCGCCAGTGTCCAACTCCATCTCAAGCGGGTGACCATTGACCCATACTGTCACCTTAATGGGGGCCACACGGGGAGCTGCCACACAATGCAGCTGCGGGCAGTCGTCCTCCGTCTCCACGTCCTCAGGAGTAGTCGCCGCAGGTTCGTCCACATGGAAGGCACAGCCCCTGGGCTGGTCCCAGTTTCGGTCGGAACAACGGCGCCTCTGGCGCCCCCAGGACCGGCGTCCGCGACGGAGTCGGCGCGTACAAGTCTGACACAGACATGGCTCCTCATCCATTGGTTCTGGAGAAGGCTCCCTTCGGGGAGGAATGTCCGACGGCCACTGGCGTCGGTCCGGACGTCGCCTCGCCCAAGGTACCGCAGGAGTGCGGGGGGAAGTTATCGGACGGAAGGGGTTGCGCCCCAAGGCATGCACTTCCATTCTGTAGCTCCTGCACTCCTCGTTCTGCGCTCTCTCGGGACAATACTATTTGAATGGCCTGTTGAAAAGTCAATGTTGGCACCGCTAACAACTTTCTCTGGGTGACCGCATTGTTAATACCGCAAACCAAACGGTCGCGTATCATTTCTGACAAGGTCTCACCATAGTCACAGTACTCCGCAATCCTGCGTAGCCTGGATAGAAAATCGGCACTGGATTCTCCAGGGGTCCTCTCAGCGGTATTAAACTGCGGCTGGACTATCGTGGACGGGGTTGGGTTAAAATGGTGCCCCACTCTATTCACAAGTTCATCAAACGTTTTGGTGTCCAGCGCAGCTGGGTACGTAAGGCTCCTAATCACCCTAAACGTATGCGGGCCGCAGGCAGTGAGCAATATGACCACCTGGCGCTTGTTTTCGGTGATATTGTTTGCCCGGAAATAGTAACGCATCCGTTGTGCGTACTGGTTCCAGCTTTCCAGCGCAGCATCAAAAACATCCAAACATCCGTACAGAGGCATGGTATAATAGAAAACAACTTCCAACCTGTATCCAACAAAAATCCAGGGAGGTGGCTTCAGCAGTGTAGACAGCTATTCACTTTAACCCTCGTCGCCAGTTTTGTGAGGGCCACGAAGAATCCAGCACGAGTTTTAAGGATACAAAGTAATAACATTTATTTACAATAACATATATATATATAAACAGCAGCAGCAACTTCCCTTGCTGCACACTCCTTCCTGCTGGTTCCAAACTGGCCAGCTTTATTTATACTTGGAATTTACTAATGGTTTCTCCGCCCCCCTCATTGGGGAAGCTCATACTCCCACAGGATTGTGGGATTGTCATTAGTCCCCAGCCAATGGTAAGCAGGCAGCTTATACAGTAGGGAAGGTGGTAAAAGAGATGGAGGAGTAGCATTGTTAATGAAGGATAGTTAAACGGCTGCAGAAAGGCAGTTCCATAAGACATAGGAGCGGAGGTAAGGCCATTCGGCCCATCGAGTGCACTCCACCATTCAATCATGGCTGATTTCAACTCCATTTACCCGCTCTCTCTCCATAGCCCTTAATTCCTCAAGAAATCAAGAATTTATCAACTTCTGTCTTAAAGACACTCAACGTCCCGGCCTCCACCGCCCTCTGTGGCAATGAATTCCACAGACCCACCACTCTCTGGCTGAAGAAATTTCTCCTCATCTCTGTTCTAAAGTGACTCCCTTTTATTCTAAGGCTGTGCCCCCGGGTCCTAGTCTCCCCTGCTAATGGAAACAACTTCCCTACGTCCACCCTATCTAAGCCATTCATTATCTTGTAAGTTTCTATTAGATCTCCCCTCAACCTCCTAAACTCCAATGAATATAATCCCAGGATCCTCAGACGTTCATCATATGTTAGACCTACCATTCCTGGGATCATCCGTGTGAATCTCCGCTGGACCCACTCCAGTGCCAGTATGTCCTTCCTGAGGTGTGGGGCCCAAAATTGCTCACAGTATTCTAAATGGGGCCTAACTAATGCTTTTATAAAGCTTCAGAAGTACATCCCTGCTTTTATATTCTAAGCCTCTTGAGATAAATGACAACATTGCATTTGCTTTCTTAATTACGGACTCAACCTGCAAGTTTACCTTTAGAGAATCCTGGACTAGGACTCCCAAGCCCCTTTGCACTTCAGCATTATGAATTTTGTCACCGTTTAGAAAATAGTCCATGCCTCTATTCTTTTTGTCCAAAGTGCAAGACCTCGCACTTGCTCACGTTGAATTTCATCAGCCATTTCTTGGACCACTCCCCTAAACTGTCTAAATCTTTCTGCAGCCTCCCCACCTCCTCCATACTACCTGCCCCTCCACCATATTAGAGGGGGATCTGCCTACTGAGGTAATATGGGCTGAAATTAGAAATAGGAAAGGAGCGGTCACGTTGTTAGGAGTTTTCTATCGGCCCCCAAATAGTAATAGAGAAGTGGAGGAAGAAATTGCAAAACAAATTATGGATAGGTGTGGAGGTCTCAGGGTAGTTGTCATGGGTGACTTTAACTTTCCAAATATTGATTGGAACCTCTATAGGTTGAACAGTTCGGATGGGGCAGTTTTTGTACAGTGTGTGCAGGAGGGTTTCCTGACACAATACATGGATAGGCCGACAAGAGGTGGGGCCACATTGGATTTGGTACTGAGTAATGAACTGGGCCAAGTGTTAGATTTGTTTGTGGGAGAGCACTTTGGAGATAGTGACCACAATTCGGTGTCTTTCACTATCGCATGGAGAGGGATAGGGCCATATGGCAGGGCAAGGTTTATAATTGGGGGAGAGGTAATTATGATGTGATTAGGCAAGAATTAGGGAGCATAAGATGGGAACAGAAACTGTTCGGGAAAGACACAAATGAAAAGTGGAGTTTGTTCAAGGAACAAATACTGCATGTTCTTGATAGGTATGTCCCTGTCAGGCAGGGAGGAAAAGGCTGGGTGTGAGGGAACCATGGTTCACAAAAGAGGTTGAATGTCTTGTCAAGAGGAAAAAGGAAGCGTATGTAAGGATGAGAAAACAAGGTTCAGTTGGGCCGCTTGAAGGTCACAAGGTAGCAAGGAATGAGCTTAAAAAAAAGGGCTTAGGAGAGCTAGGAGGGGCCATGAGAAGTCCTTGGCGGGTCGGATCAAGGAAAACCCCAAGGCTTTTTATTCTTCTGTGAGAAATAAAAGAATGACCAGGGTGAGGTTAGGGCCGGTCAAGGACAGTAGTGGGAACTTGTGAATGGAGTCAGAAAAGATAGGAGAGGCATTGAATGAATACTTTTCTTCAGTGTTCACCAAGGAGAGAGGCCATGTTTTTGAGGATGAGAGTGTGATACAGGAGGGTAGGCTGGAGGAGGTAGATGTTCTGAGGAAGGATGTATTAGCAATTTTGAAAACCTTAGGGTTGACAAGTCCCATGGGCCAGATGGGATATCTTCTAGGATTCTTTGGGAGGCAAGGGATGAGATTGCAGTGCCCTTGGCTTTGATCATTGGGTCCTCACTGTCCACGGGGATAGTGCCAGAGGACTGGAGAGTGGCGAATGTTGTTCCTCTGTTCAAGAAAGGGAATAGGAATGACCCTGGTAATTATAGGCCGGTTAGTCTTACTTCGGTGGTCGGTAAGTTAATGGAAAAGGTCCTGAAGGATAGGACCCTTTGGAAAGATGCAGCTTAATCCGGGATAGTCAACACAGATTTGTGAAGGGTAAGTCTTGCCTCACAAATTCGATTGAATTCTTTGAGGAGATAACTAAGTGTGTAGATGAAGGTAGAGCAGTTGATGTCGTATACATGGATTTTAGTAAGGCATTTGATAAGGTTCCCCATAGTCGGCTCATGAGGAAAGTAAGGAGGTGTGGGATAGAGGGAAATTTGGCCAATTGGATAAGTAACTGGCTATCACATAGAAGACAGAGAGTGGTGGTGGATGGAAAATTTTCAGACTGGAGACCAGTTACCAGCGGTGTACCACAGGGATCAGTGCTGGGTCCTCTGCTATTTGTGATTTTTATCAATGACTTGGAGGAGGGGGCAGAAGGGTGGTCAGTAAATTTGCTGATGACACCAAGATTGGTGGAGTAGTGGATGAGGTGGAGGGCTGTTGTAGGCTGCAAAGAGACATTGATAGGATGCAGAGCTGGGCCGGAAAATGGCAGATGGAGTTTAACCCTGATAAGTGCGAGGTGATTCATTTTGGTAGGAATAATTTGAATGTGGATTACAGGGTCAACGGCAGGGTTCTGAGGAATGTGGAGGAACAGAGAGATCTTGGGGTTCATGTCCACAGATCTCTGAAGGTTGCCACTTAAGTGGATAGAGCCGTGAAGAAGGCCTATAGTGTGTTAGCATTTATTAACAGGGGACTTGAGTTTAAGAGCCGTGGGGTTATGCTGCAACTGTACATGACCCTGGTGAGTCCACATTTGGAGTATTGTGTGCAGTTCTGGTCACCTCACTATAGGAAGGATGTGGAAGCATTGGAAAGGGTGCAAAGGAGATTTACCAGGATGTTGCCTGGATTGGAGGGTAGGTCTTATGAGGAAAGGTTGAGGGAGCTAGGACTTTTCTCTTTGGAGCGGAGGAGGATGAGAGGCGACTTAATAGAGGTTTATAAGATGATGAGGGGGATAGATAGAGTGGACGTTCAGAGACTATTTCCTCGGGTGGATGTAGCTGTTACAAGGGGGCATAACTATAAGGTTCCGGGGGGGAGAAATAGGAGGGATGTCCGAGGTAGGTTCTTTACTCAGAGAGTGGTTAGGGTGTGGAATGGACTGCCTGCTGTGATAGTGGAGTCTGACACTTTCGGAACTTTCAAGCGGTTATTGGATAGGCACATGGAGCACACCAGAATGACAGGGAGTGGGATAGCTTGATCTTGGTTTCGGACAAGGCTCGGCACAACATCGAGGGCCGAAGGGCCTGTTCTGTGCTGTACTGTTCTATGTTCTATGTTCACTTAGAGATTGGGGCACCCTTTCAAAATGGCTGACCGATCACTGAGTTCAGCTCCCCAGTGCTAATATAAATTCGAAGTGTGGGCTAAACCAGTGAGAAACTCCCAGGGCCAAAAAAATTCACTAAGTGTCATTGAATAGTGGTGGGAAACTCCGTGAAAAACTCGCCACAAATTAACTTCGAAATCGCTAATGGGGAAATGGCAAACACGTTGAATAATTAATTTGCCTCAGTATTTACAGTTGAAAAGGTGGATCACTTTCCGGAAGTCCCCAAAAAAATTAATATTCGCTAGAGGACAGGGAATTAATACAATTAACGTAAGTAAGCATCAGTAACTAGGAAATCAATGGAAAGAAAGAATGACAAATTCTCAAGATCTGACGGTTTCCATCCGAGGGTGTTTAAGGAAGTAGGGAAGCACCTTATATATGCCCCAACTATAATCTTCCAGAGTTCCCTAGATTCAGGAGTAGTCATAGAATCATAGAATATACAGTGCAGAAGGAGGCCAATTGAGTCTGCACAGGCCCTTGGAAAGTGCCCCCTAGTTAAGCCCACGCCTCCACCCTGTCCCCATAACCCAACCTAACCTTTTGGACACTAAGGGGCAATTTAGCATGGCCATTCCACCTAACCTGCACATCTTTGGACTGTGGGAGGAAACCAGAGCACCCGGAGGAAACCCACGCACACACGGGGAGGAAGTCCAAACTTCCATCCGAGGCCGGAATTGAACCCTGGTCCTTGGAGCTGTGAGGCAGCCCTGCTAACCACTGTGCCACCGTGCCGCCCATATTAGATTGGAAAATTGCAAGTCACCACTTTTTAAGAAGGGTGAAAGGGGAAAACCAGGGAATTACAGACCAGTTGGCCTCACATCTGTGGTGGGGAAATTACTGGAATCTAGAATCCAGGATGGGGTAACTGAACATCTTGAAAACGTTTGGTTAATCAGGGACAGCCTGCATGGATTCATGAAGGGAAGGTCATGCCTGACTAATCTTAATGAATTTTTTGAAGAGGTGACTAAGACAGTGGACAGGGCAGTGTCTAAGGATCTTATTTATATGAACTTCCAGAAGGCATTTGATAAAGTCCCACACAAGAGATTGTTAACTAAAGTGGAAGCCCACGGAGCCGAGGGCAAATTATTGATAGGGTTCGGAAATTAGTTGAGTAGCAGGCGGCAGAGAGTGGGGATACTGGGTAATTACTCTTTTTTTTTAAATTTAGAGTAACCAATTATTTTTGTCCAATTAAGGGGCAATTTAGCGTGGCCATGCAGACACTGGGAGAATGTGCAAACTCCACACGGACAGTGACCCGGGGCCGGGCTAGAACTCAGTTCCTTGGCGCCATGAGGCTACCACTGCCCCCTTTTAATTGGCAGGAGATGACTAGTGGTATACTTCAGGGACCTGTGTTGGGGCCTCAATTATTCACACTATTCATTAATGACTGATGATTATAGAAAGTCATATATCCAAATTTGCAGATGCTACAAGGTTAGGTGGCATTGTAGAAAACCTAGATGATCGCAGAAAATTGCAAGGAAATATTGACAGACTAGGTGAATTTACAATATTATGGCAGATAGAATTTAATGTAAGCAAGTGTGAGGTGACCCATTTTGGACCAAAAATGGATAGAGTACTTTCTAAATGGAAAGCAGCTAGGTACAGTGGATGTCCAAAGAGACTTGGGGGTTCAGGTGCATAGGTCCTTAAAATGCCAGGAACAAGTGCAAAAAATAATCAAAAAGGCTAATGGAATGCTAGTCTTTATATCTAGAGGACTGGAATATAAACACACGGATTATGCTGCAGCCACTGGGAGAATGAGCAAACTCCACACTGGTCACCCGAGGCTGGGATTGTACCCAGGTCCCTGGCGCTGTGAGGCAGCGATGCTAACTACTGTGCCACCCTGATGTGAACTTATGGGAAATTTTCACAGTATTATGTTACGATTATTCTCTTTACGGTGAATATCTTTAGGGGAAGAATGTGAACCTGATAACATAGCAATATTTCAGTTAAATAAAATACAACAATATTCAAAATTTTGAATTTTACTTTTAAATCTGAATCTTCATAGGGACTCTGGGGACCCAAGTTCAAATCCCACCAGGGCAGATGGTGGAATTTGAATTCAATAAAAGAAATCTGGAATAAAAAGTCTAATGATAACCACAAAAAAATTGTCAATTGTCGTAAGAACCCATCGGTTCACTACTGTCCTTTAGGGACGGAAATCTGCCATCCCTACATGGTCTGGCGTACATGTCACTCCAGACCCACAGCAATATATATGGTTGACTCTTAAATGGTCTCCGGGATGGGCAATAAATGCTGGCCCAGCCAGCAATGCCCACATGCCATGAACAAATTAAAAAAACATAGATATTAGGAGTAGAGGTATGTAATTCAGCCCTTCGAGCCTGCTCTGCCATTCAATTAGACCATGGCTGATTTCTTCCTGGTCTTAAATCCATCTCCCTGCCTGTTCCACATTTCCCTTTAACCAGTTTTTGTTTATCAGAAATATATCTATCTCCTTCTTCAAACCATTTAATGATTGAGACTCCACCACTCTGGGGCAGCGAGTTCCACAAATTCACCACCCTCTGCGAGAAGTAGCTCCTCCTCATCTCAGTTTTAAATCTACCGCTTCTCAACCTTTATTTGTGACTTCTCGTTCTGGATTTCCCCACAAGAGGGAACATTTGGTCTAGGTTTACTTTATTAATCCCTCTTAGTATTTTATATACCTCGTTCAGGTCCCCTCTCATTCTTCTATACTCCAGCGGTATAAGCCCAAACTGTTCAATCTCTCCTCATAAGTCCACCCTTTCATCCCCAGAATCAATCTGGTGAACCTCCTCTGAACTGCCGCCAATGCCACCACATCCGTCCTCAAATAAGGAGACCAAATCTGGACACACTACTCCAGATGTGGTCTCACCAACACCATATACATATACAACTGCAACAACACTTCTCTACTTATATACTCAAGTCCTTTTGCAATAAACACTAAAATTCCATTTGCCTTTTTAATTACATGCTGTACCTGCATAACGACTTTCTGCAATTCATGAACAAGTGCAGGTTAGGTGGATTGGCCGTGCTAAATTGCCCTTGGTGTCCAAAAAGGTTAGGAGGGGTTATTGGGTTACGGGGATAGGGTGAAAGTGAAGGCTTAAGTGGGTCGGTGCAGACTCGATGGGCCGAATGGCCTCCTTCTGCACTCTACGTTCTATGAATGAATTTAATGTTACATTTAGTCTCAAGGAGCAAGGACTTGTTCATGGGAATGTACAAAATAATTAATGCAATCTGAGCATGGTAACTACTATGTGTAAAGACCGATGTCATGGACAACAATTGCCTGTCATAACAACAACAAAATATAAATAAATAGTTAAAAGCAAATTACTGAGGATGCTGGAATCTGAAACAAAAACAGAAAATACTGGACAATCTCAGCAGGTATGACAGCATCTGTGGAGAGAGAAGGGAGCTAACGGTTTTGTGGCTGGATGACTCCTTGTCAAATCCAGACTTGAAAGTTAGCTCCCTTCTCTCTCCACAGATGCTGTCAGACCTGCTAAGATTGTCCAGTATTTTCTGTTTTTTTTCTAAATATGTAGTGTTGGTCTGTCCAGATTTGCTTAGCCCATCATGTCATAGGATCATTGAATTTTACAGCAAAGTGCTGGAAGCATCATGGCGATTGACTCGGGTGGCATTCTTGATGGGATAGAAACAGACTATCCCCACCTCCCCAGCCTGATATCTACAGAAGGTGCATAGCATGACTGAGGTGCCAGTAGTAATGGGGGGAGGGATTAGAGACAATAGGGTGTCTGCCTTCATATGCTTTATTTTTTTTTTAAAATTTTCACATTATGTGGGCATCATTAGTAAAGTCAGTACTTGTTGCTGATCCCTAATTGCTCTTGAAAAGGCGGTGATGAGCTGGCTTCTTGATCTGCTGCAGTCTATCAAGCACACATACATTCAAAGTGCTATTAGCAAGGGAGTTCCAAGATTTTGATCTAACAACGGTGAAGGAATGGTGTCATAGTTCTCAGTCAGGATGGTGCGTGATTTGGAGGGGAATTTACAGATAGTGGCAATCCCATGTGTCTGTTGCTCTTGTCCTTCTAGGTGGTAAAGTTAGCAGCTTATGAAGGTGTTGTCAATGGGACTTTGGTGAATTGCTGCAGTGCATCCTGCATATGGTACATACTTGTGCCACTGTGTGTCGGTGTGGGATGAGTAAACATTTACAGAGGTGCAACCTGTACCGATCAAGCGGGCTGCTTTGTCTGGGGCCCAAAACCCAAAGGCGAGTGGCGAGTGCTTCATCGCATTCCTGACTTGTGCCTTTGTTTTTGATGGAAAGGCTTTGGGGAGTCAGGAGGCGAGTTACTTGCCTTGGAATTCCTGATCTCTGACTTGCTTTTGCAACCACAGTATTTATATGGCTTGTCCAGTTCAGCTTCTGGCCATTAGTAATCCCCATGACGTTGATGGTAGGCATTCAGCAACAGTACTACCATTGTATTAGATTGAGAGATGGTTAGGTTCTCTGTTGTTGGAGATAGTCATTGCTAGGCACTTGTGTGGCACAAATGTTACTTGCCACTTACCAGCTCAAGCATGACCGTTGTCTTGCTGCATGGTTGGGCCTAGGACACTAACCTGAGGAATAAGTTGATTGGCCTCCAACAACCACAACCATCTTCTTTTGCGTTAGATAGGACTCCAACCAGTGGAGAGTTCCCTCCCCTTATTCCCATTGACTCCGGATTTGCTAGGGCTCCTTGGTGCTACACCTGATCATGTGCTGCCTTGATGTAAGGGACAGTGGCTCTTGCCTCACCTCTGGAGTTCAGGGGCGGGATTCTCCCCTACCCAGCGGGGCGGGGGGTTCCGTCGTAATGGAGTGGCGGGAACCACTCCGGCGTCGGGCCGCCCCAAAGGTGCGGAAATCTCTGCACCTTTAGGGGCCAAGCCCTCACCTTGAGGGTCTAGGCCCGCTCCGGAGCGGTTTCCGCTCCACCGGCTGGCGAGAAAGGCCTTTGGCGCCACGCCAGCTGGGGCCGAAAGGTCTTCGCCAGGCGACGCGGGTCGGCGCATGCGTGGGAGCGCCAGCGGCTGCTGATGTCATCCCTGCGCATGCGCAGGGGAGGGGGTCTCTTCCGCCTCTGCCATAGTGAAGACCATGGTGAAGGCGGAAGAAAAAGAGTGCCCCCACGGCACAGGCCCGCCCACTGATCGGTGGGCCCCGATCGCGGGCCAGGCCACCATGGGGGCACCCCCCGGGGCCAGATCACCCCCAACCAGGACCCCGCAGCCTGCCCGCGCCGCCTTGTCCCGCCGTTCAAAAGGTGGTTTAATCCACGCTGGCAGGACAGGCATTCCAGCAGCGGGACTTCGGCCCATCGGCGGGGGTGGGCCCGCTGACCGGAGCGGTGCGATTCCCACGACCGGCGCGACGCGATTCCCGCCCCCGCCGAATCTCTGGTTGCTGAGACTTCGGGACACGGCGGGGGCGGGATTCACGCCAGCCCCCGGCGATTCTCCGACCCGACGGGGGGTCGGAGAATCCCGCCCCTGGTCATTTGTCTATGTTTGGACCAAGGATGTAATATGATCAGGCAACGAATGGTCCTGGCAGCACCCAAACTTAGCCTCAGTAAGCAGGTTATTGCTGAATAAGTGCTGCCTGATAGTACTGCCAATGATGCTTCCATCACCTTGCTGTTGATCAACAGTAGGTTGTTACAGCAGTAATTGGCCAGATTGGATTTGGCCTTTCATTTGCGGAAGGACATCTTGACAGTTTTTCCCATGGTCGGGTAGAAGCCAGTATTACAACTGTAATGGGGCAAGGCTATTGGCGGATTGTTGACGGGGCCCATAGCCTTTGCAGTATCCAGTACCTTTGACCGTTTCTTGATATAATGTGGAGTGAATCGAATTGGCTGAAGAATGGCATCTCTAATATTGGGGACCTCAAAAGGTGGTTGAGAATGATCATCTACATAGCACTTCTATCTGAAGGTGGTTACAAATGCTTCCAACCTTGTCTTTTGCACTGATGTGCTGGAGTCCCTCATCATGGAGAACATGAAAATTTGCAGAGCCTCCCCTCCAGTTAATTGATTAATTGTCAACCATCACTCACAACTAGATTCGGCAGGATTGCAGAGCTTTGATTTGATCTGTTGGTTGTGAAATTGCTAACTTTATCTGTTGCTTGCTGCTTTCATTGTTGGGAATGCAAGTAGCCCTGTGTTGTAGCTTCATTTGACACCTCACTTTTTTAGTATGCCTCATTGCTCTTGGCATCAGCCCCTGTACCCTTCTTTGAACACTTGGCTTGATGGGATTTGGAGAATGATGGATGTGACCGACCATGAGGTTACAGATTGTGGTTGATTCTGCTCTTGATGGTCCACAGTTTCTCAGGGATGCCCTGTTTTTAATGGATGGAGCTATTTACCTTGGTGGTAGTGCCACAAAACACTACTCAATGGAGGATATGTTTAGTGTGAGGATGAAGTACAACGGTGAGACTTGGTCTTCACAAAGGCTCCTACCAATAGGAAAGGTCCATCTGGTTTTAATCCTTTTACATTTTTTTTGTGGGGTTTGGTACAAGCGACTCATTTGCTGGATCATCTGAGGGCTGCTAAGATTAGTTGAATGTAATTTCCACCATCTGCCATGGTAAGATTTGAACCATTGTCCCATGAGTCTGGGTCTCTGGTCTACTAGTCCAGTGACATTATCACTGCGCAACCAAATTCCCACATTAAAGGAATTCTAACTCGTGTTACAGTGAAAAGTGAAATAATTATCCCAAAGTGCCGGTTGTTTTTCCTCTTGGTGTGTGCAGGGTGAAAATAAATTATATTTTCTTGGTGTAGAGATTCAATATAGATTCCAGCAGGTGGCAGCAGATTGCAGGGTGGTTTTGTTATTAATGCAAGATTCACAGAGATGCTCCACTATGTAAATATGGACCATTGTGAAAAATCTTAATACTAACCATGAGACAGGCTAAGAACAACAATCTTCCTTTTGGGGTTGGGGAGGGGGAGGATAGGGAATGAAATGAGAAACGTCAGTAAGATGGTGAAGTAAATCTTAGCGCTCAGAAATCCTGAAAGTTGCTAAATTTTCATGGCAGCTGCCTCTTAAACTTTGAGTTTTCAGTGATTTTTTTTAAAAAAAGTTTAAGCAGATAGTATGCTTAGAATTGATTTGAAATATAGTCTACACTTTAGCTTTGACTGTATTATAAACAAAACAATTATTTAACTTTGGACAATTTGATTATTTTTATAACCAATGTAACTGCTCCAGTCGGAAACATTAGTTGTCCAGAATGTTTTTGAGCAGACCCTCAACATCATCAGCATCATTTTAATGCAGCGCTTTGGGAGTACATACATAGAAGTTACAGTATTTGGATCATTAAAATGATTTCTATTGCTGCTTTATAATGTTCTATCGCTGTTTCATGTGTCAGGTGAATATTTACATCAGCATTATTTTCCAAGTCATGTTTAGACATTCTAGGGTCATTCCATAATTCAGAAAATTCCCAAATCCGGAAATTATTTGGTGCCAAGCTGGGGAGGTTATGTGTATTGGAACGGCAAATGTTATTTACTCATTTACACAGAAGTGAGAAATACAATCTCAATGTTCAGACTCTAAATGTTTGAATATGAAAGTTGTAAACCTGCTGTCTGAGGATATTTGTAATATAGGATTTCTGATCAGACAGCATTCCATGTTATATTTTTTGGTTCTGCATCTTTCCCTCACCTGATCAGATGGATCAAATGAATGCGCACCAGCAGGAGACCGAAAGGTCGTTGCAAGACAGAATTCTGAAACTTGAAAATATTCGAATTCAACTGGAAACGGTGAGTGAACAACAATTATAGGATAAACCATTTAGATGCAAGATTTTTTAAATTCATTACAATATTGACTGCAGTTCAAACGATTTCAGTGAAAGCTGCTATATATAAATGTAAATCTGTCTATCTTATGTTTATTCCTGCCCCAAAATTTACAATGATGTAGTCAAATTGTCTAATTTGATTCACTCAATTGAACAAGTAAACATGGATTACCAACTTGTGAAACTAATAACCATCATGATTGAAATGAGAGTGCAAGTCTCAACCCAGTTTCCAAAGGATATGTTTACAGTACAAAACTGCCATTAAATGGTAAGTAATGGTAAACACTTGGATTAATCATTAAAAATGTAAGCACAGCACTGACACTAAGGTTCTGGCGAAGGCCCTGGCAAGGCGGCTGGAGAGCTGCGTGCCAGTGGTAGTCGCAGGAGATCAGATGGGCTTTGTCAAGGGCAGGCAGCTAACAGTGAACATCAGGCACCTGCTGAACATGATCATGACCCCATCGGGGAAAGAACGCCACAAGTGATCATCTCCCTGGACGCAGAAAAGACCTTCTACATAGTTGATTGGAAGTACCTCATTGAGGTACTGAAGCAGTTTGGGTTTGGGCCAAACTCCTGAGTGGAGCTGTTTTACTGCTCCCATGGCGAGCCTATGGACAAACACCTCCAACACATCCAGTTGCACAAAGGCATGAGGCAGGGATGCCCATTGTCCCTGCTGTTGTTTGCTGTGGCAGTTGAGCCACTGGCGATCGCACTCAGAGCAGTAAAAGTGTGAAGAGTATCCAAAGGAGAGATAGAGAGCATAGAGTCTCACTCTGTACAGATGACCTGCTCCTCTACAAATCGACCCTGCCCCCACCCCACCGGCCAGCATAGAAGGAATAATGAAACTTCTGAAGGAGTTCGGAGCCTTCTCGGGTTACAAGCTTAACCTGAATAATGGAAAATTCTTTCCTGTGAACCTGCAAGGGGAAGGAGCAGACCTGGGAGGACTGCCGTTCAAATTGCCCAGATCAAATTCTGCTACCTGCAGATCCAAATAGCCCATGACTGGACAGGATCCAGAAGTGGCACCTGACAAGCTTGGAGAAGGAAGTTCAAAGAGACCTTCAAAGGTGAGGCTCACTCCCACACTCACTTGCAGGTACATAGAATATAGAACATACAGTGCAGAAGGAGGCCATTTGGCCCATCGAGTCTGCACCGACCCACTTAAGCTCTGACGTCCACCCTATCCCCTTAACCCAATAACCCCTCCTAACCTTTTTGGACACTTAAGGGCAATTTAGCAGCTCCAATCCACCTAACCTGCACGTCTTTGGACTGTGGGAGGAAACCGGAGCACCCGGAGGAAACCCACGCAGACACGGGGAGAACATGCAGACTCCACACAGATAGTGACCCAGCAGGGAATCAAACCTGGGAACCTGGCAATGTGAAGCCACAGTGCTATCCACTCTTGCTACCGTGCTGCCCAGGTAGAGCGTAGACGATCAAGATGAACGTGCTGCCCAGGTTCCTCTTCCTGGTCAGATCAGATCCCTCCCAACCTACATCCCTAAGGCTTTTTCAACACAGTTGATAAGTTAATCATGATGTTTGCTTGGTGGAGAAAGTGGGAAGAGAAAGAACCTGAAGATTAGAAAGGAAGAGAAATGTGGGAGGCCTGGCCCTCCCGAACCTCCAGTTCTACCACTGGGCAGCCAGAGGCTCAGACCTCAAAAGTGGAGACAGGACGAGGGGACACTGACGGTTAGGGAGATGTACAAGGACGGTAGAGTAGTGACCCTGGGGGAACTCGCGGAGAAGTTTCAGCTCCCAAGAGTGAAAGGCCTGAGGTACCTACGGGTTAAAAACTTGTTTCACAAATAAGCAACGACCTACACCCATATACCAGGGTGGATCGAAGCACTGCACAGGACAAACATCACCTCACATGCACAGGGCTGAGCCTAACACAACTAAAGGGTGGGGCACCGGGCACACCTTTTATTTTATTTGTTCACTGGATGTGAGCCTCGCTGGCTGAGGGCATTTAAGAGTCAACCACATTGTTGTGGATCTGGAGTCACATGTAGGCCAGATCAGGTAAGGATGACAGATTTTCTTCCCTAAAGGACATTAGCGAATCAGATGGGTTTTTACAACAATCGACAATGGTTCATTGGTTATCGTTAGACTTGTAATTTCAGATTTGTATTGAATTCAAGTTTCCCTATCTACCGTGGTGGGATTTGAACCTATGTCCCCAGAGCATTACCCTGAGTCTCTGGGTTACTAGTCCAGCAACAATATCACAATGCCACTGCCTAACAAGAACGCAAATGATCGGGTTCTTCCCGAAGGTGGAGGACAAATGCAAACGGTGCCAGGGAGGCCTGGCCATCCTCACTCGCATGTTCTGGGTTTGCCCCAGTCTTGTCGGGTACTGGACGTCTTTTGAGGCCATGTCCAGGGTTGTGAGAGTGAGGGTGGAGCCGTGCCCACTAGTGCCAGTCTTCGGGATATCAGAACTCTTCAGGGGGAAGGGGCTGACGCCCTAGCCTTTGACTCCCTGATCGCCCGCCGGAAACTCCTGCTCAACTGGCGATTGGCAGCACCACCCAAGGCTGCAGACTGGCAGTCCGACCTGGCGGAATGTCTCCGGTTGGAAAGATCTCCATCGGTGGGTCGGAAGAAAGCTTTCACAGGACATGGGCGCCGTTCACCAACTTGTTTCAAGACCTGTTCATAGCCAGGAGCCAATAAAATAGGGATGGGACACCGAGCAAGTCACGGAACAAGGGAGAGAACGAATGGAAGGGAGGGGGTGTCTCGGAATGGTGGGAGGAGAAGCGGGGAAAAGGACCAACACACCCAAGAGGAACACAGGCTCAGACAGAAGGGAGGAAAACTGAAGAGACCGGTTTGCTGCCAAATTACTGCCTGAACCACACTATACATAAGCCACTGTAAATATCTGGCTTGGCCAAGTCTGGCAATGTAAAGTCCACAAGAGAAGTATATTCGTTTAGGGGGCTATTGTTACAGTCGCCGGTTACAACTTCTTTTGTTGATATATGTGTTGGTTTTGTTTGGCTTTGTGAATTTGTAATATAAAAGGTAAAAAGCTCAATAAAAATGTTTTCAAAAAAAGAATGTAAGCACCGGGGTAGGAATTTGAAGATGCTCCAAACAAAACTCTGCTCATTGAGGTTTTATTTTCCAAACAATGGCAGTCACGATCCATGAATTCAGTGCTGTTACACGAGAGAGATATTAGGAAATTGGGTCCCGAAATGGGATTGAAGATATAGCAGCCAATTTAGAGGTTAAATAGATTGAGGAAACAAAACTAGCACGGACTCAGAGAGATGCCCCCACACCTGGCATGAGTTACATTGTCCCATTCAGATTTAAACTCATTAGTGGGACTACACAGGATGGCCCTGTTCAGCAAGGGTCAGTCGCGCAAGATCCATTGTCCTTCGGGACACTCCTGTCTGACCAGCTATTAGCCCATTAAAGAGTCTGATGGCCTCTTTGTCAATGGGAGGATAGGTGCACATCAATAGCATGGCTCTGTTTTGTACAAATGGGAGTGGGAAATCAAACAGCTAAGATATCGTTGATGGGTTCAAGTCTGAGCACCCCAGGAAATAACCTTTGTTTGAGGGCTGGGCGGAGCTTAGAGAGACAGAAAAAATCCTGTTTTGATCAGGTACAGGGAGAAGGCTTTGGAAAGTGACCGATAGAGGTCATGAAAGTTGCCACCGAGGCTGGTTTTAGAAAAGGGTTCTGAAAGAACTTCCCCAACAGAAGGAAAATTGCTTCATAATTGCAAGTATCACCTTTGCCTGCCTGTGTAAGTGGAATGAGAGCTGCATGTTCATTTAAAGTTCTGTTTAATGGGAATTTGTGTGTTAACGTTAAGAAACTATGTGTAATCTGAGATTGTTGGAGTTGAAGTTTAAATATTGTTTTTATTCTTTTGTTTTAATAAAGTTTATTTTATAAAATAACCAAGCCCTATTATGACATCACTCCTGGAACGAATCACACTGCCTTAAAACTTTAAAAAGTTGCGGCTCTGGTCCAGTACCTTAGCCACTGCTGAGAACTTACCAGGCATCCGTAACAGTACGAATGCTTCTCAGGTGTCAGAGTTATCATTGTATTCATGGTATACCATGTGCTATTATGCTGCTGGCTGATATTTTTCTTTGCTGGCAATTGTTTATATGCAGGCTCAATCCGGTTGACAATGTTTAGCCTCACCATGCCAGGGACCCAGGTTCGATTCTGACCTCGGGCGACTGCCTGTGTGAGGTTTGCACATTTCCCCCATGTTTGCATGGGTTTCCTCCGGGTGCTCTGGTTTCCTCCCACAGTCCAAAGATGTGCAGGTTAGATGAATTGGCCATGCTAAATTGCCCCTAAGTGTCCAACGGCTAGGTGGGGTTAAGGGGTTACAGGGGTAAGGATTGGGATTGGGCTGAGGTAAGGTATACTTTTGGAGGGTTGGTTCAGACTCAAAGGGCTGAATGGCCTCCTTCCGCATTGTAGAGATTCTATGAAGATGGAAACTTTCAGATCTAACTCCTACTCTGCGCACCAAGCTAATTAATAAACAATAATTAACAGAGGGAGGCAATATTTGAAATATGTGCAAAGCAACTTTAAATTATTAATTTAAATTAATCGGGCAGTACATTTCATTTAATTAATCAATTCCAAACTTATATATTCAAATAGATGTATCCTGATTGTGTTTTTTAAAGAGTTATAATATGAAATCTGATATGAAATATGTAAGCAGTATGTCAGGTAAGAGAGACCCAAAATTTATGCCACAAGTTATATGACAACTTCATAGTACGTTAAATGACAGACTTTTCAGTGGGGTATAGCTTGGGGGTCATTCATTACTGCCAGCAATTTCCTTCATCTGCCATGCCTTAAAATGGAAAACAAAATCTGTATTGTGTTTTATGATATACAGAATGCATATAAATTGAAGATTAGTTCCAGGTGGTTAATTTGATGAGGAAACCGGCACAAGCGTGTCTATCTATAGTGAATTTTTAATTTTGCAGAGTGATGATCTTTTTTTGTTGATTCTACCTGATGAAAAACTGATGGCAAGAAACCTATGTATAATTATCTAATTTGTAATTCAATTATTAGTATTAACCTTAACATTGTTTGCATTTTACCACCTTTTGGCATGGGTTGCTTAAGTTGTTGGGTGGATAATAATGTGGTTATAAATGGTCTTTGTTAATCCTGTGGCATGTTGTCCCATTTATGTTATGCAGAAGAGTGTAAGCTTCAGTTCATAAACTGTATACACTTCTCAAAACTTGTTGCTACAAATAAGAATTATAAGTACTTGGAGAAAGCCTGAATTGTGACCAAGAATATAGTTATAAAAACATTAAACAGCTATATTTGGTCGTTCCCTTGTCATTTTGGAGTTACAGTGCATTTTTAGGCAAGTAGGAGTTTGGCACTATTAAACCTTTATAAAGTTACTAAATGTACCCATTTAAAAATTGTTTTATGGAGTTGGACTTCACATCCTAAAGTTTGTTCTGTGACAGGAGCTGAGCCGACTAAAGGCAGCTGCTTTAACTAACCGAGCACAAGCTGAAGAGGAGCTGATAAAAATGAAGAACCAAATACGATTGGAGGAGGTAATAAAAGTGGAAAACGTAGGGTGTTCAGAGACAGACTGACTTTTCCAGACTTCATTATTTTTTCTTATATTTTTCTCTTCATTTCACTCTGACTTTTTTCTTCCTTCACTTTCCTTATTTTTCCCTCTCCCTTTCTCTGTCTTTCCCTCAATTTGTGCTTTTAAGTCAGTGCTCCTTTAATTTCCAATCTTTCAATTAGCACCAAATCCACCACCCTACACACCAGTCCTCCTCGCTATGTTGAGTAAAGATGTCATTTTGGGGAATTTTTAACAATTCTTTCCAAAATGTGTTTAGACATGTTCTAAATTAAATATTGCACTATGTTGTCAAATGCAGCTCGCACTTGGTTAACTTCAAGGAACAGCAGAGCTGAGAAACCTAGATTAAAAATCAGACTAAGCACAGAATATTTTAGACCATGGCAATTAATTTTGATGTTCCAGTGGTTATCATGCCTGGTGTTCTTAAGATGTCCCTGTTCAAATGACCTTTGTACAGGTATTGGCCAGGGTAGTTTAGTTGGAATCCATTCTTGCAGGAGGTGAACAGTGAAAAGTAGCTGATGGGCAGGCTTACTGGGAAAGGGAAATAAATTAGAGGGACAAATCACTTACTGCTGGTGGTCAGAAACATTTTCAATGTCAGTCAGTCAAGCTGCTCTGCTGAGACAAAGGCCCTAGGCAATTCATTGTAAGATTAAGGCCGACAAAGCCGTGATTTTTGCATGTCAGAATGTTGTGGCATATAAAGCAAGTATTAGCATCTAGCTGAGATCATGAGTGACCAACGGCACTGAACCCATCAGCAAGACAGCCCTAAATTTCCTAATACCAGAATTATCCAGTAGTCTCCTGTTCTACCTCATTGTTTCTCAGGATCAAAAGAGCACCTCTGCTCTCACTCCTTTCCCTCTTTCCCAGAACCAGGATAGAATCATAGAATTTACAGTGCAGAAGGAGGCTATTCAGCCCATCGAGTCTGCACCCGCCCTTACAAAGAGCAACCCACTCAAGCCCACGTATCTACCCTATCCCCGCAACCCAGCAACCCTCACTTAACCTTTTTGGACACTAAGGGCAATTTAGCATAGTCAATCCACCTAACCCGCACATCTTTGAACTGTGGGAGGAAACCGGAGCACCCGGAGGAAACTCACGCAGACACGGGGAGAAAATGCAGACTCCGCACAGACAATGACCCAGTCGGGAATCGAACCTAGGACCCTGGAGCTGTGAAGCAATTGCGCTAACCACTATGCTACCATGCTGCCCCAAGGGGGGTAGGGTCCCCCTTGTCCTCACTTTTCACCCCACCAGCCTCCGCATTCAAAGGATCATCCTCCGCCAGTTCCGCCAACTCCAGCAAGATGCTCCACCACCAATACAGCTTCCCCTCACTCCATTAGACAGCATTCCGCAGGGACCGTTACCTTTGGGATATCCGGATCCATTCATCCATCATCCCCAACAACTCACCCCCTTCCCATGCATTCGCACCTGCGCCTTTATCGCCTCCCTGCCCACCATCCAAGGGCCTAAACACTCTTTTCAGGTGAAGCAGCACTTCATGTGCACCTCCTTCAAACTGGTCTATTGCATTCACTGCACCCAATGCAATATACTCTACATTGGAGAGACTAAGTGCAGACTTTTTTTTTGAAAATATATTTTATTAAAGTTTTCAAACACAATTTTTCCACTTTACAAATCAACATAAAAAATAACACCATGGCTAATAAGTAACATTATTTAAATAAAATAGTGAACTAACAAAGTAACAAAAAATAGTGCTCCCCCCCCCCCCGGGCTGCTGCTGCTGACGATCTATTTTCCCTTAACGTTCCGCGAGATAGTCAAGGAATGGTTGCCACCGCCTGGAGAACCCCTGAACCGACCCTCTCAACGCAAACGTAATTCGTTCCAGTTTTATGAACCCTGCGATATCGTTTATCCAGGCCTCCACGCCGGGGGGTTTTGCTTCCTTCCACATAAGTAAGATCCTTCGCCAGGCTACCAGGGACGC
The DNA here is from genome assembly GCF_047496885.1 of Scyliorhinus torazame. Classification (NCBI taxonomy): domain Eukaryota; kingdom Metazoa; phylum Chordata; class Chondrichthyes; order Carcharhiniformes; family Scyliorhinidae; genus Scyliorhinus; species Scyliorhinus torazame. The sequence goes on along the minus strand of NC_092724.1, from coordinate 134,374,053 downwards.
AAAGGCCAGAAAATCGGCCTCTTTCGCCTCCTGCACTCCCGGATCTTCCGCTACCCCAAATATAGCTAACCCCCAGCCTGGCTTGACCCGGACCTTCACCACCTTTGAAATCACTCTTGCCACTCCCCTCCAGTACTCATCCAGTGCCGGACACGGCCAGAACATATGTGTGTGGTTCGCCGGGCTTCCCAAGCACCTGCCGCACCTGTCCTCCACTCCGAAGAACCTGCTCAGTCCTGCTCCCGTCATGTGTGCTCTGTGTAGAACCTTGAATTGTATCAGGCTAAGCCTGGCACACGAGGAAGAGGAATTTACCCTACTTAGGGCATCAGCCCACAGCCCCTCCTCAATCTCCTCCCCCAGCTCTTCCCATTTTCCTTTCAGCTCCTCTACCAGCGCCTCCCCCTCGTCTCTTATCTCCTGATATATTTCGGACACTTTGTCCTCCCTGACCCATACCCCCGAAATCACTCTATCCTGGATCCCCTGTGTCGGGAGCAGCAGAAATTCCCTCACCTGTTGCCTCGTAAACGCCCTCACTTGCATATATCTGAAGATATTCCCCGGGGGCAACTCATACTTTTCCTCCAGCGCTCCCAGGCTCGCAAACTCCCCATCAATAAACAAGTCTCTCAATCTCCTAATTCCTGCCCGATGCCAGCTCTGGAACCCTACGTCCATCCTTCCTGGGACAAACCTATGGTTATTCCTGATCGGGGACCACACCGAGGCACCCGTCACCCCACCATCTGGCCTGCGGAATCCTACCAACTGTCCTGGCTTGACACAATTCACACCTCTTTAACCTGGGGTTACCCCATCTCTGGATCTGTAAAGATTTAATCACCTGCTAATGCTCGCATTCCAAGCATTGTCTGGCATCTTTGAATTTGTCTATATATATGTTTCTGGAACATACCTCTTCATTCACCTGAGGAAGGAGCAGCGCTCCGAAAGCTAGTGACATCGAAACAAACCTGTTGGACTTTAACCTGGTGTTGTAAGACTTCGTATTGTTCCCCTATGTAACCGAAAATAATCCAATCTTTGCCGATTTGTGACTACACTTGCCACTGGGGCCCCATATAGGAGTTTGACCCATCTGACAAACCCCTCCCCGAACCCAAACCTCCTCAACACCTCCCGTAGATACTCCCATTCTACCCTATCGAATGCCTTCTCTGCATCCATTGCTACCACTATCTCTGCCTCCCCCTCCGCTGGGGGCATCATTATCACCCCCAACAGCCGTTGCACGTTGACATTCAGTTGTCTCCCCTTTACAAACCCTGTCTGGTCTTCATGCACCACCCCCGGGACACAATCCTCGATCCTCGTCGCCAGCACTTTTGCCAGCAACTTGGCGTCCACATTCAGGAGCGAGATAGGCCTATATGACCCGCATTGCAGCGGATCTTTATCCCGCTTCAGGGTTAGTGATATCGTCGCCTCCGACATTGTCGGGGGTAGAGTTCCCCTTCTCTGGCCTCGTTAAAGGATCTCGCCAGCAGCGGGGCCAACAAGTCCACATATTTCCTGTAAAATTCCACCGGGAACCCGTCTGGTCCCGGGGCCTTCCCTGCCTGCATGTTCCCCAGCCCTTTAGTCACCTCATCCACCTCAATTGGCGCCCCCAGACCTGCCACCTCCTGCTCCTCCACCCTCTGGAACCTTAGTTGGTCCAGAAACTGTTGCACTCCCTCTTTTCCCTCGGGGGTTGGGACCTATATAGTCTCTCATAAAAGGTCTTAAACACCTCATTTACCTTCCCTGCTCTCCGCTCCGTACTTCCGTTTCATCCCTGACTCCCCAATTTCCCTCGCCGCTATCCTCTTACGAAGCTGGTGGGCCAGCAGCCGGCTCGCCTTTTCCCCATATTCGTATCTCATCCCCTGTGCCTTCCTCCACTGTGCCTCTGCCTTCCCTGTGGTCAGCAGGTCAAACTCCGTCTGAAGTCTTCGCCTCTCTCTATATAGTCCTTCGTCCGGGGCCTCCGCATATCTTTTATCCACCCTCAAAACCTCCCCCACTAATCTCTCCCTTTCTTTGCCCTCTTTTTTCTCCTTGTAAGCCCTAATGGAGATCAACTCTCCCCTAACCACCGCCTTCAGCGCTTCCCATACTACCCCCACCTGGATCTCACCATCATCATTGGCCTCCAGGTACCTCTCAATACATCCCCACACCCTTCCACAGACCCCCTCATCCGCCAATAGTCCCACATCCAGTCGCTAGAGTGGGCGCTGTTCCCTCTCCTCTCCTAGTTCCAGATCCACCCAGTGCGGGGCATGGTCTGAAATGGCTATGGCCGAATACTCCCTTCCTGCCACCTTCAAAATCATTGCCCTGCTCAAAACAAAGAAATCTATTCGGGAGTATACCTTATGGACATGGGAGAAAAAGGAGAACTCTTTGGCCAACGGCCTGGCAAATCTCCACGGATCCACTCCCGCCATTTGCTCCATGAACCCCCTAAGCACCTTGGCCGTTGCCGGCCTTCTTCCGGTCCTGGATCTAGACCGATCTAACCCTGGATCCAGCACAGTATTGATATCCCCCCCCCATTACCAGGCTTACCACCTCCAGGTCCGGGATACGTCCCAGCATCTGCTTCATAATTCCCGCGTCGTCCCAGTTCTGGGCATATACATTTACCAGCACGACCTCCTTTCCCTGCAATCTACCACTCACCATCACATATCTACCCCCGTTGTCCACCACTATATTCCTAGCCTCGAACGACACCCGTTTCCCCACCAATATCGCCACCCCTCTATTTTTTGCGTCCAACCCTGAGTGGAACACCTGTCCCACCCATCCTTTCCTTAACCTAACCTGATCCGCCACCTTCAGATGCGTCTCCTGAAGCATGACCACATCTGCCTTCAGTCCTTTTAAGTGCGCGAACACTCGGGCCCTCTTAATCGGCCCATTTAGGCCTCTCACATTCCACGTGATCAGCCGGATTGGGGGGCCGCCCGCCGATTAGCCATCCCCTATTCTAGGCCAGTCCCCATCCAGGTCCCGCGCGCACTCCCCCCCCGTCCCCCACGCGGCGCCCTCCCGTCCCGACCACCTCTTCCCTTGCCAGCTCCCTCTCGCTCCCAGCAGCAGCAACTCAGTTGATCCCCCCCCGCTAGATCCCCATCTAGCATGGTTACTCCCCCCATGATGCTTCCGAAAGTCAGCTGACTCCAACTGACCCCGGCTTCCCCCGCTCTCTCCTTGACCCCCCCGTGTGTGGAACTCTCATCCTTCTTGCGCCTATCTTCCCGCCATCATCTCCCTCGCGCGGTAAAAAAAACGCGCTTTCCTGGATCGGTCCCACCCCCCATGGCGCAGCTCCCCCACTCCCCATCCCCCCCCATAGTCTCTTTTTCCACCGGCGCCCACGTTTCTCAGTGTCCCCCCCGTCAAAAAGAGAAAAAACCCAGTCTGTCGTCTCGATACTGTGAACCTCCCATTCCCCAATTTACATTTCTATACATCGACATCGTCGTCTCCCCCACAGCGTCAGTCCCTCGGTTCTGGTCCAGTTTCTCTTCTTGGATGAAGGTCCATGCCTCATCCGACGTTTCAAAGTAGTAATGTTTGCCTTGGTGCGTGACCCACAATCGCGCCGGCTGCAGCATCCCAAACTTTATTTTCTTCTTGTGAAGCACCGCCTTGGCTCGATTAAAGCTCTCCCTCCTTCTCGCCACCTCCGCACTCCAGTCCTGATACACTCGTATCACCGCATTCTCCCACCTGCTACTCCGTACCTTCTTGGCCCAGCTCAAAACGGCCTCTCTGTCGGTGAAGCGGTGAAATCTCACCACTATCGCCCTTGGTGGTTCTCCAGCCTTTGGTCTCCTCACAAGGACCCGGTGAGCCCCTTCCACCTCCAGGGGGCCCGAGGGGGCCTCAGCTCCCATTAGCGAATGGAGCATCGTGCTCACATAAGCCCCAACGTCAGCTCCCTCCACTCCTTCGGGGAGACCCAGAATCCGGAGGTTCTTTCTCCTCGAGCTGTTCTCCAGGACTTCGAGCCTTTCTATACACCTCTTATGTAGCGCCTCATGCGTCTCCATTTTTACCGCTAGGCCCAGAATCTCATCCTCGTTTTCGGATGTCTTTTCCTTCACCCTACGGAGCTCTATCGCCTGAGCCTTTTGTGTTTCTTTTAGCCCTTCAATTGCCAATAACATCGGCGCCAGCACCTCCTTCTTTAATTCCTCCACACACCGTCGGAGGAATTCCTGCTGGTCCGGGCCCCATGTCGTCTGGGCTCCATCCGTTGCTATCTTGCTCCTTCCTTCTCTTCTCTGCCGCTGCTCCGAAGGATCCTTCGCAATCTGGCCACTACCACCGATCCTTTCCATACACACCCGGGGGGGGGACTCCTTCCTTCGTCACCCCACACTGGATTTGGTCCAAAAGAATTTCCGTTGGGGCTCCCGAAAAGAGCCCAAAAGTCCGTTAGAATGGGAGCTGCCAAAACATGCGGCTTAGCAGTGCATCGCCGCAACCGGATGTCGACTAAGCGCAGACTTGATGACTACTTTGCAAAGCACCTTTGGTCTATCCGCAAGCAGGACCCAGACCTTCCTGTCGCTTGCCATTTCAACTCACCATCCTGTTCTCATGTCCACATGTCCATTCTTGGCCTGCTGCAATGTTCCAGTGAAGCCCAGTGCAAACTGGAGGAACCGCACTTCATCTTCCGATTAGGCATATTATTGTCTTCCGTAAATACAGTTGAGTTAAACAACTTGAGACTGTGAACCCTCTCCTCCACCTTCACCCCATTTTTATTTCTATCAGTTCATTTTCATTTCTTCAAATGACTTGTTTTTCCCACACCATTGTCTCCCCACCCACCCCGCTTGACCCATCTGTTCCCTGTTCTTAGTTCTTTGACACACTGCGTACCTTTGTTCTGCCTTCAACACATTCTGATCTCTTAAAGTGTCATTATCAGCACCCTTCTTACCATTTCATTCCCTTTGTCTTCCTGTTCATGACATCTTTAATCTCCACCTATCACTGGCCCGCTATTCAGCCCCACTGCTCCAAGACCCTGCCCCCCCCCCCCCCCCCCTTACAGTATAAATCTGACCCTATTTATAGTTCTCGCCAGCTTTGACAAAGAATCATCCAGACTCGAAACGTTAGTTCCCGTCTCCACAGCAGCTGTTAAGACCTGCTGAGACTGTCCAATATTTTCTCTTTTTGTTTCAGATCCCAGCATGCGCAGTAATTTGCTTTTATAAAAAGCTGTAGTACTGATTCCTTCCCTTGGTTTTTCCTTTCTCCTGCCATCCTCCTTCTTCTAAAACCCCAAATGTGCTGCTGCTTTATCACTACTTCCTCAAACTCTTGTACTATTCAACCTATTGAAATGTATGATGTGTAGAAATATAAAAGTTTTACAAATTAAGTTGAAGTATTGGATAGTACTTGCACGCTAGCACTGACGTTGTTTATATCATCACCTTTGTTTGTAGTGCAACACTACACCAGGCGTCTAATATCTCAGCAGCATCTGCTTCTCAACAGACTGGGACAGATTCCCAAAGATTAACTCAATGTTAGTTTGGTGAACCTTGTGCTGTACTCAGTGCTTCACAAGCCACATTAACTTTTGGACATCTTTAAATAACCGACCTAATCTCATTTCAAGTAGAATCTCCATAAGCGACTTAGTTCCTAACACTCGTACATTTTCAGGTGCTTACAGATTACCATCGATGTGATGTAAAAATGGGCGAAATTACTGTAATTAATTTTGTTTGTAATTCAAGGATTTTTCTTGTGTAATTGTATCTGCACTCATGTTATAAACATAGAAATGAGGCACGGCTCTAATCCCAATCACTTGCTTGTTCTTCAAGTATACTTTAATCTTGTTTTTCAGGCAACTATTTATTCTCATATGAAAATTTGTGGTGGAGAATTTGACACCCCAAATATTCTCTATGAAGAATTTATTTTCCAAGCATTAAAGAAAAAATTGACTTGATTATATTTTGCTTTTTACCACCTTTATTTAATTGTTCTAATGTTTGCAATAAATGTGTGCTCTCTTGTTCTCATTTCACTGACCAGTAGAAACAATCATCATTTACCTTGTCATATTTTGCCTCTTAACCATCTCATTTCTGCTAGTCCTCAAATTTCTTTGTAACTGTAACCAAAATCCTTGTTGACATTTAAATTAATCTCCACCGTGTCTCATTATTTTTATAATCTTCCTACAATGGAGTGCGCAATACTCTTAACTTTGGGGCGGCACACACTTCCGGTTGCGGCTATGCGGAGCTAAGTCGCACATTCGGCAGCTCCCGCAAAAAAAGGACTTTTGGGCTCTTTTCAGGGCCCCCAATGGCATTTTTCCGACGTTTCCCGCTGTGGGAAGGAGAGTACAATAGTTCCGCGACAGTATATGGCTTTTACCAGGAGCGGGGCGACTAAAAAAGTGGTGGTGGACCCGAAGAAGGTGCGAGGGAAGAAGAACAAAATGGCGGCGGGCGGAGACCAGGCAGCGTGGATGCAGTGGGCGCAGGAGCAACAGGAGGGTATCCAGCGCTGCTTTAGGGAGATTAAAGCGGACCTGCTTGAGCCGATGAAGGCTTCTATCGATAAGCTGCTGGAGACACAGACGGCCCAGGGGGCGGCTATCCGCGAGGCCCGACAAAAGATCTCCGACAACGAGGACAAGATCTTAGGCCTGGAGGTAAAAGTGGAGGCGCACAAGGCGCTCCACAAGAAATGGCAGGAGCGGTTCAAGGAGATAGAGAATCGGTCGAGGCGGGAGAACTTGTGGATTCTGGGACTCCCAGAGGGATGGGAGGGGCCGGATGTGGGGGCCTATGTGATCACCATGTTGAACTCGCTGATGGGAGTGGGGTCCTTCCAGGGGCCCCTGGATCTGGAAGGGGCCCATAGAGTGCTGGCGAGGAGGCCCAAGGCTAACGAGTCTCCGCGGGCGGTGCTGGTGCGATTTCATCGGTTCGCTGATCGGGAGTGTGTGCTCAGGTGGGCCAAGAAGGAGAGGAACAGCAGGAGGGAGAACGCGGAGGTTCGAATTTACCAGGCCTGGAGTGCGGAGGTGGCGAAGAGGAGGGCCGGGTACAATCGAGCGAAGGCGGTGCTGCACAGGAAGGGGGTGAAGTTTGTCATGTTGCAGCCGGCGCGACTGTGGGTCACCTACAAGGACCGGCATCATTATTTTGAGTCTCTGGAGAAGGTGTGGACCTTTGTTCAGGCCGAGAAGTTGGACACAGATTGAGGGTCGGGATGGGCGTTTGGGGATTGCGGTTGATATGTTACTTTTTGAGGGGGGGTCCTTTGCTCTTGTTTTTTTCTTTCTGGTTGGGTGAGGGTGGTTAGGGGCGGTTGGGCACTGTTTTGGTTGGGTTGGTCAGGGGGGCTCGTGGAGGGGGGTAAGCAAATGGAACAGGGGTGGATGGCCGGCAGTGTGCTGGGGCCCCGCGGGTGAGGGGACTGGGCCTGTAAAAGGAGCTGCGTTAGAGGTGGCGAGGCCGGGTAGGTGGTAAGCGCGGGCTTTTTCCCGTGCTGAAGACTGGAGGGGGCAGGGCCGGGGTGGGGAAGTGAGGGTTGTTTCCTGCGCTTGGGATGGAAGGGGGAGGTGGAGAGCCTGCGGATGGGGAATGGAAGAGGAGGGTGTGTTACACAATGGGAGGAGTCGAAGGAGAGGCGGGAGTGGCCGGGGTCAGCAGGAGTCAGCTGACTTGCAGAAGTGCAATGGGGGGAGTAAAGCAGCTAGGAGGGGTCCTAGCCGGTGGGGGGGGGGGGGGGGGAAATCGAGTTGCTGCTGCTATGGTCAAGGGGGAGCTGGAGCGAGTGGGGAGGGGGGTCGAGACGGGGGTCTGCCACCCTGGGGAATGGGCCGGGCGTGAGGTGCGGGCCTTTTTCTGTTTTTCTCAATTCTTGTTATTATTCGATATACCCACCTTCCCATTTGATGTCACCATCAAAGATCAATATATCTCCCTTAATACCCAAGTCCAGGTCATTTAAAAAATAAATTGTTGATAATTTTTGATGCATTGTTTCACTGCACCTGTAAAACTGAGAAAAACCTGGTTATTGCTTACATTTAGGCTGAGTGGTGAGTAAAACTTGACTGTAACATAAATTTCACGTATTCTAGTTTTAAAACTCCTAGTTATGAGCTGTTACTGTATAAGTATTAAATTAAGCTGGGGCAGCATTGCTGCCTCACGGCGCCGAGGTCCCATGTTCGATCCCGGCTCTGGGTTACTGACCGTGTGGAGTTTGCACGTTCTCCCCGTGTTTGCGTAGGTTTCACCCCCACAACCCAAAGATGTGCAGGGTAGGTGGATTGGCCTCGCTAAATTGTCCCTTAATTGGAAAAAATGAATTAGGCACACTAAATGTTTTTTTAAAGTATTAAATCAAGCTTGCTCAAACTCAGAAGTCAGAGCATGTGCAAGTTTAGCCAAAGGATGAAGACAATTCAGCTATTAAGTCTGTTGTCCATTAGGATTTTAATTCCAAAATTAATCAAGAGCAGTGCATTCATGTTTAACTGATGAAAAACTCCAGATTAATCAAACTTTATCTGAACAAGTTAAGTAACGCCCTTATTAATATTGTGCTTGATTTTTTTTCCATCTCCCCCGCTCTTCATTTCTGGTTTAGCAAGAGCGCTTACTTCACTTGGAAGAGAAACTCCATTTTGTTAGCCAGTCACGTGATGAATCCCAGAACCGTTGTACTAACCAAAAACAAACCATCAATGAGATACAAGCAAAGAACAACAAGTTTACTTTTGAGATTGAAGGTTTAAAGCGTCGTATCGAAGAACTCAATGAGGTGCTGTGGGTCCTTGTTTGATTATTTGCTGTATCTTAATGTGCTGCTGTAATGAAATTTCTGTACATTTTTATAGAATAATGAATTTATTTGCATACAGAGTTAAGGTTAACTAAAATTTGAGCATATCTACCTGAAAGGGCTTATTTAAAGCTTTAGAATTGTGCAATTCTTTAACTAGCTGTTTAGTATCTTGACATTAAGCTTTGAATTTTAGTCTTTCATAGACCTATTTATGTGATGCAAACATATGAAACATATTTGTTATTAAGGCTCATAACTGGTTTCAATTTCCAAGATTTTTTCCAAGGATAAGTGGGGTCTGTGTAGGAAGCTTTGTCCTACTGAATACTTAGTTGGTAATTTTGCAGTTTGATGTGCAATTCCATGCGTTTGAAAAGAGGAAAACTTAAAGGAGAATTATGTGGATGAACAATTATGAAAAAATCTGGTTGAATTACATTAAATTATGTGCAAATGGTAAACTTGGATTATTGCTTCAAAACAAGCCTAGAAAGTAGTAAAATGAAAATGAGTGAAAACAGCCAAAAGCTTTACTCAAGTAAAGTTTGATATATCCAACCAAATTAGGAATTGGAGAAAAGATAGTGGGGGCGATTCTCCGATATGGCGGCCAAGTGTTCGCGCCGTCGTGAACAGCGTCGCGTTTCACAACGGCGCGAACAGGGCCTGGACACGACCTATTCTGGCCCCCACAGGGGGCCAGCACGGCGCTGGAGCGGTTCACGCCGCTCCAGCCTCCGTACGCGGCGCCGCGCCAACCCGCGCATGCGCAGTTGGGCCGCGCCATCCTGCACATGCGCGGGGAACTTCTTACGCGCGCCGCCCCCGACCCAACATGGGGTCGGCCGCGCTGGAAAGTAGGCCTGGGGGGGGGGGGGGGGGAGGCCGGCCCACCGATCGGTAGGCCCCGTTCGTGGGCCAGACTCACCCCGGTGAGGGAGCCCCCCCCCGAGAGTTCCCGCAGAGTTCCCGCCGGCAGCGACCAGGGGTGAACAGCGCCGGCGGGACTCTGTCATGTCAGAGCGGCCGCTCAGCCCATTCGGGCCGGAGAATCGGCAGCCCCGCTAATTCCAGCGGCCGGCTCCGCGCCGGCGCAAATGGCGCCGATTTTCCGCACCTCGGAGAATCGCGCGCCAGAGGCGTGGCGCGGTTTCTCCGATTCTCAGGCCCGGCGCGGGGCTCAGAGAATCGTCCCCAGTGCACTTAGTCACAATACTCCACCATTCAATACTATTTGATAGAATTATTATAATTGAGGCACGAGTTTTCCTTGGTCAAAAAGTCTATTCTCCTTCCTGGTTTTCTCTTCTGTTCAAAAATTCAGAGTATGAGGGAATTGAATGTTTTTTTAATTTAGAGTACCCAATTATTTTTTTACCAATTAAGGGGCAATTTAATGTTGCCAATCCACCTAACCTGCACATCTTTGGGTTGTGGGAGTGAAACCCACGCTGACACTGGGAGAATGTGCAAACTCCACACAGACAGTGACCCGGGGCAGGATCGAACCTGGGTCCTCAGCACTGTAAGCAGCAGTGCTAGCCACTGTGCCAGCATGCCGCCCTTAAATGTAAATTTAGTATCAGTAATTACTTTTTCTCACTGGTGGAAGCTATGTACAAGCATGCAAATTGGGAGTAGGCCACTCGGCCTTTGAGCCTACGCCACCATTCAATAATATCATTTTTGATCTGATTATAACCTCAACTCCATATTCCTGCCTACCGATAACCTTTCATCTCCTTACTTTTCAAGAATCTATCTATCTCTGTCTTAAAAATATTCAAAACGTCTGCTCCCATCACCTTTTGAGGAAGGGACGTTTTGAGCTTTTAAAATATCTCCTCTCTGTCCGAGATGGGCATCCCCATATTTATAAACAGTGGCCCCTAGTACTAGATTCTCCCACAAGAGGAAACATCCTCTCTATGTTGACCCTATTAAGACCCCTCAGGATCTTCTGTACTTCAATCAAGTTGTCACTTTCTCTTCTAAACTTCAGCTGATTCAAGCCTAGCCTATCCAGCCTTTCCTCATAAGTCAACCAGCCCAATGAAGGATTCGGTGAACCTTCTCTGAACTGCTTTCAAAACATTTACATTCTTTCTTAAATTAATTATAACATTCTATTAGATTTCCTAATTACTTGCTGTACCTGCATGCTAGCCTTTTATGATTCATGCACTAGAACCCCTATATCCCTCGGCCTCTCCGAGCTCTGTAATCTCTCACCATTTAGATAATATGCTTTTTTATTTTTCTTGCTACAGTGGAAAAATTCACATCTTCCCACATTATCCTGCACTTGTATGGTCTTTGCCCACTCACTTAACCTATCTATATCCCTTTGTTGTCTCCTTGTATCCTCTTCATATTTTACTATTCCATTCAGCAAATTTAGCAACCATGGGCTGGATTCTCCGTTCTTGCATCTAAGTGCTGACTCCAATGGAGGATCCATGACGGAAAAGTTGGTGCCACACCCGCGTCGATTCCGCAACCGGTGAGGGGCTAGCACCAGCGCCACGTGGAACACCCGCAGAACACGCAAAAAACGGTGGGGGAGTCGCCGGGTTTGTGACGGACACGCGCAGGGCTGACAAGCTGCAGACGCGCGTACACTTAGGCCCCCCACACTCGCACCGATCGTGCCTGAAAAGACGGCGCCAGTTAACATAAGAACTAGGAGCAGGAGTAGGCCATCTGGCCCTTCGAGCCCACTCCGCCATTCAATGAGATCATGGCTGATCTTTTGTGGACTCCGCTCCACTTTCCCACCCGAGCACCATAACCCTTTATTCCTTTATTCTTCAAAAAACTAACAATCTTTATCTTGAAAACATCTAATGAAGGAGCCTCAACTGCTTTACTGGGCAGGGAATTCCATAGATTCACAATCTTTTGGGTGAAGAAGTTCCTCCTAAACTGAGCCCTAAATCTACTTTCCCTTAATTTTGAGGCTATGCCCCCTAGTTCTGCTTTCACCCCCCCCCCCCAGCGGAAACAACCTCCTAGCTTTTATCCTATTTATTCCCTTCATAATTTTAAATGTTTCTATAAAATCCCCCCCGCATCCTTCTAAATTCCAATGAGTACAGTCCCAGTCTACTCAACGTCTCCTCGTAATCCAACCCCTGGTTGTGCTGGACCGCGCCCCCATCCACCCCGACCCCACAGCCCACCTCCTGGCCAACCCCCACAACTCCCCCCAGCCCTGGCAGAACCCCCCCCGGCCAGCGGTACAACTGTCGGCGAAGTATGGCTGGACACTGTCTGTACGCCCTCTCTCCCCGCAGCCACCACGCCAGGTTCACGACTGCTGAGATCACACGTGGACCGCGCTGTCAGGAACCTGGCACATTGGAAGCGGAGCATCGTGGGTGAGCCCGATAATGAGATGCGAACTCGGTTGCAATGGCACGCATCGCAACGACACCAATTTGGAGGGGGCGGAGCATCACGACCCGGCGTCAAACAGGTGCCTGCCGCAATTTCGGTGTCGGGAGCTATTCTCCAGCCGATCGTTGTTCCCGATTTCGGTGTCGGACAACGGAGAATCTCCGCCCCATAACTTTGGCCACTTCATCCAAGGCATTTAACATTTAAATTGTAAAAACGTTGAGGTCCTAGCACTGACCTCTGTGGCACACACACCACATATTACAGAAAAAGACCTACTTGTGCCTACCCTCTGTTTCCTGTTAGCCAGTCAAACCTCTATCCGTGCCAATTGCATGTTCTCCCGATGTCTGCGTGGGTTTCCTGCAGGTGCTCTAGTTTCCTCCTACAGTCCAAAGATGTGTGGGTTAGGTGTATTGGCCATACTAAATTGTCCCATAGTGCCCAGGGATGTGCATGTTAGGTTACGGGGAAAAGGTGGGGTGAATGGGGGAGTGGATTCGGGTAGAGTGCTCTTTCGGAGGGTTGGTGCAGACACCATGGGCCGAATGGCCTCCTTCTGCACTATAGAAATTCTATGACCCATTTACATTCCTCTAAGGCGAACGTCTTTGATGAGTCCCCATAGATAGCTTGACTCTGTCTTATTGGCTTTGCAATGTTTAGAGTAATTGTGCAAATGTTAAGCCAAATTAGAAGTTGCTACTTAAGCCTTTTTTTAAATGCTGTTGTTAAGTCTTTTTAAAACTTAACCAGTGGCTTTAGCTCAAAATAAATGAAGTAATTTTGAATATAACAAATGTTTTTATAACAAGGCATATTTGCATTAAAATTTGGTTCACGTACAGGTTGGTGAATATGCAATCAAGCCTTTCCAGAGTAGCAGTAAACCATATGACATTCTAAATTTTAAGTCCGTAAAGCAAAATCCATTTAACAGAAGGAACACAGATAATGTGGAAGTTAAATCACAATTGAAAGACTGTGATCTTTGGAAATGGCTGCAGACTCTGACTTTTTAATGGCCAGTCTGTAGAATTTGGGGGGAATTGTAAATATGCATGCCTGGTGATCTGACCTAGTGTTTTGTGCTTGGGGAAAAATTTCCTCCGTTTTGCCTGAAACACGCTACAGGTTTTCTTTTCTTTGATGTTTTCCTGAGAAGGGAAAATTGCTAGTGATTAGGAAAGATGGGGCGGGATTCTCTGGTCACCGACGCTGAAATCGCGTTCGGCGATTGGTCGGAGAATCAACGTTCGCGCCAAAATCGGGAGCGCGCTGCTTTTATGGCCACACACCATATCGACAGCCTCAGGATGCCTGAGGCCCTACCCCCGATGCTCCGCCCCCGGCCGGCCGAGTTCCTGACGGCGTGAGTCTCATGCTATTATTTGTTGAGATCGGCGTGGAGGCTACGGACTGAGTCCATGCACGGCCATGGTCGGGGGAGAGCCGATCTGCAGGTAGGGAGGACTTTGGCAGGAGCTGGGGGCACTGTTGTGGGGTGGTCCGGGGTTCGCGAGCCAGCCAAAGGGAGGGGCACTATTTGGCAGGCCGGGTCCACGCGCGACCGGTGCCTTGTTGCACAGCGCGGTTACAGCAGGCCGCCACCGTACGCATGCGCGGCTATGGGCCCGGCAATTCTCTGGCCGTATTGGCAGCTAGAGCCGGGTGCTCTACGCTGCCTGCCTGCTAGCCCCCCACCAAACGGAGGATCGGTGGCCATTTTGTGCCAAATTTTCGGTGTGTAGTGGCTCACCCATATGGTGTACACACAGCTGCAGGCCATGTTGGGTGGCCCCTGGATAAAGGGAAACCCTGGAGCGCAGGTGCCCAGACTCTTAGTGAGAACGGTGACCGTGGCCATTTTGGATGACCCCCTAACAAAGGGAAACCCCAGAGTGCAGGGGTGCATCCACAAGGCAAGGATGGTTGATCCCGCAGGAAGGAGACAAACAGCCCCCCCCCCCCCCCCCCCCCCCCCCCCCCACCACCACCATTAGGATAGTCACCTGGAACCTCAGGGTATTTAAAGGCCAAGTGAAAAGACCAGGGTCTTCGCCTAGCTGAAAAGTTTAAAAGCTGACAGTCTTCCTGCAGGAGACACACCTGAGGAAGAAGGACCAGCTGCGGGTAAGGAAGGGCTGGGTGGGACAGACCTACCATTCCTGCTACGGGACGAGAGCCATGGAGGAGCCATACATTTAAATAAGCAGATGGTGTTTACTGCAACAAGGACGATTAGGGACGCAGGGGATGGTACGTCATAGTCAGCAGTGTCCTGGACGGGGCACATGGGGTCCTGGTGAACGTGTACATGCTCAACTGGGACGACAAGGAGTTTATAAAGAAGACCATGGTGGAGATCCCCGACGTCGGCATACACCAACATATCATGGGGAGGGGGACTTTAACTGTGTACAGGATCCACGGACTGACAGATCGAGCCCCAAAACAGGGAGGACTTCTAATATGGCGAAAGAACTCTGCATATTCATGGAGCAGATGGGGGCAATAGACAAGTGGTGGTTCACCCACCCAGGGGAGAAGGAGATGTCCTCCCAGGTACATAACGTATACAGCAGGATTGACTTCTTTGTAGTGGGGAAATCGGTGCTTCCAGGGATAGTAAGAGCGGAATACTCTGTGATTGTGATATCCGACCACACTCCACATTACATGAATGTGAGGTTAGAGACTGGCTGTGCCCAATGACCCACATGGAGGTTGGACACGGCCCTCCTGACTGATAAGGCTTGCTGCGAGAAAATATCACAGGCCATAGACTAATATATTACTAATAAACAGAACAGGAAGTCTCACTCTCTGGGGGGCGTTGAAGGCTGTGATCAGGGGTGAAATTATTGCTTACAAAGCACAGAGAGATAGGGAAGATAGTGCGGCTAGGCAACAGCTCGTCAACTCCATACTGGAGGTAGACCGGCGATACTCCAAGGCCTCGACCGTAGAGCTCTTGGCAGAGAGAGGATGAAGTTGCAAATATACTTTGACCTGCTCACCAGCTGAAAAAGCAGGCAGCCATGAGGGAAGTAGCCCAGATTAGAGTCAGCCCAGACAAACTAATAGTGGAGGCATTCGAGGCTTTCTACTGGGGGCTGTACACCTCCAAGTCTACCAGAGGGGACTAGGGGATGAAACAGTTCCTCGATGGACCAGTTGTGGGGGAGGATAGGAAACGGGGGCTGGAAGCACTACGAGTACTGGGAGAAGTCATGGCTAGCATCAACTGCATGCAGGCAGGGATGGCGTCGGGACCAGACAGATTCTCGGTAGACTTTTACAAACAATTTGCTGCAGCACTGGCCCCACACTTGTGGGAGATGTTCACGGACCCACTGGCGAGGGGCACCCTGCCGCCCAGGCTAGCAAAAGCCTCAAACTTGCTGTTACCCAAAAAGAACAAAGATCCAACCGAATGTGGGTCCTACAGACCAATTTCGCTGCTAAACGTAGACTTGAAAATATTGGCCAAAATCCTAGCCAGGCGACTGGAGAACTGTATACCAGAGGTGGTGGCAAAAGACCAGACGGGCTTTGTCAAAGGTAGACAGTTAACATCGAACAACAGACGGCGCTGAGGACCCAGGTTCGAATCCCAGCCCTGGGTCACGGTCTGTGTGGAGTTTGCACATTCTCCCCGTGTCTGCGTGGGTTTTGTCCCCACAACCCAAAGATGTACTGTGGATTGGCCACGCTAAAATTGCCCCTTAATTGGGAAAAAAATAATTGGGTTTTCTAAAAAAAAAATTTTTTTAATCATCAAATAACACATGCCTGCTGAACGTGTTAATGATCCCCTCTGGGGAGAGAACACCAGAGGCGATCATCTCCCAGGATGCAGAAAAGGCCTTCGACAGAGTTGAATAGAAGTACCTCATAGAGATTCGGGCCTGGATGAAATTCCTGTCCAACATTACCACACCAGCAGGTCCAGATTGGAAGATCCAAAGAACTAAGTAGACACACCAGATAGCAAGAAGGAAAGGGGGGAGTTGGAAGCAGGAGGCCTAGCCAAAACTAGGCACTTGCTGAGAAATACAAATTGTAACTGAATGGCAAGCGATGTATATAGTTTCTGTGTATGTTCACATTCATCTTTGCTTTGTATAAAAAGAAAAACCCTCATAAAGACATTTTTTAAAAATGTTAATACTGAAGTGTCTGTGTTCAGGAGTTGTCTGGTAAGGACCAACAGAAGGTTGCAGAGGTGAATAATGTACGGGTGGAACTCCAGGAACAAATTGGCCATCTGCAAACAGAGCGAATTGCACAGGAAGGGCTCAAAGAAAAGATTTCGGCTCTAGAGAGGCAACTGAAAGGTATGCAAGCAAGGAACATTTACTTAATGAACTGTGAAACCTGCCAAAAATATTTTCTTTTCAGCTGTCTTAATTAAAATATGGCTAAAGTAATTATTTGCCTAAAGAAACCACAAGCATGTGAAACTATTTGAACATATTGGGTTAATTTTAACATCAATGTTCGGTAACTAAAAACACTATGAAGATAATCAAAATAGTGCAGCTGGCTGACAATCAGTTGATTTATGCATTATCTTTTCATTATCACCAAATAACACCTAGGATGCGATTCGCTAGCCTCGTTGCGCGCGAGCGAGAGCACAACTCGACTGGAGAATCCTGGGAGAGCCCTCCTGCGGGCTTCCTGGCAGCCTTCTCGCCTTGCGGGATTCACCCAAGTCCCGCGAGACGTCAGGGGCGGGATTCTCCGAGTCTCCGTGCCGTAATCGCATGTAAGTATGGACCTCCGGGAGTTTGGGGGGGTGGTGACAGGTGGAGATCCTGGAAAGAGGGGTTGCTGTAAGGGGGCTGGAGGGGCCTGAAGACCATAGCGAGCTGTCCTCACTTGAGAGGTAGTGCCCATGTGTGTGTGGGATGGGCGACATTGCCCTTGGGTGGGGGTTGTGGGGGGCCCCACAAGCTCACATAGCGATCGGGTCACCCTTTCAAAATGGCGGCCAGATCTGAGTTCAGCCCTCCAGTGCTCAAAAAAATTCTAAGTGTGGGCTAAACCAGTGAGAAATTCCCAGGGCCAGAAAAAGTGACTAAGTTTCACTGAGTAGTAGTGGGGAACTCACCAGCAGAGGCAGAGGGAAACTCCCTGAAAAAGCCGGCACAAATGAACTTAGAAATCTTTTGGGAGAATTGAGCTTCTAGAATATAAATTAAAAATCATGAATATCAGGGGCGGGATTCTCTGACCCCCCGCCAGGTCGGAGAATCGCCGGGGGCTGGCGTGAATCCCGCCCCCGCCGGTTGCCGAATTCTCCGGCACCGGATATTCGGCAGGGGCGGGAATCGTGCTGGTCGGCACCCGGCGAAGTCCTTTCAGCCCCGGCTGGCGTGGCTTCAAAGGCCTTTCCCGCCAGCTGGCTGCCCGCCAACCACTCCGGCGCGGGGCTAGTTCCTCAAGATGAGGGCTTGGCCCCTAAAGGTGCGGAGAAATGGCACCTTTGGGGTGGCCCGACGCCGGAGTGGTTCACGCCACTCCATCCCGCCGGGACCCCCCCCCCCGCCCTGCCAGGTAGGGGAGAATCCCGCCCCATATCAGTCCTGAAAAAGCGAAACCTAATTTGGAACTGAAATTTCTGTAAGCAGTAATTACTCTCTTCAACTCAGCCTGAAATATTAATTTGTTCAATGAATACCAACCCCATGACCTCACTGAAAATAAAATTCTACTCTTTCATTACAGTACAGTCTTGTAACCACCGAGATGCCATATTGGATAAAGAGAACGAAATTAGTTCCTTATTGGAAAAAGTCCGGATGAAAGACAGCGAAATTATACGAATGAAAGAGGATGAAGCACAACGAGCTAGTTTCCTACATAATGCAATCCTCTCTTATGTACAGAGTTCTCCTTTTGGCGCTCAATGTACAAAGAAATGAAATTTTACAGCAAAATGAAATGTGGGCAACTAGTAAAGAGAGGCAGATGTTTTCCAATTTTCAGATTACAAAGTGGTGCAAAATTGAAGGTGGAATGAAAATGATACACTTCAGGGAAAAAAAATAAAGCCTTGATGTAGGTAAATTCAAGCTGCAGGGATAGAATGGTACTGGCAAATACTTGACGCACAATTTATAAACCGAATGGCTTCAAAATTAGATATCTAAACGAGCAGGACAGAAATTTTGGGAGCGTTGATGCTATAAAGTCTGAGAAAGGTTACAGGCCTGAAAATTGTCTTTTGGCTTATTTCTTAATTTGATCGTTGCAAATCTGTTTTTGTTTGTTATGGTTTTGTTTGTGTGGACTGTTAGAGATTAGTTGGATTCATAGGTAGTTGAATCAGCTGGCTGGCTAAAATAATGTGCAAAACAAGCCTGGTTAATTTTTTGAAATGTTTTCTGTGTTTAATTTAATTAAACCTGATGTTAAATGTTGTCTTCATTTGCTAAACCAAATACAGTTTGTGAGAGTGCGGATAATTTATGTTTCAATCTTCCAAAGTCAGAATTTGAAATCCATACTTTTTTAAATTGACCTATTCATTTTCACTGAATTTCATGCGGTGATGGAACATTGTGGGCAGATTTTAACTTTTTTTTTAAAAGGCAGGTTTTAGTCGATTATGAAATTAAAATGTTCAAAATCTGAATCTCAATGCCAACACTGACACTTTAGTTTTAACAGAGTTGGACCTGGACCCAGTGATCAGCTCCAAGAAGGTTAGTTGGCACTTTAAATATAATAACGAGTATATGCAATTCTTATTTGTATTCAGTATTTGAATGAAACAGTGGATGACCAGGTAAACCAACAAGTAAATCCAAACGAGGACTGTCAGTTTCAGGAGATAAGTGCCTTCCACCAAAATGCTGGATCCACTGTCCCTGCCTGGATAATTACCTGCAATCGGAAATCCCCGCCGCGACCCTACAGATCTCTCCCAGACATTCTCCAAGAAGCTTGTGACTTTCCCCCACAAGGCTCCTGGTTCTCTTCCCGCTCCACTGAACCCCAGGCCCAATGTCCAATTAAGCATGGATGTAGACTTATCTGGACCTGCAATCTCCTCCACATTGTTCTGTCCCCAAATGGAAGTCATTCCAGTCAATCAAACTGACATCCAGTTGGTGATTTCTTCCATTTTTATTCAGAACATGGATATGCCCACTGGGAAGGTCATTCCACCTGCTCACTCCTTCCGTAGGAGGGGGCGATGTGGTTGGGGTTTCAAACATTTCGGGTGTGCTGAGACTTGTCTCAGTTATGCCAAAATCAGCTACCTTTGGCTGTTCTGCATCTAAGTGTATGAGCTTAAAAGTTATGCTACCACATTGTTTACATAGGAAGCCCATGTTGGCTGCTCAGCATAGCATGGATGGACTTGTGTAAATGAGCTCAGAGATTTAACAGATATCTCTCATTTGATTGAGGTGATTTGGACAATAATGATTCAGCATAAAACTGGAGGTAGATCAGTTACACATAAATTAACTTGCGAAAACAGCACATCACTTCTAATCCATGGTTACGCTGAAATTATCCAACAAATTCCTAGTGGATTGTGACTGATTTCTGCTGCCATAGCACTTAATATGCTGATGTTTTGTTTGTGATACCCTGAAGTTAACTGCCACAGATAACTTCTATCCACTTCACCACTTCACTAAGTTTGTCGTTTGATAATTGTGCAATAGCAGCAACAATCTGCATTCATGTGGTGTCTTTAATGTACAAAAATATTCCAAGGCACAGGTTTTGCTAGGTCGGGGCAGTAGGAATCGTGTTCATCTATTCATGCCTGCCATTAATTAGATATCGAGGCATTGTCCATTTTGCAACATTTCTTCCCAGTTGGGCGGCATGGTGGCTAGCACTGCTGCCTCTCACAGCCAGGGATCCGGGTTCAATTCCGGCCTTGGATAACTGTGTGTGTGGAGTTTGCACTTTCTTCCCATGCCTGCGTGGGTTTCCTCCGGGTGCTCTGGTTTCCTTTCCCAGTCCAAAGATGTGTATGTTAGGTGGATTGGCTATGCTGAATTGCCCCTTAGTGTCCAAAAAGATGTGTAGGTTAGATTAAGGGGTTAATAGGACAGAGGAATGAGCTTGCGTGAGGTACTCTTTCAGAGGGTCGGTGCAGACTCGATGGGCACTGTAGGTATTCTATTGTCACATGGTTTGTACATATTGGAAGTCCATCTAGTGCCGGAGCATAGGGAAATGGTTACGGGTCTGCTGTAATACAGTGACGCAGAATGTCACAGACCCTTGTGTGACAACAGATGCATCTGGAAAATACCAGCCTTTTGTTAGTGTATCCTTGTGAGATTGAGTTGCCCAACTGTTCCTCAGATTAGTTTGTATCAAGTCTTTATTTGATGTGTTGGATTTTCTTTTTGCAGACATTATATCAAAAGCTGCAAATATTACACAATGTGAAAAATTACATGCATTTAGTTGTATTGAGCCACATCAGTAAATAATTGCAACAGTTCCAGCATTAGCAGTTATGGTCAGTCGCGAGATTTTTTGTTAAAAAGGCTTTGTACATTGATTCTCAGGAAGTTCATGAGGGTGTGGTTTCTTTCAAACCATTTCCCTCTAGCCCAACTGATCAAAGCCAAAGTAATTGACTGTCTTTGGCCAGTTCCAAGATTTAAAATATTCGGTGCTGATATTTTTCATGTTTCCATGCCTTCTCGAGCTCCGTGGGCTTGTCTTCACACATCACTGTCACATTGACCACTGGCACCTTCTATCCCTTCTGAATTATTATGTCGGGCTTCCACGTCCCAAATAGTGCTTTAATCATTGGTTCATGGTACAGTACAAAGCTAGCAGTTGATATTTTTCCAGGGTTTTATTGTGGCACTTTATCTGAGCATTCTTGACTCACGGCAACTGTCAGATATGTTCTTAGGGGTTTTGTTTGGCTTGTTGCATCGCCTTCACGTTTTCATCAGGTTAGATCAATCCTGTATAAGGGTGTACCTTGTTCGACAAAAGTTACAAACCATTGACGAAGCAGGACAGTTTAAGACCGTGAATGTATTCATCCATGAGCTAGACACTTTGTCAAGAGCAGGCCCAGCCCCTGTTTTTGTTTCCAGTATATAGTACGGCATCTGTCGTGTCACTTAGGGGAGATGCAGAATCTCCTTTGCCAGCTTCCTTATGCTGTCAAGTTCAGATAATGCATTCTGTTAAAATTAAATGATAGTGGATCTTTGATTATATGCATTTTGGGACCGAAACCTTTGGGGTTGTTTTTTGTTCCGTCTGTCTCAGACTTGTAATCCAAAAACAGAACTTGGGCTTCTTTGTCCTCAGTGACTCCAGCCCATGGGTCTATGCGGGTGCCCAGGTACTTTCCGTTTCCCTGAAGAAAAATGTCCGTGGGATTGCCATTTATGCACCCAGGTGCTTGGGAATTTGTAAGAAAATCTTCTCTTTGCTCATGAAGTAGAAACCTGCTGTCTTTTTGGCATTGATTACGAATCCTGTTTTTGCAGAATGACTAAGTGATCTTCAGGTTCTATTTCTATTTCAGATTTCCAGCGCCCACAGTATTTTGTTTTTATTTATAAGATTGTTATGTTTTAGGGCTGTATTTAATTTAGGGTAAAATTAATGGGGTCATGTGTCATTTTCTGAAGACCTGCTTGTTTTTCAGGGAATAAGGTGTAATGTGTTCACGCTTGAAGACTATGGAAGCAGCATCTGTTTACATTGGTTAGACTGGTAGTCTCCAAAGTCCCAGGAAGGTATTGAGAATGGCAGGTTGTAAACGGGTATGCTTTAAACCGTTCATTTAATTCCCAAGAAAGAATAGAATTGGGGTATAAAGAATAGCTAATCAGAATTTCTACCCAGATACATGGGGCGCGATTCTCCACTCCCACGCCGGTTGGGAGAATCGCCTGGGCCGCCAAAATCTCCGGGGACGCCGGTCCGACACCCTCCCGCAATTCTCCCAAGCGGCGGGAATGGCCCGGTCGAGTTTTGCGGGCCGGAGAATCGCCGGAGACACCGAAAATGGTGATTCGCCGGCACCCCCGCTATTCTGAGGCCCGGATGGGCCGAGCGGCCAGGCCAAAACGGCGGGTTCCCCACGGTGCCGTCCACACCTGGTCGCTGCTGTCGTGGGCGGTGCGTGGACGCTGGGGGGGCGGCCTGTGGGGGGGCGAGGGGGATCCTGCAACGGGCTTCACCTGGAATGTGGGGTGGCCCGCAATCGGTGCCCACCGATCGTCGGCCCGTCCTCTCTGAAGGAGGACCTCCTTCCGCGGCCCCGCAAGATCCGTCCCCCATCTTCTTGCGGGGCGGTGTTAGAGGGGACGGCAACCACCAATCCGGCCAACCCGCGCATGCGCGGCTGACGTCCGTTATGCGGCGCCGGCCGCGTCATCTATGCGGTGCCGCTTTTACGTGGGTGACAAGGCCTGGCGCGTGTAGATGACGCGGCCCCGATACTGGCCCATTGTCAGGGCCTGAATCGGTCGGGACCGGGGCCGTTCTGCGCCGTCGTGAACCTCGCCGGCGTTCACGACGGCGCGCCCACTTCGGCGTGGGAGTGGAGAATCGCGCCCAAGGTCCATGAAATTCGCAATGCCAAACAGATGGGCCTTGAGAGGGGAAGGGTTTCTAAGGTATCCTGGAAACTTTCAGATACCTTTGTCTGCCAGGAGCCAGGAGAGAAGGAGCAGCTAGAGATCACTGCACAGAAATTTTTTGAGGATTTAAATCAAGCTAAAAGATTCACATTATTTGTGCTACAAGATGACTCACCAGGAAAAGCCCTCACCATGACAGACAGTTGTGATGTTAAAAGTTACCAGGCTGGGAAAGGAAAGGAAAGGAATGGAAGTAAACCCGCCAGAGCTAAGAATCATAACTAGGTCCAGGAATATTGAGTGACTATTTAAGGGACAGTGTAAAGTATACCTGTGAAGTGAGTATGTTGGTTGTGTTAAAAGTAAAAAGGGGGGCAGCATGGTGGCACAGTGGTTAGCACAGCTACTTCACGGCGGCGAGGTCCCAGGTTCGATCCCGGCTCTGGGTCACTGTCCGAGTGGAGTTTGCACATTCTCCCCGTGATTGCGTGGGTTTCGCCCCCACATCCCAAAGATGTGCAGGGTAGGTAGTTTGGCCACGCTAAATTACCCCTATAAAAAGAAAAAAAATGTAAAAGGGGAAAGCTTAAATACAAGTTGCCTACAAAAATAGTGGTTAGTCAATAGCACTTTCAGTCTGTTATTTACACTCTTAAAACATGAAGCGTTATTGTCTTCCTTCCTAACAACTGGAATTTGAATTTCTTTAAAGTTATCACTCTCTATGGGGCTTCTAACATTAGGGGCGCGATTCTCCGCCCCCCCCCCAAAGTCGGGTGGGAGAATCGCCGGGGCGTCGCGCGAATCGCGCCATGCCGTCCTGATCCCCGCATGTGATTCTCCCACCCCCCCACTGAAACCAGCGTCGCGCGATTCGCGCGGGCCGCTCGGAAAATCACCGCGAGCGGCGATTCTCCGGACCGCACGGCCACTACGACACGACAGGTTCCCGCCGGCGCCGTCCACCCCTGGTCGCTGCCGACGGGAACGCTGGGGGGGGGGCAGCCTGTGGGGGGAGGGGGGGGTCCGATGGGGTCTGGCCCGCGATCGGGGCCCACCAATCGGCAGGCCGGCCTCTCTCCCCCTCCCCCTTCGGGCTTACCTCCTTCCGCGCGCGGCCCCAGAACACCAGTGCCATGTTGGCGAGGGGCCGGCACGCGTAAGAAGTTCCCCGCGCATGTGCAGGATTGGGCTGCACCAACTGCGCATGCGCGGGTTGGCGCGGCGTAAGGACGCTGGAGTGGTGTGAACCGCTCCAGCGCCGTGCTGGCCCTCTGTGGGGGCCAGAATAGGCCGTGCCCGGGCCCTGTTCGCACCATCATGAAACGTGACAGCACGGGCACTTGGTCCGCGCCACGGAGAATCGCCCCCTAGATTCCCTCTTGTCAGAGATGTCTGGCACATGTCATGAGTGCTACTTGTCCAGGTCTTTCGGCATCTGGGCATGCACTGAAGAGTCTCGAATAGTAGTGAACATTGCAATCATCAGTGAACACCCTAACATCTAACTTTATGATGGAGTGAAGGAAATTATTCAAACTCTCCCAGATAGTTGGGCATAGGACACTACCTTAAGGAATTTCTGGATTGAGGTGACTGACCTCCAACAACTACAACCATCTCCCTTGGAATGAATCTCAACTAATGGTGCGCTTTCCCCCTGATTTCCATTGACTTCAATTTTACCAGTTGTGCCACACTCAGTCAAACTTTGCCTTGATGTCAAGGATAGTCACTCTCAACTCATCTCTTGAATTCAACTTTTATGTCCATATTTGAACAAAGGCTGTAATGAGGTCAGGAGCTGAGTACTGTGGGCAAAACTCAAACTGACCATCAGTAAGTAGTTTATTGCTGGGTGACTGCTGCTTGAAGACACTGTTTTTAAAAATATATATATTTATTAAAGTTTTTTAACACAATTTTTCTCCCTTACAAACAATAACACCCCCCCCCCCGGTAACAAAAAAAAAGAGAAATTGCGCAGAGCAAGATATATGCATGGCAAAATGATATATTTACACAGCTTTGTACACTGGCCCTCACCCGTACGTGCCAGTTTCCCCAACCCTTCATGTTATCTCTTGCTCATCCACCCTCCCAGGCAGTCCTCCCCGCCTCCCAGGATGTCCCCTCCACTCTCTTCCCCCCCCCCCCCCCCCCCAAGGTTGCTGCTGCTGCTGACCGACCTTCCTCTAACGCTCCGCGAGATAGTCTAGAAACGGTTGCCACCGCCTGTAGAACCCCTGCGCAGACCCTCTCAAGGCGAACTTAATCCTCTCCAACAATATGAACCCAGCCATATCATTTATCCAGGCTGGGGGGCTT
This sequence comes from Scyliorhinus torazame, assembly GCF_047496885.1. Lineage (NCBI taxonomy): Eukaryota > Metazoa > Chordata > Chondrichthyes > Carcharhiniformes > Scyliorhinidae > Scyliorhinus > Scyliorhinus torazame. The sequence goes on along the minus strand of NC_092724.1, from coordinate 134,348,854 downwards.
CGCCTCCTTCCACATTAGCAAGATCCTTCGCCGGGCTACTAGGGACGCAAAGGCCAGAATGCTGGCCTCTTTCACCTCCTGCACTCCCAGTTCGTCCACTACTCCAAATATTGCTAGCCCCCAGCTTGGCTTGACCCGGACTTGCACCACCTGAGATATTGCTCCCGCCACTCCTCTCCAGAACCCCTCCAGTGCCGGGCATGACCAAAACATATGGACATGGTTCGCCGGACTCCCTGAGCACCTTCCACATCTGTCCTCTACCCCAAAGAACCTACTCAACCTCGCCCCCGTCAAGTGCGCTCTGTGGACCACCTTAAATTGTATCAGGCTGAGCCTGGCACACGCTTGAAGACACTGTTAATAACATCTTCCATCACTTGGCTGACTGTTTTTGTGGACTGGACATACCTGGAAAATTTTCCACATTGTCAGGTAGATACCAGTGTTATAGCTGTAGAAAAGCTTGAGTAGGGGCGCGGTAGTTTTGGCATGCAAGTCTTCAGTACTAGTTGGGATGTTGTCAGTACAAATGGCCTTTGGAGTATCCAACGCCTTCAGCCCTTTCTTGATGAGTGTTGTAATTTGGATTGGCTGAAGACTGGCATATCTGATGCAGGGCACGTATGGGGAAGGCTGAGATATAGGCCGGGATTCTCCGACCCCGCGCGAGAATCGCGCCATGCCACCCCGACGCTGGCTCGCCGATTCTCCAGCACCGGTTCTTGGGGCCTACGGGGTGCCACACCGGCCGGGGGACGTTGAAAGCGCCCCCCCCCCCTGCGATCGGCCCGCCGAGTTTGACCGAGTTCCGCTGGCATGGGTTACATATGGTCCCACCCGGCAGGACATCGGCGTTCTGTCTGCGGGGCCCGTCCTGGTGGGGGGGGGGCGGGGGGGATCCGACCACAGGGGGGCCTCCGACCCCAGGGGGGGCCTCCACGGTGGCCTGGCCCGCGGTCAGGGCCTACCGATCTGCGGGCTAGTTCCGTGGAGGCTTATGCTCCTCTGCACCAGGCCCCTGTAGGGCTCCGCTACATTGCCCGGAGGCCGGTGCGGAGATGGGAACCCACGCGCATGTGCAAACTCGCACCGACCGTGGTGCGCATGCACGAACTCGCGCCAGCCGTGGCGCACATGCCCGAACTCTCGCCGGCCGTGGCGCACATGCGCGAACTCGAGCCGACCATGGTGCGCATGCCCGTACTCTCGCCGTCCGTGGCGCACATGCGCAAACTCGCGGCAGCTGCGAACACCACTCCGCCGCCGTACTAGCCCCCTAGGAAGGGGTGGATACCTACCACTTGAGGCCCGTTGACGTCGGAGTCGCTCGCGCGCTTTTCACACTGGCGTCAGAACTTGTCCGCGGGATTCGAGAATCCCGGCCATAACCTATTGCAGTCTCACCAACCCATTTGCTACCTGAATTTAATCATAGATTATCATAGAATTTACAGTGCAGAAGGAGGCCATTCGGCCCGTCGAGTCTGCACCGGCTCTTGGAAAGAGCACCCTACCCAAGCGCACACCTCCACCCTATCCCCATAACCCAGTAACCCCACCCAACACTAAGGGCAATTTTGGACATTAAGGGCAATTTATCATGGCCAATCCACCTAACCTGCACACCTTTGGACTGTGGGAGGAAACCGGAGCACCCGGAGGAAACCCACGCACACACGGGGAGGATGTGCAGACTCCGCACAGACAGTGACCCAAGCCAGAATCGAACCTGGGACCCTGGAGCTGTGAAGCAATTGTGCTATCCACAATGCTACTGTGCTGCAATATTTATTTCTAATTTTCTGCCCAGTTTTTAAAAGTTTGCTGTACAGAACGGCTTAATTGGCGACTTTCTTGGCTATATTTTCTATGATAGAATATTGGCTGTGTACGTTTGTGCACATAGTTAAAGGTCCCATTTGGAACATCTATATAGTCAGTGTGAATTGTTCCCTGATCAATTAATTTACATTCTATTTTTAGGAGTGCAACTTTAAAAATGTGAATTGGAAAACTTAGTGAGCAGCAAATATATCTGACCATACTTTCCCCACTTCGACTCCACCCCCCACTGCTTTTTCCCACCACCTCTTCCTCTTCGACTGAAAACACCAATTCTTGTTGGGATACAGATAGCTGCAGCCTTCCTCTACCTCAGCCTTAGATTTTGTTTCTCTTTGAGTAAACTTCGATATTGTGTATCAGGGAGCAATTTAACAAGGGAAGGGAAGGCAGCTCTATCTAATCCTGTTTCCACCTGACATCCACACATGGGCACTTTCCAGCATAAACGAGGAATGGCTTATTTTTATTGTTCACAAACACATTTCCCCCTTTAGCTTCAGGTCAGTTGTAGCGCCTCAAATATTGTTGACTATGTTTTGACAAAAATTAAATCAGCCAGATCTATATGCTCAATTGAATCTGTTAAAGTATGTGTTGTGACAATAACATGGTATGTTGATGCATTACTGAGTAATCTCCTCGCATCAGACTAATGCTTCAGCATGTCATTGTTTCCAAAACATCATAGGCAGCAGGTTTCTGCAAAGGTGGCACAGGTAGACCTTGCCTAGGAAATTTGCACCCTTTATTTCCCAAGATAAAAGGACATGTTACATGAGTAATTATGAATAGACAATAATAATCTTATTGATATATTGTACAAGCTATGATGCATTCTGTATATTTACTGGACGTTTGAGCACGTTTGATTGATTCATAAGAGACATAGGAGTAAAATAGTCTCTGTAGTTCCTTCAGGGCAAGCATTCAATTTCAGAATTTGTAACTGTGACAGCTGCTTGGAAACTGCAAATGGGGGTGTCACAGTCATATGACTGGTTGGAGTTAGCACCACAGATAGTGTTTGCAATTTGCCATGCTCAGTGCTGTCAATCTCTGTTATGTTGATTTGAAAAGATGCTGATTAGAGGCCATCCACTTTGTAACAGAGGGAGAAGGCACCCTTATACGACCAGCCATAAGAGGATCACGAGCAAAATCATGGGAGCAGCTCACCATTGATTTTTTTTAAAGTATTCTGATTGAAGTTTTCCATTTTAACAAATAACACAACAAAGCCAAGGAAATAGTACAGCTCAGCAAAAATGTATCGGCATACATAGATTCAGAAGGGGACAGGAGAACAGCAATATAGCTGGCCTAGTCCAATCATTAGACTCAACTTGGTACCTCTATACGCACGACCATAGAACCAGAGGGAGAAGGATAAGGCCATGAAAACATGGTAAAATAGTGCCTTCCCACGCGGCGACTGCTCACAACAACAAGAAGAATTCAGGATATTAGACCTGGTTGTACCCTTGCAGGAGCCAATCATGGATTCTTTAATCCCACCATGACAAAAATAAAATATTACAAACAAATTTTGAGAGAATCCCGGCTCTAAAAGGATATTTTACATATACACAAGATGCAACTAAACTCCAATCTCAAGCACAATACAGAATGACCATCATTCCACATATTTATACGGAGAGGATCGCAAATATTCATACAATAGATTCAGATAGTAGTCTGTGCAGTCAGCGCCTCTCTCAAAACTAACCAATACAGGAAAAGGAAATCTACCAGGAGCTGAGGGTCTCAGGATCGAGACCAGGACACAGTCACAGTCATTCAGATGATAAGGAAGAGAAAAAACTGCTCATTTTGATGAAGGATTGTCCCAACTATAAGTGGGGCAACAGGATATCAACCATGGTATAAGACCCAGCCCAGCCCCACACCCACGTGCACTTAGGAATCAATAAACCAAAGATACTCGAAACACATCAAGACTCAGTCTCTCAGGACATCCCTAATAAATGCCCGCAAGATGGGATATCCCAAGCATAAGGATGCAAAAAGATACTAGCCTCTGTTCGGCCTAGTCCAGCACATTCTTACATATAGGAGTCAGTACCCTCAGGATACCCAACACATGCCAAAACTTATCACCTAGCGGCCCCACTCCTCACTAACCACACCTGGGGCAGTGCACCAGCTCTACCAACACCAGAAAAATCACGTCTACTTAAAACCGAGGAGACCCCAATATCGAAGAGAAGAAGAACCACCAAGACGCCAAGAATTGAGCATCTTGGAAGAGGTGCCAATTTTCCTCCCCTGACATGATAAGGAAGACGCCCCCAACCCAACAGACCGTAATGGCACATTGCTCACCCAGATAAAGAGAAGCCTCACAAGGGGAGGAATGCCCCAATTAACCAATGAAAGTTGGACACAGACCAGCACTGACATGCCATTGCAAGAAGGATACCAGCAGACACTGCGGCGCTTCCTCAACAGAGACAAAGACGCCTCGCCATGGAAGGCTCACTACAACATGGAGGGCATTCAGGAAATCACTACATAAGACCCCTTGGAGGAGAGCACCTAACTCTCCCAACAAGCCCGCCCCCAAACCGAAGAAGGGCTCCAACAACGCAGAGGCATAGCATACAGACTCTCACTTCAGCAACTTAAGTAAGGATTAGCCAACCACACCCAGTTGCATGTCATCACTCATTACCACCTACTCTAATAGCTCTGAAAACACCAAGGAACCCAGTCCTCTCCAGGATATATGATCTGTCCAGTCCTTCGTAGGAAATAATCACGGTTTCTCAAGATTCAAAATAACAAAAAAAGCAAAACAAAAATACGATACAATTAGCTCTAACTGGGGGCTTTCCTCAACCCAAGTGAGGACTTACCACCCACCACAACACCAACCATACACCCAACACCCCGCCATGGCTCTATTCATCTCAATAAATAAGTGTTGTCCCTCATTAATGCAAGGATTACAGCACATAAAAAGGGCAAGACTGCACAAACCACATATCACTTTACCAACTCAATATGGTTTTTGCCAAAACAGGATAGCAGGGTACCCTCGTGCTCAAATATCACCCACCCTTACCAGGAGAAAAAACAATAACATGAAATCAACAGCATAATCACAAGGGAATAATGTCCAGGATTATTGATGAACTGCTGGATAATAACACTATCCATGACCCTTGGACAGGGTCGTCGAGCAATCCTCAGGATCCCTCGAAAGTTCCATCAAATGAAGCGCCTTAGCCTCTGCCAGCAAGAAACCTAGGCCCTGGCGGAGGCGATGACTCAACATGACCAGCCACCTCCAATACCTCACGATGAGCATTGAGGACAAGACAACTCCAGACCAGTGGTCGGGGCCACCATCCGATTCCAGGCCTCAAGGACTAATGGTCAGGATGACGAACTGACCCCAGGCCTCGAGGACCAGATACAATGTGCTCCGTCGAACCTGAAACGTCCAGCCTTCAAATCAAGATTACAAAAGCATCGTAGCCAATTCTCATTCTTTGCAAGAGACCGGGCTCACGAACACTCCTTGTCTGGCCCCTGCTCGCCAAGTCGGTCAGGCTAGCCGACACATCATGCAGCAGGATTTCCAAGGACTGAGCGAGCCCCCACCAAGGAAATTTCTCTATCAAAAAATCGGATTCTCTCCTGCATTTCCACAATTTTCTCAAGGATATTTCGTTGTTCATCAAAGCGAGCACCAAAAGGTGCACCTCGGAGCTGAGATCATCATCCAAAACATTGGTCACAGTGGCAACCATCATTCCGATGCCGACAGCACCGCCAAGGCATAGGCCCGCTCACCAGCAAAACCACCACTGCAAACGGGGCCCACCCCAGCAGCCACTTGCCCCAATCAAACAAGGATGCTCTCTAATTTAACCCAGCTCCTCATCGCCAGTCCAGCCAAGATCATTATGGGATGTGCATTAGGATAAAATAAAGGATTAAAAGGCAATTAGAGCCAGAGCCCGCTAAAACGTAGCTGCTCCTTTGCTCATTTCACATGATCTCCCACCATGATTTTTAACTAGGAAAGGGAAATATTACACTTTTCAACCATTCCAATAATCTGAAGTAAAAATGGGTGCTACTGAGCCATTCAGACTCGAAGACCAGGTTCTGTCTTTAGTTTTGCTGATTCAGAAAGACTAATGGAAGCGATGCTTTATTTAACTTCTCTGGTCTAGAATAGGTGCTGATTTTTTAAAATCCTGACTATTTAACAGTGATCTATGCTGGGAAGTGTGTGGGTATGTATAGACATTGCTTTTGAATGTATCAATTCTTCCACACTGGGCAAGAAGGGGTGTCTCACCTAGCATAGCTTTACTCAGCTTATTCATTCCATTGAACGCCTGTGCAGTCACCCAGTCGAACATAATGTTTTAGCACATCAGCAGGTTCAGATTTCTGAACAGATAAAGTACATTTTTTCTGGAATTAAAATTACAGGTTAAGCATGCAAGATAGCCATCTAACTTTGGTATTTACGCAAAAGAATTGTGTTCAGCACCTACTTCCTTACCGAAGTGTGGGAAAACACCTGTAGTTTCATGTTTTGAATGTAATAAACCTAGTACATCTGTTATGAGAATACCTTAAATACCTAATTCAATATTTTTCATAACACATACCTCTCCAGCATAGAAAACATGTCCAAATAGCATGGGATGAAATGGCTTTTATTTTCTGCACGACACCAGAATGCTTTCCAGTCAATACTGCAGCTCCAACAGTGCAGACCCTGATGCAGTTTGTACAGCTGATTTTTTTCTGAAGTGATGGAATCATCTAACAGTTTGAAAGTATTACCTGACTTTCTTGTCTTGAGCTCTTCACAAACCAGAAAGTTGCCTTTAATTTCCTTATTCCACACATTCCAAATCGGGGCGAGTAGAAATCTTAGAATCTCTGCAGTGCAGAAGGAGGCCATTTGGCGCATTGAGTGTGCACCAACTCTCTGAAAAAGCACGCCATCCAGGTCCACTCCACCGCCCCATCCCCATAACCCCACCCACCCTGGACGCCAAGGGACAATTTTATGATATCCAATCCACCTAACCTGCACATCTTTGGACTGTCAGTAAATTAAACGTTTTAGTAATGTTGAATGAGCTCATCCAATTATATTGCAAAGTCATTGTTATGCAGCTGATTAATGTGCTACACAAATATGCCTTTTGATATTGAACAAATCCAGCATTTGACTCACTTGTTAGCTGTATTTTCTTCCTGGTCTCTAGTATTTCCCTTGCAATTTCAATGGTACATGGCATTATCAACTTGTCAGCAATTGCAAGCAATTTTTGTTGTAGCAATTTTCTGCACCACTGTAGGATGAGACTGCAAGCTGCTTGTCAGTTATGGATTTCATTACAGCAACCGAGTAGTTCCTTTGCTCAAAGAAACTAACTTTTCTTTCTGCTACGTATTGATAATTAATGTCTCTGTGATTCGGAAGGTTAACTCATTGTACATTATGGTTGGGATACATCACCGCTTCGAGTACAAATAGAGTCAAAATTCAAGGAGTCTTCTTCCTTCTTTGCAGGGCGAATTACAGTTTTGTGCCCAAATCTACCTCCTTGGATTTTGTCAACAATATGGTTGAACTTAAAGTTTTGAAGCATTGCTCTGTGGGTTTTCCCATTTTGAATGGGTAAATGAATTAAAAATTTACCTATAGCTGGTATTTATTGTATGCATTCACAAAAATATTCATAGTCTCTAAAATTTACCTTGCTGCTGCTGAAATAGCTGCACAGGTATCCCCCATTTAAAGCGTGTTCTACTCGCACATTTCAATTTTGTCGTCGTTATTGCATGCACAAGAACTGCATTGTAACTGCAAATGCTGGGTCCTTTTTTTAAAACAGATCTCCACTTTGCTCGCTGCCTTTCCAGGCACCCTCACCCTTTCCACTTGCCAAGTCTCTTAACCCTTTCACTTCCTCCCTCTTGCCACTCTATTCCCAAGCCCTAGCCCAAAGCAATGTTGTGAGGGTTCTGGTGAGTAACACAGAGTGAGGTTGGGAGATGGAAGCGACGATCAGAAGGGAGTGAGCAGGATGGCAAGCAAGAGGGAAATGGTGGGAAGCAGCAAGTGGGAGATAAGTTAGTAAGAGCATTAAGTTGGAAAAAGGATTGTTGGGCCATTTCACAATAGCAAATAGGTACCTAATATAAAAATTGCAGGCCAGGAACGTAACCCACTCTATTACACGGTTTCTCATGGGGAAAGTGATTTTCATTCAGCACCTATTTGTTTAACGTTTTTTTAAGGAACACAATTCAAGTACTAAATGGGGGATAGTTGTAAAGCACCTTGCATAAAGCCAAAAGTGTATTACATAATCTGGGAACATTTTTACTACACATCTCTGGTTATTTATGGCCGAATTTTTGAAACTTTGTTGACTCTCAGTTGAGCATCCTTGCATTAAACTACATTCCTTTTCAATTTTTTTTCCTTGAAAAGGCATTATGTTTGTGTCTAATTTTGAACTTTTTATGCAGCAAATAAGATGCTTAAAAATTTGTAGATACTTCCCAAGGTGAGGGAAGATTTTATTGATGTTAGCATAAATATTACATTTCAGCGTTCGGTTTTGCTTTCAGAAATTCAAATATTCAGTAGTTTATAGTGTGTGTGTGTGTGTGATGGTTGAGATCTATTTTAAATGTCCTTGCTTGTGGCAGTCAATTAATTTTAGAGCATGATTATTATCTTTAATTTACAGTGTTAAAAATGATCAGAAATCCAGAAATGTGATGAGTATGACCTGCAGTATGGACATAGGATGAGGCAAAGAAAGAGAAGAGATCCCTCTTCCTCTCTATTCACATATCATAATTGATACATCCTCCCTTGTGTTTAACAAGGAGAGAATGAAAGGAACAAGAGTTGCACTTTTGGTCCTATCTTTTTCATAAATTTGCAGCCTTTAGCATATTAGTAGAGCAAATATAACAACCCACATTTTGCAGTCACCTGTGAAGCAACAGCACTGTTTGCTGACCGCTAAGAAAGTTACCCACAAAAATTTAGATCCATGGGGTATGGATTAACCCTTTCCTGGTAATGACTTGAATCTGGTGACAAGTCAAGAGCATCACCAGGCATCCAGTTAGTGATGTCATCAGGTGAGATAAACAGCTAAGGTGCATTGAAATATTGTCAGAGACCGCAAACTGAAGTAAAATGCTCTGAATTTTTAACTTTTGATTAAAAAATTTACAGAAATAAATGAGTGGGACATGCAGAAGGAATTGAGGTAGATGCTGAAATTCCAAACTGTTTTGAAAATATTTTATTTTGATAATAGGTTTTTAATCATTTAATAGCCATTATGTTCAAGGCCGAGATAGACATAAATTTTAAATTAGTAAGGGAATCAAAGGTTATGAGAATAAGGTAGGAAAGTGGAGTTTGTTTGTTTTTTATAAATTCAGAGTATCCAATTCATTTTTTCCAATTAAGGGGCAATTTAGCATGTCCAATCCATCTACCCTGCACATCTTTGTGTTGTGGGGGCGAAACCCATGCAAACACGGGGAGAATGTGCAAACTCCACACCGACAATGATCCAGACCCGGGATCGAACCTGGGACCTCGGCAGGGAAAGTGGAGTTGAGGATTGTCAGATCAGTCATGATCTCATTGAATGGCGGAGCTGACTCATTGGGCCGAATGGCCTACTTCTACATCTTATGGTCTAATGGAGAAATTTGACACACAACAAATGTAAAATTAGTTCAGGGTCATTGAGGCTGTTCAGTAATTATGAATTTTACACACCATTTGAAACCCCAATTACTGATCATTCAACAAGGTGCAACATTTTCAACGGTTTTTAAGCGAGATTCATTGAGTAAAAGAAATAACATCAGTTCAGTGATATCTAATTAATTGCAGTCTGGGGGGACTGAGCAGCACACCCTGTGCGAAAGCATAGAATCACCCAGTGATTTCTGTGCTCTAACTGTGTAAATGCAGGCTCTAGAAGTTACTGTCTATTTCAGAGGAGTCATGATGAATTCTAATGGTTTTTGCCGTCATTGCAACCTCACGATCTGGGCTAGCGTGACTTGTTCTATTCCACCCCAACATACTAATCTGTTTTACTTTGTGTATTGTACTCACCTGCATTTTGGTTTTATTGACACTTAACTAAGTACCTTATTGTGTTTGGTGATTTACTTCTGCTGAACCATTTGCCTTGTTCCATTATTGTGATATGACAAATATAAATATGATTGCAGATAGCAATGTATCTTTCACCTGACTTATAGTTGGTGCTTATTATACAATATGATATAGAAACTAGAGAAAAGTTGCAGCACAGAGCAAGGCAATTCAGCTCATCATGTCTGCACTGGCTGAAAAAACTAGCCAGCTATTTTAATCCCACGTTCCAGCACCCAGTCCATATTCTTGCAGGTTACAGCACTAAAGGTGTAGATCCAAGTACCTTGTGAATGAGTTGAAGCTTTCTGCCTCAATCACCAATCCAGGCAGCAAATTCCAAACACTGACCACCATCTGGGTAAATATATGTTTCCTAATACCCCCTCTAATCCTTCTACCAATTACCTTAAATCCGTGCCCCCTGGTAATTGATCTCTCCACAAGAGGAAACTAGTCTTCCTTGTCTACTATACCTCGGCCCCTCATCATTTTGTATACCTCAATCAAGTCACCCCTAAATCTCTGTTCTAAGGAATACGACCCTAGCCCAACTGGTTATTTCTCGTTACTGCAATTTTCCAGTCCTGGCAACATGCTTATAAATCTCTTTTGCACTCTCTCCAGAGCAATTTTGTCCTTCCTGTAAAGTGGTGACCAGTACTGTACCCAAAATTCCAGCCGTGGCCTAACATTATTTATAATTACACTTATTATTAATTATAAAATTGAAGTCAAAAATACCTACAATTTGCTGATGTACCAGCAGTGGCTTTCAAAGGTTAATAACCATTTTAACTTTTCTTCCGTGTTTTAATTTCCTAGCTGCATTTGAATGCAAGAAATATATTTTTATGTAAATTAATAAGATATAATGGAGAACCTAACTCAAAATAGTCATTAATGGAGGGACTAGGTGGTGTGAAAACAGGAGGCTCCGGATTGATTTATAAATTGTTGAATGAAGCTGTTGTGAAGAAAAAAGGGACATGGATTTTACATCCTGCTACTGGCTAGCATGCTGGGCAGCACATAAGTTATGGGGGGTGGCAAGTCCAGCACCTTCCACACATCCCCGAACTGTACCCATAACGGAGTAAGTGGACAGGCTCTGAAATTGGCAGATTACCCACCAGATTTAGATACATAATTAAGGGTCAGTTCAGTGTGTTATCATGCCAATTGACCTGTATGATGCGCTGCCTACGCCATGATACGGTTGGTGTGGGCTGGCTAATTTTTAAAAGAATTAGTAAAGATGGGAAGGATGCATTTTTTGAGGGGCACCCCTTGTGCATTGGAGGCAACCCCCTCTCTCCCCGTTGTTCCTTACCGTCTGCACCCGACCCCTCCACGGACTTGCTTGCATTCGGTCACCATGGCTGCCTTCCTCACAGGCCGGCTTGCAGCCCCAGCAAAGCTCACTGCTCAGTTCTGGGGCTGCTAGAGCTACCAACCAATCTGATCTCAAGAGCAGGTTTTCTTCCCATTGAGGGGTGGAAGTCCCACTCCTGGCCTGTTTAGCCCACCCGCAGCTTATTATGGTTACAGGTTGGACTTCTTTTCCATGCGGCGGTTGCTGGCCCACTCTGCAATGGGGAGGGAAGGGGGTGGGTGCCATAAACTCCAGCGCAATATTGTGAATATTGCTCAAATCTGTTGCTTAAATCAACTAGATTCATAAAGTAGGGAAATTGCATATTCCTGGAACATTATTTAACTCCATATTTCTTGAAATACTGTAGCTTAGTTGAATTGATGTAATGTAGGCTGTATTATGCAAAGATAGCTTGAAATAGGAAGAACCAAATTGAAACTGATTATCATCTTTTTAAATTGTGCATAATATATGGCTGTCCTTGGCAAGTTTTCTTGGTTAGTAATGTTTTTATTTAATGTTTTCATATAAAGCAATTACTATATGGTTATAAAGTAATTTGATTAGTTGATGTATTTCCCTACATGCAAAACTATGATTGAGTGAATTAAGCTGACCAGTGTTCCATTACCTAAGCCAGGATCACAGTAATTGACATTAAGTTTCCATTTATTTGAATTTCAGTTTTCTTCCTGGAAAGTTTAATCATTTGTTTTTAACCTTATTTCCTGAAAGTATTAACTTCTTACTGTTATATAATTACAAACTAACAATTGCGCTCCAATATCTCACCCAAGTAGCCATTATTCACAAGTGAACTTTGACAGTGAATGACGGCAGGCAGGCATTGTAACCAAGTCCTATTGAATCTGCATCTGACAACTTCCAGCCCTAGTCTCTGGATAGTGGTCAAGAATAATCTGGCTGATTTTCCTTGTCAACAATCCCAGGTATAAAGCTGTTGCAGAACCCTTACCATCAACCGGGCAAAGATCAGCTAACTCAGCACAGACACGACATTCAACCTGGGTCCTTCATTCGATTAATTAGTAAACAGGGAAGGATTATTTAATTGGTTGCACAGTGGAAAAACATTCCATGGTCATCTGCCATTTCCTTTCACCTTAAGTGTTAAATACACAAAAATAAGTATGAACATGTCTCTTACCAGATTATGCACCATTTCTCAAGTAATGTTCTGAAGGTTTCCTGTTTGAATTTTGTTCTTATTACACCTACTGCACTTTGATTTATCAAAACGTCACCCATTATTAGTATTGCATGATAGCCCAAGCTGGCTCAGCCAAGGTGCAGCTTTGATTCGAATTTCAACCCCAGGACTGAAACCTCAGCTTGTGCACTGGCAATGCAGTTTATTACTACAAGGGGTTGGCTAAGATTTGTGTGTTTGAATATATCCTAAGTGCTATCAAACTTCCATTCAGCTGAATCTAGAAATATTTTCTCACCCATTCAAAACAATGTCTTGAACAACTGCAAATTAACGTTCTTTTTTATAAAAGAGGGTACATAAGTGGAATAACACTGAACTGGTGTATTTTAACAGTTTAGGGCATGTGGATTTGAAAACGCATTTACAGGCGTCTAATTTTTCAACCTAAATTATACCGTGTAATTTCAACTTTTATTATGGTAAATTAGCAATTTTACTTTTAGTTATATATTTTTTGCCCTTTGCACATATAATATTTTCAAAATCTGTTGCTGTTGTGAGACATGGAGAGGTGTAGAGGGTATTGGTGATAACAAGATGATGTGCAGATAGGCACGTACCTGAGAATCTGTACTCTTGGAGGAGTATCTCTTTGATCAGTGCACATTGTGTAACTATAAATTCAGAAGGACTTCACTTTCCCCTCCTTCCGCACTGCAGTTTCTGGAAAAGTGATAGGACATGAAGAGGGGGGGGAGCATTTCCAAAAATTATACCTTTTTCTGCAGTTGATGTCAATAGAGACACGTTTTGTTTTCCCTTCTCTAATCTTGAGCTATTACTTGCTCTTTTTCCGCAGTCTTGAGCAGCTCTGCGGAAGCTATGTCATGGCTAGCAGTGAGATATGATGAATGAATTGTGATCAGCTTCATCCGTTGAGATATTTCTCCTATCTCTCTTAGCCAGCCTGCCCACAAATTTCTTTATAGCCTATTTTGAATTTATTTTTAAAATGTGTTTTTTACAGCCTCATGATGATTAAAAATATCTTCTCAGTTCAGAGGTTACATGTGAAATATCAACTCGGTTTGAAAGGATATTAACACTTCATAAAATGGTTTGTATCTAAACAAATGTGGATGAATGCAAGTGTAATGTTTTTGCCTGAAGTGAATACTGTAATTTATTTGACCGGTTGTCTAAAACCGGACACCTCCTACCCAGTGATTCAGATGAGCCTAGAGCTCACTGTAACAACAGCTGTGTAGATTTATACTTAATTCAGAATATGCAGGAACTGCTGAGATCAGGTGTCTTCCAAACCAAAATTTCATCTGACCAGTGTTTCAATTTTATTGAAGGCAAAACTATTAAACACTGCTGAGGAAAATGTTGGCCTTAATGATTTCCTCTTTTCAACCAGTTTTTCTCATGAATAATGAATTAAACATGTTAATTGAATGAGAATTGATAACGTAAAATTCACAGCAACAAAAAAGCTTTGTATTCACACTCTAAGCTTGAGTTGCTGATGAGCGACTAATATTGATGCCTCTCCATGGGATTATTTTTATTCAGTCCTATTTGCTGCTGTGTTTAAAGTCTAACTTTCATTTTGACCTCCGTAGTCAGTTGTTGCAGTCACTCATCAATCTAATGATTCCTCTTATGCTAGTAATGATTTTTTATTTATATACAACTGAAATTTTGTATTGTTTTAATATTTGTAAGTATATGCAATGTATCTACAGTGTTTAAACTATTTTCTAATTTCTTCTGTGGAAAAATAAAAATTTATTTTTGTTTTATTTAGAACAGTGTGTTTGTGCTTCCATTTTCTCATGAGTCATTCCTTATCCACTTTTGTTGGAAAATGGAAATAGGGCAAAAGTCATGGCCAATTCCTATTGACAAGAGTGGAAATCCCCGACATGCAAAAAAAACAATTTGAAATTAAACCAAGTCTACCTTTAATTACATCATTAATTGTATAAGTTGCAGCATCCAGTACAGAATCTGGGGCGAGATTCTGCGACCCCCCGCCGGGTCGGAGAATCGCCGGGGTCTGGAATCGCGCCGGTTGGCGGCCCCCCCCCCCCAACGATTCACCGGCCTGGATGGGCTGAAGTCCCGCTGCTAAAATGCCTGTCCCGCCGGCGTAGATTAAACCACCTACCTTACCGGCAGGACAAGGTGGCTGAGGGGGGCGCGGGGCGATCTGGCCCCGGGGGGTGCCCCCACGGTGGCCTGGCCCGCGATCGGGCCTGTGCCGTGGGGGCACTCTTTTCCTTCCGCCTTCGCCACGGTCTCCACCATGGCGGAGGCGGAAGAGACTCCCTCCACTGCACATGCACAGGAATGCCGTCAGCGGCCGCTAACGCTCCTGCGCATGCGCCGCCCGGAGATGTCATTTCCGCGCCAGCTGGCGGGGCACCAAAGGCCTTTTCCGCCAGCTGGCGGGGTGGAAATTCGTCCGGCGCCGACCTAACCCCTTAAGGTTGGGGCTCGGCCCCCCAAGATGCGGAGCATTCCGCACCTTTGGGGCAGCGCGATGCCCGACTAATTCGCGCCGTCTTGGGCGCCAGTCGGCGGACATCGCACCGATACCGGAGAATTTCGCCCCTGAATCTGATGTGCATAGTGTCTACCTGTAAACAAGATTAATAGTCGCACAGATATCTATGAAAATAAATGTTTTTATTAAATTAAGAATGGGAAGCTGGAACAAGTCTATGCAGAACTGAGTACAGATGAGCCAGAATGTGCACGCTCTTTGTCAAATCATACTATTTTGTCTACTTATGTGCCTCTGCAGTAAACCAACTGAAGATATGAAAGCATACATATGGCTTGCTGCACAACATAAATACAAATCTTCCTCAAAGTTAACTCCATAACGTACTGAGTGCAACGTATTTATTTCCTGGTAAAACACCAATACCTTAGGCATCCCATGTGGCCAGAGTATAAACGTTTTCTTAATTCACAACCTGAGCATTCAAACTGAAATTTTACACTAGTGCAAAATTCCTTGCAAAGACCCTCAAACCATTAATACTATAATCCAAACTAATTTTTCATGTTAAATGCAACTTTGTGTGTGTGACTGAACACCTTTGTGCCAAATTGTATTCTAAAAATATAAACTCAATGTTCCATTTTAATATGCCCATTTCAGTTTGTAACATTTGTTTTAATGACTTAAGAAAACAACGGAGCGAACTTCAGCAGATTGAATCAGTTGGTTCAAACTTTAGGCCAAGTCTAGTGCCAAATCATTCCACCCATGATGCATATTGAGTGGAACTACATTGTTTATAATGTTGGTCAGCTGCAGATTTTGACTAAGCTCAGATATGCTGCGTTGATATAAATCCATTTGGGTCTGTACATAAAATGACAGTGTCAGTTACAAGGAGCTGCACAAAAGGAAAGAAGAATGCAATGGTTGCTGAAGCGGGATTGCAGTCATGTTTGAAACTAGTTTTGAATCATCACAAACTTATGTTTATCAAAATGTTCTAAATGGCAGTTAATTTTCTTTTTCATTGCTTGGTATGTTTCTAACTTACAGTCAAGCATCTTGAGTTGAATTTATACAGTTTGTGTTGGGCTAAAATTAGAGCGACTGAACAAGTCAAGATGAGCTCTACTAAACTTCCACTTTTCCTCCCACAAAGCTTGTAAGCATAAACTGAAATCTGACTTGCAGCATTTTGACTATGTACCATGCTTCAAAGTGGGAAGATTAAGTCATGTATCTTCCGACTCCTAAGCAAAGGGGAAGATATAAGACATGACCCTGGAGAAAGAGAGAGAAATAAAAAAATAAAGGGTTATGTGGTGTGTTGCAGACCTGTACCATGGTTACGTCTGATCATTAAATGCACTCAACAAGAATAACATGAACATGAAATAAAAGGTCCCAAGGCACTTCACAGAACGATTATACAGACCGTCCTCAAATTTATGATGTTTGAATTATAACAAACAGCACTTGTGACATTTACAAATTTGCACCCTCGGCTTTACAACGCTGATGTAAATGTTCCGTGCCACCCATCTTGGGTTGGTGGCTCTGAACAAGCCTTTGGAAGTGGATAAACCTCCCTCTGATTTTCTGGTAAAAATGTGGCCATACAGTACAGAGGCATGGGGACAAAGACCGAATGATAGGGAGCAGTGGAATGGGAGAGGCAGTGCTATCTATTGGTTTTGTGTGCCTAGTTTAGACACACTTACACCAAGAGCATGAGAGCACAGTAAATATGCCAGCACTGTACTAGGCTCATCTCCTAAGGTATTCAAGTGGTTTAGATATGAACAAGGGCCACGAATCAGCCCCTCGAGCCTGTTCCACTATTTAATATGGTTGTGGTTGATCTGATAGCAACCACATCTATATCCTACCTACCCCCAATAACCTGTCACACTTGCTTACCAAGAATCTATCCACCTCTGCCTTAAAAATATTCCACCGCTTTTTCAGAAAGATAAATTTTGTCTCATCTCTGTTTTAAATGGGCAACCACTTGTTTTTAAACAGTGACCCCAAATTCTAGATTCTCCCACAAAAAGAAACATCCTCTCCACAGCCACCCACATATAAGACCCTGGGGGGCCCTCCAAGTTCTATATGCTTCAATCAAGCCACATTTGCTTTTCTAAACTCCAGTGGATACAAGCCTAGCCTATCCAACCCATCAATTCTATTAACCTAATTTGCCAATTTACTTTAACCAACTCTGCTTTCATGCCCTCATAATTGTCATTATTAAGTTTTAAAACATGTTTTTTATTATAAATTTAGAGGACCCAATTCTTGTTTTTCCAATTAAGGGGCAATTTAGCGTGGCCAATTCACCTACCCTGCACATCTTTGGGTTGTGGGGGTGAGACCCACACAGACACGGGAGAATGTGCAAACTCCACACGGACAGTGACCCGGAGCCGGGATCGAACCCATGCCCTCGGCGCCGTGAGGCAGCAGTGAAGTTTTAAACTTCCCACCAGCGGGTTAATCCAGTTCCACTGTAGTCAACCCCATGCTGTGGGTTTCCTGGCAGTGGGGCAGACAAGCCAGACAAAATGCTACATGCCCCATCGGGAATGGAAGATCCTGCCTGCAGCCAATGGCAAACTGCCTCTGCCACTGGAAAATACACCACCGGGAAGGGCCAGAAAATCCCAGCCGGAGTCAAGGACCCACACCTCTCTGCCTCAAACATAATCATATTATGGTCGCTGTTACCTAGGGCGATTTCACTATGAGACCATTTCATCTCCTACAGTGACTTGTTTGCTGACAAGTACCTTCAGACAAGTGGTTACCTGGGGCCATGAAGCAGATATATGAAAAAATCTGAAGGACTGGACATTCACACGTATTCACGGACCAATCACCCATTTTTAATATTGTACCTTGGTTCCAACTTACATTTCAATTTACGTGTTTTTTCAGGAACCAATTATGTTGTAAGTCCGAGGGCTACATGTAAACCAAATACCAACCCACATAAGGAGATACTAAGGTAGATGACTAAAGCACCTACTCTTTCTCGGAAGCTCTTGAGAACAAAGAGACAGCCTCTTAAAAAAACTGTGATTAGAAAAATAGTTGCTCCACTGAGTTAATGGAACCCCTGCAGAGCTATATAAATAAACAACCATAATCCTCCCTTTGTAACTGCCTCAATCTATCAATCAAATAGATTTAAAAGGCAATAGTCATGAAATTGAATGTAAACAATTCAGTTCAAAGCTTTTAGGCTGCTACGCACACAAACAGGCTTCAATACTTAGAACAATGAAATTGACTTTAAAACTGCTTCAAAGGTTTCCACAACATTCACAGACTCACAGTGCAGAAGAAGCCCTTCGGCCCATCGAATCTGCATTGGTGCATGAAAGACACCTGACCTGCCTACTTAATCCCATTTGCCAGAATTTGTCCCATAGCTTTGAATGCCATGATGTGCCAAGTGCTCATCCAGGTACTTTTTAAAGGATGTGAGACAACCTGCCTCTACCACCCTTCCAGGCGGTGCATTCCAGACCATCACCACACCCTGGGTAAAAACATTTTTCCTCCAATCTCCCCTAAACCTCCAATCCCTCACCTTTGAATTTGTGTCCCCTCGTAACTGACCCTTCAACTAAGGGGAATAGCTGCTACTTATCCATCCTGTCCACGCCCCTCATAATCTTGTACACCTCGATCAGGTCGACCCTCAGTCTTCTCTGCTCCAGCAAAAACAACAAAGCCGATCCAACCTCTCTTCATAACTTCCATCCCAGGCAACATCCTGGTGAATTGACTCTGCACCCCCTCCAGTGCAATCACATCCTTCCTATAATGTGGCGACCAGAATTGCACACAGTACTCCAGCTGTGGCCTCACCAAAGTTCTATACAACTCCAACATAACCTCCCTGCTTTTGTAATCTATCCTTGATTGATAAAGACATGCCTTTTTCATCACCCTATTAACATAGAACATAGAAGGATACAGCACAGAACAGGCCCTTCGTCCCACGATGTTGCGCCGAACCTTTGTCCTAGATTAATCATAGATTATCAGAGAATTTACAGTGCAGAAGGAGGCCATTCGGCCCATCGAGTCTGCACCGGCTCTTGGAAAGCGCACCCTACCCAAGGTCAACACCTCCACCCTATCCCCATAACCCAGTAACCCCACCCAACACTAAGGGCAATTTTGGACCCTAAGGGCAATTTATCATGGCCAATCCACCTAACCTGCACATCTTTGGACTGCGGGAGGAAACTGGAGCACCCGGAGGAAACCCACACACACACGGGGAGGATGTGCAGACTCCGCACAGACAGTGACCCAAGCCGGAATTGAACCTGGGACCCTGGAGTTGTGAAGCAATTGTGCTATCCACAATGCTACCGTGCTGCCCTTAAGAACAAATTAATCTACACTATATCATTCTACCGTAATCCATGTACCTATCCAATAGCCGCTTGAAGGTCCCTAATGTTTCCGACTCAACTACTTCCACAGGTAGTGCATTCCATGCCCCCACTACTCTCTGGGTAAAGAACCTACCTTTGACATTCCCCCATATCTTCCACCATTCACTTTAAATTGATGTCCCCTTGCAATAGTTTGTTCCACCCAGGGAAAAATTCTCTGACTGTCTACTCTATCTATTCCCCTGATCATCTTATAAACCTCTATCAAGTCGCCCCTCATCCTTTTCCGTTCCAATGAGGAAAGGCCTAGCACCCTCAACCTTTTCTCATAAGACCTACTCTCCATTCCAGGCAACATCCTGGTAAATCTCCTTTGCACCTTTTCCAAAGCTTCCACATCCTTCCTAAAATGAGGCGACCAGAACTGCACATGGTACTCCAAATGTGGCCTTACCAAGGTTTTGTACAGCTGCATCATCACCTCGCGGCTCTTAAATTCAATCCGTCTGTTAATGAACGCGAGCACACCATAGGCCTTCTTCACAGCTCTATCCACTTGAGTGGCAACTTTCAAAGATCTATGAACATAGACCCCAAGATCTCTCTGCTCCTCCACATTGCCAAGAACCCTACCGTGAACCCTGTATTCCGCATTCATATTTGGCCTTCCAAAATGGACAACCTCACACTTTTCAGGGTTAAACTCCATCTGTCACTTCTCAGCCCAGCTCTGCATCCTATATATGTCTCTTTGCAGCCGACAACAGCCCTCCTCACTATCCACAACTCCACCAATCTTCGTATCGTCTGCAAATTCTGTGCAAGGATGAGTCTGATATATATAACCTGCCCTTCTGCCTTCAGAAATCTATGGACAAACACGCAAAGGTTCCTTTGTTCCTCTGAACTTCCCAGTGTCAGGCCATTTATTGAATACTTCCTTATCAAATTACCCCTTCACACTTTTCAGGGTTAAATTCCATCTGCCACTTTTCTGCCCATTTGACGATCCCATCTATATCTTCCTGCAACCCAAAACACTGAACCTCATTCTTTTTTTTTCTTTAGGAGTATAGTATGCCACTCCAGCAAAATTTGTCACCCTGCAATCAGAGAGGCGAAGGCCAAGACATCGGCCTTCCTCCTCTCCGTGAGCTCCAGCTTCTCTAAAACCCCAAATATCGCCAACAAAGGGTCCGGGTCCACTCCCTCCTCCACTATCCTGGCTAAGACCGCGAACACTCCCGCCCAGAATCTTCCCAATTTTTCACAACCCCAAAACATGTGTGCATGATTCGCTGGCCCCCGCCCACACCTCTCACACTCATCTGCTACCCCCTGAAAGAACCCACTTATTCTCACCCGAGTCATATGTACCCTGTGCACCACCTTAAACTGCATCAGGCTCATCCTTGCACAGGAGGTGGTCCCGTTTAACCTTCGCAGTGCCTCACTCTATACTCCCCAATTGATCTCCATTCCCAACTCCGCTTCCCATTTCTCCTTGATCTTCACCACCCAGTCGCCTCCCTGCTCCCCCAGCCACTTATATATATCCCCAATTCTTCCCTCCCCTTCCACATCCGGTAGCAGCAGTCGCTCCAACAGGGTGTATCCCGGCAATCTATGCTGCCGTCACCATAGCCCTCAAACTAGACCCCTTACAAGATTCTTCCTCCATCCTAACCCACTCTACCCCTTCCAGACCTTTTGTGCAAAGTCCCTAACCTGTAGACACCTGAACTCACTACCCCTCGGCAGCTCTACCCTCTCCCTTAGCTCCTCCAGACTGGCAAATCCTTCCTCCAAATACAAATCCCTCACCTTGACCAGCCCCACTTCCCTCCACCTCCTGTATACACTATCCCCCCCCCCCAGCTCAAACCCATGATTCTCGCACAGCGGCGTTAGCACTGACATCCCTTCCACCCTAAAATGCCTCCTCAGCTGATTCCATATCTTCACCGTGGACTGCACCACTGGGCTCCCTGAATACCTACCCAGAGCCATTGGCAATGCTGCCGTCACCATAGCCCTCAAACTAGACCCCTTACAAGATTCTTCCTCCATCCTAACCCACTCTACCCCTTCTCCTTCCCACCTTGTCCACTTTTGCCACCCAATGATAATGAAGCAAGTTTGGCAACGCCAACCCCCCCTGCTGCCTCTGCCTCTGTAGCAGGGTCCTCCCCACCCTCGGCACTCAACCTCATTCTTAACCATCTGGCCAATCTGTGTCATCTGCAAATGTACTAATCCTATCCCCCACATAGTAATCTATGTCATTTCTATAAATGACAAACAATAGGGGGCCCAGCACCCTGTTGTGCGTCACTGACACTGGCTTCCAGTCACTAAAGCAGCCGTCTGTCATCACCCCCTGTCTCCTACAACTAAGCCAACTTTGAACCCTTTATTAAAGGGAATACTTTTGCCTTCATCTCATAGATCTTTGAACTTCACATACTAGGAGACAGATTAAAGGGTTTAGGGATACAGATGGGAACACTTTCACTTTATTACCAGAGAACTGTTTTTTTGAGATACTGACAGACTATTTAAAGGGTTTAAAGGCTGCGGATGGGAAGAGCAGCCAAAGGACCCCCATCCCAAGAAAAAACATCAACCCACTCCCCAATTTTCGGTAATTAAATGGAATGCAAGACAAGTTTATTCACCCGTACACGTAACTTTTTAAGCTCTGATATCATTCTGGTGAATCTGTGCTATGTCATATCCAGCAGCAGCGCATCTTTACTGAGTCCTCAGTGTGGGAGGTGGGAGAGACTTGGCGCTGCCATTCTCACACTCCTCACGGATGGAGCACTGAGCAGGCGCGGGGGTTTACTGAGCATGGCGCCATGAAATGACAGGGTGGAGGATCTGCTGGTGAACAAAGCGATGTTTAATACAAGAGCTAGAATAAAATGGTGACCTATGTGTATTAGTGCATAAGTTCACCCGTGTCTACTGGGTGGCCTACAGTTTCTTACTTTTCTTCACCCTCCCGCTACATCTAGGTGTATCCCCAGGTTCCACAGTGGAGGTTCAGGCAGCCTGCTGACTTTCACACCCCATTACCTGAGATTAATTGGTGAGTGTCTCTGGGGGACCTGGACTTTGAGAGTCCGGCCCGCTTTTGGGCAGCACGGGTGATGCAGTGCTGCCTATCTTGGTGCGTAGGGCGAGAGATGTGTCGCTCACAGGGAGGGGGAAGTCAAGTAGGCTGGACAGCCCCAAGGTCTCCCGTGTGGAAGGTCCCAGGCTGCACTCCTGCCGATCATCTTGCATTTGGGTGTCGTTGGGGGGGGGGGGGGGGGGGGGGGGGGGTGCTAGGCTCCACCATGGGAGGCCTTAGGCTCCACCATGGGATAGAGGGGTTGCTGGAGTGAGATCCAGAAGCCCTGCAGTCCTCTGGCTCTGACATGGATTCCCACTAGTGCCTGCTGCATGCAGTTGAAGCCCTGTCCCATGAAGCCCTGTCCCATGCAGCTCATGCCCTCAGCCATAAGGTCATGACTGAGCCATGGGGTGGATATCCCCCCTCCATGGAATGCACCATCCTGCACCAAGGGCCCCATTTTGGTTGCCACGCTCACAGTGTTGGCCTCATTGCTTTGGAGTGGACACTATCTCCTCAGACAGAAGGCAATGGGACTCCGACAATCAGCCTTACATTCGAAGAAGGGATGCTATGCATCCCTTCCTGATTCTTACGACTCTGCCTTTACAGTTCCAGCAGCTCTGGGGTGACCAGACCAAGGGGCATGTCATCAGCCAGGGGAGGGTCTCAGCAGAATCCTGGGCTCCGGCATCCCCCCGAAGTGCCAGATTCCCTGGGACGTCCCAACCTCCACCTGCTGTGGATCATCATCTGTGCGGTTTTCATGAGTGAGGGACCCAGAAGCCTGGAGGATGTAGGCAACAGCTGTGACACCTCTTCCATGGCTGCTTGTGTCTGTGGTGTTCAGTGGGTGCGAGGTCCTGGCTGGTCAACTGATGAACCCACAAGGGAAGGGAGATGGCATTAGTGCATTGTGGGGGTTAACTGATGGGGGAAAGGTTACTCACATGAGGCTTGGACTATGACTGCATGTTTTGAGGGTTCTCACTTTTATCTGATGTCCACATCGCCCCCTTTGCAGTCATGGTCTTGCTCTTCTCCGGCCAGCTCAGGGGCTCTTTCCTCTAAGGACTTGAGGCATGGGAACTTGAGCATTTCTCTGGCAGACTGTGCCCACTCACACCTGATCTGCTCGATTTTATCCTGCGGAGAGACAGATGAGGACAGTGGAGGTGGGAGTCCTGCCAGTTCAGATGGTGATGGCATGCATGGGTCAAGGAATGTGAGGAGCAAAGTAGCAACTGTGTGTGTGTGTGTGGGGGTGGGGGGGGGGGGGGCGCGGGGGGGGGGGCAATCATAGGGACTGGTGTTGGTAAACCATGAGGAGGCTGAGTGAGAGAACATCTACAGGTGTGAGGTATGTGTGAGGGGGGTGCAGCGAGGACCTGGGGCCGGAAGACTTACCCTGGCCTCAGGTTCTTCATCTTGCAATACTGCTGTCCTGACCTTTTCTGCAGTGAACTGACACTGACTAAGGCTGACATGACCTCCCAGGCAGGGGTGGTGAGCTTGATAGAGGGCGCCTGTGGGAGCACAGGTATAGGAGGGAGGGTCCATCTCTGCTGCATGCCATCACTAGTTTGGTGATAGCTCGGAGAACCTCGGCGCACATGGGCCAGGGTGCCAAGAGGTAGGGCTTAAAGGGCAGGGCCATGAAGGGGGTATGGTCATGATGGGGGGTTGAGAGGGCATGAAGGTGGGGAGCATGAAGGGTGATGTGAAAGGAGGTATTTGGCACCCACATAGCAGGGTGTTGTTCACCCGGGGGGGGTGGGGCTGCTGGTGCCAATGACTGGGTAGGGCTTCATGCCGGCTAGATGGGAGCCTGAAGGGAGATCCTTTCGGAAGGCCCCAATGCCAGTGATCCTTGGGGGGTGGGGGGGGGGGGGGGGGGGGGGGGGGGAGAGCACTCTCATCATGATGTCGGGAGGGGCCTGCATTCTCATTTTGATGTCAGGGTGGGGGGGAAGCACTCTTATTTTGATGTCGGGGGAGCTGCACTCTCATTTTGATGTCGGGGGTGGGGGCAGTACTCTCATTTTAACCTTGGGTCCCACACGTCACTTTTTCAGCAGGTTTCAGCCCAGCTCCAGAGAAATGCCTAAGTCTTGGAGAATTGCAATGGGGAATTCACACCAGTTTTCCCGCCCAAAATGGCACTTAATCATTTTTGGAAGAATTATGCCCCGAGGGCAGGATTTACCGACCAACCCGGCCGCGTGTTTTTCGGAGGCGGACGCAGCCCGTCAGCGGGATTTATCAACCCCGCCATGTCAACAGGATTTCCCGGTGACTGCACCTCACTTTTCGGGGAAATCCATGCGGCGGCATTGGACTAGGATTTCCCGCTTGTGAGAACAGCCAATAGATCACACCCATGGAATCAGTTGGGAGAGTGTGTTGGTGCATGCACTGATGGTATCAGGGCAATTGTCGGGAGAGCAGCAGGTGTTCTAGTGCAGATCAAAGCTGTAGCACCACACTGCCTGAGCAGGCCACTGTATCCACTGTATCCACAGACAGGTGTGAGGACATTACCAGTGCGGTAGATAACGGGGAGCCAATGGATGTGGTATATCTGGATTTCCAGAAAGCCTTTGACAAGGTGCCACACAAAAGGTTGCTGCATAAAATAAAGATGCATGACATTAAGGGGAAAGTAGTAGCATGGATAGAGGATTGGTTAATTAATAGAAAGCAAAGGAGTGGGGATTAATGGGTGTTTCTCTGGTTGGCAATCAGTGGTGTTTCTCAGGGATCAGTGTTGGGCCCACAATTGTTCACAATTTACATAGATGATTTGGAGTTGGGGACCAAGAGCAATGTGTCCAAGTTTGCAGGACGACACTAAAATGAGAGGTAAAGCAAAAAGTGCAGAGGATACTGGAAGTCTGCAAAAGGATTTGGATAGGCTAAGTGAATGGGCTAGGGTTTGACAGATGGAATATTGACAAATGTGAGGTTATCCATTTTGGTAGGAATAACAGCAAAAGGGATTATTATTTAAATGATAAAATATTAAAACATGCTGCTGTGCAGAAACCTGGGTGTGTTAGTGCATGAGTCGCAAAAGGTTGGTTTACAGGTTGCAACAGGTGATTAGGAAGGCAAATGGAGTTTTGTCCTTCATTGCTAGAGGGATGGAGTTTAAGACGAGGGAGTTTATGCTGCAATTGTATAAGGTGTTAGTGAGGGTCACACCTGGAGTATTGTGTTCAGTTTTGGTCTCCTTACTTGAGAAAGGACATACTGGCACTGGAGCTGTGTGCAGAGGAGATTCACTAGGTTAATCCCAGAGCTGAAGGGGTTGGATTACGAGGAGAGGTTGAGTAGACTGGGGACTGTACTCGTTGGAATTTAGAAGAATGAGGGGGGATCTTATAGAAACATATAAAATTATGAAGGGAATAGATAGGATAGATGCGGGCAGGTTGTTTCCACTGGCGGGTGAAAGCAGAACTAGGGGGCATAGCCTCAAAATAAGGGGAAGTAGATTTAGGGGGAACTTCTTCACCCAAAGGGTTGTGAATCTATGGAATTCCTTGCCCAGTGAAGCAGTAGAGGCTCCTTCATTAAATGTTTTTAAGATAAAGATAGATAGTTTATTGAAGAATAAAGGGATTAAGGGTTACGGTGTTCGGGCCGGAAAGTGGAGCTGAGTCCACAAAAGATCAGCCATGATCTCATTGAATGGCGGAGCAGGCTCGAGTGGCCAGATGGCCTACTCCTGCTCCTAGTTCTTATGTTCTTACATAGGCTGGGGATTCTCCAATCCCACGGCCAAGTTCTGACTCCGCCGTCAAAGAGCCTCCAGGCCCAGGCATTCACCCCTTCCTAGGGGGCTAGCATGGTGCCGGAGTGGTGTCCGCTGGTCCGGCGCTTGAAAGCCGGGCGCACCAAGGCCGTGCGGGTCCGTGCATGTGCACCACGGCCAGCGCGGGTCCGTGCATGCGCGCCATGGCCGACTCAGATCCGCGCATGCGCATGGGTTGCCGTTTCCCGCGCCGGCCCCCGGGGCAATATGGCAGAGCCCTGCAGGGGCTCGGCGCAGAGGAACATAGGCCCCCCATGGAATTAGCCCGCCCGCTGATCGATAGGCCCCCAATTGCGGGCCAGGCCACTGTGGAGGCCCCCCCTGGAGTCGGATCCCCCGCGCCCCCCCCTACCTGGACGGCCCCCGCAGCCAGAACTCCGAGATCCTGCCGGGTAGGACCCATTCGTAACCCACGCCGGCGGGACTTGGCTGAACTCGCGGGCACTCGGCCTGTTGAGGTGCGGAGAATCGCCGGGGAGGGGCACTTTCTAAGGCCCCTAACCGGCGTGGCGGTGCCCCGCGCGGCCGCGATTGGTGCTGAATCTCTGGTCGCTGGAGAATCGGGCTGCCCGGCATCAGAGCGGCGTGGCGTGATTCTCGCCCCCCCCCCCCCGCCCCCCCCCCCCCCGGCCGATTCTCCGACCCGTGTGGGATCGGAGAATCCTGGCCATACACTCACTGTTAAGATGATACTGGCCCCTCTGAAATATGTGCTGGAAGGATCAGTGCAAATTATCCCCTGCATTAAAGTTCAGCCACCGAGGGCGGCACGGTGACACAGTGGTTAACACTAATGCCACACTGCGCCGAGGAACCAGGTTCAATCTCGGCTCTGGGTCACCATCGTGTGGAGTTTGCACATTCCCCCCCCATGTCTGTGTGGGTCTCACCCCCACAACCCAAAGATGTGCAGGCTGGGTGGATTGGCCATGCTAAATTGCCCCTTAATTGGAAAAAAAATAATTGGGTGCTCTAAATTTATTTTTTGTAAAGTTCAGTTCGCTGAAATCGAGACTGTTTGAAATTCTGTGCGATGAAATGGGAAATGAGCAGACGGCGCTGCTCCTACATACAGAGGTGAGGTGGCTATCACGAGGCAATGAGAGCTAGCGAGACATTTTAAGCGTCATCTTGAAGTCTTGGTGTTTTGTGTGGATCAGAAACTTCCAATTTTCAGAGTTGCTGTCAAATACTTTTGTGGCTTCTGAGACTTGCACATTCTTGCAGATAAGGTTGAATGAAGTGAACCTGTCACTACAAGGCAAGCATATTACTGTCTTCATTGCAAGAGATAAGTTTTCATCACTGATGAGGAAACTCTACTTTTGTACTTTGTGCGTAGAAAATAAGGGCCGCGATTCATGGACCCCTTTGCGCGCAACCCGGGTCCAGACACTCCGGTTGAATAGCGGGACAGGGCAAAATTGAGATTCATGTCACGTGACCCAATTCATCCGAACCCGCTCCTGATGGCGAGTTCTGGAACTCCCCAAACACGGCGAGAATATCATTAACCCTAATTTGCATTAATTTCAATCTCATTAACATGATCGAAGTTGAATGCAATGGCCTCCCGAGAAATCCCCTGCGGGAAGCCACGTGGGTGGCGTTTAGAACTTCAAAAACATGAAGTTGGTTCAATGGCTACTGAGAGGGATTGAGGAGGTGAGTAGCCATTTCCAGTGGTTCACTAGGCACGGTGTTGGAGCGGTACAGTGTATCGGCAATAATGAACTCCTTGCCAGGCGTGTAGACCAGGTCAAAGTCATACCTTCTGAGTTTGAGGAGGATGCGCTGCAACCGAGGCATCATGTCATTAAGGTCCTTGTGGATAATGCGGACATGGGGCCTATGATCCGTCTCGACAGTGAATGTCGGCAGGCCGTAGACATAGTCGTGAAACATGAGAACGCCAGTGAGAAGGTCCAGGCATTCCTTCTCGATTTGTGCATACCTTTGTTCGGTCGGCGTCATTGCCCTTGATGCGTAGGCAACCGGTGCCCAGGATGAAATGTCATCGCGTTGCAGCAGGACCGCATCGATGCCAACCTGGCTCGTGTCTGACGAGATTTTTGTTTCCTTGTCTGGGTCAAAAAATGCCAATACCGGTGCAGTGGTGAGCTTGGCTTTCAGCTCCAACCACTCTGCCTGATGGGCCGCCTTCCACTCGAAGGCAGTGGACTTCTTCACTAGGTTTTGTAGGGCCGTGGTGTGTGAGGCCATGTTTGGGGTGAACTTGCCCAGAAAATTGACCATACACAGGAAGTGCATTACCGCCTTCTTGTCTTCAGGGACCTTCATCGCTGCGATGGCCTTGACCTTGTCTGTGTCCGGGCGCACGCCCTGCTGAGAGATCTGGTCTCCTAGGAACTTGAGTGTCATCATGCCAAAGCAACATTTGGCCCTGTTCAGCTTCTGGCCATTGGCGTCGACACGGTGGAATACCTGCTGGAGACGGGAAACATACTCCTCATGAGTCGTGGACCATATGATGACATCGTCCGCGTACACACAAACCCCTTCGAAGTCCTCCATCATCTGCTCCATGATGCGATGAAATATCTCCGATGCCGAACGGTATACGGTTATAGCAGTACCTGCCAAACGGTGTGTTGAAGGTGCAGAGCCTTCTACTGGACTCATCCAGCTGGATTTGGTAGAATCCAAGTGACGCATCTAACTTTGTGAAAAACCGTGCATGTGCCATCTCACTGGTGAGTACCTCCCGCTTCGGGATGGGGTAGTGTTTACGCATTATATCCTGGTTGAGATCCTTGGGATCAATGCAGATGCGCAGGTCTCCAGAGGGTTGTTTTTTTTAAAAATATATTTTTATTAAGAATTTTTCAATAACAATATTTTCCATCTTACAAAGAACCCCCCCCCCCCCCCCCCCCCCACTCCCCCCCACCCCCCACCCCCACCCCCCGGTAACAAAGAAAAGAAAAAGAACTTGCGTGGCAAGACATGAACATGGCAAGTCAATAAAATACAGAACTTTGTACATTGGATTCTTCCCGTACATGTCAATTTTGGGATCATTCATGTGCTTTCTTGCTCACATGCCCCCCAAAGGAACCCCCCTTTCCCCCCCTCCCTCCCCCCCCCCCCCCCCCCCCCCACACGAACGATGTCCCCCCTCCCCCCCACCCCCCGTAATTGCTGCTGCTGCTGTCCGACCTTCATCTAACGCTCCGCGAGATGGTCTAGGAACGGTTGCCACCGCCTGTAGAACCCCTGCGCAGACCCTCTCAAGGCAAACTTTATCCTCTCCAACTTGATAAACCCAGCCATATCATTTATCCAGGCCTCCACGCTGGGGGGCTTCGTCTCCTTCCACATTAGCAAGATCCTTCGCCGGGCTACTAGGGACGCAAAGGCCAGAATACCGGCCTCTTTCGCCTCCTGCACTCCCGGCTCGTCCACTACGCCAAATAGTGCTAGTCCCGAGCTTGGCTTGACCCGGACTTTCACCACCTTAGATATTGTTCCCGCCACTCCCCTCCAGAACCCCTCCAGTGCTGGGCATGACCAAAACATATGGACATGGTTCGCCGGACTTCCTGAACACCTCCCACATCTGTCCTCCACCCCAAAGAACCTACTCAGCTTCGGGCCCCCCAATGTGTGCTCTATGAACCACCTTAAATTGTATCAGGCTAAGCCTGGCACACGAAGAAGAGGAATTAAGCCTACTTAGGGCATCAGCCCATAGCCCCTCCTCAATCTCCTCCCCCAACTCCTCTTCCCATTTACCCTTCAGCTCCTCTACCAAAGCCTCCCCCTCTTCTTTCATCTCCTGGTATATCGCCGACACCTTGCCCTCTCCGACCCATACGCCCAAAATCACCCTATCTTGAATCCCCTGTGCCGGGAGTAGCGGAAATTCCCCCACCTGCCGCCTCACAAACGCCCTCACTTGCATGTACCTGAAAGCGTTTCCCGGGGGTAGCCCAAACTTCTCCTCCAGCGCCCCTAAGCTCGCAAACGTCCCATCAATGAACAGGTCCCCCATTCTTCTAATCCCTGCCCTATGCCAGCTCTGAAACCCCCCGTCCATCCTTCCTGGGACAAACCAATGGTTGTCTCTGATCGGGGACCACACCGAGGCTCCCATCGCACCCCTGTGCCGTCTCCACTGCCCCCAGGTCTTGTGTTGCCGCCACCACCGGGCTCATGGTATACCTTGTCGGTGAGAGCGGCAGCGATGCCGTCACCAGCGCTCCCAGGCTCGTTCTTTTGCAGGACGCCATCTCCAACCTCTTCCACGCCGCCCCCCCCTCCCTCCATCACCCACTTACGGATCATTGCCACGTTGACTGCCCAATAATAACCACCCAGATTCGGCAATGCCAACCCTCCTCTATCTCTGCTACGCTCCAAGAACCCCCTCCTTACCCGCGGGGTCTTGCTCGCCCACACAAATCCCGTAATGCTCCTGCTTACCCTCTTGAAAAAGGCCTTAGTGATCACAATTGGGAGGCATTGAAATACAAAAAGAAATCTCGGGAGGACCACCATTTTAACCGACTGTACCCTACCCGCCAGCGAGAGTGGCAACATGTCCCATCTTTTAAAATCCTCCCCCATCTGTTTCACCAATCGTGTCAAATTGAGTTTGTGCAGTGCCCCCCAGCTCCTAGCTACCTGAATCCCCAAATATCGAAAGCTCCTTTCCGCCCTCCTCAGCGGTAGGTCGTCTATCCCTCTTCCCTGGTCCCCCGGATGGATCACAAAGAGCTCACTCTTTCCCACATTGAGCTTATAGCCCGAAAAGTCTCCAAAATCCCGTAAGATCTGCATTACCTCAACCATCCCCTCCACTGGATCCGTCACATACAGCAACAGGTCGTCTGCATACAGCGACACTCGATGTTCCTCTCCCCCTCGAACCACCCCCTTCCATTTCCCCGACTCCCGTAACGCCATGGCCAAAGGTTCAATTGCTAATGCGAACAGCAGAGGGGATAGGGGGCACCCCTGCCTCGTCCCTCGATACAGCCGGAAATGCTCCGACCTCCGCCGGTTCGTGACCACACTCGCCACCGGGGCTCTATACAGGAGCTTAACCCAACTGATAAACCCTCCCCCGAACCCAAACCTCCTCAACACTTCCCAGAGATACTCCCACTCTACCCGATCAAAGGCTTTCTCCGCGTCCATGGCTGTCACTATCTCCGCTTCTCCCTCCACCGATGGCATCATTATCACATTTAAGAGCCTTCGCACATTAGTGTTTAACTGCCTACCCATTACGAATCCTGTCTGGTCCTCATGAATCACCCCCGGAACACAGTCCTCAATCCTCATGGCCAACATTTTTGCCAGCAACTTAGCATCTACATTAAGGAGCGAGATCGGTCTATATGACCCACATTGCAGTGGGTCCTTATCCCGCTTTAAGATCAAAGAGAACGTCGCCTCCGACATTGTCGGGGGCAGGGTCCCCCCCCTCCCTTGATTCATTGAAGGTCCTTACCAGCAACGGGGTTAACAGGTCTACATACTTCCTGTAAAACTCCACCGGGAACCCATCCGGCCCCGGGGCCTTCCCTGCCTGCATGCTCCCCAGTCCTTTAACCAGCTCCTCCACCCCAATTGGCGCCCCCAGACCAGCCACCTCCTGCACCTCCACCCTTGGGAACCTCAACTGATCCAAGAATCGCCGCATCCCCTCTTTTCCCCCTGGGGGCTGGGACCTATACAGTTCCTCATAAAAGGCCTTAAAAGCCTCATTCACTATCCCTGCACTCCGCACCGTAGTTCCCCTGCCATCTTTGACTCCACCTATTTCCCTCGCTACCATCCTCTTACAGAGCTGGTCTGCCAGCATCCGGCTCGCCTTCTCCCCATATTCATATATCGCCCCCTGTGCCTTCCTCCACTGTGCCTCTGCCTTCCCTGTGGTCAACAGGTCGAACTCCGTCTGGAGACTTCGTCTCTCCCCGAGTAGTCCCTCATCCGGAGCCTCTGCATAGCTCCTGTCCACCCTTAAAATCTCCCCCACTAACCTCTCCCTTTCCCTGCCCTCTCTCTTCACCCTGTGAGCCCTGATGGAGATTAACTCTCCCCTGACCACCGCCTTCAGCGCCTCCCATATACTCCCACCTGCACCTCCCCGTTGTCATTAGCCTCCAGATATCTTTCAATACACCCCTGTACCCTCCCGCACACTTCCTCGTCGGCCAGCAGTCCCACATCCAACCTCCACAATGGGCGTTGGTCCCTCTCCTCCCCCAGCTCCAGCTCCACCCAGTGCGGGGCATGGTCTGAAATGGCTATGGCCGAATACTCCGTTCCCTCCACTTTCGGGATCAGTGCCCTGCCCAAAACAAAAAAATCTATCCGGGAGTAGGCCTTATGTACATGGGAGAAAAAAGAAAATTCTCTGGCCAAAGGTCTGGCAAATCTCCACAGATCTACTCCCCCCATCTGATCCATAAACCCCCTAAGCACCTTGGCCGCAGCCGGCCTCCTCCCCGTCCTAGATCTGGAACGATCCAATGCTGGGTCCAGCACCGTGTTAAAATCCTCACCCATTATCAAACTCCCTAACTCCAGGTCCTGAATACGCCCCAAAATCCGTTTCATGAATCCAGCATCGTCCCAGTTTGGGGCATATACATTCACCAGTACCACCTCCGTCCCCTGCAACCTACCACTCACCATCACGTATCGGCCTCCCTTGTCCGCTACTATGTTCTTGGGCTCAAATGACACCCGCTTTCCCACCAGTATTGCCACCCCTCTATTCTTCGCATCCAGCCCTGAATGGAACACCTGTCCCACCCATCCCTTCCTTAACCTGACCTGATCTGCCACCTTCAGATGTGTCTCCTGAAGCATGACCACGTCTGCCTTCAGTCCCTTTAGGTGCGCGAACACTCGGGCCCTCTTAACCGGACCATTTAGGCCTCTCACATTCCACGTGATCAGCCGGATTGGGGGGTTACCCCCCCCGCCCCGCCGACTAGCCATCTCCTATCTTAGGCCAGTCCTGTGCTCGCGCCTCCCACACCCTCCAGTCCCCCAGGTGGGGAACCCCCGCCCCGACCACCTCTTCCATTTTCAGTTCCCCCTTGGACAGTGCAGCAGCAACCCTAGAATCTCCCCCCCCCCCCACCCCCCCACCCCCCCCGCTAGATCCACATCTCGCACTTTTGCTCCCCCCATATTACTTCCGTGAGTCAGCTGACCCCGGCTTCCCCCGCCTTCCCGTTGATCTCTCCCGTGTGGGAATCGCTCCTCCTCCTTACCTTCCTCCATCCCACCCCCCTTTTTGGCGCGGGAAAAAAGCCCGCGCTTTCCTGAACCAGCCCCGCCCCCTGTGGCGCAGCTCCTGTTGCGGCCATCATCCCACTTCCCTCATCCCCGAGTCTCACCTCCCTCCAGGACCAACGCCCACATTCCCCATCATCATCATTTTGTCTGCAGAAAGGAAAAAAGGAAATTTTCGGAATTTTAACCAGAACACTACCCACATCCCCATCCATCATCCCATCCACAAAATATTCTTTACCCATATTTACAACCCCATATACAACCACATCCCCTCAGTTCGAGTCCAGTTTTTCCGTCTGTATAAAGGTCCAAGCCTCTTCTGGTGTTTCAAAATAATGGTGTCTGTCCTGGTAAGTGACCCACAGTCGCGCAGGCTGCAGCATGCCGAACCTGACTCTTTTTCTATGCAGCACCGCCTTGGCCCGGTTGAATCCAGCTCTCCTTTTTGCCACCTCCGCGCTCCAATCCTGGTATACTCGGATCACCGCGTTCTCCTATCTGCTGCTCCGCACCTTCTTGGCCCATCTCAGCACACTTTCTTTATCCACGAAGCGATGGAACCTTACCACTATCGCCCTTGGCGCCTCCTCTGCCTTGGGTCTCCTCGCCAGGACCCGGTGAGCCCCTTCCAGCTCCAGGGGGGTCGGAGAGGCCTCCACACCCATCAGCGAATGGAGCATCGTGCTCACGTGCGCCCCAGCATCAGCTCCGTCCACTCCTTCAGGAAGACCCAGAATCCGGAGGTTCTTCCTCCTCGACCTGTTCTCCAGGACCTCAATTCTCTCGGCCCACATCCTGTGCACCGCCTCGTGCGCCTCCATTTTTACCGCCAGGCCCTGGATATCGTCCTCGTTGGTGTTCACCTTATCGTTCACCTCACGAAGCTCCACCGCCTGGGTCGTCTGGGTCTCCTTCAGCCCCTCGATCGCCAACAGCATCGGCGCCAGCACCTCCACACATCTCATGGAGAACTCCTGCTGGTCTGGCCCGCACACTGCTTGCACTCCGTCCTCCGCCATCTTGCCTTCTTCCCCTCGTTTTGTTCTCTGCTCCATGGCCTCTTCCCTCGTTGCTCCACCGCTGCTCCCTGCCAAATATTGTGGGGGGGGGGGGGGCCCTCACTGCTCCTTCCCACGCGGGGTCAACCAAAAAAAAGCTCCGTTGGGGCTCCTTTGTAGAGCCCGAAAGTCCGTTTTCGCGGGAGCTGCCTAAACGCGCGGCTTAGCTCCGCATCGCCGCAACCGGAAGTCCTCCAGAGGGTTTTTTAACCACCACCATCGAGCTGACCCAGTCAGTCGGTTCGGTTACCCTGGAAATGATCCCCTGCTACTGCACCTCCTTGAGCCGTTCCTTCAGGTTCTCCTTCAGCGGAGCCGGGACCCGGCGTGGTGCATGGACCACTGGCTTGGCATCAGGTCGCTGTAGGATCTTGTACCGATATGGCAAAGTGCCCAGTCCGTCAAACACATCTGGATACGGAGCGAGGATGTCATCAATGCCAGCTTGAAGATCCATGTTGGAGGATGTCGTTGAATAAACCCGCTGCACCACGTTTAGCTTTTGCAGGCATGCGCGCCCAGTAGGGATGCCCTGTCCAGCTTGATAATTTCAAACCTTAGCCGTGCATGGGTACTCCGGTTGGAGATGAGTAGATGGCAGGACCCCAGTGCCGTAATGGCATTACCATTATAGTCCAGGAGCTGGCAGGCTGCTTGAAGGACCTTGGGGGGCTTCTTGATGCGTTTGAAGTCTGCCTGTGAGAGGAGGTTGGCAGAAGCACCTGTGTCCAGCTTGAACTGGATGGAGCAGCGGTTGACCTGCATCACCACACACCATTTGTCCTCCGAGATCCACAGCGAGGATGGACTGAATGCGAGATGAGTTAGGTGTGGCATGTTCACGTGTGGTAATGCTGCCCACTTGGTAGGCAGACTCCAGGCACTCGTTCTCTGGATCCATCGTATTGCCAGGATCAGAATCCTGTAATCGTCATTGCACATTCTGGACGCGCCGTCGTCGGAATTGGGAGCGCTGGCCTCTGACTGGGGTGCAGACCTGCACAAGGCTGCATAGTGTCCAGGCTTCCCGCAGTTTAAACATCGCCTGCCACTTGCAGGGCAGTGTCCCTTTAAGTGGGCGTTGCCACAGTTCGGGCACGTCATCACGTTGGCGTCGTGACGCGATGTACGTCGTCGCACATGCGCAGTGCGGTTGGCAGACGTCTGCACCTGCGCAGTGTGGGTGTCGGCCGCTGATCCTGGAGTCAGCAATATCACCAAAGTTGCAGGACAGCGCTAGCAGGCAGAGGCTAGTTAAGAAGGCACTGAAGTATTCATCTTTACCTTGAAGATGTTGTTTGAATATCTAGCGCTCGAAGGTTTCACTGGTGTCCACTTCACAGTGACTATCGAACTTGTCCAGGATGGTCTGAAACTTTGTCTTGTCCTGGCCTTCGGTGAAGGTAAACGAGTTGAAGAGTTCGATGGCTTGATCACCCGCTGTTGAGAGGAGAAGCGCGATCTTTCTTGCATCAAACGCAGCCTCGAGGTCTGAGGCTTCGATGTACAGCAGAAACGTTTTTTGCTTGAAAGCCTCCAGATTGCCGGAGGTCCTGAGCTGGTGAGGAGCCGGAATCTTCTCCATGGTGCCGGGATACATTTGCTGGTCATCACGGAATGGACTGAGGTAAGCCACCTTAAATTAGTAGTCTCCTGGTATCATGTTGTGTTATTTACACTGGTCTAACACTGGCTGCAACTGGATGCAGCTTAGATCAGATACTCCAGACCTTGAAGTTAGTTCAATCAGGTTTATTGAACTAATAGCACAGTTAGCACAGTTCTCTGTGAGTTCGACTCTCTGCTAACTTAAGTGTGGTTACTCGGTCTGACTGAACCAGACTAGCTCTTAGCCACATGGTGGAGATGTGAGATTGTAACAACACCCTTGACTGACTCTCTAGATGTTCATCAGTGGAAAATGGTGGAGTGTGAGTGCCTGGTGTCTTTTATAGTCAGATCCCACCCCTGAGTGTCCTGCCTACTTATTGGTCATGTCCTGTTCTGTGTCCATTAGCTGTTTGTCTGTATATCATTATGTGTGTGTCTGCATATCATGACAGGGTGTAGGTGGGTATGGGACGTGAGATGAATGAGGGGGTGTAGGTGGGTGTGGGACGTGAGGAGCGTTGGGTGAAAGGGGGATGTAGGTGGGTGTGGGACGTGAGGAGCGTTGGGTGAAAGGGGGATGTAGGTAGGTGTGGGACATGAGAGGTGAGATGAATGAGGGGGGTGTAGGTGGCTGTGGGACGTGAGATGAATGAGGGGGTGTGGGTGTGGGACGTGAGGGGCGTTGGGTGAATGGGGGGTGTAGGTGGGTGTGGGACATGAGGGGGTGAGATGAATGAGGGGGGTGTAGGTGTGTGTGGGACGTGAGGAGCGTTGGGTGAAAGGGGGATGTAGGTGGGTGTGGGACATGAGGGGGTGAGATGAATGAGGGAGGTGTAGGTGGGTGTGGGGCATGAGGAGAATTGGGTGAATGGGGGGGTGTAGGTGGGTGTGGGACGTGAGGAGCGTTGGGTGAAAGGGGGATGTAGGGGAGTGTGGGACATGAGGGGGTGAGATGAATGAGGTGTAGGTGGGTGTGGGACGTGAGGAGCGTTGGGTGAAAGGGGGATGTAGGGGAGTGTGGGACATGAGGGGGTGAGATGAATGAGGTGTAGGTGGGTGTGGGGCATGAGGAGAATTGGGTGAATGGGGGGGGGTGTAGGTGGGTGTGGGATGTGAGATGAATGAGGAGGGTCGGGTGAACGTGGTGAGTGGGGGGGGGGGGGGGTTGGTGAAGGAGGAGGCTGGGTGACCGGGGAAGGGGGGGGGGGGGGGGGGATTGTCCACATTCCAGGACTGTGGGGAGGAATTCGAGATTTAGAAGGTTAAAAACGTGGCCCCGCCCCATCCCCTCCCAAATCGTCCCTCAACCTCCCGCCACCCACCCCTCCCCGTCTCCGCTCCTTCGGCTTTTTCCGCCGCTGACGGAAATGACCGAACGCCCTCGGCTCGCTGGCTGCCGCACCGGCTCCTCTTTGCGGAGATTTCCCCGCCTCGGAGCCTGAAGAGAGTTAAAAAAAAATAACCGGGTTTTTTTTTTCTCTCTCTTCCTTTCCCCCCGCCCCCACTCCTCGCTCTCCCTTCCTTCTCCCCCACCTCCGTGTAATTTAAAGAGCTGAAAGTTGTCGTGCTGAGGGACATTTGCTGGAATTCCTCCCGATGCAGGCCATCAAGTGTGTGGTTGTTGGGGACGGGTAAGTCCGTTCATCTCAACGAGGGGGGAGAGAGGGGGGGAGAGAGGGGGGGATGACCAAAAAAAAGGTGTTGGGGGGGGGGGGGGGGGAATCTAAAATATCAGCGAGCCCCCCTCCCCGGGCCCCGTCTGACAATAATGGGGGAAAAAATGATTGATTTTAATAGTTATTTAAATCACGTTGCATCAAACGGCTTTTGTTGTATTTGCGGGTTTTGCTTCACATCGTTAGATTTTGAATAGGCGACGCTTTGATTTTATTTTTCCACCCCCATTTCGATTATTTTAAAAGAAATTAAATTTAAAATCGGTCTCGTTTTCCACCGTTTTCCCCCTACCGCCGTATTCCCCCTCGCCGGGATTGCTGCCCGGTGGAGGAACAATCGGGAATGAGTCAGACACTTTGCACCAGCCCCAAGCCAGGCGTGCAGCGTTTTGCTTTCCCGGCCACTGTCTCTCCCCCCCCCCCCCCCCTGTTTTTCTTTTCAATTAAAAATCACTCGCTGTTTATTTCTCTTCCCGCATCGTTGGGAGTCTGCCTCCCGTGATTTGCGAGAGCCGGGATCAAAAAAAAACCGAGGAGGCGGGTGGGCTGGAAGGGAGGGAGAGTGCGAAAGGGATCATTTGGCACAAAGTTTTTTTTTAAATTTGTGGATGGGGTGGGTCGGGTGAGGAACCCCATCGACAGCTGCAATGTGCGCTCATGACTACTTTGGGTGTGAACGGAAAGCACGGTGGCTGGTATCTGCTGATGTGTATGGGGCATGGTTCACACAGCCCCTCCATGGAGTCAGTAATTAGCTTTCAGTAGTGCTTACAAGATGGCTGGTGATGTGGCCAGTGGCTCAACTCTTTGCTGTTGAAAAATCAGCACGTCTGGTCCAGAGGATGGATGGGTATTCCTCGAGCTGTAATCTTGAGGTGGCTGCTTTGGTTATCATCTGTAGAGCCGGTTGCATATTCTCAGAAATTGGCTGTTGTGAATATTCACCAGTATGCAGAACCTTGATGCTTACTGCTACCTAGAACCACTGGATACTAGTTGGGGTAGTGTGGGTCCTTTAAGTACAGCATGAATAGGTTATAAGGATACATACAGTAGCTCACGAGGAGATAGTAAACGCTGCAAAACCTGGGCAACATCATTATTTTTCTAAAATGTTTATTTAAGTACATCTCCAGTTTGCATCCAAATCAATGAATCTCTTGTAAGTATTTTACCGCTCCCAAAGATTAAAAATTCTGTATGTGCATCTTCTTCAGATTTATTATCTCGTTTACTTTTCCCTTCCTTGAACTAAATATTCATTTCATGGATTGGATAACTGCCATGCTGATCTCGTCAAGTCACAAAGCCATCAAGTGGAACAGTTCATGTGTAGAGATGGGAACAAGAATTTATTCCATGCCTTATCATATCTCAAAGTGCTTAGTATGCAATTATCTAAATTACTTTACGGAAACCTTTTGTCAGGTAGGTAAATGCAGCAGTCATTTAGTGTACAACAAGTTATGATCAGCAATGGGATAAACAGGCAGTTAAATTTTTATACTATTGGTTGAGGAAAGGATACTGCTAATTTCCGAATAGCGACATGGGATCTTTACATCCGCCTGAAGCATCAAAACAGGGCGATAGAATATACAACCAACCAAACTGGGTTGCAGAGGTAAAATTCCACATGAAATATTGAGGGGGAATGCAGAATGGGAATGTAAGATTAACGGCAAAGAGAGGAATGACATAACTATCATTGTGAGCAACATGTCTCCTCAGTCCTGTGTTCCCAGTGCTCTCCAGTGGTTATGCCTTTGCCAGCTGATGCACACATAATTTCCTTGCCAAAATTCTATAATTGCAGGTGTTGAATCTTTGCAGCTGGAGATCTGGGTTATAGTGAAGGCTTTTTTGTAATCTGAAAGCTATTAGAATTTTAATTGTGGTGTTGGGTTGGATCTTTTCCTTTAAAGGAGGAAGTGAGGGTTTAAGTGGATCGATGCAGACTCGATGGGCCGAATGGCCTCCTGCACTATGTTCTAAATTGTGGGCGTGTCTTGTCTTGTGCTGATGAAATGGGTCATTTTCTTTCTGCTTTCTGCATTCGGGAAGGGGAGCTATTTGGTGCTTTAGGTTGGACCAGAAAATTAGATTTGATGTATAGAGGATAGGGCATATCTATGTTTAGTTTAGTTCTAAAATGAATTAAAATTCAAATAATGTTATCCAGGGTATAGGACACTGATCACCCATATATCCGAGCTCTAAAGAACAGTAACATTAAAACTATTCTTGGGTTAGGTTTACGGATTTACTTCAGAGCAACTGGCTTGCAAACTGAAATGATGTTTGCTAGTTTTCCCCAACCAAGCAGTCACAGGTCTA
Organism: Scyliorhinus torazame; assembly: GCF_047496885.1. Lineage (NCBI taxonomy): Eukaryota > Metazoa > Chordata > Chondrichthyes > Carcharhiniformes > Scyliorhinidae > Scyliorhinus > Scyliorhinus torazame. The sequence goes on along the minus strand of NC_092724.1, from coordinate 134,308,411 downwards.
TTGTGTCAATCAGGTCAATTATTGCGAGGAGAAGGATAAACTTAATTAGGTGGTTTTATGTTAAGGAAATACTGAGAAATGTCCACACGTTAATGTTTCCAAAAAATGTTTGAATAACATTTACCCGATGCCTGCCTAAGTAAACGTGCAGTGATATCTGACACAGTCCAGTCATGTGATATGTTCAGCTGCTGCCGTAACTGGTCCTACAGCAGGTTGTACCACTTTGGTTGCAGCCTAATGTGCAACTGTGGAAGTCAAAAAATTGTATTCCCCATGAATCAACAACAACACTTTGCCAAGTCACTATTAGTGAGGTGCCACCACACATTAGCATAAATGCAGGATTTTACCATGATCTCCATGCAAGTTAGCCGAGAGGAGACTGGATGGGTGCCATGTCCATGCTGCTGCCACCTGGTTCCATAACTGCATCCATGGAGCAGGTCACTCTTGTGCAGTTGTGTGTGGATCAAAACAGGAGTAAAGAAGTTGACAACAAATACTATCTTGTCTCTTGCCTAGATGTTGGAAATAGGAGTGGTTTACAAGGGCCTTAACTTGGAGTATTTTCATTCATTTGTTTATTCGTGCCAACTAACATTTTCATTTATGGCATTGGATAATCTAATTTTTAATATCCAAATACATTTACATACAAAGACCTGTTAGTAGACTGCATGCAGCAAATATAAGTTGTCACCCAAGAAGCATTATTTACATTCTTGGAATATGTTTAATGCATTCCAGATTTCTCTCGTTGTATGTGTGAAATAAAGTATCATAAAAATCTGGGATTAAAAGCTCATTTTAGTAATGGTAACGATGAAATTATCACTGATTGTTGTAAAAGCCCATTTGGTTCACTAATGCCTTTTAGGAAAGGAAATCTGCTGTCCTTGCCTAGGTGTGATTCTAGACCCACAGCAATTTGGCTGACCCTTAACTGCTCTCGAGACAATTCGGGATGGGTAAGAAATGCCAGCGATACTCTAATCCCATGAAAGAATGTTTAAAAATGCATATGCTCTGCAGTGCATAAAATGTATTCTCTATTTGCTCATGTGCTTGACAAAGTATTTCTCATATGCCATACACTCAGCTGACCTACTGAGTTGGTGCACTATTTTCTGTTCTACCCATGTCACTGTGAATGCTTAGTAGGAAATGATTCCTCTGATATGATCATGTCTCTTACAACCAACCACAGTAGCAATATTGTGTGCAATGTATTCATTTGAAAACTGATTAGTAATATTTAAATTCCATGAGGGGGGAAAAAATAACCCTGCACAACAGTAAGAAGCCAAGGTACAAACATGATCTGTCCTGACAATTGACAGATATTTGGAAAAGGCCCTGTGATGCCAGAGCACCAACTAGGAACTTTAATGAGCTAAAAGGAATAACCTACAAATGCTGGATTTTTGAGATAAAAGCAGAACATTTGTACAACAGATTTTTCAGTATTTGAAAAGACAAAGACCAGGTAATGTTTTGGGTGTAGAACCTTCAATAGAATTCACCATCTGAATTGCTTTGTACTTTTTGACATCAAGCATCTATATAAATACATGTCACTTAATGACTCTTCTATTGGTGTTGGTAGTGTTTATATACAGATAGTTCCCAAGGTCAATGTTTGCTCAGCTTCAATGGGCACCTGCTGGTTTTGCTAAATCTGGGAAGCAGAAGACCAGCTTTTTACTGGGACATCCCAATAGCTGGATTTATCTTGGGATGGTTAATGAGGATGTTGTTGTCTTGGAGTTCTGAGTTTTGAGAACCAATGCAAGTGCCCTATTGATGCCAGTTATAAAAAGTGATGAGAATAAGGGCAGACTGTTGGCCATAATTTTACAATTGAGATGGACTTCAATCATCCTACGTTACTGTGCTGGGAATATTTGTAAAATGTCAGATGCATGTCACCACTGCTACTGCTGGAGAATTGTTAAATGTGCTGTTATATCTTTAGCAAGGACAGTAGAAGATTTTGACCAAAATGTTCCAAATCACACTATATACCAAGTCTTGAATTGTTGGGATGGAATGGGTCCTCTGAGATTCATCCCTGCAGCTGCAGGAAAGAATAGCAGCTGTAGGGCTCCCACCTTTTGCTCGTGGTTGCAGAGACCTGGGCAGAGACTGTAATATCTGTTAAGCTGAACTTTTTTAAAAATCAAGGCTCTTTCATAACTACCTTTTCTTCTTACTGCATTACCATCCTTCTTAACCTCTATGCTTTTTACCACCTTACAACCAATACTTGCTTGTTTTATTCTTTACAAAATCATCTGTCTAAGAGTACAGCATTTTTACCATATTTCCTGCTTCAGCCAGGAGAGCGGAACGCGTGCTGTCAAGTTAGTGATCACTAAACCATGCAACACGCTACAAGGGGAACTGCTTTGTATGTGGTTTGTAAAATATTTCTGCTTTATTTGCCTTTGTGGGACCACTGTCTATTCATTTTACCATAAGATGGTGCATGGATCCAAGTTTTTAATCATGTCAACAGCTGAATGTGCTGTTGGAGAATTAATTACCTTTAAAAATGTTGTGACTGTTGTTTAGTTAAACAGATCGAGTGTCCAGTTTGAGTTGGTAAGGAGGAATGTTGGCTGGAATGAAGGGGAAACTCCTTTCAATAGTGCCAACGATCTTCATTGTCCACTTGAACTATATTAGCATGGTTTGTTTATTTATGACTGTGGGGTTGGCCGTTAGTGAGTTGGAAGATGTGCTGTTTTCTAAAAATGTGTGGAGGGAAGGGACAGTTTTATTGGAAGACAGTTTGATTCATCATAGATTATCATAGAATTTACAGTGCAGAAGGAGGCCATTCGGCCCATCAAGTCTGCACCGGCTCTTGGAAAGAGCACCCTACCCAAGGTCAACACCTACACGCTATCCCCATAACCCAGTAACCCTACCCAACACTAAGGGCAATTTTAGACACTAAGGGCAATTTTTCATGGCCAATCCACCGAACCTGCACATCTTTGGACTGCGGGAGGAAACCGGAGCACCCGGAGGAAACCCACGCACACATGGGGAGGATGTGCAGACTCCGCACAGACAGTGACCCAAGCCGGAATCGAACCTGGGACCCTGGAGCTGTGAAGCAATTGTGCTATCCACAATGCTACCGTGCTACCCTAAGTGCCTATCATATCAATTTCTTTTGAGACCCTCAATGGGATAAATAAACTTATTATTTGTGTAAGGGTATTATATAATATATATCTTCAGTATTCCCAGTTAGATAGGGGGAGAACTAGCTAGGATTTACACTCCTGATTGCTTAGCAAAGTCCCTGTGCCCAGATGACAGGTGATAAAAGATTGAACTCAAAATTAGTATCCAATCTCTTTGACTGCCCTGCCAACACTACATCTCTAAGCTTGTGTACAAAGAATGGTCATTTGGATGAAGCACTGGGCTGCCAGTACCTGTAAAACCACTTTTCCAGAAAATGTCAGTGCCTTCAGAAGTCAAAGGAAAAATCTGATTATAAAATCTTAAAATTTTAATTGATTTTAAGTCTAAATATTAACCTGCATTATTTTAATTTGCTTTGTCAGGAGAGGAGTGTTCAATGTGCCTTCTCATCTATTTTCTTATATTTTGAAGAAAAAAAACAAAGTACTGATGAGGGGGGGTGGGGGGATAAATATGAACGCTACCAAGATGACAAATTGGATATCCAAGAAAAGCTTTGTTATCAACTGCTGCATTCAGCTGAGCTTTTCTTTTGCCGGTGAATTGCATTTTGGATTTCTGTGTGTGCGTATGTTTTCTTCCAGTTAATCATTACATCATCACTAACCAATGGGGAGTGTCTGTAAGGTAGTGAGCTCTGCCTGGAATGTGCTATCTCAACTAACAGATGATGAAGCTTTCTGACAAAGAATTAGGGTTTTTTGTTTCTTAGCAACATTAATTGTATGATGGTTTGCACCTTAAGAGCATGTGGGAGTTTAATTCTAATATGATGGGCAGGTTATTTAAAATGCTGCACCTCAGTTCTTGGCAAAATGTTTCAATGTTAAATATATAGTGTAGCACTGCAGCATTAATTAATGGTATATGATTAAAGAAGCATTTTCTTGATAACCGGATTGTTTTGGTCAGTGATGTGGTAAGAAATTGATGTGAATTACATTGTACTGAGTATTTGATAAACAAAAAGGTTTACCAAGTATTTCTTTATGAAGACTGCTTTCAGCAACAACCTTTCTTTCTGTGATATCTGCCCCTTCTTCCCCACCCACCAATCTTTTGTTACAAAAAAGCAATAGGGATGTGATGTTTTAGATCAATTACTCCAAACATTTGAGTATGTGCCACTCCTGTTTTTAATTTGTTCCGTTTTGAGCTCTGTTTGCTTATGTATTTCATGAAGGGAGATGTATAGCTTCAAAATGCTAACACATTCTGATTGAAATGTGACATTTCTATCTGGGAGTAAATTCTGTATAGACATAGCTGCTAGTTTGTTTTATTTCAAAGGTTATAAGCAGATCTAGTCTGATGGATGCATTCTATATTTAGCCAGTCCCATTGCATGTCTTTTGAATTCTAGTGTTTTGTGGATTGTTCTGTGAATCCATGCGTTTACACGTGGGGTAATTGTTTTATAGTGACTGAATAAATAGAATTTCTAGGGCATTTTCACTGGCCGTTGAAAGGTGTATTTGAGATTTCTATCAATTTTCCATGAAGTCACAAATGGTAGGCCTTGATTGTGAGGAATTTCTCCTTGCTACATAGTAATTCTACCATCAGCTTGTCTGAAATTTGTGTATAGAACTGGGCTGTCTCCTCAATTCTTGGATCTGGATGAAGCATGTTCCCTGCTCTAGGAGGCAAAGTACCAGTCAGATGATATAAGTGACTGCAACCATCATGTTTGTTATTTGGGAGGTGGCATGTGGCGCAGTGGATAGCACTGGGACTGCGCGCTGAGGACCCGGGTTCGAATCCCGGCCCTGGGTCACTGTCAGTGTGGAGTTTGCACATTCTCCCCATGTCTGTGTGGGTTTCACCCCCACAACCCAAAGATGTGCAGGCTATGTGGATTGGCAAAGCTAAATTGCCCCATAATTGGGGGGGAAAAAAGTGGGTATTCTAAATTTTTTAAAAAATGTTTGTTATTTGATCCACCATTTTATTTGTGGATTGTGGGAAATAATATTGCCAGAATGGTCAGTCACGAGCAAGCTGTCATTATGACTTTTGTGCAGGTGTATTATCACATGGCTAACACCATTTCAGGGTTGCCACTGCTATCTGGAACGAGGAGATTGCTATTTTACAAAATAAAAAACAGAAACGAGGAAGAAAAGCCATAAAGATATAGACAATATTTTGTCAATCGATTAAGACTTAAATACTGAGCAAAGCAGTGAATCGGAATACTGCCCTTTAACCTCTGTAATCCATGTCAGAAACCAGCCCAAGTGGATGAAATGAAGGTCTTCTGCCTCTGTTGATTCTTCAATTAATTGAGTTTGGACTGTCTCAATGCAGTTCCTACTAGTTACTAATTTAAAGCAGAACACTTATCCAAAAATGAGTGCTAATTGCTTTTAATTTGACAGTTTTGTTTTGAGCCTTGAAGATGAGGAGTGTGCGAACCAACAATTTGATGGGATGGGGCGCGGGGGGAGCTGTGGAGGGAAGGTTGAATCATCTAAGAAACTGTAGAGAAACTTGATGTTGCATTTGTTCAGTGCAGTTACTGAATGCAAAGAGCTTAACATGTTTGAATATTGTCCCTTGGCAGCGATTGTTGATACTGTCTGTACTGACCAAGAGAAATGCACTCATACATGCAAATTAAGTAGTATATTACAAGATCTGAGCATTTTATTATATTGCCCTTTCTACTGCCCTATCTGGGGAGGTGTAGATTAGTTCATTAATGGCTGTCTTCAGCTCAGCATGTAATAATCGCTTATTGTCACAAGTTGGCTTCAATTAAGTTACTGTGAAAAGCCCCTAGTCGCCACATTCCGGCGCCTGTTTGGCGAGGCCGATACGGGAATTGAACCCGCGCTGCTGGCCTTGTTCTGCATTACAAGCCAGCTGTTTAGCCCACTGTGCTAAACCAGCCCCTTAGTGTTAGTGTTAGTCTTACTCAGTGCAAGAAAGATAGTGGGCTAAGATAACATTTTGTTTTGCATTCCATTTGAGTAATTAAGGACTGACAAATATTGTGACATGTTTTTGTAATTCCTAAAGTTGATTCTGAGGAGATTTGAGCAATTTTAAAGATTTCTTTGTGCGCACATCTTGTTCAGGGGCATAGTATGTCAGTATCCGTAATTGAAAGAAATGGCACTGAAGATATGTTTCGGAAAATTCAACCCCAACAAATTCAACCCTAATTGTGAACATTTGTCTGAAAGCGAATAAAATAGCAGACGTAGATAAAATAAATGTTCCCCACCATGATGGGACCAGATGCTTTTGAGGTGGTGTGTAACCAGTGTTGCCTGCGATACCCTAGTACTATAGATAATTTTGAAATTAATGAGATTTTGGACTCCTAATATGGAATGACTAACAATAAGATTTGCACTGAATTGCATTCCCATGCAATGAAGCAGTTGTCAAGTTGAGAGTGTTGCAGGCTACATTCTCAAATTTAAGAAACTTCCATGTCACTGTGGATATGGTGCAAATTTAGATTGTTGATACTGTTGTACTGACCAAGAGAAATGCACTCATACATACAAATTAAGTAGTATATTACAAGATCCGAGCATTTATTATATTGCCCTTTCTACTGCCCTATCTGGGGGGGTCAAGCTTTTGAGCAAAGACAATAAGCTGATGAGGAAGGGAGCGGCAATGAGGCCACAACCATGGAAATGGCAGAAAGAGACCATTGTACGGGAGTTCTTTTCTGAGCCGGCAGGGCAGGTCCACCAGATTTCGGCAAGATCCAGGCTCCGAGAACCAAGTTCATAATCTGAGAGAAATTTAAATGCTACTGTTGCCATTGACCATTTAAATGTCCTCCCATTTCCTGTCCCCTGTCCAAAGTGCTATGCCTGTGGGAATAGAGGAAACAACCATGCACCAAGTCAGTGTGGATGGATTTAAAGCTTATTCAGGAGCCTGGAAGTTCTCATTGTGCATATAATATATATGAAAAAAGTGGATGTTATTGAGCAGGTAAATCAAGGATTATATTCAGAGAGCATGGGGAAAAAAAGTACATTGAAGTTGAAAGTAAACAGGCTGAAGATATAATTCCAGTGCCCACAGTATAAATGAAAGTGGGAGAATCACAACTTGCTTTCATCATTGATCTAGCTGCAACAGGGTCTGTTATCTCGAGAATACAACAAGTCCCTAAGTCACTTGTTAGTCCATTTCATCCCAGTTTTACATAAGGTAGTTATTCCCGTAAGGTATGGTTAATGTTGGGAGTGAAATATGATGTTATAGTCCATTACTTGCCATTGGTTGCGGCAGGAAAGAACAAAGTCTCCCTGATGGAAAGGAAATCACTGAAGAAAATATGCTATACTGGGCTGAGTTATTTCTAGGAGGACTCATTAAGAATATGTGACATTTGAAGAAGTGGTCTTTGAGAGTAAGGAGGACCAAATGATAAAATTAGCGATCAATTGAAATATTAACTATCACAAGTCCGCCAATCATACAAATGAGGATGTTCTTGTGAGATTTCATGTGAAACCTGATTCATTTTTAGCTATTGGGTTACCTGTGATTTGCTTTACGTAAACAAATGTTATTCCAGTGTCTGCCAGACAATTAGTGACACAACTCAAAGAATGAGGTGCTTATTTTGTCATGGCTGGTCTAAAATTTCAGCAGTGTTAATAATAATCTTTATTAGTGGCACAATTAGGCTTACATTAACACTGCAATTAAAATACTGTGAAAATCTCCTAGTTGCCATTTCTGTCGCCTGTTCGCGTACACTGAAGAGTAATTCAGAATGTCCAGTTCACCTAACAAGCACGTCTTTCAGGACTTGTGGGAGGAAACCAGAGCACCCGGAGGAAATCCACTTGGGCATGGGGAGATCGTGCAGGCTCCGCACAGAAAGAGACCCAAGCGGGAATCGAACTTGGGACCCTGGCGCTGTGAAGCAACAATGCTAACCACTTCTCGTGTAGAAGTGAACTGAGTGTAGGTCAGTTCTATTTGCTGCGGGGTCTGAGAGTAATTCTACCAGAGTTTAGAGAGAGATTGCTAAAGGGCCTTCCATCAAGATGTACAGAGGGATAGTCCATATGAAAGCAAGAGCTGCTTTCAGTACCCAAGGGAAGATTTGGAGATATTAATGTGTTGTTGAAAGGTTGTGACGGGTGTCTCAATGAGAAATGATCCAACCAAGGTTCCTTTCATTCCATGGTCAAAAATGAGAATACTGCAGGATTGAGGACATGTTCTCTTGAGGGAAAACGTACCTTGTTTTGGTCTATAGACTAGCATTTATCCACTTGCTATAGCTATGTCCACTACTGTGACCAATGAGGTTTTAAGAAGATGGTTTGCTATTTATGGATTGCCAGAGGTGTTGGTGTCAGATAATGATTCCGAGTTTACATCAGTAGAAAAATATTGGGAGTAAAAATGAAGTCATCATACTAATACCACGTATCACTCAACATCGAATGGCACTGCAGAAAAAAGTGCATAGATTTAAGGTCTTTGCAAAAATATTTGTATCTGGGCATTAATTTTCATGTTTCTCTTTGATACAGTTTTCTGTTCTCTTGCAGGCGTTGCTCACCTTACGAGTTAGTGTTTAAACAGGCTCCTTGGATGAGTTTTAGTTTACTTAAGCCTGACGTGTAAGAGAAAAAGATAAACATGCCAGGCATGTAACTAGAAAGTTCACTATCTCCTACTGAAGTGATGGGAAGAAGTATGTGATTGGAATTGTACAGACTAGGTGCTTTCATATTTCCAGTGAAGATTAGTGAGTGTCACATAGATCATTTGCTTGAAAGAGGAAATATAATAAAAGGAGATCAGGAGAACCCTCCGATAATCAAAATTCCTTCTACAGCTCAAAGTGAAAGCCAGAAAGAAAGTGAAAGCCAAAAAGAAACTGGAAGTTTCCTGGTAGTGAAGAAAGTGAATCGGGGTCTTTGACTGAAACAAATTAATGTCACAGTCCCAGAAGTAGAGTTCAGATTTGACACAGCACAGTTAAGAGCAGGGTCAAGCTAACAGAAATGAAAGGAGACACCCAGACAAATAGGGCAAGAATCCAGATGGGTTAATGGAATGTCAAATGATATTTTTGTTAAATAAACACACCGTATTGAGGGAAAACATTTTCATTTACATGCAAGTTACTCTGGTAATTTTGGTTGTGATGATGGTAGAAACAAATAAGCAACCCAATTTAAATTTCAAGTCTTGTTTATAGAATCATAGAATCCCTACCATGTAGAAGGAGGCCATTCAGCCCATTGAGTCTGCACTGACCCTCCGAAAGAGCACCCTACCCTGGCCCACTCCCTTGCTCCATCCCTGCCCCACCTTTGGACACTTCACCAGGAATTTTAGCACGGCCAATACCCCAAACCTGCACATCTTTAGTTTATGTTGATTAATACTATTTTATCTAGAAAGTGTGCACATGTACCAGTTTACATTTTAACATACGTTTTTTAAAGTAGGAAGAAGATTTGTGCCAGTGTTATATTTTCCTCTCTGCTGCCCTTGCTGTTGGGGAGGCGTAAGCATAAGTCAATAATCACTGCCTGCAGCGACATGGCTGGGTTCCTCAGCCTGGAGCGAATAAAGTTTGCCTTGAGAGGGTCCTTGATGGGATTCTCCCGGCGGTGGCAACCTTTCCTTGACTTTCTAGGGGAGCAGTAAGTGTCAGCAGCAGCAGCATCCTGAGGGGGAGGGGGGGGGGGGGGCGGTACTGTTGATATAATGTGAGTTGGGCATGGAGACAAAACCCACCTTGTTCTGTTTAAAAAAAAAAAAAAATTCAATTATATTTTGTAAGTAGTTTCATTGTAAGCTTTGGGCTATGTTTTGTTTTTTATTACTATCTGTATTTCTATTTTTGTTATGTAAAAACACTCATTGGAAAAACTTTAATAAAACATTTATTTTAAAGAACATAATCACTGCCTGCAGCTGAGCAGGTGTTCGGTTTGGTACAGAATGCAATAAATAGGTTGATTTGAAAAAAGTAATATAATATATACATATATATATCTACCTGACGTGATGTAGAGGAAATCGGGTCAGTATTTCACCACTTCTCTACCACGATAACCAGTAAACATTTTCTCCTGTTAAAATTAAATATAAACATCCAACAGTTCTAATCTGTCCAGTGGCAAAATATGTGGTTCAATTTTTTGAACATCACTAAATTCTATGCTAACAAATAGCCACCCAGCCCACACATTTGAATCAGTATTTTAAAAATTGAATCGCTCAAACTAATGTTTCGTTACCAAGGGATAATTATTCAAGTTCTGGTGAAGGTTTATGCCTGATTTGTCACTTCTCTTGTGGGTGCTCCGTCAGGAGTGTTTTCTGCTTTTTTAAATTAATGATCCATTGACAGGTTATGCAGACAACAGATTTAAAGAAAGCATTTTTCTTTCCCATTGGGAAATATTAAGTGCAATTTAACCACCTCGTTGGTGAAACTGGGCACACCGGTTAAATAGCAGGAGAGGCCAAAATCGAGATTCACGCTGGGCGCGAACCAGTTTGCTACTAACTGGCCTGAGTTCTGGATCATGCCCACATATGGCGAACATATCTTGACCCTCCTTTGCATTCATTTCCATCTCATCATTCCCAGGAAATAACTAGCCCCCCAGTGGGAAATCACGCGGGTGTTTTTTTAGTACACCTTTTTAAAAACGTGAAGCTGGTGCAATGGCTGCTCAGGGAACTGAGGAGGTGAGTAGCCATTTCCATTTTACCACATGCAGTTCAAGGGCACCAGAGCTGTTGGCCAAATGCTGTGGGGTGGGCTTGGTCAGAGGGCTGAAGGTTCCATGTCGGGGGTTACCATGGGTGACATGTTTTAATTATGAACATATGACATTTCCATTCCCCCTAGCAACAGATTGGGCATAGGGCCCAATTAGTGGTTCACACTTTTGATCTTTCGTGGTCTACTGTTACATCTAGGTGTGTCCCCAGGATGCACATCATAGGTGGAGGCAGCCTGCTGCTTTCTGCGCCCTGTGCACAGCGGATGCCCTCTGGAGGGCCTGGAACCTGGGGGGCCCCAGCTGACATACTTCATAGAATTTACAGTGCAGATGGAGGCCATTCGGCCCATCGAGTCTGCACCCTACCCAAGGTCAACACCTCCACCCTATCCCCATAACCCAGTAACCCCACCCAACACTAAGTGCAATTTTAGACACTAAGGGCAATTTATCATGGCCAATCCACCTAACCTGCACATCTTTGGACTGTGGGAGGAAACCGGAGCACCCGGAGGAAACCCACCCACACACTGGGAGAACGTGCAGACTCCGCACAGACAGTGACCCAAGCCGGAATCGAACCTGGGACCCTGGAGCTGTGAAGCAATTGTGCTATCCACAATGCTACTGTGCTGCCCAAACTGGTGTCATTGGCATCGCCATCCCACCCTCTTCTACCCTTGATGTGCCAGTCTTGGGAGGGGTGGGGTGGGGGGGTGGTAGGAAGAACTGGTAACAGCTGTTGTTTCCTTGGTGCAAGCCCTGGGTTGGCCTCCAGTGCTTCCTCCTCCATGACGGTTCCTGTAAGGCCCTGGGGGTCTCCATGGAACGGAGGAGCAGCTCGAGTAAACTCCAGAGACTTGAGACTTCTAGCTCTGCCAGTCCTGGTGGCTCCCCATTGTCTGCACCATGGTGTCAACGCCCTCAGCGATACTCCTCCGTTACTGGGCCATGCTCTGCAGTGCTTCGGCATTGTCCACCAGCATCTGGGTCATGTCCCTCATCGACTGGGACATGATGTTGAGGCCCTCAGCCATGGTCGTCACAGACTGAACCAAGCCTTGGGCATCACCATTCAAGACACAGATGTCGTGCTTCAGGTTTTCTACTGCGGTCGACACTCTCAGTGCCAAGCATTGTCGGCATCAACTCCTGCGTCCGTAGCCTTCAGAACACCTCCAATCAGATATGTGCTCACTGGAATGTCGCTGTCATCCCGTCCTGAATGCCACAGCCATGGCCTATCATCTGCATCACCTCTCCGAGAACCTTGTCCAGAGGTGTGACATCGGACTGGGACCTAGCTAAGTCCTGGGATCCCGCAGACCTCCGACTGCTGACTCCCATAGATGTCCATGCCTCCACCTGATGTGCATCAGCAACTGTGTGGTCTCACCAGATTGTGTCCCAGAGGCCTGTCCACTAATGCTGCTCACCAAGGTGTGTGCCTCTGTCCTGGTGGAAGGTTGGGGTGATAGCTGTGACGTCTTGATGGTGGTCTCTTTCCCGCTTATTATGGGCTATCTTATTCTGCAGGGACAAAGAGAGGGCATTCTGAGCTACATCCTTGATGGGTCGGGGGTGGCAGGTGGAACTGATGCCAGGAGAGAGGTGGTAACTTACCCTTGCAGCTTGGAGATTGTTGGTCAACTTATTCCATTTTACGATGGTTCTCCTGGTCATGTTGCACACACTGACAGCCACTGCCTCCCAGGTGATGTTGATGACATTGCTGCTGGTCCTCTGACCCCTCAGGGGAACAGGGTGCCCTGTCTCACATACGTGTTGAAACGCCTGGCCAGGTTAAGCGTCCCCAAAAAGAGGAGGAGGTCTGTGCGCTGCCTTGTTTGTGTGTTGACTGGGAGTGAGTGATGAGGGAGCATTTAAAAGCAACTCCCTCTTGTTAGCGCTGAGGCGTGAGTCTGGTGAATCAGACACGCAACAGTCAGTAATGATGAAAGGCTTGTGGGAGCTCATTTCCAGCATAAACTGCCGTTAAATACGGACCGCAATCTCACCAACGCGACTGTCGCGAAGCACTCTGCCAAACACGCTCAAAATCAAACTTGGAAGTTTGATTTCTAAGTTGGGGATCCCACAGGGGGAGGCTTTCAGGTACACATAGTTGTGGGATTTCGCGAAAAGGTTTTTCTGACTTTTCCAGTGGCATCGCCCTCCTTGTTGTTGGAGGGGGTGCGGTTAGGAAGGGGGGTTGGGGCGAGGTCCTCTCTGTGATCTATGGGAGGATTTGGGGGCAGGATATGGTGCCTCTTGAGGGTGTTACGGCCAAGTGGGAGGAAGAGTTGAGACTGGCGATGGAGGAGGGGCTGTGGTGTGAGGTGCTGCGGGAGGGTGAATGCCTCAACCTTGTTCGCGAGGCTGGGATTGATACAGCTAAAGGTCGTGCAATGACCTTTGATGAAGTCGAGGATGAGCCGGTTGTATGAGGGAGTGGAGGATATTTGTGAGCGGTGAGGAGGGGCCCAGCTAATCACATACCTATGTTCTGGTCCTGCCCGAAGTTGGAGAAATTTTGGAGGTCGTTCTTCAGCATCATGTCGGTGATCATGTGCATGGATTTGGAGCCCAGTCCCATGGGGACCATATTCGGGGTGTCGGACTTGCCAGTTACAGATGGGAGCCTTCACCTCGTTGATCGCTCGCAGGAGGGTTCCTGTTGGAATGGAGGTCTGCTTTCCACCCTGTGCCTCAGTGTGGCTGGGAATTTAATGGAGTTCTTGCATTTGGAAAAAGTGAAATTTGCCCTGAGGGGGCGAGTGGGGATTCCATAAGAGATGGGGTTAATTTATACTACATTTCAAGGGGCTGGTTACTGGCAGCTGCTTGTGGCGGGGGGGGGGGGGGGGGGTGTTTGAGGTTTTTTGTTGGTTTTATTTTGTACTATGTGCTGAAATGTTAAAACTTTGAATACATTTTAAAAAATATATAATGCTGTTAAATCACACCCATTATATCTGTATTTCCTGGAAAAATCTTTTGAAGTATCTTTTTTTTGCACTTTACATCCTTCTGTGCTGAAGGGTTTGACTTGTACTGGTAGAACTACACTGGTACTGCACCTCATCCTGCTAATGGCAGGTTATTCAGCTATTGGGGATCCTATCTTTCTACAAACTTCCATTGTATTTGGATATTATCTATCTGGGACAGCAGTTAAAAACTGTATGCATGTTTTTATATATAGAAACTAATCAAGTTCAAACTTCCCAGTTTGAATGCCTCTTGTGCATTTAACCACAGTGGTAGCTATAATAGTTGTATTTTTTATTCAGTCTCTCTCTCTCTGTTTCTCTGTCACACATCTGTCTGCTGTTTTACAAATGATCTGTTTTATATTGACATCAATGGAGTATTATTGTCACTGCTTCCCAAAGTGCTGATTTTACACAACCACGCCACATTTCAAAAGTAACAAACATTACCATGTCTTGTGAAATTATGCATCCTAGACCACCACACCCCAACCTAGTTTTAGTAACTAGCAACCCACTAATATCACATTTGGTTTGCAGTTGGCTCCACAAAATCTGTGGTGTAGGAACATTCCACTAATGCTAATTTTAAAGGTGAATGAACAGCCATGAACATTAGTAAGAACAGAAAAAGCTGCAAAAACTCAGGAGATCTTGCAGCATTTGTGGAGAGAGAAATAGTTGAAGGTAATGAACAACGGTGTCGGGTTTCCCTTCCTTTCGTTGGAAACCAAAGAACAAGATGACCAAAGCACTTTCTGCACATAGCTTCTGTGTCTTTCATACTGGTCTCTTCCAAGAGCCAGTTTTTATGCTGTTAATTTTGAACAGACTCTACGCCTTCCTGGAAGCTGAATTTAGTCAATTCTGCAGCTTTATGTTTGGAATGGTACTGGCTGACCAGAAACCAGCATTTCAACACCTGTGCCACTGACCCCAAGATAAAAGGTCCATTTAAAGTGGCTTCAGTAACCCGCCCAAGAATAATGATGGTAGGGGTTCAGAAGTTTTTTTTTCTTGTGTCTTCTAACGATGAAGTAAATGAGCATCAGTCATCAGAGATCTGGGTTATAGCATCCTTTTGTGATTTGGCCTGTACAACCTTGGGGAAATCTTTGACTCCATTCTCCTCAAAAGAAATAAATGATGGGAGACATGCATTTACCACTCTCTAAACCATGCTCCCATAATTAGGGTGGTATCATGTTTGTCAAAGGGTTTTCAAACAGTGGTGAATGGAATCATTTGGCTAAGAAACGTTTGTTACACTGGAGTGCCAGGGTTCACGTGGGGACTGCCATGTGATTCAGGCCAAAATTTGGAAACCCTCGGAGTAGATAGTATGTGGACTACAGAAGGACCACGCGTGAGAGCCTGGAGCTTATGTGTGAGATTAACTTTCTGTTTTAATGTTTCCGATTGCGGTGAGGATGAGCTAGCCGCACGTTTCGGCGGCTCCAGCTCCGACGGACCTTTGGGCTCTTAAGAGCCCCAACGGGAATTTTTTCGGCCGAGTAACCCGGTGTGGGAAGGGAGTCCGTCCCCCCCCCCCCCCCCCCCCCCCCCCAAACGACGGAAGAAAAAAACGGCGGCGGCTGCAGCCAGAAGAATCTTCGACTATAAGGTCAGAGGAAGAGGAAAACAAAATGGCGGCGGAGAAATCGCAGGCGGCATGGGGGCCTGAGCAGGACGAGGTCGTGAGACGGTGCGTGGACCTGCTGAAGAAGGAGTTACTGACCCCGATGCTACAGGCAATTGAGGGGCTTAAGGAGACTTTAAAGACCCAGGAGACTGAGCTCCGCGTGGTGGAGCAGAAGGTGTCGGGTATTGAGGACGAGGTCCTGGGCCTGGCGGTTCAGACTCAGACGCACGAGGCACTTCATAAAAAGTGTGCTGAAAGGATCGAGGCCCTTGAAAATGGAGCGCGAAGGAAGAACCTTAGGATACTAGGTCTCCGAGGGTGTGGAAGGAGTGGACTGTGGAGCGTACGCAAGTAAGATGCTGAGCTCACTGATGGGTGCTGAGGCCCCTGCGGGCCCCATGGAGGTGGAGTGGGCAGGTCGGATCCCGGCGAGAAGACCAAAAGCGGGAGAACCACCGAGGGCGATAATCGTGCGATTCTACCGCCTTAAGGACAGAGAAGAGGTCCTGAGATGGGCTAAAAAGGTACGGAGTAGCAGATGGGAGAATGCGCTGATAAGGATATACCAGGATTGGAGTGCGGAGGTGGCGAGAAGGAGGGCGAGCTTCAACCGAGCCAAAGAGGTTTTGCACAAAAAGGTGACGTTTGGGATGCTGCAGCCGGCAAGAATATGGGTCACGTATCAGGAGAGACACTATTACTTCGAGACGGTGGAGGAAGCATGGACCTTTATTAAAGAAGAGAAACTGGACCGGAACTGAGGGTCTGATGCTGCAGTGAATTGTTATTGTTATTTTTTTTTGTTAATGTTATGGTGAAAGTTAATCGAGAAGTAAACAGGGAAGGGGGGAGACTCTGGGGAAATGTGGGCGCCGGCGATGGGGGAAAGACGGGACATAGTCGGAGAATGGGGAAGGGGAGGGGAGGGGAAAGGGAGCTGCGCCATAAGAGGCGGGTCAGGTAAAGGGATGTTCCCGCGCCAGAAAGAATAAGGCGGGAAAACAGGCGCAAGGCGGATGGGAGTTCCCTCACACCGGGGGGGTCGAGGAGTGAGCAGGAGTAGCCGGGGTCAGTTGAAGTCAGCTGACTTACGGAAGTGATATGGGGGGAGCAATCAAGCTAGATAGGGATCTAGCGGGGGGGGGGGGGGGGGAACGGACAACTGGGTTGCTGCTGCGAAAATCCAAAAGGGAATGGCTAAAGAGTGGGTGGTCGGGGACGGTGTGCGACGCTGGGGGAGCGAGCGGGAGCGCGGAGGCGGGATATGGGACTGGCCTAGAGAAGGTAATGGCTAGTCGACACGGGAGGGGGGGGCAGGTAGCCCCCTAGTGAGGCTGATCACGTGGAACGTGAGAGGCCTGAATGGACCGATTAAAAAGGGCCCGAGCGCTCGCGCATTTGAAAGGACGAAGGGCAGACGTGGCTATGCTCTCAAGAGACGCACCTAAAGGTGGCAGACCAAGTTAGGCTAAGGAAAGGATGGGTGGGAGAGGTGTTCCACTCAGGACTGGACGCAAAGAACAGAGGGGTGGCCATTTTGGTGGGGAAACAGGTAGCATTTGAAGCAAAGAACATCGTAGCAGATAGCGGAGGTAGATATGTAATGGTGAGTGGTAGGCTGGAGGGAATGGAGGTCGTGTTGGTTAATGTGTATGCCCCAAATTGGGACGATGCGGGATTCATGAGACGGATGCTGGGGCGTATACCGGACCTGGAGGCAGGAAATTTGATTTTAGGAGGGGACTTCAATACGGTGCTGGACCCTGGGCTAGATAGATCCAGCTCAAGGACCGGAAGAAGGCCGGCAGCGGCCAAGGTACTTAAGGGGTTTATGGACCAAATGGGGGGAGTGGATCCATGGCGATTTCTTAGACCTAGGGCTAGGGAGTATTCCTTCTTCTCGCATGTCCATAAAGTGTACTCCCGGATAGATTTTTTTGTTTTAGGAAGGTCGTTGATCTCTAGGGTGGAAGAAGCTGAATACTCAGCCATAGCGGTTTCGGATCATGCCCCACATTGGGTGGACCTGGAAGTAGGAGAGGACAGGGAGCAGAGAACACTCTGGCGATTAGATGTGGGACTGATGGCGGATGAGGGAGTGTGAGGGGGTGTATTGAGAGATACCTGGAGGTCAATGACGACGGCGAGGTCCCTGTGGGAGTGGTCTGGGAAGCACTAAAAGCGGTGGTCAGAGGAGAGCTGATCTCTATTGGGGCCCACAAAAGGAAAACAGAGGCCAAGGAAAGGGATAGATTACTAGGGGAAATTTTAAGGGTGGACAGGGAATTTGCAGAGACCCCGGACGAGGAGCTGTACAGGGAGAGGAGACGACTCCAGACCGAGTTTGACCTTCTGACCACCAGAAAGGAAGAGGTACTGTGGAGGAAGGCACAGGGGAGGAGGTACGAATATGGGGAAAAGGCTAGTCGCCTGTTGGCGCACCAACTGCGAAAGAGGGCAGCAGCGAGGGAGATAGGAGGAATTAGGGATGAAAGGGGAGACACTGTGCGAAGGCCAGGAAAGATAAATGAGGTGTTTAAGACCTTTTATGAGGAACTGTATAGGTCTCAACCCCCAGAGGGAGAGGAGGGGATGCGGCAGTTCCTGGACCAATTGAGGTTCCCGAAAGTGGAGGAGCAGGAGGTGGCAGGCCTGGGGGCGCCGATTGAGGTGGACGAGGTTATTAAGGGACTGGGAGGCATGCAGGCAGGGAAGGCTCCGGGGCCGGACGGGTTCCCGGTGGAATACTACAGAAAATATGTGGACTTGGCCCCGTTGATGGCGAGGACGTTCAATGAGGCCAGGGAAGGGGGGACTCTACCCCCGACGATGTCGGAGGCGACGATATCGCTAATTTTGAAGAGAGACAAAGATCTGTTGCAGTGCGGGTCCTATAGACCTATTTCACTATTGAACGTGGACGCCAAGTTGCTGGCAAAGGTACTGGCATCGAGGATAGAGGACTGTGTCCCGGGGGTGGTGCACGAAGACCAGACAGGGTTCGTAAAAGGGAGACAACTGAATGTTAACGTGCAACGACTATTAGGGGTGATAATGATGCCCTCAGTGGAGGGGGAGGCAGAGATAGTGGCGGCAATGGACGCAGAGAAGGCATTTGATAGTGTGGAGTGGGAGTATTTATGGGAAGTGTTAAGGAGGTTTGGGTTTGGGAACGGGTTTATTAGCTGGGTTAGACTTCTTTATGGGGCACCAACGGCAAGCGTAGTTACAGGTCGACATAGATCGGAGTATTTCCGATTATATAGGGGAACAAGACAGGGATGCCCGCTGTCTCCATTGTTGTTTGCGTTGGCAATTGAACCTCTGGCCATGGCGTTGAGAGACTCCAGGAAATGGAGAGGGGTGTTTAGAGGGGGAGAAGAACATCGAGTCTCGTTATACGCGGACGACCTATTGTTATACGTGTCGGACCCAGCGGGGGGGGATGATAGAGGTTATGCGAATTTTGAGGAGGTTCGGGGAATTCTCTGGGTATAGGCTAAACATGGGGAAGAGTGAATTATTTGTGATACATCCAGGGGACCAGAGTAGAGAGATAGAAGGCTTACCGCTAAGGAAGGTGGAGGGAAACTTCCGATACCTGGGGATTCCGATCGCTAGGAGCTGGGGAGCCTTGCACAGACTTAATTTGACACGGCTGGTAGAACAAATGGAGGAAGACTTAAAGAGGTGGGACATGCAGCCTTTATCGCTGGCGGGCAGGGTGCAAGCAATTAAGATGATGGTCCTCCCGAGGTTCTTATTTGTATTTCAATGTCTCCCTATATTAATCACCAGGACCTTTTTTAATAAAATAGATAGGAGCATCACGAGCTTTGTGTGGGCAGGGAAAGTTCCGAATGTAAGGAGGGGGTTCCTTCAGCGTAGTAGGGATAGAGGAGGACTGGCACTACCGAACTTGGGAGATTATTATTGGGCCGCCAATGTGGCAATGATACGTAGATGGATGATGGAGGGTGAGGGAGCGGCGTGGAAAAGACTGGAGAGAAAGTCCTGTAAAGGGACGAGTTTAGAGGCGCTGGTGACGGCACCGCTACCGCTCTCATCTAAAACGTATACCACGAACCCGGTGGTGGCGGCAACACTGAACATATGGGGACAGTGGAGGTGACAGAGAGGGGTGCAGGGAGCCCTGGTGGGGTCCCCTATCAGGAACAACCATAGGTTCGCCCCAGGAAGAATGGATGGAGGATTTCAGTGCTGGTACCAGTTGGGAATTAGGAAGGTGGAATTAGGAAGGTGGGAGATTTATTCATAGATGGGACTTTTGCGAGCTTGGGAGCATTGGAGGAAAAGTATGTTACCCCGGGGAAATTTCTTTAGGTATATGCAGGTGAGGGCGTTTACTAGACAACAGGTGAGGGAATTTCCGTTGCTCCCGACACAGGGGATACAGGACAGGGTGCTTTCAGGGGTGTGGGTCGGAGAGGGCAAGGTGTCAGAGATTTACAGAGAGATGAGGGAAGAGGGGGAGGAGTCGGTGGGAGAACTAAAGGGAAAGTGGGAAGAAGAATTAGGGGAGGAGATAGAAGAGGGTATGTGGGCTGATGCCCTAAGCAGGGTAAACTCCTCCTCATGCGCCAGGCTTAGCCTGATTCAATTTAAGGTGCTACATAGAGCACACGTAACGGGGGCAAGATTGAGCAGGTTCTTTGGAGTGGAGAACAGATGTGGGAGGTGTGGTGGGAGCCCGGCAAACCACGCACATATGTTTTGGGCGTGCCCGGCACTGGAAGGATATTGGCAGGGAGTGACGGGAGTGATCTCGCAGGTGGTGAATGCCCGGGTCAAACCAAGCTGGGGGTTAGCTCTATTTGGAGTTGCGGAAGTGCAGGAGGTGAAAGAGGCCGATGTTGTGGCCTTTGCGTCCCTAGTAGCCCGGCGCAGGATCCTACTTATGTGGAAGGAGGCGAAACCCCCCCGGACTGGAGGCCTGGGTAAACGATATGGCGGGGTTTATTAAACTGGAGCAGATAAAGTTTGCCCTGAGAGGATCGGCTCAAGGGTTCACCAGGCGGTGGCAGCCATTTCCCGACTACCTAAGGGAACGTTAGAGGGAAGACAGATGACCAGCAGCAGCAACCCAGGGGGGAGGGGGGGAGGGTTAGTTTAGTACAGGTCAATAGATAATGGGGTTTTGTTACTTGTGTATTGTTAAAAATTTCTATTTTGTTATCGTTCCGTTTGTTTTATAAGAGGGAAAAATGTTGTTTAGAAAAAAATTTCAATAAGATATATATTTTTTTAAAACTTTCTGTTTTAATAGTGTGTTTAAATGTTAATTTCTAGAGTTAACTTCCCTTTAAACTGTGGCTGAAAATCCATATCAATAATAGTTGATCTCCTGTAGTGTGGCACATGCACATCAAGTTGTTTTCAACTGAAATGGATTTGGAGAAAGAGTTTTGTTGGCTTTGAAGGGTGTTGGGTCAGGGCAGGTGACATTTAATCTGGTAAATCGCATCTGGTAGACGCCGCTGTGAAGATCTTTTTTTTTAATGGCTTTAAACAAACTATTTATTTGGAAGAATCTGGTGCTCCCAGACATGTTGTGCAGTGCTGTGTGTAGTTTGTTTACTGATGAATCCTCAGTTTAGAAAAAGCTATAACCAAAGGAAGCTAATTACTGGTTGCAAGCTTCACTGAGCACTTATGTATAATTGTATTTGGTCAGAGAAGGGTTAGGTGCCAGTCACAAACTTGAGATTATAGATCTGCATTCATGGAATTGAGATCAGCTGGACAGCCACAAGAACAGGATTTTGCATCAAATCAAACAGCATATCAGGGTGTGAGAATTGAAGGAGAAACCTGTCAATTCTCTCGTGACTTTGTTTAACCCCTTCCAATATTGCACAAAACCACTGCCAGAATTTCTGTATGTCTGTTAATTATGGAAGTAATGCTCTGGGTAATAAAGCCAAGCTTTTTCTACAATTTCAACAAGACATCCCAACTCCTGTATTCAATATTCTGACAAATAAAACCTAGCATGCTGAATGTCTTATTCACCACCCTATCCACCTGCGACTCCACTTTCAAGGAGCTTGGAGTATAGTGTTCAATTCTGGTCGCCACACTACCAGAAGGATGTGGAGGCTTTAGAGAGGGTGCAGAAGAGATTTACCAGAATGTTGCCTGGTATGGAGGGCATTAGCTATGAGGAGCGGTTGAATAAACTCGGTTTGTTCTCACTGGAACGAAGGAGGTTGAGGGGAGACCTGATAGAGGTCTACAAAGTTATGAGGGGCATAGACAGAGTGGATAGTCAGAGGCTTTTCCCCAGGGTAGAGGGGTCAATTACTAGGGGGCATAGGTTTAAGGTGCGAGGGGCAAGGTTTAGAGTAGATGTAAGAGGCAAGTTTTTTTACACCGAGGGTAGTGGGTGCCTGGAACTCGCTACCGGAGGAGGTGATGGGAGCAGGGACGATAGAGACATTTAAGGGGCATCTTGACAAATACATGAATAGAGGGATACGGGCCCAGGAAGTGTAGAAGATTGTAGTTTAGTCGGGCAGCATGGTCGGCACGGGCTTGGAGGGCCGAAGGGCCTGTTCCTGTGCTGTACTGTTCTTTGTTCTTTGAGCTATGAACCTGTACCCCTAGATCGCTTTGTTCTGTAACTCTCCCCAACTCCCTACCATTAACTGAGTAGGTCCTACCCTGATTTGGTCTACCAAAATGCATCACCTCACATTTATCCAAATTAAACTTCATCGGCCCAATTGGTCAAGATCCTGTTGCAATCTTGTAAAACTTTTTCACTATCTTGGTGTCATCTGCAAACATGCTAACCATGCCTCCTACATTCTCCTCCAAATCATTAATATATATAACGAGGGCAGCACGGTGGCACAGTGGGTTAGCCTTGCTGCCTCACGGCGCCGAGGTCCCAGGTTCGATCCCGGCTCTGGATCACTGTGTATGTGGAGTTTGCACATTCTCCCTATGTTTGCGTAGGTTTCACCCCCACAACCCAAAAGATGTGCAGGGTAGGTGGATTGGCCACACTAAATTGCCCCTTAATTGGAAAAAATTAATTGGGTACTCTAAATTTATTTATTTTAAATATATATATATATATATATATATATATATATATATATATATATGTAATATATTATAACAAATAAATGTGGACCCAGCACCGATCCCTGAGGCACACCTCTGGTCACAGGCCTCCAGTTTGAAAAACAATCCTCCACAACCACCCTTTAGCTTTGGTTACCAAGCCAGTTTTGTATCCAATTGGCTACCTCACCCTGGATTCGGTGAGATTTAACCTTTTGCAACAACCTACCATGCGGTACTTTGTCAAAGGCCTTGCTAAAGTCCATGTATTTGACTGCACTGCCCTTGTATACCTTCTTGGTTATCCCTTCAAAAAACTCTGATCAAATTCATGAAACATGACTTTCCCCATACAAAGCCATGCTGACTTTCCCTAAATAGCCCTTGCCTTTCTAAATGCTTGTAGATCCTGTCCCTCCGAATACCTTCTAACAATTTACCCACTACAGAAATATGGCTAACCGGTCTGTAGTTCCCAGGCTTATCCCTACAGCCCTTCTTAAACAAGGGCTACCCTTTAATCTTCAGGCACCTCTCCTGTGGCTGTTAATGATTCAAATATCTCCGCTATGGGGTCAGCAATTTCCTCCCTAGCCTCCCACAACGTCCTGGCATACATTTCATCAGGTCCGGGGATTTATCAAACTTGATGCGCTTTAATACCTTCAGCACCTCCTTCTCTGTAATATGTACACTCCTCAAGACATCACTTTTTTTTATTTCCCTAACATTTGGGCCTTTCTCAACAGTAAATACTGATGAGAAATATTAATTTAGGACCTCGCTCATCCCTTGTGAATCTGCACATAGATTACCTTGTTTATCTTTAAGACGCCCTACCCTCTCCCGAGTCACCATTTTATCCTTTATGTATCTGTCAAAGCTCTTTGGATTTTGGTGCATCACCAAAACGTTTATTTGGATTTGGGATGGGATGCTGGTGGGTGAAGGGGAAATGGCGATGGTAACCCAACTGGAGACCTGAATATACTGAATAATTCAGTCAGTATTTTGGTTTTTATTTTATTTCTATTGTTCAAGGCCTTGCATTAAGCCATGGAAATTCAGTGCTGCAAATTTGAATTAAGAGCAGTTATATGTCAGTGCTCTATATTTGCAAAGGGATGATATTCAGTGGATTTTATGGGTTACTAAATGTGAAGGCTTCTTGGTTGTACTCAAGAGTTTGTGTTTGAGGTGTAACCAATTTAGCACAAAATTAGACTGCTATAGAGTGTTCTTTACATTGTTGCTAATGCTAATTTATTTGCATTTACAGTGCTGTAGGTAAGACATGCCTGCTCATCAGCTACACCACCAATGCGTTCCCTGGGGAGTACATCCCAACTGTGTAAGTTTTGTTGTAGCCTTTTCAAAACTCTTTGAGCTATTTATATATTTTTGGTTGTTGAATTCAAATGTTTTAATTTTGTAGGTTTGACAACTATTCAGCTAATGTTATGGTAGATGGGAAACCAGTAAATTTAGGACTCTGGGACACAGCAGGTCAGGAAGATTATGACCGACTCCGACCCCTCTCTTATCCACAGACGGTATGTTACCTTCTTTACTTTTACTCTTGGCAGTTTTCTTCCTTCCTATCCTGGCGATTTAATTATTTTCTTTTTGCTTGGACATTACAAGTCATCCCATATCTCATCTAAGTAATTGTTACTTTTCTGAACCTTTATGGTAAACTTTGAGCAGACATTATATAAATTCCATCCTGTCCTTGCCTGATGTCCCATTCAGAGTTCCAGTATTTTTGAAGCATGATAATGTAGAATAAGATTTGAGGAACTGTTGTCATCATCATCTGTGAGTGATTGTTGGAGCTCCTATCAATGTCCTCCACACCTCCTTTGACTTTCATACTGTCCGTGGTATTTCCACCAAAAGTACCTCTGCTTTTCTGCCCAAAGCCATTGGCATTTTCTGGTGGTGCCCAGGTTAATTAACCAGCACTCAGCACTGACCAGTGCTCACTATTTATTGTCATCAGGTTTTAAAACCTGATTTGACTCCCATCAGAAATCTGGGGCGGGATTCTCCATTAGCCGACACTGAAATCGGGGCTGCGATTGGGAGGAGAATAGCTTCCAAAGCCAAGATCGCAGCAGGCACCGGTTTGATGCCAAATTGCGATGCTCCGTCACTTTGCAAATGGCGTCAATGCGATGCACACCGCGTGTACTTTAAACACTGTTTGCATATCATTAGTGGGGCCCACCTGAGATTCTCCATCTCTGATGGGCTGAGTTCCCGACGGCGTGGTCTACTGTGCTTTCTAAAATTGTGAAACTGGCATGGCGGCTGCTGAGAGAGAGGACATACGGACAGTGTCCAACACCGCCATACTTGGCCGACAGTCATGCCGCTGGGGGGGGGGGGGGGGGGCACTTCAGCCAGAGCCATGGGGAGGTGGGCTGTGGGATCGGAGTGGAATGGTATGCAACACCATTACCGCAGCCGGCAAGGCAGCCATGCAGATGCTAATGCCTCTGACAGCCCGCTTTAAACCTGGCATGCCCTGGTTGCCCTCTGGCCCCAGCTGACCCATCAGCTGTATGGACGATTCAACATATACTGTCCCATCTTTTTGGCTTTAACAAGTGAGTGTGGGAAATGTATGTTTGTGCGTGGCTGCAACTTGTCAGCCCTGCGAGTGTTGATCACGGACACGGCGAATCCAGCACTGTTTTTCATGGTAACCGATAGTGTTCCACACGGCACTGGTACTAGCCCATCACCGGTAGCAGAGTCGGTGCAGGTGCGGCGCCGATTATCCTGTCGTAAAAGTAATGGATTCTCCAGGGCAGCACGGTGGCCGAGAATCCCAGGTTCGATCCCGGCTCTGGGTCACTGTCCGTGTGGAGTTTCCACATTCTCCCCGTGTTTGCGTGGGTTTCGCCCCCACAACCCGAAAGTGTGCAAGTTAGGTGGATTGGCCATGCTAGATTGCCCCTTAATTGGAAAAAATGAATTGGGTACTCTTTTTTTTTTTAAAAAAAAAAACAAAAACAAATTTTAAGTAATGGATTCTCCGTTGGCGTCAACACTTAGTCGCAGAAATGGAGGATCCCCGTTGTTTGTCAGGTTGCATTGTAGTACATAGTAGACAGACATGTAATATTCTTGTCTCCAACGCACGTATTTTCTGTTAACTTGTTTCAGTGAAGGTCACAACAGTTTGCATATTGATTTTTTTCCTTAGAATTTTGTTCATATATTTTTTTGCATTGTTTATGAAAATTTGAGTTTTTATTGGTCAGGCTCAGTATGAAGGAACTCCATCTCACATTTGACAAAATGTTCTTTGGTATCTTCCCATCAAAGTAAAAGACTAATTGCCTTGATGAAATTTCAATATGATCACTTATTTCAAAAGAATGTTATAAATAGCCACATTTAATGGTTATAATGGGGGCAGCATGGTGGTTAGCACAATTGCTTCACAGCTCCAGGGTCCCAGGTACGATTCCCGGCTTGGGTCACTGTCTGTGCGGAGTCTGCACGTTCTCCCCGTGTGTGCGTGGGTTTCCTCTGGGTGCTCTGGTTTCCTCCCACAGCCCAAAGATGTGCAGGTTAGCTGGATTGGCCATGCTAAATTGCCCTTAGTGTCCAAAATTGCCCTTGTGTTGGGTGGGGTTGCTGGGTTAAGGGAATAGGGTGGAGGTGTGGGCTTGGGTAGGGTGCTCTTTCAAAGAGCCGGTGCAGACTCGATGGTCCAAATGGCCTCCTGCACTGTAAATTCTATGATGAAGTACTTATAGCACAGAAACAGGCCATTCAACCCAGCAGGTTCATGTTTATGTTTCACACAAACCTTCTGTCTTTATTCATCTATCGCCACCAGCATATTCCTTTGTCCTTTGTACTTAGCCAGCTTCCCCTTAAACTCATCAGTGCTCCTTGCCTCAACTATTCCCAACTACACCTTGCGTTAGCCAGTTCCACATTGAGCCACAAACTGGGTTTTTTTTAAAGTCCAGAATTCTCTGTTGCTGGATGTATCAAATGGTTATGGTCCCTAGCTTTGGTCTTCCCTGACGATGGAAACATCCAAATGTGGTCTGATCAAAGTTCTACACAAGTTTAATTTCTTTGCATTTCAATTCTACCCCTCGAGAAACAAACCCCAATGGTTTGTTTGCTTTTTTTCTTCTTCATTTTGTTCTTATTAACCTATGTCACTACTTTCCCCGATTAATGTAGTGGTATCCATGATTCCTTTGTTCCTCTATCTCACTTAGAAATTTATTTTCCCTACAAAAATTCACTTGCCTCAAACATTTGCCAATTGCATGCCCGTTCTGCAAGTTTATTAACGTCTTCCTGTATTTGTTTATTAACTACACCAATTATTGGAATCATCTACAAAGTTTGAAAATATATTTCTGATTCTAGTCCAAATTGATCATGTAAATAGTGAACTGCAATTGTGCCAGTATTGATTCTTATCAAACACTACTTCACACAATTTGCTAATCTGAGTAACTATCTGTATCCCTTCACTGTTTTCTTGTGTAGCCAATTTGCTACTTTTCTCCTGACTCCATGTGTTTTGACCTTAGTCATGGGTTTATTCGGCAGTTTATCAAAGGCTTTTTGGAAATCAATTATTCCATTATATTACAATTTGCTCTTTCTGTTATTTATTTAGTAAACTTGATCACAGGTTTTGGAATCTGTGTTAATTACTCATTATGTTTTTTAGTTTCAACATGTTTTTCTGTTACATCTTTCAGTTAGGATTCCATAATCGTTCCTATTGTTTATAAACTAATTCATTTATGGTTCCCTGGAATTGTTACTTTGGAGAATCACATTTGATGTGTGCCAGTTCTTTGGCACTATTCCCATTCCTAATGAACTTTTCATATATACGGAATAGCACATCAAATCTCTTCCCTAATTCTTTTAATATCCATCAGTGCATTCCATTCAGACCGGGGGGGATAGTCTCATTAAGTTTGATTACCTTAAATGTTTTCATATCTTACCATGTTAGTCTCCATGCCAATTTGAAGTATGATGTTCCCCAAGAGTAGTGGTCGTGAATCCTTATTTTCATGGAACAAATTAACAATCTTTATTTTTTGCATTTTTTCCCTTTTTAACAGG
Organism: Scyliorhinus torazame; assembly: GCF_047496885.1. Taxonomy (NCBI): domain Eukaryota; kingdom Metazoa; phylum Chordata; class Chondrichthyes; order Carcharhiniformes; family Scyliorhinidae; genus Scyliorhinus; species Scyliorhinus torazame. The sequence continues at coordinate 134,280,587 of NC_092724.1, read as the reverse complement.
ATGTGTTTTTGATCTGCTTTTCACTCGTGAGCCCAGCATCCTTTGAAAACGTCAGAGCAAAGGTAACGTGTCAACTGAGGTTTCAAAACAAAGTTTACACATGTATATACGCCCTATGGAACCTTGAGCAGTCTGAAAAGTATGATCATAAATAAGCAGGATACCTGGTTCACTGGGCTTAAAGGTCTAGTTCAAGGGAAATAAATAGAGGCTTTAATCTCCAATGTGTCTCACTTTTGCAGTGATGTAGGATTAGTGTTTTGTATGACACCCACATGTATAGAAACTGTTCATAATTTCACAGTGTATTTACGAATCCTTATCCACTGTAACTCAGCCAAGATGGTATGCAGACAAACTACCCTCAAGTGCATCGGTTTGCAGATTTTCTTCCCCTTGATAGAACATAGAACTAGGAGCAGGCGTAGGCCATCTGACCCCTCGAGCCTGCTCCGCCATTCAATAACATCATTGCTGATCTTTTTGTGGACTCGGTTCCACTTAATCTGCCTGCTCACCATAACCTTTTTTTCCTTTAAGAGAAATGCCTTTTACTTTGGAACCACTGTCTTGACCATTTGAGCTCTGGAGCTGAAATAGATTTGAGATGTCTCAAAGCAGTCTCAAATGGAATGAATACAAAACGCACCATTGGCTTTTCATTAAAGTAACTGCATTTAGTTTAAAATATAAGTGAAGTGAGTGGATTGTACAAGAAGTTGGATATGGAAGAGCAATTATTTGATTCTATTGTCTTGTCATTTTTATTCCATGCAGTGGTATCCAGAGGTGCGGCATCATTGTCCAAACACGCCAATAATCCTGGTCGGAACAAAGCTGGATTTGCGGGATGATAAGGACACCATTGAAAGGCTAAGAGATAAAAAGCTGGCTCCCATTACCTATCCCCAGGGGTTGGCTATGGCGAGAGAAATAGGTGAGTGGTGGTAAGGTCTGGGTAAATTGTGGGACATGATAAGATACTTTGCCAATTACCGAACACAGTAGGAAAATCTATTGGTCACATTAAGATGGAAATTTAGCAACAAAACATAATATAAAAATACAGCTTCATCCAGGCCATGGTCAGGTGCATCGGGCAATCATCTTTCAAATGGATATATTTGTTTGATACCTATGGGTTGTTGCAACATGCAGACTTGACAGATCGCCAGAGGAATGAATGACTGAGCCAGCCTGTCAATCTGATGTAAATGAAGGCTAGCGGACTTTTGAAGGAACGCCAGAGGCAACAATTGGAATTTGGTCTCTTATCCACGGGCAAGGCGGTGGGATAGCTGAGGAGAGTGAGAGGGGTGATGTATGAGTACGGGGAAAAAGGGAGCAGAATGCTGGTGAATCTGTTGAGGAAGCTGGAGGGGCGAGAGAGATCGGGGAAGTGAGGGATACAGGGGGAAGGTGTTCTTGAATCTGGCGGGATGAATGGAGTGTTCGAGATTTCTAAAGCAAGCTGTATAAATCGGAACCTTCAGCCGGAAAAGAGAGTTGAGGTGAATTTTGGGAGGGCTGGAGTTCTTGAAGGTGGACGGGGAGCTGGTAGAGGACCTGGGGGCCCCAATTCGGCTTGGGGAGGTAATAGAGGGGCTAGAAGCGATGCAATCAGGTAAGGCCCCGGGACCGGACAGTTACCTGGTGGAATTTTTAAAGATGTTTTCGGGGTGCTGGGACCGTTGTTGGTAAGGGCCTTTAGCAAGCAAAGGAGTTGGGAGTGCTCCCCCAGGCGTTGTCGCAGGTGTCGATCTCATTTTGAAGCGGGACAAGGACCCGGAAAACTGCGGGTCATATAGACCAATCTCCTTATTGAATGTGGATGCCAAACTGCTGGCAGATCCTGGCCACACGGATCGAGGATTGTGTCCCAGGAGTAATAGGGGAAGATCAGACTGGGTGTGTTGAGAGGCAGCACCTGGCGACCAATATTAGGGGGCTATTGAATGTTGTCATGATGCCTACAGAGGAGCGCGAGGTGGAGGGATGGTGGCTATGGACGCAGAGAAGGCCCTTGATCGGGTGGAGTGGGGCTACTTATGATAGATCCTGGGACGGTTCGGGTTTGGGCAGGGATTTGTGGACTGAGTCTGGTTGCTTTATTTACAAAGAATTTACAGTGCAGAAGGAGGCCATTCGGCCCATCAAGTCTGCACCAGCTCCTGGAAAGAGCACCCTACACAAGGTCAACACCTCCACCCTGTCCCCAGTAACCTCACCCAACACTAAGGGCAATTTTGGACACTAAGGGCAATTTTTCATGGCCAATCCACCTAACCTGCACATCTTTGGACTGTGGGAGGAAACCGGAGCACCCGGAGGAAACCCACGCACACACGGGGTGGATGTGCAGACTCCGCACAGACAGTGACCTAAGCCGGAATCTAACCTGAAACCCTGGAGCTGTGAAGCAATTGTGCTATCCACAATGCTACCGTGCTGCCCCAGGCACTGGTGGCAAACATGCACAAATCAGCTGAGGTCGGATTATTTTAGGCTGTACTGGGGGACGAGGCACGGATGTCCACTCTCCCCACTGCTGTTTGCCTGGCCATAGAACCTTTGGCAATGATGCTGCAAGCTTCGTAGGTCCGGCAGGGGATTGCGGGGCGGGGGGGAGGTTGGAGGATAGGGTCTCGCTCTATACGGACGATTTGCTCTTATATATATCAGACCTTTTTTTGGGGGGGGGGGCGGGGAATTGGAGGGATTATGGGGGTACTAGAGGAATTCGGCCGGTTTTTGGGGTATAAATTGAATATGGGCAAAAGTGAGGTTTTTGTGATCCGGGCAAGGGGGCAGGAGAAGAGATTGGGGAAGGTGCCGTACAAGGAGGGAGGCTGTGGGAGGGAGCTTTAGGTACCTGGGTATCCAGGTGGCACGGGAATGGGGTCAGCTCCACAAATTGAATCTGGGTAGGCTAGTAGAGCAGATAAAGGGGACTTCTGGAGGTGGGACGTGCTTCCGCTGTCTCTGGCGGGGAGGATACAGACTGTGAAAATGACGGTCCTCCTGAGGTTGCTGTTTGTTTTTCAGTGTCTCCCAATTTTTATCCCCAAGGCTTTTTTTAGGAAGATGAATGCAATAATTTCGGGATTGATTTGGGCCGATAAAACCCCGTGCGTGAGGAAGGTGCTGCTAGAGCTGGGGCGTGGGGAGAGGGTGCTGGCTCCTCCGGACATTATTAACTATTACTGGGCGGCGAATATATCGATGGTCAGGAAGTGGGGGAGGGGTTGGTGTGGGAGCGGGTGGAGGTAGCATCCTGTAAGGGCATGAGTTTGAGGGCACTGTTAACATCACCTCTGAGGGTGTGGGGACAGTGGCGGCAGCACAGGGGTTTGGAGGGGGCGTCGGTGAGGGCACCGATATACGATAACCATCGGTTCACTCCGGGGAGGGCTGGAGGGGGGTTTCCAAGATGACAGTGGGCAGGGGTCGAGAGATTTGGGGATCTCTTTCTTGATAAGGGCTTTCGGAGTTTGGAGGAGCTGGAGAGGAGTTTGAGTTGCCAGGTGGGTACGGTTCCAGTACCTGCAAGTGAGGGATTTTGTATGGAGGCAGGTCTCGCGCTTTCCAGGCCTCCAGCAAAGGGGGTTACAGGATAAGGTGATGTCGAGAACAGCGGTTTGGGAGAGGAAGGTCTCAGCTATAAGGAACTGATGAAGTGGGAGCGAGCCCCAATAGGGAGGTGAAGAGAAAGTGGGAAGAGCATCTGGGACGGGAGGGGGGTGGGGTGGAGTTGGAGGCTGGGTTATCGGAGGAGGTCCTGCGGAGAGTTAACGTGTCCTCGTCGAGTGCCAGGCTCAGCCTGATCCAATTCAAGGTCGTCCACAGGGCTCATATGACTGTGGCTCAGATGAGCAGGTTCTTCGAGGAGGCGGAGGACAGGTGTGGGCGATGTGGGGCAAGTCCTGCGAATCATGTACACATGTTCTAGGCGTGTCCGATGTTTGCAGGCCTTTTGGCAGGGATTTGCAGATGCAGTGTCAGGTCCTGCAGGGGAGGGTGGAACCGAGTCTAGAGATTGCGATCTTTAATGTCTGTGAGATTGCGATCTTTGGAGTGTCGGAAGATCCGGGAGCTCAGGGGGTGAAAAAGGCTGACGTTTTGGCCTTTGCTTCCCTGGTGGCTCGGAGTCAGACTTGACTGGGCTGGAGGGACTTGGAGCCCCTGAAGTCGGAGGTTTGGGTTAGCGACATGGCGTGGTTTCTCGGGCTTGAGAAAATTTAATTTGCTTTGAGGGGCTCGTTACAGGAGTTTGCACGGAGGTGGCAGCTGTTCATCAACTCCTTTGAGGGGGGGGTAGGGTAGGCATGGAAGTGACGAATAAGGGTAGGAAAACCAATGGCGGGAGGGCCAGGAAGGGCTGGCGGTGTGTCGTTCTAAGCCATGTTGGTTGGGGTTTGTGTTTGGGGGGATGATGGTTATTTTCGTTGTGGGTTCTGTTGGATGGTATTGTTGAAAAGTGTTAAAATTATAAATGCCTCAAAATATTTTCCCCCCCCAAAAAAGTAAATGAGGGCTAGCTTTCCAGTTGTTCCCTGAGCAACCAGCGTTGAGGCAATTGGGTAAGAGAATTGATGCTAAAAATCATGAAGTCTCCCGAGACCTGAGCTACAACCTTGCCTTAATTTTGACACCATCTTGGAGAGATACCAAAATCTGTTTGCACTGAATGAAATGTCTAATTTAGTCTCTGTCATTTTTTTTCTCTTTACAATGTTTGTCCTTCATCTTTCTAACAGCAATGACACTTGTTTTTCTATAAGTTGATCAAGGAATTCTTTGGATATCTAGGGACCTTGCATCAAATTTATTTGATTCTGAATCATCACTCGATCTCTTCCTTTGAACCAGATTTATCTTTTCACTGTGAAGATAAATTTGAGTTTATATTTGTTTTGATTTCGGGTGGCGCAATGGTTAGCACTGCTGCCTCACATTGCCGAGGATCTGGGTTCGATCCTGGCCCCGGGTCACTGTCCGTGTGGAGTTTGCACATTCTCCCTGTGGGTCTCACGCCCACAGCCCAAAGATTTGCAGGGTAGGTGGGATTGGCCATGCTAAATTATCCCTTAATTGGAAAAATAAAAAAATATACATAATTTTTAAAGAACTACCAAAAAGTGCAAACTTGATTTGGAAGGAAGACCAAAATCAGTAAAATTATAAGGGCGAAAGTCTCCACTGCTTTTTCCAACCTTCTCCAAAGATGATCCTGTATTAGTGAAGAAACATTAAGTGTGTTCTTATGGCACCATCCTGTCAAAAAGCTTTTCCGATGCCCCTGTGAGATATGTGAAAACAGCGGCATCAATTCAGGGACAGTAAATCTCTGCTGTGAACTTTTCAGCAATTCAGTTTGATGGTTGTTGGGGGATGTCTATGTGAAATGAGATCCAATGAACTAGAATCGAAAATAAAAGTAGGATATGATTGATGTACTGAGCGTTTCTATCAGAGCTGAACAAGAAAGGTAGCCTTGGATGTACTTAATGTTTCAGGTGTAAGTGGCTGATGAGTCATTTCTTAACATAAATCTCACTCCAACTTTCTCTTTCAGACGTTCATTGGCTTACAGTGCAGCTTCAGCATTTTCACATTTTTACTTCACATATCCAGCATTCTTGTTATCTTTGAATTTGTACCACAATATGCTGCTTGAATATTTAAGCATGGCATTGCTATATTTAAAAAAAAAAAAAAAATTTGCGGAAGTGGTGACTTTTTTAAAAACGGTACTGATGCAGGCGAGGGATGTTGGAGATGAGACTTGCCTTTGCAGACACTGGATGCCCAGTATTTGCATAAAACCCTATAACCTCCACAGTATCTTATACTATCATTTAAGTTCCTTTTTGTTTTTCTTTCAGCACTGTCCTCCCGTCCTCCTCCCCCCCCCCCCCCCCCGCCCTTAACTTACCTTTGCTCTGCCATTAACACATTTAATTTCTATTTATGTGCCACGATCAACACCCTTTTTCGCCTTAATCACCCCCATTTACATTCCCTTGTCTTTCTGACCACAATATCTCTGTCAATCTCCACCTATTGCTGGCCCTTTATCCAGCCCCACTTCCTCACGCATTCCCCCCCCCCCCCCCACCAACCCCCACAACTGTATAAATCTGGCCCTTTTTCCAATTCTCTCTAGCTTTGACAAGGAGTCAGCCAGGCTAAGCGTTATCTCCCATCTCTCTCCACCGTATGCTGTGGGACCTGCTGAGATTGTCCAATATTTTCTGTTTTTGTTTCAGATTCCAGTTCCTTCTACTTTGCCCAACAATGTATTAAGCCATTAAGAAGTCAATCTACTTCAGAGAGATGCATCCCTGATATTTAAAATTCATGGGAATTGTAAAGTCAGCTTTATTAGCCATTGCCAAGACTTCATTATTAACATCAGAATTCTCGCTATTGCCTCTCATCAATTTTATTTCCAAAATTTATTTTCTTTCACCTGGGCTCATTGAGAACAATTGATAAAGGTGGCACGGTAGCACAGTTGCTTCACAGCTCCAGGGTCCCAGGTTCGATTCCCAGCTTGGGTCACTGTCTGTGCGGAGTCTGCATGTTCTCCCTGTGTCTGCATGGGTTTCCTCCGGGTGCTCCAGTTTCCTCCCACAGTCCAAAAAGATGTGCAGGTTAGGTGGATTGACAATGCTAAATTGCGCTTGGTGTACAAAAAAGGTTAGGTGGGGTTACTGGGTTATGGGAATAGGGTGGAGGTGTGGGCTTAATTAGGGTGCCCTGTCCAAGGTGCCGACTAGATGGGACGAATGGCCTCCTGCACTGTAAATTCTATGAAAAACTTTTCATTTTATTGTCGAAGCAAGGCTTATGAGAATCCTTTACTAGAGAAGTGCTCTGTGTACATAATGCAAATGAGGGACATTCCACTGAGCTGTTATGTAATTTGCTATTTTCTCGGGTGGTGCATGGTTTTGTTTTTGTGTAATGTATTTAGATGCAAGCCTGCAGCTCTTTTGTTGCTCAACTATCCTCCAGCTTAACCAATCGGATATAAAATTCATTGCTCCCACTAAACAAGGCCTGTAATCAAAACCGGAAAGTGGGTCTCTGTACAGCTGCGGTGGGAGCCACTGTGAAGCAACCTTTTGTGTAAAGATTTCACTAAGTGGTTTAGACAAGTTAGAACAACAAAACGGGTATTTGGCCCAAGCCAGTTAATACTTCACTTGCCCTTTATGTGAGCAAATGGTGAGCTAGTATTATTTACCCACATTTCCTCAGTCACCAAGTCAATTTAATCTTCAGCGTTGAATCAAGTCATATTGGACTTGAAACGTTAACTCTGTTTCTCCCTCCTCAGATAATGTCAGACCTGCTAAGACTCTCCAGGATCTGCTGTTTTTACCTTTTTGAAAATATTTATATTCGAGTCATTTTCATATATACAAACAGAATCAGAAGAACAACCAAACAATACAATTAACAACCCCCCCCCCCCCCCCCGTAGCTGACCCCTCAAACCTCTGTAGAAATAAAAAAACGGCTTCCACCTCCAGGTGAACCCATCTGCTGACCGCCCTCAAAGCAAATTTGACCTTCTCCAGCCTCTGGAATTCTGCCAGGTCGTTCACCCATGCACCTACTTTTGACGGCTTGACTCCTGGTAACCAATCAAAGTCTATCTCCGGGCACCAGGGAGGCAAAGGCCAAAATGTCAGCCTGTCTCACTCCCTGGACTTCCCGGGTCTTCCAACACCCCAAATATCGCCATCACTGGACTCTGAATCACTTCCACACCCTGCACCTCGGACGTCACATCCAAGAACCCCCTCAGTCTTGGACACGCCCAGAATATGTGGCCGTGATTCGTGGGCCTGACCGCACCTGTCCTCTACCCCCGCAAAGAACTTACTCATCCTCGCCACCATCATACAAGCCCTAAGCACCACCTTAAATTGGATGAGGCTTAACCTCTCACATAACGAGGATGCGTTCACCCTCCACAAGACCTCCACCCACATCTCGGCACCAGCTCCGCCTTCATTTCCCCCCCCAGGGCTCCTCCCACTACATTAACTGCTTAACATCCGACACCGTCCCCTCCCCTATTTCGTCCTTCGACAGTACCTTATCCTGCAACCCCAGAGACGGCAGCCCAGGAAAGGACGGCACCTTTCTCCTTACAAAGTCGCGAACCTGCCATTCTCCCATGGCAATTCATACACTTCCCTCAGGTCCTCCAGCCCCGCGTATCTGCCCCCTATGAACAAGTCACCAAAGCGCTCAGTCCCTGCCTGCTGTCACCCATTAAACCTCGCATCCAGCCCCGATGGCGCAAACCTATGATTATTATAGATCGGCACCCACACCGAGGCATCTTCCAGCCCCAGATGCTGCCTTCACTGCCCCCACGCCCTCAAAACCGGCACACGGAATACCTGGCCAGCGAAAACGGTAAAGGCGCCAACAACAAAGCCCTCAAACACGTAGCCCTGCACATTGCCACCTCAATCCGCCCCCACACCCCCCCCCGCATGGCCTATTTCCTTACCATAGCCATGTTCGTTGCCTAATAATAGTTCATATTCAGCAGCGCTACACCCCCCACCCCCCCTGAAATCCTGCCGCTCCCTTGGGGTCTTCCCCGTCCCCACAAACCCAGAAATCAACCCACTGACCTTACTAAAAAATGACTTGGGGACAAAGAATGGGAGGTTCTGAAATACAAACAGAAACCTAGGCAGCACTGTCATTTTCACTGTTTGCACCCACCCTGCCAGCGACAGCAGCCGGCAATACATCCCACCTCCTAAAGTCCACCTTCATCTGCTCCACCAGCCGAACCAAGTTCAATTTATGCAACTTCACCCAACTCCGCACCACCTGGATCCCCAAATACCTGAAATTTGCCCTCACCACCTTAAAACAGCAACTCCCTAATCTCCTCTCCTGCCCTCAATCGGGAACACCTCGCTTTTTCCTACGTTCAATTTGTATTTTAAAACCGGCCAAGTCCCCCAGGATCTCCATGATGCCTCCGATGCCCAATGGATCTGAAATATATAGTATCAGATCGTCTGCATACAATGAGACCCTGTGCTCGATGTGTTCCCCCTTCAATCCCTCTCCAGTCTCTCGACACCCTAAGGGCCATTGCCAGCGGCTCTATCACCAAGGCAAAATGCAATGAGGAGAACGGGCACCCCTACCTCATACCACGATGCAGCCCAAAGTACCCCAAACCCACCTGGTTCGTCCGCACGCTCGCGACCGACACCTTATATAACAGCCGGACCCAACTTCACCAGGACCTTCCAACAAATACTGCCACTCCACCCAATAAAATGCCTTCCCGATACCCCTGGGCCCCGGAGACCACACTATTGGAGGACCCGATGAAAACAGACAGTAAAGAAGGGGGAAAATATACCGACAGCTACTGGAACACCTCTGTAAAGACCAGATGGAAATGGGGAGGCGAACTGGGGACAGATGTTGGGGTCTCTGGAGTGAGCACTGAGCAGGGCCAACTCCACCTCCTCCAGCGCTAGGCTCAGCCTAATGCAGCTCAAAGTGGTGCACAGAGCGCACCTGACCAGAACCCCGAATGAGCAGGTTCTTCCCGGAGATGGAGGACAAATGTGAATGGTGCCAGAGGGGCCCAGCCAACCACACCCACATATTCTGGGCTTGTCCCAAACTTGGGTTCTGGTCGGCCTTCTCCGAGGCAATGTCCAAGGTTGTGAGGGTGAAGCCATGCCCAAATGTGGCAGTCTTTGGGGTATCAGAGCAGCCAGGGCTTTACATGGGGAAGAGGGCTTTCACTTCCCTAATCGCCGGAGAATCCTGCTCGGCTGGCAATCAGCACCACCCACAGCTGCAGACTGGCTCGCAGACCAATCTAAATTTCTCCACCTGGAGATCAGAAACGCCATCCGAGGGTTGGAGGAAGGCTTTCTTACTGCATGGGGTAATTTGTCGGCCTGTTCGAAAGCATGTTCAAGGCTAACAACAGTCAAGACTTCCGGTGACAGCGGTCGGGAGGCGGCTGCACAATGGAGGGCTCCCGGTTGGCAACGGCATTTTTGGGGCTTTAAGCCCGGTCCCAGGGTCCGCGGAGGCGGCAGAAGAAGGGAGAAGGCACGGAGGAGGCACAGTGGAAACACAGGAGGAAAAAAGGAACAAAGAAAAATGTCGAGGGTGAGCAAGAAAACGGCTGGAAAAAAAACAGCTGGAGGTCCATCGGGGAGTGGAAAGGTCACCAGGCAAAATGGAGGCTGGAGCACCAGGGAAGGCCGCACTGCTTACGGCTGAAGAAATAACCAAGGTGATGGCTGCGGAATTTGAAAAGCAGTTGGCGCAGATTGTGAAATGCATGGAGAGGGTGAGGAAGGAGATGAGGGAGGTTTTGAGTGTGCTGGTGGAGGAGGCGGTTTCCCCGGTGAGGACTGAGGTGGCGAGCGCAGTGGCGGAGATGTGAGAGCAAGGGGAGGCGCTGAAGGAAGTGGGGGAGACGTTATTGCAGCACGGTGATCAACTTGCCTCGATGGGGAAAGAGATGCGGAAGGTGATGGATACTAACAAGGATCTGCGAGGAAAAATGGAAGACCTGGAAAACCGATCCAGGCGACAGAAGTTGAGGATTGTGGGGCTGCCCGAAGGAGTTGAAGGACCGAAGCCGACTGTACTTTGCCGCGATGCTGGCAAAATTATTGGGGGAGGGGGAGGATCCCTCCCAATATGAACTGGATCGGGCTCATCGGTCGTGGAGGCCTATACCAAAGGCGAGTGAGCCGCCAAGGGCAGTGACTCTGTGCTTCCGTAGGTACAGGGTGAAGGAGAAGGACCTGAGCTGGGCTAAGCAGAAGCGGGTGGTGCAGTGGGCTGGAGCTGGTATACGCGTATACCAGGACTTTACGGTGGAGCTGGCAAGGAGGCGGGCTATCTTCAACCGGGTGAAGAGGGCACTGTACATTAGCAAGGTTCGGTGCGGCATTGTATACCCAGCGAAGCTGAGGGTGACTTACAAGCTCAGGGACTTTTATTTCGGAACGGCGGAAGCAGCGGAGGAGTTTGCGAAAGCAGAAGGACTGTGGCAGAACTCACAAATTGAGGAATGGCCATGTGCCGATGTAACCTCATGACTGTATTTTCTTCTTTTTTGTATCACTGCGCATGGGTGTAGAGATTAAAGGAGCCAATGTGGTATATATTTGGACAAGGGAAGGGACGGGACTTTCACTCGAAATGAGAGTTCTTTGGGGTGTAGGTGGATATGCTGGGTTTGTGTGCTAAAAGGGGATCTTTGGGCTTTCCTAGGGCCGGGCAAGTGGGAAAGGGACCCGGGCGGGAGCCTCCACGCTGGCCGGTTTAAGCCGGCCAGTGAACGGGAGTGAGGTGGAGGGAGGGGCTGCGGCCATCGGAGCCTGGCAGAACAGGGTCCGAGTGGTCTAGCCGGGGTGGAAAGTTGGGGGGAAAGGAACCGAGGTTGGGAGGAGGAGTTTTACAAGAGGCAGTGGACAGGAGGAGCTGGAGACCTGCGGTGTGGGGGGTGGGGGAGAGCTGTGTAAGATTAAGGGTGACTACGGGTAATCCCTGATTTATTTTTGCCATTTGTTTATGTAAACATGCGGGTTGAGGTTTGGGGGTTGGTGGGTAGATGGGATCGTTGTTGTTATTATGGGGACTGACATATCTTGCTGATTATTGTTTATTGTTGATGGATGTAAATGTGGGAGAAAATGTGAAAAAGGAGGAGAATAAAAAAAAATAAAAAGGCTAGCAACAGTCAGTAGAGAGGGAAACTGGAAAGTTTAAAAAGAGAACGACTGGGAGGAACGTCAGGGATGCACAACTGGGGGGGGGGGTGGAAGAGAGGTGAAGAAGCGAGAGAACTGAGAGGAACAAAAGAAATAATGGCGGGGGCGGGAGACACCCCCCCCCCCCCCCCACCCCCATCAAGATGGACATGGCCGAAGTCAACGGGGAGAGAGAAGAAAGGGGGGGTGGGGGGGGAGAAATGAGGAGAAGGGAACGTACCCTCAGATCGATCGGGGGTGGGGGGGGGGGGTTGGGTCTGGGGGTGGTAGGGAGGATTGTACGCCAAATCAGATGGTGACAGACTGTAAATAGAAAAACGTAAGAAAAAGTCTTTTTGTACTGTACATTAAATGAAAACTAATGGCAATTTCTATAATTTTGAAAATAGCAATAAAAAGATTTTCTTTTTAGAAATGCCTTCCCCATGTCCCTCACTACCTCCACCTTCCTCCTGCTCTCTGACGGCATCATAATTATATTGAGTAATCTTCGCCGCCAACTGTCTTCACAAAACCTGTTTGATCTTCGCCAATCACCCCCAGGACACAGTCCTCAATTAGCAATGCCAACACCGTTGCCAATAATTTGGCATCCACGTTCAATAGTGATTTCGGGTGGTACGACCAACACTGCGCCGGATCTTTATCCTTCTTTAAAATCAGAGAGATGGAAGCCTGCGACAATTTAAGGGGGAGTTCCCTCCTCCCTTGCTTCATCATACTCCCTCACCAGCAGTGGCCCAGGTCCACCCCAAATATTTACTGGGAACCCGTCTGGTTCCCCAGGGTTTCACAGCAAGAGCAGGATGGGCTCAATGCTAAACCTCAAATTTCTTTTCAAAGAACAACATCAATCAGCTTTAAGAAATAATTGGCTTTATTTTTATTATGGAGGGGTGGTGGTGGTGGTCATCAGATGTCAAATGCAGAAATCCACCACCATATTTGAGTTCCCAAACAAGATTACTGAGAAATCGCTGAGTAGGGTTTCTGTTTGCCCAATATGGAGTCATTCTGTTCCTGCAGGGATGTGCTCCACTGATGAGCTTCTTCCAGCCAGAGCTGTCCTACACTTTGGGACAAATCTTGTAAGGTTACCTGACGTCAGGTAAGGTGATCCCAGTGTCCAGTGACTGGTTTTCCTCAACAGGTTTAGTAAGATGTCTTACAACACCAGGTTAAAGTCCAACAGGTTTATTTTGAATCACTAGCTTTCGGAGCACTGCTCCTTAGGTGAATGAAGAGGTGGGTTCCAGAAACATGTATATAGACAAAGTCAACGATGCAATACAATACTTTGAATGCGAGTCTTTGCAGGTAATTAAGTCTTTACAGATCCAGAGGGGTAACCTGGTGTTGTAAGACTTCTTACTGTGCTCACCCCAGTCCAATGCCGGCATCTCACATCATCAACCGGTTTATCCAGTCTCTCTGGTTAATGTTCATCACTTCCCTGAATTACTGCAGAGCTATGTAACTTCGATCTGATCCCAGAACCTGCCACAAAGGAAAGCAGGTTACCAAGGATTGGCAAGCGGGACAGGATATAGACAGTAGAGGTTCAGACAAATTGTTGTGTTGTATTATTTCAATGTTACAGAAAGAATGTACAGTTTAAGACTCGAGTCAAAATAAAATATGTTCTAAAGTTAATCTACTTACCTATAAAGCAAATAATCTTTTGTAATAAATTCAATTAGCATAACCGTAATGTGGGTGGGGAAATAGAGCTCTAGAGTACTTTCATAATCCATGAATGCCTATAATTATTTGTATCGGGTTTCTGTTGTAAAAATAAAGGCTCTGCATGATGCTGGAGGAGGGCACTGCAGAAACTGAAAGGGGCCTTTGTTTTAGCAGCTGGGAGAATTACAGTTCATCCTCCATTCTGTGCTGAGGGCACTGTTGACTTTTATTGTTGGCTTGTGAGAAAGTGAAATACTCCACTTCCAATCCCCCTGGGAAAGTTTGCCTTTGTTGAACTACTTTGTGTTTCCTTGTTTACATAGGTTATTAACCCCCACCCCACACCCATTTAAAATGAAGCTCAAATAGTACCATAATTAATTATTTGCAGAACCTTTTACACACTCTTAGCATCAGTCTATGTAAGAGTTTGAATAAAGTTTTAAATCATAGAAACTTTCATGGAATTCCAGTGCAGAAGGAAGCTATTCAGCCCAGAGTCTGCACCAACTCTCTGAAAGAACACCCTATCCAGGCCCACTCCCCTGCCCTATCACTAATCCTATCTAATCTTTAGACACTAAGGGACAATATATTGTGGCCAATCCACCTAACCAGCACATGTTAGGACTGTGGGAGGAAACCGGAACACCCGGAGGAAACCCATGCAGACGCGGAAAGAACGTGCAAACTCCACACGACCTGGGTCAGTGCTAACCACTGTGCCGCCTTAGTTTGACATTGCCCCATAAAGACTTAAATTGTCATAGTTCAGCAGACATCTATTTTCTTTTCTGGTTTCTCTCCTGTGGACTGTTACGAAACATATTCTCCAGCCAGTCTTCCAATACTTCACCTTCATCTTTGTTTTGAGTATCGGCAGGCTATTTTAATGGCTTCAGATATCCGAGCTACACAAATCTTCAAGGCTATATAAATTGATTGAACAAAACAAAATCAGGAGTAAGTTTGCTAGCCTCAGTTTATAGAGGGTGAACTGCTTACTCCAGAATCTTTGCTGCACTGACGTGCATACCCAGACCATGGAGGCAGTGATGTTTGTCTAGGTTCTAGTGACCTTTGTCAAGGTTCTAGTGACCTAACTGGTGAGTCGTGGCAAATAGGAAACGACTTCAAAATCCTATGCAATGATATTCTGTTAGTACATGTGAAACAACTGTAGTAGGCTGCAATTGTGTAGATTAATGAGTGACAGCTTAAAAAAAAGCCAAATATTCTCATCATTGAAGCAGTGATGTGGTGAGCTTGTGAATTTATGATTTGTGTTTTCAGCGCTTTTTTTCCCCCAAAAAACAGGTGCTGTGAAGTACCTGGAGTGCTCTGCTCTTACTCAGAGAGGTTTGAAAACTGTATTTGATGAAGCAATTCGAGCCGTGCTGTGCCCACCACCCGTGAAAAAGCGTCGGAAGAAGTGCACTGTTTTCTAGGAAGAGACCGTGCAAGGGACCATACCTTCATAACAACACAATCTGCTGGTATTTTATCCAAATCATGACCCTGTGTGGAATTGGACCGCAGAAGAGAGTGTTCTTCGTGTCGTCTCTCTCTTGAGTTGGAACAGTTAGCCTTGAGAGTTGAGTCCTGAAGTCAGTAATTATTCTGTTAGCGCTGTGTTGGATTTTGTGTGAGGCAATGTGGCTGTCTTCATGAGTGGACTCCATTTTTTAAAAGCTGCAGTATCCCCTCTTTTGGTAGCTTCTATCCAGCTCGAGTCCAGTGATGTCCAAAATGACACTTCCATTGTGGAAACAGTATTAATGGGTGTTTTCTTCTTTGTGAACTTAATTTTTTAAATTTGTTATATAACTGACTCACTATTTGAGCAAGCCAGGTTCTGCTATTTGCTGCCTCTGTTGTTCCTCTTTAGTTACTACTTCACTGAATGACAAGTGAACTCAAAGGACTGAACAATAGCTGTTCATGCCCTATTCTATTTCATTGCCTTTTTTAAGTCCACTCCTGTTGCTGGCTAGCATCATTTGTTCGTCCAGACCAGCAGTAGATTTTAGTACTCATCAGTCCATATTGACAATTATTGAAGTCAAGACATGCATCTATTTTCATTTTTCTTAAATGGGCTATTTTGAATATGCATAAACATTGAACAAATTATTTTTCCCTCTAACAAGTACAGAACATGGAAGTACATTAAGATTGTTGTCTAGAATGCACACTTTTGCATGGACTTGATTTTTCACCATTTTGTAACCATGTCTCATTGCGGAAAATCAAAATGAGGGGTACTGCAGTGTTATTATTGTAGAGATATTTTTTGACCTTTTCTGTAAGCAGCTAGTTAATACGGGATCACTGAGTGCAGCATGGGCAAAAGTGCAAATTTAAAATGGGGGTGGGGGTGGGAGTGGGAGGCTTGTGTATGTGGAAGACTTGTGTAAAAAGGCTTTCTGCTGGTTATGTAAAGTCAGTGTTTAACTGTTGTGTTCATTAACTTTATTACAACACTAGCAGACT
Organism: Scyliorhinus torazame; assembly: GCF_047496885.1. NCBI lineage: Eukaryota > Metazoa > Chordata > Chondrichthyes > Carcharhiniformes > Scyliorhinidae > Scyliorhinus > Scyliorhinus torazame. The sequence continues at coordinate 134,264,604 of NC_092724.1, read as the reverse complement.
TGTGTTTTGATGAATAATTGATCAGGGTTTCTCCTTCATTCTAAATATTACAAGTAAATTGTAGAAATTGCCAGGTGCCATGTCCAACTAGTGATGCAGCATTTGCTCGTTCCAGCTGATACTAACAAAAAAGCAAATTTGACAATTTGGCATCTTCATTTATAGCACTGGCCTGCATGATTTGAGTTTCAATATTTTATTCTAATCAACATCCTAGCCTTAAATCCTGGGAGAGAGCTGACTCCTCTGGTAATTTCACTGTTTAGTTTTGTTCTGTTGTTTGTGAATTCTTAAAAATGCATTCGTACAAGTTTTTGAGAGGATTTCTAACTTGGCACATTCTCGAGGTGCAACTTCTTGAACCAAATTATGTTTTACGAAATGAAGTTCATTAAATATTGTAGTATCCTCATTACCTTAATGTTATTGCTTTCTTTCTTATAAAACGTGTATAATAGTCTCTTGCTTGTGTTTTGACATGCCATCGAGAGTTTCTCCCATGAAAACCTTCTAGAATATGCTTTCCGTATAACCTTCTAGAATATGCTTTTCGTATAACCTTCTAGAATATGCTTTCAGTATTCTTTCCATTGGGTGACATGATTGATAAATCTATGTAAAGTGCTGCTGATCGTGAACTTTACAGTTGTGTTGTTACAATACTACTTGGAACTGCTAAGTAAATCATGACAGAGGTGAATCTGCAGAACAGCCTAAATTGAAATGTGTGCTGTTTTGTCCAATCTAACTGGCTGTATGGTGTCGTAGCCACGGGATGCACTGCAGCAACTTGCCCATTTTATTGCTCAAATACGTCTCCAGTTCCCTGATCCCTAACACTAAAAGGGACAAGCTGTAGAGACACCTCCCATCTAAATCCCCTGCAATTCTCACAGAAATATATCACCGTTCCTTCATTGTAGAATTTTCCACCTAACGTATGGTTGCACTGTCACCAAAAAGAAGTGGTTCAAGGCCAATAATCTCTTGGGACAAGTAGTAATGGGATATAAATGTGGCCTTGCCAGGGTCACCCACGTCCAATAAATAGAACAAAAGCTGATGGGGTGGTTGTGGGAGCGGAGGGAATTGGACTTCGATGAAACTTTGGATCAAATCCCTTTGACAAGATGTTTTGAGGGAAGAGAAAATTGCCCTGATGTATTTGAATTGAAGTAGAATTAATGTAGGCTTCTGTAAAATTACCTTGCATTACAGGTACAGTAGCATAGTGATTGTTATTCTGCTCGTAATTGAGGGGCCTGGACTAATGTTCTCATGATGTGAGTTTAAATCCCATCAAAAGTAACTGAGAATTTAAATTCAGTTAATGAAATACATCTGGAATATAATGCTAGTCTCTAATGGTGACCATGAAAGATTACCTTGCCAATGGCCCATTTCCTGCACAAGAGGGGTGACAGATGGGAAGAAACGTGGACTGGAAAGTAGGCTTTACATATATACGGAATAAAGAGAAAAAGACAAAACAACTTGGAAATCAAATGCATTAGATATATACCTTTGACTGCATAAAATTAATTGACCCATATATATGATGACCCCATTTTTCCTCTGTGCTAAAAATCATTCTTTGGAGACCATGCATGGCATGCTGAGTGACTAGCAGAAATGGGTCCTCCACCAAAACAATGAAGTACAAAGCTGGTTTCAAACTAAAAGTTAACATTGGAGAACTGCAATGAGGGAATTTGGCGTTAAAAACTGGTACAAGAATAGGAGGAAGTCTAAATCCGCCCAAGACTAAATGAGCCATCCGAACCGGAAGAATAAATGTGCCATCACAACCAGGATCAGACACCGGACCAAACTGGAGTGGAAAGGTTCAAAATGACAGGACGTGAGATAAGATTTAGGATGTACAAGCCTGCATGGCCAACAGGAGTCTGGTAATTTTCAAATCTAAAACCATGCAACCATCAAGTTCCCTGTAGGAATGTTTGTTACTATAACGGTTAGGTGGATGAGGCTGAAGTTGTGAATCGATAATATGTGAAAATAACGTTGTTAATTGAGGAAGGTTTCAAGGCAGCGCTGAGTCATTGTGGAAAAAGTGGTGGAATCGATTTGGGTTGAAATCATGAACAGCAGGGGAAGGAAGACGAGGGTGGGAGTAGTCTATAGATCCCAAAATGTGACCTCTAGGTCAGAGCATAAACGGGGAAATATCAAAGGCATGTTTAGAAGGGAACTGCAATTATGGGAGATTTTAATCTGCATATTGATTGCCAAGGGTAGCATAGAAGAAGAATTTGTGGAGTGCATCAGGTGGAACCTACTCGGGAACTGGCTATTTTAGATTTGGTTTTGTGTAATGAAGGATGATTAAAAAGGGATCTTGTGGTTAAGAATCCCTCGGGGATAGTCACCACAATATGATAGAATTCCCGATGCAGTTGAGGGTGAACACCATTGGTCCATAATCAGTGTTTACAACTTAAATAAGGACAATTATAATGAATATGTCCAAGGTGAACAGTAAACAAACCGGGTAGTAGATGAGCAGTGGCTGGTCCATAATGCTCAGTGGGAGTTTTATCCTAATCAAAAAGAGGGATTCCACAAGAAAGAGGCAAAAATCCATGGTTAACAAAGGAGGTTAAGGATAACGTAAAATTGAAAAGCAGGATTATAATGACCTTTTTATTAGTGTCATAAGTAGGCTTACATTAACACTGCAAAGAATATCATTGGCTGCAAATAATTAAGTAGCAGCAACATCCATGCCAAATGGGCTAAGGCAATCGTTTTGGTATTTAATTGTACAAAATGTTGCCCTGGAAAATGCTGTCCAGCAGAGTTTCAATAACTTTTTCACCAAACTGAAATTTTCAGTAACCTGTATTAAATTTCTATGTTATGAATGTGTACACTTTTATACTAAAAATTTCTCCTATTGAAGTTTTCTTAATAAATAAAGACATTTTTCTATTCAATTTATTAAAAAAAACCACTGCAATGACATTCCTGTGAAAATCCCCTAATCGCCACATTCCGGTGCCTGTTTGGGTGCACTGAGGGAGAATTCAGAATATCCAAATTACCTAACAAGAATGTCTTTCGGGACTTGTGGGAGGAAACCAGAGCACCCGGAGGAAACCTATGCAGACACTGGGAGAATGTGCAGACTCCGCACAGAAAGTGACTCAAGCCGGGGATTGAACCCGGGACCCTGACACTGAAGCAACAGTGCTGACCACTGTACTACCGTGCCACCCTACAAAAGTGCCACGGGATAGCCGAGGACTGGGAAGTTTTTAGGATCCAGCAGGAGAAAACGAATTTGAGAAAACTTGCATACAGTATAAAATCAAACAGTAAGTTTCTATGGATATATAAATAAGCAGGCAGCCAAGGTAAATGTGGGACCTCTACTGAATGAGGCTGGTGAATCAATAACAGCAAACAAATGGCGGATATGCTAAATACATTTTATCTACTGAAATTCCGATCACCAGGGATATGGAATATGAGAGAAACTCGAGGGGCTAAATGTGGACTAACCACCAGGACCTGATGAACTGCATGCCACGATTTTAATGGAAGTGGCAGCAGAAATAGTGGACCCATTGGTTGAAACTTTTTGCAACTCGATAAATTCCAGAAGATTGGAAAACAGCCACTGTGACTCTTGTTCAAAAAGGGAGAAAGGCAGAAGGCAGAGAACTATAGGCCAGTTAGTTTAACATCTATTGGCATGAGGTTAGAGTCAATAATCAAAAAGGAAATAGCTAATCGTGTAGGAGAGCTGAATATAATCAAACCTAATCAACATGGCTTTATGAAAAGTAAATCATGTTTGACAAATTTGCTCGAATTCTTAGAGGAAGTAAGCAGGAGTAGATGTAGTGTATTTAGATTTCCAAAAGGAATTTGACAAGGTGCCACTTTTAAGAGGCTGGTGCATAAAAAGCCCATGGAATTGGAGGACGTGTCCTGGCATGGATTGAAAACTGTCCGTCATCTAGCTCCTCACCCAGCTCCTCTTTCCACTTGCCCTTCAGCTCTTCCAGCGGGGTCCAGACTGAAGCCCTTGCCTCCCCCTGTGCCATTTCCACTGACTCCAGATCCTCAACGTCGTCACCACCACCGGGCTTGTGGCGTAGCGTGTCGGCAGGCTAGTATCCTGCAAGATGCCACCTCCAACCGCTTCCATGCCGCCCCTTCCTCTACTACCCACTTCCAAATCATGGATATCGCTGCCCAATAATAGCTGCAAAAGTTCGGCAGTGCCAGCTCCCACCCCGATTGTGCTCTAAGAACAGTCTCTTAACACGAGGGGTCTTGTTTGCCCACACAAATCCCGTAATAATCCTGTTTACCCGCTTGAAAAAGGACTTTGGGATGAGGATGGGAAGGCACTGGAAGACGAACAAGAACCTGGGGAGGACCGTCACCTTCACGGACTGCACCCTGCCTGCCAGGGAAAGCGGCAGCATGCCCCACCTCTTAAAGTCCTCCTCCATCTGATCCACCAGCTGCACTAAATTGAGCTTGTGCAGGGCATCCCAACTCCTAGCTACTTGAATGGCCAAGTAGCGAAAGCTCCTCTCCACCATCTTAAGCGGTAGCTCTCCCAGTCTCTTTTCCTGGCCCCTCGCATGCATCACAAACAGCTCGCTTTTCCCAACATTCAGCTTATACCCCAAAATCTCTAAGGATCTGCATGACCTCCCCCATCCCCTCCACCGGATCCGCAATGTACAGGAGCAGGTCATCTGCATACAGTGAAACCCGATGCTCTCCCCCCACCCCCCGCGACCAGCCCCTCCAGTTTCTGGACTCCCTCAACGCCATGGCCAGCGGCTCAATTGCCAGGGCAAACAGCAGGGTGGATAACAATATTATTGTGCATTGAGATCTAGATAGATTGAGAAAACATGGCAAATTGAGATTAATGTAGAGAAGTGTGAGGGCATGCACTTTGCTAGGAGAAATCCAAAGGCAGATTATCTGAATGGAGAGAGGCTGCAGGTGAGTGAAGTACAGAGTGATCCCGGTGTTCTAGTGCATGAATCACAAAAAGCTAGCAAGTAGGTCCAACAAGTAGTTAAGAAGGCAAAAGGCATTTTGGCCTTTATTGCAAAGGGGTTGGAGTTTAAAAATAGGGAGGTTTTGTTGCAATTGTACAGGGTGTTGGTGAGGCCTCACCGAGAATACTGCATACAGTTTTGGTCTCTTTACCTAAAAAAAAAAAAAGGATGGAAGCAGTCCAGAAGGGATTCACCAGACTAATTCCTGGGATGAGAGGGTTGTCCTAACAAGCGAGACTAAATAGTCTGGGTCTGTATTCCTTCAGAAGAGTGACCTTATTCAAACATAAGATCCTGATGGGGCTTGACAGGATAGATGGTGAGATATTTTCATTAGTGGGAGAGTCTTGAACAAGGCAGAAGCCTTGTGGGCAGCAAGGTAGCACAAATGGATAGCCCTGTGGCTTCACAGCGCCAGGGTCACAGGTTTGATTCCCCGCTGGGTCACTGTCTGTGCGGAGTTTGCACGTTCTTCCTGTGTCTGCATGGGTTTCCTCCGAGTGCTCCGGTTTCCTCCCACAATCCAAAGACGTGCAGGTTAGGTGGATTGGCCATGCTAAATTGCCCTTAGTGTCCAAAATGTTAGGAGGGGCTATTGGGTTGGGGGGATAGGGTGGAAGTGAGGGCTTAAGTGGGTCGGTGCAGACCTCGATGGGCCGAATGTTCTCCTGCACTGTATGTTCTAAGGGATCATTGCTACAAGATTAAGGGCTGATCATTTAAAACTGGGGTGAGTCAAAATTATTTCTCGCAGAGGGTGTTTAATTTCTGAAATTCTCTGCCCCGGAGGGTGGTGGAGGCTGAACCATTAGAAGTATTTAAGATGGAGGTGGATAAATATTTGATAGAGGAATAGAGGGCTATGGGGAAATGGCCCAGAAAAGGAGTTGAGGCCGGCATAGTTCAGCTATGATCGTATTGAATGGCGGGGCAGGCTTGAAAGGCCTAGTGGCCTACTCTGCTTCTATCTCTTGTGTTGTGTTCTTCACAATGATACTGTAGGCAAATTGGCCAGCATTAATTTGATTCACTCTGTGTTAGATACTGAATGCAATGAATTTGTCGCTGGTGAAAAAATACTGTTTAAGCGATTTGTCTTGCACTCATCAGAACACATTCCCAAGAATACCAAATCTCAAAGGGAACAGCAATTAAAACTTCATGAAATGAGGGTGCTGATTGGTAGTCTGTTCCCTGGTGCATTCCCCTTGGCAACACGCACCACCTTAATATGTAAATTGTTGTTCCCATTTGAGAGTTGGTGTTCTTGTACATCTGTTCTGATGAGGGCAAGACAAAAATCTTCGACAGCATGTCTCTTTTCACCCCCCCGCCCCCAGTGAAATTGACTTGCTTTGTGGTGAAAAGCTACTTTTGTACAATTCACTTATTCAATAAACTCAAATGAATTTAATATAAATTATCATTTTCACATTTCAAAATTAGTTCATACTCTGCTTACAAGTGCAGCCAGGAATTTTGGAGGCTTCAACAGTCGACTGATGCGATCTATGATTTTTTTTTTTAATGCTTTTCGATGACTATCAGGCCAAAATTGATAGCTAAATAGTTATTTGACTTCAAAAGAGCTATGAAAAGGGATAGGGAAAGAAGGGGAAATAGCAGTATTAAAGACAGTACTGGAGCATATCAGTTTCCATAGGAAAGTACAACAGATACTGGATTCAGTAGTTGAGAGAGTTTGCTATCAGTTGCTTAACTGGGAACTGGTTGTCTACTGAACAGTGGAAAGGGAATTGAGAGAGAAATTTATAAACCAGTGAAGCAATTATTAACAATAGACCTATCACTGTGGAAGATTTAAATTAGCCAACGGTAGTTTAGGATGTTTGTGATGAAATTGGAACTTTTTGTTTGGCAATGTGTTCTCAATTTTAACAATGAAGGTAGCAGTGCTTGACCTGGTTCTATCTAATGAAGCAAAACAAATCAGTGACTTAAGAGATGGGGGAGCAACATTTGGGAAACAGTGATGTCAATAAGCACAATACAAGGTCAAATTAAGCATGTAAAAGGAAAAAGAAATGAGGCCAGCATGACAAAAAAAAGCGTGATAGCAAGAAGGGACTGTACTGAGATTGAATGGAAGGAAGAATTGGCAAAAAGATTTGTTGATCACAGTAGGAGGTTTTTAAATGAGTGTATAAATCAACACAGTCCAAGGGTGAATCATGCCATAACTTTGGATTCCACCGTTGAATAGGGAAACTTTGAACAGTGTTTGGCGCTGACTGACTAGAGAATGAATGCTGGAACAAAATAATTAGTAAAGTCATGAGCAATAAAAACTGTCGACACAGTAGCAGTAAGGGTCAGTCGAGATGAAGGGAGTTGGTAATGATTGAAAAGAGGACAACTTTTAGACTGGATGTAGAATTGTGATACCACAAGAATGAGTCACAAACTGATGTTTATGCAAAGCAACTTGTCAAATAAATTACTCAAACTTAAAATACACGGACTTGAATACATCACATACAAGCGGATGGAGTAAATAACAATTGCTCTGACTATAATTTTCCATATTTCTTTGGATAAGAAAAGTGCAGTAAATGCCTAGAATGTGGGAAGAGGCGACTCCTATCCCAGGAAACTAAGGCAGTTTCCAACTTCAGTCGGTAAATTATTGGAGCTCATTACACATCTTTATTACTCACAGCTGTTGGCAAAGAATAAGCTACCTAATGAGGACTAGTCAGCTTCAATTTCTGTGCAGATCTTTTGAGAATTGGTAATCAAAATGTAGTGAATGTGGCTTCAATGGATTTTAAAAAGAATTTAAAGTACTGCATTAGATGCCAACAGACTAGTTTCTGTAGTCCCACACATGCACCAAGACTCCAACACGAGCCCTGTTCCATCATATTTGTAAAACGTAACAGCTATATTTATATAGCAGTTTATGAACCTCTCAAGGTGTTCTAGGGAACATTCTCGGGTGCCATGGTAGCACAGTGGTTAGCACTGTTGCTTCACAGTGCCAGGGACCCGGGTTCGAATCCCGGTCTTAGATCACTGTCTGTGCAGAGTCTGCACATTCTCCACATGTCTGCATGGGTTTCCTCCAGGTGCTCCTGTTTCCTCCCGAAAGATGTGCTGTTAGCTGAATTGAGCATTCTAAATTCACCCGTTGTGTACCCGAACAGGTGCCAAAGTGTGGTGACTAGGGGCTTTTCACTAACTTCATTGCAGTGTTGATGTAAGCCTATTTGTGACACTAATAAAGATTATTATTATACAAAACACAGTATGACACTGAGCCACACAAGATATTCGGTCAGATGCCAAAATAGAATTAACATATATAATTGAGGCGGCACAGTGGTTAGCACTGCTACCTCACGGTCCCAGGTTCAATGTGAGCCCTGAGTCACTGTCCGTGTAGAGTTTGCACATTCTCCCTGTATCCTTTCGATCTGGCTGATCCAACTCGCCACACAGTTGGTCCTTCTGGTTAGAGCTAGGTCTGTGAATCAGGGCAACTGTTCCTGATCCTCCTTCATGACTGCAGCGAAACTCACCCTTTTTATTATAGCGTTATCAAAAATATCAAAGCATATTCTTGTAGACATCCTGTTTGGATGGTCAGTGCTGAGCACCTTTTATTTTCCTTCAGCCCAGTTCCTGCCTTAGTCTAGACACACCCATTCATCACCATGTTGTTTCCACAACTGAAATACGGACCCCATTCAGGTGCAATGTCTCAGTTGCTAGGTTTATTTATATAGTGGTTGATGTCTGGGGCCATCAGCTCTAAATGGTCTCCCTGTTTCTTGAATTGGATTGTCAGATGGTCACTGTTTTGTCTTTGAAATGGTAACGTCCCAATGTCTTGGTAGCAACATGTCTTGAAGATTAATCCCTCTCAGCACAGTTGAATTTGGTCTGTTAGTTTCCAGCATTTATATCCATGAAGCTTTTTGAGGTTTTATAAAGTCCAGGTGGAGGAGATCCAGGTGGGCAGCACGGTAGCATAGTGGTTAGCACAATTGCTTCACAGCTCCAGGGTCCCAGGTTCGATTCCGGCTTGGGTCACTGTCTGTGCGGAGTCTGCACATCCTCCCCGTGTGTGCGTGGGTTTCCTCCGGGTGCTCCGGTTTCCTCCCACAGTCCAAAGATGTGCAGGTTAGGTGGATTGGCCATGATAAATTGCCCTTAGTGTCCAAAATTGCCCTTAGTGTTGGGTGAGGTTACTGGGTTATGGGGATAGGGTGGAGGTGTTGACCTTGGGTAGGGTGCTCTTTCCAAGAGCCGGTGCAGACTCGATGGGCCGAATGGCCTCCTTCTGCACTGTAAATTCTATGATATGATCTATGATATGATCTATTCCAATCCCACAAAAGGAGGATTTCCTCTAGTTTCAGGGATCAATGCTTGGTACCCATGCTACATTTCAAGCTCCTATGTGCAACTTGCCCAGTGCAAATGTTCTATGTTCTAGTATTGGATAGACATATGGACGATAAGGGAATAGTGTAGATGGGCTTTAGAGTGGTTTCACAGGTCGGCGCAACATCGAGGGCCGAAGGGCCTGTACTGCGCTGTATTGTTATAATCATGCCACAATATGCAAATAACCCTGCAGCGAGAGAGTTGTTGAAGGTTGTCATGATGCATTAATTATTGGGACTTCACACGCAAAAAAAACTATTCCACCCCTCCACCCCCAACAGATAATCCTCACTAAGGATATCAGGGCAGGGTGGTTATGATGGAGCTGTTAGGCCACAGCTGGAGTACTGTACAGTTCTGGTCTCCACACTATAGGAAGGAAGTCAATGCACTAGAAAGGATGGAAACAGAGGAGATTAACCACGATGGGTGGCTGGGATGGAGCGTTTCAGCTATCAAGAGACGGGATAGGCTGGGTTACTTTTCTTGGAGCAGAGAAGAGGGGGGGGGGGGAGGGAGAAATTGATTGAGGGGTGTAAAATTAAGAGGACCATAGAAAGGGTGGATGGGAAGGAGCTTTTCCCCTTACCGGAGGGGTCAACAACCAGAAGGCACAGATTTAAAGCAAGGGATAGGAAGTTTAGAGGGAATGTGAGGATAAAAACTTTTTTTCACAGCTTAAAGAATGTTAGAGGCGAGAACCCTCAACATGAGCGCTTGAAATGCCATAGCATACAAGGCTACAGCAAAGTGCTGGAAAATTGGAGGAGGGGAGGGGGAGGGGGGGGGTCAAAGGGCTTCTTTCCATGCTCTAAAAAAACTCTATAACTCAGACATGCCATCAGCAGCAAAGGAGCACACTGTCTCAACCAGCATGGCCACTGATAGGACCATCCAACTCTGAAAGGGAGTGAGGAGTTCTATTGTATGCTCTAGTCAGATTCTCAATAGATGTAGCCTTTCCAGATCCTGTACAACTCATCCAAAGAGGAATAGACATGAGCATGCCTTTAATGAGTGGCCTGGATGTTTTGGTGACACCAGTAACCCTGTGAGGGGGCATTAATGCAGCCATTTAAGTCTTCTCTTTTGATTAACACAGTCTACTTTCCAGCACTGCCTCAACTCCTCTCCCAGTTCAAATAAAGAATTAATCTACTGAAAATCTGGAACAATATCTTTTATCTTGGATTTTTTCTCCCTTTTATTTTAAATTACCTCCTTCACATCGCTTTTACATTCCTGCTTCATTACACAGAAGATCTAGCACTACATATTTCCTTGGTAGTTACACAAGATATTGGTTCAGAATACATCCATGCTTCTCTTAGAATCTCCTCATTCTCACTCCCCTTTCTCAGCTTTACTCTATTCGCCCTGTCATTTTTTGTGACCTTTAGATTCTGGTAGTACTGCTTTTATTTGCTAATATTTCAAGATTCTTTGGTTGCTATTACTGACTGAATATACAAATTTCTCTTTAAAATAGTGACTGAAGTTCAGACCATTGAGCTACTTTCCATACTAACCTTTCACTAGAACAGTGTTCCCAAACTTTTTTTCTGGGGACCGTTTTTACCAACCAGCCAACCTTCAGGACCCACGACTGCCGACATTCGCGACCCACCATTTTCTTTTACCTTTAATTTGAGATGAGCCTGCTAATTCTTCCTAAAAGTCAATTTTTTAAAAAGCATCTGGAATTGAAAAGCTAGTCTTAGCAATGACCATGAAACTACCATCCATTGTTGAAAACACTCATCTTGTTCACTAATATCCTGTAAGGAAGGAAATCTGCCATCCTTACCTGATCTGGCCTACATGTGACTCCAGACCCACAGCAGTCTGGCTGACTGCTCGCAAACTCTCACTCAATTTCACCATCTCTCCCATTTTTAAACCTTCCTTAAAAGTGCATATTTTCCCAATCAAGCTTCAAGTAGTCATTCTCCAACACTCCAGGAAGGCTTAACCTTCATTCCATTTCTTTCCCCACCATTGCAAAGCAGCTCAGGATGTTTTCTAGGGTAATAGCCCCACATAAACATGGAGTTATAGATTAAAGTAACTGCCCCTACAATCTGATAATCTTCATAGGTCAGCTGAAAATAGAAATAAGATTTGGCCATTTAATATTTGTTTTATAATGTCAAAAGTGCTCTAATGAATAGCAAGTGACATAATTTATAAGTTAAGAACATTTCTTAAGTCCACTTGTTCATAATATTTGTGCATCATGCAAAATCAAAAAAAGAAGCAATACATTAAGATGTTGCAACAAGTTTTTTCTGCCACAGGGACTGGATGCTTGGAAAAGTCGGACATCAAACTATGCCGAGGAAAACTGGGTAAATGGAAACTAGGTGCATGATTGAATTGAATGATGGGACTGGCTTGAGCAGCTGAATGACCTTCTGTTCCCAAATACTGATTTTTTTCCCCAGAATGTTACAGAATCATAAATGGTTGCACCATAGGAGGAGGTCACTGAAGTCCTCCTGTTCATACCAGCTCTCAGCGAGTGTAACACCTTGTCTCACTCCCGTAGACTTACACTTTGTTTCCTCTTCAGATAATTATCTATTCCCTTCTGAAAAGGATTAATTGAATCTGCCTGCACAACACTTTTAGGTAATGCATTCCAGATCCTAACCACGCACTGCATGTAACTTCCTCGTGTGGCCATTGCTTTTTTTGGTGTGTTCCCTAGTTCTCGATCCACAACAGTTTCTCTCTCTCTACCCTGCCCAGGCACCCACATGATTTTGAACACTGCTATAAAATCTCCTCTTCTATTTCTCTTCTCCAAGGATAAAGCCCCAGCTTCTCCAAACTCTTCCAGTAATTGAAGTTCTTCAAGCCTGGAACCATCTATAAATCTAATGCACCGCTATCTGAAAAAAAATCAACATTCTTCGCACCCTAATAATACTGCTGTAACTTCCTGGTGCGGCTATGCAGAGCGAGGTCGCATGCTCGGTAGCTCCTGCTTGGGATGGACCTTTGGGCTCTTTTCAGGGCCCCCACGGCATTGTTTTGAAATTTCCCAGTGTGGGAAGAAGACTGCAACATTCCCCCGACAGTGTCCCCCAGGAATGGTATGTCTCTTGGTTACCAGACCTGGCAGAGACAGTAAAAGATTTGGCTGTAACTGCAGGATAGATAAAGCCTCTTCCAGCATGCAGGTGGGGGAAGGGCAAGCTTAAAGGCTGCAAGCTGACTTGAGGGCCTTTATTAAAGGTGAATTCTAGCAGCAGAGGGAACAACTGTGAAAAGATCTACCAAGGCCATTGAAGAAGCGGGGACGAGGCTTCCGGTAGCGGCCATGGAGGAGTAGGTTGCGCATTCGGCAGATCCCGTCTGGAACGGACTCTCAGACCTTTTTCAGGAGTTTTGGGGCAGATTGGTGAAGCGAACACTGCCAAAAGGATTCCCTCTCGAGACTTCCGGTTGCGGCTATGCGGAGCTAAGTCGCACATTCGGTGGCTCCTGCAAAAACGAACTTTTGGGCTCTTTTCAGGGCCCCAAGGGCACTTTTTCGACGTTTCCCGGTGTGGGAAGGAGTTAATAACAGCTCCCCGTTAGTATATGGCTTTAACTAGGAGCGAGGCGACAAAAAAGGTGGTGGTGGACCTGAAGAAGGGAGGGCAGAAGGACAAAATATTGGTGGGCGGAGACCAGGCAGCGTGGCGGCAGTGGGCGGAGGAGGAACAGGAGGGTATCCAGCGCTGCCTCAGAGAGATTAAAACGGACCTGCTAGAGCCGATGAAGGCTCCTATTGATAAGCTGCTGGAGACACAGACAGCCCAAGGGGTGGCGATCCGAGAGGCTCGACGATCTCTGACAATGAGGACGAGATCTTAGGCCTGGCGGTAAAGGTGGAGGCGCTCCACAAGAAATGGCAGGAGCGGTTTGAGGAGTTGGAAAATCAGTCGAGGCGGAAGAATCTGCGGATTCTGGGCCTCCCGGAGGGGCTGGAGGGGCCGGACGCGGGGGCCTATGTGGTCACCATGTTGAACTCGCTGATGAGAGCGGGGTCCTTCCAGGGGCCCCTGGAGCTGGAAGGGGCCCATAGAGTGTTGGCAAGGAGGCCCAAGGCTAACGAGCCTCCGCGGGCAGTGCTGGTGCGGTTCCATCGGTTCATTGATCGGGAGTGTGTGCTCAGGTGGGCCAAGAAGGAGAGGAGCAGCAGGTGGGAGAACGCGGAGGTTCGGATATACCAGGACTGGAGTGCTGAGGTGGCGAAGAGGAGGGCTGGGTACAATCGAGCGAAGGCGGTGCTGCACAGGAAGGGGGTGAAATTTGGCATGTTGCAGCCAGCGCGACTGTGGGTTACCTACAAGGACCGGCACCATTATTTTGAGTCTCCGGCGGAGGCGTGGGCCTTTGTTCAGGCTGAGAAGCTGGACACAGACTGAGGGTCGGGATGGGCGATTGGGGACTGCAGTGTATGTTATGCCTATTTTTTGTTCGGGGAGGAGGGAGTGGGGGGGGCCTGGCATTGTTTCAGGTTTCTTTTTCTCTGTGTTTTTCTCTTTTGGGTTGGGGAGGGTGGATGGAGCGGGTTGGGCACTGTTTTGGTTGGTGGCGGGGCCTGGTAAGTGGAGAGCGCAGGCTTTTTTCCCGCGCCGAAGACCGCGTGTTCACGCACCTGAAGGGGCTCAAGGCGGATGTGGTTATGCTCCAGGAGACACACCTGAAGGTGGAAGACCAGGTAAGACTGAGGAAAGGGTGGGCAGGTCAGGTGTTTCACTCAGGGCTAGATGCCAAAAATCGATCTTGGTGGGAAAGAAGGTGTCATTCGAGGCGTCGAGCATTGTGGCAGATAATGGCGGTAGGTACATAATGGTAAGTGGTAAGCTGCAGGGAGAGAGGGTGGTATTGGTCAATGTGTATGCTCCGAACTGGGACGAGGCGGGTTTTATGCGGCGTATATTGGGTCGGATCCCAGACTTGGAAGTGGGGGGCCTGATAATGGGGGGAGACTTTAACACGGTGTTGGATCCGGCACTGGATCACTCCAGGTCTAGGACGGGTAGGAAGCCGGCGGCAGCTAGAGTGCTGAGGGGATTTATGGACCAAATAGGAGGGGTGGACCCTTGGAGATTTGCAAGGCCGGGGGCTAGGGAATTTTCATTCTTCTCACATGTCCATAAGGCTTATTCTCGAATCGACTTTTTCATTTTGAGTAGGGCGCTGATAGCGAGAGTAGAGGATACCGAGTATTCGGCAATAGCCATTTCGGACCACGCCCCGCATTGGGTGGACTTGGATATGGGGGAGGAGAGGGCCCATCGCCCACTGTGGCGCTTGGAGGTGCGACTGTTGGCGGACGAGGAGGTGAGCGAGCGGGTCCGAGGAAGTATAGAGAGGTACTTGGAGACCAATGACAACGGGGAGGTCCGAGTGGGGATGGTATGGGAGGCACTGAAGGCAGTGGTGAGGGGAGAGCTGATCTCCATTAGGGCCCACAAGGAGCGGAGGGAGAGGCTGGTGGGGGAGATGGTGAGGGTAGACAGGAGGAATGCGGAAGAGGCTGAGGAAGGATTACTGAGGAAGAGGCGCAGCCTCCAGGCCGAATTCGACCTGGTGACTACCAGGAAGGCGGAGGTGCACTGGAGGAAGGCCCAGGGGGCGGTCTACGAGTATGGGGAAAAGGCAAGCCGGATGCTGGCGCATCAGCTTCGGAAGCGGGACGCAGCTAGGCAGATCGGGGGAGTTAAGGACAGGGGAGGGAGCGTGGTGTGGAGTGGGGTTGGCATCAATGGGGTCTTCAGGGACTTCTATGAGGAATTGTACCGATCCGAGCCCCCATGGGAGGAGGGCGGGATGGGCCGTTTCCTGGACCAATTGAGGTTTCCAAAGGTGGAAGAGGGACTGGTGGCCCCGATTGGGCTGGAGGAGCTGATCAAAGGGATAGGAAGCATGCAGGCGGGGAAGACACTGGGGCCGGACGGTTTCCCGGTCGAGTTCTATAAAAAATATATGGACCTGTTGGGCCCGCTGTTAGTTAGGACCTTTAATGAGGCAGTGGAGGGGGGGGCTTTACCCCCGCGATGTCCCGGGCACTGATCTCCTTGATCCTGAAGTGGGACAAGGATCCCCTGCAATGTGAGTCTTACAGACCGATTTCCTTGCTAAATGTAGATGCCAAGGTGCTGGCGAAGGTCTTAGCCACGAGGATTGAGGATTGTGTGCCGCAGATCATCCATGAAGACCAGACGGGGTTTGTGAAGGGGAGACAGTTGAACGCGAATGTGCGGAGGCTTTTGAACGTTATCATGATGCCAGCGAGGGAGGGGGTGGCGGAGATAATGGTGGCGATGGACGCTGAGAAAGCCTTCGATAGGGTAGAGTGGGGGTACCTGTGGGAGGTGCTGAAGAGGTTCGGGTTTGGGGAGGGGTTTGTTAGGTGGGTTAGGCTGTTGTACGAGGTCCCATTGCCGAGTGTGGCCACAAATAGGAGGAGGTCGGAGTACATTTGGTTGCACCGAGGGACGAGACAGGGGTCCCCCCTGCTCTTCGCACTGGCGATTGAACCCCTGGCTATGGCACTGAGTCGAGGAACTGGAGGGGGTTGGTGCGGGGTGGGGAGGAGCATAGGGTGTCGCTTTATGCGGACGACCTGCTGCTGTATGTGGTGGACCCGCTGGGAGGAATGCCAGAGGTAATGAGGATCCTTAGGGAATTTGGGGACTTTCCGGGGTACAAGCTCAATATGGGGAAGAGCGAGCTGTTCGTAGTTCAGCTAGGGGACCAGGAGAGGGGGATTGGCGAACTCCCACTAAAAAGGGCAGAGAGGAGCTTCAGATATTTGGGGGTCCAGGTGGCCAGGAGTTGGGGGACCCTGCATAGGCTTAACTTTACCAGGCTGGTGGAGCAAATGGAGGAGTTCAAGAGGTGGGACGTGTTGCCGCTGTCCTTGGCGGGTAGGGTGCAGTCAATCAAAATGACGGTGCTCCCAAGGTTTTTGTTCCTGTTCCAGTGCCTCCCCGTGTTTATCCCGAAGGCTTTTTTCAGGCGGGTTAACAGGAGTTTGTGTGGGCGCGAGGGACTCCGAGGGTGAGAAGGGTGTTCTTAGAGAAGAGTAGAGATAGGGGGGGGGCTGGCGCTGCCCAGCCTCTGTGGGTACTACTGGGCCGCCAATGCGACGATGGTGCACAAGTGGGTGATGGAGGGGGAGGGGGCTGCATTGAAGAGGCTGGAGACGGCGTCCTGTGTGGGTACGAGTCTGGGGGCGCTGGCAACGGCGCCGCTGCCGCTCCCTCCAAGGAGGTATACCACGGGCCCGGTGGTGGTGGCGGCCCTCAAAATTTGGGGGCAGTGGAGGCGGCATAGGGGGTGGTTGGGGCCTCGGCATGGACCCCATTACAGGGGAACCACCGGTTCGCCCCAGGAAAAACAGGTGGAGGGTTTTCGGGGTGGCACAGGGCAGGGATACGAAAGTTGGGGGACCTGTTTGTGGACGGGAAGTTCGCGAGCTTGGGTGAGCTGGAGGAGAAGTACGGGCTCCCCCCCGGGGAACACCTCCAGGTACTTACAGGTAAGGGCGTTTGCCAGACGGCAGGTGGTGGAATTCCCACGGCTACTGCCACACACAGTACAGGACAGGGTGCTCTTGGGGGGGGTGGGTGGGAGTGGGGAAGATCTCGGAAACGTACCGGGTGATGCAGGAGGAGGAGGAGGCCTCGGTGGTGGAGTTGAAAGGTAAGTGGGAGGAGGAGTTGGGAGAGGAGATCGAAGAGGGGACGTGGGCAGATGCCCTAGGGAGGGTGAACTCTTCCTCTTCATGCGCGAGGCTCAGCCTCATACAGTTTAAGGTGCTGCACAGGGCACACTTGACCGGGACAAGGATGAGCCGGTTCTTTGGGGGTGAGGACAGGTGTGTTAGGTGCTCAGGTAGCCCAGCAAATCACACTCATATGTTCTGGGCATGCCCAGCGCTGGAGGAATTTTGGAAGGGTGTAGCGAGGACAGTGTCGAGGGTGGTAGGATCCAGGGTCAAACCGGGCTGGGGGCTCGCAATATTTGGGGTAGCAGAGGAGCCGGGAGTGCAGGAGGCGAAAGAGGCCGGAATTTTGGCCTTTGCGTCCCTGGTAGCCCGGCGAAGGATTCTCCTTCAGTGGAAAGATGCGAGGCCCCCAAGCGTGGAATCCGGGATCAGCGATATGGCAGGGTTCATTAAATTGGAGAGGGTGAAATTCGTCTTGAGAGGGTCGGTACAAGGGTTCTTTAGGCGGTGGCAACCGTTCTTAGACTTTCTGGCAGAACGATAGACATTGGTCAATGGCAGCAGCAGCTCGGGGGGGGGGGGGGGGTTACTTTATTTTTGTTTATGTTATTTACACTGGAGGGTCTGAGGGGGTGTGCTAAGTCGGGGTGTTAATGTTAATTTATTATTTATGTACGGGGGGAGGGGTTTGGGGGGTTGCTTTTTTAGATTGTGTTTTGTACTTAACCCTGTTGGGTTCTTTTTTCTTTCTCATTTTGTTATTGATATTTTATGAAAACCTTTAATAAAATTTTTTTAAAAAAAAATAATAATATTGCTGTATGTAGATTGATGTTCATTGAGATTATCCTGCGGGCTACTTTTCGGTTTTATATCTCCATTGAAGGATATTAAATGGCCCCACACACACTTCCTCCCTCTCTTTCCACACCCCCCCAACCCCTTGTTGTTCCACCAATCATAATTATGTATTGTTTTCCTACCCTCAATGCAGCATCTGTGATTGTTCAGCCCTGAACCATAACAAGGTAATACTGTACCACGATAATCCTTCTTGAACTTTTTACCCAATCTTTCCTTTTCACGGGCTACTGGTGACATATGTCGTGCGAATCTGCCTAAATCCGGGTGGATCATTGGTTAATCTGTTGAAGGAGTTTGTCATGTCAGTGTGCATAGGTTCAAAATATATGGTGAAGGTGAATACCAAATCAGTGTTGCCCTCACCATATATTTTGAACCTATACATACTGACATGACAAACTCCTTCAACAGATTAACCAATGATCCATCCGGATTGTCAAAAAAAAAAAAATGGGCAAAACCTCAGGTCCAGATAGAACCTCGTCCTAAATCAACTATTATTACACATTTAATATTTCAACAAGCCACCATAGTCCCAGTCAATACTGCCAGAGACTGGTGGCGATTTAACCGGACAATCACCACACCTCAGGTGAGGGGAAAAGGTAGAGAAAAGGTAGAGAGGGTGGGGCCTTCATGAATAACCTCTGGCGGTACGGGGATTGAACTGGCGCTGTTGGCCTCGCTCTACATCACAAACCAGCTGTCCAGCCAACTGAGCTAAACCGGCTCACTTATATTTCAGTCTTGGTTTTGGGAAATGATCCATTTCAAATTTCTGTAGTTCTCTCAAGTTTACACTTCTACCTGGTGACTGCCTCAGTAAAGCCACTGAAACCACTCCCATTAGGAAATGGCTGTCACAATTAACATCCACAGCAGAGAGCAGGCACAACCATGTGTGGCTCAGTTGGTGACATGCTTAACTCCACAATCTTCTGATTTCATCACTTAAAGGCTGCCACTCTTACGAGCGAAGAGGGTTGTACTGCCAAGCTCTGCATTTTTTCAAATGAGTGGTTCTGTGTGGCTGAAGATCCCAGGCCTCTAGTTTGGTGAGCAGGGTGTTCTAGCCAACACGCATCCCTTAATCACAATACTTCTTATTATATTGCTGTTTACCAATTGGCTGTCGTATTTTCTACATTGTGACAACAATTTTAAAAAGTACCCAATTGACCGTAAAGTACCCAATAAAGTGTAAAACTGCTGAAATCTTAGCATTTGAACCTCATACAGACAGAGATTAAATGGTCTTTTTGTTCTGATTGTCATGCGCCAGTCTTAAATGTTGAAACAACTTCAACAGGTCAGACAACTCCCTCCATAGTGGCTGGTTGATTTGTTACATTGGTGCAGAAGTCATTTACTAATGTGTTTTTCCAGCACACTTAAGAACCTTGCAAAGCCTATGTACAAGTTGTCATTGCAGCTGTGGTCTTGAAACAAGATTCTCAGGTTTGTGGAATATTTTGTGGAGACATTGTTCTTCGGTAGAATCATAGAATTTACAGTGCAGAAGGGGGCCATTTGGCCCATCGAGTCTGCACCGGCCTTTGGAAAGTGCGGCCAACACCTCCACCCGTTCCCAGTAACCGTACCTAACATTTGTTTGGACACCACGGCCAACCCACCTAACCTGCACGTCTTTGGACTGTGGGAGGAAACCGGAGCACCCGGAGGAAACCCACACACACGGGAGAATGTGCAGACTCCGCAGACAGTGAAGCCAGAATTGAACCTGGGACTCTGGAGCTGTGATGCAACTGTGCTAACCACTGTGCTGCCTGTACACAGTGCTACTTTGCAATCCAGAGCGCCAAGACAATTTTTTATAGCCTATTTAAATCACAGTCACCCATCTTTTGACCTCTTTGATGTTCATCAGAAGAACTAATGCTCATAGGTGTGGGTGTTAAGAAATTGCAGTTTTAATTAACAATTCTTACCCCAATAGACTTGCTGAAGTATGATTGTCAGCACTAAACTGACTTTTGAGTGATCATTTTGTGTCAGCTCAACACACTTTGCATAGACTCACCCAGCAATTAACAAAGGGAAGGACTATTACCCAATCTGAACTAAGATTTTTGATGAACCAACTATTACACAAGACATTAATAGAACAGGGACACAGTGTGCCCCACAAGATTAGATCTAGAGTTTGTTCTGTAGAAAACAGACTGGGACTTTCCACAGCAATCCCACTACATATCAGAGAAATCCCACAACCCAAAACATTTTGGAACACAGAAGCAGAAAACCCTGGCCAGAATAGCCACAGTTTTCGGTCTTTTATTCAGTTAGGATAGCATGGGAATCCATTGCCACTATTTACGAGGAAACCAGTTCATGAAGAAAGGAAGCCACCATCCACAGGCAGAGTTACTCCATTGATCATTGCACTTTTGTCACTGAGGAGGAAGATTATCGTATTCACCACATCTTCTACCTCTGCAAGAAAAATGTAAACATTAACCACGTACGCAACAATCCAGAACAATTGTTTAATTAAATCAATCTGATCAGCAATGAAATGATAAAATGAAACAAGTGCCAGATGTCCCCATAACTCAAAGATGGGGCAGGAGGAGCAGTTGCTGGGCTGAGATCAGGCATATATCTAGCCCCAGAGAGAAGCAAGCCATTTCATATCAAATCATAAGCTGTATACATATATTTAAAATTGTATCGCTGTGTCTGTGTGGGTCTCACCCGCACCCAAAGATGTGCAGGGTAGGTGCACTGGCCACGCTAAATTGCCTTGGAAAAAAATTTATTCACTTTTTTTTTTAAATTGTATCTATCACATTCTAAACTTCATTGAGATCTGAATAATCCTCTCAATTTCATTAAAGGACTGAGTTTTATTCTCACTTGCTACCCCGGTACAAACTTGCAAAGTCAGTTTTTAAAAATCAGTAGAGCTTCTCCGGATCTGGTCCAGCAGTCAGGTGAAAAGGTCCCTACAAAAATTAATGCTGCGGGACTTCCGGTGGCGGCTACGAGGGAGTAGGTTGCACGTTTGGTGGCTCCCACTCTGGCCGGACGTTTGGACCCTTTTTCCCCAACTTTTTCGTGGTTTTGAGTTTTGGCTTTGAAGGCGCAGACGATTAGGCTCTGGATCCACACAAGTGGTGCATGGAATGGAGAACCCAAAGGGACCGAAAAGGAAGAAATAAAAAGGTAAGCAAGGGCTGGATGGAGGTGGCAGCTGAAGACAACATGGCTGATGTTCGGACCCCTGCTGCGACGGCCCAGCCATCGACGGAGGAGCTAATGAAGGTCATCCAGGAGGGCTTTGCCAGACAGAAACGGGACTGTCTTGACCCGATAAAGGAGTCGATCGATCGGCCGGAGCTCAGGCTGGATGCCCAGGATCGGACGATTTAGAAGTTGGAGAAAGCGCTGGCGGACCAGGAGGAGCACCAAACGGTGGTCGAACTAGAGGTGGGGATGCTGAAGGATCAGCAAAAGAGGCTGCTGGAGAAGGTGGAAGAGCTGGAGAACAGCGCGCGCCAGCAGAACTTAAGAATTGTAGGTCTCCCTGAGGGGGCTGATGCGGGCGCGGTTGTGGCGAGTATGTTCCAGAAGCTTCTGGGGGAGGGGGCTTTTCCCTGACTGTTGGAGGTGGACAGGGCACACAGGGCGATGGCGAGGAAGCCCCCCCCCCCTCCCAAGGGCGATGGTGGTCCGGTTCCACAGATTTTTGGATAAGGAGTGTGTTCGCCAGTGGGCTAAGCGTACTAGGAGCTGCAAATGGGACAATAGCACATTGCATGTCTATCAGGACCCGAGAGTGGAGGTGGCCAGAAGGAGGGCAGACTGCAGGCAAGTGAAGGAGATCCTGTTTAAGAGGAAAGTGAAATTGGGGCTGCTTTACCCGGCGCATCTGTGGGTTACGCACGAGGACCAGCACCATTACTTTGAGTCGCTCAAAGACGCGATGGACTTTGCCAAGAAGGGCTGGTGGTGAACGGAGAACTTTTTGTTTTAAGTTGTAACTTTTCCGAGTGATGTTTATACGTTTTGATTGTCATTTTTCTTCTGCTTTTAAGTTTGGGTGAAGATGGGGAAGTAAAAGTTATTCAGTTCTATGGGTTTTCGGTGTTTTGGTGGGGATGGCTGGTGTGGGCTTTTTTTTTTATTACTTTGATTTGCACTGTTGGGGGGGTTCTTTGTGGGTTTTTCGTTTTGGGCTGTCTCCTTTGGTAATTGGGTGATGGTTCGGTCTCGGTCTGAGGAGGGAAGTGGGGAACAATAGGTGGGAGACTTCTTGGCGCCGGAGGAGAGGGTCACCAGGCTAGCTGAGTGAGCTAGTCTACGTAAGCACAGTGGGGGGAGGGGGGGGGATTGTTCAATATATGGCAGGGGTTAGGTTACAGGGTGGTGTTGTTGAGGGGGGTGGGGGTGGAGGGGGGGGGTGGGGGTGGGGGTGGGGGGGGTGGAGGGGGTGTGGGTGGAGGGGGGGTGGGGGTGGAGGGGGGGGGTTGGAGCTGTTCAGGGAACGTCGGAGGCTGCAGGCCGAGTTCGGGGTGTTATCCCCAGGCAAGACAGTGCAGCAGCTTAGAAAGGCGAGGGGGGCGTTTTATGAACCGGAGAAGGCCAGCATAATGACGGCACAGCAGATTAGGAAGAGGGAGGCGGCCAGGGAAATAGAAAAGGTGGTCGATGGGGATGGGAATCTGGTAGGGGACTCGGCAGGGCCAAACAGGGCGTTCAGGGACTTTTACAGCGGATTCTATCGCTCGGAACCCCCCACGGGGCCCGAGGGGATGAGACGCTTTTTGGACGGACTGACCTTCCCAAGGGTGGGCAGGGAGCTGGTGGATGGGCTGAGGGCCCCGATCAGGGCCGAAGAAATAGCTGAGGGCTTGAAGGCAATGCAGTCGGGTAAGGCCCGGGGGCCGGACGGGTATCCGGTGGAATTCTACAAGAAATTCTCGGGGATATTAGGGCCGTTGTTGGTCAAGGTTTTCAATGAGGTGAGGGATAGAGGGGTGCTGCCCCCGACGATGTCACAGGCCACTATTTCGTTAATATTGAAGCGGGACAAGAACCCAGAGCATTGCGGGTCATATAGGCCGATTTCCCTGCTTAATGTGGATGCCAAATTGCTGGCCAAAATTTTTGGCCTCCAGGATTGAAGATTGTGTGCTGGATGTGATTATGGAGGATCAAACCGGTTTTGGCAAGGGCAGGGAGTTGATGGCCAATAGAAGAACGCTGCTCAACATGATTATGATGCACTCGGAGAGTAGGGAGGTTGAGGTAGTTGTGGCAATGGATGCGGAAAAGGCGTTCGACCGGGTAGAGTGGGATTATTTATGGGAGGTGCTGGGACGATTTGGGTTCGGCAGGGGCTTTATCGACTGGGTTAGGCTGTTGTACCAGACCCCGGAGGCTAGTTTAAGGACGAATAGGGCGACCTCGGACTATTTTGGACTGCACCGGGGGACAAGACAGGGATGGCCCCTCTCCCCACTGCTGTTTGCGTTAGCTATAGAGCTGCTGGCAATTGCTCAGAGCTTCAAGGGGCTGGTTCAGGGGGCTGGCTGGGAGGGTGCAGACAGTTAAGATGACGGTCCTACCGAGATTTTTTATTTGTATTCCAGTGCCTCCCAATTTCCATCCCGCGGTCCTTTTTTAAGAGGATTAATAAAATCATTTTGGGCTTTGTCTGGGCGGGTAAGTCCCCGCGATGAAGAAGGTGATGCTCGAGAGGAATCGGGGGGGGGCTTGCCCTGCCAAACTTCAGTAATTACTACTGGGCAGCCAATATTGCTATGATAAGGAAGTGTGGGTTGCGGGCAGGGTCTGTTTGGGAGTGGATGGAGGCAGCTTCATGTAGGGGCACCAGCTTGGGGGCGTTGGTAACGGCACCTCTGCCGTTCCCGCCGGCGAGATATTCCACCAGCCCCGTGGTGGTGGCGGCCCTGAGGATCTGGGGTCAGTGGAGGAGGTACGTTGGAGCAGTGGGAGCATCGGTTTGGTCCCCAATATGTGACAACCACCGGTTTGCCCCAGGGAGCCTGGATGGGGAGTTTTGAATATGGCGAAGGGCGGGAATAGAGAGGATGGGGGACCTGTTCCTGGAAGGGAACTTCCCTAACTTGACGGCGCTGGAGGAGAAGTTTGGGTTGGCAAGAGGGAATGACTTCTGATATTTACAGGTGCGGGACTTCCTGCGCAGGCAAGTATCATCCTTCGCACTCCTGCCACTAAGGGGGATCCAGGATAGGGTAGTGTCTCGGGGTTGGGAGTGTCTCGGACATCTACAAAGAACTAATGGGGGCGGAGGAGACGCAGACTGAGGAGCTGATGCGCAAGTGGGAGGAGGAGCTTGGGGGAAGAGATGGAGGACGGCTTATGGGTGGACGCGTTGAGCAGAGTCAACGCGACCACTACATGCGCCAGGCTCAGCTTGGTCCAATTCAAGGTGGTACACCGGGCCCATATGACAGTGACCCGGATGAGTAGGTTCTTTGGGGTGGAGGACAGGTGTGTAAAATGTGCGGGAGGACCAGCGAACCATGTCCACATGTTCTGGGCGTGTCCAAAACTTCGGGGATATTGGCAGGGGTTTGTGGACGTCATGTCCAGGGTATTGAAAACGAGGGTGACAATGAGTCCAGAGGTGGCGATTTTTGGGGTGTCGGAAGATCCGGGAGTCCAGGAGGAGAAAAATGAAAATGAAATGAAATGAAAATCGTTTATTGTCACAAGTAGGCTTCAAATGAAGTTACTGTGAAAAGTCTCTAGTCGCCACATTCCGGCGCCTATTCGGGGAGGCCGGTACAGGAATTGAACCGTGCTGTTGGCCTGCCTTGGTCTGCTTTAAAAGCCAGCGATTTAGCCCTGTGCTAAACAGCCCCTGTCAGAGGCAGGCGTTCTTGCCTTTGCCTCCCTGGTAGCCCGGAGATGGACATTATTAGCCTGGAGGGACTCAAAGCTCCCGAAGCCAGAGGCCTGGTTAACTGACATGGCGAGCTTTCTCGGCCTGGAGAAGATTGTTCGCCTTGAGAGGGCCAGTGTTAGGGTTCGTCCGGAGGTGGCACCCATTCATCGACTTCTTTGCGGAGAATTAATCGTTAGCGGGGGGGGGGGAGGGGGGCCTAGGGTAACGTAGAATAGGGGGTTAAATAGGCGGGTCTTGGAGGGACTTGTATCGGTGTTTGCGCTATGTTTATTGTTCTTTGTACACTGTTTATATACTGTTATTGTTTGTAATGCCAAAAAATACCTCATTAAAATTGTTTGTTAAAAAAAAATTAATGCTGCGATTTAACGGTGCAGATGGTCTGGGAATTGCCGCAAAAGGGGACAGCTTGAAATATCACCTGGTTGTTTTCCGAGTGGTTATTGGAAATTAAATCGGTTTCCAGTCCCTTGTACCAGATACACAAGTCAACACTATTTTCAATATTTAAAAGAAAACAGCCCAGCTGGTTTTCAGATTGCATGAAGTAGTAAGAGGGACCAGGTGGCAATACGAGAGCGATTATAGAATACCTAAAAAGGACAAAACGGTCATTGTGCAGGATGTGATGTATTCAGCTGTATTCAAGCCAGTGAATACAGACGATTCAAGCAGGCTTTTCCAATACCAGGTGAAGTCAGAGTTGCACTTTACCACTCACCTGCAAACCTGTGCAGTGGGATACGTGACAACATTCCTGCAGCTTTTGCTGGGTCACTCCATCCAATTCGACCCATTGCAGTCATCACTACAGTGGGGTTCACTGCATTCACTCTGATCTGGGTCAAACCAAAACAAAATCAAATCTTTACAATTCCAGAAACCAGTCTGCACTGAGCAGGAGGCAGGAGCTGGACTGGGCGAAACAGTTGAAGATTTAGCACTGTACCAAGTACCTTTATGGAATTAATTAATTCCATTACAGAAAAAATCAACTCTCCAATCTCATCAAAATAAAATCTAAAAGCAACGAATGGAGTTTTCTAATCCTGGAAAATGGTGTTGACTACCCTCTAGTGGAGAAAGGAGGAAGTGAATATATCTAAAAACAGTTGTATTTGAATAGTATTGATGCACGATCAATTACGATTAAAGACGAGGTAGTAACATAACTAAAGGCTTTAATAGACTAGAACTGTTCCCAAGCAGCTTCGGTACAGAATGAGGGCTGCTGGGGCGGCACCGGTTCTTATACCCCGCCTGGCAGGGTGGAGCTACATACCAAACAGTCAATGGTAAACTCCTAGATTTAACCAATGGTCTTCAGCCTCTCGGGTACTGTAATACCTGATAATACCACATTCACTCCCTGTTAAAAAGTCAGGTGGGGGTGGTGGCCAGTGGTTACAATTGCATCTAACATGGTATGATCAGATATGGAGGTACAGTGATACCTCCTTACAGGGTTGTCGAGAATATTTACAAGCGTGGAAGATATATACATTCAGTGTTCATTTACAGGTACAGTTACAGTGAAGCAATCAGTCGGTCGGGTGGCCTGGTCGTCCTCCTGGATCGTCTGGGCTTCGGTGGTGATTCTGGTGGGGGTCCAGGCGTCTGCGACTCCGGGGAGCGTGGCTTTGGCCTCCTTGGCAGCTTCGTCACCCCTAGACGGTGCTGGTGGGGCAAACGGTTGACACGAGAGGGGATGCCTGTAGGGGGTGTTGGTGGGTGGGAGGGCGTGGGCGGGAGCGACGGGAGGACTGACCCTCCTGTGAGGTGCTGTGGAGGGGGGTGTGTGGGGGTAATGGTTCGGGTGCGCGTGGGATTCCGGCGGGTGCCAGGTCCCGAAGGCAGACCGTGTCTTGCCTGCCGTCGGGGAACGCCACGTAGGCGTACTGGGGGTTAGCGTGCAGCAGGTGGACCCTCTCGACCAACGGGTCCGACTTGTGCGCCCGCACGTGCTTCCGAAGCAGGATGGGTCCGGGTGTTGCTAGCCAGGTTCTGTTCTCCTGAGGGGGTGCCTCCGGCCGTTTCGAGGTAGCTTTTAAAGCACGCCAGCCAGTGCTTAAATATCGCCACCGAGTTCTCCGCGTTGTTGTAGACACTCCGGCTTGATTCGGAGATTCCATCCTTTCAGCTTAAGTGTAGTCTATTAAATTGATGCACGATCAATTACGATTAAAGACGAGGTAGTAACATAACTGAAGGCTTTAATAGGCTAGAACTGTTCCCCAGCAGCTTCGGTACAGAATGAGGGCTGCTGGGACGGCACCGGTTCTTATACCCCGCCTGTCAGGGCGGAGCTACATACCAAACAGCCAATGGTAAACTCCTAGGTTTAACCAATGGTCTACAGCCTCTCGGGTACTGTAATACCTGATAATACCACAAGTATTACATAACTGAAAGCATCAAGCAGTCTTGGAAGAAACACTGGATCATTCATATTGCTCAGTTTCATATTGCTCAGTTCCCAATTGCGATCGCTGACATTTAGAATTTGCTCTACCGTGGGCTTTGCCTTAAATAAATTTTACAGTTCAAAGTTAAAGTTCCGCGGGGCTGTACTGCCTCGTTCTGATCAGAAAGACCGGGTACAGGAGAGAGAGAGGCGGAGAGAGAGAGGGAGAGAGAGAGAGGGGGAGAGAGAGAGGGAGAGAGGGAGAGAGGGAGAGAGGGAGAGAGGGAGAGAGAGAGAGAGAGGGAGAGAGGGAGAGAGGGAGAGAGGGAGAGAGGGAGAGAGGGGGAGAGGGGGAGAGGGGGAGAGAGGGAGAAAGGAGAGAGAGAGAGAGGGAGAGAGGGAGAGAGGGGGAGAGGGGAGAGGGGGAGAGGGGGAGAGGGGGAGAGGGGGAGAGGGGGAGAGGGGGAGAGGGGGAGAGGGGGAGAGGGGGAGAGGGGGAGAGGGGGAGAGGGAGAGAGGGAGAGAGGGAGAGAGGGAGAGAGGGAGAGAGAGAGAGGGGGAGAGAGAGAGAGTTGAGAGAGAGAGGGGGGGGGAGAGGGCGGGAGAGAGGGGGGGAGGGAGAGAGGGGGGGGGGAGAGAGGGGAAGAGAGAGAGGGGGAGAGAGAGAGAGAGAGAGTTGAGAGAGAGAGAGTTGAGAGAGAGAGAGTTGAGAGAGAGAGAGGGAGAGGAGAGAGAGAGAGAGAGAGAGAGAGAGAGGGGGAGAGAGAGCGAGAGAGAGAGAGGGGGGAGAGAGGGGAAGAGAGAGAGGGGGAGAGAGAGAGAGTTGAGAGAGAGAGAGAGAGAGAGAGGGGGAGAGAGGGAGAGAGAGAGAGAGGGAGAGGGCGAGAGAGAGGGGGGGAGAGAGAGGGGGGGGAGAGAGTTGAGAGAGAGAGAGAGAGAAAAGAGAGAGAGGGAGGGAGGGAGGGGGAGAGAGGGAGGGAGGCGGAGAGAGAGAGAGAGAGAGAGAGAGAGAGGGGGGAGAGAGAGATGGAGTGATAGAGAGAGAGAGGGGGAGAGGGAGAAAGAGAGAGAGGGGGGAGAGAGGGATAGAGGGAGGGAGGGAGGGAGAGAGAGAGTGAGAGAGAGATAGAGAGAGAGGGAGAGGGAGAGAGAGTGGGAGAGGAGAGAGAGGGGGGGGAAGAGAGAGAGAGAGGGAGAGAGAGAGAGGGGGGAGAGAGAGAGGGAGGAGAGA